>NC_086176.1:81505535-83905535 GCF_023053635.1 Elgaria multicarinata webbii
TTTTTTAAATCCTACATTCCTAGTCAATAAGACAGTCTTGCCATGTACACTTAGATCTCACTCTTCAGATAAAAGTCTGAAGAGGAAAGTGAACACTCCTAGATAAGGAAGAGTGAGATGCCTAAAACTAATAGTGGCAGAATAGAAAATGTGTTCAGTTTTTGGAAAATGCTGAAATGTTTAACTGACTAAACTGAGTATCCATTTTAATTTAAGGCTCAGGAGACATGGACAGTATCTCCAAAGTAAGTATGCATTTGATTTTTAATGTATTGTTTTTCACTAAACAAATTTATTATAATTGTTAAACACTTTTTAAAAATGTAGTTTAAGGTGAAGTAGTTATTGATTAGCAACACTTTGAGGGCATTGTGTAAGCAAAATTATCATTTATAGGAGGGTAAAACCTAATCTTGATCATCCATAGTAGCTGTTAAAGAGATCTGTTTATTGATTTCCCTGAATATAATGATGGGCTCTAATCCCTTATCCTATTTTGTGAATGACTGATTGTATCAGAATATAATTGGTTAAATTGCATATATTCAGGGTTGATGATGCAAACATAGGCCATCATGATCCAGACAACCTCCCAAGGGATTGCCACATCCAAAAAAGATGTTTGCCTTATCCTGAAACCACAATATCCCCACCATTGCCACCAATTTACTATCTCACAAACTATTTTCTAAATTTTCCCAAGTTCCAAAAGCAGCTTGTCTCATGTTACCAGTGCATGGGAGTGCCATGTTGCCTCCACTAGTTGCTCTCTTGATCAGACTCTCTTCTCATGCAAGACACAATTCACAGAGATAGAATCTATAAATGGGCAGGCAGAAAGTAAATCAAGTTTAGCTGCTAGGTCGCTAGATGATTTTTGTTCGATCGGCTAGGGTTTCTGAATCCCAGTTATTTCTCCCAATTATTTAAAAATAGTAAAAACAAAAAGGCTCCCTCACACCCTTATAACTGTTAGAATTATTGATCTGTAGAGACACAGAAGTAAATTTGTACCTAAATATATAGATCATCCCAAGACCTATTCAGGTGTTATATAATTAATGAAACTCATCATGCGAGCAGGAATGGCAGGAAGGTATTCAAATGTCTCTCCTTGCCTTAATGCAAATTGCTGCTGCTACTGCCATGATACAGTGCAATCAAGGGGATGCGGAATGAGAAAGGCCAACCCTCACACATAGTTTGGCGGATTGTTTGATTTCTGGTTAATCAAATGTTTAGCATGATGTGTGAACCAGGAACTCTGGCTTGTCTCTCCCCTGACAAGTCATAGTCATCACCCACAATTTGTTGTTGAGTTATGACTTTGACTTAGTATGATGTGCACAATATGAACAAGCTGCCCTGAGCCTCAGGCTCACATACGCCCCTCTCTCCTTCTACACAGCCTGGAGGTGGGTTCAGAAGCTTTTGTAAGGGGGCATTCATAGTTTTGGTTCATAGCCAGAGGTATCTTATTTCAGAGGCCTATGCTACTACCATGTAAAATCCTAACCTGAGATAAAGGTTAATTTCATGATATGGAAAATGTTTGGGCCTGTCCAGTTGCATACTACAAAAGGTATGCATGTATATCATTGATGTGATATGATGTGCACACACACACACACAAATATATGGGTGATTGGTGTTGTCCGGGTTGATAGTCATCCATTAATGGTGCACTGTGCGTGTGCATAAGCACATGTGGGTTCTAGGGGCAGGACTTTTCTTCCTATATGGTATTCCTCTGTGTACATGGTAGCAAACATAGGATAACCCATGCTTGGAAGCCTATTTCTGCATTTGGATCACCCTTGAGGTTTGAGGTAAAAGTGCAGTGTTGCAATGCTGCTGGGATTTATATTTTCATTATGACATGTTAGAGGTTGTTCTGAAACATTCACAAATGAGTTTAAGCATATACTGTTGACTCTCCTGTTCTGTTCAAATAGAACTCTCCCAGTAATATGAGCATGAGCAATCAGCCCGGGACCCCTCGAGATGATGGTGAAATGGGGGGAAACTTTCTAAATCCTTTTCAGAGTGAAAGTGTAAGTACTGTGTTTTTATATTTGCTACTTAACAACTTTCACATCTGCAACCAATGTTCAGTTCCAAGTTATAATTTCAAACCTAATCATTTACCACATCCATGTACAACCTGTCTGGCTTTTATTTATTTATCTATTTATTACATTTTTATACCGCCCAATAGCCGAAGCTCTCTGGGCGGTTCACAAAAATTAAAACCATGATAAAACAACCAACAGGTTAAAAGCACAAATACAAAATACAGTATAAAAAGCACAACCAGAATAAAACCACACAGCAAAATTAATATAAGATTAAAATACAGAGTTAAAACAGTAAAATTTAAACTTAAGTTAAAATTAAGTGTTAAAATACTGAGTGAATAAAAAGGTCTTCAGCTGGCGACAAAAGGAGTACAGTGTAGGCGCCAGGCGGACCTCTCTGGGGAGCTGATTCCACAACCGGGGTGCCACAGCGGAGAAAGCCCTCCTCCTAGTAGCCACCTGCCTCACTTCCTTTGGCAGGGGCTCACGGAGAAGGGCCCCTGTAGATGATCTTAAGGTCCGGGTAGGTACATATGGGAGGAGGCGTTCCTTCAAATAACCTGGCCCCAAACCGTTTAGGGCTTTAAATGTCAATACCAGCACTTTGAATCGGGCCCGGACCTGGACTGGCAGCCAATGAAGTTGTAAAAGGACTTTCTCCATTGTTATTGATCATAATACTATTAAGAAATATCATTTTTATGCAACACTTCCATGTGCTTTATAATCTTATTCATATTTGCCATCACAGCAAACATGATGATAAGGCTGCAATCCTAAACACACTTACTAGGGAGTAAGCTCATTGAACACAGTAGGAATTATTTCTGAGCAAACGTGTATAAGATTGCTCTGTAATTTCCTCTGTTTTTCAGTTTACAAAAAAAGAGATAACTACGTCAGCTTTTTCACAATTTGAGTTTACGGGCAACATTAGCCATTACTTGCAAACACATTACCTACATGACACTTTTTAAAGAGAAAACACTAATTCTGTAAATTGGAATTGGAGAAATAGCAGTGAGAGAGGATGCCTGGCTCTTTCCTCAACCATGAAATCCCTTTTCCAAGTCTCCTCCCCTTCCAACAGCTTTTCCCCTATAGGGTTTCAAATGCATATTTGCTCATCTTATTGTTAAATCAAATTTATCCACTATGTGTCTCTGTGTGTAAGATAGATAATTGCCAAATATATGCCTTCATTCAGTATGATAATATATCATACACATTCTGAAGATTTAAAGAAGGATAAAAGAGGGCACAATTTGCATAAAATCTGCATATGCTTATTTGTTTGTATAGATGCAAATTTAGATATAATAGAATGTAAATTTAACAGAAAGGAAACTAATTAATTTCATATCTCAAAACCCCCAATTAAATTATTTAATTAATTTGCATGCCACTGTCAGATCAAATAAATTCCTCAGTTAATTTGTATCTCACTCCAGTTGAACTTCAGTCCATGGCCTACAATAGGAGGGAGTTCTTACTATGGGGGTGACTGTCTTTATTATTTAATTAATCCAAATCTAAAAGGCAAGTAGGGAATTGAGCTGTTACCATGTTGTGCATTAAGCTCCAAATGCCCCTAGAAATTGGAAATGATTATGTGAGATGATGTACCCTTGCTTCCATTCGCAGTGAGACTGTACAGAAAAACAAATAAATAAAATAAAAAGATAGGAGGGAAGACCCATCGTCAGTCACTGGCCAACTTGTGTCACGTAAGAACTTGGGAAGATCCCCCCCATAACATCTGGTTTCTTGAAATTTTACAAGATGTTCAGAGAAAGGGGGCATTGTCCTAGGCAGCCCTGGGAATATCAGGCAGTCTGGAATGAAAAAAGATTCCTGGCCACCCTAACTGCATATATTTTTCTGAAGAGAATCCAGAGTCTGACTGTCAAGACATTTATTATTTTCCAAAGACCTGGGAGTTTTTAGCCATTGTGTGAGATTTATTATTGTCATGTATTGTTTCACCATCTGGGAACTTTTTTCTCAATAGATTTAGCCAATAGCCCTTGGGCTAAATGTTCTTTGCAAGTTTTTCCTCAGTTAAAGAAACAGACCTAAAACTGATATGTGTTCCCTTCTGGGTTAGGAATTTGGGGCTATAACTTTCACATACTTTGCCTAATTTGGGGTTATGAAGACTATAAAGATTAGAAGAGATTCATAATATAATGAAATAGTGGAACCATCATGCAAGAATGCAGACTAAACCATAAAAATGTATATAACGTGAAAAATATTGTTTTTCAGATTTTGTTTACAGATACAATTGTTTTATGGAACATAGGTCTAGTGCATACTATACACCAGCATTTATCCACTGAACCTGCCATCAGCCATATCTTTGCCACCTCTTCCCTTATCTAAACAAAATACTTACATAGAATCACAGAATAGTAGAGTTGGAAGGGGCCTATAAGGCCATCAAGTCCAAACACACACACACACACACACACACATGCTCAATGCAGGAATCCACCCTAAAGCATACCTGACAGATGGTTGAACAGCTGCTTCTTGAATGCCTCTAGTGTGGGAGAGCCCTCAAGCTCCCTAGATAGATTTTAAGGATAGGATCCAGACATAGTCATACTTAGAGGAAACTCGTAGTCTAACTATGACTAAGTCTGAATCCAGCCATATGTTTTTAATGGCCCATACAACATGAAAATAATATTCAGTGTTATGAGAGGCGCATCAGTGTCATTCTATGTCTCTGATCTGTCAGAAGGTAAATACATATTTGAAGACAGCAGCAAACTGAAATGGTATTTTTTTTATTATTAAAGTTATCAGTGGCAACTCATGCACAGTTCTTAATTAAACAGGTTTTTATGTTCTTCAAATTCTGCTAGTAACAGAGGCATCACCACCACAGAAGTAGAATATTCTAAAACCTTTTTCAAGTTTTCCATATAAAATCTTGATCATTTTTTTTATCAAGTTACATAAGTTAAAGCATAGCAAAAGGCATTCTTTATACAAGATGTTTGGTAATATCTTGGTGAATTTCACTGCATGTCACTTTTGGATGTACTTGTAAAAATATTTAGATATGCTGCATTTTATGATACCTTGAATGAATCAGATGATGTTCACGATCAGAATGGACACTATTATAATAAGAGTATGAGAGAGCATACACTCTCTAAAATTAAAAGGTTTCCTGAAATTATTATAAAGGACGAATTAAAAGTACTATCTTGAATTCATAAAAACTAAAATCAAGTTAAATACTCATGTTACACTTTCTCTAATCTACGACCAAGAGATCTGCGGAGTCAGCAGCACAGCACCCGCAGCCATAGTACCACCTGCCAAGGCTACCTGGAATACTCCATTGACCTGAATGCGGGTGGGGTTCGGAAGTCTCTGGCCAAAAATGGCTTGGGGGAAGATTACCCCCCTCAACAGTGGGACAACATAACCATGGAGGGGTTTTTTTTGGGGAAACACTCCATGCAGAATATCAATGCTGTGCAGAGGAGAGTTCTTGCACAACCATTGTGTTGAGTGGTGTGTGGCAGACTATGTGGAGTTTTCTGTTACGTTGAGTTGACTTTTCCCACTGGCTACAGAGTTCTCTGGCAAGAGCAGTGATACAAGGGAGTGCTGCTCTAGGAGTGTTGCTGGGATTGATTTTTCACAGCAATTGCTGATAGGATACCATCGGGAGGACTGGGGGAGGAGAAAGGGTGGAAGAACTGTCAATCAAATGTCACATTGACTTTTACTCAACTCCATGGTAGCCAAAAGTCACACAACAGTGGGGTTAGAACATATTGTGTGGGGAGTACCTCCTAAAAACTCAACAATTGAGTGGAGTTTTCACACTGCATTGACTAACATGTTGTCTGAACTGAGCCTGTGTATGCTGCCTTGAATAACAAGCAAGAAAGGTGAAATATACATCTAATAAATAATTTAAGAGTAGAATTTAATAGTAATAAATATTTTTACTTTCATTTTTATCCCCTATTCCGCAAAGCATCTTACAATACTAAAATGATATAATTAAAAACACTCTGTGTGTGTGTGTGTGTGTGTGTGTGTGTGTGTGTGTGTGTGTGTGTATTTTCCTTTGGACCTAATTATTTAACAGTTGATAATTTGGTTTTTTTTTTCATATTTCTTCCTGTTCCTATATGGTTGTAAATTAAAATAAACTTCCCTTGAGTTCCTAACATGAACTGTAACTTTGTAATATATGCTTCTTTTTGCACATACTACTTGTGTGTATGTATTTCCAATTTTCTCTGTAACGTTGCCGTTGGGGCAAGTAATGCTATTTTCTCATAAAATCATACACAGTTTTCATTTATTTTAAAATAATATTTAATACACATTTGCTCTCTGTATACTATGTGTGAAAATGAATACGAGCACTGATATGCAACAGGAGATGGGTAATATTTACCCTAGAAATATTACCTCAATCAAGATGTGGCCTATTAGCCTATAAGCAGATACTGTGCAACAAGTAGAAAGAAATGGTTTAAAATATGCACATGTATTAGATGGGCCAAAATGTAGGAATCCATAAAGAATTTTATCTGTAGGTTACATCTGAGAAAAACTTTTTTATATACATATTTATTTCATTTATATACTGCCCCATAGCCGAAGTTCTCTGGGTGGCTTACAAAAGTTAAACACAGTAATCATTAAAACAATTATACAAAGTTTGAAAACATAAAAAGCATAAACACAGTATCCTTATAAAAACAGCTATTCTGGGGAATGTTAAAAACAAACAAACTCAGCATAAGTTGTTAAATGCCTTGGAGAAGAGGAAGGTTTTAACCTGGCACCAAAAAGATAACAATGTTGGCGCCAGGCGAGCCTCGTCAGGGAGATCATTCCATATTCATACATGTTTCATATTTGTATAATTATTACATTGCACTGTGTATCTCTTCTAGTTATTTTGAGTTCTCTTGGCCCAACATGTGGCAAAAAGTTATAGTCCCAAATTGAGAGGGGTACAAAAATTGAGTTTAGGTCCATTGTTTGAAATGCCTTCTGACAATAAACCACTAGAAATTTTGCAGAGAACCTTTAGCCCAAGGACATTAAAGCAGCTATATAAAACAACTGACAAAACGTAGTTCCCAGACAATGGAATGAAAATCATTTTCTGTGCACATTTTTTGTTTTTATTTGGGTCATGATAAACAGAGATGCCCTCTAGTGTTCATTCACAAAAAAACATTAAGCTGAAGTTAGCAAGGTCATATTTCCATGCTCTTTCAAAATATGCTTGCGCTTGATACTTTAAGGCTAGATTTTATGCATACTTCATTCTAAAAAGAAAGAAAAGGATGACCAACCAGTAGCTCTATCAGCTGTTTGCTCAATTGAAATTAAAGGCTGTTGGAACCAACAATCTGAACTACTTATGCTAGAGAAGAACTTGATCTGCTTGGCTGGCTTTCTGGGAGTTGTAGGACTTTTTTTTCTGTCTAAACAAGCATAGAATTGTACCCTTAGTTGGTTTTAAGGATCTTTGTCTTGCAGTACAAATTACCTGCAAATTAAGCAGGGGAGGAGAAGACAAGATTTATTTTTTTATCATTCTTCAATTTGATCCTACCCCTGGCTTTTTAATCATTGAAAATCTCTCTGAGTCTTTGAGATGAGGCAAGATCAATCCAATTAAATAAAAGTTTTTACACCATCCTCTAAATTGCTATCAAAATTTATCAATTTATTAACCTATTGGCATACTGTTTCTCAGTTACTATTAGTGCATTAATTATTGAAATCAGTTTTGAGAAAGGACATCCAGAAATAACAATAACAACAACAACAACATTAAAATACAGTATACACCACTTACATAAAAACACACAAACAGACAGTATACACAGAAACAACATCTTCCACCAAGAGTTCTGCTTAAAACTATGGACAGGATCTGATGTGGCATTTCAATTCACGTAGCAATTAAATTAAATTAATTTTAGCATTGTAATTAAGGATGGCAGTGTCCAGTGATGCAAATAGTTTGGGAGTGCTCCTGGATCCATGTTTGTCACCGCAGGCTCAGGTGGCCCAGAGCACCCATTACCATACATCGATGGTGCTATATAAATAAATAATAATAATAATAATAATCCTCCTGTTCCTGGACAGAGATAGCCTAGCCATGGTGATCCATGCACTGGTAACCTCACAATTAGACTACTGTAATGCACTCTATGTGGGGCTACACATGTGTGTGGTTTGGAAGCAGCAGCTAGTGCAGAATGTGGCAGCTAAGGACACCTAGCTATGCTCATATAAAACTTGTGTTAAAAGAACTGTACTGGCTGCCTATTAGCTGCCAAGCCACATGCAAGCTTATGTTATTATCCTATAAAGCCCTAAACAACTTGGGACCAGGATACCCAGCAAACTGCCTTCCCTTATATACACCCAGATGACATTTTAAATCTTCATTGGGGGTCTTCCTGGTCATTCCAAAATGAACGGAATGTCACCATGAAGAACTTCGATGGCAGGCCTTCTCTGTAGCAGCACCCACCATCTGGAAATCCCTCTCTCATGCAGTTTGGGAGGCAGAAAATGTAACATGCTTTAAATACTTTCTAAATCACATCTTTTCACATAGGCTTTCTCTGGGCTGTAACTGCTGCTGGGTTTATTTTGGTTTTACACAGTATTTTTAAACTTTTGAAGCTCTATATGTTTTTATCTGCTATATTTTATGGTTTTAATTGTGAACTGCTAGTCTACCTTATGTAATGTTTCTGAAATAAGGTCAAATGAATATAGGTAGTCTTTCAAGATTGACATCATAAAAGAAGCTAACAAAATGCCAAAAAAAAGCTAAAGTCATTTTTCCGTAAAATATATGCTCATCAGATTAAGCATGAAGGGAACAGGGAGAATCAAAACTCTGATTCTTATAATCAACACTCAAGACCCAGGGACAGTTTCTTTGCTAACATACATGTTTTATACTAGATCACTTTTTTAAGGAATTCCTACATCCACAAAATTGTCACCTTGGTATTTGTGTTTTGCCTAATATATCCCTATTGTAACATAGTGTTTGTCTTATCTGGAACTGTTTATATGGCATTTGAAATTATGGTAGGTAGAAAATATATTATCTGCATATTCCATTGATAGCTGTGTTCATTGCAACTCTAGAAATACACAGATGTACGTCACATTAAATTGTGATTGGGGTCATAAGAGATTTACATTCAAGCTCACTAATAGTAGCTTGGTGAATTAATTGCTACTAAAATGTGAATTCCTATTTTTCAGTACTCCCCCAGCATGACAATGAGTGTGTGATCCATTACCAAGTCCCTTCGTGAAGGCTGCACTGAGTTGGCCCTCTCCAGAGAGCTACTAAAGAAGAAAAAATACTCATCCCTGTGTACAGAAAAGATCTCTGCCACAGTTGGACCCACCATTTTCCCCCAACCATCTTTCCAGTTTTGTGAAGAAAGTGGGTCCTGATCTGATTTCACCATCTTATAATGTGGCGTATCAGAGCTGCCCAAGACTGAACTGCAAACAGTTATCTGTGTATGTATATGTAGGGATAGGTGTATGTATGTGTGTGTTACAGAGACATAGATATGCGCACATACATATATAGACCTGCAGGACGTTGTAAAATATTTTCACGTGACATCTTAAGTAGAAATAAGAAATAGGGACTTTTATTCCATCTTTTTTCACGTTTACATTTTAACTACTAAAAGAACTGCTTCCCTCTCCCCATCTGAACTGTTTTGTGCTGTGTATATCACTGCTTTGTAAGTTATTTTTTTAAGAAGATCTCAGATAAGTTCTGTTTTTTGTTGTCTGCCATAATGGATAGGAATAAAACTGCTTATAAGAGGGCTCTCATAAAGTTGTGTTTGATACCAATAACCATGTGAGTTGAAAACTACACTATTTCAAGAAACAAAAGAAATGCATTACTTTCATTGAGCAAGTTAAACTTGTCCACTGCCTTTCTAAAAAGTGAGAGAAAAGAATGTGTTGCAGGGGGCGTGGCGTACTTTGCCCGTTTCTTTATATATGCCTAATACTGCGATCCTAAACATACTTGTATAGTTGTAATCTCCACTGATATAATTTAGATTTACTTTTAGGTAAATTGTTGAGGATCAGAATGCAAATCCTTCAATATTTGTTTTCAAGGGAAGTCTAAGTTTTTATCAACTTCTTGATCTATGCAGAGAAATACAACATTGCTGTGTTGAGCTCTGGTTTGATTGCTGTAGCATCCAGCAATAAATGTGGCAGGTTGTCTTTCTGCCTTTGGAAAAAATAAAATTTATTCACTATGATCTTCCATAGGAGTAGTAATTAATTTAAAAAGCTCTAGATTCTATTGCTGAGGCATGCTTTTCTAGCAATCCACCACTATCTATCAAGGCTACTTAAACCCTAACCCCCCAATTATCTGTAACGAGTTAAACACTGATCAGCTTATCCTTTTCCGCAGATATATACTCACTGGCCCTACTAATCAATCTCTCCCCTTCTCCATCTAATTTCCTATTATCTGTAATTCCATCTGACATCTTTGTTTCTAAGGCCATACAAATAATTAGCATTATTTCATTTAAATATAAATACAAAGAGTCCCGTAGCATCTGAAAGACCAACAAATTTATTAGGGCATATAGTCTAATTTCTCCCAGTATTGTATCTCTTGCAGTCCAAGATGACTGAGGAATTTAAAGATATCCTTATGTGGGAAAAGTGTGACAGCACATTCACCCTACCCACTTTTTGGCAATTAATGAACTATTTTACATGTATTCCTATTTTACTTCCAATTTTGCAGTATGTTCTCAAATCAAAATCTTATTTTTTCTGCAGGTAACTTCCATTATCTGAACATCTCCTTACCATTCATTCTGCTGAATGTGTAAGGTGAACTATTGCCTTAGAAGATTTGCTTCTACTTGAGCTCATTGTGAAATTTATTTCCAATCTGTCCAGTGCACCTCTCACTGAAATTGTATTTCAAAGCATTTGAATAAGGAGCAGTGCATGGTGGTGGTCATTTGAATTTAAAGAGAAAGGAAGATCTTTATTTAAGTTGTGTTGTTATTACTACTCTTTTATACTACGTTAGCCTTGCAGAACTGAGTAAACAATTTAGAATGTGTAAAGTCACATCTGCTTACAGTTTTGCAGAATCAAATCTGTGACTCCTTAGAAATGAAAAATACATTTTTTAAAAATCTTCCTCTTCTCCTTATTGAGCACTTGGAGCAAGATAGTAATGTTAACTTGTATCCAATGCTATCCTTTCTTTGACGGAAGTTTCCATGAACGGAAAAAGTGGAGGAGGGGATTTCCATTGATTCCCCTTTCTCTATGCAGCCACCTGTGCCCCCACCAAAAGAAATCTGCTCCAGATTCTTGGGGATCCTCTGGAACAATTGATTGCAAGAAAATAGAAATTTGCAAAAATGACCTCTCTTCACCCTTCTGTTCATGGAAGCTCCACTGGATCAATGAGCCTGTGAAGGACACATATTTCCAGCGAGCCACATAACATCTGAGACATTACTACCTATAAATTGTATTTTTGTTTGGGTTGTTTATACTTTCTAATAAGTTGTTCATTGAGGCTGGTAATATAGAGGACAAAATTTAAATAGGTGATTGAATTCCAAGCATTGATTTTTTTTCTCCTAGCATGCTAAACATCCATGCATACTGTATGTCTCATAGTCCTATACATGCCTTAATGCTAAGGTGTTTCCCCTAGAGAATGATGTTTGTGTCAGGGCCAATTAACGTGTAACTGTCCTAGGAGTTGGAGTTAACTCCAACTGTCCTAGGAGTTGGAGTTATTCCAGCACAGGCTAAAATATGGAAACTCTCACACAGTAACTGGATTTTGTTTGTTAAAGGATGATGTATGGTTAAAATAACACCTTCCTTCTGAATCCTACTCCTAAATTCTTCGTGAAAAATCACATGAATTCATGTTTGTGCCTCTCTAGGAATCCTCCAGAACTAGTTAGAATAGTGAAGTATGACCTATCTTTCAAAGGCAATGATAAAGTTGAGTTTATTTTCTAATGTGAACCATACTTATATGAATACTGCTTAAATACCTGATGCAAATGGGGTATCAAGAGTGATAGACAGAGAATAGCAGAAGTAGAGGTGCTGATAACTTTTGGTAGCTCTATAGAGACTGCTGAATATGAGTGTAAAGGTTTTGCTTTGTAAGAGTTAGTATGATGTGTATCTTTTTTCTCTTCCTATTGAACTGTTTTTCATGTTCATAAAAGGTGGTATAATTTACAGCTTTCCTTCAGCTAGCACTTGCCAATTATATGCTTCAGCCACAATCTGAAGAGATTGCTGCTTAAAAGCAAATACTTACCATAGTTCCCTCCAGCATTCACTTCTGTGCAATATAAATTGCCAAATTTATACTTGGAACTCGGTTAGCTGTTGCCTTGTAGCTCGTTCTACGGTCATCAGCTGAACTTCTGGATGTCACTATCCTGGCCCGAGTTGGTGTGTATCCCAAATCTCTTCACATTTGTCCACCAGGTCCTAGTAAAAGCAATGGAGCCAGCAGAACTGGTATCCAAAAGACAACTTGTTGAGTTGTCATTAACATCTGTAATGAACAGCCTTTCCCAACTGCTTTTTATTAAAAGGAAATGTATTTGATGCTAATTTAAATATACAGGTCTCAATCTAGCTAGTTAGTGATTAAGTGCTGGTTCACATGTGACACCAAACCATGGTTTGGTAGTGCAGGAATAAGCCCTGTGCTCACACACTCTCCCTCACTCCAATTGTGGTTTGCTAGGCAAGTGCAAACCGTAGTCTGCCAATTTGAATGTAATGGTCGACTATGGTTTCCTGCAAACCAGGAAATATAAGTGGAGCAAGCAAAAAACGGGGGGAGTAGGGGTAAGCACATGAGCACAGGGTTTGTTCATGTAATACTAAACCATGGTTCGTGTTTCCAATGACCCCAAGCCCCTCTGAGAGCAATGGATCTTTAGTTATGACTATGGCTAGATTGAAACTATTATGTAGTGTTTGCATCAAAAAGATTGACTAATACTTATTGATACATATGTCACCACTGTGGTTGTATGCCAATATGCTGGATGAAGTGGGGCTATGGAAGTATGTGGTGAATTTGATAAGGGACCTATTATGAAGTTGTACACTTCAATTTTTTCCTTTGCCTTGGTATCACAAATTTTAGCCAATAAATATTGCACTGACATTTCCTGAGTTCGCTAAAGCTCATGTATTATAAATTTGTTCCCTGATTACTATTTTAAAGAAATGCATAAATGTTTATGTGGAGATTTGGCATGCAACATTTAAACATCAAAAATGCCACCAAGATAAGAGTCAATGCTGCAAAAAGTTTACCAGAAAAAAGTAATTTCTTGATTTAATTAATTAGAAGTCGATACAACTTCAGCACTTATTCAAATCTAGTCTAATTGGACTTTTAAGAATGACTTTTGTAAATGCTAAATCGTAGGCAAGATCCCTTGGTATGTTAACTTCTAAATTTTCTTTAAATTAGCTAACATTTGGGATGAAAATACACATTGATCCAAATTTGAAAGTGACACTTTTAAAAAAAATATCAAAGAACTTGAGTTTTGAGCTTAAATAAACTTCATTTTCCAGTTTATGATTAATATCACATTTTATTCAATGTGATGCAGACCCAGCTGCTCTGATGTGCATGTAGAGATCTGCTCGAAGAGAGGTTGCAATACTAAAGAATGCCCTTCATGCAGTTGCACATGGAACATTTCCTAGACTTGCTCACATAGAACTCCTTGTGCACACTGGAGCCTCTCCCTACTCATTGGGACTATTTGATCGGGGTAATTAACCTTTCATTCTGAGATTTCAGGCTGCATTTGCTAATTTATGAGCTCTACTAATGTCAGGTGGACTTTCTGGAGAAGAATTTGGGTTTTCTCCCCATTTCTTAGTTCATTTTGAACACTACTACTGAACTTGTTGACTTACCTTGTGCTTAAGGTATGTATTCATATTTTATCACCGAAATAGGTAATAGTGTAGCAACTTCTAGCTACATTTGTTTTGTCTTTTTTATGTAAGATATGCAAGGAAGCTTCTCATGTAATGAGAGGATTTGCCATAGACATGTGGATAGATGTATGTCCTTTTGATATACATCTTTTGACCAAAGTTCAAGTTTGATTTATAACTTGACTCCATCCATTTTTCTGGCCACATTAGTGTGTGTGCAGTGTTTTGTTTTAGAAAAGGAAGTTTAGAAAGTAAATGGGTTGCTTTTAAAGTTAAATTTGCTGCAATCAAGGGTTGTGGGAAACCATGCTAATTCTGCATTATTAAATTGGTGTTACTTTCAAAAATCTTGACTCCTGAAATCAAATCTATAAGCCAGTATTCAGAAGCAGCGGTTTTCGTTGTTACAAGATTTTATAATTTAGCATTTGTATGTTTGAACCAAGATCAAAAGGGTGACATTCAGTGTTGTGCATGTGCACTGTGGCCTTTGCAGTCTTTTCAAAAGCAACAATTGAGAATCTGTGGAGTCTCTAGAATGTTGTGTGATATCATATGGAGAAATGCAGCTGGAAAAGTAGTGCTTTCGGGGTGCTGACTTACACTGCTGACTTACACTGTTATCATAAACTTGCTGTGAATAGTCCTGTTTGCTTCAAGTAGTAACACATAACCCAGCTAGAGTTAAGCACTTTTAAATCCCACAATTTCAATGGGAGAACTAAGCACATATTGTCATACCTCCCATTGAAATCTGCAGGGCATAAAAGTGCTTAACTCTGGATATGAGCCAGCCAGAGTAAGAAACATGATATGCACACAAACTCTTGCAAGTTTTAGTTATATACACTAGACTAAGCTCAAGGTATCCCAGCATATGTAAGAGATGGTGTGCCTCTACACACTTTCTGTGATAAAAAGGCAGGGGAACTATCTCTAGATTTTTATAGACTGAAATGTTAACAGAAATTTCATTTTCTTCGTGGTCTGTAGTCCAGCAGTTTCTCACATAATATCCACAAAAATTCTTTTAATGAAAGGCCCCACATTTTCACAATGCTTTGTATCATTTTGAGAAAAAGGGAACATGGAAAGTGTATTTTCACAGTACTAACATAGACAGCAATAAGAATTGTTTTTAAGTACTTTGCACCAAAACCATGGGCAGAATTCTGGAGGGAATCCAAACAGAAGATCCTGGTTACATAAATAGTAGTATCACTGTAATCACTTTTTACAGGTACAAACTACTACTATCGGAAAGAATAGTTAATACATTTAGCTTATTCTGAATTCTTAACCTTTCCCATCCAACAATGCAAGAGTTTCCCATAGAACTCTTAGAGGAAACTATTTTCTGTTTTCAATTATTGTATTTTTGATATTGTATCTTGCTTTCTTTATTGCATTTGTTGAGAATTTGTTGATTAGTAGCCATATAAATTAAATAAGCTAATTATTATTTAAGCAGAATTATACAACTCACCAGAAACTGGCAAACCAGAGACTTTATTGGAAAGCATTTAAGGTAGGTAACTTGTAACCCTAAAGATGTTTTGCCTACAACTCCCATTAGCCCTATCCAGCATAGCCAGTGGTAGAGGTTGTAGGCCAAACATTGCCCAGCCTTAGAAAACACTGCTCTCCTTACCTTTCCACACCTCCACTGCACAACCTTTTCTGCCAGGTGTGGGCACCTTGTTGCCCTCTGGATGTTGAATTCCAGCTCCCATTATCCTGACCATTGGCTATACTATTTCCAACAATAAGGACATAAGAGCCCTGTGAGATCAAAGCAAGAGTGCATCTAGACCTACATTCTGTTTCCAATTATTGCTGCCATGTGCTTCCAGGAAGCCCACAAGCATGAAGGCAACACACTACCTCCCCTTGTGTATCCCTAACATCTGGTATTGAGGCCTCTGAATATCAAGGTTGCATATCTATCATTGCTAATAGCTGCAGACATGTCACCTTTTATGAAACTAAATTTTTAAAGCCATCTAAGTCAGTGGTCAGTGAATGATGGTGAATTTCATATATTGTATACCACCAACCATTGTCTCTGATGAGAATACTCACAATAAAACAGAATTTTCAGAAACTTTGCTTCTTCTGCTCTCCAAGTCCCCTGAGTACCAGCCATCTTTGTTCATCCAATTTCCCCTCAGCCGCCCTTTCTTTTTTATCAGTTGCTTCTTCTACACCTCTCAGGCTCTTGTCCTCACATTTGTATCCTTTTCTCTCACCTCCTGGTCCATCATCTCCTGTTCTCCTATCTCCTTCCAGACTTCTTTGTCACTATACGACCTACCCCCTGGCTAGTGAATGTTCACAGATGGATACAACAGCCATCTAGAGTTTATATAACTTTATTTTAAGCATATTTTTTGCCCTTTTCAATTTTCTGAGGGGTAAGACAGGCAAATTAATATTTTTCAGCAAATCTTCATTTCTGATGTTTTAATATCTTATCAATCATTGTATTAGTTTAGTCTGCACGCTTCTCATTTGTAGGACACTTTCCATTCTACATGTCTTACCTCAGGATTGTAATTTCTAGTATTCAGAGCACAATAGCTGGGAAAACACGATTCTTACTCTAGTTAGCACATTCTTGATTGTGTTGAAGGAACATGGTAGTATGAGTGTTAAGAGATAGCCACAGTACTGAAAAGTTTTATGAGATAATTTAGTAACAAGCAACACAGTTCTCCCTTCTCCTTTCCGAATGACTGCCCCATTTTGTGAGTGCTGCTGCTGCTGTTTTGCTTTGCTTTGTTTAATTCCGTACTGGCACTTCTCCTCCATCTAGATTTTTTAAAAAAAATAGAAGTAGAATCAGGAATGCAAGCTTATTTCAGTTCATTGCCCCTTATTACTGAAAAGAAATATATATGAGTATCAAACAAATGCTGAAATACAGTTGGAAACTATTTGATTGTGCAGTAAAGCCCCACATTTCTATGGCTACAATAAATGTGGCAAATTTGTACACCAGTGTTTCTGCAATAAACTTGTAAAATGTGGACTTAAAGAGTCATGTTCATACATGTCTCATCTCACACTTTACAAGTTTTCTACAAGAAACACATTTGGTGTAAGTATGGAGCTTCCCTAAGTGTCTATAAAAGTATCTACGCAGAAATGCTAAGTTTGGGTATTGTGTTGTAAATTGTACATAGTACAACAGTGTATGATTTTGTGAGTAAAGCCCATTCCTTTTTCTTTCTGTCACTGTGTATTTCCCTTATATCATGATGTGTAATAAAGGTTTACATTGAGCTGCAGATAGTTGCTACAAAATCCATTAAAAGGTATTGTTCCCACTTATGAGTAAAGTCCGAAATGTAGTTATGAATGCACTATTCTGTTGGGGTTTCATCTTGTACAATGTAAAGTTCATTTGAGAGATTAGAGCACTTCGCAATGTGCTAAACAGAATTTTCTTTCAATCAGACAGCAGCCTGAAAATGGCTGTTGAGCGCAACAAAGAGGGAGAGAGAGAAATTATGATTTCACTTTAGTTAAATCGTCCTTATGCAGAAAGTCAACATTGTCAATAGGAAAGCTAGATTACACTGAAACAGACATCAACAAACTGATAATCTAAGATGATGCCATTGATTTAGAAGTACAATCACAGAGACAATGCATTCTAACAGAAGCATCTTTCTGAGTAGAGTCCTTGCCTTATGAGATTTTTAAGCAGTAAAGCTTTTGAGTATTCTCCACTCTAGAGAAGCCCCATACAGAAGTGAATTTCTGTGTATAAATTGCCTGTTATGAAATCAACAAGCTGCTGCAGAACTATAGAATCCCAGCATACAGGAGATATACAAAAGGGGCTTTAACACAGGGATCTGCTGTGTAATTGTGGAAACTTCCTTCCCTCCTTGTTGATTAGCATGGGGAAAGTGGATCTATGGTTGGGGTGGAAAGGTATCAAATGCATTAATTTTAACTGTTTGTAGAAATCCAAATGTTGCTATAATTATAGCTGTATTCTGAAACATTCAAAATGCTAGTGAAATGTTTTTCCCCTAACAATTATTTTCCAGTTTATTGTGTGTTAATATATTTAGTATGAGATTAGGAATCAAAACCAGAGTATAGCCTTAAATAAATGCTATATACACTACAAAGCATGAAGCTTTGTTGTCTGCAGACTTTTTTGAAGTAAAGATATTACTGAATCAATTTTTTTTACCAACATTTATTTCTTGAACCAATAATTAGGTAAATTTTCATTAGTTTAGTTGCTAAATTTTTATTCTTCATGACACTTGTTCCCTTGAAAATAATTTATTGTGGCATCTTTTTCAAATAGTGCCTAATGCTAAGAAAAAAAGCATTTGTTATACAGTTTGTTCTTTTCGGCCTTGGAAGTGTTTCTTTTTAAGGAAAAGGGAGAGAGTTACATCTAAAGGGGTTATGTCTGTTTCAGTTGTCTAGTGCATCAGTAAACTATTGTCAACATGTTAACATTTGCACAAGATACTCTGTAGAAAATGTATTTTTCTTTTGTGACTCACATTATAAACATCCATAACTATGGATATGATGTAAATTATTGTAGGTTTTGTGTATGAAACCTTTTCACCATATATTACTACTGTCAATTCTTGTTTCAAAACAAGAGTAGTTTTTGATTGTATAGCCATATGTCTTATTTACATAGTACCTGTTCTGTCATCAAAACGTATTGTTCCTATATGGTTAAACACTTGTTAAGCGTGCATAGTGGTTTCAAGTTTTTCTTCTAACCCATGCAGCAATCATTGACAATACAGATTCTGATGTAATATAGTACATACTAGTCCAATCCATGTAATTTATTGAAGGAGTTTGCATATTTTTAAATGTATCGTCCAGCTGCTTTGTAACTTATAACATTGTGATCCTATGCTTGTCTACTCAGAAATAAGTCTCATTGAGTTCAATGAGCCTTACTCCCTGGTAAGTGTGTATAGGATTACAGTGTACAATAGCTTTATTTTGGATATGTATGAATCTAGTGGAAAGTTAACTGTTGAAATTTAAGATACAGAAGACTGGAATGCTAGACTTCAATTATTTGTCAAGTAAAAAAAAATCCACCCAAACATTTTTGAGAAACAATTTGTTTTGAACTTCCTCAGTAATGTAAAAAAAACAAAAACCCAAATCCTATATTTTTGAAAGTCCCTAGGTTGCCTTTAAAAATCACTAGCAATTTTCTTGTTCAGTCCCATATAGGATCCAAATATAATCCTTAAATCTGCAGTCCTATGCACACCTGGAAGTCCTATTGAACTTGTGGCTTACATCTGAGTAGACACATATAGGATTGCATTACAAGCATCAGAAAGCAACACTGAAGTAGAAAGCAGTACAGTAAACCTTAACAAATTGCTGTAAGATGAAGTTTAAAATGTACAAATACCATGCATTTTCCAAAAGTAGCTCTAGTCCCACTGTATTTTATCTCAAATACTTAGACATAGTGGAAAGGCGTGTTCTGTTCCACCCCAATTCCTCTCTGAACACAAAAAAGGTCAAATATCTGTTTTTGAAGGACTACTCTAAAAGATGGGGTCAACACCCTAAGCTTCTTAATGAGTCTACAAGTAACCTCTTGAGTAATTTCAGAAGCAAGGCAATCTACTATGATCAGAAATCCAGCAGCTATGCTTATGTTTATTTTAACTTCTAGTGGGAAATCAGATGTTAGTGACTTAAAGGACAGATTTATTGATGCTCATATGCTTATTAATAGCAGTATCTTTGATTTAGCAGACTGAGATTGCAGGCTGACATAAACACTGAAATAAGCTCACAATATTTCCCTAGTACACCAGATAGGTGGTGTGGTGACACATAATCACTGTGGTTGGTACATAATCACGGTCACCCACAGCCCAATTGTAGTCAGTACTCACCCAGCATATGTAGTAACATGTTCAGTAATTCTCTTTTCCCAGATACCTGAATATAATTTAATCCATATTCTCAAAGAATACAATCATAAATGTACACAATACATACTACCAATGGGATCTCAATAAAATTAGGCTATGTTAGTATAAAATGCTTAGAAAGGCTACTGTACATTTAAATATTTTGCATATTAGTTATTCATTAGTTTAACATAGAAAATATTGTAATCTGTTTACTAAAGTAATTCAGATCCTTGGTAATCTGAATTAACTCCATAACAAAATTAAATAAAATCCTTACACAATACATTGCTTTCAACTGTTCTCTCTCAACAGGAAAACCTGATCCTAAATAACCGTTATTTAGAAGCAAGTCTTATGGCATGAGTGGAATTTGCTTCCAAATACAGATGCTTGCAACAGTAATATTGGAACACACATTAGAGCAATGGTTCAATAAATTGCAAACATTTTACTTGTATATTCATCTATCATGTAGTACAGCTCTATGAAGCAATTTATTTCCTGGGAAACTATAGCATTCTGGAACACAATTTTGGACACTGAGATTTAGCAGCCCCTAAAGTTTGGAGTACAGTAATTCTAAAATGTCATTGACAAATAGAAGTGAGAGTGACCCTTTGCTTAAAGTATAAAATCTCTGTAGGGGTTGATAGAGCTGCACTGATAAACTTGCCACATTCATTTTAATTGTATAAGAACTGCACCATCCTCTGCTCCAATTCTTGCTATTAACCTTTCCAAACTGCTGCCTTTTATCCCTGCCTTTTATCTTTGGTATCTGCATGTGAGACTTCTTGGGCTTGGTACTTCGGCAGCAGTAATGCTCGTTCCCACACTCCTAGGTTAAAGTGAGAAGCCCTAAAATATGGAGGAGGAGGAGTTTCACGTCTAAGATTTCTCAGCTACTTTTCAGCACAGAAAGAAATGCTGCAGCTCTTCCACTGTGAGAGCAATGTGAATACTGGGCGCAAGGAATAGCAAATGAAGTAAAATTGTCAGTCCTATGCTTATTATGCACATCTCTAATTTCTAAGCACCAATAATTTGCAAACTTGAATTTCATTTATCTTTTCAACAGAGAAATATAGCTTTCTCCTATTCATTTTGTATCTGTAGATATTAGTACTTCCTCGGGAAAGCAGCAAATTGCAATGCGGAAAACATACGATATTAATACCTTTTAGCAACATCAAAACCTTATGATTCTTTCAAGTATGAACTCAAGAATTCCAGCTCTTTTAGAAAACACATGAGATGTCAGTTCTTTACTACCCAACACACAGAGTGGTAGCTTGCTAAGTGGTACAGAAGTATGTGAATAAGTTATTTAGTGCCGCCATCGGTTTTTATGATTAATTTTCAGTGCACCTAAACATTTTTTATGACTAGTTGAAGGGAATTTGGAAATAGTATTATAAATGTAGTCAAGATTATTTAAAATGTACACTGTGTTGACCTACAATTCTTATTTTCCTATTCCTCTTAATGTACATTAATAGCCCAAACTTCCCTTTTTAAAGTAGTAGTTGTTTCTTCCTTTTATTGTTCAAAAAACTTTATTGAACATGGGTACAGTTGACATCTCATTCTGCATCTCATTCTGCGTACTGGTTCCCTCTTGGAAGTGCCATAACATAAAGTGCATACAAAATTGGCTTATTTTTTCCCATTAATCTTTGTCCAAGTGACCTCATGTACAGAATATGAACACCCTTCAGAATGCAATGTATTTCATAAAGAAATGTATACATACACACTTGTTTTTCTGGTTCATACATTAATATCGTTAGAAAGCTTCCTTCCTTACCACACTTTATCAGTACATTGTATTTATTTTCCACATTAAAAGGCAGGTAGTGTTTCACTGACTTTAAATGAAAACACTTCAACAGAATTCCAAGAGAAAAATCTCAGACTGTATAGATGCCCGTTATCAAAGTCTCATCTAATATTTGATGAAAGATGAATCCCAATGGAATCTACACACTTGGATTCTGGCAAACCAAACCAGCAGCTAACGTGAAAGGTGACAGCCATGTAGAGAACCATCATACATATTACTCATTTAATGATTCTTTGGCTGTTTCACCATTTTAGAGCATATTTAATATTTTACTGCACAGTTCCTTGAACATTAACTTTCTACAACGTGATCTGCACTTTGTGCAAAGCAACCAAACAAGCAAATAACCTACTTTGCACCTGCCCACCTAATCGTCTGAAATGTCATTCAAGCCATAAATTCCTTTGAGATAACTTGTGTTTGTGCAATCAAGGCAGTTGGGTTTGAGGCCTTAGGTGTAAAGATGGTTCACCATATACAGTTTATATATGGGTGCTTGGGCGCACACATGCGCATAATAAACAAGTCTGGTGTCTTTCTTTGAAGCGAGGTATCTTTGAATTCCACCTACTGTACTCTAGACTTTTTTTAATCAAATATAGCATAAACATTTTCTTTAAAAACAAGGAAGTGATACAAATACCTTGCTAATAGATTTGATATCAAAACTAAAGACCAAGAAGCGAACAGACAAATGTTTTGACATCAAATCTTTTGAAACTTTTATTTAGTGGAAGTGTAATTTAGAATTAAGTGGAATGTCTGAACAAACTGAGGAGTTTTAGAAATAAATCACTCAGCAATCATTTTGTAAAATTTAACTTCTAAATGCACTATGATTTATTACAAAAATATATTTTCTTCTGCTTGCAGATATGGTTGTTCCATTTTGTGATAGGTTTAAACTAAAGCAGTTAATTTTGTTGCACTGTGTAACTGCATGAATTCATCAAGTGTACATATGTACCTGTGCAACATTATTTGGGGTTTTGTATTTGAATTTCAGTATTGGTTATTTTTGTATTTTACTTTACCTGTATTGGAGTTGTAGTAGACATAATTTATACATATGATTTTAAAACTTTTGCAACTGAAAAGTCTTCTTCAAATTGTAAAATTTTGTTGATGGAAACTCATTAAAGTGGTATAAAATTATATTAACAATTGTTTTGTGTTTTGACGCTCTCTGTACATAAATATGTATTTATCTGTTTTAATGGTGTTGTGTCTTGCAATTTTGGATACATTTTAGAATAAAGTTTCATTTTACAAAAATAAGTTGTACTTTTAAAAGCTACGTCCTTGCCATGGTCCAGAGTCACTCCCCTAAAAGTCACAAGTGAGTGGGGTTATCCAGAACTTTACACGGTGAGTAATTTAAGCATTCTGGCCAGGATCCAAAGAGCTATTTCGGGTGCATGTAGGGGCTTTAGCATGTTCTTGATCAGATACTAACCCATGCCCAGATCTCCCCCATTTAAAAGCAGTTTTGCCATGTGGCACAAGGTGCAGTTTGAGAAATATAAGACATTGCACTACAGAATTAGTTTTTGTGTGTGTGCAAAAAACCATTTTTATTGAATTTTTCGTTTTGTAGTGCTTTGAAACTTGGCTTCTGAAATGAGGTCATGTATGGGGCACTATCAACAAATAAAAAGCCAGGCATTCAGGTAACAAGGGCCCATGGCAACCCTTTTTAATTCCTTCAGTTAGCAGTTTGACCCATTACATATGTGTGTGGGCATGCACACATACACATACATATATACATACAGAAAGAAATCCTGTTTTTCTTGTTAAGGTTCTAGCAACATATGGCTGTTGAGAATTTTTAACAACACAGATCAAATAAACATGTATTTTTAAAAACAACACCAACACCAAATTCAGGTCTGTTTATTTTAAAAAGGAAATGTCTAACACCAGAGGAACTTCAATATTCAACAGAAGTGTATTTGTTTAGAACAACATTAGGTCTGTGCGAATGTAAAAATATATGCAGACTTTGATATGTGCACTATAAGACTTCAGATTTTCTTTCAGTTGCAATTCCAATGATCATGAAACATTATTATTATTATTATTATTACTACGATTTTATCTGTTTCAAACACCACCTCCCATCCATGGCTGAGCTTCTGTTGTGTCTCAGAATATTTAAGAAGTGCTGTATAAAAAAGATCCATTGAGAAATGTTTTATACCTGCGAATCTGCTATCTAGGAAACTGTGTGGTGGTGGTGGACAGTATTCATGTAAGACCTAGAAGCAGGAGAGGCATGGGGGACTGGGTTAAACCATTCCTCATCTCCCCCTGCACCATGCTCCCAATCAGATTGAGAGGGGTTGCCAGCACTAGCTTTTTGTAAAATAAAGAGTTGCGCGTGGGAAATGTGCTTTACATAACTTGGATCAGATATCATTGTACTCAATGGGACTTAAGTGAGCAAACATACATGGGCTGGGCTGTATATCTCAAAGTCTTTAGAAAGTAGTTTGTACCATATACATTTTTCTATGCAAGAATCACCCCAGTAAGTTATTCCTGTGCTTGGTTACCATTAAAATCACTTGTATACATATGATAACAAGAAAATGCTTTCATTTGGAACTGTGTACTCTAATGAAGTTTACAGAAATCTCTGGAGTCTACAGTTTGCAAAGAAGAAACACTGCATATCGTAAACATTACAGTATTTATCACTTTATGAGTTTCCAAATACAGAATAACTCCCTATAGCAGTTGGTTTTGTTTTGACAAATTTGCTTGGATTCTAATGGGCTTTCTTTTCCCCACCATATATTCTTCACTATGTATAAGTATTACCAAAACTTTAGCAAAGTGTACATGAAGCACAGGACTTGAGATTTATCCCCAAAACCTTGAAATTGACCCTAAATTCCCCTCACAGTGTAACTGTACAGTCTCCTTCCTAGAAACGAGTCATTGCAGAGAAGTTTAAAATAGCTGCCTTCTCTCTCTGCAGTAGTAACTAGAAGGGCTATGTTTTTTTCTCTCTCGTTTTAATTCCAGAATCCCTTTCTCCTGCCTAAAAGAGATCTCATTATCCAGGCTGAGCACATACAGCTCCAGGGAATTCAAGAAGGCTTATACGTGAGCAGATTTAGACTTTGCATTGCTCTGGGATGCCAACAGCTTTGCAGTTCCTAATCTTATAGCAAACAACAGAGACACTATGGGCAGAAGCACTGGTCAGCTGGGTCAAACACAGCTTAGATGAACCTTCGCCATAAAAGAATTTAAAATAAGGGACATTCTGGCTAAAAGCGTAAACAATTCAAATGTGACTGTACATTTTGATCTTAATTTAGTGATAGAAGCCAAATGTAAATATGTTTAAAACTTCTAAAATATAATGTTTGGGACTCTCTTTTTGAATTATTAACATTATATGAGTGAAAGTACAGCCCAGAGAAAGCAAGGGGGGAAATAATGGAATAATGGCCACTGCTCATGGTTTATAACCATCATTGTGCTGCAATGGTTAAAACCAGTCAGGCCAGCTTTCCTGAGCATAGATTTCAAGATTCGTCACGAAAGTGCCAACTGACAATAATAAATCAGCAAACATAACTGTTAAAGTAACAACAGAAATAAATTCAGTGCTGAGTGCAGCCTAATTATTAGTAAATATGCCCTCATCTAGGATACCTCTACAATGCTGGATTTTCTGGCAAATTGTATTTTGCATAAGGGTTAATTGATTGGCATTGTTACTTAGGTTTTTTGAATCGCCCAGAGAGCTTCGGCTATTGGGCGGTATAGAAATGTAATAAATAAATAATAGGACTTTGCTTTGAACATGATAATGAAATCTATCCAGAGGTTGAGTTTCTGAACAGACACATTCTATTCATATGTTGACAAAAAATCTGCTAGAAAGAGTATTTTATTTCAGAAATGCAAACACCAGAGTTTTACTACCACCCAAGGCAGCTTTAAATATAACTAAGAAGTATACATATGGATAAATAGATTTACAGTAGAGTCCTTCAGATATTCGAAATGAGTATGTGATAGGGAGGAATGGGATCACCTTCAGCAACCCCATTCTTACAGAAGGAGCTCCAGACCTCTCCTGCAGAGATGAGAATGTTAGGGGCAAAGCTTGCATGCACAGCCCTGCTGCTCTTTTCACATGTTTAGTTTGAAAGCTTGAAGAGAGCTAGTACATATCTATATTGTAATACAAGGAATGTTGGGATTTTGAAGTGGTGAACTTTCTGGCAAGCTCCTGTGATGTCACCGAGTGTTCTACTTGCTGAGGAAATCAAATGGTCAACAACAGAATGATTCACAACTGTCCAGCTTCTCAGATGGAAGTGGAAGGTCAGTTTGACCAAGATTAAAAGCTGACACAGAAACAGCCAGAAAGATCTGTGCAGGCAAGTAGAAAGACTGAGTACTACAAAGCTGTGTAAGATGTCTCAAGAGAAAGGGAAGTTAAGGAGAAGGGAGCAGGCTAGACAGGACTGACAATTTGGTATCTAAGGAAAGAGTAGGCGGAGGACATAGACCCATAAGAAAAGGTCAAGAATACAGAGAAAGTGGGCTGTATAAGAAGGCTGAATATCTTAAGGACAGGCGAGCTATATATATTTTAGTAGGAAGGGGAAGTAACGGAGAGATGAATATGCTGGTCAAAAAGAGATGGCTATGGGGCAGGAGAGCTAAAGCAAGTAAGACAGAGGTTTGAAACATATCAGCTTGAGGAAATGGTGAGGTAAGAAGAAAGGGGGCATGAGGAAAATCCTAGGGACAAGAAGGGTCTGTTGACAGAAATAAAATGGACACTCAGGCCTTATCTAAACCTAAGGATTATCCCAGGCAAATGGAGGGGTCATCACTGCCTGCTCCCAGGATCCCGTGTGTCATTTGGATGCACCGGGATGATCCCGGTATATAGGCCTGGTCTAGCCATGGCCTCAAGGGGCAGATTAGTATGACTATGGGACAAGAAAGCCGTAAGGGCACAGGGTTGTTAGCCCCACCCTGAGAGCCCCGTTGCCATGGCACTTACTGGTGGTTCAGACTCTGAGCTGTATCTACTGTTACTCCTTCTTAGAATAGATCCATTGAAATGAATAGAACTTCAATTATTTAACTTATGATGATATTAATAATAAATACCTTTAACTTATTTAACGTCTCATTCATTTAAATTGGTCTAATCAAAGTAGGACTAACATTGGACACAACTCTCTGCTTTAATGTTGAGTCATAATGAAAAAGACACACTTGCAGCTAGGATCATGCAATTCCATTCCAATGTGAACTTCTAGATCTCAATGAGAACTTTGCCTTTTCCTTATCTTATCCCCTCACTACATTGAAAAGTCTTGTCTTTCCCAGGTGCCGCCACCAGATGTCATATGGGGAACCTGTGAATGAGCCACCTGTCAGTTCACTTACTTTACTTACAGGATTGTCCATGAATTTTTGGGGTTCTCTACTGCATACCTGACATCTAGCTGACCCTCAGTTAGATTCCTCGGAATAAGAAAATACCAGAAAAAAGCTGCCTTAGAATAAATTTCTAGTATGAAATAAATTTCATACTTTCCGTCCATCTAGCTCAGTATTCTCAACCTTACAGAGAGATATTACCTATAGGAATCCTGCTGTGGCTGAGATTGTCAGACTTAACCTGAAAGGCTGGTGTAAACTAGCCTCTGCATAAACAGAGTGCAAATGTAAAATTAATCCAACAAAACTATTTTTCTCAGACTTGTGGAGTACAGATAATAATAAAGCTGCTAAAAGGCATACTGTTTGATTACCATTCTAATAAGGAAATTGAAATTTCCCCAATCCCAATTCTGGAATGATGATTCTATTGTCATTCCATTTCTGGGACAACAGTAATTTAAAAACTACCATTATGTAGCTGATAACTGTCATTCCACTCATCAGAACATCATTTATTTTACACTGAACTATTGTGCATTTTGCAAAGAGTTACTGTTGTTCTCAATTTATCCTGCTGTTGTTCTATTCTGCGTGATTAGACTGAGAAAAGGCCTACAGCTCCCAGCAAGCCCAGCCAGTACAGCTGACTGTGGCATGCTGGGAACTGTAAGCCTTTTCTCAGGTCTAAACATGCATAGAATTGCACTCTTAATCTCTTTTAGGTGTTGTTATTCTACCATATGAACTACTGTAATTTTAAGGACAGTCCTTTCACGACTGTTTACATTGAGGTATACTACAGTGCAAACTTGTAGTGTTTGGCTATTGGGCGGTATAAAAGAGTTTTGGCTATTGGATGGTATAAAAATGTAACAAATAAATAGTATTGATTTGGCTGCTTTCAGAAGAGCTGTCATGTTTTAGATGAACCCAGTGATTATACAGCAGTATGCTATCCAGTGGCAATTGCCCAGGGTTTTTCTAGTCTCTCTTCCCCCACACCTTCTTTCTTTCTAATATTAGTATGTGGTTTGCTGATAAGTCTTTTCCCCATAGCTAGTCCTCCCTTTGCAATAAGAGAAAAAAGAATAATCAAGAGAGTCACAAAAGTTAAAATGCACAAAACTGAAAAATCAAACTAATGGAAGGAGAAAGTTGGTACACAAAATGAGTGTCTTGGCCAATGCCTACTAACCAGCAGTGCCAAAGGTTGACTGAAACATCTGTATATATTGCACCTTAAGGATGAAATTGTATACACACTTAACTGGAAGTTAACGCAACACAGCACCCTGTTGAACATGCTTCTTTTTTTGGTGGTTTTCTATGTTTCTTGTGAGCTGAAAATTGAATTCACTGAAGAAACGAGTCTACGATATTCAGTTACCGCCTCGTTTTGTTGTTACACATTTGCAATTACTTGGTAAACCCTGAAAGGAGACCATTTTTAATAAAATAAAAGAGACGTGAAAGAACAACCCGGCCACCCTGTGCCCTCTTTTCAGCCACCCCTGCCTCAGTAAGGGAAGAAAGGTGGAACACCTTCGCTTTTCTGGGTCGCTCCCGAAGGCATTCGGCAGGCTTAGCTGAGGAGGCGGGAATTGGTTTGTCGCCAAGCCAAAAAAAAACTCCAAGTTCCCTTTAACGCCCAGGAGCGCGCCGTGCACATAATTACACATTAGCCCAGGAAGGGGAAGGAAGGTCTGAGCTGACCCGCAGCGGCAGACGCACGCGAGCCCCAGGAGAAGACGGCGCTGCTGCCGCCGCTGGCGCCATGGCAGGCGCGCAAGTGCACATGTGCCAGACCATCTTTCCCGCTCACGCTAACCACCTCGGGGAGCTCAGCCCCGGCCAACTCCTCAAATGGATCGACACCACAGCCTGCCTGGCTGGTAAGCGCAAGCGCCGTCTTCTCTTTCCAGCGCGAAGAGACCAGTAGAGGCGACGGCTATCAGCTGTGCCGCCGCCCCGCCCCCCCTTTCCTCCCCAGTATGCGCCAAGATAGTGGGTATGCTTGGCAGGATTCCACCACTACGACCCTAGCAGAATGGGAGGTGGGTGGGTCTAATGCGTTACATGATATACAGAGTTACATGATATATAGGCAGAAGATCAACTGATGTAGGTTTTATTCGCAGAAGAGGTGATTTTGGGGAGCTAGTTTCACCTGATGCGTTTTTGCCTGTCATGTTAAGATGTTCAAGACGTGAGAGCCGACCTAGGAGAAGGATGATAACAATCCGGTTTTGATGGGCAGGAAAGCAGTAACTATCCACAGATCTGATCTAAGAGCTCTCTCTTAATTTTGGAGAAACCAAGGAACCGAGGAGGATAGAGTTACATCCATATCCCGCCTTGCCTTCAAGAAGGAGAAACCTGTAAAAGATTTCATTGGCTTCAATTCCTCCCGTAGTTCCATTGGAATACAATAGTAAACTGTACATGCAATTTTGCACAAAATACAAATGGAAATAATAAAGGAAAGTAGGTAGTGTGTTTGTCACCTTGTCTGGCATTTAATTGCTAAAGTTCTATGGGATATTTTGCTCTCATGAAAGTTGAATGAAACTTGTCAGTAAGTCTTAGATGGGACAAGTCATCTTCTTTTTATGTCTTGCCAATGTAAAATGCCCAATCTCTTCGGTGTAATCTGTTATTTAGGGCTTCTCAACTCCAGGCTTTTTATCCCACAACTTTACCAGGGCTTCTGTATTCTTTGTAGGATTTAGATCAGCCCTTTTCACTCCCCTCTTTACTTTATCTGCAAGCGCTATAGGTTTCATTATACAACCACTAGAAGATGCTATGTTGTAGTGCCACTTGCTCTTTCACCAAGAAAATCAGCTTAACATATTTAAATAGCTTATTATCTACAATCTTTAAAACAACAACAATATGGGATAAAGGTCAGGAAGCATGGGAGAGGCCCTGGAGCTTGAGGACATCATGTAAGAGACACACAAACTTCCATGAGTAACCAATCTCGATTGCAGGATAAAAGCCGTGCATAGAGAAGCTCTTATTTATTTGTTACAGTTCTAGCCCGACTTTCATCTAAGGAACCCAAGGCAATAAACATGGTCTTCCTCCTCTCCATTTTATCTTTATAAGAACCCTGTGAGATAGGCTAGGCTGAGAATCAGTGATTAGTCTAAATTCACCCAGTGAGCCAATTGGGGACTCAAAACAATTTACAGCTCTGAATCTGCTTTTAAAATCAACTTCAGAAGTATTATCTGGAACAGGATTTACATGGAACCAGTATTATTTGATTAGATTTCAAGAAAACTTTATGATGATTTATCCTTGCTTTTAATATCTTAGGGAGCAATCCCTATGCATGTTTAGACAGAAAAAAAGTCCTCAACTTTTGGGGCTGGCTTGGGAACGTTGAGAGTTTTAGGTCTTTTTTTCCTTTTGTCTAAACATGCATAGGATGGCACCATTAGTGTTTTTAATCTTGTACATTGCTTTGTATGTTATGGAGAAAGAAGCATAATATAATATGCTTTTAAATACAAAGGTAAAAATGATAAATCAACTCCAAACATCAGTGGAATCCAGTTAAGTCCTTCCACTGATAGAATTGCTTTTACTAGCACAGCAGAAGTCAGTGATTCCTCCCACCATCTCACTGCTGCCCCCAAGCACCTTCAAAATCTGCTTTGGAGGGTTTGGACCCTCTAGAGCTGATTTGGGGGGTGGAAGGGAGAAGAGAAAGTCATGTCATCAGAGCAGGGGTCCTCTAACATAATGTTGGATTTTGCCTCATGACTTACCCTTTTTCTTTCTTCCTTCAGCACAAGGGGCTGGAACGGGGGCAGCCCAATGGCCTAATTCAGCTCCAACATATTTTAGTTTTCAGCTCTTACTGCCAATAACTACACCTTAGGAGAGGCATTTCAACCTTTTAAAATGGGGAAAATACAGGGCAAAAGCTGGGAAACCACAAAACAATTGTGGGATAGAGGGGAAGCAAGAACTACCTGATAACATGGGAAAGCAATATGGCCCTGTAGGGTTGGATTGAATCTCCAGGTGGGCCGTATTTGGCCCCTCAAGCCTGAGGTTCAACACCCTGCTTTAGCAGTTGCATGAGGTGCCTCACAATAATTAAATAATTAAATGAGCATACCAGATACACACATCAACTCTTTCACTTGTTTATATTTTTAAATCTCTCATTTGAAACTCACAACATGAAGTCTAAAAAATAATAGCAGAGAACAGGTCAAGCCACACCTACAGTAGAAAAATTCAGTGGCCTCCTCCTTTGCATAACAGGCTGAGACGGATGAGAGCGTTTTTCTATTTCCATATTTATATAGCATCCCTTGAATACAAATTCTCTGGGCGACTCGCAAAACAAATACAACATTAATATACAATATAAAGCAATTAAAACTATTAAAAGTAAAACACAATTAAAACACAGATGTTAAGATTAGAGTTTTAGACTACAACTCATCAGTTATTTAAAAAGCCTAAGTGAAAAGGCCTGGTACTGAAAAGGCCATTAAGATCCTCTCTGGGAATATTGTTTCATAAGCTGGGTGCTACTCCAAAAAGTTCCCTCTCCCTGGAGTGGGGCGGGGGGGGGGGGGGGAACTGATCGCCCTCCAAATGTTTTGCTCTACAATTCCTATCAGCCACCATAACCAATGGTGAGGGATTGTGGAAGTTGTACGCCAAAAAAATCTAGAGGCTCACAAGTTTCCCACTTCATTTGGCAATGTGAACTAGTAATGCATTGCTTATAAAATATAAGCACAATGTTTTTAGCCTATTATACATGTGGCTTTGGACCCACATGAAATTAACCACATTCTATATATGTAGAATAAAAACAATATTGAAGAAAATAAAGACAGAGCAAAACAATAAAATATACCTGTATTTTTCCTGTTCTGGGCTAGGGAGAGAAGGCTAAACAAACTTTCTCCCAATGCCACAATTTAAACCAGTGTTGGAGGGCTGGCATTCAATGATTGAGCATTCTGTTTTGCATGCAAAAGGTCCCAAGTTCAATCTCTGGCATCTTCCCCTTGTCTGAAATCCATCAGTGTAGGCAATATTGAACTAGATCAGAGGTGCAGAACCTCAGGGCGCTGAGGCCAAATCCAGCCCTCCAGGGTTTTGCAGATAGCCATGCCCCTTCACTTGGCTCCATTCCCTTTTCTCCAACCACTGCTCATTTGGTGGTTCCCCAGCTTTCAAAGGATTGAAATACCTCTCCTAAAGTTTAGTTGCTGGCACAATACAGTGATATTTTGGGCCCCACCCACCATTGGAATGTGGTCCTGGAATTCAGCCCCCAGGCTGAAAGAAGTTCGGTTAGGGATGGATGGACTCACCCACATCTGGCTCTTTTGGATGCCCGCCAAGCTGCCACCTGATCCCGCTTGCAACACCGCTTGACCTTTTTCTTGCAGCCTGGCAAGCACCTGACGAAGCTGCGAGGCTGTCTGCCTTTGTTTGGAACCTCTGTTGTGAACTCCATTAATGACGCAACTTGGGAAACATGCCATTTCTAGAGCCACCATTGTTGCGCACAGTGGAAGCTCCGGATGAGGGCAGATGGCTGCCAGGTGGTCACCGAGCCGCAGAGCGCTCAAAGAGCAGCTTCATGAATGTGCCGTGTCCCAAAGAGCTAGATCCGGGGTGGGTGGGCATGGGGGAGTCCGCTGGACTCCCAGACCCAGTTGGCCACCTGTGACATCCCTAAGTTCTGTCCTAGCTAGATGAACTGATGGTCTGGCTCAGTATAAGACAGCTTCCTCCCTTTTCATGTCAGGAGACCTGAGCATAGATTTCCCCCGTAATGAGCAGTTTTTGGCCTTTGGATTGCTTGGGTACGCTACAGCGGGGAAAGTGGGTGAGGAGTTAGCATTATCTATATTCAGGACATCACAAGTCATTTATCCTGAGTATTGTGATAGAAGAAACAATCTGATAAAGTACAAAAAGCAAACTCACAAACATGACCATGTGCTCATATATGAACTGTTCTTTTTCTTTATACTTTTGATTTCTATTGTGTACAAATTCTAAGTTTTCACAGTGCACTGAATATAGAGATAGCACACATATGCAAGTGAGTCAGTTTCTCTGTGTTAATACAGTGTTAGTATTGCTGGATGACATTCCTTTCTTAATCCAGTTGCTTGCTAATACTTAGTCAGGAATGACCCGTTGATGCTCCCTCAATGGGTGCTTAATGGTTTGAGATGTTTTCTTGAATGAATAGTTACTTGCAGGGCTGCATCTGTGTTCAAGGAGTGTGTGATAGCAGGAAAGGCCATTTGAATCTGGGACACAGATGGAGAGAGCTGACTTGAAGAAAACTGAGGCATCCTTGTGATGCAATTATCCAGTGCAGGATTAGCAGTTGTACCAGTTCTACTACCTGTTCCCAATATCCATAAGTAAACAAATTACAAATCTCCAGTATTGTCTTGTCTAAAGGAAGTAAAGCATGGGGCTGTCTTCACGCAGAATTGGTGCCAGTCCACCGCCAAACCCCGACGTATCGCTGGCGCAGGGAGGCAGCATGTTATGTACACAGGAGGAAGTTGCGCCGGCTTTCCAGTGGTTGTTGGCTCTCCGGACTCACCTCCTCCCCTTCCTGAAGCTTCCAGTGAGCAATGAGAGGCTGCCCTCCACCTGGAAATATGCCGCTGATGTAGTGCCTGAGCAAGGTCAGACAGGAAAGAGTGGCACTGAGCTCGCATGGGCAGGAAAAGTCGGGCTAAGTCCTTGATTTTTCTCCTGTGAGTCTTCGGGCTCATCTACACCAAGCAGGTTATAACACTATGAAAGCAGCATGAAAGCAGTATATGGTATGTGTTATGGGCCCCAACAGTTGTCAGTGCACTTCAGTTCCGCTATAAAGCAGTAGTGTGTCTCCAGCCTTTTATGTACTGCTTTCATAGTGGAATATCTGCTTGGTGTAGATGAGCCCTTCAACTCTTTGTTCTGGAGTGGCTCCGAATCGATGGCTGTGTCATGTAACTGACACAATGCAGATTCAGAACCACCCCAAGGCTTCCAGCGCATATAGACAGCCCCCATATAGTTTCCCCTGGATACAACACGGTATCCACAGGCACCATACCACCTGCACAGACCTCCAATGGTGTGCCCAAAGCTCTTGCCTCCCTGCCCCTTAAAAAAAAAAATTAAGAAAAACCTTGGAAAATATTAGGACAGTCTTCTTTCTTGCCTCTCCCCTTGCTCTTTCTCTCCCTTCTACCTCTTTGCCTTGCTATTTTTCCCTTCTTCCCAGCCTCTAGCCTTGCTTTTCCTTCCCCCACAACTAGCATCTCTGTAGCTTCCATTATGTGATAGCCATACTTACCATAGGAGCCATTTTGTAATGATACTGACAGGGAAATCTGAAGAAACCCCCCAAAACCTTCATTTCTTCAGATTTCCCTGTCAATACCCACAGCAGTTTCTCAAATCCCCAAATATACCCACAGGCCCAAAAAGGTTGGGAACCCTTGCTCCACCCATTCCGTGTCTGGGAATAACGCTAATTGAATTCAGTGGGACTTACCTCTGAGTAAGACATATATAGAACTGTGCTACAAATGTTATTGAGATCAGATATGGGGCAAACAAGGGCCTTCCTAGACGAGGCCTTAGCGCGCTTTGTGGGCCGGTTTCCCTGCTGTGCGTCCACATGACGCACAGGGGAATCCGGCGGCAGGCCTGAGGCCTGGTCTAACGCGCCATAAGCGAATTCGCTTATGGCGCACCTTTTCCCCAGCTCCGGCCTCAGGCTGGGGCTGGGGGAAGTCTAGTGACTTCCGCGGCTTTCTGCGGCTACTCGCTTACTCGCGAGTAGCTGCGAAAAGCCGCGGACCTGGCACAGCACTCATACGAGCGCTGTGCCCATCGGCCCGTGGGGGGGCAAAGAGAGGGGAGGGGGAAGGATGGCAGGGGGGGTGGCAAGGGGGAGGGCGGGTGACAGAGGGAGTGCCGCGTGCCGCCGCCGCCGCCCAAGCAAGCAGGCGAGCGGCGCTTGCCAGGGCAATGCCGCCCCAGGCCAGGCATTGCCCGGGCAAGTGCCGCTCGCCTGCTTGCTCGGGCAGCGGCGGCGCGTGGCGCTCCCTCTGTCACCCGCCCTCCCCCCTTGCCACTCCCCTTGCCATCCTTCCCCCCTCCCCCGTTAAAAAAAAAACCCACTTACCTTCTCCGGCTTCAGGGCGCACGCGGCCCCTTTAAAAAAAAAAAATGGCGGACGCTGCAGGGACCCGACGTCCCTGCCCGTCCGACGTCTGGAAGCCTGGGCGAGGCGCGCTAACGTTAGCGCGCCTTGGCCCCACCTCCCTGCCGGCATAAGCCAGCACGTCTAGCAAGGGCCCAACAGTCCTCAACCTAATTTTAAAAGCCCTTTGAAAGTGATCATCTCAGACCTCTATGAAGACTGAGCTGTCCTTCCCCTGGCAGTCCACTGGTCAGCAAAGAAGAGAAAGAGAGAGAAAAGAGGGTGGCTCTCCCAATAAGATTCTGGGCACCACATTTTCAAAAGGACATTGACAGGTTAGAACAGGTTCAGAGGAGGGCAACAAAGATGATACAGGGACTTGAGGACATGCCCTATGAGGACAGGCTAAAGGAACTTGGGATTTTCAGTCTGGAGAAAATGAGACAGAGGGAAGACATGTTAGCAGTGTTCAAGTACATAAAAGCATGCCACAGGGAAGATAGCCAAGAACTATTTTCCATGGCCACAGAAAGCAGAACCTGAAATAATGGGTATAAGTTACAACTACCTAGATTCTGATTAAATATTATGAAAAACTTCCTGACAGTACAACAATGGAACAGTCTACCTATGGGGGTTGTGGGTTCTTCATCTCTGGAGGTTTTAAAGAAGAGGCTGGACAGCCACCTCTCATGGATGGTTTAAATGGTTTTCCTGCACATTGCAGAGGGTTGGACTAGATGATCCTTGCGGTCCTTCCAATTCAACCATTGTATGATTCTATAATTTTGACTCTGGCCCTTCTTGCCATCAGCATGCAGTCCCTGCGAGATTTCCCCCGACGAAATGAGGCCCTCAACAGGGGGGAAAAGTTTTTCCACACCTATGGTAGACATTGCCAATCATAAGATATTCTACAGCAATTCCGTTTTTCCCCTTAATGGACTTTTTGTGGAAAGAAAAAAGATGAAAGAACCAGTGGGGAAATATGGGATGCTTCAAATGGAAGATGATGTTGTCTCAACACGCTCACCCTGATAAAAGTCTGTGAAAGAGTCAGGGCGATTCCATGATTAATAATAATAATAATAATAATAATAATAATAATAATAATAATAATAATAATTTATTTCTTACCTGCCTCTCCACTTGGAAGATTTGTCTGTAAGCTCCCATGGAAAGTTTTGCCATCTTTGCCTTCAGAAATTATGTATAACTTGTTAGGCTGTCATCTAAATTGCTTCAAGTACTACCTCACCAGTATATTAGATCTAGCCACAGATAGCCACTGTTTCATGCAACTACTTGTTCAGTGGTGACTTTGTGAGAGCCAAAAGTACCGCTTAATAGTGGTGATTCTTGCTAATTGAATTTCTTGCCTCACTTTTGCTCCCATTTTTGTTGTGACTGTCACCTAACAATTCATTTTTAACCAGCTTTTCAGTCACTTTTGTTTCAATGTGAGTATCCCCAACAACTATAAGCATTTAACAAACACAGCAGATTTTTAAAAGGACTTCAACTTGTTTTTACGTAGAATAGCAGCATGCCTTATCTCTCCCATCGAGATAGCGGTGCCCACTTCATTAAAATGGCTTGTGAGTAGAAAAGTGACATAGCTGTGCTGGTGAACAGAACCTGCCCTGTCAACAAGACCTCTCAGTTTACTTCAACAAGAGATTTACTTCTGAATGGATGGCAGATTTTTGCCTCAGCTGGAATAGTGGAATTCACGCACTGCTAGCATATGGAGTTTCCTGCCCTAGGAAGAAGGGCATGTGAGCTTATTTTATTTGAGTACTCCAATGTATTGTTTCCATTTTATTGGGTGTATGCCAAGGGTGGGCAGATGTCAGACTTATCAGAGATACTTTAACGTTTTGTTAGAACTTTGAGATCCAATAACAACATCCAGGTAGAAAAGATAAACACTTAGGATTAAAGACTAGATTGCCTCTGAGCACATTCTAGGCCAGATCTACACCTTGTGTCAAATTGATACAATCCCATCATGGTAATGCTCTTTCCCTCTAGTGTATTTATACCTTGTAGCATTTATACCTTGTATCTGTTGCCATATTTTGGATACTATGGAATAAAAAGCAAGATATAATGCCAGAAAAGCCATATACAGTATGTGTAATGTGCCCCAACAGTTATCAGTGCACTTCAATACCAATAAAAAGCAGTAGTGTAGAAATAGGGGTGGGCATCTTGTTGCTTTCCAGGTGGCCTACAACTTCCATGAGTCCTAGCAAGCATGGCCAATGGTAAGGGATCATGGAAGATATAGGCCAAAACATATGGAGGGCTACAAGTTGCCCACCCCAGACTAGGAATTTGTTTCCAGTACTAGAACTGAATTGAGCATACCATAACTTTCTTCGTTACAGCCACTGAATGTAGGTGGAAAAAGTAATTTTGTTATTGCTACTGTTAAACAATTGGGAATCAGAAAAACATTCTTCCCGATTTACTGCCAATCACCCAGAGATCTACTAGTAGATCCAGAGATCTACTAGAGATTTACCAGTACCTTCTGCCTACCCCTGAGTTATGCACTTAGTAGAAAACTGCAATGTGTACTAGTTCACCGTTTTTAAATGTAGCAAAATATGATAATATTATGCAACGGTGTAAGGAAAACATCATATGTCAGCCTTCTCCAACTTAACGCCTTACAGATGTTTTGGAACACAACTTCCAGCATCCCTGGTCATTGGCCATACTGGCTGAGGCTGGTGGGAGTTGTAGTCCAAAACATCTGGAGAGTACAAGATTAGGGAAAGGTGTTATATATGAAGTCCTGAGAAAATAAACAAATCTATCCAGCTTAAAGGCAAAGGCATGTTGAGGGAAAACTGTCTGGTGATTGTGACTCTCTTTCCCCCCCACCCCTAACTCTTTGAAGCGGAAAAACATGCCGGCATTCCTTGTGTGACTGCATCGGTGGATGATATACAATTTGAAGAGACTGCCAGGTAAAACTTTGTACAGTTGTTATTAAACCTTAGCACAGCCGCCATCTTTTTTTCTTTTTAACAGCAATTAATCAGAACATACGCAGTTCTCCAAAAAAAGAAAAAGAAAAAAAAGACCACTAGTAGTGCATCCAGTTTATAAATTTTTATAGATTTATAAATTGGATGCAATAGTAGTGGTTATTTGTTTTGTTTTTTGAAGTGCTGTACCATGCTCATTGCATCACTTGCATATTGGTTGATTCGTATATTTCAAATGTGAATAAAGCATTAGCAGTGAGTATTTGACTGTTCAAGTTATAAAACAACATAATTCTTACAATTTTCTTTCTTGATCTGGCAATAAATATATTCATACATAAGAAAGCCGTAAACTGGCATTTCTTCCCCTTATGAAGATTATATATTTAATGAAATCATAGGAGTACAAGCAGTTCAAGATATAAAACTTAGTTTTAACTTCATGAAATGAGAGAAGATTTTTCTCCCACTGAAAACTGGCTATATGTCAGTCAACTGTTTGTCTTGATTGTTAATGTTGGGAAATTCTGACAGTTTTATGAAGTTAACCTTCTACCTGAATTTTAATTAATGTAAAAAGCAACTGTAATTAATGATGCTATTAATCAATTTTGCTAACCAAGACACTATTTCTGACTGTTGTATTATAAACGTATGGTATCATTATATATGCAAATATTAAGTCCTGCAGGATATTAGACTGCCAGTCTGTGTTTTCCTGAATAGCAAAACAGCAAGGGTTTATGCAATGTTCACAAATGTGACAAATATGTGAGCACCAATGCATATGTAGGTGTCATACAAGGTGTACAGCAAGGTTGCTCTTGTCTTGATATGAAGAAATTACATATCTACAGGGATATGTTCTAATTAGTCCAAATGTTGTGTTAACTAACTACAAAGATGGGAAAGATTGACAAACACTGGAATTCCTTCTAGTCACAAAAAGTTAGGAGAAGGCCTTGGGCCATAACTCTTATATCCTGCAGGCCTGCTGTATAGGAATACTTGCCATGACCATGACACCAGGCCTGATCCAGTAGAGGTAGCTTGATAACTATACTGATATACAAATGTAACTTAAACAACCCCTCTTTCCATTGCTATCTATAGGTGATGTTCCTTGCTTGTCTCTAACAGTCAAATTGTATGATTCCTTTAACATGTAGAATGAAGCTACATGTGTTCTTTTTTTTCTTACTCAAAAATAAGAGTGTGGGACTTGGTACAGATTGGGACTGGAGTGTGGGAGTGGGTGGGCTTTAGCCCTTAGGCTTCTGCTGTTGTCCCAATCCAGATTGCCCCACCCACAACATCTCTACAATTTGAATAGGGAAAAAGGCCCATAAAAGCTAATATAAGCTTTTTTTCCCCTATGCTCATTGCAGGTGCAGGATCCTCTACCTGGATTGGGATCTCATCTGAGGGAAAAGGTTTAGAGATGCGCTATGTCCCATCCCCCGCCCCCTTGCCTATCTCTATGCTAGTGTCCCAATCTGGATTGAGTTCCCCGAGGTTACTTTTTAGTAAGGAAAAAGAATAGACATAGCTGCCTTCTGTGTATTAAAACGGAACGTGTGGTTTGTCTGTAAGATGGTTAGAATGTAAGAATATCCATCCTGCATGGGTACAAAAGCTGCAATTTATGTATGATACCTATTTTGGGTTTCTTTGGACTAGAATTAAATTTCCATCTTTTAGGCAGTCTAGGGAAAACAGTGTTTTACACATTAAATAACAGACCATTGTTCTTGTGTTCTTACACTGTGTGAATTTATGAGCACTGCCTGTTTTACATATATTTGTACTTTAAATTCTCCCCCCTCGCTGCCACACACACACTTTTTCGGTTTTTCTTCATGTACCCTTACTGAGAGCTCTCAGTCGGCTATACTTCAGAAGGTCCTCATCAGTTACAAATGAGAATGCAATGGTCTGTGACACAGCACTGTTCCTTGAATTCGAATTCCCAGGGTCTGTGTTAAGAACAAGTGGCTTTCATGGTACTCTTCAATAGTGGCAATGGGACCAAGTATTGCACTTCCCATATATAAACAGAATTATTAACCATGGATGGAATGTCACCACTGTACAATGACTTTTTAGAATGTTTGTATAAGAGTGCACATTCCAGAATTCAGAGACTTGAGTTTCTAGAGAGAACGAGGGCATATTATTCATCTGATTCTAACCTAGGGTGACCATATGAAAAGGAGCACAGGGCTCCTGTATCTTTAGCAGTTGCATAGAAAAGAGGATTTCAGCAGGTGTCATTTGTATATATGGAGAACCTGGTGAAATTCCCTCTTCATCACAACAGTTAAAGCTGCAGGAGCTATACTAGAGTGACCAGATTTAAAAGAGGGCAAGGCACCTGTAGGTTTAACTGGTGTGATGAAGAGGAAATTTCACCGTGTTCTCCATATATACAAATGACACCTGCTGAAATTCCCTTTTCAATACAACTCTCAAAGATACAGAAGCCCTGTCCTCCTTTTCATATGGTCACCCTATGTAACCATATCAGGGAAATAACCTGAAAGTAAGGTTTCCTGGCATGATTAGAAGAATCAATCTGAACCACTGGCTGGCAGAGGGAACATAGCTCAGTGGCAAAGCACATGCCTGAAGGTGCCAGGTTTAGGTCCTAGCATCTCTAGCTGAAAGGATCAAGTAGTGGGTGAAGTGAAAGGCCCCTGGACAGCTATTGCCATTCAGAGTAGCCTATACTGGGCTAGATGGACAAACAGCTGACTTAGAGTAAAACAACTGATGTCCCTAACTGGATAATCCCAGGAGTGAATCCAAGTCCCAGCAAGTGAAAACAGGCTCCATGGCTAAATCCTGATGTCTTCTGACTCAGATTAAATTACGCTATACTCCTCTCTCACTCTCTGCTTCCCTTCCTCACTCTCCCTGTCATGCTCTTTTCCCTTCAACCACCATTTGACACTGGAATGAATTTGTCTATGCGCCTGAGGAAAGAGCAGAACAAATAGCATCAGCATCTGAAGAAAGAGCAAAACAAATTTGACTTATTTATTTTATTTTTATTTATTACATTTATATACCACCCCATAGCCAAAGCTCTCTGGGCAGTTTACAAAGATTAAAAACAGTGAACATTAAAAACAAATATACAAAAATTTAAACCATAAAAGCATAAAAACAGGCAATATCCATTTAAAAAAAACTATTCTGGGGTCAGTTAAGAAAACCCCATCGGCATATGCTGCTAAATGCCTGAGAAAAGTCTTGACCTGGCACCAAAAAGTTAACAATGTTGGCACCAGGCAAGCCCCTTTGAGGAGATTTTTCCATAATTGGGGGACGACCACTGAAAAGGCCCTCTCCATTGTTGCCATCCTCTGAGCTTCCCTCAGAGCAGACATCCAGAAGAGGACCTTAGATGTTGAGCGTAGTGTACAGGTAGGTTCATGTTGGGAGAGGCGTTCCATCAGGTATTGTGGTCCCAAGCCATGTAAAGCTTTATAGGTTAAAAGCCTTGAATCAGGCTCGGAAACATACAGGCAGCCAATACAAGCGGGCCAGAGTCGCTCCTATATGATTGAAGCTTCTGGTTCTGGTTATCAATCTGGCTGCTGCATTTTGCACAAGCTGCAGCTTCCGAACCGTCTTCAAAGGCAGCCCCACGTAGAGCGCGTTGACTTGCAACCATTTCTTTCAGGTAAAGCATGGTCCCTCATTCTTTTTGGGCCCATGGGGTTATTTGGAATTTTCATTCATTCATTCATTACATTTATATACCACCCAATAGCTAAAGCTCTCTGGACAGTTTAAAAAGATTAAACCCTAAATGTGCAACATAATAACATAATATAAAATCATTTGCATACCAAAATATAAAACAATTTTGCTCAAATCAACCATAATTTTGAGAAACTGTGGACACAGCCCCTCCATGTTTCTCCTCATCCCTCCCACTGATCTCACACACATGAAGCGAGAACATACTCTGTATTTCTCTTTGCTTTTCAGAGGGCCTGGGTTAAAAAAACAAATCTAATCGAATGAAAATGGTCTTCTTTAATTTGCATGATTTTTACATGAGATTGAAGCTTTAATTGTTGTCTATAGACCGCAGAGTAAAATAATAGTAGCAACAACAACAACAGATTTGGCACTTGCCAGCAGTGCCATGGCACAAGACTATGGATCCAGAGCATGCTTAGTTTTCATGATTTTTTCATGGGATTCTAGCAAAACAACCATCAAATCGCTAACATATGTGGAGGCAGAGCTGACTTATGAATTGATGGGGGCAATTTGGGGGGGAAATCCTTGTAAGAATCATAGGGCAGGGAACTTTCATAAAGATCCCTGCCACAGACATAGGTCTTTGTGCTATGGCAAGTATGGAAAGGGCCAGATCCACAATTTTTATTGTTTAGTCCATGGAGAAAATTGTGATTATGGTTATGGGAAGGAGTATCCCATGTCAAAATTATGCAAATTCAAGAGAATCTATTTTACTGAATTCCAACTTTTATCTCTGTGTGTGTGTGTGTGTGTGTGTGTGTGTGTGTGTGTGCGTGTGCCTTTTCTCTCCCAGGCATCCCATTCTCTCTCTGCATCCTCTCCTCTTGCTTTGTGCCCTCTCTTCTGACCTCTGTGCCACTCCAATTCTTCCCCACTATTGCCCTACAGGTTACTCCGGTCTCTTGCCCCTATCCCCGTTTCCTCTCCTTCACACCCCTGTTGCTCTGTCCTTCCCCACTCCCTGGTCACCGGGTCCTCCCTCTGATCACTGCCTGACCATACCCACTTTATCTCCCCACTATCACCACTTTTCCTTTTCCACACTTTTACCAGCTGGATGGGCATGCTGCAAAACAAAGCACTGTCCACCTGCCATCTTAATTTTCTAAGGTCCAAAGTACACATTACTTTAAACACATAGCTGGCAGCTGCATCTTTTTTTCCTTTCTCTAAAGTAAATACAGAGGACTCTAACTGGATTGGGACCCTAATGTGGAAAGGAAGGGGACTTTAACCCTTGTCGCTGAGGTCTCAATCCAGATCAGGGGACCCATGCCCACAGTTTATATTGCCAAAAAATGAGCCATTAAAACACCATGTTGGAGAAGGCATAGCTAGAGGAACCAATCATGATTTGTAACTGGCCCTTCTGTTTCCCTACACTTTTAAGTCAAAAGCAGTCTGATAGATTTTCAGCAACATTGCAGTGGGCAGAGCCTGAGAAAGCACCTGGTATCCTTCCTTACTACTGCCATGAATGTCCCCTGTGGAGACAGGTGTGCTTTATTTCTACCAACACCATTAACCCTCTCCATACAGAATTGATGATTGACCCTGAAATAGCCAATAGTGCAATGCATCTATTGTTGGATTAGGCCTAGTGAACTTCTGGCACTTATAACAATGTACGCTACGTACTTAGATTCAAATGGTTGTTTTGTTTTTGTTTTTTGTTAATAGAATTGGACAAATTGTCAGCATTAATGCAAAGGTAAACCGGGCATTCACTACCAGTATGGAGGTATGATACTGATTTTCTTTGACTTAGTTTGTTTTAAGCCGAGAACATGTATGATGTTATTTAGGCAGGTAGAAGCAGATGAAGATGTAAATTCATACAAATTCCTCCATTTGTGGCCATAGCTAATTGGGTATATTGAATGAGGCTCAAGTCTGTCTTCTCACTGTTTTTTATTCCATCCTCACGTATCATCTTACCATAACAAGGCTTCCAGAAGAGGCTTTTATTGTGCAATTGCTCTGCCTCATTCACAGAATTTGGGGGTGGGCGGGTTCCAGACTATGTTATCATCCATTTGTAACTCTCCCATGTTTCCCCTCCATTTCTGTGTCTTGCCACACAGAAAATCTGTTCAGATGGAAAAGACAATAATTGCACAGTATCTTTTGATTGGAAGCACTAGAAGCCATCTAAAGTTTATAGGGGGTCCAAACATTGTCATCTTCTGCTCATACTGGTCGCACCACCACCGTGTTTTTCCACTGCTTCTTCTGGGCAGGTGTTGTGCTTCCACTTCAATCTGTTGGGCAAGCAGGACCCACCATTTGTGCAACAGAAAGCTAGTAGTTAAAAAAAACAACTTCAAAAGCAAGTGGAAATGCTTGTTTCCAGATTGGGATAGGTCAGAGGAACTTCTTTCTACATGCTGTGCTGGCCTACCCCATTCCAGAAATGAGCATTTTCACTAGTTTCACATTACTCTTTTAATTGCCCATTCCCTGTTGCACTAGTGGTGGGTCTTGCTGGTGTGTGGGCAGACTTAGATACTGCCCATTGTTTTTATTTTTTCTTACTGCAGAAAATCTCTTAAGGACGGAAAGACAGGATAGCTGCACAATGCCTTTTAACTGGTAGTATGGAAGTACCCTTTCTTAATTGCTCTGTCATTTGTGCCTCCATTCAACTTTACACTGTTTTGATAGGTCCACTTTCTCAAACACAGCGCTAACTTTTGTGATCATGGCTACCATGCCAAATTCTTGTACTTGAACTGCCTCTGGTATCTGATTCAAAAAAACTAATATCGCTAACATTACAAGTTTTAAAATGTTTTTGTTCAAATGCCCAAGCAAAACATTTTCTTCAAACAGTACTCTGTACAGCACCATGTACATTGATGGTGCTATATAAATAAATAATAATAATAATAATAAGAGAGTTGAGTACAGAAATGGAATTAAAACTCCATAAATACAAATGTCTGTGGGCTTATCTGAACAATCAATTCAAAATGTGCACTCTGCTTGTTTCTGTTTTTATGGGATTAAAACCTACATGTCCCATTTCAGACACACCAGTGAGATATCCATTCTGCATGTAATAGATTGGGATAGCCTTGCTGAAGAGGAGATCGGGGTGCTGTAGATCCCTTTTTAAAAGTCTGGTTTTCACTGCAGCACATGAGACAGAATCCCTGCAAAGAGGGGATTCATGGCAGCTGAAGCTGGAATATCAAGGCAGCATCTGGAAAGTTTTACTGAAGTTTCAAGGCAAAGTCTGATTACTCTACCTGGTTGAAACTGTCAAGCTGCTTTCTCACATTTTAGCTTGCAACTAGTTAGTTTCAACATTGCTAGATGAGCACTGGTGTCAGGAAGCATCTTAACATCTCGTGTGCAGAAGGATGAGTATTGCTGCTATATCACAGACACTGTCAAGTAAGTATCCATGGTAGTCATACATGGTAGTCATACAAGCACTTTCCAGAGAGGCCCCCAAATCCCAATGGACCCATTACCTGAGGAAGACTTAAAAGTTTTTAGGCAACAGTCGATTGCTGAAAATGGAAGTGATGTCCTGAGGGGAAACATCTGGATCAATACAACAAACTATTTTATTCGTTTCTTGATTTGCATATTTGTATCCAGCCTTTCTATGATAAAATTAAACTCAACACAGCTTACAAATAAAAATATGTATCACAACAAAACAGCCCTAACAATAAACTAAAATGAACAGCGGTAAAAGTTATAAAGAGAGCCATTGGTTCACATGTCACATTGCAATTCTGGCATTGTTTAACCCAGGAATTGATATGGATGAGCAAAGTGCTGAGTGCATTGCCTTCTGCATATTCACTGTTTCTGCTTGCAATTATCAACCCAGGAATGCCCCATTCCTGGGTAGTTTTGAGGCATGCGAATCCAGAAACTCTTAGTTGTTTAACTCATAAGCATTGCATTATCATTGCCATTGCTTCCCACGTATCTATGCAATAGCAGCAACCCTAAGGAAGGCTGTTTAGTGTAGTAAATGCAAAGATTGGGTCCTGAAGACACAATGCAAAACTCAAGTCCTTTCTAGTTCATCTGCATATTTTTATATATTCATTACTTAACATTTATATCCTGCCTTTTCTCCAAGGAACTCTGGGAGGCATCCTTGGTACGTTAGTGCTCTCAGCTTTTTATTGAGATGAAAGGAGCAATTACCACTACTTAAGCTTGTTCTCAATTATGTAACTGCCTGGAATTCAGCATTGTTGTCATTTTTTGCACATAGGTTGGTGTCAAAGCTACATTACAGGATCCCCTAACTAATGTTCAAAAACTGATCAGTGTGGCTTTCTCTACATATGTGGCAAGACCAGTAGGTAATGACAAGGTAATATATTTCATTTAATAATAACAATATAATAATAATATATTTATTTGTTACCCGCCTCTCCCTCTGGAACGAGGCAGGGTACAACAGTTTGGATGGTCCAATTCCTTAGCTATATGAAATTGCCAGAAAGCTTATCTATTCATTTTCTTTTCTCATAAAGAGACTATAAAGGGCAGTATCCAACTGTGTAATTCCACAAACTCAAAACAGTGCTAGTGAAGCTCTGCAAAAAAATTCCATTGTGAAAGTGCTTACAAATTATGGTTGTGCAACTGCTTGTGCAACCACTCTTGCGCAACATAACTTTAATTGTATTCTCCTCTTGTGCATAATTTGGAACCTACTTCTAGTGCAACAAAATATGTGCTAGCAGAATGACACAGTTGGACACTGACCAAGGTTTAGTTTTAAACTCTTTCTATTGCTTCCAGATTGATTTGTCTGAACAACAGTTTCTAACTCTGATTTTGCTACGTTTTCTGGTTATTACTTTTTTAAAAAAAATCTGGATTTTTTTTTAATAATGTTATCAGCATCAAACATACAATTTGCTTACAGATAATTATTAGCATTGTTTCTTGATTAGGATTTGTATATCTTTCCAAATATCATAGAACTCTTTTTTTAAAACTGTCCTTGCACATGTTCTGTGCTGCAAATGATTAGCACAAATTGGAGTCTTGTTAAACTAAAACATTTAGGATGGAATCCAATTAACCCTCCTACTAATGGGACCATTTCCATCAACAGGATAGGGGAGGGGCAGGTTTGGGGAAGCAGATTTTGGGAAAGCATGTAATGGGAAAGAAAGGAGAGGAAATGCCCATTACTTGAGCAGAAGCCTGCTGGAGCAACATTGGATTTTGCCCTTCGGGCAGATCTTATACTGTAGAATTTGCAGGTTGAAAGGCAGTGCTTTAGCCTTCACTACCTGCTGATTTTGTCCCACAAATGCCCCCCAGTTGGTCTTTCCCCCCTCTTTATTATTATTTTTTTCCATAGCTGGGCTTTGTACCAAGACTTAACCCTATTAGGGTAGGGGGTAGGGTAAAGTTGCCTTTAATGGGCATTTGCAGGAAAACTGTTAAGTCCAAAAGGGTTAAGCACCCTAGTTCTACCCATGCAAGTTTTCTCTGCCCACACATTCACATTATCTCAGTAAAAGGCAGGTTGGGAACATGGATTTCTTGAGCTAATATATACCAGTATTGTGTATTTAAAAGCAAAGAAGTAACATCCATTGTTTGACATCTAGTAAAAAAAAATTATAGTGAGCAAATGTACAGCAGAGTTCTTTCTTATGGGAATTTGAAAGTAGGTCATCCTATGCGAAGCAATTGAATCAGTTCCTTTGTCCAGTCCACTCACATTCCATATCTAAGAAGAATGTTCAGAAAAGCGAACTTAACTTGATTTTTTGTTTACATATTTTTAAAAAATCACCAATATTTGGTAAATCTGCAAAATGTAAGAAAATGTATCAGAAGATATTATTGGGAAATTACTTATTTCTACCTAGTATTAACTTAGCTTAATAGAAAAGGGACAACGAATTCCTTATTCATTGCTATTATTTATATTTTGAAAAAAGAATTTCACCCTAGCTTGATAATATTTTTTATTGTTATTAATTTGTTTAGGTTGTCTTAAAACCAGTAGAGCTTCTCACCACACAAGATTTCCTAGAGCATTCCTCCGCTGCTGAGAGAAGAAAAATCCGACTAGAACATGATCATGTCTTCAAGAACTTGATGGAAGAATCTCGCATGGGTGATGGTCAGTAAAATAAACTCCCCACTTCCCTAAAGTCATGAGAAGATCTACAGACAGTGTGGCCTTGTTTGGGGTCTTTTGGAGGAGAGAGTGCTGGAAACTTATGACATTTTATAATATTTGGTTTATTTACAAATATACAAGAAGAACATAAATGAAGGCAAGCAACATGCATTCCTACCAGGCAACAGATCTACTATCCCTTCACTTTCCCAGAAAGAGATTCCTACACACAGAAGTTGCCCTCAGCATACCTCTCCCTTATTTATTATTTATTTATTTACAATATTTATATACCACTCCCCATTCAAAATTACGGAGCGGTGTACAAGATAAAATAAAATAAAAGCAGAATAAAACACTTTAAAATAGATTTTAAAAGAAGCAAAATGTACAGTGAACCATGGCTGGTCATTAAGGAATTCTTCCTGGAATAATGACGTTTTCAGGAGGCGCTGAAAGGAATACAAAGTTGGCGCCTGCCTGACCTCCAGAGGCAGGGAATTCCATAGGAGGGGGGCTACCACGCTGAAGGCTCTGTTTATGTCTGTCTCGCCAGTTCTGTTTATGTCCCCGCCAACCTTCTTCTTATGTTTCCTCCCACCCTCTCTCTCACACACACCTGCCCCCTCCTTTCGGTAATATGCTAGTTTACTGTTGGATTTTGTCAAATGGACCAATGTAGCTGCATCCATTTTTTTTCTATAAACCTAAGATATTCAGATTGAAAACATGTTTTGAACTCATAAGCTAAGGAATTAAAAAAGTGCTGCTGAACAGGATGCATTTTTTGCACTAGCTGAAATCAAAACAGGTGATATAACAGGACATCTCAAGCTGGGAGCTGTTCATTATACAAAGCATGCTATAACGCCAAAAAGTAACTTATGTGTTCTGCATGAAATATATACAAAGTCCATGAAGACGTAACATGGTGGACTTTGTCTTCTGTATACAGATTCTATAACCTGATAAGTAGGGCTAAAGTACAAGCCAGTGAGATGGATCCAAACTACAACACTGGGAATGTAAAACAGATGTAACGAGGGCAAAAGCCAAACACTTAATTCAGGTCAAGTGGGTTCATGTGGCAGGTTAGCACGACTGCTATTCAAAAACACACACCCTAAAGTCAGATCTCTCCCTCCATTATTGAATTATGGGCTTCAAATGGACCTGTAATCCAAAGCAAACTTTCCTCTAAAGCATACATTAATGCCATCGTAATTCTAATTCATCCACATAGTCTGAATTATAATGTGTCACTATTGGAGAACACGAGCAAAGAGTTATTGTATAGTAGAAGTACCCTCTGCCCTATGCACAATCTTGGTATGGTGGGATGTTTCTCACAAACTGAACAATTATAATCCTAGATTTCAGTTAGGCTGCATCTGAGAATTCCAGCCAGTTTGACTGTAAAGGTATAATTGGACTGGCTGGTAATTTTGCTAACATCATTGGCTATTTAATTCATATGTTTTAGACCATGTTTGCGATAAAGAAGAAAATATGGTTCCCACAGATGTCACCCATGTGCAGAGCATTGAACTTGTCTTGCCTCCTCATGCCAATCATCAAGGAAATACATTTGGTGGGCAAATTATGGCTTGGATGGAGACAGTGGCTGCTATTTCAGCAAGGTATCATTCTTTTCTGTTCAGTATTCTTCGTGTTCTATATTACTGGGCAGGTCTAGTGGGGAATTCAAGCTTTTTTGTCTACTAGTTTAATGTTCATCTAATCACGCAGAGAGAATTCCATCATCCCCCTGTTGCTTGGTACATGTAGCTCTCTCTCTCTCTCTCTCTTTGTGTGTGTGAGACATGAATTTCTATTAGAATTCACTTCACACACCAGTGGGCCTGATTCATTGCCAGGATGCTGAATGTGTCATTCCCATTCATTATTCATGTAGCTCTGATTTGTAACCTGAAGTTATACCAATAATAACTGGGTTTGCTTTGTTGCTGGATAAACAGCTCATTTTATTAAAATTGCAAATCTGTCACAGGTTTTACACAGTCGTAACACCATTGACCTAAGAGAGCAGCATTTATGTGTAAGCATACACCTCGTTTATATATATTAGTATCTATAAACAGTTTCCAAATACCCTGTAATAAATCTAATGCAGAAAAATGGGGGTCAGATTTAGTTGCAAGAAAATAACACCTCAAACCCTGAAAATATTTCCGTTTTGACCTTAAAAGTAATGAGCATAATCTGTGAGTTTAAAATTACCCAAATGCAGTTGAAACAGTGCTAAATGGTGACAGAGAGCTGTCTATTCTGCTTGACAAATAGCTGACCTTGCTGCAAAGCTTTTGTAAAACAACTCACAATTAGATTTGACCTTTGAATGTGCCAAGTTAGAGTTGCTATGGCCACAGGCTTACAAGGAATGAGAATGAGGTTCATAAAAAAAAAGCAGTACTCAAAGAATAAACTGATGATAGGCTCAGAAAGGTTTTTTTTAAGTTTATATCCTCTTTTAAATATTGTGATAATAACCAAAAAGCATCAATGGTAGGATCAACAGAAATTCACTAGAATGAGACCTGTTTTTTCAGTATATACCATCTATAAAAGTATGGAAGACGTACTTTTCTATAAAATGCTACTGACCGTTATTAAACCAACCTTAACAATGAAAAAAGACTGCAAACTTCATCTGCTCATTCCTCCCTCCATTTGTGACATTAATCTGCTTCTGCCTTTATTGTGAGTATTGCAAATGAGATATTTAGCAATTTAAATAGGAGGAGCAAATTATTCCTAATGAAAAACCAAAGTAATTTGAATGCATTATAAAGATGCACAATTCAATTAATTAGAAACAGATAATTGTGCACGCTTAACAATTCTGGTACATCATAAAGGGTAATTGAGTTAAGGCTAAGGATAAATAATGGTCCAAAACAGTGTCATCTCTAATCACAGCACCATGTACATTGATGGTGCTATATAAATAAATAAATAAATAAATAAATAATAAGTTAGACCGCAATAAAACAATACCTGGTTCTCAGCAAAATTTTGTAGAAGATTCATTCCAGTAAAATAATTCTGCGCAAGGAATTAGTAGATTTTTCACGTATAAAGCGATGCAGTTTGTGGCTGTTTTTTTAAAAAAAAATACAGACATAGAGCTGTTTGCATAATCATGTGATTATGCAGATACTATTAACTGCATATTTAAAATGTCATTCTTGCCAACATTCTATCATTGTGAAAAAGATTCCTTGGATTTCATAGGAGCTCAACCAAGGGTTAATGAAGGTATCATAGTAGTTCAGCCAAAAGTGCTGAGGCCTGATTAATAAATGAACTGAGCAGCATAGCTGCTGATTGCCCATAGCTGATCTAGTAATCTATATGATATGAAGAAAGGATGTAGAAAATTCCCAGTATCCGTGTCCTAGCCCCAACTGGGCTATTAAGCACTGGCAAGGGAAGGTCCTATTTGCTTTTTGGTTCTGGTTTTATCTTGTTTTTAATTCTGCACAGTTTTAATCTTTTGTTTTTAATGTTAACATTTTATGTTTTAATGTACTGTGCACCACAGAGAGAACTTTGAATATTAGGAGGTTTAAAAGCACAGTCATTTCCTCTTTTTATACTCTACTTTTCTGAATTGTGTTTTAATAATGTTTTTATGCAAACCACCTTGGTCATCAATTCAAAGGAAATGGAGTGTGTTTGTGCAGCTGAAGCCAGAGCACCAACTGCACTCATTCCTAGAGATGTCTGATGGGGCCATGATCACGCATGCCTTAGTTGCATCCTATTTGGACTGCTGTAACACACTTTTGGAAACTTCAGCTGGTGCAGAATGCTGCAGCCAGTCTGTTGACTCGGGTGGATTACAGGGAGCACATGGCTCACTTATTACAACAACAACACTGGCTGCTGTTTCCAGGCACAATTCAAAGTGCTGGTTATGATTTACAAAGCCCTTATATGACTTGGGACCAGGCTACCTGAAAGGCCACCTTCTTCCGCACAAGCCTGCCCAGTTCTTTAGACTTTCTGGAGAGGCCCTTCTTTTGAGATTGTCTGGGTTTTAATTTATTCAGGGAAGGCCCTTCTCTCAGTTCCATTGCCACTTGGTGACGACGTGATAGAAGGCCTTCTTGGTGGCAGCTACCATGCTGTGGAACTTCCTGCAAAGGGAGGCTAGTTTTGCACGTGCTCTCTTCCTCTCTGCTGTCCTTCCACCAGCAGCTAAAAACACTTTTATTCAAGCAGACCTTTGGCATGTAAGTTAGTCTTTTGGGTTGGGTGAAGTTTTTATTCTGTTTTTATTGTGTTTTTAATTGTGCTTTTAATGTATTTGTTTTATTATTCCTTTAATCAAGTTTTTATTCATCTATGTTCATAAGCCACCTTGAATGTCATTTCCTTGGTAGGAAGATGAGATACAAATAGAATTACATTAAAATATGTACGCTTGTATAAATGAAGGATAGCCAGGGATAGTAGGATGCTGTAGCCCTTTCGCTCTGTGGGCAGAAGGGGAAGTCCGCTGCAAAGGTCCTCCTTTGACAATGAGTGGGAAGTTACACCACTCTGGCTGCCACACCATCACTGCTCTGATGTTGGTAAGGGCAAGAAGAGGATGTTCTGGAAGCGGATTGGTGGATCCACTAGATCCAAAGCCACATCGTTCCCTGGACATACTCTCAGAACAGCAGGAAAACAATGCCAGCACAGTTATTTTCCCTCCAATTGTAACCACTGGAGGGGAAAATTTTAAAAAGACAAACTAGGAGAAAAAAAGTAAAAGACAATATAAAAAAAACAGTACAAAGCTACATGCACACTTGGTTGCCTACTAAGAAGACGGCCTTTTGTGCTGTGGCACCACAGTTGTGGAATGAGCTTGCCAAAGAAGCTCACTGGCACCTACACTGTGCTCTTTCCTACACCTGGTGAAGACCTTTTTTATTTTCCCAGGCACTGTAGTCTTTTATTTTTGTTCTTTTCAATCTGTTTTTATGTTTCATATCTCTGCATTGCTGCTAGGTTTTCTTTTAGTTTTTACTTTTATACTGTAGTTTTAAAATTTTACATTTTATATTGTATTTTACAGTGTATTTTACGGTGGTTTTAATTGTTGTGAACTACCCAGAGAATTTCAGCTCTTGGACAGTATAGAAACATAATTACTGTATTAATGTATATGCCCTTCAGCCCTGGCAGGAGGCCAGCATGGCTTAGGAAGTGGTGGGTTCTCCCATCCCCTCTCCGATCAGGTTGTTCTGTAAAGTAAATAAACATTACTCCCATATTTCACTCATATTAATGGGTGGAAAGATTTTTTTGTTGGTAACAATATGGAAAAGAGTCACATTTTCTTAGGGTATATAAGAAAGTTAGCACATGGAGGTGGGTTGGGGTTTTTTTTGCCAAATGCACTGAAGACCTTCCCTCCTTTGCTAGTTTTTTTTTGGGGGGGTTGCGATACAGCTGTGGTGGTTTGCCACCCAGCACAGAACTGTCTCTCATTTGTCCCAACATCCCATCTCATGTCTCAACAGCTTCCAGACAGCACTTCCAGAAGAGGCTCAGGCCTCACCTACACCAAGCAGGATATTGCACTGTGAAAGCAGTATATAAAAGGCAGGAGCCACACCAAGCAGGATATAGCAGTATGAAAGTGGTATATGGTATGGGTCAGTGGGCCCCAACAGTTGTCAGTGAACTTCAATACCACTATAAAGCAGTAGTGTAGTTCCTACCTTTCAAACTGCAATATCCTGCTTAGTGTAGATGAGGCCTCAGTCTCAAGCCTTTATAAATATGCAGCAACCATAAAGAACACCCCATTACAATCCCTCATCACATGATTTAGGGTTGAATAGGAAAGCGAACTTGGAGAAGACTGTGTGTTCTTATTGATTGATTGATTGCATTTTATACCACCCAATAGACAAAGCTCTCTGTATGGAAGATATGAAACTTCAGTCCTCAAAAATCGTTAGGGCTCAATCGTATGAAGATAGCAGCCCAGCCACCGTGCAAATCCACTAGATGGGTGATTTCACCCTTTTAGCAGTGGCGCTTCAGAGTGGGAGGAAAGGAGGCTGGGGAGGCCATAGGAAATGTCATATGGCTGATGCCCAGTCTCCAACCGTCCCCAGGAAAGTCCCCTTTCCCGTCTGCACACTGTTTACTGAGCACAGAGAGGTAGCTGGCGTGGTTCTCTGTGCCGATGAGGAGTGGGAGGGATGGGGAGTGTGGATTCCTGCTACAAGGTTGGAGTCAGGGCTCCGACTTGATAGCCAGGAAAACAATCCAATGCCACCCTCCTCCCCGTCAGTCGCTGTCTAGGAGCCATAGGATTGCTCTCTTAACTTCCTAGTGAAGGCACTGTCCTCGCTCCCAAACTTTTATTAACATTCCAATTAGCTCTAAACTTGGGAATTCTGTTTTGTAGAGACACAGTTTGTTGAGTAGAAATACTGCAATAATTACACTGATAAGAACAACAAAACCCATGGTAATATATTTTGTTTTCCTTTTTCCTGTTTCAATCCAGTCGCCTGTGTAGTCTTCACCCGAATTTGAAATCAGTAGATATGTTTAAATTCCGGGGACCCTCAACTGTTGGGGACCGCTTGGTTTTCAATGCTATAGTTAACAATACTTTTCAGAAAAGGTAAAAAGCTAATTTCTATATATTGTCATGCTTCTCTTGTTCTGTGTTTTTCAAAACATTTTAGATTTTAGAGCTGTTTTTCTTGACAGATTGAATAATACATAAATCAATTTTTAAATGACTCTGTTCTGTGTTGCACTGGTAAGAATACATGTATTAACATTTTCATAATCAAATTAACATTACCCTTATATTTATTGTATAAAAGAAATGTAGTATGTAGTCATCTACATACATATGTTATTATTCATGCATTATTACCATTGACTAGTTATTATGTATTAGTCTTTGACCTCTGTTAGCCTAGTAGAGACGGAGCCCAACACATCAATAGACCTAATCATTAAATGGGCAGCTGCGTGGAAGGGGAGGTAATATACAGAGCATATTTGGTGTGAGACCCTAACTTACCTTTTATATAGGCCAAGTCCGCATCTAACGATAACGCACAATTTTTAAAAGTTGTGGCTCGTCATGTATGCTGCCTTGCAGTGGGAGCAGCTAAACAACCCAGGAATGCTCTGTCCTGGGTTTTTTTTAGCATTACATCTGAACCCTGGTTTATCTCTCCCCCAACAAGTCAGAAAAACAACCTCAGAACTAATCCATGGTTTGTCTGTCTCTTCTGCCAAGACGCTTGTTCATGCACTGGTTATTTCACGGTTGGACTACTGCAACCTTCTTCTCTCTGGCCTTCCTTCTTCTCACATCAGCCCGTTGGTTTCTGTTCACCACTCTGCCGCAAAGATCATCTTCTTAGCACGCCGCTCCGACCATGTTACTCCGCTTCTGAAATCTCTTCATTGGCTTCCAATTCACTTCAGAATCCAATATAAACTTCTCCTGTTAACCTTCAAAGCTTTTCACGGTCTAGCTCCTTCCTATCTCTCCTCTCTCATCTCACACTATTGCCCCGCTCGTGCTCTTCGCTCCTCTGATGCCATGTTTCTCGCCTGCCCAAGGGCCTCTACTTCCCTTGCTCGGCTTCGTCCATTTTCGTCTGCTGCCCCTTACGCCTGGAACTCTCTTCCAGAACATTTGAGAACTACAAGTTCAACCACAGCTTTTAAAGCTCAACTAAAAACTTTTCTTTTTCCTAAAGCTTTTAAAACTTGATGTTGTGCAGACTTCTACTGTTACTTTCTACTGTTAGTTTTTCCCTACCCTGTGCCTGCTTACCCTTCCCTGTACCTGTTGGCATTCTCTTCCCCTCCTTATTGTTTTACTATGATTTTATTAGATTGTAAGCCTATGCGGCAGGGTCTTGCTATTTACTGTTTTACTCTGTACAGCACCATGTACATTGATGGTGCTATATAAATAAATAAATAATAATAATAATAATAATAATAATAATAATAATGGTTCTTTTTCTGGCTTGTTGGAGGAGACAAGCCAGAGGTCTGTGTTTGGATGCAACTGTTAATGCCCACCCACAATTTAAAATATTGTGGGTTGTCATGACATGCAAAGGGCAACGTCATACTCTAAATATTGAGACATATCTCTAAGCACTTAGCCATCACTGATCAAGGTATAATGTTGCATTAACGGTATTTTGATTTTGTATTCTACAATCTCATTTCATCTTTGTAGTACCAACACCATTATTCTGCTTGGAACTGCATATGGCCATTTTAGAACCTTTAGCACACCCTTAGCATTCCAGAAGTGGTGGATGTGGGGGAGCTTAGGGATTTGAATACATTCTTCAAGATTGCGGATGTGTTTTGCACTTAAAAACAACAACTAACAAATTTGCATGTTTTGCTTACTTTGCAAAATGTGTTCTGCTTCTGCTAAATGCAAAGGAGGAAGGAGCCACTGTATGTAGATCAGTGAAGCCCTACTGCAATCTACACATAGCAAATCCTCTGGCTTCTAGGAGTTCACCAGGCCTTGCCTACCCATTTTCAAGCCTACGGTATCTAATGAAAAATGCAAGAATAGGTTTTTTTTCCCCATGGTCTCAAAAGGAAATAGAACTTTGCACCAAATTCTGTGTTGTATTTGCAGATGTGTATAATATTTTTCTAGGTATGATTGTGGATTGTGCTTTCCTGCAAAGCAGTCTCCTCCACTTGATGCAATTGTAAACTATTTATTTGGTTTGGAAAATCAGTAATTCACATAAGGACTTCTCTCTCCCCACACTTGCACCATTTTGTATTTTATTTTCTTAAACATAGCCTTTTTAAATAAATAAATAAATAAATAAATAAATAATCCACCCACATAAAATGTACTGCTAAATACTAATATTACAAGTTAATAACACACTGAGTGTTATTTACATATTAAATAGTAATAGTGTCAATATCATAAACCTAATGCAACCCTATATAGGTTTATTCTGAAGTAAATCCCACAGACTTCCAAGTAAGAGTGTATAGGGTTGCAGCCCTAAGAATTTATTTCCCTCTTTTTTCCAAAGAGGTTATAATGTCACGTATAACATGTCATAGAATCATAGATGGGGTATTGTAGTCCATCTACTCCAACCCTCTGCTTGGTGTAGGAAGTATAAAGCTAGAGCAGCCCCAAGCAGATGGCAACCCAGCCTCTGCTTGAGGATCTCCAGTGAGGGAGCACCCACTATCCTTGTACATAATTGGTTTCATTTTTGAACTGTTCTTCCTGTCAAGAAGTTTTTCCTAATAATTAACCAAAAACTACCTTACTGCAATTTAAGTCTATTAGATCTAGTCCCCCCCCCACCCTTCTAGGGCATCATATAAAAAATCTTCATCTTCTCTGTGGCAGCACTTCATGTATATAAAGAGTGCTATCAGTCTTCTCTTCTCCGAGCTACCTGTACCCAGTTCCTTCAAGGTTTCCTTATAATACTTGTTTTCCACTGCTGACTTCTAACTCACTCTGGGCGTTAAATTTACTTAATGCTCTTCTTTCAGCATTGAAGTTGGGGTTCGTGTTGAGGCCTACAACTGTGAAGAATGGGGCAAAGGCCAAGCACGGCATATTAACAGTGCCTTTCTCATTTTTAATGCTGTAAATGAAGATGGAGAGCTTCTTACCGTCCCCAAAATCAGATCCACTACAAGGGTGAGCTCTTCTTTCTTTCTTATAACTGCTCAATGAATAGACTAGTAGAGGAAGTGAAAACTTTAAACAACATTGTAAAGTGATTTCTTGATTGTCTTCCCTTTCGAGGCACTGATTCTGAAGTGCTTTGGATTGATATATTACCATGACCGAGGAAGACTTTTTTAAGCTCTGGGATATCATGAGAGAGCCATCACGTCAGTGCATGTGGCTTGACTATTGCCACTTGGTTCTTCCTGCCTGCGGGAACAATGTAGGTACAGAGCGTTGCATCTCCTATTTGGTTAGTGTTACATTTGAACTCATAACTCTGGGCAGAGATGTAACCCAAGAACAGGAAGAGCCAAGAGGGAGCAATTAAGCCACAGGCTGTCTCATGTGTTAATAAAGCTCGTTGCGTATGCAACAGGCTACTCTGTTGTTCCCTGGTGAAATGTTTTTTTTAATAGCTATGTGATCCTAGAACAGACAAGAGTTATGCTTTTCAGATTGCTTTGTAACTAATTTTATTTAAAGGGCCCACTCTTCCCAAGATAATTATTTTTATCAGTAATATTTACGTTATGTTCTTTTAAAAAAATCATTACATACAGTCTGTCAGTTACTCTGAAAATTGTAGTCATGTGTAATTTAAATAAAATTGTTCAAATTACAGTACATAAATTATAGGTAATTTTTTTTTCTTGTTTTGCTCATTGCGAAGGATGGTTTAAGGAGATATTGGGGAGCGATTGCATGCAAGAAAATTCGATTAGCCAGGTACAGCTAAACCTCAAAAAATAATACAAATATTGTTGTAGAGCTGATCACATTTGATTCATGAAACAGAAAATATTCAGCACGTGGTCATTTCCTTATGGATCGCACAGAAAATCATTTTGGTGTACAGCAGGATGGTATTCATCGATCTTAAACCTAACACTTTGGGGAACTGAGACTTCCATATGGATTGCAACTGGAGGGCGGGGAAGCTCTCAGGATTTTCTAGCAGCTCCTGTGTTTTCCAAATATGCATGGTGTCTTTTTTCCTTCAACTTTGATAAAGATCTGTAATGAGAAAAGTTTGATGTTCGAATCGGATTGCCACATCCTGGCTCTTCAATGCTCTGAGGCAGATGCGGAGAGTATTGGGCAAAAGGCGGGATCCAAATAAATATAATAACAACAACAACATGCTGCCCCTGTAACACCCTGGTGCAGTCCCTGCCACCCTCTAAAATTCATGGCAGGGGGATGTTCAATTGTTTTTTTAAAAAATGCATACAAAATGGCATTCATATCTGCTTATTGCAGACAAGCTAATTTCTCACCCTTTTGGCATTCTGTAGCAGTTCCAGATGCAATTTCAAAATTATATTTTATTTTGGAATGTGCAGGGGCAATGGCTTGCATGGAGGGGGGAAATGGCCCACGGATCTCCTGAAGTTGCCCACTCCTGCTCTGAAGGAGCAAACAAGACAACAGCAGCATCTCTTGCCTACTTCCATCACCAGAAACCTGGTCAATCTTTTCCCATGCCTGGGATGACCAGAAGGGCTAGTTTTGCTACACAAGAACTGCTGCTTCCATTATGATCAAGTTATAAGAAGAAAGCTCATATTTAGTTGAAACGTATTTGGAAGACATTGAATGCTGTATCAATTTGTTATTTATATAATAAGAATTTTTAAAAGTCTGGAGATTTTGTTAGTTTACTTTCGGCCTTCTTTCAACCTGTCAACTACAGGACACACGTTCTTCCAAAGACGGAAGAATATTGCACCCCTGACTTCTGGGACAGAAGCAACCAGGTAACATTTGTATCATTTGCAAGTACACATATGCCATGTGCATTTGGACATTTAGTGTGCAGCCTTCAATGTAAAAAATCTTTTTCAGTTCCGTCCAACCTCCAGATGGTGCCCTCCAGATGTTTTGGACTTTGGCTCCAGTCAGCTCTGGGAATTGTATTCCAAAACATCTGGAGGACACCAGCTTGGGGAAAGTTGATCTAGTTTAAAATATTGGGTTGGATCCAAAATCTGCCTTCCAAACATTGTTTTAACTCAATTTTTGGCTTTGTTCTAACAAGAATTTGCAAGGGAAATATCTTTGGACCCGTTTCTCATTTTTGTTACTACTTATAGCATCACATCAAAATACAGCATATTGTCTTAAATTTTAAAAAATATCATTATAAAAAGCATTGCTAAAGATTTCAAGTTCTTAACAGTTCGACGGTATTTCCGAAACATTTCTTGTTATCAATGGCTTCTAGTCTTAGTAGTCTAAAATGAATGCTTTCATGTAAGTAGTAAGGTTCCTATTCATCTCTGAATAAGCTGTTCAGCTGATAGCACACAGGCACAGGAGCTTGTAAATGGTAAAGAAGCTACCTCATTCCAAAACTGGGGCATACATACAGATTCTGTTTAACGAATTCCTCCTGGGTAATATTATCTAGGTGTTCCATAAACTAGGGCTCAGACTTACCTCCTAAAATTCCCATAAAATTAAAGCATATGAGGAAAGCTCTTAAGCATACACCTGTTAGGCGAGATAAGATTAGTTCAGAATCGTACCTTTGAGAAGACAACTCCTTACTCAAAATTTATTAATTAAACCTAAGTATATAAATTCTTCTATACATCTTTATATTAAGCTTTTTGATGTTTATACCTCATACATTTTTTTGCTCATTCATTGATAAGTGAAAACTTTAATTACAGTTTTGACCTTGAATAATACAGCCCTGCGCTTCTTAGCCTCAAATAACTCTTTGACCTGATAGGGTTGATAGAGCTTTAACTCAGCATTCACTTTGGATAGCATTCAGGTTACCTTGCTAATTAGTTTTCATAAGTTACCCAGAATTCATTGTGAACCTGCTTATGTCTTTGTGTCTATTCCCTTTAATACAACCATTACTTTTTAATTATTATTTTTCAATTTGCTGATTATTTCATATTAAGCATTTTCAGTTGCTCTTTGCTTTGAATTTCATAAAAAAACCTGATCCTGTTCAGATGATACGCTAAGCCACTGTGGTTAAGCATTTTGAGCTAAACATTATGGCTTAGCATGTCGTGTGAACCATTCCTAACCATGGTGGGTACTTAACCACGGTTTAAACATGCTTGCTAACCATTTGCTGTAAAAAGGTTAGCAGACTGACCATCCACAGGTGTGTTGTCTGAACAGGCCCACTGCTTTGAGAAAGGTAAATTAGCAGTTTCTCTGTAGCATTCCTAGCAATCTCAGTAAAGCTAAAATCAGGAATTCTCTTATTGTGAGCTTTTGGTCATCGCTTCCCCCCCCCCCCCACGCACACACCATTGAGCTTCTATTATAGCAGAACTGTGCTCACAAACCATTTCTGATATGGATCCCTGCTTTGGTATTGGTAATGGGTATGCAGAGATTTTGTTAAATTCATCACTGGAACACAGGTTAGTTTGCTTTTAATCAGCATTCTTTTCATGATCATGAGAGATATCATTCAGCTCCCACTGTTGAGCAAGTTAAATTCCTATTACTATAATCCTTTATTAGGCCAACTCAGTGGTCAAAAAGAATGTTCAAGCTTTCGAGATCTCCTTTTAATCAGTCAAGATGTTACAAAAAGCAGGTTGGTGGAGAGATGAAGGCGGGGGCGCGAAGAGAGATGAAGATCTTGAAAACTTGCACATTTTTGTGACCTTTGAGTTGGTCTAATAAAGGTATAACACTAATATGAATTTTGGAATATTTTAATGGCCAATACAACTACCTTTGCTTTTAGTATGTCTTTTTTTCTAGGGAGAAAAAAAACTCTTCATTTTGTAGTGGTGTTTTTTTTTAAAAAAAAAATCAGCAATTAAAGATGTCCTCCATTGGTTACTGTTTTACTTTACCTTTAAGGCATACATAATCAAAAGCAATTTAACCGCATTGGTTACCCTGGCAGCAAAGCCTGGATGGAAAAGAAACAACAGTTTAGACCATGTAAGTACTGAATTGTGCAAAAGTTGCATGTACATTTCCCCATCATTTTAAAAGAATTAATGTGAATGTGTGTTTCTCCCCAGCAACCCCATTTTCTGGATGACACGGGCAGGAGGGTGGCCTGATCCAATGTGGCTGCTCTTATATTCTCCCTTCTCCATATAAATACAAGGCAGTATCCAACACTGCTCACGTGTTAGTGGTGATTGCAATGAGAACCTATTGGTACAATGAGAACAAATTGGATTCAGCAGCAATCAGAAATGAGCTGAAATGCTAGTTTTCAGAGCGGGGCAGGTCAGTGGAGCTTGCAGAAAGGCTTTCATATCTGCTAATTTCCAGGGCTGCTGTCAGAAGCACTAGTTCCTGTTGTGTTTACAGTATGTCCTGCTAGTGCAACAGAAACAGTGGGAATCCAGCAGCTTTATTGGTCATTGCCCATAGTTTCCATCTCAGTGGTGGCTTTTTTTTAAAGTAAAACTAACCTGAAATTATATGTGCTTTTGGCTATGTCTGTAAGTGGTTTCTGACATTAGCTCAGGGTTGACACATACTGTACTTATTTATAGAACTGGAAAGAAAATGTTATTTTAGCTGCTCAAAATGAGAAATTGTTCCAACAGCTTATTAAAGAATTAGTTCAAAAAATGGCTATACTAAATGGCAACAATAAATAGCATCCATTCCCATTCACTTGAATAAAAAGTATACTACAGGTAGATAAGGTCCCAAACCTTGCATTGAGAATCTCTAGTGTGTTCAGTGCAGTAATACATAAAATTAAAGCACAGACAAACCACATCCAAATAGTTCACTGTAGCCATCAAAGGTGTGATTACTAAACACCAAAAATATGCCTCCCCTCTTTACATACAGTAGATGAAACAAATGTATTATGTAGTATAAATGAAACATTGGTTTACGAACTGACTGTTCATGGTATATATTTTTTTATGAAAGATGAGACTCAGACTTATTTTCCCCCAATAAATTAGTGCCCTGTATCCATAATAATTCAAATTCTTATTTTCAACTTTTCCATGCCAACTATTAAAGAAACCAAGGTCAACAGTATAACAGATAGAATAACAAGAAATTACAGCAATACTTCGAACATTATAAAAGTTCATAATGAAACTAAACACTAAAAAATCAGTAAGTATGTGCAACGGCACCAACTTCACACAGAAGGCCTTGCGTAGCACACCCTTCTCAAGCCAAGCACCACCTCTTGAAAAGCCTGAAGAAAGGGTAAAAACAACCCAACCTCTCCCCTATATGTGAGGGAACAAGGTACAGGGTTTTGGAAAATAGGTTCTATTACTGAGGTACTGAACTGCAGGTGTATTGTTAGATGTTTTTACACTGGGTAATACAGCAGGTAATAAATCCGAGCTGACGGTGGTTTGTGATAACAGAACACAAAGTAAAGTTTATTGAAATTTAACAAATCTTTAGTATTTCAATTTAGATCAAACCTGCATATTCTTATATTTAAAACAACAATCCCAAGTCCCTTAAAATTCTATCTCTTCTCACTCCTCACACCAAACACTTTCACGAAGCACAAGCCAGACTAAAACTCCCAAACTAAAACCAAACCTCAAACTAAAAATCCCAAACTAAACTCACAATCCCCTCAGCCAACCTATTTATACTCCTCCCTCCCCTTCTCTCACCGCATCACTAGCCACACCCACTCAGTCAAACATTCCGCACTCACTAGACATACTCAGACATACCTAAGGGACAGAAAAGTGGGTATCGCCACAGTATGTTTTTTAAAACATCAGCAGAAAAAGCCCACTGCAAGCTGCACATCTCAAATGCTTGTCAAAAGGCTAGCATTGATAGAGCCAGGCAGGTTCCCTTTGGCTGGATGTTCCATGGTTTGACTTCTCTACTAGATGGAAGACCCTGTTTGAAGACCCAGCCACCGTAGTTCAGATGGCTGGGGAACACAGAGCTGGCCCTCAGGAGACAACCCTAAAAGATCAAGCAGATTCATATGGGTGGAGGTGATCCTTAAGATACTTCGCATTATCATATCTACACCCACTGATAGCAATTTTCCTACTGCTATTTCACCTAGTGTAAAATTACTACATAGAACAATGCTATCTCTGTTAGTTCTACTCCCCTCATATCATTCCTCTCCTATTTTTTTTCTGATCCTTAATATCTTTCACCAACTAGATCTACTCTATCACCAAAACTGAAAGATTAAGGGTGAAATCATATGCAAACCTAGACAGAAAAAAGTCCTACAACTCCCAGCATGCCCTAGCCAGCCAGCTTATATTCAATTAAAATCTACAGTATTGGCCCTACAAATAATGGTCTATTGTAATATTGTGTACTACTTTCCTGAAAATTCATTTTTAAAAGCTAAAATACTTGCTTTATTAATTCCGCATCTCTTTAAAAAACAAAAACATTTTTTCCAGATAAAAATGTTCACTTTAGAAGAGACAGATGTCTTGTCAATCAAGGTTGAAATGCAAGTACAGATACCTTCAGAACTAGCGTTCTTCCTATTATCTGACTTCTCACGCCATGTGCACTGGGCTAAATACTATTCGTAAGTATAATTTTATATTTTCCAGTTGGTTCCAGCTTTCATGATCAGGTTTAAAAAGATGCCAGCCTTCATAAACCTAAATGACTGAAGTGCCATGTCAAATGGTTTCCATAATATTCAGCAAATAATGCAATGACAGTGGCAATAAAGGAGATTGAATGTAGAGTGTAAAAGAGTTATTTTGAGTTCATATAAAATGTACATTGAACTGCAGGTGGGGGGAATCTTTCAATGAAAGAAATGTATCAACAAACAGAGCAAGAAGAGAAATGAATACCTGTGAGGTGTTAGCTCTTATAAAGAAAACACTACAGAGGTTTGACTAACAATATGTATAAAAATCACCAGTTGGATCCAGATTTACACCGGATCAAGTACACTGATGGAAATGAATTTGACTGTCCTCTCCTTCCCAAGGCAACCCCTCTAGCCCCCTGCAAATGCTACACAGATCCTGCTGAATGAGGTCATCTGTGGTATGGAGGTGGAGATCTGCAAAAATTGGGCAGAGGAAACAAAGCCTTCCTCTTGCCAAAGGCAGATCGTAGATCCAACCCTATAGAATTGTTTTCCTATCTCCTGGAATAAGTGATAATCTAAGCCAAAAATATGCAAACTTTGAGAGAAAGAATGTTCCAAAACCATCTGTCACATTCCTTCATTCAAAGATGTGTGCTGCATAATGTAAGCACCTTCATGTTTTCATGAGTTTTGGGAGACTTATTCCCTAATAAATGTGTTTAGGATTATAACGAGGGTGACCATATGAAAAGGAGGACAAGGCGCCTGTACCTTTAACAGTCGTATAGAAAAGGGAATTTCAGCAAGTGTCATTTGTCACCATGCAGCACCTGATAAAATTCCCTCTTCATTACTACAGTGAAAGCTGCAGGAGCCCTGCCCTCTTTTGTATCTGGACGTGCTAGACAGGACTCCTGCAGCTTTCACTCTTGTGATGAAGAGGGAACTTTACCAGGTGCTGCATGCATACAAATGGCACTTGTTGAAATTCCCTTTTCAATACAACTGTTAAAGATACAGGAGCCCTGTCCTCCTTTCCATATGGTCACCCTAATTATAACCCTAAAGTGCAACCCTATTTGTTTTATCTACTCAGAAGTAAACCCCATTCAGTTCAAGTAAGAAGTTTTGGGATTGCAGTCTGAAGAAGCTAGTTTTATTTTGGCCTATAGTGTCTGAAAGCAAGTATCCTTAGGTCAGAAAAAGTGACTTTGCAAATATCTAAAACTACATTAATTAAGCAAGAAAATACTTGCTTAATATGCTGCTTTCTTTTGGACTCAGAGGTAAAAGTGTTGCATTGGTCCAAATACATGTTGCCCCTTTGATTTCAAAAAGATTAAATTTATGCCTGTCTTAGTGTAATACGTTGTAAGGTAAATTACAGAGCAATGCTACCTGCTGCAGATCTGAAGGGAATCAAACCACCACATCCAATGCCCCGCTGGGCTCATGCCAGCTGGGTGGAAATGAGTGAAGATGGTGTTTTCCTTCCTCCTGTGGTGTTCCGGGGTCTGTTTGTGCCATTTTCCTCCCATTACAACCAGTGGGAGGGAAACTATTTATGCCACCAGCTCCAAGGCTGCTGTAAATGCCCCCCCCTTCATGTGGTGGAGACTGGGAGGGCTTTGGATTCTGGAGCCTTCACCCTCTAAACTTCACCCTCTAATCTGTCCCCTTTTGGCCTCTGCTGACATCAGAGCTCTGACTTTAGGGGGTTAAGGACTGTGGATGTTTCTGTAAGGACTGGGTGGGGGAATGAGACATCAGACCTTCCCCTCTGACCTCCCTGTCCACTGTTGTTATAGGAACAATAAGAGCTACATGACTTCACTTAGTTAATATATAGCATATTATTTATGCCTAGCAAGAAAGCATTTCCTCAAGAAAGGAAAAAGAAAGAGACATTGAGGCTGAGCTAGTTAGGTACTGTTTAATAGAAGCAGGTTTAATTAAGCTGGATTTGTAATAAGAAATCACTCTTTACCTTTTGCTCTTTTCCCCAGTTCTGTCAATTTAATTGAATTTTGAAAAAAAATGAAATTATGTGCATCAAAAGCCCAACCAAGAAGCATTGTGGCCTAGCTTCAACAATTATTATTCTGAAAAGGAACTGTACGTTTCCAAACACAATTTAGAGAACTTGTACTTTAACTGGTGTACTAAACTCCATTTCTGTTTGCCATATATCCTTGCAGAACCTGTAGGGTCATACAGAGTTTGACAGAAGAGGACAAAATATACCACATTACATCCCCATCAGTTAATGGGAAAAAACCCAATGATTTTTTAATTCTTGTGTCTCAAAGAATACCCTGTAAGACTGGGTAAGTATAGAAAATACAGCCCTTTAATGGCAATTAAATTTAGTCATAACTTTTTACTATAAAGCAACAATAATTATCTTCAATGAGAATTTAGATGAAATAATTGTTTCTTGTAAATGTGATGCTAGTTAATTACTCAGGGATTATATTGGAAAGATATGTAGGATTGGATCCCAAGTTGTCTGACTGGAAGGTCACTTGTGCAATAGATCTTCCCTGCTCCCTTTTCCCTCTGCTGACTCTCAAAAGGATAGTAGGTTAGTGGTTTTTCTGAATGATTCTTATCTTTATGGGAAACAGAGATTCTACTGGGAAGAATGATTATCCCAGGGAAACCCCACAGCTAACCAGTCTTAATGGCAATTGCTGAATTGAATACTGGGTCCCTTCTACGAACCATTTTCATGGATGTAGTTTACAGAGGGAGTGATTGCTTCTGTCTGCAAGGATGCTCAGTCCTGAGAGATCCAAGAGCAAATGTGTTTGTGGCAGCAGCAGTAGCACTTGGTGCTTCTGGCAACCAGCTCCCCAGGGAAGGCGTGTAGGAATGGAAAGAAGAAAAAGAAACAAGAGCAAAAGGAAGGATGGAGACAATCTCTACAAATTGTTACACGTCCTCACTTTTTCAATGTTATTTACTATAGCATGTACTTCCTGAGCAACAAAATGTAATGGCTATCTCTCATTAAATACAGAGTTAAGGCAGGAGGTTTCAGTTTGAACCAAAAAAATACAAAACTGTGCAACTTACTGATTTATGAGCAATATAGTAGCCTTAAACTTAAGCCAGCTTCAAAAGTGGGGAAATGACATTTTGGAACCAGAGGTTTTTCTTCTAGTATGTTGATAAGATTATACTTATGGGGAAGGGGCATAGCTCAGTGGTAGTGCACATGCTTTAGATGCAAAAGGTCCCAGGTTCAATTCCTGTCATCTCCATGTAGAGCAGGGGAAAAACTCCTGCATGAAAACTTGAAGAGCAGCTGCCAGTCAGTGTCAAAAATATTAGGCTTAATGGACCAATGGTCTGACTTAGTATAAGGCAGCTTCCTATGTTTCTTATTAAATTTAGAGACCCTTACATAATAGCTGCGAGATCAATTGCTTTGACGGCTGCTCCACCTTCTAATCAGAACTACTACAGAAGTTCAGGATTCCTCATCTACACTGATGGTAACTCCTCTTTGGTAAGCAGCTTTATAATTAAATAAAATTATTTGATGTGAAAAAACTGAGGTAAATGTTTGTGCTTCAGTAACTGAATGTGTTGGCAGTAAAAGTCTTGTGCCTGAGCAAAGTTACAATGTAAATATGGTGTGCTGGCAAGTTGGCAGTTACTGTTACCACTAAGAGGTGAAAATGAAGCCAGGTTTCTTGTCTTTATAAATGGGGAGGTAGGATAGAAATTGGTCCCATCTGATTGGAGAATAAGTGAACATTCTAAGGTTGCCCATTGGTCCTAAGTTTACACAAAAATGGGATGAGGGAATGTTGGCCACATCAGAGCTGATTGGGTGGAGAGCTGCTGTCAGGAGGAGTCTAATAGGAGAGTTTGCCTGAGGAAGAGTCATCAGGAGGTGTCTTTGTAAAAGCTGCAAGACCAAGAGGCCGAGCTGAAAGCAAATGAGGCAGAAGCTGAAAAAGGTCTGCAAGTACGGAGAGGAAGACTGCAGGGGCAGCCTTCGGAATAAAGAGCTGAAGCCTGAGTGATAGCTGGTGGCAATGGTCTGAAGACAGAGCAGCTGCTGTACCATACTGAAGGCTTCAAGGAAAACTGTAAAGGTTCCAGGAGGAAGTCAAACCCTACGAGAGAGAAACCTGCCTTTCAAGCCTTCAGAAGGCCTGTGAGTTAACTGGGATGGAGCTTGATAGGAGAATTAGTTTAAGATTGGTTAGGAGTAGAACTTGAGCTTCTCACACCTGTTTGGTAGTAAAAGTAACTGTATAGAAACCCTATTCAAATGTAGTGACAATGATTATACAAGCTTTCTTGTATTATTTCTTTTCAATAAAATACTATATATCTTTGTTTATTTTCCTGGTACCTCTGATGTTTTGCCCCAATGGTTTAGGGGGAAACATGTATTTTAAATAAAAGGTGCAATTTAATGGTGGCAATGAAACTGAAGGGACAGATCGTCCAATGGTGGGAGTGACTCTCCATATTTGGTGATAGGGGTGGGATTGCCCTAGTGTAGAGGCCTTCACCCCAAGGTGAAGTTCACCACATAATATGCTTTAGTTTTTTTCTTTCCCCCTCCCTCAGTGAATCCAAAGATATTCAGTATGATTGTTTCATTGCTTGTTATTTCAAGAAATGACTTACGTTGACCTTCTATATATTTTAAAGGTATATTACTTCATCCAAGGTGCACATGACATCATCCCTTATGTTGCTGCAAATGTTTTTGGCCAATCAAAGTGCATTGAAGATACAGCTTCTGTGTGTATCCAGTTCTTGGAGTCAGAGAGCTGCAAGATGAACTGCATTTAGTTAAGTAACACTGAAATACTTGAAAATCACAAAAAGGGCTTTAAATCTTGGGCAGAAATAATCATTCACACCAGCGTTATCAAGCTGTTAAAGCGAACTGCCACCTTAGTTTATAATTGTGACAGGCACAATATGCCACATCATCCATATTACCATTGAATGAAAGATCTTCAAACAACCTCTAAAATTTCATTGTATTCTTTTGGAGCCCTCACCTTGTCAATGCAGCAATTCTTCACATAATTAAAATGTACTGATTTTAAACAATTCACTTTGCTGTGAGTGGACATTTCTATTGTAATGAATTTGCTTATTTTGCTATATATTTCAACCGACAATGGCATGTATATTAGAGGCCAGTTTGCATGTCACAATAAGCCACAGTGGGTTTGTTGTTCGCTCGCTTAGCCACATTACTCCTTGCCAGACAATAGGGCATTCTGCGGCTTGCTTCCCCCTTAGTTCTCCCACCTGTTCCTAGAGTTGTTCTAGCCCGTTCCTGGCAATGCTAGGGAATGACCCTGGGAGTGTCTGTGAACAAAGCATATGCACTACTGCAAAATGGGCCTCCCCCTTTCCCCAAGCTATGATGTACAGCTTGCTGTGACCACTTCCCCAACTCCTTCCATTTCTGTTCCTTTGAAGAGAACCGAAATTGCTCAGAGAAAGTCCTCCCAGAAGCCACTAGATCAGACAGGCCATATGCTTTGTAACCTGCTGTAGTAATTTCCAAGATGAAAATGGTAGTTAAAAAATAAAATTTGTGATTATCCAAATGTCACATAATAACAGCAGACATAAGAAGTCAACATAAATGAAATAGAAAACAATACCACTGCAAAGAATACAATTATTCAGAAAACAACCAGGTGTATATGGTTTTATTACATTGCTTTTTTGAAGTTGGATAAGAGAATGAATTCATTCCATTTAAACAACAACAACCAGAGAATTATTCCATTTGCAGTTTCTTATGCTGCAAGCTCAACTCTGCTACTAATAATGTTTAAACATGGTTTTTGAATTCTTATCCACAACTGTTCCTAACTTGGATGCATTGTTGCTTCACCCATTGTGAGGATAGCCATGGTGACGCTAAATTTATTGTGGGATACTTCCCATCAAGGAATGGTTTTTATTTACAAAGAGGGGGTTGGCCTAGCCCCGCTCACTTTTGCTTAGTGGTATGTCTAGCAGTTACTGAGTGTCAGGCTCGTTGGTAAGCCAGTAATTGCATAGATTACCTTCCTGTTCAAAGACTGCCAGGAGCTACTTGCTGCAATTTGTTCTCCTACAAGGCATTTCCTTTCCTCCCCATAAAGCCTCCACTTCAATTAGGGTTTTATTAAGTGATCATCACCTAGGCGAAGAGACCAACTGTGTAGTTATGGCATCTTCTGAGACCATAACATATTATTACTATAGTTTTTAGCCATACATTAAGAACAGTTATAGAGAATGATGCCGGATAGCAGCTGTCAGAAGTTAACAACTTTAGCTATGTTTGGTTTGGGTTTTTGCTGTTTAGGACTCTCTGGAATTTCTTGATAATCTGCACTCATTCCTTTGAGCCACCGACCAACAGTTACTGCTCGATCTGTAAAACAAAACAAAAATACATGAGAAATCAGCTTTTGGTTATAGACCAGATACATGATCCAAATGCAAAGGAACTATGCTATGTAATTCAATAATTCAATGTAGTCTAGATCACTGTTTATTACAATAGTGATTACATACTGGCTTGGTTCGCACATAACAGCATTCAGCAGCAAATTGTGGGTTAATTCATTCATGATTTTTAGGGATGTGCATCCTGTGCAAGCCGCTTCCAGTTTGCAGCAACAACCTACAAACGCCCCATTCTTAGGTTGTTAGCATGGTGTCCAAACTCAGACACTCCGGATTACCTCAGTTAAACCAAAGTTAACCCATGGTTTGTTTTAGGTTAACCCATGAATAAACCAGTGTCAGGTTCACATTGCACACTAACAACCTACGAATGGGGTATTCCTACATCGTTGCTCCAAACCAGAAGTGGCTCATATGTAGCCCTTGTGCCCCAAAATCGTGGATGAATTAATTAGTCCACAATTTGTGACCCAATGCCGCTGTTACATACAGACAACTCCAGTATTTTTCATTTTTATCCATGGTGAGGTCAAATCAAATTTTAACAGACCTTATAAGAAACTGGGCTAATTTAAAATACCACTGTCAATGTTAACACTTTTAACATTAGATATCAAACCTTTAGTCACTATTTACAAAGCAAAAATTATCCTATAGGAAAAAATCTGTTTTGAACTAAAGAAAGACCCATTTTTTACTCAGAAATAAGTCTCACTGAATCTAATGGAATTTACTACTAAGTCTCCAACAAACAATTTTGAACAAGTATCTTAGGCAGTATCAATATGGAAGTGAAAATTTTCCCTGCCAAAATCAGTAACATAGTATTATGTTAGTTTCAATTTCCAGCTGAAACATACAACAGTAGATGCACTTGAGCCTTTCATATGCCCAATTAATGGTCTGTTTAAAGATGTAGCGTTAGTGAGTAACACAGAAGCATGTCAATGAGGTGACAAACAAGGATTATTCAACTCTGTTTATAATTCACATTTACTAGCTAGAGGCTCACTAATTATAGAATTTATATGTAAGCATTTTGATTTTTGATCAATTCCAGTACCCCCACCTGAGTTTTGATTCTCTGGACAGTCCTTTTTAAAGTGCTCCACAGATCCACAAATCCTGCAAGAACCGCCTACAAAAGATTAAAATACGAAACAAATATATTGCCTGTAATATAAAAATAATGTTCATGTATGCTATTGCCTAATATCAAGTGTATAAAGATGATTTACAATAAAATACAAGGAAGCAAAACTCAGTATTTATTTGTTTTTGTACACCATCAAATCAAAATTAGAAGGCTGAAACAACTTCTATAGGGGTAAGCTGTGTTATTCCTTTAAGGTGCCACAAGACTTCAAAGTTTTTACTATAACCGACTATGCATGTTTAGACAGAAAAAAGTCCTACAACTCTCAGTATTTCCCAGCCCTAAAATGTTTGTTGTAGCATACTGTGACAAAACGATAATTTGTGTTATCGTTTATATGTGTATATTTAAGTGTTTGGTTCAGGTTGGGATTTGCTGTGGCCAATTCTTTTATTTTCAGGAAATGGTAAGTAATTGGGAGGGGGGAGTTAGAATAGTGAGCAGTGTGAATGGTGTCATCTGATTGGTTGGTTGATTTGAATGGAGAGAGAACAGGGGGAGTGAGAGGCAGTTGGGCAGTCCGAGTTAGAAGAGTCAGGGTTAGGGAGTTAGTGAGAGTAGGAGTGAGTGAGGTTTAGTAGGGGCTTGTTTCAGTATAGTATTAAGAATGTGAGGTTATAGGATTTGGAGGTGGTTAGTATTCCCTGGGAGATAGATGTATGTGGATAAAGTAGAATAATCTTAAAGCGTTCTTTAAAATCGTTTTTCTATATGAATAAACTTTATTCTTATTTTGTTTAACAACTACCTCTGCTTAGTCATATGTGTTACTTCAGATGGACAATACACATGCACACTCACACACACAAAGGTGTATTAGTCCCTCATTCTTTTAGAAGATAAAGAATAGGGTAGTGGCAGTGAAGAACAGGTTTGATAATAGACGTCACAGAGGATGGTGATGCCACACATACATTTTCATAGAGTCCATTTCATCAGATGCATAAAGTGTTAACTGATATAATCAATTTTCAGATAGACTGATACAGAGGGGGAGGAGGAGCAGAGTGACCAAATGACAAACACACAGTTTGTGACATTTCTATATGAAGTTTAAAATAGGGGACAGGAACCTAATCTAAGCTGTGTGCCTTTCTGTGTAGAGAAAAAATGGGCAGGTGTTCCAACCCCTTGATGCCTTCTGTCCCACAGGCATGGTCAATCGCCTCATCTGGCCCCTGGACCAAAACAAGTTGCCTAACCATGCTTTATATACTTAACAGGGACTGGAAATAAATGCCATTAAATAGAATTGCATTTAATGGCACTTACTTTTGAGTAGACATATATAGGGTATAACCAACTTTCTAGAACAAGGCAAGACAGATTCAAAACCTCTCATGATATAGGTGCTTTGGAAGACTCTACTATTTGGAAAATAAACAATAAAAAGCAATGCTGAACACACAAACTTGTATACATAGTTTGTCTTTCTGGGTTGTCTTTCTGCATATAGAGAATATGCAGAAAGAATAACTGAATACTGCTCTCCTACATCCCTAAAATTAAATGGTTTTGTTGTTTTCCCATATCAGTATTTTGAAAAGCCTTTATGGCAGTCCCTTTGAATTTCAGGAATATCTCATTCTCTATACGAAGATACTAATGATGAGGGCAAAGATTTATCTGATTCTAAGATAGAATGTCTCAGAAATGGTGAGATGAGTACAATGTATTTCTTTATAAGGCTGTCTCTTTTCACTCAAGCTCTTGAAGTGAGGGGAAGCGCTCTGAAGTGCATCAATTAGCCACTTTATGAAAAAAAAATTAAGAGGCTTTCAACAGAGTTGTACTCACCTTCAGCATAGAGTCCTTTAGGATTATCAGGGCATGACCTTGAAAGATGCCCCATCTCACCGCAAATAAAGCATTTTGCATAGGGAAATTCTCCTGAAAGTATTTAGTAATGTTCATGTTATGATGGAAATGCCCACATTAAAATCACATAAGACTGCAGTGAACCAGCATCACTATAATCAGTAAGGGGTGAAGTCTTTAACATACTGGGAACTGCAGAAAAAATATTCAGAAAGGCAGAAACATTTACCAAGCCCGAAATACAGAGTTGTGGTTATCAAACATACCAAGAGCTGGATCCGTTTTTGCTCTGCATTTGCTGATTTCATGTTCTGTAGAGCCACAACGGTAACATATTCCAGTTCCCATATCTTGGCTTTTGAGTACTGCTGGGCAATCTGCAACACCGTGTCCTGGCTTTCTGCAGTGGAAGCACACCTTTGACAATACAAGCTGAATTACTAAGCGAGCAGAAAGAGATAGGAACCCAAAGCAATCTCTTTTCCACTAGCCACATTTAAAATGAACCTTACCCCAAACTAATAAGGACCAAAAGTAGGAACGACACTGGGTATTCAGAGTAGCATTACATCAGAGATTTTAGATCCAAGCCAGAGGAGATGCATTAAATGTGTCTTTACATTTAACATGCAAGCAAATGGAATCAGCTGAGGGGATGATCATTAAAGGGATCAGAGCAGGTGTGGAAGGGGAAATTATCTCTTTTCTCCCCTGCTGCGATCATGGGAAATCTTTCCTCTGAAGTATTCTCATGGGAAATCTTTCCTCTGAAGTATTCACATTGGGAGGATGCCAACTTTAGAAGAAGGGTTTTGTTCAGGAGTGCAACAAGAGGGTTAAATTCTTCTCCCCTTCAACACCTACTCTGATCCCATTAATGATCAAACCCTCAGTTGAGGCAATTTGCATTTAAAAAAACAAAACCCTGCCTTAAATGCAAGGACATTTTTAAGCACAGACTGAAGTTAAGATACCTGAGGTGAAACGCTGTTCCTTTCACCTGATCTTACATTTAACAGTAGTATTGATGTAACATGTCCAGATAAAAATCTTTGCTTACCTTCCTTACTCAGTATCTTAAAAACCCAGTGCCACCACTCTGGAATTTGATCTTTTCCCTTAGTCCTAAGCATAACCAATGGCATTCATAGAACCGCTTTTGAAAGTGATTTCATAAAACTATATTTGCCCTTGAACACATATCACACAGCTATCTATGTAACTTTGAGAGAGGAAACCTTGAGTAGGACCTAGCCTATGGATTCATCCTCAGAAAATGATTTTATTGAATCCGGTTGTTCATTTTGCCAAAAATATAAGCCCATTCGATTACTTTGCGAAGTGATGCTGAAAATACCAATTAATTCATCATAATCTTGCTGTGGCCAAAACTGCATAAACGAACTCTTTGTTTGTATTAGTTATAATGTACTCTACAGATGAAGAGTGACAAAGATAATATTAACCATGTTATTCTTTAAAAGAAGCATCAATGCAAATCTGGTTTTAAAAACATAAAAAAATATCCATCCTGACTTAGCTGCATGTGTATGTGGCATTCCACTCGTACTATGAGAGAAGCAACACTGAAAGAACAGCAACAGAACAGCAATTTACCATTCTGTTTGTCTTTATTTCCTGCCTCTTCACTCTCCTGTCCTCTCGCCGCTTGTCTTTTTTCAAGGCTGTAGCTATTTCTTCCTTTGCTTCATGGCTGTTGATCACCATTCCATTATGCAACACTTGTGAGTTCTGTTTTAAATATTCCATAAAACCATTGACATCTTCATTCAGATAGTCTTTTTTCTTCTTATTTTTCTTCTTCCCTTGGGTACTTTTCAAAGAAAGCCTGTTTGAAGAGCTTTGCTTTTTATTTGTTGCTGAGGTTCCAGCAGCAGCATTTCTCATATCCTCCCATGGTGTTGCATCCAGAGCCTTCTTACTATGGGTGACATTAGCTCGAGCCCATCTTGTCATGACTTATATCAAACCTTTCTATGAGATTTAAGAACAAATACTGTTAGGTCCACAGGAGTGGAATATGGCCATATACAGATTTGATTAATATGGTCGGTGTATAAAAACATTAGGGAATTATAAGAATGTTCCGACAATTACTAAATGTGATTCAAGATAAAATAAATACATCAATTTATTCAGACACTTGGGATTTTCCCAGTCTTATACCAGAGTTTTGAAAAATGATTTTTTGCCAGCACAGTTTGAATTCTATAACTTTAAATTAAAGTAACAGTCTCAGAGTTCCTAAAATCAGCCTCTCATGAGAATTGCAACAGAAAACATCTTACATCTTGCCTAGAATTCACAATTCTCAAGAATTTGTATCACAGCCTGTTAGTAGTGGTAGTACTCAAACAAAAGACTGGTCAGTAGTTCTGTATTCCTCCCCATCGATCTCAGGAAGCAGGCTGGAAGAACAGCTGCCAAGAGCATTACATCCAAAATCGTAACTTTAGTACTGGGGTCCCCAACATGGTGCCACAATGTCTTGGCCCCCAGCAGATCCGAATCTTTACCTTTAGACTTACAGAGTGAGAAGGTAGAGCATGATAGGAGACAATGGCAGCTGTGCCTCGCAAGCACCACAGGGTTGTACACTTTAGGCACAGTGAAAGTTGCATTACGCACAGTCAGACCATTAGTCTATCTAGCTCAGTATGGTCTTGAAATGGGTAACTCTATCCCGCTCCATCTGACTAGCTTGTTTCCTAAATTTGAATGGGTGAATCTGATATTCACCAGATGAAGAGAAAATACAATAGCTTCAAGGATAGACCCCACTCAGTGAAAGATTTATGAAGCCAGCTGAGTGTTCTGGGCATCAAGAATTAATTTATATAGGTTATGATCCCTGAAATTTCTCTCAGGCCAAATAACACAAAGTAGTACCACAAAATATCTTTTTAAACAAGCCTTCCCTGGACTGTAATTTATTCTGGTTTTATGTGATTTTAATGTTTTAAACTGGATTTTATGGTTTTAGTTGTAAACTGCCCAGAGAGCTTAGGCTGTTGGGAAGTACAAATATGTAATAAATAAATTAATTGCTCAAACAGTATTAGGCTGGTCCATGAAGTCACGAAGAGTCGGAAGCGACTGAACGAATAAACAACAACAACAACAAAAACCAAGGAAAACACATTACTACATACAATGCAATTAGGACAATTAGAAGCATAATAGAAATCATGGCTAGCATATTCTTTAGTAAAATTAAAGTTCTATACCTCTCAACCAACACAGCAATCAACATTATGATCTTATAGTTACCAATCTGGCAAGTATGGTTTGCAGAGTTCAGATATTCATGTTTGGTAGGTGTCTTGTTCTCCCACAATTTCTCAGGGCAACCAGATCTAACCTTTGCCTTTGATTACCCTCACAATGTCAACTACTTCACCTTATTTTTGGACTTGGTTATACTACTGTTTTCAATGTAGCCAGGTCTGATATTGACACCAGTAATATCTAGATGAAAGTATCTCTGCTAAACAGATTTCTGCTTCCAGCACCCAACCTACCCATTGGTGGTAGCCCCCCTTCAATTCCAAGAATATGTTCAGAGGAACCCTGGTCTTAAATTGTAAGTATACAGAAGCCCCTTTGAGCTACCATTTCGCATCTGGCTCTGGTTGGTGGATCTCAAGGCTGAAGTAGTTAACAATGTAGTTCTGTGAAGCCTGACATCTGGTCTACACCAGCCGCCCCCAAGCTAGGGACCTCCAGATATTTTGGACTTTGTTTCGGCCCCAGCCAGCATAGCCAATGGTCAGGAACGCTAGCATTGTAGGGGGAAATCTGGAAGACACCGAGGCGAGCAAGGCTGGTCTCTCCTGACCGGAAGCAGCTGTGTAGGCTTGGAGAGAGTCGCCTTTCCAAGCCCTACCTGGAGGTGCGGAGAACACTTCCGCAGAAACTTTCTTGAGCAGCCCCACCAACCCACAGGAAACCAAACCTTCCTAGTTAACAACTGAACGCCAGTGAGCCCTCCTGAAACAACTGCCCAACGGGTACCGACCTGCTCCGCCTGGCGAGTGTCCAAAAGGGCTTCTCCGGACCACGAGGTTACCCACCGGTCTCAGAAGGCGACAAGCACGCCTGCAAAGCCTCCCGTGCAGTAGAAACGCACCGCCTGCGAGGGAAAGAGCGGCACCGGAAACGTCCGGATTCCAGGCCGTCGCACTTCCTGGAGGTGGGCAGGGCAGGGCCGTTGCTACGGGGTCGGGGGCGGGAGGCGCAAGTTACACGCGTCATTCGCTGGCGTTCGAGACGGCCTGATCCTAAAGAGAGCAAGGCCCGCTTAACGCATGGAGATGAACTGGCCGGAAGGAGCCTAGCTCTGCATAGGGTGGTCGGTTTTGAGACGGAGTGAGGAGAGCAAAAGAAGCCAGCACGCTCTCGCTGATTGTCGAGCTCTGGTTTCTTTGGCAAATGTCTGCAGCTGTAGGTAGCCACATAGCTACCATCATTTCATAGGCGAAAATAGCGACATTTGTAGAATTACTGGAACCCCTCTTTTGTCGTGAAGGACTACTGCCTAAATTGTGTGTGTCCCCCCCTCACTTTCACACACATACGCCCCTATAGTGCTCGGGCTTCTGAACCAGGGGTAAACTGCAACTCCTATCAACCCTAACCAATGGCCAGGCTGGCTAGAATAAACACGGTCACCTCGTTAAAATGGGGAGTCAGAGGAGAGTAAAGAAGAAGAATAACCATGGATTTTGGCATTTTTCATGTGGTCTGACATGGCTTACTTTGTTTTATATCTAAAAATTCACTGCCTTGTTTTCCTTTTCCCTCACTATCTGTTTTTTCCTTTTGTGTCATTATTATTATTTTTTAGCTCGGAAGCTTGATGTCAGGGACTGTTTTGATCTGTAAGCCACTCTGGGAACCTTTTCGTGTGAACAGCAAGGTATAAACTTGTTTTCTGTGTCTTATCCATAAGTAAGCACTGGAATTGTTAGGAATATCTTTGCAGGATGTGGAAAAACACACTAGTTGACTATGAGCTGTTTGCACATTAATTAGGTTCCTCATTGATGCTAAAGGATGCCTTTCTGTAGAGGTGTTGACCACTTTACCTGATGGCACTTCGGCTCCAGCCTTATTTTGGAATAATATTTTGGAAGCCTGTCCATTGTTTTCCTCTTCCAAAGTCCATTGATCAACTACATCTTGTTTGCATGTACACACACCTTGTTTCTCCCAGTTCTTCAGCTTTTAACTTCACATGTTGTTTCTCATAACTTCCTTTCAATTCAGGAACCCATTTACTCAATAAAGGAACTATTATTTGATTTTAAAGAACACAATGGCTAAATTTTCTAAATATACAAAGGAGTGTGAATGCAAGAAGATCATAGGTGGATTTAAAAAGTGGGGGGAGACTATTAAGAGACTATCGCTAAAAAAAAAAAGTGGTAGGAATAAATGGATAGTTCTCACAATGGGGGGATGAAAGAACTGGAGGTTTGTGGATGACACAGGTTTGTGCCAGGTTTGTGGATGACACAGTAGTAAAATACAGTAGTAAAAATACAGGAATACAAAGAGATCCAAAAGGATCTCCAAACTGGATGAATGGGCATTAAAATGGGAAATGTCGTATTTGAATGGCTCACTTTGATGACAGCCAATGATGATTGTATTTCACAATCATACAGTCTTCTTGAGATCTCCTCTTTAGCCCCATCAAACCCTCTTGTAAGGAGATAAACTTGTGAGCAGCCCAATTTGGATACAGAATGGCTCATCTTTTCTGCCCATGAAGATTGCTGCTTTTAGAGCTAACGTTTGAATTGAGTGACACACTGTTTCCAGCCGGACAATATCTTTGGATGTTGATCTGGGGACCCCAAGCGCTCTGGTTAGAAATTTATGTTGCTCAATCGCTAATGGTGTAATATCTGCATGGGCCCATACAGGCGCCCCCTACAGGATCTGTGGGAGTAATTTAGCTTTAAACAGTTCTATTAGGGGAGCTGTCATCTTCCCCCCAGGCCCAGCTGCAAAACGGAAGATAGCATTTGCAGTTACATTGGCTGATAAAGCTGTTACTTTTAAGTGCTCAGACCAAGATCCCGAACTCTGGACTGTTATTCCTAAGTATTTGTATTTATTCACCTGGTCGAGCTGGCGGTTGTCAATCTGCCAACGGTATATCTTCCTTTCCCCCCAAAAAACTAAGATTTTAGTTTTATCATAATTAATGCGGGCCAGTACTGGTACTGCAATTGAGCCTACTATCAGTTTTATATTATTAGCTTGTATTATTCTTTTGATTGTGGTGAGATGGTGTATGGACATGCTATTATGTTATTGTGTTAATATGTTATTTTGCTACTATTTTATTTGTTTGCGAATGGCCTAGTTGGCTAACAAGCAATAAAGTGTAAGAAAATGGGAAATGCAATTCAATGTAAGTGTAAATCTGATGTACATTGAGGCAAAAGAAATCTGATAGGGTCTGAGCTGGTAGTGTCATGGTGGATTGTTCAATTAAAACATCAACCCAATGTGCATGAGTTGTGAAAGGGGTGAATTTCATCTTCGGAACCGTTAGGATAAGGATAAAAATATAACTAACAATATTGTAATGCTTTGATACAAATCAATGGTGGAACCACTCCTGGAATACCAGGTACTGTTGCTGTTGCTGCTATTTTTATTGTTGGTTTTTATTACTGTTTTTATTTTGGCTTTACTTGTGTTTATTTTATCAGTTTTAATATTTTAATGGTTCGAATTTGTTTTCTTGCTTTAAGTCACCGTGGGAGTGCTTCTACCTTGAAAACTGACCAATAAATACTTTAAATTAAATAAAATGATACCGTTCTGTTTGTCGCACAAAAAGAATATTATAGAGCTGGAAAAGGTGTAGGAAAGGGCAACCAAAATGATCATAAGACTTGAGCAACTCCCTACAAGGAAAGGGTACAGTGTTTGCAGCTATGTGCAGAGCAGTCCCATGGCTTCTCATACAGTGTCTGAAGAGCCATAGTAAGGTACAGACCACCCCTGGCCCACAAGCATGGGCACAGCTGTGACCTTGAAGGCAGGAATGTGAGCGTGGATTCCTTTCCCACCTCTCTCATGGAAAGCACCACAGCGACTTCTTTTCAAAGGAGTGATCAGGTGGGTGGCGAGAAGAGGGAGAGGGAGAAGCTTGGATCTGCTTGATCCAACGGCCTCTCCATTGCCATCCCTGCCCACTGCCAGGTTAAGCAGGTAGAGAGGCTGAAAAGCCCCTTCTAGCTGGAAAAATAAAATAAACAGAGGAATGGAAGGCTGTAAAAGCCTCTGTCCTCCTTATGCCCTGCCTGGCTCTTGTTGGCAGGGCTTTGGATAGAGACAACCACTCCAAGATCAGAGCCTTCTGTCTCCGCATTAAAGGAAAAAAACTGCTCCTTACCAGGCTTTTAAAATTATTATTATTGGGCCTTTCTACATTCACTATGGGCTCCTTCAGATGCAACCGTATGATTTGTGATTGAAACCTTCCCCTCTGGCCAATATTTCATAGAGCTCAATGAAAGGGTGCCATCTAGTGGCAGAATTAATCCTATGATTATCTCAGAGGGGGAACAAGATTTCTGGGGAAAGGTGTGAGAGACATTTTTGAGGTTGATGGCGTCATATAATGGACCTGCAAACATCTGCAAGTGGCCAATCATGAGCATGCAATAAATCGCTCATGTAGCGAAGCTCTTAGTTTCTTAGGTGTGATATGACTTACCTCCAAGTAAACATCTTGCCTATACCAAAATTGTTGCTCAGGATAGAAGACATCTCCTGTTCCCACATTACAAATGGCCACGTTTGGATGATTATAAGGGGAAAAGAACCTATCATTCCTTATTATTTATTTATTGCATTTCTATACTGCCCAATAGCTGAAACTCTCTGGGCGGTTCACAAAAATAAAAACCATAAAATAGCTTCGTATAAAATGTAAACCACAATATAGAACCAAAGTATAAAAGGACAATCAGAATAAAATCGATTCCACAATATATAATCACAACCAAAATAAAATTATCATGGCTTCTTCCCCCCTCCCCCATGTGTGCCATGCACATGACTGCGATTTGCATAGTTACCCACGATCCAGCTCAGGTTGCCATGTTGTCTGAACCCAGTGCATGGCACGGTAGGTGTGGCTTCTCACTCATTCCACAGCCCCTACTGCAAGCAATGGCTTGTGGTATGGGTAAGAAGCCATCCCTGCCATGCCAGGTTCAGATGACACGGCAACTGACGCTGCATCATGAGTGATTCTGCAAATCACGGTCTCACATGCACAGAGGCAGGGGGAAAAGCAATGATGGGTTTTGAAGTCAATATGTCACAATGTTAGGAAGTGCAGGATGTGATGCTACAACAGTCTTCTGGGCACTGCAAATGTTTAGAACTGGGAAGCTAATTGATGAATTTTTAAAAACATGTTACTAAATCAAATTTGCCACTAGAGGGAGTATGCTCCTCTACCTCCCATTACAAATAATGTAATGTGTTGCCATTTTTTTACTTTTAAAGTTTTTTAAAAGATCTATTTATTTTATTGCATTGCTATACCACCCAATAGCCGAAGATGTCTGGGCTGTTTAGGCCACAACCACATTTCTGGTTGTGGAACATTTTATCACCCTAGGTTACATTGGGAAATGGCTTAGGGTATTAAAATGCCCACCCACCTGCCTGCCAACATTTTCATATATATATATTTTATGCATATTGGATGGGGATTAAGAAATTATGATCACTTCGGTCTAGCTTGGATCTGTATTCCCCCCCTTTTATATTGTTTAAGATTATGTTTGTGATTTGGGGGAGGGTTCCGGTTATTTTGTATCTTTTTTATTTATTACGTTTCTATACAGCCCAATAGCTGAAGCTCTTTGTGCGGTTCACACCAAATTATACAAGCCAAAGGTTATGTCTTTTGTTACTTAATTTGTATCAAGCTAATTTGAGGGGAGGGGGATTATTTCTTTGCTGTCATCATGATGTCCTGTTTTGTTTTATTGTTCTTACTTGAAAAGTAAACACAAATATTTTTAAACCAATTTTAGTTAACATGAGGTCATTTATTTTTCACTTTTATTATGATATAATGAAAATATCAATAAAATTGTATATCTTTACTAGATTCATTGTACTACTGCTGATGTACCCTGATGGGGCCCTTTTACCATCTTCGTATCAAAACTGTTGAAAGTTTAGTTCTTGCTTCTTGTCTGATGTCATCAAAGACAATGTTTAAGATGCTGGAACATTAGTGACCTTTAGGGTGATTTAACCTCACTAAAGTCATTGTGCATACTAACATCCTTAAGTCTTTGTTTGGTTATACACCTGTGTAATACAGAAGACAATCTGTCCTTGTTATCTATTGACTCAAATATTTCCTGCTAAAAGTTCCTTGCTGTGGAAGACAGGAGTGTTTTGTACAAGTGTGTAACACAGAAAAGAAAAACAACTCCAGTGTCGGGAGAGGTGTTTGCAAGGAAAACTCTGACAGCATGCACATCTAACGTAGTACAACTGTTGTAAAGCAGCTATTTTCTTCTGCTGCCCCTTACGCCTGGAACGCTCTTCCAGAACATTTGAGATCTACAAGTTCAATCGCAGCTTTTAAAGCTCAGCTAAAAACCTTTCTCTTTCCTAAAGCTTTTAAAACTTGATGTTGTTTGGACTTTATACTGTTAGTTTTACCCTACCCTGTGCCTGTTTACCCTACCCTGTGCCTGTTTGCATTTTCTTCCCCTCCTTATTGTTTTACCATGATTTAATTAGAATGTAAGCCTAAGCGGCAGGGTCTTGCTATTTACTGTTTTACTGTTTTACTCTGTACAGCACCATGTACATTGATGGTGCTATATAAATAAATAATAATAATAATAATAATAATAATAATAATAATAATAATATTGCAAGGCACTTGGGGTGGTAATTATTTCATCTTCCACTTTATTTTATTTATTTATTATTGCATTTATATCCCACCTTTTTTCCTCCAAGGAACCCAAGTCGGCGTACATAATCCTCCTCCTCTCCCTGTTATCTTCACAACAACAACCCTGTGAGATAGGTTGGGCTGAGAGTCCGTGACTGGCCCAAAGTCACCCAGTGGGCTTCCATGGCCGAGTGGGGACTAGAACCCAGATCTCCTGACTCCCAGTCCAACACTTTAGCCACTACACCACACTTTACTACCCCTGTAATGGCATCTGCAATGTATCAAACGTTTCCCCCCTCTTTTCTCCTTTCTTTCTAAACACCCAACACTGGAGAGGCAGTCTGGCATGGCTGGGGGCAGATGGGGTGGGGGTGGGACTGTAATTCTAAATGCTGTCATAGCAATGAAACATCCTCAGCGCTCCTGGTCCCACGTTTGGGGCAAAGCACATGTTTGAACTTATAAGTAGTTATGTTCTTTTCAGATATATTTTTAATATATCATAAAATACTAACTTGTGCCTTATGCAGCCCAACTGGACCCTTTGATGCATGTCACTGGCCACACTGTGATACATACAAGGTGATTGTTGTAACCCATCTGACTGGGCAATCCTATTGCACGTCAACTCAGAAGCCCCATTAAGTTTAGGAGTTCTTTTTCCAAGGCAAGTGGGTACAGGATGGCATCGCTAAACACGTTTTTGCAGAATGGATTGTAAAGACTGGAGCCAAAGTATTTTTATTATCATTATCTTATCAAACTTTACTTCTCTTTACTGAAAAATGCTCTTTACAGAACTTTACCAGTAGGTGGAAGTATGCACAAAGAACTAGTTTATTTTGTTATTAAATTCTTCCTTCCTGCCAGGAAGAATTGGTCTTGATTTAAAAATAATTAGAATGCATTTACTACAGGCAAAATTTAAAATAAATAAATAAAAATTAATACTATTTAAAATGGATTTTAATAAGCTGCAAAATAAATGCTGATGTATTTTTATCCACAAGACTTCAGGGAAATAATTGGTTTCCATTCTGCTTCATTTTATCTGTAGCATGAAAACTGGATGTAGGTACAAATTCCTCTTTCAAGTCCCATTGAAATTATCATAAAAATATATGTGACTGCAATACAACTAGATCTTACAGATAGAAGTCCAACAACAGCTGCTCTGATAAAATTAACCATTTTACAGTGATTATTAGTTTGGTTGATTTGTATTTTATTTTTAAAATAATTAATTTTTTGTGAACTGCCCAGAGAGATTCAGCTATTGGGCGGTATAAAAATGTAATAAATATATAAATAATATTTTGTAGATCAAGTTATAGCTTCACAAAAGATGATACTGCATTTGAAACTAAGTGTTGGGTTATGTAATGCTTGTAGTACACAGTAGCAGTTTTAAGAGGGAGATCTTTCTCTTCCCTTGTTACAGTTTTTTTAAAATGTTGTGGTCTCCTACAGGTGTGTATTTTCTCTTACAGGTGTGTATTTTCAGAGATATTCCTGCAGCGTTGGCTTGAGTTTCAGTTCTTTAGTATTTCTTTTGTTTCGGTTTAATATAATCAACTGAGAAAAAAACAAACAAACCGGTATCATCCAGGCCTTAAAAATACTAAAACCATCCATCTTGAATAGCCTGCCTGAGGAATTTATTTTTAACCTAAAGGCTGGGCAAGATGTTGTGGAAAGAAGGGATGGTGTAAGCACTACCAATATAATCTCTCACATTTTCATTTTGCTTTCCTCTCCATTTGGATGGTGCTTCATTTATCTTTCTTCCTTACAATCCCTACATTTACATGTAATTGTATAGCAACAATGCATTAGTCCATTCTTCTTTGTTATCCCAAAGCAACTGTAGGGTGACTTTCATTGACATTTCCTTGCTATTACTGAGGGGGGAAATGCTTTCTGCCTAAGAGGAAACTCCTCTTTCTGTAAGGCTTAAACCGGGCCAGCAATTGGTAAAATGCTACATGGGATGGAGCAGGGGTTGAAGAGTAACTCAGGAGTCAAATCCACCTGCCAAGCCAAGCGTGATCTGTGCAAGCCAAGCGGGGAGGGAAGGGGATGTTTTTAATAATATCCCGCTAACTGGAGCACCTGGTGTTGAAAGTGGAGACAGAGAAGGGACAAAAAACAAAAAAAAAATGAGGAAAAATTAAAACTCATGACTAACTCCAGGAATTCCCTTGTTGGCAACTGGCAAAGGCAGCCAGAACAAAGACTTGCCAGGCACAGCTAGCAGACTAGTGGCAGAAAGGCTGTTGCTGCAGCGTTATTGGGCAAGGCCCACAAAGACTCCAGGGATAGAGTTGTGCTGCAAAGGTTCCTGGGGGTTGGAGGACTGAGAAGAGACAGTGAGGGGTGTGTGTGGAAGCCACCACAAGCCATCACTCATCTGTCAAAAGTAATGTGGGTTGTTCAGCAAGGCAACTACCCACTGTGGGTTGTTCTCATGTTGGCTTAGAGTTATCTGTGAACCCACCCACTATCTCTGCTATTTATCTTCTGTTGATGTCTCCCTACTAACCTTTATTCTTATCTAAAACTTTTCTTATTATGTTCATTTCTTTTAGCGGTCTTTGGAACTTATGGAATATATTTGAATGTGCCAATTTATTTTTGATTTATCCTTGCTGTTGAGATTTAGTCCCTAGATATGAAATTATACCTGTTATCAGTGATATACATTTTAATTAAAAATCTTAAAGTCTGAAATGACCGCATTATCAGTGTAGGACATCACAAGCTGAAAAAAACAGAAGGGGGAAATTAGTCAAGATCAGCATACATTCTGGAGGATTTTAAAATGCTTTCTCCCATTTTTTTATATGGAATCATAATCAACATGCTCCTTTTATCTCTGGCTAGCTTTCTGTGCTGTTTGTTTCCTGCTCCACATTTCCTCCAGATTCCTCTCTCTGCAAAACACTTGAGCTGTCACCCTTGTAGCATTACCACGTAATGATTTACAGCAGAAGCCAAAAACAGGATGTACTTGGCTAAGATATAAACACTGCCGGCTTCATTGAAAACTACCCGAAGGGACTGTGTTACCACTGGGTGATATAAACAACAAAGCCTTGTGTTTGCTGGAATATGCCAAGTGAGGAGCTACAGGGATCTGAGTTCTGTCATTGCTATCTAATTTGCTTATTATCATGTCTGGGAAGGGCTCTGTCTGCCCCTAACGAAAGCAGAGCCAAATTGGACAGGGTACCAAATGGGCAAGGAAATAAAATGGAAGAAATTTGAAAGTGATATTGAGCATATATGAATAAATATTTGGATGCTGGTTGTGTGCTGTTGTGCATAGCCGGCCAGCACTTCCAGTTGCCCTCTCATGTAAATTGCTGTAAATGGTTTTAAGTAAATCACTTAAATATAGTTTCAGACAAGTAAATAGCATGCTCAGGACCGTAAGACCAAAGGAGACCTGTAATTAAGGGTTTTGTGTAGTTTGGGATTTATTTATTTTTGTTTGCTTTGCTTCCAAGCAGCTTTCTAGGTCTGGTAATTTGATTGGGGAAGCTTTACTGGGGTGGTGGTCTGGGGTTTCACCCTTTCATTCTGCACAGTTTCCCCAATCTAAAATACCATCTTAGAAGCAGTACTAAAGATAACAGGTACAGATACTGTACCTTTTCATAATGGAAAAGAATGCCACATGGAGATGCAGTAATGGGAGAACTACACATGTTACTCCCCTGTCCGTCATGCAGTTTTTACAGGCACAGGGATCCTACCAGCAGAAACAGAAATGTTGACTAACCCATTCCCTTTTGATGCTGTCAGAACCCATTCTGCTATTGATGCTCTTTCATAGAAGTTGTGAACGTTTCAGCTTAATACTTAAAATATTTAGATGATGCTTCCCAGCTGCCACTTGTAGCCTCAGGTGAGACATGCATTTGGGAACAGAGCCACCACAAGACACTCACCTACATCTTGGCCACAGCTTTGTGCTGGGCCTCCTGACCACTTTTCCCTTGGATATTGCTAGCATAATTAACTAGGTAACTGAGACGTATAAATTGGAGGGGCAATTGGTGGGAAATAACTAGCAGGTACAGCAAAATTATCCTTGGTGTGTTGTTGGATGGGATGTATGGGGCCAAGCAGAACAGCAGTGAGGCAACATGGCTTGTGCTGGGAGTGTATTGTGGGTAGGGTGACACCATCATGGCATTCCCACTTTTGCTGCGTGTTGATTGGTGCCTTCTGCATGGGCACTATGGGGGATGTCAGTGGCATGCAATGTTGTGATTGGGGCTAGTGATGATGATGTCACCAGGAGTGTGAGACAGGATCTTGGCTACCATATCTTTGTCTCCTACTCTTATTCTTTTGCTTTCTTCTGTGTTGCTGGGATCACATATATGTTTTTCTGGCTTAACACCCCCATGGCGGAACCATAGGATTGGCCTGTTTGAATATTAACCATGGCATTTCAAAACACAGTTGTAGAAATATGCAGCATTGGGTAGCATTTTATTGAATGTGCTGGCAAGATCTTTTTCCCCCCTTGTTTGATGAATTATAGTGTTTTAGGAACTAAATATACAGCGTTAATAGTCTGCCACAACAGACACATCCAGGTCAATTAATAATCATTGGAAGCAGCTTCACTTCTTTCCAAATTGGGGCAGTGGTGGTGGTATTTTGATGTCTTGACCTCTCTCCAACTTCTTCTCACAGTCAACCATATAATTGACACCATCAATGACTAACTGAACGAGTTCCACCTTAAATAACAAGAAGTAAAGTTTACTGAAATGATGTTATAATCTGGCAACCTCAGTATATTTGTTATCACAATTAATTGTAATTTGTGGGAAATATTGGGTTGAATTCTGAGAACCACAAGCAGAAGGCAGTTCAGGGACTTTCCTGCCTTCTCATCCCAATTGCAGCCCCTCTATACTTCCCAAAAAAATCATCTCAGGAGGGTATGGATACCCTCCTCAACAGCATGCAATGGGGCACAGAAAGCTGCTGGGAGAAGAGCAGATGGAGGCACCTTCCATGAACCACCAATTAAGCCTGGGAATCTAATCCAGGGAATTAAAGCCTACTACACAGAAACACACATGAAGAAGAAAGACCTTGTTCCTGAGGCAGGGTCCCAAACAGGAAGTTTTTATAACCCTTTCTGTGCAGGAGGACCAAATAACCAACCTGAGCGGGGGGTGGGGGAGACACTAGTCCAGAACAGAGAATACATCAGTATAAGGAAGATGTTCCAGGCTACGTTTCTGATTTCTCACCCCATTGGGCAGCTGCACACAGAAACCAATGGATCCCAGTTCCAGCACTGGCAGATCCTGGACTTTGCCTTACTTTTCTTGATGCTATCTGATTTGACAAATAAGCTGGGCAGCTGAATCAAAGTCACGCTGAGATAGCAAAGTCACGCTGAGATACCTTCTTTACATGTTTCAGTTCTCCTGATGATATTAAGCAAACTGTACTGCGGATAGTGTAATGACCATGAGATGGTCCATTAACAGCCTTGATCTTGACAATGACTGATTCTAAAATGATGTTTTTATATAGTATGAGATGTTGCCATGTTTAGTAGCTTATTTTACTATCTTTTTATAAGCCATGTGTGCAGGAAAATCAGAGGACTTGTTTTCCAGGTTGCAGGATGAAAAAAATTCTATTAACTTTGCATTGATCAGCAACTGAAGCAAACCAAAACCAAAAGGTTTATGTTGTACCAGTGGGAACATTATGTAGTTGAGGGGAAAAACATTTATCTTATCATTACATTTATTTTATTAGATCTTGTAAAATACATGTCTGATAATGAAACTTTCCTGTCCTCTTGGGTTACTCTGTCATGTCTTATTTAGATTGAAAGTACTTTGGGGCAATGAATGTATCTACTTTATTGGTTTCTTCCTTCAGATAACTGATCATTTCTCATCTGAGTACAGAAATGAGAATATAAAGGTGGCTTGGGCCCAATAAGTCTTGCTTCAGTATAACAGGATTGATTAGATAACTGTTTAGGTTATCTTCCAGTCTGGCATGACTCTATGGAGTTCTTACGAACTTCATTAAAAATATTCACATGGGCATAGGCTTACACCAGCCTGATGCCCTCTAGATGTGTTGGAGTACAATGCCCATGCTTGCTGGGTGTGATGGTAGTTGTAGTCCAAAATATCTGGAGGGCACCATGTTGGAGATTACTGACTTGTACGATCAAGCCATATTGCCCTGGTTCATATTGCCATATCATGTAAGCTTTTCCATTCATTGTAATTTAAGAGAACATTTCTTTGCATGCATAGCTTTCCATGTTCAGTGAAGTGAATGAGGAAGCCCCTGCAGGTAGCCTCTATGTAGGCATGGGAGCTCCCTTGCTTTTGCACTGGACTGAGGTATTAATCAATTTGTACAAATGTGTTTTAATTCATACAAAAAAAAAGACTTTTGGCAGAATTTTAGGAGAACTTCATGATCTCACAGTGCTTTTCAATGAAATGCAGTGCATTCCTATACATAAAAAGGCTTTCTTCAGATACGTGAGTAGTAAAAGACAGAGGAAAGAAATGGTGGTTCAACTGCTTAATGAGGATGGCAAATTGATAACAGATGACAAAGAAAAGGCTGAAGTGCTCAATTCCTACTTTGCCTCAGTCTTCTCCCAAAAGCGGGTCTATGACCCCCCTGGAAAAAGTGAAGCAGAAGTTGAGGGGGTAGGATTGCAGTTTGAGATTGATAAACAAATGGTCAAAGAACACCTAATTTCCTTGAATGAGTTCAAATCTCCAGGGCCCGATGAACTGCATCCTAGAGTAATGGAGGAGCTAGCGGAAGAACTCTCAGAACCTTTGTCTATTATCTTTGCAAAATCATGGAAGACGGGTGAGGTGCCGGACGATTGGAGGAGGGCTAACGTTGTCCCTATCTTCAAAAAGGGCAAAAAGGAGGAACCTGGGAACTACAGACCAGTCAGTCTGACATCCATCCCTGGGGAAATTCTGGAGCAGATTATAAAGAAGTCAATCTGTAAACACCTTGAAATCAATGCAGTGATTACTAGAAGCCAACATGGATTTGTCAGGAACAAATCCTGTCAGACTAATTTGATCTCATTTTTTGATAGGATAACCTCCCTTGTGGACTGTGGGAATGCTGTGGACGTCATATATCTTGACTTCAGCAAAGCTTTTGACAAAGTGCCCCATGATATTCTGATTAACAAACTAGCTAAAAGTGGGCTAGGTGGATTCACAGTTGGCTACAGAATCAGACTCTATTAGGTGGATTCACAGTTGGCTACAGAATCGGACTCAAAGAGTACTTATCAAGGGAACCTTCTCAAACTGGGGAGAGGCAACAAGTGGGGTATCGCAGGGCTCAGTCCTGGGCCCAGTGCTCTTCAACATTTTTATTAATGATTTGGACGAGGAGGTGCAGGGAACGCTTATCAAATTTGCAGATGACACAAAATTGGGTGGGATAGCTAATACCCTGGAAGACAGAAACAAACTTCAAAGTGATCTTGATAGGCTGGAGTGCTGGGCTGAAAACAACAGGATGAAATTTAATAGGGATTTTTGTGAACCGCCCAGAGAGCTTTGGCTATTGGGCGGTATAAAAATGTAATAAATAAATAAATAGATAAATAAATGCCAAGTTCTACATTTAGGAAATAGAAACCAAATGCACAGTTACAAGATGGGGAATACTTGGCTCAGCAATACTACAAACGAGAAGGATCTTGGAATTGTTGTAGAGCGCAAGCAGAATATGAGCCAACAGTGCGATATGGCTGCAAGAAAGGCAAATGCTATTTTAGGCTGTGGCGCAGAGCGGTAAAGCAGCAGTTTCTGCAGCTGAAACTCTTCCCACGGCCTGAGTTCGATCCCAGCGGAAGCTGGTTTCAGGCAGTCAGCTTGGGTCGACTCAGCCTTCCATCCTCCCGAGGTCGGTAAAATGAGTACCCAGTTAGCTGGGGGAAAGGTAATAATGGCCTGGGAAGGCAACGGCAAACCACCCCGCTATAAGGCCTGCCAAGAAAACATCAGCGAAAGCTGGTGTCCCTCCAAGAGTCAGTAATGACTCAGTGCTTGCACAAGAGGTTCCTTTCCTTTCCAATAGAAGTATAGCTTCCAAATCACTATTCAGCCTTGGTTAGACCTCATCTAGAGTATTGCGTCCAGTTCTGGGCTCCACAATTCAAGGAGGATGCAGACAAGCTGGAGCGTGTTCAGAGGAGGGCAACCAGGATGATCAGGGGTCTGGAAACAAAGCCCTATGAAGAGAGACTGAGACAACTGGGCATGTTTAGCCTGGAGAAGAGAAGACTGAGGGGAGACATGATAGTACTCTTCAAATACTTAAAAGGTTGTCACACAGAGGAGGGCCAGGACCTCTTCTTGATCCTCCCAGAGTGCAGGACACGGAATAACGGGCTCAAGTTAAAGGAAGCCAGATTCCAGCTGGACATCAGGGAAAACTTCCTGACTGTTAGAGCAGTACGACAATGGAACCAGTTACCTAGGGAGGTTGTGGGCTCTCCCACACTAGAGGCATTCAAGAGGCAGCCGGACAACGATCTGTCAGGTATGCTTTAGGGTGGATTCCTGCATTGAGCAGGGGGTTGGACTCGATGGCCTTGTAGGCCCCTTCCAACTCTGCTATTCTATGATTCTATGTTTGCCTAGAAGTATAATCCACAGAGTTCAATGAGTGTTCAATGAATATGTATACATCCCAGGTATGTATACATATTTACCTTGACTAGTTCAATGGGGCTTACTGCTATGCAGACATGTATAGGATTGTGCTGTAAATGGTGATCTTGCAACTATTTAAAAGTACCAATAGCTTATTTAAGTAATTGTTTCTCTCTAAATTTGGATCTTATTATTTTATTCTATTTTAAAGCAGTGAGGATAGTAAGCTTACCTCTGATCGGCCCATGCGGTCTAGGTTGGAGATATCATATATGTCTGCTACTGCAGCTGTGTCTACTCCACCAGTGCCACGCTTCTGAAGTCTCAAGTTTTCCAGGATTTTTGAAAATCTTGGATCCTACCATGAAAGAGAATTGACTCTTTTTAATAGCAGTAACTTCTTATGAAACACATGTTTGCAAACCCTTGTTCCTCTAATCTACAGTCTACATTGTTAGAAATGAAAAATTCCAGAGGCAAAGCTAATTTCTCTAGATTGATTTTAGTGACATGTCAAAAGACAAATGTATTATCAAAAGCCACCTTAGCTGCTTACGCACCTTGCTGAGCTTTGGAAGTTTAACATGGACTCCTGCACGTAATCCTGTTCCCAGATTGGAAGGACAGGTCAAGATGTATCCCAAGCGTTCATTCCACATGAACTCCCACCCTCGTTCTTTAATTAACCTTTCAACCTGCATGGGAAATAAAATGCAATGAACTACATAGCATATGTGCCATTACCAGTCCCATCTTTCTGTTGAAATACATTGCCTCATAGTGCCAAACCAATATAATTGTACCAGACCCACATTTGCCATGGGATTCTTGCAGCCAAATCTACTGATATCGACAGTGTTCCATGGGTAGAAGTGAGGGCAGAATGTTATCCATAAATACCCAAACAATAAAAATGATGCTAAAGCTTTGGAGACCAGATTAATATCTGTATTAGCTCCCCAGAATAAGTATTTCTATTCATAAAATAGTCCTATTGATTTCATTTGCAATTCTTTCTAGGCAAATTTGGGGAGGCTTGCAACTTTGGTTCCCCAGCTTCTTAAGTTTAATCAGCTGGTGAGCAATTCCTAATGAGCCTATCAAATCAGTCCGCCCCATGCATATCCTCAGTCTACTAACTGCAGTTGTAGCCCAATCTGACTCAATTAACTGTATGACTCAATTAACTGTATGAATTTTAGCTGATTGGTTAATCAATTACAACAGCATACGTTTTCTTATGAGAGGAAAACACAATAATTCTAAAGAAAAATCAATCATTCTGAAGTAAAGAATGATCTTTCTCTGTTTTTAGACGATGTACTCCTGTGTCATCAAAGGGAAGACATCTCACCTTCTCGCACATGGAGAAGGGAAGGCCTTTTTTTAACACGGAGCTTGCCATCCGCACTGTTTAGAAGTACTTGAATTAGAAACAAATGAAAAACATAAAACCTGCTATGCGATAAATTGGGGACATCTTTTTAATCTATCACAATGTTCTCATGGATTTATCTAACTGGTTAATCAAATACAATCAATTGCTGATTATAATATTAACACCATAACCCTTCCACCAATATGCTTGGAGTATTATTTTGTGTTACATTTATATCCTGCCTTTTTTCGTCTTGCAAGGAGCCAAAGGCGGCATCCATGTTCCTCCTCCTATATATACAAATCAACATTAGGTTTGCGGGTAGCTTTCTCACTGTACTGCTAGTTTTATACTTGTAGGGATTAAAAAGAAAGCCAACATAATAGAGCACAAAATCATAGCACAGGTTGATCCTGCCACAATAATTCAAGACCTAGAAATACGTTCTCCCCCCCCCCACCTAATCATGCAACTAAGTGCCCACCTCTAGCAATCCACGGCAAAATCTTTCAAAGACCCTTTTCATGTTGCCTCCTTTTTCCATGGAAATCACCCTGGTGTGGTCCTCTTCATTGATCCAGATGAGAAATGTTTTGTCATTGTTGTGCCTAGTTAAAAGAGAAGAAGTGATTGGTATTATTGTCACACAAGCCTTCGAGAACAATTCCCACGGATCCCTGATCATTTCATTTCACCTCTCCCCTTTCTTATCTACCACTACTGTGGACAGGACAAGTGATGAGTGTTGATATACTATGGCAAGGTCGAGAATAAATGCTACTGAGGATTTCCACAATTTCATTCCGCTATCCAGTAGCAACAACATAATCGGTCTGGTTTCTAGGGTTATACAAGGAGAAACTCTTCTCAGTTCCGATCCCAGTCGTACTGAACTGCAGCTGCTCGAGAAAGTACATTTTGTTCTCTGAGGTGAACGTAGCAGGAGGCATGTGCTGCTATGGGAACTGAGAAGTGGGAAACTGTGGACACCCTTTTTAACTGTGGGGGGGGGGAGTGGGGAATTTACCCCTATATGTTGAAATAGGGTCATTGAAAGTTTCATCTTATATAAAGTGTAAACATATTTAGTGTTTCTTTCAAATTAGTTTATTCTCCAAGTGTACCATAACAGAACTGGCACAAAAAAATTAATGACATGTTTCATAAAATGCTCTCCCACCCCATTAGCGCATAACCACACCACTGCAACACAGCACACAGCAGCATTAATGTAACTACATCAGAATGTTTTCTGAGGTGTCACGATGCCCTGCAACCTGGCAAAGCAGTCATTTTAGATTTCCCCGTAACTAGATGAGGTAGCGACTGCCATGTAATGCAACCCATCTTGTTGTGTTTTTTCCCAGGCTTTCAAATCCACAACCAGGAAGCTTCTGTTGAGATAGCCAGTCAGCCAGAGCTGGGCAAAGCATCCCTTCCATTAATTAACACCTTGCTAGCGTTATCTCTCAGCCCAGCAAGGTGAGAACCAGCATCTTCCTGCCTACGTGACTTGATGCCCTATTGGCTAATTGAATAGTTGCTATTAATCAAATTCACTTCTAATTAAACCTAATAAAATGGACTAGGGTTCTTTGTTTCTGAGGTCCTCCTTCACTGAAATTGTAATGCTGCTTCTATTCCAGGATGGATGTGCTCTTCTGTGTGTTGTGCATGTGAACAAGTTATTTCTAAGAGCTTAGTGAAGGTTAGCTAGATTCATTTTGTGTTTTATTTTCTTTTTAAGTATCCTTTGCTCCCTTCTTGCCTCTTTTAAATTTTCTATAATAAACATTCTCTCTTAATTTGGACTGGAGGTTTGGAGTGTGAATTTTCTGACCAAGAACTATTTGGGTGGGTGGGCATCTCCCCTCATGTTGTCTTACCACTTAGCAAGCCTACTAGTGTATTTGGATTTCTGCCCAGGGAGAAGGAAGCAGGATGCAGGCTATGGACATGGATGAGCTCAGTTAGCTCCCCCTATCCCAAATCTAAGCAGATAGTACCATTGGAAGAAGATTATTAGACAATTGTTTTATCGCACACTTGTTACTGCCCAATCACAGTTTTTTGTGCGTCCTTTAGATGACGCTGTCTGCCTCCTGCGTGCTTCCCACTCCTTCCTCTTGTTCCGTCACTAAAAAAAGACCTGGAAAATCTGACTTTTTTTTTTTTTTAAAAAAAAGAAACTTGCAGCCATTTCCTGCTGTGTGCAGGAAAAGCAGCACAATAAAAATGCCCTCTGAATGGGCCATATGGTCTTTGTCTTCTGGTGTAAAGAGATCATCACTATTGTGGGACAGCAGCAGGAGGCCATAGCAACAGTAGGGAAATGCGAAAATTCCCCCCACCCCTGATGACTCTTGAATTCTCCTGTTAGAGGAAACAGAAGTGGTGGCAGCACAAACTGGACAAATTCAGCCCAGGGAGGGGAGACTGTGGCACATGGTGCAAACAACACATCCATTAGATGAGGCAAGTGTGGTGCTTCAGTTTGAGGGATTAAACAGAACAGCTGAGCCTGGGAGTGTTTGGGGAGTGGCCCTTCATGGAACACACAGAAGCTAGCTGAAGGCCCATGCAGCTGACGATTCCCAATTACCACAATCTCCATAAAAGACTTGCCAGAACTCAGAAGTGACACTGGAAGCAACTATTGTTCTTGGTGTCTTGTCTTTGTCGCTTGCATACCAGCTCCTTGATCTTGCCTGGACTTATCCTCACCTTGGTCTGAACCCTGACTACTCTTTGACACTTTCCTGAACCCAGTGTTGTTTGATCCGGCTTCTGACAGGCTTTTGACTACGGACTATTTGTTGACATTTCCCTCCTGCATATCGAGTTTAATACTGGAGATTTACGACAGTGACTGTTAGTACAGTATGACAGTAAAACCAATGACCTAGTGAGGTTGTGGGCTGTTCCACATTAGAGGCCTTAAAGAGGCAGCTGGACAGTTTTAAGGTGGATTCTTGCATTGAGCAGGGGGTTGGACCCGATGGCCTTTTAGGCCCCTTCCAAATCTATGATTCTATGAATCTGTGCCTTGATGCTAGAAGTAATATGTAGCCATCTTGACCAGTAGCCATCGATAGCCTGATTCCCCCTTTAAAGCTATCCAAGTTGGCTGCCATCACAAAGGCTTGTACTAGTAAAATCCCTGGAATGACTATGTGCTGCCAAATGATTTCTGATTTCTATTAATCTGACCAGCAGAGCTCACAGCCGGCTGGCTACTTAAGTCGTGTGGGTTCTGTGGACTTGCAGTTGGTTTTTCACTTTTGTTGGAGGAGCCAGGGAGACCTTAGAACTTCAAGCTTTGATGGTCCATTTTGGTCCCCTTCTCCAACACTCTTGTCAGAGGGGAGAGACCGTCTTGGGACCGAGGGTAGTAGTAAAAGAAAGGAGTAACAGCTGAGCCTGGGAGTGTTTGGGGGAGTGGCCCTTCATGGGGACAGGCAGAAGCTAGCTGAAGGCCCATGTAGCTGACAACAATTCCCAATCACCACAATCCTCATAAAAGACTTGCCAGAACTCAGAAGCGACGCTGGAAGCAACTATTGTTCTTAGTGCCTTGTCTTCGTCGCTTGCATACCAGCTCTTTGATCTTGCCTGGACTTATCCTGACTTTGGACTGGACCCTGACTACTCTTTGACGCTTTCCTGAATCCAGTGTTGTTCGACCCGGCTTCTGACAGATACTTCGGCTTTCGACTATGGACTGTTTGTTGACAACGTTCACACGGCATCCATGCAGCAATACACTAAAGCATGCCTGCAGTCAAGGGTGGGATGGGGGCTGGCTCCCCTCTAAAATGTATCTGTCCCCCCAAAATTTGTTTACAAACAAGTCATTAAAAACAGTTTACAGTTTTGTCTTTAAAAGTCCTGCAACCCAGGTTAACTGCCACCCCCCATATTTTGGCAACTCCCCCCCCACAAAAAAAACATTTAGGCTGGCTGCGGGCCTGCATGAAAGGACTCACATATGTTTATCATTAATAAAAGCAAATAAAATCGCACCCTATACCATGACAATGGACTTCTCTCATTAGAGCCTTTCCTTTAAATTAAGAATAGGAAAACAATCTAAAGTAAGAAACCCAGTTCCTAAAATCCTAAGTTTCATTACCTTTTCTTTTTTTGGCTGTTGATTTGTCAAATACCTTTGATCCTTTTAAAAAGATACCTTACTACATTTCCCTTAAAAAAAAAATTAATGGAAGAAGATGAAGAAAAGAGTGTGTTTGTGCAAAGCATCTAGCCAGAATTAGAAATAGCAGCTGTTGTGTTAAGGAATTAATAAAACCATTTGTTCACAAATTCAGCATGCAGAGTTCACATTCCATACCAGATTCCTCTGGCATCTGGCCAGTCACGGGCCATCCCAGCACATGTTAGCAAAGGGGACACTGGCTTATCAAATAGGAAATGGTCCTGCAGACCAGCATATGTAAGGCAGAGGAAAAGAAAGAAACAATTGGATTTTGTGTCTCATAAAGAAGGTTACACAGGAACTGCAAGTGACTGCATAAAGTTCGCACTGGGTTCTTCGTTGAAAATGAGAAGGCTGTTTACCCAGATAACTTGGTGGATTTTTATTTACATATCAGGGACTGAAAAGAGAATTCTAACCACACAGATAGAAAAAGTACCATTAAAGAGAAACACTGTACAAAACCATAGACTAAGGATTCACATTAATATTTGCACTATGTTATACTAATGGACCAACAACTTTTAGAGAGAGTCTAAATATTAAGAACATTAATAGTGTGAAGTCACACTAAACATCCCTGGGACAGGTTTCGCTGCTTCTGCTAGCAATTATTGTGATCGAGCCACATGAAATAGCATGCTGGCTTGTTCACAGTAACCCAGCTTTAAAAATAATAATAATAATAAAAAATCTTGGTTGCATGACATGCGATCTGGGCCAATAAAACTCTGCAAATCTAGATGGGGCCTAAATAAAATAGGTAAAACAAAACAGCTCTTTTATTCAATGTTTGTTCCTAATATTAAACCTTTTAAAATAGTCTATCTCAGGAACTTTTTTTTTCAGCCTGTTTAAAGCCATTTAGGATTCAAATACAATGTGAACAATAGGCTCGCTACCTGTACACAGCTTCCAGAATGGGCATTGTTGCACTTACGTCAATAAGCTGTTGTTGCTCCTTGTCAGACATAGTGGTCAGGCTATAGTACTTCCCAGCCAGATCTCCTTTCAGCCCAGCTAAAGCAGTGACAACAACATTTTCCACTTCTCTCCTCTCTGCTCTGGAGCAGGCAGGAGGTAGGCTCAGCCCTCGAATGCTGCGACCAGTGCGGACACGAGAGGATAAGACATAGTGCTCATCAAACTGTCCTTGGGTAATCTAAATTTAAAAAAGGGCATTTGGAAATGTATAAGAAAGATCTTTGTATTATACCAAAAGCTATTCCAGGTCATGCCCAAAACAATTTTTTGCCTGAGACAGAACAGTAAATGGTGCCTTCACCCCAGGGATGTGTAGAAGGCACGTCTGACAATGTTATTTGGCACCTACAGCAGAAAACCTCACAAACAGCTCTCCTTAGGGTGGGTTTTAAAAAAATAAAATTCCCAGTTCCATTTTCCCAATTGAATTTGGTGGCTCCTACAGTTGCTTTAATAGATTGCACAAAAAATTAAAGTCAGGAGATCTTCATTTGGCTCTTGGTTTATTTAGAGTCCTATAGTCCATGGGAGGTTGCCCCAGGGTCCATAAGATAGTTGTGATCTCTTCCTAAGGCAGAAAGAGAAGTCCACCCTTGGAGAGCAGACCTGACCTCAGATGCCCCCTCCCAGCCCCTGTGGAAACCTCTATGGCCCTCTCTTCTCCAATATTAGAACTCTGATGTCATTAGAAGCAAAATGGTGTGTGTGGGGGGGGGGAGATCAGGTGTATGGGTGTGATGTCATGGATTGGTTGTAAGTGGCTTTTGGGTCAGACATGTCCTCAACTTGGGCGGAAATGTATGGTGGCCCTGGAGCTGGCTTGTAGAATTTCTTTTCCATTGATTCCAATCAAAGGGAAATAGTTTTAAGTTATTTTTAAATCCAGAACAGTAAAAGAAAGGATAATAAACACCACTCTTCTATTCTGCCCTTCCAGCCCGAGCCTAGGAGGGCTTTGGAGTTTTCAGAGCCTCTGATACTGGATACACACACACACACGTAGGATTGCTCCATCCTGTTCTTCTAGGTGTCATAAGAAATATTGACTGGAAAAGACTAGTACAGAAATATTAATTCTATCTATTGTAATATACTATTATTATTATTATTATTATTATTATTATTATTATTATTATTTATTCTCATTTCCATTTTATTTCCTTGAGCCAAAATTGGGTCTTACCTTGGAAGAATCCAGGTCAGTGTGATGTTTCATTACTTTTGGATCATAGCCATTATGTCTCACTTTGATAACTGGGTCAAAAACCTCAGCGAATACCTGTAAAGTCCATGAAGTAAATTGATGGTTATTTCCCCTCCAGTTTCTTTTGGATTTAATTTCTACTGAGTACTCTTAGTGTATTTGTTTTTATTTTTAAAATGTATTTTATACATTTTATCCTGCTGTTCAGGATATCTACCCTCATAGAGTGGCTTAGGTTAGGATGCAATCCAATGTAGGTTTAGACAGAAAAAAGTCCTACAACTCCCAGCTGGCTGGGGAATACTGGGAGTTGTAGGATATTTTTCTGTCTAGATATACATGTGTCTTAACAATCTCAAGTCCTATAACAAATAACAGTTGGGGAGAGAACTGAAAAGAACTGCTTTGCTTGGGCTGCCTTCAGTTGTGTACCTGCATTTATAAAAAATAACAATTTACTAAAATTCAAAATTATTAAAATAGTAACAAGCAACCGATATGCCCTTTTGTAAAAAAATTTTTAAATCCTCTCACTTTTTCTAGGGAAAGAGCTGTTCATAAAATAAGAAATGAGTTGGATAAAAGAATTGTTGTGAAAAAGATACTGGCAAAGGATGGGGGAAGGATGCAGAACTACAACATCAAGAATGTAGGAGGAAAAATAATTGTAAATAAATCTGACCCCTGCTGTTTGCCTTTGAGTTTTAATCAGGATTGTACTGATAAATTCATGGAAGTGATTGTTTTTGCTGTGTAGACTACTAAAGAATTTGTGTATAGCTAGGCAGGTTATAAAACCTGACAGCCAAGATGTAGAGATAAACATAGCCTGTTATACACTCAAGGAGTTACGGACAATTGTTTTCAGTTCATGGTTCACACGACACACTAAGCCATTATGTTTAGCTCAAAATGCTTAACCACCACGACTTAGAAGAGGGTTGCTGTGTTGAATTTAGTGACAAGGTTGACCATCTAGCTTTCTGTGGCAGAATCTGGTTGCTGCTTCTCATGGCATGCACTGATCTGTTCTTTCAGATGGTCCTCCCTTGTGCTGCTGAAAGGGATGGCTGGCCACACTGTACGCATGTAACCACTTTTAACACACTCCCCCACCGGAACCTCAATCTACTGTCTGAGGCAGTGGCTTAGCCTTCTTCCTGTTAGCTCTGCCTTGGAAGAATGATCTACATTTTGATAGAGCAATGATGAATTTGTTTCTTTTGACTGACGTCTGTGCTTGCTAGCCTTACGATTTGCTCTGGACCTCAGGAGGGTTAAAGCAAGAATGGAACCTGTCCGTTGTGTGAATGCCACTTTGCATTTTGTGTCATGTGTACCGTGCTAATGTTGAACTCTAAAGCAATAGAAGAAATTATTAAAAGAGTTTCTAGTGTGTGTTAACAGCACTTCCATGAAACAATCTCTTTCAGTCCTCTACAAAATTATAGTTCCTATCATCAAGTTCTGTTTTTAATTACACTAATTAGCCAGTAAGTCTGGCAGTGGCAGTTTAAATGTTAGAGAACACCTGACACAGCCACTACCGCCTCCACCACCTCCAGAACCTTTATTTCTTTTTGTGGATTTTGACTGTTCCATCATAGCCTGGAAAAAGCCCTACTGTGGCCAAAAATATGCTTCCCCCCCTTTTTTTTCCAAACAATAAATCTTATTTTATTTTAACCCATCCTGCAATTGGTATGCCATATTTTAAATCAATTAGTCAGGTATGATTTCAGATCACCATTCAGAATTGGTGAACTAACCATAACTGGATAACAGGATGTTCGGATTTTTAGTCAGGATCAAGATTCACTTTTGTTGGTTCAAACTGGACCAGGGAGATCTTGGTTTATATTCCTGCTCAACCCTGAAGGTCATTGGAAGATTATGGGGCAATCATACTTTCTCACTCCGGCCGAGGGCCAAGACAAACATTATTTTGAATTGGTGTCTAGCAGCTACATCGCTCCACCTCCCATTTCCACTGCCAAGTAGACATAGGGTCCCAGACCCCGATTGGGACCACAATGATGGTGAGAACAGAGAGGGGACTCATTGAGAGTGTCTTGCCCAGGAGCTCTCAAAAACTTGTTGGGGGAGGCTTTTAAGATCTGGATCAGCCCTACTGCACCTATTCTGAAGTAAAGATGTGGGGGAGACGTAGCTGCTAGACACAGATTCAAAGTAATGTCCATTTTGGCTCGTATTTTACAGGGTTGGTTTGAGCTTCATGGCCCAAGAACAGAAATTAAAAAAAAATGGAAATTTGAGTGTGGGGCAGGGGGAATGGAGAAAAGAACTTTTAAATTATGTTGCTCTTTTGGTTGAAGATAAAGTAGGAAAACATAAATATGCCATGTCTTAACCATGAACCAGAGGAGCCCAATGAACACCTGAAGGTCATATGAACCAGTCAAGCAGCAGGTAGGATCAGGCTGGAGTTGCAATACCTAGGAAAATCCAGATCAGCCTTCCACAACATAGCACCCTCAAGATGTTTTAGACTTTCCTCCCCCCCCCTTTTTTTTTTAAATTGTCTGTATCCACGCAGCTGTGTGATTACAGATAATAAAAATAAAAAAGGGGGAAGGAACAAGACAGCCAGAGGAAGATGCGGGGGGGCAGGGACTTGGGGTGAACCACCTCTCCTCCCTCTGGCTGTCCATTCATCCCCCCATTTTTTTTTATTACCTGTATCTGCGCAGCTGTGCAGCTACAGACAATATTTAAAAAAAAAGGGGGGGGAGGAAAGTCTAAAACATATTGAGGGTGCTATGTACGCCTCCTCCCATATGTACCTACCCGGACCTTAAGATCATCTACAGGGGCCCTTCTCCATGAGCCCCTGCCAAAGGAAGTGAGGCAGGTGGCTACTAGGAGGAGGGCTTTCTCCGCTGTGGCACCCTGGTTGTGGAATGAGCTCCCCAGAGAGGTCCGCCTGGCGCCTAAACTGTACTCCTTTCGTCGCCAGCTGAAGACCTTTTTATTCACTCAGTATTTTAACACTTAATTTTAACTTAAATTTAAATTATACTGTTTTAACTCTGTATTTTAACCTTATATCAATTTTGCTGTGTGGTTTTATCCTGGTTGTGCTTTTTATATTGTATTTTGTATTTGTATTTTTAACTTGTTGGTTGTTTTATGATGGTTTTAATTTTTGTGAACCGCCCAGAGAGCTTCGGCTATTGGGCGGTATAAAAATGTAATAAATAAATAAATAAATAAATGTATGCGCTGCACAGATACAGTAATATTTTTTTTAAAGATTTAGAGGAACAGCCCCGTTCCTCTCCCCACCCCCGTTTTATTTTTTTTACTTTTATAGGCAAGGGGCCAGCCATGGCGACCTATCAGGGGGCCCCATGGGCTCCGCTGCCAAAAATGTTGGGGTAAGTGGCCGACTTTTTTTGGAGTGTTGTTTCCAGGGTTTGCCCCTGGATGGCCTCGCAGTGGCAGCAGCGTCATGTAGATGATGTGCCGCTACTGCAAAGCCACCCCGGGGCAAACCCTTCGTGTAGATATGCCCTCCGTCCCTCCCTCTCTCTCTCTCTCTCTCACACACACACCTGTCAACACATCTCCAAAAGGCCAAATTAATAGGTAAAATAGCAACAGTGATTGTACCAGGCACAGAGTCCAGAAATTAAGACTGGACTATATGAAGTATCACTGATGACGTTATATGTGACATTATTAGACTCTGGGCATGATAATTTTGGTATCAATAGGACTGCAACAACAAAATGCAGAGTATTTATTGTTCTTTTTTCCTACTTAATAATAACCAGAAGTGTAGATGCTTTTGAGGAATTGTCACAATTGACTTGCTGCCCCTTCAGTATCTAAGTCAGGAAGCTTGAAATTTGAATTCACTTCGCTTGAAAACTTGAAGTCATTATTTATTTCCTCCTGTTCTGAGGAAGAATGTGATCCCTGATTTGGTTTGGATATTGGGTTGGGGTGGGTATCGTGCAGCTGCATTCTTCTATAATTCAGGCAAACCATTCAGATCTTGTGTTTCCTTATTCATTTCCTATGTCTTTTTTTGTCTGCAAAACACTGAGATGTTGGCTTTTGTTATGAAAATAATAAATAAGAGTCTGTTGTATTTTTAGTTGGGGCCCAGGATACCAGCCTGTAAATATTTTAGAAGATTTTATTTAAAAAATCCCCCCTGCCACATCCACATTTTGTGATGCCTATTCTCTTATTAAAGAAAAACTTTCAATATATTGGTTGGATTATCCACCTGTCAAAATATCACCTTTTGGTACGGTTTTTTATTGTTTAAGAGAAAATCTTTAATAATTTATGAAGGCAGCTGTCTTTCTATATGAATTTGTGTGGGGTGGCAGGTTGATATTACAGTGGAATTTCTACTTCACTCCATTTAGTTAACAAGGTCCTATATTTTTTTACCTCAAGCTGAATTTAGCAGTAGGAGAGGAGGCAGCTACAGAAGACAAATAAAATATTGTCATGTGTGCTTGCATTTTATTATCCTGGATATCATTATACAGAGAGTGCCTTTAATGGCATTTTCTCTTCATTGAACTTCCCGCTGCGGGGGGAAAAAGACCGTAAAATCCCACAAGGAAGAGAAACAAATACAAGCATTATCCATATGGTTTGGGTTTGTGTACACTCTAGTGTCCCATTTCCCTTAAAAACTGTACTTCTCATGTTAAGAGACTGTGTTTATATAATAATTTTATGAAGTAAATGTACAAGCTGAACAAATGGACACAGCATATGATAAAAATGTTTCACCTCATAAGTTTCTTCATCTCCAGCAACCATGCCCACGGTTTTAATGAAAGGGTGGCCAGGATTGTCAACACCAGTTTGGATGCACTGATCCAGTGTGTAGCCATTGGGAGTCATCTTGTCCCTCAATTTGGCATAGATTGCTGGAGTGAGGCACTCAGCCATGCAGTTGTTGTGTTTACGAAGATCAGGATAGTCTGCACTGGGTAAAAAGAAATTAAAAACATTCATATTGATCAGTAACGCTTGGTTCTGCTTTTCTGTTCATTAGTATATAGTGGAGGAGGGTGAACAGAATCAGCATCTTACTTGTTTACATGCCTTTAGCAGAAACAACAACAACAAAGGAGTATATGTAAATATTTTACAGGGAATCAGAAGGTTTGAGGAAAACAGCAGGGAACTGAAACGTGTGATTGGTTGTTGGCTCATGCATGCAGTTGAAATTTGTAGAGGAAGAAAACATACAGCGCTTCCCATGGGTATGCTGGCTTCCAGCTGAAACCACAGAGATAGTTTCGGTAGAGAACGGAAGCACTTAGGCAGATGGAAAGGAAACAAATGACCTTCAGGATTTATATTTTTGTGTATTTCTGCCAAATTCAAAGTGCAAGTAAAGTTAATGAGCTGAATCTGCAACTGGTATAAATGTAGTTCAAGCAGATTTGCTGAAACTATATCTGTTTACCTGATTTTCAGATATAGATCTTTTACATTACAATATTGATAGAGAGCGTCATCACACAGGGTGTGTGTGAATCACGTTTCCTGACAGTCGCTTCTCTGCCCTGGCTTTTTCCCCTCACTACTTCCTCTTTCTCCCGGAGGGGAAAGAGGAAGTAAACAAAGACCATGTGGCCCATTCAGGGGCCATTTTTATCCCACCATTTTTCCTGTGCCCAGCAGGAGATTGTGACACACCCCATTTAAAAAAAACACATTGGATTAAAGGGGGGTCTATTGGAAGGAGTGGGAGGCGTGTGGGAGGCAGGTGGCATCGTCTAAAGGACGCACACATGTCTATAAGTGGGCAGTAGCAAATGTGCAAAAAAACACTTGTCTGATGAACCTCAGAGACTTTCTAATGGTATTCTCAAAGTGAGCCAGTGTGGTTTGGTGGTTAGAATATTGGGCTGGAACTGGGGAGAATTTAGTTCAAAGCCCCAAGCAGCCATGAAGTTCACTGCGGGATCATGAGCCAGCCATTCACTCTCAGCCTAACGTACCTCACAGGGTTATTGTGAGGATAAAATGGAGGGACACTTTGAGCTTCTTGGCAGAAAGGTCATATTTAAATATGGAAAATACTACCCATTAGAGAGAAACTTTGTATAATAAGTTCCACAGGAACCTCTGCGGGTTTTAAAAATTACATCTCCGTATTATAAGGACATCACTATGGCCCTGACTTGCAATTTTTCTCCATGAGTTTGTACCCTCCAAACCCAATTCATTTGTGAAATCCAGCCTCTCCTGCTCTATTCATCTTGGCTCATTCTCTTGACTCACTTTCTCGGTGGTGCTTCCTTGTCTATTCACTTTTCAACCTGAGAATGATCTTCCTCACCATTAGGCTCTGAGTGAGATTTTCTCCCATTCTACCTTTTTCATTGCTCAGTCCTTCATTATGCCCCAGTTCCTCCACTCCTATTTCCTTCTGCCTTCTGAATCTTCTAGTTGTTTAGCCCTGCCTCACTCTCTGGAAGGGCTAGTGTCAAGGGTCATCATGACTGGGCGCCTGCTGAGGGTCTAGTACACCTCATTAAGGGGTCCACTGACGGAACCACTGAACCAGTTTGCCCACCTCTTGCTGGTAGGTGGTAGAAATGAATAGGAGGGGGAGGAGCTTGTGACAATGACAATGATGGAATAGATTCACTGAGCAAGGGGACCCATTGAGGCTGACTTGCCCAAGGACACCCCAACCCCTGGAGCCAACACTGCTTTCTGGCTTCTAAGCCCATTGCCAATTCTTTCCTGCTTTCTTTAACCACTCCCCTTAGCTCTGTTATTTCTTGGTGTCAGTTTTTCTTCTACCCACAAACTTCCCTAAAACAGTTCAAAAGAGATTTTCAAGCCCTTCTGGTAACACATCCCACCACCTGATCATGAAATATTTGTATAGAAGCATTTACCTTGGAGGAAACAGTTTTTGCCTCTCATAGTATCCAGCTTTCACTTTCTGCTGATTCAACAAATATCCCGTAGTCAAGGCTCCACCACTAACTGTTGCAAAGAGAACAGCAGTTCTTCGACCAGCTAGGAGACGTGAGAATGTGCTAGCCATCTTTTTGTACCTAATGTTTTTGGAAGATTCAAAAAACAAAACACCACACAAACATGCAACGAGAACTAAAATAATACAATAGGAAATGGGTAATATTAAAATAAGAATGGTGAAGGGACTAATTGGCTGATGAGTTCATGGAGGTCAGAGGCATGTACATACTCAACAGAAGGGTCAGACATACAGCGCCATTTCATCCTAGCTGTCCTTGGGAAACTTCAACCAGAATGCAACTACCTGACAGTTGACGAGTGTAAGGTGGTTTAGTCATATTACATTTGTTTTAAAATAACTTCCTTGGCTTCCAGATTGTTTCCAAGCCCAATTCAAGATGCTGTTTTAGAGCCAGTGTGATGTAGTGGCTAGAGTGCTGGACTGGGAATTGGGAGATCCGGGTTCTAATCCCCACTTGGCCATGGAAACCCACTCGGTGACTTTGGGCCAGTCACAGACTCTCGGCCCAACCCACCTCACAGGGTTGTTGTTGTGATGATGAAATGGAGAGGAGGGGGAAGATTATGTACGCCGCCTTGGGTTCCTTGCAGGAAAAAAGGTGGGATATAAATGCAATAATAAATAAATAAATAAATAAATAAATAAATAAATTTGGAAAGAATGATTATATGGTAAATAAAGTACCTCTCATCTCACCATATTATGGAAGACTGTGACCAGGTGACTATTTTCTAGAAAACAGTGGCTTTCTTTTGATATGCAGCTATTACAAACACATCCCATAATTTGGGGCTTTTCTCCATGAGGCATTTATCATGCGCTTGTCATTCCCTACTCACGTCATGATCCTCCAAGCACTTTCAGCGAGCAGGGGAAATGCATCATTTGATTACCTGCTTTTTTCACTGGTGTATTTGCACTATTCTGCTAGACCACAGTTCCACCTCTCTAGCAAAGAAGGAGGAAAGGACGGACTCTTGTGTACTGCTCGGAACTCAGTTCTCCGACGAAACTGAAAGTAGATACAGCAGTTTAACAGCAAATAAACAGCCTTGTGTAGAAAAGCGCCTTAAATCGTGTGTAATACAACTTTATTTCATAGTTCACCTCTTCAGTTTGGCTCATAACCAACATACTGGGAAGAATGTTTATCTTTGAAACATTAATATATTTGTGCTGTTTAGATTTTACACACATAATTTGTAGTAGAACACTGAAAATGGTTAAAACATGATGAGATAGAGTATAATCTGTTTTTCCCTTCATGCTCATCCCGCCACGTACATGGATGCATGTAAAAACTCCCCTAAAATCCACAAAATTTAGCACATACTAATGTTTGGCCATTTTCCATTCACAAGTAAATGATTGCTTAGAAAAATGCATTGTGTGGACTAACAATACACAGGTGTATATTGCTATTATAATTGTTTCAAAAAGGACTTCTGTTTAAGCCCTTATACACCACTGTGTCATTTGGTACTTTTCCCACTGGGTTGTGGACTGTGGACATGAATGCATAGCATACTTGGTTTGTTTTTAATAAGGGACAGTCACTAAGATGACAAGTGCTGCAATCCCAGTCCTGCTGCAGGTAGCTGCAAACCCACTGCTGGGCACTTGTGTTTGCACATACCTATGCTGTACCTCGAATGCCAGCACTGATCTTCAAGGAAGGAAGGGACACCCTTCCATCCAGTACTTCCACATATCTCAAAAAAATTGTTAGCACGGGCAAAGCTAACTATATGTCAGGTGCTGCCAACATGCGGTCTGATGTAGCCATGCGCACAACACTGGCTGCTGGCACAGAGATACTTCTAGGTTTTTATGCATGCAAGGTCTAATCCAGACTGTGGGTAGAGCATGCTTGCTAGATTATGTGTTAAATCAAGGTATACTTCAGCACATAGTTAAACTATAGAATTCACTATCACAAGATGTACTAATGGCCACCAATTTGGATGGCTTTAAAAGGGGGTTGGATAAATTCCTGGAAGAGAAGATTATCAACACTTACCAGTCCTGATGGCTATGTGCTACCTCCAGTATCCGAGCCGATAACCCAATATACACCAGTTGCTGGGGAACATGGGTGGGAGGGTACTGTTGCACCTGTGTCCTACTTGTGGGTCCATGGTTGACAGCTAGTTGGCCACTGTGTGAACAGAGTGCTAGACTAGATGGACCCTTGCATGGCTCTTCTCATGTTCTTATGTTCTGGGACTTAGATTGCAATGCTTATATTGTCCCTTCCAAATCTGTGTTCACTGATGGACACATTCACTATGCTTATGGTGTCTGTGGATAATCTCATTCATTTCCAATGGGCAAAACCTTCCAAGTTGATATTATACCTCAGGGCAAAAATTAACATCACAAGCAGAGGTTGATGGAGCAGGGTGACAGCTGCTTGAGTACAATAGTTGGGTTTGTAGGCCCTGAGTCATCCAATTTACCATTCAGTTTTCCTTCAGTGTTCTCAGAAGCGTATCCCTTCTGCTTACTCATCTCTCAATCTCTTTTTATCTGAAGGCTTTAGCAGAGTTAATATTGTGTCCTAAAACATTGCTTGCAACAAGAACAGTGTTATTCATGAATGACAAGCCTTCTAGCCCCACGGTGAAACTGATCATAGTAATCTAGCTCTTCTTTTTATTCATATCATGGGGTGACTGCCATATGGCACTACTAGCTATTTTCTTGGATAGAAAAGCTTTGGTGTCTTAAAGTTTTTCTTACATTACAACTGCAATCTATCTCTTTGTTACTCATGTACTTATTACATATCATTGCACAGATCTGCACAGAGCCATGTTTGATGCTTGTCCTATGCTTGCTTTAAACTATTTGATACCAGTTTTCCATTAGTCTTGAGGGCAAAGGGCATTCAAAAGCCAATCACTCTGTTTCTGCCTCCTGAGCACACAGGTTCACATATCTGGGGTTAATCACTAAAAAGAAGCACTCACTCACTGAATGAAAGCAAAAGTTTCGAGTCATTTTTTCCTGTAGTTCAGTAGAAAAGTTTAACTTAAAATACAGGAAGTATGAACAGATTTCATGCATCAAGTTTCTTTTCATAGCTTTAAGCTACTAAAGATATGAGAAATCATATCACAAGCAACTACAAAATAAGTGACTATAATCTAAATCCCAAAATGTTTAAAACAACAACCCTGAAGCAATAAAACACTGTACTCTTTTAGCCCAGTTATACAATGCTGGTGTGTGTGTGTATAGGGAGCATATGAAATTTTCTTATAGTTTCTATTTAAGCATCATTGATTCCTGAGTTTCAGGACTGGTCTCCATTTTACAAACCCTTTTGCTACGATGGATTGAGAATATTATCCTACTGCATCTAGCAGTTTGTTCTATTGATGGTTCCATGATTATAATCACTATTTTCATTTCACCATGAAAAACTTTTATCTTGAATTTGTGGGGCGGGGGGCCCTGCCCCTGAAATCCTGTAGCAAATATCTTCAGAGAAGCATTGGCAGGCATAAAACTGGCAGCCTCCATTAGTGACACTACCTGATGAGGAGGAAAATGGCAGCCATTGTTTCAAAGTTGGTGTACTGCACTTCACAAATTCAAACAGATTCTACTTCCAAACAAACTTATAAGTTTAATTTCAACAAAGTCTCCTATGCAGAGCTCTCTTAGACTGTGGTCACTCTCTCCTGAAGCCAGAAGCAATTGGTGTAGACCTTATTTATTTATTTTTATTTATTTAAGGATTTTTATGCCGCCATTCAGCCAAAAAAGGCTCTCGCGGCAGCTTACAAAAGTATTTCTTGACAGTCCCTGCCCACAGGCTTACAATCTAAAAGACATGACACAAAAGGAAAGGGGATTGGGAGGGAGGAGGAGGAGGGGGAAAAGGAAAGCAAATTCAGGCACTACAATCTTAGTTGGAAAGTTCAGCAGTTACAGTTGATAGCAGGAGGGAGGGGGCTCTCAGCTGGAGCTGGACCCAGGCACGGTGGAGAGGTGCCTGGCTGCTGCTTCCTCCCTCACTGGTGGCCTCTCCAGAGACAGTTGGTAGCAGGAGGGAGGGGGCTCTGAGCTGGAGCTGGACCCAGGTACGGTGGAGAGGTGCCTGGCTGCTGCTTCCTCCCTCACTCTAGCCCTTAACTATTTCCTGGTTCCTCCCAGAAAGCACAACCCATTCAGGCTGAATTCATTAGTTCTTCCACCATCAGGAGGAGCTCTGGGCAATGGTAACTCCATAATGTTTTGCATTGTGCTCCTGAATTTGACCTCTGAAAGTCCCCCAAATGCTTCCTCTTTTGTGGCTGTCAAGTTGGAGGGGGCATTTCTGGGCAGCCCTAGAAAAATAGTTTTTTGGTAAAACTAATAGAGCCTTAACCATCATGAAATTGTGGTTGGCCTTACCTGCGATTATCAGAACCCTCCTCTCCCAAGGCATAGATTCTTGTCCCAAGTCTCTGAAATGTAGCACAAGATCAGGGGGAAATCCCCCTTTCTATTCTCCAGCTCTAAACATGACCTGTCAAGAGTTCAGAGCTGGGGAAATGGCAAAGGCTCGTTCTTCCTCTGCCTCCAACAGGCGCCCTGATTGTGGAGTGCCTGCCAGGTGCAGAGAAAGCCACACACACACACCGCTCTTCCTGCTCCAGCTCAGAGAGGAAGAGCTGCAGGTGGACAGGCTTCCCTTGCCTCTGAACATGACCACTGCCTGGAGCATCTACTGGGTCTAGAGGCAATCTCAAGCACTTTAGACGTCTCTCTCAAACTTAGAGAGAGGCAGAGGTGGCAGCTTGCTCTGTCTCTGCACCCAACAAATGCTCTGATCTTGGACCACCTGCCAGTATGTGCAGGACATACTGTGCCTTATGTTTTATAACAGAGCCATGCATTGGATTTGGTTTTGGAAGAATGGTGAGGAGTCATGTGTGAACCACCCCATCGTCATATGCAGTGTCTAGTAGCATATGTATACTTATTTGGTAGAGTTGGCAACTATTATGAAGTTAGAGTTAATTTTCATAGCAGTAGAGTGCTACTAACACCAAAGCTAGTGCACAGTTTGTACGTTTCTTGTTGATAAGAATGCTCCTTTCTTTGCTGCCCACTTTTCCCTTTTCCTCTTTGGTGAAGGCAGGCAGGTGTGTGTGAGTGTGGGTGGGTGCCTTCTGACAGTCTAAATCTGAGTGAGACAAGCCTTATAAAATCCTAGGCAGAATGGCCTGTTACCTGTTCTCACCTGAGAGAAGGAAGGTGCACCACCTGCTTAGATAAACTGCCCCTGGGGTGGCACCTGTTGCTTCAAAGGAACCAGACTAACTGCAACTGCAAGTTGAGGGGCATGTGTAAGCCTTCTTTGCTTTTGTATTCTGCATCCATTTTCCATCATTAAACTTTATCATTCTTTCACACAAGTGGATTTGATTCATAATGGTACATTCGAATCTATTTAGTGTGGGTCCTGGCTGGGTCAGGCCCCATGTTTAAGACATTGCTGCAAGGTATAGTAGGGGTTCAGAAAATCTTGTATCCTGAGAGCCAAATTCTGGGTCCGCTTTCTAGTGGTGGGTGGGGACAAAAGGCAAAAGGGGACAGAGCCCCAAAATACAGCATTTCCTGCTAGTAAATCATGGCAAGGACCTAACAGAAACAGAAGAGATCAAGAAAAGGTGGCAAGAATATACGGAAGATCTGTATAGGAAGGATAATAATATCGGGGATAGGTCAGACGGTGTGGTCAGTGAGTTAGAGCCAGACATCCTGAAGAGCGAGGTTGAATGGGCCTTAAGAAGCATTGATAATAACAAGGCAGCAGGAAACGACGGTATCCCAGCTGAACTGTTTAAAATATTGCAAGATGATGCATGCCATATGCCAGCAAATTTGGAAAACACAAGAATGGCCATCAGACTGGAAAAAATCAACTTATATCCCCATACCAAAAAAGGGAAACACTAAAGAATGTTCAAACTATCGGACAGTGGCACTTATTTCACATGCCAGCAAGGTAATGCTCAAGATCCTGCAAGGTAGACTCCAGCAATTCATGGAGCGAGAATTGCCAGATGTACAAGCTAGGTTTAGAAAAGGCAGAGGAACTAGAGACCAAATTGCCAATATCCGCTGGATAATGGAGAAAGCCAGGGAGTTCCAGAAAAACATCTATTTCTGTTTTATTGACTATTCTAAAGCCTTTGACTGTGTGGATCATAACAAACTGTGGCAAGTTCTTGGTGGTATGGGGATACCAAGTCATCTTGTCTGCCTCCTGAGGAATCTGTATAACGAACAAGTAGCAACGGTAAGAACAGACCACGGAACAACGGAATGGTTTAAGATTGGGAAAGGAGTACGGCAGGGTTGTATACTCTCACCTTACCTATTCAACTTGTTTGCAGAACACATCATGCAACGTGCTGGGCTTGACTAATCCAAGGCTGGAGTTAAAATCACAGGAAGAAACATTAACAATCTCAGATATGCAGATGACACCACTTTGATGGCTGAAAGCGAGGAGGAGCTGAGGAGCCTTATGACAAAGGTGAAAGAAGAAAGTGCAAAAGCTGGGTTGCAGTTAAACCTCAAAAAAACCAAGATTATGGCAATCAGCTTGATTGATAACTGGCAAATAGAGTGAGAAAACGTGGAGGCAGTGACAGACTTTGTATTTCTGGGCGCAAAGATTACTGCAGACGCTGACTGCAGCCAGGAAATCAGAAGACGTTTACTTCTTGGGAGGAGAGCAATGACAAATCTTGATAAAATAGTTAAGAGCAGAGACACCATTATTATTATTATTATTATTATTATTTATTTATTTATTTATTTATATAGCACTATCAATGTACATGGTGCTGTACAGAGTAAAACAGTAAATAGCGAGACCCTGCCGCATAGGCTTACATTCTAATAAAACCATGATAAAACAATAAGGAGGGGAAGAGAATGCCAACAGGCACAGGGTAGGGTAAGCAGGCACAGGGTAGGGTAAAACTAACAGTATAAAGTTCGCACAACATCAAGTTTTAAAAGCTTTAGGAAAAAGAAAAGTTTTTAGTTGAGCTTTAAAAGCTGCGATTGAACTTGTAGTTCTCAAATGTTCTGAAAGAGCGTTCCAGGCGTAAGGGGCAGCAGAAGAAAATGGACGAAGCCGAGCAAGGGAAGTAGAGGCCCTTGGGCAGGCGAGAAACATGGCATCAGAGGAGCGAAGAGCACGAGCGGGGCAATAGTGTGAGATGAGAGAGGAGAGATAGGAAGGAGCTAGACCGTGAAAAGCTTTGAAGGTTAACAGAAGTTTATATTGGATTCTGAAGTGAATTGGAAGCCAATGAAGAGATTTCAGAAGCGGAGTAACATGGTCAGAGCGGCGAGCCAAGAAGATGATCTTTGCGGCAGAGTGAACAGAAACCAACGGACTGATGTGAGAAGAAGGAAGGCCAGAGAGAAGAAGGTTGCAGTAGTCCAACCGTGAAATAACCAGCGCATGAACGAGCGTCTTGGCAGAAGAGACAGACAAAAATGATTGAATCCTGGCAATATTATACAGGAAAAAACGACAAGATTTAGCTACTGCCTCAATATGAGGAATAAAGGAGAGCGAGCCACACTGACAACAAAGGTCCGCATAGTTAAAGCAATGGTATTCCCCATAGTAACCTATGGCTGCGAGAGCTGGACCATAAGGAAGGCTGAGCGAAGGAAGATAGATGCTTTTGAACTGTGGTGTTGGAGGAAAATTCTGAGAGTGCCTTGGACTGTTATATTATTATTATTTATTTATATAGCACCATCATGGACTGCAAGAAGATCAAACCAGTCCATACTCCAGGAAATAAAGCCAGACTGCTCACTTGAGGGAATGGTATTAAAGGCAAAACTGGAGTACTTTGGCCACATAATGAGAAGACAGGATACCCTGGAGAAGTGGCTGATGCTAGGGAAAGTGAAAGACAAAAGGAAGAGGGGCAGACCAAGGGCAAGATGGATGGATGATATTCTGGAGGTGACAGACTTGACCTTGGGGGAGCTAGGGGTGGCGACGGCCAACAGAAAGCTCTGGCGTGGGCTGGTCCATGAAGTCACGAAGAGTCGGAAACGACTGAACGAATAAACAACAACAAACCTTTTAGAATAGGGAAAGCTATACAAAAACTAGGAAATCACCAAATGATAGGTAGTTGTGGGGGAAAGGGTGTGACTATTTGGGGAACCTTGAAGGGGCAGATTGGGAATAATAAAAGGGCTGGATTTTACTGCCTGAAGTTCTCTACTCTAGTGATAGGATACCTGTGTTTAGATCCACTTTAAAGATATGATTAGTTGAAATTGATACTGGTAGCAGAACTCAAGGTTCAATTTTCAATAGTAATGGTCTCATTGAAATCTGATACCATTTGTATATTTTTGAGGGGGAATCTTTACATGCTGATTCAAGTCAATAGGAATCTTTTGTGTGAGTTTTTAATGGCCATAGGGTCAAGAAATATTATCTGTTGACCACGCAGGAGTATAAAATTGCTGGAATTGCTTCTGTTCTGGCTGATATGCAGCTCTCTTATTCTGTCAAGGGATTGCCGCTGCCAGTGTATTTTCTTAGACTGGTAATCTGTCAAAGTTAAGAAAATAAAACAAGACAATGATCTTAGTTCTTCATAAAAATAGCTATCACATTGTCTCTGTTGAATGCAAGATATTCTATCAAATAACAGGTAACATTAATGACATGAGACAGCCAGTCATGTTTAACTAGCTCCTGCCATTTCTGCTGGCAAGGAGCCATTGTTGTTTTTGTATCCCACCCATTTCTTAAAATAATGGGATGTGACACAATAATCATAGACATTGTACCAGCAGTGATTGACTGACTATTGTTTTTAAACTCTTGAAGCCCTTTAATACCGTAGGTTAGATAGAGCAGAATGTTATAGCACATAAAAATGGCAACGTCAATGAGCTATGATTCCAATAAGCTGTTTGGTTTGTGTGTCTGAAAATTAGGGTAGTTCATCATCATGTTTCTTGTAAAGGTGTCACCTGGCGACCTTACTGTATTATTGGGTGAAAAGGACCCAATGTAGAAAAACTAGGAAGTTAGGAAGATAGACCATGTACCGAGTCAGACCATTAATCCATCTGGCCCAGTATTGTCAGCACTGACTGGCAGTGGCTCTACAGGGTTTCAGGCAAGATTGTTTTTGAGCCTTGCCTGGAGATGCCAGAAATTGAACTGAGTACTTTCCATAACTATGTATAACCTGCTCCAGCTCAGAGAGGAAGAGCTGCAGGTGGACAGGCTTCCCTTGCCTCTGAACATGACCACTGCCTGGAGCATCTACTGGGTCTAGAGGCAATCTCAAGCACTTTAGACGTCTCTCTCAAACTTAGAGAGAGGCAGAGGTGGCAGCTTGCTCTGTCTCTGCACCCAACAAGTGCTCTGATCTTGGACCACCTGCCAGTATGTGCAGGACATACTGTGCCTTATGTTTTATAACAGAGCCATGCATTGGATTTGGTTTCGGAAGAATGGTGAGGAGTCATGTGTGAACCACCCCATCGTCATATGCAGTGTCTAGTAGCATATGTATACTTATTTGGTAGTGTTGGCAACTATTATGAAGTTAGAGTTAATTTTCATAGCAGTAGAGTGCTACTAACACCAAAGCTAGTGCACAGTTTGTACTACTTTCAGGCAAGATTGTTTTTGAGCCTTGCCTGGAGATGCCAGAAATTGAACTGAGTACTTTCCATAACTATGTAATAGAAAACATTTGAAAACTAGCCTTTTCTTTGACAATTGTGGTTTTTCAATATGGAGACCATTTCACACAACCATTTCAGCCGGGAAAATGCTATGGTTAAATTCAGTAGATGAGAACCTTTGGTGTGCTGCCAAATAATGTGAGGTTCATCTTTTATTCAGGATATAACCTGAACATTATATTTATTTATTTTTATTTATTTATTGCATTTTTATACCACCTAATAGCCGAAGCTCCCTGGGTGGTATATACCCTGATTTTTAATTACCTCTGCAGCTGTGGTCTTATTTAAGGCATTTATCTGCACATAGATCAAGTAAGCATGCTCTCTATTTTCTACCATTGCTACTGGCTGTTAGCCCTTCAATTCTTTTTCAATGACTCATTTAATGTATCCTTAACCTTTTTGACATTAACTGATATAACACCTGATCCTGGAGCAAACTGAGCTGCCTTAACTTTCACCCCTATGCCAGTTTCATCAACCTTGGCTCTAAACTAGTATCTAAAATTAGCACATGTTGCCATATGCGAGGCATGCAAAATAGAAGGCACAGAAAGACAGGACTGGTTGTGTAGTAGTACAAAGAGCCATGATGGAAGGAACGCTTGTGTGGAATGTGAGAGTGTGTTAATGAAAGGGGCATAAAACAATACAAAGGAAAAGTTGTAGGACTGGGTCTAAAGTTACTTGCAAAGCAGTATTTTCAATAATTTTGTGTTGCATAAAATCATACAATGGCCCACTTTATTGGGTTAATGGGTTCCTGATGTTTGAATGAAAGAGAGTTAGAAGAAACATGCAGGAAAGGCTAAAGAATTCGAAAAACCAAGCTCAACAAAGAATATGAACAAAAATTGCAGTTGATCGGTGGACTATAGAAGAGGAAAACAACAGACAAAGGAACTCCCAAGGTAAGTCTGAAGCCTGAGGAAAAAGTTGTATGAATGCCAGCAGGTGAAGTGGTGGCCAAGTCTTCTGAAGAAAAGTGATGTTTTTTAGCATCATTAAGATAAGCACAATTAATGTACCATCAGGACAGTTAGTCCACAGACGTGTTTTTCCACATTGTGCAAAGACTTAGAAAAGAAGGCATATTTAAAATACCCCTAACTAAGAGAAGTACTCTGAGGGAGACTAGAACACCAAAAGAAGCAGCTGCACGACGCACCTCTCCTGCTCCCGAGTATACGACCTGTCTGGTAATTATCTGAGTGAATATGGAAAGTGTGAATGGATTTAATTGCACTGCATTCTATCTAAATAAATGTTTTCTAGAAATTACATTTAGATTTTGAATCAGTCTCTACATCACCCTGTAATACCAGCTATATATGCCTAACAGTCGTGTGATGATTATTTCATTTGAATGCACACGGATATAAAGCCTTTTCAGACATTGGGCGAGATCCTCCTCCCCCCCTGTAGCCTCCCTGCAAGCACCCTCCAAATCTTCTCTGGAGAGTTTCCCAATCCTCTGGATCAGTTTTAGAGGAGTGTGTGCAGGGGGGAGGAGAGGACACAGAACTCCTGTTCCACCAGCAGTATCTTTCCACTGCCAGAATGTTGATATTGGATTGAGCACATAATGTGCATGTAGAATGAATGCATATTTGGAGGGTAGAAGAATCCATTCCCAACCTATTTTCATTCATTAGAATGCCTGAGCTGGTACCCACACTCATTTATGGGAGCTCTGTTCTGGTGTTTGAATAAATGTGTGTAAATTAGGAGTGGGGCCTGCTACCACGATACTCCTCTCCCTACAAGTATTCATTATACATGCATACAATGTCTGAAAAAGCCTACAGTGAAAGCCTGTAGTAGTGCCATGTGAGGGGAAACCACTGAAAACTAGAATACTATGTACTATTTATTTATTTATTTATTTATTTATTTATTTATTACATTTTTATACCACCCAATAGCCGAAGCTCTCTGGGCGGTTCACTTGTGCAGTATATACCATCTCCTGCCCTGTGAGGTACATTTACAGCAGGGGTGAAGAAATTGTGGGGGGGGGGGCTCTGGTGGCCACTTTCCACGCCATGGTCCCCTTCCCGTGGGACACATTCCTGCTGCCACTGTGCTGCCAAAAGCAAGCTAAAGTTCTGTAGTGGTCGGATGCTGAATTTTGGCAGCAAACCATCGGGTTTTTTGCTGCCACTATCGTGCCATCAGTGGAGCAGGGGGAGGTGGTGCACATGTGGCCCATAGGCCACCATCGATTTACAAGGATGGCCCAAGATATTTTGCCACCTGAGGCAGAACAACATATGCACACGAAACAAGGTGCATGGTACTCAGTGCAGGCCAAGTTATTTTGCTGTCAGAGACAGAAAATCACATAGGCACCTGTCTCGATCCCTGTCAACAAAAATGCAATGATAATAAATTCAGTAGCTAATAATTTAGTACCCTTCCCTGGCACCTAAAATCAGCTGTCTGCAGTGGCCACCGCACTATGTCTAATGATAGACAGTGGTTTAAATAACGTATGCACTGCATAAAATTGAAAGGATACAGTTAATCACAACCTCCTTTAAATGGGGCAATTTCTCACCTACAAGCACCTCAGAAACCTGCAAGGCTGTGGGCTGTGTTGTTCATTTATATCACCTCTTTGTAAGGCTAGCTTAGGTTAAGTTGAGAATTAATGACTTGCTTCAAGGCTTGTCAATGAACTGAGCTTGGCATTCCTGCATCCTGGCTTTCCTGTATCCTGGGTCTGGCTTTCCTGCATCCTGGTTTTCCCACATCCCAAGCTTTGCTTTTCCACATCCAAGCATAACATTCTAGTCCAGCTTAACCTCAACCCAGTGCCCTCCAGATGTGTTCAACTGCAGCATCCATTATTCCCAGCCAGTATGGATGCTAATGGAAATGATGGGAGTTGCAGTCCAACGTATGTGGAGAGCACCAGGTTGGGGAAGGTTGGGCCAGGCAGTGTGCCACATTAGAAATCAGAAACCAAGCTGACGGGGTTGCCTTGTACAAGTGCAGCTGGAAGGGTATTAGATGTTTTTATTGTGGCCTGGGCAGACAAGCTGGGTTTAGATGGAAGGACAGATTGCTCATTCCATTGTCTGATTGGCTGCTGTAAAAGTCTAATTTTAGTTTTAAATGTTTTCTTTTTGTTTCTGTTAGTACTTATAGTTATAGATAATAGAAAACCATAGCTGATTGGGAAAAAAATTCTGATTGAAAAAACCAGTAGACAGTTCGCTGCCCGTCCCCAAAGTCTACGAAAACCAAGCTGTGTGCTTCTCCTCTGCTAGTGCTATCATTGCCTCGGATTGTGGCCTAAGGTGACCTCTGTTGCTATCCTCTGGTCCTGCTCAGCATTGACACATATGCAATAACATGCTACATTTTTATGAAGAGACTCCAGCAGGTATATATCCATTCTGTTGATTAAATTATGGACGTTACTGAATAATGGACTTTATTAAGTTATACTTAGGAAATCTTCTGACAAATGTCAAATTATAGAAACAAATAAGAAGAAGCCAACTGGCCGAGGGTTTTGTTTCTTTGTTTGTTTTAGCCAACTAAGGGGGAAAAGAAAAATAAGTAAAGAAATGTTGTAAAGCAAATCTGAAATAATCCATCAAATAGAGTAGGTATAGGGAGCTGGAGACCTACTGCAGTTAGAAAAAGCTTAAGACAATATTTTTAAAAAATTACTGCTTGGTTGACATGAAGAATGAGAGCAGCAAGTTCAGGGCAGCCTTCTTTCACCGTTTCAGGAGTAGTGTTGTTTCTGCAGCATCACAGAGCCTGCCCCTCAAAGGGGGATTATAGGTGCCAGTCATAGCCCTTTGGCTAGCATGGTCCTGTGTGATGCACAGCAATAGCCATTGTCACAGGAAGGTGCCCAAACAAGATGGTGGGAAACAGGAGTATAGGAAGTTAACTTAGACTGAGTCAAATCATTGGCCCATCAAGCCCAATATCGTTGACAGTGACTGGCAGCAGCTCTCCAGGGTTTCAGGTGGGCTTCTTTTCCTCACCGTACCTGGAGAAGCCATGGATCGAACCTGGAACCCTTTGCTTGATCGATCACACTGAGCTATGGCCCTTCCCCAGGTAAGCTGATTCCATGCCAGACTGAGATGAGAATCCTGGACTGGGTCAGAGTACAAGATCAGGACCACAGGCATCAGTCCTGCAGCTGAGAGTAGGCAAAGAATTTGCCCCAGCTTGTTGCAACTGCTGGACTTTTTATAGTCTAGCCTAAAGTATCCAGCTTGAAACTCTGTCTTCTGAGTACTGTAGCTTTGCCAGTTACAGGGCCAGTGTCCTCTGGTGCATCTATTGGTGCCTTCTAGGTTGGCAGGGTTTGGGGCTGTGGAACTCAGGCCACAAATGCTCTGCAGGGCTTTCTCGATTCTCAAAGGAGTCAGGAGGGCTCAGTGTGCCAGCCGATCTACTCAGGGTGGGCCAGTGACGGAGTCCATCTCCTCTTTGGAGCCACTACTTGTGCTTGAAGACTCCTGCTGACCCCGAAGTTTCAGGGTCAGCAGGAGTCATGACAGAACGTAACAAGTTGGGTCAGGAGAAATTTCTTCTGGCTCCTTCCCCTACCAATTCTTTGACCATTTCTTACCTGGTGATGGATTTCAATAAAGTTGTAGTAAGAATGTGGCAGTGGCATCTTTCCCATACTATTCCCTCCCGTGGTGCAATGCGAATTGGCAGTATAATTTCTCATATTGTTAAGACCTTTATTACTCCCTGTTTTCTTTGTACTGTAAATGGAAATTACAGTATTAAATTCCATTGCTCTGGGAGAGCTGTCTCTGCAATGTGATATATCCTGCTGCCCTAAAGCACAGGTCATAGCAGCGCTAACCCATTAAACACATAACAAAAAGATGTCCACAGTCTCAATGTCTTTTTTTTATTATTATTTTTGACAAGCAGCTTGATAATCAGCCACTACAAGCATGGCGGAAAGGAAAATGGGACAGGAAATATTAGTCTGGATCCTCCACCAAGATGATGGCTTTATACTAAAACTTATTTTCTGGAAGCCTCCTAAGGTATGAAACCTCATGCCCTTTTCACATAGTTGGAAGCATGTACATGGAATACCTATAGAAAACCTATGTATTATAAATTGGATTGAGATTTAGACGTAGTTCGAGTAGACCTATTTAAATCAATTGGACTTAAGTTATTCATGACTGTTAATCATCTGATCAGAACAACCTGACTTGGAAATATTTATAGAAGTCAGGAAGTACCACTTGACCCACTATGACTTATTGGCATTAAGTGACACCCTTACTATTCTGGCCAGTTCCCCTTCCAGCAACAATCCCTTTATTTATAAGATCTGACTGGGCTATTTTTATGTCATGTGCTAAGTCACCCTGAAGGTTCCATAGTATCCATGTAGTGGATACTTACCAAACTAAACGCAATGGGTTGTATCCAGAATCTGGCTTCCACAAGAAGAAGGGAACTTCTGTGAAAGGAAGGGCTCCTTTTGCAGAAGGTCCCTCCACCCAATTTTGGGATATCTCCTCTCCCCACACCATAGCTCACCCCATTAAGTATGGTCTCCTGACTCTGAAACACTTTCAGGAGCCTGGAGGGACTGCTGTGATCAACTTCTGACATCAAAAATGATCCAACTTAAATCTGGATCCAACCCAAATAAAATGGCTAAAAGGTGTGACTCAGAAAGACTTCCCCTTCCCCTAGGACTCAGAGGAGTTCCTGAATTGCTGACCCCAATTTAAGCTCCTGGGAGCTGTATTTGCAACCAGCATGCACTAGCTCAAAGACAGCAACTTAGGAAATGGCATTACACTGAATCAGATCATTGGTCCATCTTGCTCACTATTGTCTATACCAGCTATTACCCAATCTTAGTTCCTTTGATAGGCCATGCTGACTGGGGTTGATAGGAGTTGGAGTCCAATATATCTGGGTGACACTAGATTGGTGACGGCTGCTCTCCAGAGTGTCAGACATGAGTGTTTCCCACTCCTACCTAGAGATGTGACAGGGATTGAACCTGGGACCTTTTGCATGCAAAGTATGTGCTCTTTCACTGAGTTACAGCCCTTCTCCAATTATATGCTGCTCAAGGTCACACTCGCTTGTAGCAACACTTGCCAAAGGAGAAAGGTGTCCAACTACAGCAAGGGAGAAATTCAAACCAACTAGAACAGCAACAGTTGCTAAGCACAGTCACTGTGTCCCAGTTGCATTTTTATAATAGATTTTTTAATAAAAGAAATCAATGCATAACATATTGTGCACCAAGGCTTATGGAATATCCATTCCAAAGATGAAGCAGCTGATTTTGTGTGGGAGTAATTAGCAGAGAGCACTAGTGACTAAACCAGGCGCACCATTTTAATTTTGTACACAGGTTTCAAAAGCTGCCCTTTGAGCTAATTTGTTGTCACTGACCTTTCAAACTGGTGCTGACTGCCACAAAGAGGAATGAAAACTCTGAGCAAATTTAATTGCTTTTTCTACAGCAACATTTCTTAACCTGGGCCTGATATATGAACTTAAAGGAACTGATAGCAGCCAATATAGAAGGTCACACGCTTGAAAGCTTTCACCTTTCTCTAGCATTTTTTAAAGCAGATTTGAGCATCTGCTGCAGTCCCAGGCTTTTGAAGCAGATGTTGTTTCTTGTTCATTCAATAAAAGAAAAATCAAATGTTCTTTATTGGACTGTGTCAGAGGTTTAACAGAGTCTACTTCAAGAGCTTGGAAACTAACTATTTAAACTAGGTGGCTGTTTTCATGGCGCCGAGTTGGTGCCGGATTCCCCTCAAACCCCACACTTTTGCTCCTGCGGAGTTGCGCCTGATAATCCCCATGCCACGGAACAAGCGTGGAGTTTATGCCTGTCATCTGCCCCTCCCTCCTCCTCCTGCCTCCTTGAGACAGGGCAAGGAGGAGGAGGAGGAGGCAGCAGCTTGAGGTAGGAGGTGGTGGCGGCAGCAGCTGGCGGGGGATAAAATGTTTTTTTAAATAGGAGAAGGCGGGGAAGAAAAGAAACTCTTCTCCCCGCAGGGCGTTCTGACATCCATTCTGCTTGCTGGTCAACCCCCTCCCTCTGCCTGGGGGGGATGGTGACCAATTAGGGGTCGCCATCCACTGGGAACGCGCCCTGAGCAACTTTTGAGCAATAACAGGCATGTGGAAGAGCTGGGCTGTCTTCACTCTGGCTGGAAAAGTCAGGCTAAGTCCCCAACTTCTCAGCTGCACATTTTCGGCTCTTTGCCCCGGGGTAGTTTCGAATCTGGGGCTGCGTCATCTAACGGATGCTGCACAGATCTGGCACCATCCCAGGGCAAAGAGGATGTCAAGACAGCTCCTAGCACAAACTATTCTTAATTGCTACTAAGAAAAACCTTTTTATCGTGCCCAACATTCAAGGAAAACCAGGATGCAGTTGCATTCAGGTCCTGCTTGTGCGTTTCCTGTGGGCAGCTGTTTGTCCGCTGTGTAAACAGAATATTGGTCTAGATGGATCCTTGGCCTGATCCAGCATGGCTCTTCCGATGTTCTTATGTCCTAGCCCACCCCTTCTGCTGACAGATCTCGACTATGTTATTCTTCCTGAGGATCTCTTATAGCTCTGGTTATGATACGATATAACAAAGCACCCACAGCAAATGTCCTTCCTTCCTTCCTTCCTGCCTTCCTTCCTTCCTTCCAGTTTAACCTTGAGTATATCCAAGAGGAGGTCTTTAATCCTTGCTTGGAATCTTGCCCCTGCTTTAGTAAAATCTCTCGCCCACCCCAACAATCCACTGAAACGGCATCTGGCTTCCTGTAAATAGCTGTAGGCAAAGTAAACATGCTCCTGTGCTCACTGCACAAAAGAACAGCTTAGTAAGGTCCAGACAGCACACTGCCTACACCTGCAGGGCTAGTTCACTAAGAACGTTTTAGAAAAAACACATCACAGCTTTCATTTGAAAAATGAGACACTGCTTTAAAACAGGAGAACGTCTGGTTTACAGCAATAATAACACAACAACAAATTAGTGGCAGGAGATGCCCCTTGAATTATTACAGCTGGTTAAGGCACAATCCTATGCATGTTTAGACAGAAAAGGCACGGCTGGCTGGGGCATGCTGGGAATTGTAGGCTGTTTTTTCCTATCTAAACATGCAAAGGATTGTGCCCTTAGTCAATCTCTCCATTCTTATCCCACTTTTCAGGCAGCCAACTTCCAAAATGGAAGGAACAAAATAATCAACATTTTAAATGCAACTTAGAATTACATTTTAAATCCATCGAAGGAGGATAGATTGGTAGGTAACAAAACGCTTCTCCACTGACACGGAGTTCAAATCTTATTGGCAATGCATCTTGCACGTGTGTTACCGTAGAGCACCAAGCAGTCACCCACTCCAGTGAGGAGTCCATCATTCAAAAGGCCTTGAACTCAGTGGAGGCTGAAGTAACTGCAATGTCAGTGCAAGCAGAGAATCCACTCCGGGTTTCAGTCAGAACTCTGAAGGAGCTATCCAAGCATACCTTGGACAGCTCTTTTAGAATCCTGACTGGTTTTGAACTGAAACCTGGAGCAGATTCACTGCCCCACCAGCCTCCATTGCTTGAAATACTCAGAAGGACTCTGCTGGCTGACACATTGCACCGATGAGAAGATGGTGAAAAAGTGTGATTGCTTTTGCTGTTATTACTGCCAGGAGTCAGTAGTGCAGCTAGGGCTGGACCTCGGGGCCAAAGTCCAGAGCCCTGCAACCAAGGGCCCCCCAAACAGCCACCAAGAGAGAGTATCAAGGCAGCAGAAGAAAACTCCATTTCAGTCCTGTACTCATGATGATGCTACGATGTCAGTTTAAAATGCAAAACTGCACATGTTCAGAGTTATTTTTACTATTGTTATTAGGGCTGGCAAACAGGGTTGTTGCTGTTGTTGATGACGATTGTTCTAAAAGAGCAGGAATGTAGAAGCAGTTGTAAATCATGTAATGCTGTCATTTCTTGCATTGCTATACTGCCTAATAGCCATAGTTGTGCTGCTTGTTTCTGGAGTCTCTTTGCTTCCAGTAGGTTCTGCTTATATAGATGTGATCATATATACATTACAAAAGACACCATAAATCTTCAGTGCTTCCTCTGTCCCCCACCCCCAAGGAATTTAAACCTTGGACCACTTTTTTGGACTTCTCACTGCCTGAAGAAGTGGGGAGCACACAATAAAGGAATATACTGGAATGGTGCATCTTTTTCTCCTAGAGCCTTACCCTCACCAAGGAGAACAGAGAATATCCTCCAGCGAGGCCAGTGTGGCTAATGGCAGCAGTTAGAAGAGGAGGAAAGCCAACTTCAGCATTTCATTTCAGTCCATAGGTCACCAATGTCAGGTGACAGGCTCATACTCTGTTTTAAGTACGTGTGCCAAGCCTTGTAACCCGAGTCTCTCATATCATGTTATCTAGGACTGTAACATTTAGCTGTGTGGAAAGCAACTTTTCCTCACTGGTGACGGAAACCTCATTAAGCCCATCACCCCCAAACACCTGAAGTTTGAGACAGGGCTTCCCCGTCAGACGAGACGTTATCCAGTAGTCTGGAGCCCTGATATTTCTCGTTTGCAGTTTAAGAGCCACAGAGCCTTCTTATTACTTTCACCAGGAGTCTCAGAGCTGATTTAGAGTTATCACTTCCCATATTGGCAACATTTTCTAGGACAGTTGTTCTCTTGGCTGGCATGTTCTCATGGTGTCAGATTAAGCACGGCGAATTTATAAATGTCAGGCATTTAACTACTGAAGTTAGAGATGCTTAAGTGCAATCTTGCTAAGGAAGAAATGTTTGGGATAGGAAAATTAAAAGTTCGTCTTTACACGTTTCTTTTTCTCTTTCCTTCGTATTAAGTAGCAAATTGCACGAGCCCTGGATTCTTTGTTTGTTAGAGTAAGAAAGAATCTGGAGACATTTAGAAAAGCAGCCATTTAGAAATGGATGTAGATTGAAAACTGTCATGGTAGGACTAGAATTGCATCATGTGAATCATGTGACTCTTGACTTTTTCAAGGCATCACAAGCTGTAGCTAAATGTTAGGCATCCATTAACAAATCACACAGATATAGGGCGTTGCTAGACCTGCCGGGATAAGCCGGCAGGGAGGCGGGGTGACGGCGCGCTAACTTTAACGCGCGCCGCCCAGCCTCCTAGACGGCCAATGCGTAGGGACGACGGAAGCCCTGCAGCATCGGCCATTTTTTTAAAAAAGGGGCCACGTGCGCCCCGAAGACTGCGGACAAGGTAAGGTTTTTTTTTTCACTTAAGCCCCCCCCATCCGCCCTCCCTCGCTGTCCCCGTCGTCGCCCTCCGCCATCCCCTCGCTGTCCCCGTCGTCGCCCTCTGCCCCCCCCTCGCCATCTCCCGTGTGTCGCCCTCCGCCATCCCCCTCTCCTGCCGGTCCGGCCTTCCCTCCCCCATCTCCGCCGCCCCGGGATCAAGCCCCCCTGGCGCGATGGGCACAGCGCTCATATGAGCGCTGTGCCAAGTCCGTGGCTTTTTGTGGCTACTCGTGAGTAAGCGAGTAGCCACAAAACGCCACCGAAGTCTCTAGACATTCTGCAGCCCTGGCCTCAGGTTGGAGCTGCGGAAAAGGCGCGGCATAAGCGACTTTGCTTATGGCGCGTTAGAGGAGGCTTCAGTGCTGCCTGGAGCCGGATTCCCCTGTGCGTCATGTGGACGCACAGCAGGGAAACCTCAAGGTGCTCTAAGGCCTCGTCTAGCAACACCCATAGTTCAAACAACGAGCAGACAAAACTAAGTAGAAAGGTCATATATGAACAGATCTGCATTTTCAGTAGTTGTGGCTGAAATAAATCTTAACATCAGTAAAGTCAAATATGATCATCCATCCATCCATCCAAACAATTAATTTGTTCCATTGTAAAATAATGTCTTTTTTGTGTGGTTTCTAGTTGTTGTTTTGTTCTTTAAAGCCATTCTGCTCTCTGTTAATCAGTTTCTGATCCTCTGCCCTCATACTCTTGGATAGTTAATAAAGTTACAAAATTAATTAATTAATTCATGTGCCAGTGTGGGATCCAGTCTGTCTATTATCATAATCGTCTAGCTGTTTAGGATACAATCCTATACCAGGGTGACCATATGGAAAGGAGGACAGGGCTCCTGTATCTTTAACAGTTGCATAGAAATGGGAATTTCAGCAGGTGTCATTTGTATGCATGCAGCACCTGGTGAAATCCCATATTCATCACAACAGTTAAGCTGCAGGAGCCCTGCCCTCTTTTGTATCTGGTCAAGAGAGCAGGGCTCCTGCAATTTTAATATTCCTGTCCTCCTTTCCATAGGGTCACCCTACCAGGAGGAGCAAAGCATAGCCTTAAGGAGAGCTGTAGGGCACTCATTTGCCCCACCCTGGTAGGATGACCATATGGAAAGGAGGACAGAGCTCCTGTATCATTAACGGTTGTATAGAAATGGGAATTTCAGCAGGTGTCATTTGTATGTAGGCAGCACCTGGTGAAATTCCCTCTTCATCACAACAAGTAAAGCTGCAGGAGCCCTGCCCTCTTTTGTATCTGGTCATGCTAGGCAGGGCTCCTGCAGGGGGAGGAGGAGGGAGCAGTCGTTGGGATGGGAACTAGGCTTGTTGTAACTTGGTTTTCTTATTACACCAAAATAAACATGATCAATTGGGGGGAAATAGGTAGATGGCAATGTTCTTCTCTAAGATCTGAGGCCAGTTCAAGCAGAAATAAATTCTGGATACTGATCAATTCTCAAGATGTATTATTTTCTAGCAATAAAACAAACATCCACATTAATGGTTCAGCGTTTCTAGTTAATGTAAGACATTTATGGGTAGTGTTGACATTTTTAAACTGCCTGCTCAGCAGGATGTCCCATGCATGAGACAGGTTTTATTTTCATATATTTAATAGTATCACTTAATGTTTCAGTCTTACTCTTTAGAGCAGAAGCCCAGTGTCCTGACAAATGTCACTGGCACAGCTTTCTGAGCACTTATGCAAATCAGTAAATTATATCTCCCAAGAGGCTACAATCTATGACATTTTGATTCGATTTCAGATAACCGTCCTACTTCAAATGTCAGTGCCAATGGTGAATAAACAGATAGAAGACCCACTGACCTTGACGCTGAAAGCCAGACACGTCCTGCCTGCAAGCCCGGGAGCCAAGAAATGTAAAGTGAACAAGGAGTTTATGCTGTGACAAAATTACAGGTCATATGAGGAGCAAAATAGGAGTGGCTGGGGGATGAAAGGGAAGAAGTATTTCTTCCACCAACCAATCCCATTTGACTCAGGGCTGCCCTTGAAGGCACGAAAAGAATGACCTATACTGCTATGAAACGTATTTACTGCTGGCCTCAGGCATTTTTTTCTTTGTACTTGAAGTGAAAAATCAAAATGACACCCCTCATTCTTGAGTAATTTGGACTAAATTAGAATATGTATAGAGATGAAGAGAAGAGAAGAGAGAAAGAGTTACATGCGAGCACTCCACATCTATTTCAGGGGTTCCTGCAGTAACTCAAAGGGGCTAGATCTTTACATCTTTACATCTCAAGGTCACTCTGAGCATTTTGGTCTGGGGGACGATAGCACGTTCCTAGCACTACATTAGTTTTGAGGCCTTGCACTCACAGCACTTCTGTGGAAGAATATTCCCCATTTAGGTGCTCTAGTCTACTTGAGACAATGCCCTCTTTGACGTACAGAGCAACACCACCCCCAATACGCCCTTCCCTGTCCTTCCTGTAAAGTTTGTATCCAGGGATTTTATTTATTTTATTTTATTTTATTTATTTATTTATTGCTTTTCTATACCGCCCAATAGCCGAAGCTCCTACTGGTTCTCTCCATTCCACCAGGTTTCTGTAATGTCCAGGTTCTCCTTTGAAACCAATTTTTTATTTGGAGGCTTCTAGCATTTGCATAGAAACACCTGTACGTGGTGTCCCTCCCCAGATGTCTCTGCCGTGTCCCCTTTTCCCTGTTGCACTTTAGCCTCTCCGATTGGCTATCATGTTCTATCCTGTACTCGTGGCCTATTTGCTCCCCTTCTACATTGAGACAATCAAAAATATGTTGAGATTCATCTCCTTCAGGTGATTTAACCTGATCTGGATGCTTCCCAGCTCCTGTTGGCTTTCCCCCAGGATTTAGTTTAAAAGCTGCTCTGCCACCTTTTTTTATGTTTAGTGCCATTTTGGTCTGGTTCCATTTTGTTTTAAGTGCAGCCCGTCCCTCTTGTACAGGACCAGCTTATCCCAAAATGTTCCCCAGAGCCTAACAAATCTGAACCCCTCCTCTCTGCAGCATCAATTCATCCACACATTGAGACTTCTCAGCTGCACCTGTCTAGCTGGCCCTGAGCTCACCAGAGACTTGAGGCATTTCAGTGATACAAGGTTTATTCATACTGATATACTTGCTGAGCTTAGGATAAGGGTCCACAGGTTAAACTTTCCAAGAGATTCCTACTCTCCATCTAGTGCCTAGGACTGCCATAGGACTTCCTGCAGAGAACAAATCAACTCTCTGCCTCCTCTTGCAAAAAAAGCTCCAGCACAGTCTGACTGCTACTACAGATGTAGCTTGCTTCTGTTGTTGTCACAGACCTCTGAATTAGCCTGTCCCTTAAGGGAGGGGAAGAGGAAGGTAAGGCCCCTTCCAAAACAGCTTACCTGTGGCCAGCTCTGAAGTCAGCCACCACTCAGCTAATCTCCATAACAGTAGGGAATCTGACAGGCTAAACTTGCCCAACCAATTCAACCCATTTTAAGAATATCTTTTCACAATATATGCATAGCAATTAAATGCTAGAAAAATTTTATGTGTTTCCATAGCAATCATTCATAGGCTTCAACAAAAGCAGACCAAATATCCAAATAAGTATCCATTTGAAGGTGGCATCAATATGCCACCCACTCAAATATTGAAAGCATTGTAAGGGTCTCAATCCATTGCATTCTAGGAGGTGAGTGTTTAACTTTGTAACGTTGCAGTATCAGTTTTTTAAGGTCTCAGAGAATTCATTTTTTGCTGACCATTTGTTAATTTCCAGGAAGCGGGTAAATAATTTAAGAACATAAGAAGAGCCACGCTGGATCAGACCAAGGGTCCATCTAGTCCAGCACTCTGTTCACACAGTGGCCAACTAGCTGTCAACCAGGGACCCACAAGTAGGACACAGGTGCAACAGCACCCTGCTACCCATGTTCCTCAGCAATTTGTGTATATAGGCTTACTGCCTCTGATACTGTTTTAAAATCAGTCAATATTAAAGACTGTTCCAGTGCAAAATGAATCTACATAAATAACCTCCTCCCCAAAAGAAGCATCCACCGGACATTGCCAAAACATTTGTTTAAAATAAGTATTAGCTGTATTGTACCGCCAACAACTAGCCAAATTAGACAATCTTTCACTGAAGACACATCCCAATGTCCAATAGACATGAAACAAAAGTTTTTGCTCAATTAAGGTGCAGCCTAAGATCCATAGATGCAACAGATAGATGCTAAAGCATCAATCCACTGATTCAGCTTTTTCTCAATTTCCAAATGAGCCGCCAAAAGTTGGGAACCCTTTGGTTAGAGGTGGGAGGGGGGGAAACAAAAACTCTTACTAGACTCACACATGAAGCAGCAGACAGTTCCACATTGCTTCACGGTAAATCTGAAATCCATATTTTTTTAACTAGCATGGCTATTCCAGCATAGATCTATACATGGAGTCATGTGGCATTGTGCTTCTAAGGCAATGCTCTACCCTTTCTTAAGAGTGAGGCCAGATCTACACCAAGCAGAATATGACACTTTGAAAATGTTTTGAAAACTGTATATGGAGTGTGTCCTGGCCGCAACAGTTGTCACTACTGTTATAAACCATTTCAAAGTTGTAGTGTAGACCCTGCCTGAGATTATCACTCTCTTTCTACAGGTGTAACAATACTGTGAGATATTCCCCCACAGAGATGGTGCGATTCTTGTCCACATGGCAATGTTGAAGTGGATACAGCATAGCAAATTGGATGTATCTGCAGTGTCACATGGGATGTTCTTAATTACATCCTACCTCCCCCACACACACCCTTAAATGGATGATTGTATACCTGTGAAGCACCTCCATGGTTGGCTACCTGCTCAGTGCATTTTTTAAAAAGTTGCAGATAGTATCAGCGATAACATATGGGGTAGTTTGGGATCAATGAGGCCCCTGCATTTTCCCACACACAAATGTGGTGACTTCATTTGAAGTACCCCCTCCTTACAAACCAAAAGAAGAAACTATACAGAAAATAATTCAAAAAGAAAAAAAGACTGGTTAAGAAATGGCTGAAGGGTCACCAAAGGTGATGGAAGGTGATGGACAGAAAATGGTAAAATTGTTGCAAAAGGTGAAGGTGCAGAAAAGTTCTGCAGCTTAAGCCACGTTCTCTAATCATGTATAGCAACAGCATGTGGTAAAGGACAGTAACTGTGCAGGGGTCTTGCTATGGCTGAATCAGACTCAGCATTAGAGCAAATTATGATGCAAACCAAAAGTCAAGGCAACAAAGCAGACAAATGGTCCTGCACAAAAGTTCCAGTGCAGTATGGGATGAGGCAAAGGGAAGAGTGGTCTAGATACAACCAAAGGTCAAAGCACAGTTACCATACACAGTCCAGAAGCAAAGTCAAACAAGAGTCCAAGGTTCAGTTGCACAAAAGATCAATTATAAGGCAAGGTCCGCAAAACAAGGCACAGAAGCTGATGAACAAGATGCGGCTCAGCAGCAGTGCATTATGGACCCTTTAGGAAAAGACCTTGCTCCTGAGGAGTCCTCCTTTGTAATCAAGGCTACTGGCCTGCCTCTTGAGGCAGTGATGCTCTCGCGGGCTTGGAGGTTGCCAGTTTCTGCCTCAGAGGTGGAACTCACCTCGTCCTGTAGAGATAGGTTAACAGTGGTCTCCTCTGAGAGCTTAGACTCCCCCAAATATCTTGCCCTTGGTATTGTCTGTATCAGGAGCTTTAGCTTCTGAGGAGGGTTCCTCCGGCAGGGGCATGAGAACAAGAGGCAGAAAAACCACATGAAATCAATAAGAAAAAAATGGTTCAAAGAGGGGGAAATAATGGGAATGGCAAATTTGTAATTCAGATTTTGGGTCATAGCTGAAAATGGAAAAAATTCTAGTATGGATGGATTCAGCCTCGGTATCATTCTAGCAGGCTGATGGTGATACATTAATGTGAAGTAATAGTAGTTTAATTATCAAGGGTGATAGGTTGTGTGTCTCCACCCCTGGCCAGGCCCAATTATGGTACAGAAAAGAATTCCAGAAGTATTTTATTCTCACTCTAGGATTTTCCCAGTGTTTTTCTCTGCCTGATGAACAATGTAGTCAGCTCTTGGAGAAGAATAATCCTGGAATTCAGTTCCCCTGTCAACGTCCTCCTTCCACTATCCTTTTTATACAGGGCTATATCTTGTCAGCACACAGATATATCTTTTTGTGCATGGATTTCCCTTGCTGTATTAAGGCATTGCCCTGTGTCAATGGCACATAAGGAAGTGGTATTTTGCTGATGAAAGATGGTGACAATTCTCTTTTGGGCGGCAAAGCATTGAAGGGTGAAGTTGCTACAAAACTCCAGGGACTACGGGATTAAACTGATGTTTTAAGATAAGTTCCAATAAACTTTAGGCCTGGTTTTGCGACAGAGACTAATTTAGTTGCACAACTAGGAGAAGCTGGCAGAAGTAAAATCACCCTGTTACTTTCTGGACCACTCAGCAGCTTTTTATGTAATTGATCATAACACATTTGGGAAATGTAGTGGGTGCCTGTGGCACTGTGGCATATTGTCTTCACTACATTTTTTACATCCAAATAATTAACACTTTCCCCCAGTGTACTTAGCTGAGATATTGTTCAATTCATTTTAGATAAAATTCTAAGCCTTGTAAACTGGCTTCCAAACTCAGATAAAAATTATGCTCAGGAAGAGTTTGAGGTATTTAAGGGAATTTTGTATTCTCTGCATGAAGAATTTGTTTTTCTAACTCTCTGTTTGCATAGTAAGAATTACAGATGCTAAACATCATTCAGCTCAAGATTTGGTAGCCTGTGCTATTATGTCAGAAGGTGATGCTGAGGAACATTTGGTCTCCCCATAGCCTTTGGTCTACAGCAGGGTTGGCCAGCTGGTGGCTCTCCGGATCTTTTGGCCTACAACACTCATCATTCCTCACCAATGGCCATGGTGCATATGGCTGAAACTGGAGGCCAAAACACCTGGAAGACCATAAGTTGTCCACCCCTGGTGCATGGGGTGACCAAAGCAAGAGGCAGGTAAGCAAGCAAGTTTCAATGGTGAAGAGGAGGAGCAACCCCCATCAGTGGGCTCCTGCTGGGGTTTTGGGTCCTGAGCAGGTGTCCGACAATGCTTACCCGCAGGCCCGGGCCCCATCACTACAGACTTTTAATCAGTGTTTAGTACAGTTAGGGTGCAATCCTATACATGTTTAGACAGGAAAAACATCCTATAGAACTCACAGCATGCCCCCGCTAGGCATGCTGTCGTAGGAGTATACCCTTAATAATAATGGTATGTTGTATTGTATTAGATTGATCTTTTAAATGGTTGTTTTTATTAAAACATGTTATTGTATTGTATCATTTTATGTAAGCTGCTTTATGGGAGCTTTGCCCTAAAAGGTAGCAAATAAACAAATAATAAAAATACGGCTTGCACATGTGCAAAATGCTAGCGGTAATACTGGTCTACTTAGCATATTAGGTCTGTTGGGTCTTGTGCTCCATCCTTGTCAACACACCTTCCATGGCAATCATTCATAGAAATACAGATAATAAAGATCATTGAACACTAGTTAATGTGGATGTTTGGGTAATGGAAAATAGGCTTTAGGAGCCAGGTCATTATAGAAGTTTATGTAACAGGATTCTTATCCACAGTTTTTGTTCTCCATGTTCTCTTCCATATAGCTCACTCCTTATGCTCTAGGGTGGTTTCCAGCTATGTGTCAATCAAGAGCTTGAGCCAGATACATCAGTCTGGACTATTTTATGGAGGGAAGCTAGACCATGCTGTCCACATACATCTGAAGATGGCCTACATGTGTAAAATGTCATTTTCATAGGCCCAAATCATGTAGTCAATTATCTCCATTGGATCAACTGTGTAATTTATTGTATGTGCTTAGGCCATGTTTGGATATGTGGGGGCAGTATACAGGTGAGTGGGGAAGATAGGTGTGTTCCACACACACTCCATGCACTAGGCGAGATCAGAGGAAGGATATTATCCAATGTGGCCCATTATCTCACCTGTCCCCTCCCCTGATCCTAATAATTTAGAAAGAGAGCACTTTGTAACAGCTTAAAATGAGATCCATTGCTTCTTTGTCCCAGAATCCCAGGTGTGATCTGATAATGCAGCACCTAGCAGTGACTAATCATTGTGTTTAATTTCCATCAGTCTCATGGCCACAATATCTTGTCTCACTGAGACACCTGCTTTTTCGTACCACCTAGCCTGAGTTTTGGCTACTCAAATTCTTGCTCTCATTTGTAACATTTTGGTTGGTCCTAATAGAAGTATTGCACAAGTGAAACATTGCACAAGTGAACGTCTGCTTTCACAATGGGACTTCCTCGTCTCCTTGACCCTGGAAATGCCCCTCGTATTCCCACAAATCTGGGAGGGGTACACAAGGGCTGCAGGGGTGAGGGGAAATCCATTCCACTGTAGTTTTCCTTCTGGAAGGATGACACCATTGAATCTAAGCCTGTGGATTTGGATTTTTTCCTCATAGACCAACGTGATTATATTTGCTTTTTTACTTTACTTTTTTTAAAAAACAAAAAACTGCACAATCCAATTTAGTTATTGCTTCCTTATGTTAAGGCCATAATCCACCATGGTCAAAAGCAGTAAGATACTCATAATTTTCATATATTTTGGACTTTTTTATTAAGGTTTTCTGGAACCAACTTTTAGGATGATGCAAGAGGGTAGGTCATGCTAATTGATAGCGTCCCCTCCTCCTTTGTGTTTGTACCATAGCAGAAATTGTGTGTGGAAGTCACACACAATTTTCTATCACTGTATTGGGATTACAGAGATAGAAATTTAGCTTTGCTAAAGATTTTGAAATAAAGAGGTCAAACAATGACAGCAATAGGGTTAACTTATATTTTAATGAAAGATGTAAAATAAATAGGATAACAACAGGTAAATGCACCTTCTGCAGCACTTAGACACCAGGATGGGCAAAGGGCCCTCCAAAAGTACAACGCTGATATTGTAAAATGTAATATAAGAAAATGAAGACAAATAATAATCAACCACTGTACACCACGAATAATGCCCATGAAAGGTTTCTTACGTTGAATATTTTTTTGTGGAGGTGGGTGAGTGATTGTGGAATAGAAAGGAAATAACAAGCTCAAGTAAAAAGGGTACTTCCTTTAACATTAGTGTACTTTTCTTAAATAACTGACATATGACACTGCTTTGTTTTGTTTTAAATTGTGAACACACTGAGAATATGCAGTAAATCAACTGTTTGGTCTAAATAACCCATGCTTCTGCTTATCATGCATCAGGATACAGTCAGCTTTATTTGATGGACACTCATGAAAAGAAGAAGCAGTTTTAACAAAAATAATAAATAAACATCTATAAATAACATTGGTCATGTTAACATCTACCACATCATTAACCAGAAGTACTTAAACATGCCTTAGAACGTTTCTAATTGTTATTTTTTTTAAAAAAAAAAAACTTACTGAGAATTTTCCAAGATGTCTTCGATGTTAAGTCGTGCATTTATTTATAGAAATAGGCCTTAGTAGTTAAAATCGATGAAAGTTACTATTGCACAGATAACTTAGAAATGCTAGCATTTACACTTAGACAAAAAAAAATGGAATTTATTGTTCAGCACTTGTCTGGGCTGGCAATATATATTTAAAGTGCAAAGCAAGACAAAAAATAGAAGCCAGGCAGATCCATTTTCCATTGTTGGGATTTAGCAGCTTAGTGAATGTAAGAAATATCAGCTCAAATATGCCTAGGTAGCAATCCTTTTTTAAATAGCTATCTTCCTGAGAGAGTTAAAGGGAGGTAAATAGTGATATTTAGCCCTATTTTGTCAATTGGCTGATAGTCACTGGAAATGCAAGGTCACTTTTCCAGCCTAGTTATTCAACAGTGTTAATATCTGCATTGTGTTTATACAATGTGTTTATGTTCACTTTCCATACAACTTCCGAACAAGGCTACTTTTCTTCATGGAACCATAGGAAGTACTGTATATATCGTAAAATATAAAATGACAATCTGGGATCACACACACAAAATGCTATTACTAATGATCACATGTCAGCTAAACACAAAATATTTTTTCCTGTAGCATGGATTTTAATGACAAATATTTAAGTACATTCTTTCCATTGAATTCAGTCTGACTTAAAGCTGCTTATTTTTGCTGGGATTGCATGCCATATTTTAGTAAATCAGTATGGGTGTGGGGGAATGTTCCTGCCATTGCTGGTTTTGTAAAAGGGACAAACATATGTTTGCATTTATCCAGTGAGTGGACAAATTAAACATTATTTTAAATTTTTATTTAAATACTTCTAGCCTTCCTGACATCCTAAATGTAAGTGCAAAATAAGTAATAATACCTACAAAATCATGGCTAAGACCCCACAGAATTCCTGCATGTGCATGGAACTCCATTCAAAAATAAAAATAAAAATTATGCATGCTCATGTGCACATAATAACAACTGCTGGAGTATTAGAGACCTTGGCCTGATTCAGATAATACATTTGAAGTGACACTGGAATCATGTGAATTGGTCAGACATGATAGTGGTCCACAAAGTTCTGCATGTTGCAGAGAAAGTGGCAAAGAAGACATTTTTCTCCTTTTCTCATAATACTAGAATCTAGGGTCAAACCATAAAGCTGATTGGTGGGAGATTCCGGACAAATAAAAGGAAGGACTTCTCCCGTCAGTGCTTAGTTAAACTCTAGAATTTACTGCAAGATGTTGTGACGACCACCAATTTAGACGGCTTTGATTGGACAAATTCCTGGGGAGAACGGCTATTTGCTGTCTCCAGTATCCAACACAGTATATACTGTGTATGTACATCAGCTACTGGGGAACATGGAGGGGAGGCTGCTGTTGCACTTATGTCCTGTTTGTGGGTTTCCTGTGGGCAGCTGGTTGGCTACTGTGTGAAAAGAATGCTAGACTAGGTGTACCTTAGTCTGATCCAGCACAGCTCTTATGTTCTTAGTTTAGTGCTCTGTTATGCCCACTTCCTGCCCAGCCAGAATGGCTTGGGGGGGGGGCTTTTGCGGGTGGGAAAGAGTGGAGGAAAGATGTGGTCGGGGCGGAGCCTATAAAGGCTAGCCCCACTGTAGCTCAGCCTCTTTTGCACGATATTACAATAGGGACGGTGAGCACTCTGGCACCTTTTTGTGACTGGCATATCCAGAGACTTGCTCCTTGGGGGTATGCAGCTCTCATGTCAGGATATGGTTTGCCTTTGGAGCCTTCCTGCATCACCTATTTGGAGCTGAGCAGCACTGGACAGAGGTGACAAAGGTCAGTCTCCCCACACTTTCAAAGTGCCACGTAAGAGAGGAGCCGGGTTTACCCAACTCCTGGCTTGGGAGTTGGGTAAATGGCAGGCTAGGTGCCTGAAGAAAGGATCTAATAGATTCCTGCACTTTCACATGCAGATCCAGAGAGGGGTGAAGTTCCCTGATTTAAATAAAGCGGCCCTAGTTTATTCCAATCTCTGATGTCTGTGTCTTTATTCCATGCTTCCTTCACTCACAGTTGAGGCTCAATGGTACTTGATCGCACATCACAGTGCAATGGGTAGCGGAAATGATATGTAGTATGACCATGATTTGTCTGAAAGGTTGACGAACTCTTCACATTCCAAACCAGCCTAAAGGGCATGAAAATCTTATAGGAATTCAAACTCACATATGACAAATTCATACTATTACTCTGACCTATTTCTTATAAGCATTCAGGATGCTTTGATGCTCATGGAGAGATGAGGGTTAAACACTGGAGTGGAGGGCAAAGCTCAGTGCTTGCACTGGGTTATTTGATTGGAATTGCTTTCCAAAGTGAATGGAAGATGCCCATTCATAAACTAAGATGCTTTGCACATGCATAGGAGCATATATGCCACTCTATAGTGGGGCATATATTTTTTACAAATGCTACAAGAATAACTCAAGTATTGCCAAAATGAAATGTAAAATATCAAAGGAATTCAGGCTTTTCTGTACGAGGCTGCTAATCTGCTGTTTCTGTTTTCAGTTTTGTTGCAGAATTGAAATAAGAGCACCACACAAAGAGTGTTTTCTTTCCTCCTTTTCTGCTACATAACCTCTAGGCGGCACTGTGGTATAGTAGGATAGTGCAAATACAGAAGTGGAAACAGTGTTTTCTTTTGCTTTCAGAAATAATACCACATTTCCCCTTGCCAAAAGTGATGTTTGAAAACAGAAGGGAAATGGGAGGGTCATGACATTGTTTAAAGAACTCATAAAAACCATGAGTAGGGAATGACAAGCACACAATAAATGCCTCATGTAGAAAAGCTGTTGATAGGGTCATCTTTTGCCACAAGACTCAAGTATTATTCTTAAAGTCCCACCTAAGCCATGCAAGACAGTTTAGTAATTTGCATCCTAGATCACCTTACCATATTTATAGAAAAGGAAAAGTGTGTTTACAATATTAAGCTACTTTTTAATACGACACATCTATGTTCCCCAGCCTTCTGATAATTTTGGGAAAAGATATATATGAATGCATTTATGAAGGAAACATTTTCAATTAAATGAATGGACTAGACAACAAATGCAGTTGTTTCAATCATATTAAATATTATACTGCTGTCTCTACAGCTAAAAATATTATTCTAAAAAGCCTATTGTTTACAATGGACATGATGAAATGCAAACTGGATCAAAATACATAGATGCTTGCATGCTCATGTGGATCATGTGTTGTATCCAAGTAAGGATAAGCAAAGCCTCTCTCTTTACACTGGCATTTCCTCATGTATCAAAGCCTAATGGACTGTTACCTATAATTCCTTTTGCTCCTTTATTGCCTTGATCAGTATGTTTATTACAGCCATTTTGTCTACACTTCCTTAGCTCCCAGTCTCTCCTCCATGAAATGTTATCTTTGCAAAGCAATCACCATTGGACCTGTGTCTCTGGCATTTTGTCTTTCACCTCCAAGAGCTGCTTCTCCGTGCCTGAAAAGGAATCTCTGTAAGGCTCTGTGTCCCTTAATGGAAAAGGGAACTTGAATTCTCAGCTTTCCCCCTCGCATTCTGTAGGGGCATGCCATGCATATTTTTTGTTCCATTACACTAAAGTTCTCTGTAGATTGAAGGGCAAGACTGATTTCTCAGGCAGGCAGTCTGGGTTCAATTTTTAGGGATAGTTCATACAAAGTGTCTTCATCTATGATGAGACTCTTGTCAAGTAAGTACTGAGTGACCTGGAAGAACAACAACAGGAAATAATTGTTATTTAACACTACGAAGATCATATACATCTTTAAAATGAAGTGCAATCTCTTTCTAAATGAAACATTTCGATCCTCTTTCTTATAAGTAAGAGAACTGACAGATGGGTGTTTACTTTAAAAAGATGTAAGTGTGCTTTATCAATGTGTGAAAAGCTGTTGTCAGAGGTCTCCTAGCCCTGCCTGGAGATGCTGGGAATTGAACCTCAGGACTTCTGCATGCAAAGCAGGTGCTCTACCACTGAGCTACAGCCCTCTTCCTCAATAGCAGACAAGGAAGAAATCCTTGTCTGATATTCAGGGAAAACAAATGATCCAGCCACTAAGGGCATGTCTATACCATGGTTTTTCCCCCAGGGTCATCCCTGGACCTAAATGACACCCAGGAAATCCCAGGCGCAGCTCCTCTTCTGGGGGCAGGGGGATGGCGCCACAACATCCCTCCTTACTTCCAGGATGTCACACGGCAGTCTAGACGCTGGGGGAGGATAGCAGAAACAGGTAAGTCTGTAATCCTCTCCACTCCCTCCCTCTACACCCTTAGGTGTAGACATGCCCTAAGCTGAATTTAGCTTGACTCACAAACTTCTTCCTGTCTAATTAATGGGAAATGTGCCATAGCACTTACTACCACACCATAAGCATTTGAAATATTGGTGCAAAAAGAGAGATGAAAGTATTGTACCTTTTGTTGATGTTCTATGCGATAGGAAGTCTGTTGAAACTGGCGAATCTCCCTGATAATGTGTGATATCTATTGAAGAAAGAAACAAGAATAAGAGTCTCTTGTTTTGTTTTGTTTTGTTTTATTCATATTAGCCTAGATTCTAACATTCCTTCTGTGGATGCAACAGTGTTTATTTATTTATTCATTCATTACATTTCTATACCTCCCAATAGCTAAAGCTTTCTGTTCACAAAACAGAGCTTTCCTGCCTTTTAAAAAGTCGGTTACTTACCCTGACTTTTTCCTCGGAGCAAGGTCCAGATGCACATTTGCCATCTGTTTCTTTGCTCCGGTGTTACTGATTGGGCGCCATGCCATCCCACGGGGACGGAGACAGTCCATCATGTGGAATGGCTGCAGAACCTCCTCCATGGACCTTGGGGAGCTTCCCAGCAATAAATAAACACATAATACCAACAAAACAAAGGACCATGGGGGCACTAGGACCATGGGGAGGTGGAGGTCCATCTCCACACCTCTAAAGAACCACGAAATTGCACAGTTATACAGTTTTACAATGTTAAAAAAAATCCAAAAAAGCTAAAAGACTGGTAAAAAAGGGGGTCGAGGAGCCAACTTTCCCTTTCTTTTTGGCTGTAGGAAGGAGGAGGAGGAGGGAAACCCCAGGAAACACTGGGGGGCGCAGGAACAGGGCGCTGCGGGCAGCTGCACCACATGAAGTTCCAAAGAAAAAGAATTTTAAAAAGTGGAGCAAGGCTTGGGCAACTCGCAAAGCATAAAATACGATTTAAAAAAGAATGGAAGAGGCGCAGGCGCCGGTCCCAAACTGCCATGCACGTTTGCACCTCCTGTCCCATAAAACCGAGCTAGCTCCTTCTGTCATGCAGACAACACAAAGGAGCATAAATGCAGGGTTGTTGAGGGATTGTGGGGCCAATGCGCCTCTGTCAAATCATGGCCCTAGACAGCAGCATCTTTCTGATTAGCGATTTAGACTCAGCCTTACTTGGGCCATATTGCCATTTCACTCTTTACACTACTGCATCTCCTGTTCATGTCACAGAACACCACATGAAAAATGGATTAGATAATTACTCAAAACTAGCCTCTTCTCAAATTCAGTGAGAGTTACTTTCAGGTAAGTGTAGAATCACAGAATAGTAGAGTTGGAAGGGTTAGGGTTAGGGTTCCTGCTCAATGCAAGAATCCACCTTAAAGCATCCCTGACAGATGGCTGTCTAGCTGCCACTTGACTGCCTCTAGTGTGGGAGACCCATGGTCATTGGTTCCATTGTCATACTGCTCTAGCAGTCAGGAAGTTTTTCCTGATGTCCAGCCGGAATCTGGCTTCCTGTAACCTGATCCCGTTATTCCACGTCCTGCACTCTGGGGTGATTGAGAAGAGATCCTCTGTGTGACAACCTTTCAAGTATTTGAAGAGTGCTCTCATGTCTCTCCTCAGCCTTCTCTTCTCAAGGCTAAACATGCCCAGTTCTTTCAGTCTCTCCTCATAGGGCTTTGTTTCCAGACCCCTGACCATCCTCGTTGCCCTCCTCTAAACCCCCTCCAGCTTATCTGCATCCTTCTTGAAGTGTGGTGCCCAGAACTGGACACAATACACCAGATGAGGTCTAACAGTGCCGAATAGAGGGGAACCAGTACCTCACATGGTTTGGAAGCTATAGTTCTATTAACGTATCCCAAAATAGCATTTGCTTTTTTTCCAGCCACATCACAGTGTTGGCTCATGATCTACAATTCTAAGATCTTTCTCTCTTGTAGTATCCCCAACTTGTAATTGTGCATTTGGTTTCTTTTTTCTAGGTGTAGAACTTAGCACTTATCTCTATTAAATTTCATTCTGTTGTTTTCAGCCCAGTGCTCCAGCCTATCAAGATCACTTTGAAGATGGTTTCTGTCTGCCAGGGTATTAACTATCCCACCCAATTTTGTGTCATCTGAAAATCTGATAAGCATTCCCTGCACCTCCTCATCCAAGTGATTAATAAAAATGTTGAAGAGCACTGGGCCCAGGACTGAACCCCGTGGTTCCCCACTCGTCACTTCCCCCCAGCTTGAGAAGGTACCATTTATAAAAGCTCTGTATATCGGATTGTAGCCATTTTTGCTTCCTAGAAAATAAACCTGGGGGAGATCTACACTAAGCTGGATATGCTGCTTATAAACGTTTTTTATTGTGTATTGAGTCTTATCTCGCCACGTGATGCTTGCCTTGTAACGTTGTATTTTATTTATTTATTTATTGCATTTTTATAGCACCCAGTAGCCGAAGCTCTCTGGGCGGTTCACAAAAATTAAAACCATAATAAAACAACCAACAGGTTAAAAGCGCAAATACAAAATACAGTATAAAAAGCACAACCAGGATAAAACCATGTAGCAAAATTGATATAAGATTAAAATACAGAGTTAGAACAGTAAAATTTGAATTTAAGTTAAAATTAAGTGTTGAAATACTGAGAGAATAAAAAGGTTTTCAGCTGGCGACAAAAGGAGTACAGTGTAGGCGCCAGGCAGACCTCCCTGGGGAGCTCATTCCACAACCGGGGTGCCACAGCGGAGAAAGCCCTCCTCCTAGTAACTACGTGCCTCACTTCCTTTGGCAGGGGCTCACGGAGAAGGGCCCCTGTAGATGATCTTAAGGTCCAGGCAGGTACATATGGGAGGAGGCATTCCTTCAAATAACGTGGCCCCAAACCATTTAGGGCTTTAAATGTCAATACCAGCACTTTGTATCGCTTACCCTTTCTGTCGTTCTATTTTCTGATCTTATCTGTATAAGTCGTATTTTCTCTTATGTGGCCGATTGCATCGTAAGAAACCTTCCTTTTTTCATATGCATTTCTTTAGCCAATCACCTTCCTCGGGGCGTGTTTCTTGTGTTTCTGTGCCCAAAGTAGCAGCCATTTTCCCTCTTTCTTGACTCATGTTCCTCTTTGCTGCCACAACCTCCCTCCCCCCTTCCATGATCCGCATGTGTATGGGCATTGTTCTATATGTGTTTACTCAGAAGTAAGACTCTCTCTGTTCAATGGGCTTTCCTCAAAAGTAAGCCAGCATATGATGTTAGCAGTTGAAATCAATGGGATTTACTTTTGAGTAAGGGAACCAGCACACCTGTAGTTCATGAATTTGAAGATGCAAGCAAGCAGGGAGGGAGACTCCAGGCAGGGTTAGTGGATTTACTTTACTCAAAAGTAAATCCCATTGATTTCAACTGCTAACATGACATGCTGCCCCTTGGTTTGTGCTTAGGAAAAGGGCACAGAAAGAGGGGAAATCTTTCCAGCCCCCTCTTCTCTCCATTTCTCTCCCCTCTAAGCACAGTCCAAGGGGCAGCAGGTCACGATAGCAGTTGAAACCAATGGGATTTACTTTTGAGTAAAGTAAATCCCCTAACCTGCCTGGAGGCTCCCTCCCTCTGTGGCTCCTCCTTAGGAAAAGGGCTCAGAAAGAGGGGAAATCTTTCCACCACCACCCTTCACGGAGGAACAATGGAAGAAAAGAGGAAGTGGGAGGAACGCTAAGCAGACGGGGTATTAAAAAACACACGTTACAACATACATTGTGTGGCCCAGAATGCTGCATTCCTACCAGAGAGGAAGATGGTAAGAAACATCTTAATACCTACATGTGCCCAGTGATGTTTTAAATCGGTATAAAATATTACATATACTGACTGACAAAACAACATTATATATACCAGTGTAGATCTCCCCCTGATCCTCACAAATGGCTAATGCTGTTTTAGCATGTATGATACTTGGGTCAGTGCATTAACTCTATTTCATTATTTGTAAAAGAGCTGAGTTAGCTGCTCATCATCAACTTTTTTTGCACAAACAGTAAGTGTGTTTGTGTGTAATAACTTGAGTACTGATACTCCAAAATCTACCAGCAGGTGGTGATAGAACATTGAACCTGGATACAAGTACCAACAATTGCTTCCTAATTTCTGCCAATAGTAAACCTTGAAATGCAATCGTATACAGCTAATAATAAAAATTCCCTGCCCGCCCCCCACAACAAGATCCTGCAAAAAGAATTACCATTCGCATTTTAGAAAAATTGACAAGGCCTTCTTCAGTAAAGTTTGGTGTTCCTTCTTCGATAAATGCCAGGTCTGTCAAGTACATCCCAAGATATGGCACTGAAGGGGGATTACAACTGCATGACAAGAAATGTTAGTTTTTACTACTGTGTGGTGTATGGGGGGCTATTTTATTTTATTTTATTTATGTATTACATTTCTATACCTCCCAATAGCCAAAGCTCTCTGGGTGGTGCACAAAAATTAAGACCATGAAATACAGTTTAAAATATAAAACTTCAACCACAGTATAAAAACACAATATAAAAATACAATATAAAAGTACAACACTTTTATATTGCACTACAAACTCCTCACTCTTTTAAATAACATGCAGCTTAATTCTATGCATGCTTACTTGGAAGTAAATTCCACTTCGTCTAATGGGATTTACTTCCAGATATGTTTTCATAGGACTACAGTTTTAGAAAACTTTGTGCTTATTAAATTTGAATTCATATAAGCAAGCACAGCTGAGTTGTCATTCCTTTCATAAGTAACACATTTGAACATCCTGTCTTAAATTACTAATTTTACATTTTATTTATTTTATTACTTCATATCCCCACCTTTCTGCCAAAAATGCCTTTCAAGGGTATTAACAATAATAAAACAAAGGTTAAACACAAAATCTTAATTAAACCATAACTTAGAAACAGATCCATAAAAACACAATTTAAAGCACAATGATAAAACCATAAAACCAATTAAGTATCCTTTTAGTAACAGAGCAGCATACACGTCAAAGGCCTGCCTAAATAAAAACGTCTTTGCCTGCCAGACAACAGAGAGGGGGCCGATCTAGCTTCTCTTGCCAGAATGTTCCAGAGACTGGGACCAGACACCAAGAAGGTCCTTGCTTGCATTCCCAGGCGAGACTCTTACAAATAATTGCAGACAAGCAGTGAGTGTATGTGTCTATACAGGAGAAGAAAAGTGCCCCTCCTGTGTCTACAGAGCCTATACAGAAAGTGTAACTGGGGCACTGGATTTTGTCACTGGAACAGACCATATTTTTTGGTGGTAGTGAATATAATCTTTGGTAGTGACCCTCTGATCATGGAACTCTGTCCCAATCTGCTAGGCCTTCTCATTAGGGCCCACTTCAAGACCTGTAAAGACTTACCTTTTCATCTTGGCTTATAATTGCCAATGTGTAGATGGTGCTAAGCTTGTTTTAATAGTTAAAATTCTGATATTTTATTGTTATTGTTTTTCATTATCTTCTTGTGTTTTATGGTTTTAATTTTGTTTACTGCCTTGGGACGATTTCCCCTAAAAGGCAGCTTATAAATCTTTTAAATAATAAGGTAAAGAGAATAGAACAGATCATAATGGCTTGGTGCATGCTCCCTCTACTGCCATGTGATCATGAAGTAAGTCAGTTGTGGACTCTAATCGTTACGGGCAGTATCCAACTGTGTCCTTCCGTTAGCATCAATGACATTGTGCTACCAGAAACTAGGTTCCAAACTATGAGCAAAAGCAGAATCCAACTAAAGTTATGTTTGCTCAAGCAGGATTGCACAAGTGTTTGCACAAGCGCTTGTGTATTACATTTGTGCAATGCATTTTGCAACCCGCTGAGCATTCCATTTGTGCAGGCCATTGTGCAACAAGTTGCACATAACTGTTGCACAACCACTTACACAACAGGAGGCACCTCAGGTTGCATATAACTCTTGTGCATTCTGTGGTGTAAACACTTGTGCAAGTAGTTGTGCTTGAGCAACAGAAAGGTTCAGTAGAGTTCAATACAAATTCCCATTAAAAGGAACCAGCGTTGCATAGCAGCAGTACTTGATAGAGATTGTCTGCAAAACCACCACCATAGAATGGTAATTCTGTAGAAGCAACTCTGAACTCTTCTTGAGTATACAAATCTCAACTACAACACATAGTGGGCAGTTTTTAAAGATAAAGGTGGTCATACATTTATTGGAAAAGTTTATCATTTTTAGCAGGAAGTATTATGTATAGAATAATAGTTTAATATGTCTTGGCATTTCTATAGAGACACTATAAAAATCTATGTAGTATAATGACTGGTGTACATTCAACAAAACATTGGGACTGAAATCCACGAAGACTGTATTAAAGAAATGATTTCATAATAATATATTATTTCTGTTACAGAAGCTAACTGAAGATTTTCCTTCAGAACTATCCAATATTCACAGCAAAATGTAATAAATTGAGACATACTTCTTGAGTGTTTCTCTGAGATTTTTAAATCTTCCCTCAGATGATACAGTCTTCTGAAGTTTATCCATAAGAGCTTTGGTCTATAAAGAGAACAAATTAGAGTCACTCTTCCTAGTGAAATGGAATCTGATACTAATCAGATACAGAACGTACTTCTTAAACAAGCTTCAAATAAATGTGTCATGCTATAAGTAACAGTGAGATGAGACAATCTTGAGTTAAACGTAGCCAAATTAAAATAAGATGCTGGCCAAGGGCAAAGCATTTACCCATATAAGCATTCTACACAGCTGTCAATTTTTTTGCTATCTTTGACCTGTCCCTATGTGCTACTGGTATGCTAACACTCCGTGCTAGTCCAAGTCCATTTAAATGAGGTTACCTGTGACCCATCTGAATCTGAGTACTCCTCATGGTAATGCAGAGCCTCGGAACCAGGGGAAATGACAGTATACTTCTCAAGTAAAGAAGCAGGGAAACTATTAAACGTGTAACATTTTTAACAACAAAGAAATGGAGGCTGGAAAGAGAAGGAAAACAGTGTTCTTGCTTGAATGTGTCACATAACACTCCAGGTTGGTCTTGTTCTTGATGGCTAAGGTGCTGGTTTTCTATAGATGCAGTTGCATCATCCTGAACTATGGCAAGCTATCAAATATTTCTAGCAAGAACACATCTCACTCATTTAGGTAAGCCATTTTGCTAAATGTGTCAATAAATACAGGTTGCTTACCTGTTTAGAAACCTTGGCCCATGTTTTCTTCAGTCTGTAGATTGCACTTCTGTTCAAGGCTGATGTGATTTCAAGCACACCATTGTAGTTGTGCAGACATCGGCAGATATCTGCCACTGCTACCCATTTCTCAATTGTATTAGCACGTGAGCCAACATCAGCATAATTCATAATTTGGGAGGCAACAAGGTTGCTCATCTAGGTCAAAGAAGTAGCTCTTAAATTATTTGCATTTACAACACAGAGTTCAACACTATGAATGAAATGAAAGATGGTCTTTTATCAAGTAAGGCTAAGGAAAACGGGAAAAGGCAATAAGACAAGAGCAAGTGAAGAAGGGGACAGACGATGAAAGCAGAACAATATGAACATGTTATGCTGCTGGCACCAGCAATGTTGCTGTTGCCAATGGCTCTCAGTTGTATCCCCAGGCCAGGAACTAGGGAGATGACTTCTAAACAGACATCATTAAATCAAATGAGGTGTAGCACAATTTGTATCATGTTAGTTTGTCTCGATTAAATAAAGGCATAACTTAATTTATTCTGTAAGTGCCTGCGGATTTCAACAAATGTCAAACAGTTCCAGATTTTTAGCTGCTGCTACCACCACTTCAGAAAAGTGGAATGCTCTGGTTTTATGGTTAGTCATGAAAAGGCTGAAACATCTTTCATTCAGAGTTCTTGTATTCCTAGAAAGTATTCTCTGTTCTTTTGGCAACTTACATCATTAAAGTGTTGGCTGGTTTTCATAATATAAGGTGTCCTTTCATTTTTATCCAGTTTCATCCAGCCCTGCCCAAGGAACTCTCTGGAAAATGAGAAAGAAGAGAACAAAATAAGAAACAGAAAATTCAGACTAAAATATTATTTATTTCCATTTCATTTGTTTTGGAGACTACCTCCTGGCTCAGGAAGAGAGGCTTAATTCCTATGCTAGCTGTTCTAGAACTGCCATTTTACATAGATTCAGCACACAGTGGAGCTTTTTGTTAGAAAGGAATATACCACAAAGCTTTTTCTATTATCTTGGCTGTGGCCAACTTTAATAACTAAGTTTTCGGATCTCCTTTTGTAGGTCTTCTACAGGGAACTTTTTGAAACTAGAGAACTTAGAAGGCAAGTTGCTAGCCTCTTGTAGAGTCCCAATGATAAATTCTAGTCCCATTAGTCTAATCAAAGAGATTATACCTATGGACATTGAGTGAACCACAGGGTTTTCATATATTTTCTTTGTATGCACCATCCGCAAATAAACAAAGATGTACAGGATTGTTTTTTTTAAACCTTCCTACTTAGGTAGTATCACCATCAAAAAGGAGGCTAAATGCATTATAGGCTCAGCCTTTACTGGCCTTGTGCTCAATCCTACAGTCTTCCTGAATTGGCAGCAAGTAGGGAAATATTCTTGTCAGATGTGCTTGGAGCTATTATATATACAGGTTTCTTGGCCTCTTCAGGAAATGAACTGCATCCTGCTCACAGAATTGTAACAGAACTGGAGTGCTACTACTCAGCACTTTGATATTAGTCTTTCATAATCTATTTATGCTATGATAGAGCTTAAGCAGTACAAACAAAGCTCTATCTATCATGCATTCAAGTTCTTTACATAGGTCTGTGACTAGTGTGAATCACTGTGTCATCCAAACTTCACTTACAAAATATTTTCACTTTGATAATAATTATTGGGAAACCACTTACTCATAGGGTATGCTTCTGAAAACAATGTGATCTAAGAGAGTTATTTGTTCAGCAAGCTCCATGGCAGATAAAGTTTCAAAGCACTCTGGTTTTGGACACTCTAACTGTAAGCAAAGAAGCACACAATGGATAAAAAAAAGGCAATTTCAATTCTACTAGTTTGTTTCATACCATGTTAGGTTAATGACTGATTGTTCTATCAATTTTACTGCCCAGTTCCTATCATCTATGAAAGGAAACTGAGTAAGAGGAAAGTAACTAATGAAACAGGGGTCTCTATTAGGGAAGAGGAATAGACACTTTGGAAATAATCCAGCCAAAGTTAAGTACTTCAAATATATAATATTCATTTTGAAAAAATATAAAACAAAATAATTAATTTAACAATAATGTAACTTAGTTAATAATCTCCTTAATCACAACTCCAGTGAGTTCACTAGTGCAACTGATCCATTTGTTCATTACAGCCATTTGTCAATGTCAGCCCAACAGGTCCTTCCACAAATGTCTCTGTGTTTGTGGTAGTTGCAGTGTCTCTTTATCTTGCATCATATAAGTTATATACTTAGGCCATATTTCATGAAGTTATCTTTGCATTGACAGTGTGTAGAGGCTCTGGCTATCTTAATTAATTTAGTGCAATCGTTCATAGCCCATTTCTCCATTGATGAAGTGACAGTCTTTGATCATTCTTCCAGTTTGCAGTAAGCTCCATTCTCGCTTCCACCCAAAAGAATGTTAATACATCTTTATACATATGTTTTATTGTCACTTTTATAGACTGACAAGTCCTAATATCAGTCACAGATCAATGTGTTGTCCTGCTATTTTGCTTGCTTCCTCAACTACCACTCTCCAAAACTCATTTATAATATTATAGGATCACATATGTGTAGGTATGTACAATTTCTACAACATTTGGGGGGGGTTGGATTTGTAGATGAAACGAATCTTTTAAAGTGTCAGATACAAGCTATGGTTTATGGATTGTCATCACATGGGGGGAAATCGTGTTTCCTTACTGTTGCTTCTCCTCCCCTGCTTTTGTCCTTCAATACTTCCTCTTTCTTCTCGGAGAGGAGAGGAAGTAAACAAAGACTATGTAGCCCATTTAGGGGCCATTTTTATTGCACCACTTTTCCTGCACACAGCAGGAGATCGTAGCACATTCCATTTAAAAAGGCAAGTTGGATTAAAAGGGGTCTATTTTGCAATGGAAAAATGTGCGGAAGGAATGGAAGGTGCATGGGATGCAGATGATGTTGTCTAAAGGACATACAAACATCTGTAAGTGGGCAGTAGCAACTATGTGATAAAACACTCATCTGATGACACCCATGGTATTTTCTTTAAGCTTGGGTAATATAGATTTCATTGGTGTTTTAACTGTAATGAGCACCATTGTGAAGAATCTATAGATAAACCTAGATATTTTTCAAGCACTTGTTTTATACCATCTGTGAATTCAACTGCATGGCTTTCCTTGATTTGTATAGTATAGATTTTAATCCTTTAGATCCAGAAATAAATTGCAAGATTAACATTTCAAATTGAGTTGTGGGAAATACTAAGGAAAGGAAAAGAACCTCTCGTGCAAGCACTGAGTCATTACTGAGTCTTGGGGGGACGCCAGCTTTCGTTGACGTTTTCTTGGCAGGCCTTATAGCGGGGTGGTTTGCCGTTGCCTTCCCCGGCCATTATTACCTTTCCCCCAGCTAACTGGGTACTCATTTTACCGACCTCGGGAGGATGGAAGGCTGAGTCGACCTGAGCCAGCTGCCTGAAACCAGCTTCTGCTGGGATCAAACTCAGGCCGTGGGGAGAGTTTCAGCTGCACAAACTGCTGCTTTAGCGCTCTTTGCTGAAAAATGGATGACCTGATGAATTTGAATCCAAGTAGCTTTTAGAACTTGAAGTTGATTTTTGTTTGTTTGATCTCCTGATTTTGGGATTAAACCTATAAACAAGTATATTAGCCTATGTAAGCATCATAATTCCCAATGTTGGAATTGCTGAAATTAAATTTGTGCTTGTCAAAAAACTGTGGGTGACACAGCAAACAGGTAAGAGGTGATGGTTCCAGTAATTTACATGGACATTGCAGTGTCCATGTAGTTAAGGACGATGAGTTAGATTCTGCATTCCACCATTATAAACCAGTAATTGGGGGTGTCATTCTGTAGTCCACCACCTTTGGGGGGCACCAGGTTGAGGAAGGGCTGCTCTAAACAAAAATAAGAGAAGTAGGTGGCCCTAAGTTGTTCGTTATCAGTTTTCCACAACCCCACAGTCACCCCTGCATATCATATTCTCCATCCTGTCCTCATGGTTTATCTCTTTTGGGAGAATGAGAATTTCACTGGTACTTTTTGCCTCCTTAGGGGGGATGTAGCATTAAGGCTTGTGAGCCTTAACTCCCAATTTCCTTGCTTTTTGGTGCTTGGTTGAAAATGTAGAGCCTTAATGTTGTTTTGTAAACCATAGTGTTTTTGTTTAATGAATATATTGCTATTTTCCCCAAGCTAATAAAATGGATGTCCAATCTCATTTTATAATTTAATTTTATGGCATAATTTCTTTGATAGTTTGTGTTCCCTTCCATGTGTATTCAGGTATTCTCAGATTTGGTGTCCATTATCTGCAGCAATTGTTTGATTTGATAGGCCTCAAAATATGTTTCACAAAGAGAAACGGGTATGCAAAGGCTGGCAAGCATCCAGAATAGACACCCCAAAAGGGAGGAACATCTCAGGATGCAAAGGTTTTATTTGTGGGCTTCCCACAAATAAAATCTTTGCACCCTGAGATGTTTCTCTCCTTTTGAGCTCAAAATATTGATCAACCAAATTTTATTTGGAGGGGGAAATATCAAAGATATGAAATAGATAGATAACCACTTTTATATGCTACTTTAAACATTTGGAAAAATTGAAAAATAAATTAATTCCAGAAATATCCTCATTGCTTCCGTTCTTGTTGCATCCAAATTTTCCTTCTATAGATACACAAGAGCAATAAGCAAAATAGAAACAAAACGGGTTTTATAGAATGAGAGATGTCTATGAAATTAAATCCCTCTTACAGTAGCAAAATTAGAAGAAAATCTTCAGGGAATGCAAATGAATTGGATGCTCCTTCATCAAATACATTATTTTATTACAAATCCTTTAGTAAAACAAAGTGCGACCAGGAACATAACAAAATTTGAAAATATATTATAGTATATATAGTTAATACAAAAGGTTTGGTTTCAAAAATTTATTCACATATTACTGAAATTGATAAGAATATGTCAGATGAGCTGGAAATAATATGGGAAGATGACATTTATTTATTTTTATTTATTTATTTCATTTATATACCGCCTCATAGCTGAAGCTCTCTGGGCGGTTTACAAAAGTTAAAAACAGTAAACATTAAAAAAGTATACAAAATTTTAAACTATCAAAACATAAGAACAACAGTATAAAACAACAACATCCATTTAAAAACAACAGTTCTGGGGTCCGTTAAAAGACAAACTTAGTGTTGTTAAATGCTGTTAAATGCCTGGGAGAAGAGAAAAGTCTTGACCTGGCACCTGAAAGATAACAGTGTTGGTGCCAGGTGAGCCTCACTGGGGAGGTCATTCCACAGTCGGGGGGGGACCACCGAAAAGGCCCTCTCCCTTGTTGCCATCCTCCGAGCTTCCCTTGGAGTAGGCACTCAGAGGAGGACCTTAGATGTTGAGCGCAGTGTATGAGTAGGTTCATGTCGGCTGAGGTGTTCCATCAGGTATTGTGGTCCCAAGCCATGTAGGGCTTTATAGATTAAGACCAGCACCTTGAATTGGACTCAGAAACATATATGTAGCCAATGCAAGCAGGCCAGAATTGGTGTTATATGTTCAAACCTCCTTGTTCCAGTTATCAATCTGGTCACTGCATTTTGCACAAGCTGCAGCTTCCGAACTGTCTTCAAAGGCTGCCCCATGTAGAGGGCATTGCAGTAATCTAATTTGGAGGTTACCAGAGTATGGACAACTGACGCTAGGTTATCCCTGTCCAGATAGGGGCGTAGCTGGGCCACCAACCATAGTTGGTAGAAAGCACTCCATGCCACCGAGGCCACCTGAGCCTCACGTGACAGAGATGGTTCTAGGAGGACCCCCAAGCTACGAACCTGATCCTTCAGGGGGAGTACAACCCCATCCAGAACCAGTTGAACACCCCCCCATCCAGTCAAAAGAACCACCCACCAGCAGCATCTCAGTCTTGTCTGGATTGAGCTTCAGTTTATTAGCCCTCATCCAGTCCATTGTTGCAGCCAGGCACTGTTTCAGCACATCCACAGCCTCACCTGATGAAGATGAAAAGGAGAACTAGAGCTACGTGTCATCAGCGTACTGATGACAATGCACTCCAAAACTCTGAATGATCGCACTCAATGGTTTCATGTATATGTTAAACAGCATGGGGGACAAGACTGACCCCTGCGGAACCCCATACTGGAGAGTCCACAGGGCCAAGCAATGTTCCCCAAGCACCACCTTCTGGAGCCGACCCGCCAAGTAGGAGCAGAACCACTGCAATGCAGTGCCTCCCACTCCCAACTCAGCCAGACGTTCCAGAAGGATACCATGGTCGATGGTATCGAAAGCCACTGAGAGATCAAGGAGAATCAACAGAGTCACACTCCCCCTGTCTTTCTCCCAACATAGGTCATCATAAAGGGCAACCAAGGCTGTTTCTGTGCCAAAACCAGGCCTGAAACCCAACTGAAATGGATCCAGATAATCAGTCTCATCCAAGAGTGTCTAGAGCTGGCCCGCAACCACCCGCTCAAGGACCTTGCCCAGGAATGGAACATTTGCCACTGGCCTGTAGTTACTAAGGTTTTTCAGGTCCAAGGAAGTTTTCTTCAGGAGTGGTCTCACTACCGCCTCTTTCAGACAGCCTGGGACCACTCCCTCTCACAGAGAGGCATTAAGCACTTCCTTTGGGATACCAATAGAGCAAAATGGTATGGGATAAATTATGGGTGACACAACCAAGGAAATCATTTATTAACTCTCAGGGAGAATGAAAAAAAAGGGGGGGAACTCTCAGGGAGAATACATAGAAATTGTTACACAGATGATATATCATGCCAGTACGTTTTGCAAGAATAGCCAACACAAATAACACAAAATGTTGGAGAAACTGTAACCAGCAAGAGTTATATATTCAATATGTCGCAGACATGTCTTACTGCATCACACTTTTGGAACATTTTTTTTTAGAAATGAAAAATATTACACTTCAAACCATATATGTGACACCAGTGTTGGCCTTATTAACAATATGGGAAGAACAAAATGCATAAGTGACATCTAAGGATTTAATTGAGTTCATGCTGATGTCTGCCCGAAGAGTCATAGCCAAAAGTTGGAAAACTGCAGAACTTCTAACACTGAAGCAATGGTATATGGAATTATGGTAAATAGCCATAGCTATATTATTGCTACAAAGTTGTATTTTCATATATAGCCATTTCATATGTATCCTTTGCTATGGATATACAAATCCATGTGCATATATTAAAAAGGGGGGATTAAAAAATCTTTGAGGGTGCCATATTAGGGAACCTTTTGCAGGAGCCTTGTAGGCACCATGTTCAGGACCCATTTTAGGGCTTTCATAAATAAAATGGTTTCTGCAGGACCCTGACATTTCTCTCCTTCTTTCTATGCTTTAGTTATCCATCTGTAAAATGAGATAAATATGTTTTCTGATACAGAATGAAGACCATATGAATAGTCCAACTGTGCTGGTACTATGTCATCTGTATTCTTTATGGTGTTTAGAGCACAGAAAAGAACAACTGGTACCTTACAACAAAATGTTGCAAAGTATCCTTGCCTAAGATGAGTGCTCCTGCTCAGGATGCCAGGAAGCCATGCCCTTCTCCAGCAGGACATTACATTCCCTCTTGCCCCAGTTTTCTGTCTTTCTTCACCAACTGAGGCCTTAGCTAGACCAGCGGTTATCCTGGGCTGATACCCAGAATTGCCCCTGTGCGTCCAGATGATGCACAGGGGATCCCGGAATCAGGGAGGGATCATCCCTCCCTGGCCCCAGGATGCAGCCCTACACTTTGGGCCTGGTTTTTCCCGTGGTCTCAGGCTGAGCCTGAGATTGCAAGCGTGTGGCCCATTTCCACAGCTTTTCCCGGCTCCGGGCGAGGGAGCTGTGCACGGGGCACAGCTCTCCTCAGGAGTGCTACGCCCATCAGGGCTAGGGTGGGGGGAGTGAGGAAATCAATTTTTTTAAAAAAACCAACAACCCTACCTTTAGTCGCTTGAGTGCTAGTGCACAGCCGGCCCTTTAAAAAAATTTAAAATGGCGGGCGCAACGCCTCTCTTCTTGAGGTCATCGCACCTTACACGTAAACGAGGGCTAGATCTCGTATTATTCACAACGCGAGGTCTCCCCTCCTCTCCCCCAGATTTTCAGTTAGGCCTAGCAAAGGCCTGAGAGTCAGTAATATGTGGCTACTGGGCAAGCTCAATCCTCACAGGGCTATCTCGGAGATTGGTTGCCCCCTTACTTTTTTTTAAGTGTTTTGAGGCTTGGGTGGGGTTTTTTGGGGAGGGGTACTTCTGCATATCTCAAGACTCCCACTTCCCACCCCCAAAGCATGCTGATACCTTAGTGGCTCTACTTTGGCTGCAATCCTGTCAACACTCACCACCTGAGTTCACTATTAGGAGTGATAAAATATTCCGCTGAATAAAGATTCAGGCAAAAGGACTTGATCATTATGAAGGAATTATCAAAGATTAAGTACCAACTTAAAGAACAGATGCATAATGTTGGCAGATATCTTTAGCATCTGGGCTCCTACGGCAGGATAGGAAAAGAAGAGGGTAATTCATTAAATGGTTTTTGCTGGGTTTTGAGCATTGCATAAAGTTTGCTGTCATTGTTACATCAAGCACTTTACCCCCTGATTGGCAAGTATTATAATTGCAAAGCTATCTGCTTTCCCAGCATAAAGCCTTTCTGTGCTTCACATTCAACTCCATTTGATGCTTTCCCCATGTAAATAACCTCTCTGTGGTTTGAGGCAGCACCCTGAGCCTTTTTTTCTATTATGCTTTTGCTTGCACTTTCACTTGCAAATTGACACTGCAATTTCCAATAATTTGCATAATTAGATGCCAGAAGTGACCATACACAAGGGGCCCATTGACAGAAATGCCCCATTCTAACTGACCTCCACTGTATATTCAAATGAAAAGCCCATACTTTGTATAACTTCCTACCAAGGCAGGGTTCATGTGCACAGCTATCCTTTCACCTATTACTAACAATTGTTGTTGAACAATTTGAACAGAGTGATCAAATGCTAATATGAAAGATACAGCAACGGCTGCAGTGAACAACCAGCCAAACACCATTTCTAGTTATTTACCCTAATTTACATAAATATAAACAGATGAGACAAATATTTATCTAGATGAACTCACCATCTGCAGTATATCCTCTATTTTTAAGTGGGTGTCATCTTGATCCTCCTGAGACAGTGCCCTAAAAACAATTAGCAAAATACCTGATATATAAAAATATCACTCTCTCCGTAGCCGGAGACAATATTTCAGCAAAACGGGCCCTTCATCGGAATTCTGAGAAAAAATTATGGCAAACTTTATCACTGCTGCTTTGAAATCATTTCTAGTAACTAACAGCACAACTCTAAGCATGATTACTCAGAAATAAGACCCATTGAATTCAATGGTGACTATATCTGCTTACACCTAGGGCCTTGCTAGACAAGGCGTTAGCACGCTGTGAGGCCCGGTTTCCCTGCTGTGCGTCCACATGACGCACAGGGGAATCTGGGCCCAGACCGCACTGAAGCCTGTTTAAAGCTGCCATAAGCAAAATCGCTTATGGTGCAGCTTGCTGGGACTGCGGAACGTCTAGTGACTTCCATGGCTTTTTTCGGCTACTCGCTTACTCACAAGTAGTCGGGAAAAGCCTGTGCCCATCGGGGGGGGGGGGGAAGGCTGGACCCGGCAGGAAGGGGGGGAGAGCAGGCATCGGGGATGGCAAGGGGGGAGGGCGGGTGAGAGAGAGAGCAGCGGGCGCTGCCGCCCAGGCAATGCCCAGCATGGGGGTGCACCGCCGCCCAGGGAAGCGGCGGGCGCCACCGCCCGGGCAATGCCCGGCATGGAGGGGGTGCGCCGCCGCCCGGGCAAGCAGGCAAGCGGCACCGCCAGGGCAAGGCTGGGGACAGGGAGGGCGGATGGCACGGGCATCAGGGATGGGGAGGGTGGGGGGACAGAGTGGGCAGGGGGGGCTGGGGGGATGTCTTGGGGGGGCTTCATTTTTTTTAAAAACGGACTTACCTGGTCCGGAATCTTCGGGCCGCACATGGCCCCTTTAAACTTTTTTTAAAAATGGTGGATGCTGCAGGGATCCCGATGTCCCTGCGCGTCCCGCGTCTGGAAGCCGGGGCTGCGCGTGCTAACGTCAGCACGCCGTCACCCCGCCTCCAGGCCGGCTCAGCCGGCCTGGTCTAGCAAGGCCCCTAGTTAAGTAGATATAGGATTTCTTTTTCAGAAGTGATTGTTATTACTTGTAGTACTCTATGAAATACATTGAGGAAGATTTCCACACTGATAGCCTTGAAGATTGAAACCCTTGTTCCTAGGAACAGTTAAGATTTCTAACAAGCAAGAAAACCTGCATCAACATATGGAACTGTTTGCTGAAACATTCCTTAGTTTTCAGAGCCCCCATTAAGAAGCTCACTGAGTAAAGATTATATAAAAAGCTGCATAACAAAACAACACAGTCAACAGGAGGTAAGCTTGATCCCGTTTAGACCTTTCCTGTGGTACTTTCCTGCTGGGAAGTAGTGGAGGACACAAAGCTAACATGTCCCAAAACCACATAACTGGGGGTGGCGGGAAGAAACAGGGGCACGGTAGAGGAAATATCTTCTTGGAAATTTCTACAGTCACATACAACTGCACTTTGCTCTTAATTGCTTAGTGTATTTTAAGGAACTTCATCAGGTGAGCTATTGGGGATAGTTAGCCTTCTTATGTGGTTTGTAAGTAACAAAGTTAGAAATTCATTACTCTGCTTCTTTAAACAAGAGTTTTACAGCACGCTTGTGACTGCCACTCACAGATGTTCGCAGGTCATTTCAACGATGCAGTGATCTCCTGCATGTCTCCTGCTCCTCTTTTTTGCGTCATTAAATAAGACCACCAAACCCCAACTTTTCTGAACTATAGAGATATTTGTTGCTGTTTCCTGTCATGTGCAGAAGAAGTTGCGCTATAAAATGCCCACTAGAAGCACTGCCCCACTAAACTGAACGGGCCACATGGTTGCTGCCTTCTTCCCCTTTCTTCCCGTGTGCTTCTGCTCATCCCTATTGTGGAAGAGAACCAGGAAGCGGAGTGATGGCAAGGGAATGTGATTTCCCGCCCATCTGAAAATCCTCATCACTTCGGTCTGCAGCCAAACTCTGATAGAAGGGACATCCAAAAAGTCTTGAATGGAGATGGGGCAGCAAATATGTGAGTATAATCTTGTGGTATTTTTCCCTTGCAAGTGCTGACAGAAGAAAAAAGTAGTCTCTACTTCTGTCGAGTTCATTAAGTGGTTCGGCTATATAAAACAATTAATAGCCCAATCCTATGCATTTTTAGGCAGGAACAAATGGGAGTTGTAGGACTTTCTTTTGTTTTTGTGCAAACATGCATAGGATTACGCCCTAAGTAAAAAGAGGATATCATCTTGCATTTTGTTACAATCACTAGAAGCATTAGGCGAAAACTGATTTAATTTTTATCTCTTCAGGAAAACAATCAATTAGCAGCACATTTTTATTACAAATGCAATTGTATTTCACTTTTTTGTGATGCCTTGAAAATAAGCATACTGTGGCTAAAGCAAGACAGTATTTCTTTCTATTTATTTGTATCTCACAATACCATGAAACTAATTAAACCCCTTTACCTCAAGATGTTTGCTGTAGCTTTTCTTTCTTGTGGCAAAAGGTCAGGGTCTCTCAAGACTTCTTCTAGAAGATTTAGAACATTCATCTTCAGTTCATTGTTTAGGTCAAAATCCTACAAGAGAAAAATGTTTCTGGATAAATTAATCACATAATATGTTCTTTTTTCTTGTAGGTTTCATACCTGTTTTTGTGTTTCATGGTTTTGCTGTTATTTTAACTGTGACAAACATTTAAAACTCATAGGTTAGTCTGTCAAGGGAACAGAATTGAAAGTTGAAGATTTAACATTGATAATTTGTTGATGTATCAGCTTCACTGCAAGTCATTTTAAAGTATGTTTTAAGGTTAGTTCTTGTGTTATTGTAGCACTTTGGTTACCATTCTTACATAGGTCAACCCCATGCTACTTAGTAACAGTAGAACAGTGAGGGGTCACATGAGAGGCATTAGTGGCAGATAATTACATCATCTATCCTTCCGATACATTCAGAAGTCCAGAAGTCATCAGGTGAATAGAAGCTGTGGTGCTCCCATAACTTATAACTGCTATTTAATTTTACCATTTGGAATATTTACATGGACACTGCAGGCTATCAGAGGCAGAGGTGACTGTGAGGTTGTGGAAAACTGATCATGAACAACTTCAGGCCACCTACTTCTCTTTTTTAGAGCATCTCCTCATGTTGAGAGTTGCAACCCAACACATTTGATGGGCACCAGGTTGGGAAATGCTGTTCTAGAGCAAAAGCAGGCAGAATGTTGATCTCCAGATGTTTTGGAATTCAACTCATAAAAGTCCCTATCAGCATGGACAGTGATCAGGAATACTGCGAGTTGATGTCCAAAACATCAGGATAGAACTATTTTCTGCCCATATCTGTTCTGAAGTATGATGTTTTCCAGCAGTAAGATATGTGATATATGTGATATATCAAGGAACTCAAAAAGATTTGCATCAATTTAAATAGACAAACCAATTGAAGCAATCTAACCCAGATAGTTCCTCGGATGTCAGAAAATTAGTTTTCAACTCATGGCATTGGTTGTCTGTTTATTGAATACCAGATATATGGTGTTGGGGGACTAACACAGAGGATTTTTCTTACATGTTCAGCAGTGTGATATCAAAGGTAGAGCTAGCACCTAATAGTTTCATGTGTAAGGATTATTTTAAAACTAGTGATGATTTTTGTCCTCCCCATAACATGGGAGTTGCAGTTCAACACATCTGGAGAGCACCAGGCTGGAGAAGGTTGGTTTACACTTGGATCCTATACATGTCTTCTCAGAAGTCAGTGCCGCTGAGTTCAGTAGGGCTTCCTCCCAAGTGGTATAGGATTGCAAACTAATCTCATCTGAAAGAAGTTCAAGACAGCCAAACTAATCCTTTTCTGTTCCTCTGTTGAGATGATGTTTTGTGGCGGGATTGTGGGGAGTGAGCAGTATGTTTTGTATAAACACATTTTAAAGGGGAAAAAACATTGGTTCTTTGAAGGGCAGGGTATTGACCAAAAGTTGAAGTGCCAGCACATGCCCTGGTTCTACATCTGCAACAAATGGTGCCCTATGATTCTACATCTGCAAAAATAGTGCCCCTTTTGTTATCAGTCGTGCTGCTATATGCGAGTATGGGCAGCCCCTGTATATGGAAAGGATATAGAACAGCGTTCCCATCCTGCTGTCCCAGCATTCCTTGCAATGATGGTAGTTGTAGTCCAACACCTTTGGAGGGCACCAGGTTGGGGAACGGTTGCGCTAAACAAAAAAAGAGGAGTAGGTGGACCTAAGTTGTTCATCATCAGTTTTCCACAACCCCACAGTCACCTCTGCATATCCTATTCTCCATCCTGTCCTCATGGTTTATTTGCTTTGGGAGAATGAGAATTTCACTGGCACTTTCTGCCTCCTTAGGGAGGATGTAGCATTAAGGCTTGTGAGCCTTAACTCCCAATTTCCTTGCTTTTTGGTGCTTGGTTGAAAATTGTAGAGCCAAACCTGGGCATCTTTATGAAATCACTACAGATCTGACTACTTATCTTCAATGCTTACAGTCTGATGACAGAAGACAAACAAAGCCCTACGAAGAGAGACTGAAACGACTGGGCATGTTTAGCCTGGAGAAGAGAAGATTGAGGGGCGACATGATAGCACTCTTCAAATACTTAAAAGGCTGTCACACAGAGGAGGGCCAGGATCTCTTCTCGATCCTCCCAGACTGCAGGACACGGAATAACGGGCTCAAGTTAAAGGAAGCCAGATTCCAGCTGGACATCAGGAAAAACTTCCTGACTGTTAGAGCAGTACGACAATGGAACCAATTACCTAGGGAAGTTGTAGGCTCTCCCACACTAGAGGCATTGAAGAGGCAGCTGGACAACCATCTGTCAGGTATGCTTTAGGGTGGATTTCTGCATTGGACTCGATGGCCTTATATAGGCCCCTTCCATCTCTACTATTCTATGATTCTAAGATCTGTCAAATAGTTGTTATTCACTTTAAGAACTAGGGATAAGAGTTCCTTAGGCTTTTCCAATGTTTATCTGTTCACTTCAATGGGTCTACTTTAAGTAGGACTAACATTGGGTAGAATCCTTTATCTTCAAGTAATTTATCTGAATACAGGCCAATTCTGTGATACAGTTGTTCCTCATCTTAACACTCTTCCCCCACCCACCACCACCAAAAACAACCCTATTTTCACTTGAAGAAGCCACATTTCTGGCTGTTTCTCCCATTATATGGCTACAAACAGGAAACAACAGCTAATCATGCATCCCTGCATAATAAACATTTGCACCACACTTCAATTTTTTTTAATAGTGATTTAAGACATTTTAAATGTGCATATGTTTGAGTGAGGAAGGCCTTGGAAAAGTTAAATCCCATTAATTCCAATAGAATGTGTTCACTTACAAGGTCTAATTCACACAACCATTTTTTAAAAAACCCTGCTAAAACCAATACAAATTAACTTCCATGAATTTTGGAACTCTAAACTAGCCTTGCAAAATGTTCAACTCATATTCAGAATAGTGACAAATTACTTGGTTCATCCAATTTTACCAAGACTTTTCAGGCTGCAATCAGCCACAATCTGACACATGATGAAGCAATTCAATAAACAACAACACTCAAACTAGTTCATCACAATGAAACCCACTGACACCAGAACACATGCTTCAGACTTTATAATCCAAAATGTTTCATCGATTTCAACTGAGCTTGCTTCCAAGTAAGTGTGGCTACTGACAGAAATATACAGTGTACAGATCCAAATTTACATAGCTGAATGAGATTATCTAGTAACACTTAATTTGCATTTGGCACACTATAAAGAAAAGCTGGAGTGTGTTCAGAGGAGGGCAATGAGGATGATCAGGGGTCTGGAAACAAATCCCTGTGAGGAGAGACTGAAAGAACTGGGCATGTTTAGCCTGGAGAAGAGAAGATTGAGGGGAGACATGACAGCACTCTTCAAATACTTGAAAGGTTGTCATACAGGGGATCTCTTCTTGATCATCCCAGAGTACAGGACATGGAATAATGGGCTCAAGTGACAGGAAGCCAGATTCTGGCTGGACATCAGGAAAAACTTCTCTCTCCCACACTAGAGGCATTCAAGAGGCAGCTGGACAACCATCTGTCAGGGATGCTTTCAGGTGGATTGAGCAGGGAGTTGTATTATAACTACAGGCAAGAATAATGGATACACCCCTTCCTAAATTCAGGATTGTTAATTTGGAGTGCTCCATTTTGAGTGGTAGATGTGTGTTTTTTAACCTCCAGCCCTTGGTTACATTTCCACACCACCTTTGTAATTAAAGAATCACCCCTCTCTGTACTCATTGGCACATCATCTTTATGTAAAATGGAGCCAAACAGCTGTGCTGGGAGCACTGCTTATTCTGTTTGACAGGTTCAGTTTCGGAAAACTGAGATCTTAGCTAAAGTTTAGGAAGGAATGTCATCTAGAACTCTCAGGAATAAGTGATCAAAGCATGCCACTCGCTAGTGTGGAAGTGATGAAGGCCTGTGTCAGGGGTCGGCACTTGTATCTGGTCAAGAGGGCAGGGCTCCTGCAGCTTTAACTGTTGTGATGAAGAGGGAATTTCACCAGGTGCTGCATGCATACAAATGACACCTGCTGAAATTCCTTTTTCTATACAACTGTTAAAGATACAAGAACCCCGTCCTCCTTTCCATATGGTCATCCTTTAAAGAACTGGGCATGTTTAGCCTGGAGAAGAGAAGATTGAGGGGAGACATGACAGCACTCTTCAAATACTTGAAAGGTTGTCATACAGGGGATCTCTTCTTGATCATCCCAGAGTACAGGACATGGAATAATGGGCTCAAGTGACAGGAAGCCAGATTCTGGCTGGACATCAGGAAAAACTTCTCTCTCCCACACTAGAGGCATTCAAGAGGCAGCTGGACAACCATCTGTCAGGGATGCTTTCAGGTGGATTGAGCAGGGAGTTGGACATGACGGCCTTATAGGATCCTTCCAATTCAACTATTCTAAGATTCTATGATTCTTCCATTGCAGCTTTACAAGCAGTATTTTTTGCTCATTTTTAAAAAAATTATGTGTGGCTTCTTTCCCCTGCCGTGTGTGACAGCCATTTAAATAATTCCCTGTGACGCTGCATCGGTTGCAATGTTTTCCGAACCCCATGCAGCACAGAGTGGGAGTGGCTTCTTACCCACTGTACAACCCATGGCTCGTAGTAGAGTTTGTGGAATGTGTAAGAAGCAATCCCGGCTGTGCACTGTGCCAGGTTTGGGCGACACAGCAGCCTGCTGTGTCATCTGAATTATGTAAATAGGTAATTATGCAAATAGTTGTTGCGCTTGCACCACACGCAGGGAAAGAAGCCACAGTGGCTTATTCCCACCACCCCATGATCATCTGAACCCAGTAAATGAATCAAAAAGGCAGCCAGAGATAAGTAGATCAGCAGTCAAAGGGCCTTCAATAATAATAAAAACATTAAGGAAGGGACTATAAGGTTGAATCAAATGCTTGCCATCTTCCAGTGGAACAGAAACTATTGGTTAGTCTGATTTCCCCTCCCCACTGCAGCCCTCCAGGAGACCCCTCAGAATAGATTTGGGAGCACCCCAGCCAGCCACCATTGCTGACTACAGACATCACAACAACCAGGGTGACCATATGAAAAGGAGGACAGGGCTCCTGTATCTTTAACAGTTGTATAGAAAAGGGAATTTCAGCAGGTGTCATTTGTATGCATGCAGCACCTGGTGAAATTCCATCTTCATGACAACAGTTAAAGCTGCAGGAGCCCTGCCCTCTTTTGTATCTGGCAGTGAAGTTGTTTTAGAATCAGCAATATATGGCAATGCTTAGTCAAACTTATCAAGAGATGAGCAGCTGCAGTTTTCATTACAACTGCATTATTATTATTATTATTTATTTATTTATTTATTTATTTATATAGCACCATCAATGTACATGGTGCTGTACAGAGTAAAACAGTAAACAGCAAGACCCTGCCGCATACTATTGGAGGCTTCCAATAGATAAAGTGGTCAGTAAATTTTAATGTAAACCACTTAGGGATTTTAATATATTAAGTAGTATAAAAGCATTATAAATAAATGAATTGATTTTACTTATTTAAAAGCTTATATCTCACCTATGTTCCTAAAATGGTAGTCAAGGCAGTGAACAGGCGCAATATTTAGAACAAAAAAATTTAAACCCAAGATAATAAACAACAACAGTTTGTAAAACCAGCAGTTAACCATATGGGCTAAAACTGGACATTAAAATATTTAACCAAATGCCTTCTTAAAGAGACCCCTTTTACATATACCTAAAACAGTATAGTGTCAGGGCATGAGAAATCTCTGTTGGAAGAACATCAATTGAGAAGGTTTTAGTCTGCCTAGCTTCATAAGGCCAAGGGTTCTGAAACAATGCCTCAGATGACAACCAAAGCAGGTGGAGAAAACATGTGGAGGAAGGCGGTCCTTAGTGTACCCAGGTCCCAAGCTGTATGGGGAGCTAAAAGGTTAACTCTAGCACTTTGAATTGACCCCCCAAAATAAACCAGCAGCCAATGCAACTTGGTAAAACAAGGAGTAATGCGGTCAAAACACGTAGCTCTCACCAACAATCTAGCTGCTGTGTTTTGCACCAATGGCAGTTTCTGTAGTTATGTAACCAAGGAATCTCATTTATGCTTAAAAGTTACATATGGTATCTCTGTATACATCAGTATACATCAATTCTAGACAGTATACATCAATTCTGAGGATAAATCAGACCTTTTCTCTTTGTTAATACTTGTGTTCCCTATCCAAAAGAATTAAGAATATTTCCAAAGATTAAACACCGAGGTTAATGCATGTATATATCTTCTGTGGATGTTCATGCATGGAGTCATTGAGAAGCAATAATTTTAGCCATTTGCATTTGAGCTTAGTGCAGATGTTTTGATAAAGGATTTACACTAAAAGCTCCATCTATCCACTATACTTGTGGCAGTTCCTTTTATACTGATTGTTTGCTATCATGTGGGTAGCAATTCAGCATCTGTTTCCATAGAAACCGAAACAACAGTCTCTAGCAAAGTTCTTGAAACTCATGTACATTTGAATGTATGATTAGAAGAGACATTCCATACATACTTCTAAATATTTTAATTCTGGGTTCTAGTGACTTCTTCAGGGGCTCGCCAAACTAACGTTTGATTTAGGTTATCCTCTGAGCAAAACTTGCTGGTAAAAGTCTTGCTATATACAAAAAGCAAGAAACGATTGTCCATACATGTCCAATACTTTACCATTACTGGCATATCTGAAATAATTATATGAAGAACTCTGTAAAATGCTTATAATACATATGAGTATTAAACACTTTTGACCAACTCAAGGGATCTGCAAAGACATACAACTCTTAACTTCTACACAGGACTCCTTACATCAGATCAGGGTTAGTCATGTGACAAGACTTGGGAGAGGACCGCAGGTACCCATTTTTATTTTTTTATTTATTACATTTTTATACTGCCCAATAGCCAAGGTTCTCTGAGTAGTTCAAAATTAAAACTATTAGCCAATCCTGACAACAATGCACACATTGGCCAAGCCCCCTGCCAGCTGTGCATTCAGTGGCTGTCTGAAGGGGACCAGGACTACCTCTTCCTATATGTTCCTTCCTGTATCTTCCTGTAGAACAGTTGATCCAGTTATGTAGGGACAAACAAGTATCAGAGCCTTTTCAGAAAAGCTGGCTGGAACCCCATCCTTAAGCTCTTTCCACGGCCTTAGTAAAACATAGTGTTTTATTATTGCTACGGTATGATCAATAGTGGGTTTGATGCTGGGTTATTATTTGTATTTTATAATTTAATGCACACTGCCTTGAGAGTTTATTTTTTAAGAAAGAAAAAAGGGGAAACTTTTTAAACAAAATAAACAAATGTCATTTACATAGTGCTTTAGAATCCTCAATGGTCTTGCATACATTATCTTCCTGTAATCCCATTTTATCGTCTATTTGATGAGCAGAGGTTAAAAGAGCCTGGCCTATTCAAATGCCCTTTTGTCCAAATGTTCATCAGTTCAGTTTCAGCTTTCTGAGGCTCTATAGACTGTGGAAACTGTATTATAGCTACAGGCAAGAATAATGGATATACCCCTTCCTAAATTCAGGATTGTTAATTTGGAGTGCTCCATTTTGAGTGGTAGATGTGTATTTTTTAACCTCCAGCCCTTGGTTACATTTCCACACCACCTTTGTAATTAAAGAATCACCCCTCTCTGTACTCATTGGCACATCATCTTTATATAAAATGGAGCCAAACAGCTGTGCTGGGAGCACTGCTTATTCTGTTTGACAGGTTCAGTTTCGGAAAACTGAGATCCTAGCTAAAGTTTAGGAAGGAATGTCATCTAGAACTCTCAGGAATAAGTGATCAAAGCATGCCACTCGCTAGTGTGGAAGTGATGAAGGCCTGTGTCAGGGGTCGGCACTTGTATCTGGTCAAGAGGGCAGGGCTCCTGCAGCTTTAACTGTTGTGATGAAGAGGGAATTTCACCAGGTGCTGCATGCATACAAATGACACCTGCTGAAATTCCTTTTTCTATACAACTGTTAAAGATACAAGAACCCCGTCCTCCTTTCCATATGGTCATCCTTTAAAGCACAGTTTAAAGTTGGCTTGTTTAGACAACCCATAGTTAAAACATATCACAATTTGTCCTTGTCTGGACATAGTGACAAACCAAAGTTAGTTGAAAATGAAGCAAATACTTCCAATGTCCCTGAGGCTGCACTAGAGGAAGACAGGGAATGCATATGCCTGAGGCTAGTTCATGTAGAGTTAAATCATAGCTTGGTGTTATGGCCAAACACAGTCAATATACTTCACTATTGATAGTAAAGTCTGCTATTTTGACTGTATAAAACATGCATGTCAAAATAATTCAACTCACAGTAGGAAGTCACTGAGACAGAATTCAACAAAGGTTCACCCTTCATCTATTTGTTTCTTCAGGCACATTGTTCTTGGTTAAATAATACAGAAAAAGTATGAAAAATATATTTATCCTGTGGATCTTTGGCAAGCAGTACGTTACTCATGTGGGAACACAGATATTTGGTTTTCAGGCAATGTCTGCTGATCTGTATCTGTATTTAAACTGCAGAAATCTCCAACACAGAGCAAGTGAATGTTAACAGCATTGCTCAAATCCAACAAACAATAGGTTGTAGCTATGCAGCTAAAAAGCTTATCTCTTTCCTCGCAGTACAGTTATATTTATGTGACAAAAAAAATCTTTTCATTCTTTTTCCTCTTTTGAATGTTCTGATTTTAACACCTTTTTTTTACAATACAAACAGTTTTCATATGCTTATGGGGTTTTTTTAAAACCAAAAGCATACTCCTTACTTTTTGTATCTGGTTAACACTGTAATCATTATAAAATAATCTGGATAAATGCTTATTTTTAAACATGAACTAACTAAAATTTTACACAATATACATATATACATATTAATTTAGATCTCTTAAGCAGGGGCAACTTGCTCTATCTTGTTCTTCTTTTTTCCAACAAAGCCTTTTGCAGACAGGCTGGTGATGAGGTCTCTTAACTTCCATGTGAAAAAGAAGAGGAGGAGGAGAAATGCTGCTTGTCAGCATAGTTCTAAGAACTCTGTAGAGAAAGTGCATTTGCTACAGATTGTTACATAATACTGTGCTTTGAAGAGGCGAGAAATGCAAAGTACCTTTGAGATGTTTTGCCAGGAATATTGTAGGGGCAATTGTGCTCTGGGTGCTAAACACCCATATTCCGCCCACACCAGGCCCACTTTGCACATTATGGGGCAACCAATGCATCACCATGGAAACTGAATGCATGTTGAGATCATGACAAATTATACACACATGCCCCAAACTTTCTAGAAGACAGAGAGGAAAAATCTACAAAGAATTAAACATGTCAGATGATAACAACAACAACAATAGAAACTGGCTTACAAGACCCTTTCTTGTAAGCCTGGTGAAGTATGGTACACAGGTTAGCACAGACATTTGCATAATCCAGAGAAAAATCACATGCCTTGGCCAAATCAATGGAATTTATATGCTCAGATACCCAGATGTTACAAATGATATTGCAAATGGCACCCTGGTGTCCAGTTCTCCCCTTCTTCCCTTGTAACATCTAGAGAAATTCAATATACAATGTAATGTCATCAAAGTGGTTTTCTATGCCCCTTCCCCAGATTATAAGGCAGCTTCCTATGTTCCAGTGTTCCTATTATTGGTTGCCTCTTTCAGGGCTGACAAATATCTGGACACAATAATGTCATACATTATATTGGACCTGTTCAGACAACACACTAAGCCATGGTTAGGCCGCTAACCCTTTTGCAGCAAATAGTGAGTGTGTTTAAACCGTGGCTATGTAGCCACCACAGTTTGGAATGGTTCACATGACAAGCTAAGCTATAATGTTTACCTCAAAATGCTTAACCACTGTGGCTTAGCAGAGAGAGGGACAACTAAAATAGAGGAAGTTGCTTTCAGCAGCAACCTTGTGTTGGCGGTAATATATAGTTATACCCACTGCATGACTGACTTCAGTAACACACAAAAAACACACTGCTCATTTTGCTTGATTGTATCCCCAAAGCACTCAGAAATCCCAAATTAGCAAGAGATATCAGTGATAAAGCCCAATGTAGGCTATAGCACATTTTAAAGTGTCACTATCACATAGGTGTAGGTGAATAGTTTTATTGCAGAGGAAAATAGAACTGCTACAAAGGGAATGCCTGATACTCATTACATGTACACTCCCACCTTCAGCAGAAAGTAGCCCTCCCCAGCCTGGTGCCCTGCAGATGTGTGGTACTACAACTCCCATAACCCTCAGCCTGACTGGACATAATATGTTTAAATGTACAAGGTATACAAGTAAAATTACTCCATCATTCTCAAAGGCCTTTTACTGTTTTGGCACTCCATAAACTGATACTGTAAAGTAACCTTGAAAGAACAATCTAGCCAAAAGGGATTGTCAGGTAACCTTTTTCAGCAGTGTTTTTTGTTTTGTTTTTTAAATGTGACACGTCTGCTTCCAAGTCTTCTGAGTTGTCTAATGTCATCACCAAAAAGCCCACTTGCTAATGAAGAACCTGTCAAACCTAAGCAGAAGCAACTGTAATGTATCTCTTAATTAGTATGACTGATTGTATGCTTGGCTTGTAGTCTGAGGAAACTCGCATTTCCTGACAGGCTACAGAAAATCAAAGCCTTACACTTCAACTTTTTTGCTGGAGCAATGCAATAGCCAACCCTATTAAATATTTTATACATGACCATAAAGGTGCCAAATTTGGCATTTAGTTGTACATATACATTTGAGAGTTTCCCAAGAAAATCACCAAGCACTTAATCAGACCACTCTTGAATTAAACCCTGTGAAAGTCAAATGGGAGCCAGAAAACTCTTTATAGCTGTCGAATTCATAGGGAACAGGCATCTATGCAAGTGTGGTGTAGTGGTTGGAGTGTTGGAATGGGAGTCAGATGATGCAGGTTCTAGTCCCCAATTGGCCATGGAAACTCACTGGATGACTTTGGGCCAGTCACAGACTCTCAACCCAACCTACCTCACAGGGTTGTTATGAGGATAAAATGGAGAGGAGGATTATGTACGTTACCTTGGGTTCCTTGGAGGAAAAAAGGCACGATATAAATGCAATAAATAATAAATATGTGTCTTGTCCATGAAGGAAAAGGAACCATACAAACTCACAGAGCTTTATGAACTGCATTGGAGCAAAAAGCTGTAAATTCCCAAGTTAATATGATGTTCACTTGTTCTTGTCAGTACTGATGCTACTAGGAGCATTTTTACATGAAGCTTTTGTTGTGCTCTTGTGATTCACATTTTTTTGCGAGTCCTTTACATTTTTTTAAAATCACTTTTTTATTATGGATTTTAACAAAATAAAAACCATAAAAGAAAATAAGAAAAGAAAATGGACATATGCAACTATTCACTTCAAAAGCCTGATTCAAATATCACAACATTCTAAATGAAAAAAAGATGAAAGGGAAAGTAGCATAAATTACATATAAACATCCGTGAAAGCAGACCAAATGTCTAGATATAAGTCTATTTGTAAATGTATTCAACTCATTCAAATGTTGCTAATGTTGTTAAGTCTTCAATTCATTGCATTATAGGCAGTGAGGTTTTATCTTTCCAATGTTGTAGTATCAATCTTTTGGCAGTCAAGAGGGCGTGAAAAATCCATTTACATTGACTGTGTGTTACTTTCCAAGAAGCCGGTACATAATTTAAGATAACATGTACATCAGAAAATATTAAAGAGCTTTCTAATAGACACCTCCAACAATTATTCAATTTGGACAAACTTTATTAAACAGACGCTGTGGCATTCAATAGACCTTGTGGGTCCTTTGCATGATGTCATCAACTTCCAAAACCCCTCCTATTCTTTCTGGTTTTATTTACACCTCCAAAAATGCGATTAAGAGATAAAGTAGCAAGTTATATTTCCGGTAAAGTTCCGGAATTGCGCTATATTGCATTGCCATCTAGTGGCTGTATAATGAAACACATTGAACTTGCTGACAAAGGAAATGGATTTTGGGCTTCACATGTAATGCAGCTGATCTTGATCCCACCAGGAATCCAGAATCAGAAGCCCTGGTAAGGGTGCAGAATTTTAGCCTCACATGGAGAAGCTCCTGATCCTTTAGGCTGCAATCCTATACATACTTACTTCTGAGTAAACATGCATATGATTTGGCTACAAGAGTATAAATTATGATACATTTTAATAATTGTAATAAGTGAGAAATCTTTATCTCACAGGATCCTGACCACATTCAGCATACAATGGAGATACAAATAGAATACTTTTATTTTCATTCATCAGTATATTATATTAAAATATAGCAGTTTGCTCATCTGTAGATGAGATGCTGTTGAGTTTATTGTACTATATTTCATAGGATTTGTTCATGCATAACTGCAGATGGGTAGTTGTTATACTGGTCATGTAGCCAAAGCTGAAAATTCTGTAGCACTCAGTGGGAAAATGTAAACAACATACAAACAATTCAAAAGAAGGCGCACGAATCTTTCACATGACTCAGATTTCACTGAAAAAAATGTAACAAAAAAAGTACCTGAGAATGTTTTGAGACCCAGTGGCGAAGGACATTCAGGACACGATTAGTGGCAGCTCGACGTATTATAAATTCCTTATCACATGTTCGTTCAGAGTTATTAAATCCTACACAATTTAAAAGATAGGTCATGGTGAAATAAATGTAGTTAGATGAAGGAAAAATTGAAGGGCATCACCAAATGAAAATTATTTACCATTGGATAAAAGCATTTTTAAAAATGTCCTTGCATGCTAAAACACTTCAAAGGATTTTGAAGATTTTGGTTACATGTTTATATATATATTATGTATGTGTTTGTATACACATACACACACACACACACACAGAGTAAACATTGTGCTGTTGCTGTAGGCAAATCCAGAAAGGAATAGAACTAAAAATAAAACAGCAAACACAATGTCATTACATAAATCGGGTACCTACATTTAGAATACTGCCAGCATTTTTGGTTGTCTTATGTATGTATGTGAAGGGAAAGATAAAGGAAAGAAACAACTAAAATGAACAAGGTCTTGAAAGAAATCCTAAGAAAGTGGAAATTTTCAGTTTAGGAAGAAGGGACTACAGGGGATGCAAAAGAAGCTTCCGAATGTGTTAACAGTGTGGAAAGGGAGAACAAACTTCCTCTTTCAAAACAGTTGATCCAATTAAACTGATCAGGAGTAGATTCAGGACAAAGAGAATGAGGTATTACTTCATTTAGCCATGAATTCATTGCCACAAAAGATGGCACAAATTCCACTAGCTTAGATGTATCCATAAAATATAAGGCACATTTATGAGGGACAGAAAATATCAATTATTTTTATTCATAACAGCTAAGAATGGACCCTTCATGTTCAGGACAATATACTATGATTATCAAATATACCTGTGGACAATATGCCTATGATTATCAAAAGATAGGAACAAAGAATAAAGGATGGCTGTCTCCCTTTATACTGCATTTGTCTGTTTACCAGGTGCTTCTGGGATTGCGTGGCCTCTGTTCGAGGCGGAATGTTAAACTACATGGGTGCTGGGTCAGATTTAGCAAAGTAATTGTTATATTTTTAAGCATTAATCATCATAATGCTTTTTTCTACCACAAACACCATACCTTCTCAATAATAGGTTTCACTGGATCACTTCGGTGAACAAATTATCAGTACAATCCTAAGAATGTCTTCACAACAAATAACTAAGACCCATTGATTTCAATGGGGCTTGCTCCCAGGTAAATGCATATAAGATTGCAGTCTAAGGCTACAGTCTTATTAACGAGTAAATATGTTTTGAATTAGCCTTTCTGTAAAGATTTGCCAAAACACTTATGGCAGTATCCAATGCTTGCGCAAACACCAGCAGCACCCACCACTTCTGCAATGGGGATTTAGCGCTTCATATGTGTTTCCTTTTATTTCTGGAATGGGACAGGTCAGCCGAGCTCACACAATGGAGCTCCGCCAACCTGTCCCAATCTGGGAACAAGTGTTTTCATTTAGTTTCTTGGTTTGCTTTATGAAGCACTAAATTCCTGTAGTGTAAGTGGTGAGTCCTGCTTGTGAAATGGGATCAACGGGAGCACAGAGGCCCCATTGGATCTTACCCTTAAGGGAAAAAATATGTTGCTAGACGTTCCAGTATCAAATCTCCTCTCAGATTTGGACACCTTCAGTGAATTTCACTCAGTATCTTCAGATATTATTAATGCTTCTTGCACTAAAACATGGAAACCTTCGACAACAAAGTATGTCAAAAGGTCTTGCAAATATCTATATATCTATCTGTATATAAGCTAATACTGTTTTTTTTTAATTATGGAATGTTATGTAAGCTTATTGTGGAAACACTACATATGGACAAAAAGTTTCTGCCAATTTTTCAGTTGTAGAGCTTAAACATAATTTGATATTGCAAAACATCACATAATTTGCAGCTGACAGTGAAACTAAGCTAAAGCATACTTTAAATCTTGATGGCTTCCTTTTGTAGGATAAGGGAAGGGTAATTTTCAACAGAGAAGCAGAATAGGAGGAAAGGGGTGATTAACTCCTTTCCTACCCATTGCTTCTCTGCTGCAATTTCCCACAAGGGGTTCTACATTCATATTTACCCTTCGAAACCAATGCCTGAAACCTTGAAGTGTGGGGAAAGTAATTCGGTCAGGAAATTACAGAAGAAAATAAGAGGCTTGTGAGACAGTAAAACATCCCCACCCTTTCACTTTTGTACTGAAAATCACCTCTCCCAAAACTGCTTTTCCTGACCAGAAAAGAAAAGAAAACGGGAACAGTTGGGACAGTTAAAGCTGCAGGAGCCCTGCCCTTTGACCAGATACAAAACAGGGGAGGGCTCCTGCAGCTTTAACTGTTGTGATGAAGAGGGAATTTCACCAGGTGCTGCATGCATACAAATGACACCTCCTGGAATTCCTTTTTTGCAATGTAGGCAGTGGGAGAGGCAGATTACAAGTGCTGTAATTCTCCATAGAAATGCTCCATAAAAGCTTGAAGAAATACCTGGTAGTTCATTTTTCAACATATTGTTCAGTTTTCTATGGTGTTGTTGAGAAAAATTTTAGTATTAGCAATTGTTAATTATGCTTTTCTGCTCTCAAACAGATGTACATAAACTCAAAAGAAAACAAAAACAAGACATGGTTTTAGTTTACTAGTTTTGCTGCAATAAATGGATACGCACTAAAGCAAACAATGGTTTAAATTTTCTCCACTATCTCTATAAATAGAAACAATAAGTAGCTGCAATTACAGTTTGGACACTTATGCATTAACCACAATATTCCCTCTTGGGGCAATTCAGATATTACAGTTCCCATGGAAAATCTCTTTCTTCTAATTTTTGTGGAAGATTTTGGATAATTTTCAGTTTAACCTTAGGCAAACTTTGGATAATTCACTTGATTTACCTACTATAAATTTGGATTCAGGACCCTTCTTAATGGATATTATATATGAGCATATAAACCTGCCTTATACTGAGTTAGTCCATTGGTCCACCTAGCCCACTATATTGTACCATGACTGGTGGTAACTCTCAAGGGTCTCCATCAGACCAAGTTCCCATCACCTGCTGTCTTGATGGTTTTAGCAACAGATGCCGGTGTTTGATTCTGGGAACTTCTTCCTGCAAACGACATGCCCTGCCATTGAGCTATAGCCCCTGCCCTTATAGCAAAAGATCTATGTAGCAACACAGTGAGGTCCTTTCTACCTTCCTCTCATAATTACAATTTTTAATACAAGGTTATTGCTTAATAAAATCTGCATGGTGCGATTTGCCTCAGTTTGAAGGAGAACATTTGCCCAACCAGTTGACAGAATTGCTAAGCAACAGTTCTCTAGATTCAAAACAGCTCTTGATACTGGAACAAAAATAGAAGTCTATTCAAATTCATCACAGAGTTCGTGAATATTGCAAGAAAAAAAAGAATAATGTTCGTGGGTATAACATTCAAAGACAGATGGAAATGAATTAATTATCTGCCTATTATTGGTACCTCAGACAGTCAATAAAATATCATCTTTGGGGGAAAGAAGATAAATATGTAAATTTCAGATGGAAAGGTATTAGGGAGGAAGTGCCAAGACTGAGATTATAATCAATGGAGAATACAATCTTATTGTGAAAACACTCCATGCTTAATTCTCACGGAAAGAAGCACCACATTTTTATGCTAGGTCGTGAGCAGGAGAGATTTCCTGCCCCTCTGATAGCTGTACAGAATGGAGAATTTCACCAAATGTAGTTTCTGCCAGTGTTGCAGCGGTACCTCAACACTTAGTTTTATTGATTGACTGATTGATTAAAATTGATAGGCCGCATTTTGGACCAAAGCAGCATGCAACAGAACAACCAACTACGTAAAAGTAACAATAATAAAAAGTTAAACGCCACATCAGCAAAAGAAAAACACAACCTTCCATCACAAAGCCAAACAGCAATCTAATCAAAGGAGCAAATCATTCAACCAGATGGTTGAAGCCTATTGGAACAAGATGTTCTTCATCAGCTTCCTAACCTTTAGTAGGAAAGGAGCTAGTCAAGATTCCCTTTGTTTACATGTTTTCTTTCACATGTACTGCTAAGCCACCATGGTTAGTGTGGGGAAGCAAATCACAGTGACTGTGTTGGGGGTGGAAAACTAACAACGATGGCTTATTATTATTATTATTATTATTATTATTATTATTATTATTAATTGCATTTTATACCACCCAATAGCCAAAGCTCCCTTTAATAAACCACCCCGGGTAACCACCTCCCTACAGTGGGGTTAAAGGGCCCCCTGGGGTAGCTTACTGTGCCATCGGTTGGGATCACCAGTGGTTAAAATGGCCATTCCACAAAAAAACCACAGCAACCATAGAGTCAGCCACCTAGAGTGGGTGCAATGTCCAGCAATGCTCTAGCTGAGGCGTACTTTCTCGATGAACAAGATCACTGTGTGTTGGCTACAGCATCCAGCATGACCCAATTCCCACCGTGGTGGCCGCTGGGATATGCGGCTGCAGCAGGAGCACGACGATGTAGGAAGCAGCAAGTAAATCATGCAGCACCGTGCAGTTCCTGTTTGTGTGACGGGTGCACATGTTGTTGTTTTGATAACTCTCCCCTAACCACCCTTCCCCCAGTGGCATGTGCATAGGCCCTGTACCTACATATATATGTATTGTATGTTTAAGTGAGCTGATAATTGTTAGATGATGGATAAAGTGTTATCAGCTGGCTTATACATACATACATACGTAAATAAGGTGTTTAAAACATGTTATAAGGATGTTAAGTTTTAAAGATCCAGCAAAGCTCTTTGTTGTTTTACTACTTTTAATGTATTGTGTCTTATGCATTTATTATTATTATTATTATTATTATTATTATTATTATTATTATTATTATTATTAATCATCTGCCACCCCAGACTGTGGAATGACCTGCTGGAGGAGACTCGTCAGCTTAATGCTGAGTTTAAGACAGCCGTAAAGACTAGTCTCTTCTGGCAGGCCATTCCATAAATTCTTAAAACCTAAGAATTTTAAGATGCTGTGATTGTTATTTTAATATTGTATTGGTTTTATATGCTCTTTTAACTTATTTTAAATATTATATTGTATTTAGTGTTGTTCCCCGCCTCAATCCAGAGGGAGAGGCGGGAAATTTAAAAATTATTATTATTATTATTATTATTATTATTATTATTATTATTATTATGAGATCATGTCAATTAACCAGTGTAACATTTTACCTCTGTCAAAGGGAGGGTATGGTGAAATTAACTTGAAATACATGAAATAATAAATCAAAGAAAAATATGCAGTACACTTCCAGTGATGTTGCAAAAATTTTAACTGCGTTCTACAACTATACTTTATGTTCTTGACAAACTGGCATTCAAGATATACTTGGCAACAATACAAAGCCTATCTAGAAAATCTTCAATGTTGCAACATGATTCTATCCGAAAGATACTTTTGTGTAATTTTGTGCAAAGTGTGTCATGCTTCTGCCCAAAACAAAATGAAAAATAGAAAAAATTTTGACATCAGGAAACTAATTAATGGTTTTAATTAGTACTGATCAAAAATAGCTGGTCGCAATGCAAGAGTATTAACAGCACAATCCTACACATACCTACTCAGAAGTAAGCCACACTAAATTCAATTGGTAAATATGCATAGGATTACAGCTTGAATGACAGAAAACATGTGTAAAATTGTATTGTGATTATAATAACCAGTTCATTACTTAGCCTCACGTAATCAGGTGTGTGTTTCATCTATACAAATTCAAAGGCCTGATATTTTGGAGCAGCATGTAAATAGCAAATTATTATAATGTGCACTGGATATTTGTAAACAGCAGTATAATTCACCAAATGTCATTTTCTGTAGAAATTAGGATTGCTATACATATTGGTTTAGAATCCCACCCTCCTTCCTCATCCTTCTTCCTCCTCAGACTTTCCCTCACCCACTGCCTCTCCTTTCTCATTCCCATCCCCCTGCTTCTGCCCACCCCTGCTGATAATAATCTGATCTGCCAACTTCCTGCTTCCTAGCTGCTAAGTGCAGTGGGAGGCAAAAACACTGGTGGGGTTGAGCCGGTGGAGGATAACAACAAGGGTGAGAAGGAACAACTGGAGTCCTGGCACCATGTACATTGATGGTGCTATATAAATAAATAATAATAATAATAATAATAATAATAATAATAATAATAATAATAATAATAATAATAAATAATGGCAAGCACTGGGTCACCAAGTCACTGGTAATCTGATTGCATGTAGTTTTATTTATTGATGTTCAGAACTCTTTTTTTCTCTCTCTTTATAAGTAGAAAGCTCACCTGGTGGACTCCCATGCCCAGCTGCAGCTGTAGCAATAGCGAAAGCAGAAGCTGGAGAAACAGAACAATGGCAGTTGTCCGTTGGCTGTACTGCAAGGAAAATAATAAATAAAATCAACTGATAGTATTGTTTTAAAAATTCGAATCAAACGTTGAACATTCTAGTAAACAAAACACATTGTTCAAGAATTCATTCTTGCTGAAACAAGCAGAAATAGTTGTGAAGAAAGAGATAATCATGATAAGAAAAGTCTATTTTAGCTCGAGAACACTGTCTTGAATTAAGAATTACATTTCCAGGACAGCCTTTTTATGAGAGTTCTTTGAAGGTGTGTGTTAGTAAAAATGTATTTATTTTTCATTTGCAGGCTGAAGTAATAGGCGGTACTGCTAATGAGTCTAAATTGCCCATTCAAGTTTTGCAAGCCACCCCAAAATACTTTGTATTACAAAAGGGATAACACATAATGATATATTATTTGCAATCCCCCAGTTACTGTCGAAGAAATCCATCCAGGAGGTAAAGCTCACTGAGCTTTCAGCAGCTCCCCCCACCCCACCTCACAGACCAGGTCACAGATTGAGTCAGGCCAGGTCATGGATTTTCCAGCTTTTTTTCCTAAAACAAAATTTGCACAAATTGTGGCCGGAATTTATACAAATTGCAGCTGCAACTTGCACAAATTAAGCAAACTATGGCCAGAATTTGTGCAAATTATGCACATTGCAACTGCTAGTTCCAAACTATTTCCCTAGATCAGGTACACCCTGCATTTAATTGCAAGAAACCCTATATATGAAGACGGCTGCCCAGATATACAGGTCCAAAGTGGTGTTTGTTTAAGTAATGGTCACTTAAAATGGCAATGGATGTTGGGCAATCAGAGGTAACTGAAAAGCCCAATGACTTTCACTTTCTCTTCCTAGAGTTTATTTGTAATACACAAAGCTGAACGTCTACAATTCCTTCCATAATTAGTTGTGCAAACTCTCACACATCTGAGTGCAGGGAGAGATGTGAAAATTCTGCTTTGCATGTTACCAAGAGGTACAGGGAAGAAAAAGCACAAATGACTTCCACTTCCTGCACATGGAGGGGAGCTACTGGATCACAATCAATGTGTTTAGGATCAAGATGCTAGAATGCTGCATTCCTTAAGAATCTGATGATAGGACAGATGACCTGCTGGAGTTCTACCAAAATAATTGCATCTCTTAGTTAAGCAATTTGTTCCCGTTCTGTAATGAGTAATTAGGATACCATCTGCACATTTTCTGTGCCACACATGTAGGAGTAAATAGCCTTATATAATAATAATAATAATAATAATAATAATAATAATAATAATAATAATAATAATAATAATTAGAAGAACCATACTTCTTATATTACACAGTGCCCAATATCTACCCTCAACTTGTTTCATGCAAATCTGTCAGTAGTAAGACTAAAGTCAATATTTTTCTTGAACAAATGTACATCTCGTTCAAAATATTACAGAACATTTCATCACATCTTAACGTAAATATGCTTTTCATTCTGTTGTTACTCACATGCTAATCATTTGGAATGGTATTAATCACATTTCTCTATTTTCTGTGAGTTGAACAGAAATATAAAGTTAACCAGCCTGCTCCAACCTGGTGGCCTCCAGATGTGTTGGATTATAACTCCCATCATCTCTAGTCATAACTGCAATTGCTGGTTATGGATTATGGGAGTTGTAAACCAAAAGAAAAAAAATTACTTTGGGTGCAATCCTATGCATAATTAGACAGAAGCTGGTTGGGGATGCTTTAATTGTATGACTTTTTTTCTGTCCAAACATGCATAGGATTGCACCCTTAGACACTTAATATCATCATGGATAAAAAGTGGGCTCAGGTCTGCTTCTATGTCTGACTCAGGACAACTATGTGAACAGCTGATCCAAGCTTCTTGCCAGGAAAGCAGCTTCAATCGGTCTCTCCTCTTCCCTCCTCCTTAATCTGGGCTTGAATTTTGCTTTTAAATCTGTTAAACAAGACTGTGGGATATAGCCTTCTGCGACTTACACACTCGCTCTCATGTTTCTTGCTCTCCCAGTGCATTGCACGTTCATTACATTGGGCCTCTTCAGCTGGCTGACTATCTAAAGAATCTGTCGGTGGCTAAATATCGTATTGCCTTCTCCAAGGCCAGATGCAATGTTTATTCTATTGAATTACTTCAGGGCAGATATGCTGGTGTCCCTTATCAGGAACGATGGTGCCCCTGTAGGAATATGGAAGTGGAGATGATGGAGCATATCCTTCTGTCCTGTAGCTTTTATAATCAGGCCCGCCATCTTATGATCGCCCCATTGTTGAGTAAACTGTCCAGAAGTTCAGACAAATTTTATGTTAAGTTTCTGTTGGAAGATAAGTCCTCAAGAGTAACTTTGGCTGTTGCTAAATTTCTTACAGTGGCGGCCAGGATTAGAGCTCTCTGTGTATTAGACGAAAGTTGGATAATAGCTCTAACTGTATGATTTCATGTTTTTGTTCTTGTTTTTTCATGGATCTATGGATCGCAATAAAGAAGTATGGTATGGTATGGATGAAAAGTCTAAAACAGTTTCCAGTTTAAGGCTACGACTTCAATCAAGTATCGAGTTTAAATCTATTACAATTGCTTAAACCCATGCAACTGTGTAATATATCAAAGCTATTTTTCTTTTTACTCTTACCCCCTGGCTGTCGAAAACGTAGATGTCGTGGAGTTGAAGGGGATCTACATGGAGAGAGCTCAGGAGTATCCACAGTTGAGGCACTTTCTGGGATAGTGCGGTCCACTGATACCGACTCCAGAACCGCTGCTTTAAAAAGTATGAACTTTAATATAAAGATAGCAAATGATCTTAAAAATCATAATTCAGATACAAGATGCTTCAGATAACTTTAAGACACTATTTTACATTATTATTATTATTATTATTATTATTATTATTATTATTATTTATATAGCACCATCAATTTACATGGTGCTGTACAGAGTAAAACAGTAAATAGCAAGACCCATCTTCCTAAACACCAAATGTATAAACTTCTTTTTCAGTGTTGTTGTTGTTTTAAAAAAGGGTTGACACATACACCCTGAAACAAAACACACAAATGAATTAAATTTACTGAGCACATAATGGTCACCCTTAAAACTACATATAATAAATATATATGAATGAAGAATAAAATTTGATTATTTAATGTCAGCATCTTCAACAGATCCATAAACTGGATCAGCTCCATTGTCAAGTAATTCATGGAGCAGTATCTTTTTTATATCAGTGACCTGATTAATGCTCTGTTCACATAATATAATGGCTTTGCATGCACATTCTTTATCATTGAACACAATAAGCAAACCTATGCTCATGTGGAGCTGTATGTATGCAATGAACCCCATTGGAGTTTGGGATACTAGCACGTAATTCTATTCTTCAGCTAGAATTTGTTTGCTGAACTTTAAGTTACTCTTGTAGAGACAACACCATATTGTGAAGTTTGACAAATAATTACTTAAGATGACAATTCTTCAAAAATTGCTCTCATAAATTTAATAGGATTGATAAAATATCAGACTACCTGACAGGAACCAATAATATAAGCACAACTAAATAATGGAATTGAATGCACAATTTTAAACAACATAGGCTGGCTATCAATTGTGAAGATGTTTCAAGATTTTGCAACTATTCAGACAAAATATCTAGTGGCACACACTAAATCACAGAATCAAGAGCAGAAAATCCACAAATAAGCAATTAGAACCACAATATTGATAAGTAAAAAACCAAACCGAACAACAAAACAGCACAGAAGAATGAAAAATATTGCCCGAAAAATAATTTGCACTAAAGGTAAGGAGGGAGTGGGTATAGTTTGTGTTGTGAGAAGGATTTGATACAGTTCTGGCATCTGTGACATACTTCATATATCACATACTGCAAACTAATATTTAAAATAAAATTACCAGCATCAGGGCTGATCATTTCTATAAAACGGTCCCTTTCAAATATTATTTTTGCAGGATCTTGAAAGAACAACAAGCCAATTCAGCTGTTAAAATTACCAGTGTTTATCAGACTTACGTTGCCTTTCTTCAGCCTTTGCTCCCTTTGTTAGCAAGCTTTAATTCTGAAAGCTTAATTTGTCAAGCTAGATATAAAATACATTCCTCCATTGTATCGCACCCTATGCCACCATAGGCTGTTTCTCACTTAAAACACACACATCTTAATTTAAAATTTTAAGATGTTCCAATAACAATCAACAAACAAATACTAAAACAGGTTGGTACATCACTCTCCTGCATAGACTAAATGCCAATAAAAGTCTAAAACAGTAGGGGTCATATAAAATACTAATACAAACTATAAAAAAAGAAAGTCTGTACAGGTTGTGATACTTCTGCCTCAAGGGAATTATATTTGCATTTATGGACTTACTTTACTCCCTTTGTTGGTGAGGGAACTTAATTATAAAAGTTAGATTTGTGAACTTAGATACCAAATATAATTCTCCATTGTATCTTATTGCAATGATACCTCAGCTCTTTTCTCACTTTTGTTATCAATCTCTTGACACTTCTGTCTTCTAAACACCTTCTAAATATCCTCTAAACACTTCTGTTTAGAGGATATTCCTAAATAATTCCCAATGCTTATATATTCTTTATACACACACACACATACACACACCTGAGTTCTTCATCTAAGAAAGTTTTTTAAAAAATCAGCATACTGAATCATGCAAATTATAAGTTTGATTTGCATAATTATGTTTTATTTTGATTATTTTCATTTATATAGTTAAGTTTTCACTTTATTCTTGACGATTGAATAGTCATCTAGCCACCAGTCTAGAATCTGGCATAACAGGTGTCATCTTTAATTGATAAAACTGATTTAAAAAAGCCCAACCTTCCCAGAACATCTAAACAACAGTCTGGCTTAGTAATAAGACATAAGTCCATCTTTTCTGTGTCATGAATCTACATAGCAAGCACACAGTCATCCTACAAAATCAGATGTTGACATTCCTGAGATTGGATCAGGGCTGACCCTAACATTAGGCAAGCTGAATCCTTGTTCAGGTGGCGATACTGTGGGGAAGGTAGTGGCAGATTGAAACCCCTACTCTACTGCAATGTCCATCTAGCTGCCACTGTTGTTGCCATTCACCAACTGGCAGGGCTCTCTGGAGCAGTTGCCGGCCCTCCCATTGTGCATCCCCTGCCTCCCCTTTCTGCAGCAGTGGGTCTCATGAGAGCTCAGCGGACTTCTCATAACACTTGCCTGACCTCTCCTATGAGTCTGGGTGAGTTCTTGCAAAAGCCCCGTAAATGGAAAGGGTGTGAGGTGGCAAGCATTGGTACATGTTCTCGCCTCAGGTGACAAGATAACTTGAGCCAGATCTGGATTGGATAACTGGGCTTGTGCTATTAAATTACATAATGATTTCAACAAAGAACTGGTGAAGTTTCTCAGGCCATGTATAGAGAGTACAGTCACACCAGATATTGTGCCTGAAAGAAATTAATGTCATTACCTAACACAGGGGAATTATTTTATTACATAGGTTGCAGTCTAATTTTCACTGTCATTCTCCTAACATGTGGACAGAGATTGGAAGGAAAAAGCCTAACTATAACTGCAATGGAAAATAAAGTATACTAAAGTTTTTGGGAAATAATTTCAAAGGCATTTTTCATTTATTAACAAAGTGTGCAACCCTATGCATGTTTAAACAGAAAAACGTCCTACAACTCCCAGCATGCCCCAGCCAGTTTTAGGACTTCTTTCTGTCTAAGTATACATAGGGCTGCATCCTAAAACAGTGATCTAAACATTGCTATACCTCTTCTTCACTACCCATTCCTCAGTATTCTTACTGACATCATTCCTTGAACTTGTTTAATTAATGACTGACTAATTATCTCAACCATTATTCTACTGTCAATTTAAAAAGATCTCTTGTTAAACAATATGTTACTTTCTATAGTCAAATCCTTGGTTAAGACTCTATTAAATGTTTCACCAGGGAATTTATAAAAATGATATTTTTCAAGGGAATAATCTTTTCAGTCGTGACTGTAATTCTTTTCACTGATCTTGTCAGGTTTCTCCTGAGAAATAAAAAAAGACTATGCTTTTTCTTGAAATACAACCTATGTAGGTAATGAAACTGAAGTTGAGTAGCATTTTAATGAGTCGCAATGTCCAGGTTGAAATTTGCATATTTAACCAGGGAGATCCCTTTATAGAACAGCTAAGCAAATTACACAAAGAGCTTAAAGTATTTTTCTGCTTTTTGTTTAAGGCTCTAAGGACCTGTCTTTGTGGGGCTGCTCCTTCCCCCTGAAACCCTGTAGAATTGCTGCTGTAGGATGGAGTGAGAAATTCCCATGCCAGTTGGGGGTTTCCGGCAGTCATCCAGTCATCCTGCCCTCTTCCTGGCTTCTGGTGACAAATCACTTGTCGCCATCTGCCCTGGAAGCCCCTGGCTTGATGCTGGAGTGAAGTCACATGGTGGAAGGGCCGTGATGAACTCACTTCAAAGGGAAAAGTTGGGGTAAGTCTCTGACTTTTCTAACACATGGTTTCGGGGAAAAGCCCTGCAGTGGCTGTGAATTGAAGTTTACATCATATAACCAACACAATGCCAATTTGCAGCCATCATGGAGCTTTGAAGACAATCCCTAAATTGTGGACATTAATCACATCTCAGCTAGAGAGCCGGTTTGCATGTCACGTTGGTAATTCCTGGGTTCTTTAACAGTTGATATTGGGTTAACTCTGGATTGTTTGTTTGACCCATAAACCACCAAGAATTTCTAGGTTCACATGTCATGGAACAAAATGCAAGTAGGGCATTCCTGTATTAATTAAAACTGGAAATGACAGGTGTGCAACTCATGCACTCCACTAGTCCCAGCAATTACTAGTATAAATAACCCAGGAATTGCTGCCATGACAAGCAACTGGGTCAGAGAATTGCAAAGGCCCCGAAGGCTGATATTTTAGGGCCAAACTAAACTGCTCCTTTCCCCAGTTTTCCCATAAAAAAATAAACCTCAGAAACCCCGATTCTGTTGGGATTTCCTACTGTGTGAAGTTGAAGATGTGTTATAAAATGGATATCTTTGGCTTATTGACCTTGGATTGCTTAATGAACCACTCTAGTTGTGGTTTATCTCTCAATTCGCGTGATTTATGACAGCAACTAGTGATGACTTGGGGGTCGAAAGAGAATAAATGGAACCACATGGGCAGAATAAGTCCTTTGAGCAGGTGCCAGTGGACAGTCTGACACTGGCTGTGCCAGTAGTGGCTTGCAGACTGTGGTATTTGGAGGTGTAAAGATTGGCCAGAGTAAAACCTATTAGAGAAAATAGGAGAGAAGGAATAGGACCAAATTTTCCAGCCATCCTTTGTCAAAATCACTGCATAAGGGCCCAGCATATATGAATGGTTGCACTTGAATATTATAGCTGTAGAAACCGTGCTCTCTTTCAAACTCCCTTGCATCACTCTTCACATAGAAAATGAGAGAACAAGCAAACATTTTCAAAACATAGCTGGTTTATTCCTCCTCTGTTCCTTTCCCCTTTTTGCCTGTAAACATTAGACGACTGCAGGCAGTACACTGGTCCAATGGATGGTGCTCACACATTGTGCCAGTACGCCCCCAGTTTTTGCAGTCATCTCAGTATATTACCATTAATTGCCAATATGCTACACAGTGCAGTGCATATATATATATATATATATATATATATATATATATATATATATATCTCCTGGTTGTGCTTTTTCTACTGTATTTTGTATTTGTGCTTTTAACCTGTTGGTTGTTTTATTATGGTTTTAATTTTTGCGAACCGCCCAGAGAGCTTCGGCTATTGGGCGGTATAAAAATGTAATAAATAAATAAATAAATAAATAAATAATACCTCTTCGAATGCTTCTTCTTAGCTTATTGCAAAGCTCTATGCGCGGGTTTTCTGCATTTTCATCTGCAAAGCCAGGACTTTGTTCTGGAGATGAAGGGCCTTTGCTAAGATCCAATGGTACTTTAGATGATGTGGGGGGTGGTGATGTGGCAGGGCTGTATGTTGAGGTAGGACTGCTAGCAAGAGAAGAAGTAGATAGATCTAAAGCCCCTATTCTTGAATTTAGTGGAGAACTTAATGACAGTTTTCTGGTTCTGACAGGTGAGGAAGTCCTAGAGAGTGACAGCGGTGGAGGGGAAGAAAATTTGCGGCTGAGATGTGGTGACTTTGCATCAGCCAGATGTTCTCCTCTATTGTTTTGATTAGTTGCAAAAAACAATTCCAAAGACCTAGGAAAGAAATCCATAAATAATTTTGAAAAGCACATGTAACAGCTACTTATAAGAGAATATCTACAACTGAAATTTGATTCAGCAGATATTGAAAAAGGAAGGAGACAAGGTCCCAAATAGATCCTTCATGATATTATTATGAAATGACTGAACTGCTGTACATTACTGAAAACTTGTGGAGTGTCTGGGCGCAATTGCAACCAGCCAAGTATTTTGTTTAGGAACAACATTGGCTCAGTGGCTAGAGAGAGGAGGGGAGCTGAGGTCCACAAGCCAGGTATGTCATCCAATATACCTATTATGAGAATGTGTTCCTGCTGTAAGTGCTTAGGAAAGAAAAGATATTCTGTTGGTGTTCTGAACAACATGCGAGCCAACAATCTCCTTGAACTGATGGAAGTGCTCTTAGACTTTCTGCTTATCCATAGCAGTCACATTCCTGCCAGCTCCTGAACCCAGCTTGGACTATTCTTGAACCTGGAATGACTTCAACTATTCTTCAGCGTGTCCCTAGATCTGGTTTTGTTTACCTTGGCTTCAGACAGATATCTTTGGCTTATTGACTTATGGACTGTTTAATGAACCACTACAGTTGTGGCTTATCTCTCAACTTCTGTGATTTACAACAGTAACTTGAGGGTCTACAGATTTCCTCCAAGGCCCTGGGTCCACTTGCATTCGTAAGCTAAGCTGGAACCTGCAGCCTCCGGGCCATGGCTGGTGGCTAAGTGTGCGCCCCTCCTTTTCCTCCCAGACCCTGGGAGGGAGGAGGAGAGGTTTGCACACAGCAACCCCACCAGCAGCCATGTGCACAAGTCCCTACTTCTCCTTCCCAGGCCCTGGGAGGGAGAAGAAAAGTCTTGCACATAGCAGCTAGCAATGGCAATGGCAGCGGAGAGATCTATGAGATGGCCCGACTCGACACAAGTCAAGTCGGGCCAGCTCGCGGACAAGCAAGCCATGGTCCGGAGGGGCCAAGCCGCCAAAAGCTCAGTGGACTTGACCCCCTGGACAGATTCCTCTGCCATCCCTATGTGTAACCAGTTGCACAAGCATAATGCGCAAGTGCTTGTATAACGTAAAGATTTGGTGGAGCTGCACTACCTCTATTTATTGAATGATACCATTGGATACTTGAATGATTATTGAATGATACCATTTATTGAATGATACCATTGGATACTGCCTGGGTGCGGTAGACTCCTCTATCTGAAGTCTGTTATGAACTGAATGAAAGTTGAAGCTCAATCCAAATAATATGGTGAAACTGTTCACTATCATGGCCACTATGGTAACCTCTGGATTTGACTACTGTAATGTGCTTTGTATGAGGCTCCCCCTGAAGACCCTCCATGAACTTTGGCTTGTCCAGAATGCAGCAGTAGATGTCTTTGTTGACAACTGCTTTAGAGATTATAGAATATCTATTCTTTATGACCTTCATTGGTTTCCAGTCTCTCACCTTGGTAGTCGAGATCTAACGAAGAGATTAAGTTGAAGTGTCACCGCCATCTGAATTAAGATTAATGTTCACTAGCATTTACTGTGGTGGCAACCCATATTCTGAAATTCCCTCTCCGGGGAAATCCACTAAGACAACTCCATTGCTGTCTTTATGGAACCCATTAAGACATTCTTGTTCTACCAAACCTTTTGTCTGTCTGGTTTAATGTGCAAATAGTCTACTATTTAGGCATTGGATTACATTTGCTTTTTAACTTAATTTTTAAGAATTGTTTTATGATGTTTTACTAGATTTTCATGATAACTTTTATAAACCATTTTGATGACCCCATGGTGGACAAGAATACATATATGAATAAACCAAAATAAAATTGTTGTCCAATGCAGGTTAACTATTATGAAAGGTAATCTCATGAGAATAAAAGGAGTAGAAAAAAACTCACCTAACAGGTATTGAGGTGAAAGGCCGTTTGTATATATCTGACAGTTTCTCCAGTACAACTGCTGCATTAGTAAATATGCGATAAGTATGTAGGAAAGTATTAAGAAAATCAATACTGAGAAATCGCAAGTCTGTTAATCTTTCCAAAAGGCGTTCTACGCTTGCATAACGAATCTGGGGCACTTTGCAGGAATTTAGTGTTTTGCTGAAGCAGATGTCAATGTCATCTTTGTGAAGACGAGCATCAGATCTACATAATATATTATTTTAAAAGCATTGTTAAATAATACTTTAAAAAGCATGATCAGTATTTAAAAATTACTAACAGATTTGTTTCTGATATAGTTGCAGCTACTTGAAAAACACAATTTCTAGTATATTCTTAGGCAACCAATACCTGTACCAAGATGGGAAACATGTAGCCCTCCAGATATTGTTCAACTACAACTCTCAGCACCCCTGATCACTGACCATGCTGCCTAGGGCTGATGGGAGTTTCAGCCCAACATCATCAGGAGGGCCAAAGCTTCCGCAGCCCAGATCTATACAATAAAAATAATCATATTTGTGATAAATGGAACCAATGCAATGTTTTTCCAACTTTTCCAAAACCCTTAGGGCCTTTGTAAACAGGAATAAAATGCCCTTTTCTTTCTCCACTAGTGCCATTTATGTATAATTTTGGGTATCATTTCATCTCTGGATGCAGGGGGGCATGCTTATAGTAAACATGGCAGTGCAGACAGCTCTTGCTTGCCTAGGTTCTAAGAATGAATCAGAATATCATCAGTACCTAAGGGGAAATTTTAGAACAAACACATATTGAACAGCCCATACATGAAATATAAATTACCATTTGTCTTTCCTGGAAGGCACACCAGTACTCATACCACTATATAAGACTTGAAAAAAGCAGATGAAACAGACACACACAAAATGCAGCATTTCCCCAGGAAACACGGGATCAATAATCCAATTAAATAAAACAACAAGATCTCATTTCATCCCTCAGTTCTGCAACTGAGTCTACATTAGGTCCTACATGAGAAAGTTATCATACTTACTTGATCATATGTGGCACAGTGACTTTGGAGTTTTCTTCAAATACTATGGTCATTAAACCATTGCATCGTATGTTGTCAACACACTACGTAAGTTAATAACAAAGAACAAAATTATACGATTATCTTTTTATAATTCCTGCAAACTTCAAATATTTTAATCACAGTAACGTTTGGATCATTTTTTAAAAAAATTACCTAGGAAATAAAAAACACAATGAACTGAACTGTAGGACAGGTTCTGTTAGCACTGTTTATAGACTCAAGCCATTGAGACCTGTAAGCCTTTGATGTCTACAATTTACTATAATATTTCTAGGTATATTTTGGAAGGCTACATTAAAGGAAGCAAGTGATAAAGACCTCTGTAGGAAGCAACTAACATAGTGTACAATTGCCACAAGCTCCATGATTTAATTTATTTGCAAGAATGCTGACAACGGTAAAATATGACAAGTACGTAGAACAGTCAGGCAAATGGCAGGGCCGATGACCCCCAAGCAGGGCCCACTAACTCCTGCCTGTGCACTGAGCTGGGTGGGCCCTTTTAAATCCTGCCCCCTTGTGCCCCCCCCCGCAGAATTCCATTACTGAGAAGCTTTCAGGGGATGCAGTCCTGTGATGGGTGGGGCCATAGGCAAAAGGGGCAGGGCTTATAAGCACCGCACCTCCTCCCCCACATTAACAAAGTTAAATTTCAGAAAGAGACAGCCCAGTGTGGTGATGAATAAAGCTCATTATGAGCTAGCCTGAAGTTTGGGGGTTGGTGGGGTGGGTAGGCTCATAATGGGCTTGGGAGTCAACTCAGTCCACCATTCCATATCCCAAAATAACATGTCTGTAGCCTCATTAGTTCTTTCAACTGCACAATGGGAATTTAATCATAATTTACAAATAGGTGATGCTAACAAGAAGGGTATTGTCATTTTTTTAATGGAAAATTGGAGAAAAACTATTGCCTTCAAGAGCAAGGGCCTGTTCAGATGACACACTAAGCCATGGTTAGGCCACTAACCCTTTTGGAGCAAATGGTTAGTGAGCATGCTTAAACCATGGTCATGTAGCCACCATGGTTAGGAACAGTTCACACAGCCCACTAAGTCATGGTTCACATGACATGCTAAGCCATAATGTTTAGCTCAAAATGCTTAACCACCATGGCTTAACATGTTGTCTGAACAGGGTCAGAGTGAGTGTAGACACAGACTCATTCAGTTTTCTGCTGCTTTATGAATATTGAGCTTTCAGAAGTTTAGGGCAGATTCATGACTCAAATCAATCTGAAATATTTGCCAAGGTGATAGAAATGAAGTTTCTGTCTCTTCCTATCTGTAATCTTCCTATCTTCCTATCTCTTCCTATTGTAAGCCTATGTGGCAGGGCCTTGCTATTTACTGTTTTACTCTGTACAGCACCATGTACATTGATGGTGCTATATAAATAAATAATAATAATAATAATAATAATAATAATAATAATAATAATCTGAAGAGGAGAAGGAGGCCACTGTATCTGTGTGGCGTAAAAGAGCCCTGTTAGTTTCAGCCCCACCAATTAATCAGAGACAAGTTTTAATCTGTGATTAAGGCTTTAGTTGATTAATGGACCAATTAAATAGATTAAATGTTGCAACCCTAATCATATGACGTGAAAAATGAATGCCTTCTGGTCTACTTTCCAAGCATATTACTGAATCAAACTGACCTGTTTTAGAACAACTAGTGTGAAGTTTGCAACCTTAACCATAAAAATGCAATTGATTTGTGACTGCAAAAAAGTTTTTCATTAAATTTGCTGGTGGTATTTATAAGATAAGGGGACATAGGGTTAAATCCAACATTGGTTCTATTTAAAGTGGGCCCATTCATTACAATGAGTCTACTCTAAATAAGACTAATGCTGGATTCAATTCATTGTCTACACCTCATCTGTGAACCTTTTTTCCACCTACTTCCTGATATTCCTACACAGAATAATCTGCCCCATTGAACACGTGCCTAAGCCCTCAGGACAATTTCAGCATAATTAAGCGACAATATTTTGTCAATACTGCATAAATATTACCTTTCTACACAGAGTTTTACATGCCAAATAAACCATGCACTATCCAAGAAAGTTAAGTTACCTGACTAATGTCACTTGTCCATGCCGCTTTTTCCTGGCGTGATGGGGCTAACAGGACAACCGTAAAAGGAGGTGCATCTGCTGGTTCTACCACAATTTTGAAGTCAAGGTGTCCAAATACTTGCCCAGATCCTTTCACTTCACAAATGGGGGTGGGGGTGGGGAGAGAATTAAGTAGTTACAGCCTGAAATCTAGAGCTCAGAGAAGTTGGGTTAGAATCCAAAGGAAATTGTTCTGCAATGGTATGTGTACAGTATGGTCAGAATCCAAAGAGCATGTGTGGGGTTTTCACTTCACCAGTGGCATTTCAAAACTTTTTTTCTTTTACTTTGAACAGCCGATTCCTAGGTTAGCACATTGTCTGAACGCAGCACATTTTCTGCAAGGTGGTTATTGTGTTGTTTTGGATGTCCCCTCAATTTCAAAATTGCCATTCACCATGGGAAGTTGCTGATCGAGAAAAATGAGTTTAAAACTTTCTTGAGCATATGGAACTAGTTATTTCACTCCTGGAAGTTCTATAGAGTTTAACATGGAAACAGAGTCCAGGCAGGAGTATCCTATTTTTGTTGGACAAAGCTTCATGCATGCATCTTTACAGCCTGCAGAGCGCTCTATCTGCCACAGAAGTGACTGAGAAAAAGCATGCTCATGGAAAGCTTTGTGTGTAAATTCTAAAATTATGTTACTGTGGGCATGTCTACACCAGCCCTTTCCTCCAGGGTAATCCCTGAATCATTCCTGTGCATCCACTTGCACAGGGGATCCTGGGGGCAGGCAGGGATGATCCCCTTTTCCCAGGATAACTACTTTCACAGTTTATCCTGATTTTTGCCGTGGTCCTTGGACCATCCCAAGGACTGCGGCTGGTGTGGGCGCCTGTCCCACCTTCTCTCTTCCTTCCCATGTGTAGCAGGGCTGGGCATGGAGCTGTTGGGGGGGGCTTCATGCCCTTTGGGGGTGGGGGCAGCATTTTTGCCATCCCAGGGATGATGGGGGTGATGGTTTGGGCATGTTGTTGATTTTTAACTTATCTTTTGCCGGGCGCCCGTGTGGCTCCTCTTCCAAAGAAAGAAAAAAATGGCGGCTGCGATGTCCCTCCTTTCTTCCGGGACATTGCATGGCCGTCAAGGTGCTGGGGGAGGACTGCGGAAGCAGGTAAGTCTGCACTCCTCCCCCCTCGCTCTACACTCTTAAAGTGTAGATATGTGTTGCATTACGTTTCATAGCATTTAAAAGCCAACCTGGCCTGCTGGCAAGAGCCTGGCAGGGCAGGAGGGACATCAGAGGCTTTTTTTTTTTAGCTTCACTGTCCTCTGAAAGTGCACTTTACATTAGATGGGCATCTGAGCCTATCTAACTTGCCCACCTTGCTGGGGCAGAAACAGGAACCAACCGACCACAGAGCTTTCTGTGGTGGCTGGAAGGGGCTGGAGGTGGGGAACAGCCATAGTCAGATCTCCTCCACCACAGTTGGAGCACTGCCTCTGGTCTTGGAGTAGGGGACCTGCAGCATCCTATGGACCCTCAGTCACTACCAAGGGGGCATAGGAGTGCTGTCTAAAGGTGCAATTCTATGCATGTTTAATGAGAAAATAGGCTTACAACTCCCAGTATGTTTAAACATGCATAGGATGCGCCCTTAGTCAAATGCTTTTCTGTTCCACTAAAACAAACAGAATTGTAAAGTGCTTTTGTTTGTCCCGTATCCACTGTATTTCACTGCTTCAGCTACTTGTATGAATATTATGGAAGACTAAAACATGGTACACTATACTAGTTCTCCCTTGCAAAATGCAGAGGATAGGAAAACATATTGGGGCCAATCATTCGAGTGTATCTCTTGCACAAGAAAGCTGTACAAGAGAAGATTCAAGCTGCAAGAAATTGTTATACTATTTCTATCACTGCCCCTGTTCCTTTAACTAGAATTTGTACCAGAGGCATTTCCTGTGGACTATATTACTTATATGTTATGCAGAAAAATAAATATTACATTCTTAAAATTATGTAAACATTATTATAACCACATTAAATTGTTTGATATAACTTACAGTCATCATCATTCATATCAGTTTCCTCAATTAGTGTGCATTCTATTAACGAGAGAACACCTCCTGCCTAGGGAAATAAATTATAGTTTTTCAGAAATCTATTTTACCCTCTCTCCCCCACTTGTAATTATGCAAAATTATGCAATTTAATGTTGCAAAGACTCCTAAAAAGTTATTCCAATAGCTACATATGTTTCTAAGAATCAAGAACATTATTAATTCCAGCAAATTAAAATAATTTAAAATTAGATGTGTTTCCCCCCCACTTAAAATAACTCTGTGATGTATTATCACAGAACAAATACAATTAATGTTATTGATAGGATTAATAACATAGCACACTCATCCATACTAGTCTAACAACTGAGCAGATGAAAATATTTGGACAAAATAAACAATATATCTAAATTCAAAAGAGTGAAACAGATTATACATACTTATTTTTTAGGATCTCAACAGAATAAATTAAAGTTGTAATGTACAAGCCTAATTCTAGAAAGATCTTGCAGTGTAAAGTTAGAGAAGACTGTACTCTAAGGCTGCAATCCTATAAACACTTACCTGGGAGTAAGCCTCTTTAACGGTGGGACTTACCATTGATAGACATGCACAGGATTGCATTATTAGTTATATAATATATAAGCAAATGTAGAAAACCTGTCATATTAAGCATACGTCTACCAGAAAGTAAATGAAGAAGAAATGTAAAGACTAGATTGCTAGAAATGTAAAAAGTAATACTCTTATTATTTAAATACTTCAGAAGCTGGAAGTTGGTCAGAGAGGTAATTGGTTTGTTAGATGTCAAAATTGAAATGGAGAACTCGGGGAAGACAAATAATTTAAAAGGAAATTCAGTTCTGAGAACAATTGGATTGCCCATATAAATTTGTAGAAAAACTTTTAAAAGGTATTATTGAACATAGAATCGTAAGTGACAAACTGATTCTGACTCTTGGTATTTTCTTATAGGTTACATTGATAAGATAAGATAACAAGGAAGGTGAAGAAATATCTGCTAGAGATGCATAAATTGTAGCATAGTCCATCTATACCCCTTCCTTCCCGTCTCCAGCAGCCACCAGAAGCTCTGAGAAACATGTTGCCCTGCAGGAACAAGATGAGAAGCAGGCACAGTTCGGTGTTGCTGCTTTCATATGGCTTCCAGTGGTAGCCCCTCCCTCCCTCGACTGCCACCAGAAGGGCTTCTGGGAAACATCTTGCCTTGAGGGAATGGGAAAATAAACACAATAGCTTTGAACTCAAAAGAAGAGAAACTACAGAAGAGAAGGAAAAAGAGGGACAGGCTAGCTCAGATGGATAATAGCTGCAGTGCAAACCTGAGTTCAGTTGATATTTTTCCACCCATCTGGGCAAGCATTACCATCATGTTTTTTTAAATACTAATAATAATGAAAAAAATATCCATCCTCCCTCCCAATCCCTTTCCTTGTATTTCCTGACTTTTTAAAATTGTGAGCCTGAAGATAGATATGGTCTGATTGTTGATTGTTGTAAGGCACTCTGGGAGTCTTTTGACTCAAAAGCAGAATATAATTGCTTTGAATAATAATAAATAAGGGTTATAAATAAATAAATAAATAAATAAATAATAAGGAAGTAAATAAAACTTGTTTCCTAAATTCTCAGTAAAATCTCAGTATAAATATTGAATCCTAAAATGGAGAAAAAAGAAAGGCATAAAAAAGTACATTGTCCCCAAGTTGAAAACTACATAATAAGCTCCATGCAGATGCAAGTGTCTTCATCCTTCTTGCAATAAAATTATTCCTGTAACATTTCACTGGCCAGATTTCAGTTTTAATCATTATTAGATTAGAAAGGCTAACACGCTCTTCAGATCCAGTCATTATGAATTTGCATATATATTGAGAGAATGTTTTCAGTCAATTCTTGTGCCTTGCCTCGGTGGCTCAGTTTACTACAACAATACATCAAAAGCCTTTCTGTTAAAATTATACTTCTGTGCAATTATTACATCTCATATGTAGTGGGAATCACCAGAACTATAAACTATAATTTTCTACATTTCACTATGCTAGTTGTAAATGTGGTAGTTATCAAAATGATGTACCTTAAGTAGATGCAGCTTTCCTCCAGAGCTCCTTGTACAAATTAAGAAGTGTTTTGTAAATAAAAAACATTGTCTTTCTCCTTCCTTTTTCAATGACAGTGATCCCAGACGAACTTTACTAAGTTTTCCCCTCTCAACTGAAGGGACTTGAATAAGAGTACCTGGTGATTACAAAAGCAAATAATACATTGTAAATACATTATTAGTAAAGTAGTGTTCTTCATATTCTATACCTCAGGATCTACTCAGTATTATGTATGTCTCTTGTAGCACATCATATTAAACATTTAGGTGATCATCGACAATTGTTTCAGCAAAGCATTTGGCTGCAATCCTAAACACAGTCTGTTTAAATCCCACTAAAGACAACAGAAGTTAAGCAACATAACTGTGTGCAGCAGGACTGCAGGATTTTGAATATGCGAAACACATGTAAGATCACACTTGTAAAAGGAAATCCAACAAACTCTGAAGTCAATAGCAAGACTTACTTTTCCTTCACTACACAAAATTACTGATTTCCTCTTAGGATAAAGAGACATCATTGTACCAACCACTGATCAAAAGAACAATTACGTAGTAGGGCTGATTACTACTTGTTTGCTTTGTACATTTCTAGAAGTGTTTCCCAAAAGTTTAACCAGCAATAGAAGCACTTACATGATGACATTACTATTGATAAAGATGTCATGAACAATGCGAAAAAGAGGCCAGATTTGAAAACAGTATATGTAATGTGTCATGGGCCCAGCAGTTGTCAATATCATTATAAACCATTATAAAGTAGTGATGGACTAGCTTCTGTCAGCAGAATGGGAGAGAGGTAATCCCCCCTTAGCCCTTATTGTAACCCTTTGGAGCATATTTGGGAAGATATGCAGGAGCCTGGAGTGGTGGGAGGAAGTCCCATTGTGTAATGTTGGATTTTACACTTTAGGCTTTTCACAGCAAAGTAATTAAATATAAATATGGATTAGGATCCAAAGTCCAGCACACACAGCAAGACTTTTCAAGTCTGCATGCTTTGCACCTACTGATAAGCTGCTCCTGAAGGTCAAGAGGTCCTCAAGGTCAGGGAGGAGCCATAGCTCATTGTGACAGAGCATATGCTTTGCATGCAGAAGTTCCCAGGTTTGATCCCCAGCTTCTCCAGGTAGGTTGAGGAAAAATTCCTGCCTGAAACCATGGAGAGCCACTGCCAGTCAAGTGTCGATAATGCTGGGCTAGATGGACCAATGATATGACTCTTATAAGGCAGCTTCCTAAGAGGTCAACTCTGTGGCTGGCATAGTACTGCTGTTGATATAATATCATCTTATAATATTGATGTTTTGTGCTTGTGGTTTTATAGATTACAATAATGTTATCACAAATTCTTTTTTAATATGTTGTGACCCACCTTGGGAGGGTTAGCCTTGCAAGGCAAAATGCTGAAATAAAATAAATAGAATAAAATTCAATGTGACTTGAAGGGCTGTAGTTGGAAAGCAAAACAGGCAAATCCTTTCTGTGTGAGTGGAAGCATTTTTCGCTCTCTCATGGGGCCACTTGGATTCTGGCCATAGTATTTTCTTTTCTCTTTTTTAGTTTGCTTTTATAATTCATTTTTTAAAAAATTCGGCAGGACAGAGTAACATTTCTATAGCAATTTAAAAAGAAAGAAACAATATTGTTTCTTTGTAAGCCTATGCGGCAGGGTTTTGCTATTTTATTGTTTTACTCTGTACAGCGCCATGTACACTGATGGTGCTATATAATAATAATAATAATAATAATAATAATAATAATAATAATAATAATAGGCTTATATTTATTAAAAGAGGAATACAGGACACAAAAGAGTGGCTGTCTGATTATATAGTGCAATGAAACTGCTAAATTTTGATGGATCAGCGACTAATCTACTATCTAAGTTTGTCATGGCAGCAGATATGCTGTCAAAATAGGTACATTTTGAAAGGCTACAAAAAATGTTGGTGAGGAGAAATGACCACCGCACCATCATTCTTTCCAAAATCATTAACAGAAGCAGCTGCTTGTAAAATGGGATCTTAAAAACGTTTGCTTTAAAGGAGCCAATTATTCTTAATGCAATACCAAATAAGAGTTGAAAGAGTGCTTATCCTGCAAGAGAATAGCAATTATATCATAATACTGAGAGACAGTGAAAAAAGACTGGTTGCCAAGGTCATTTAATCCTTCCCAAATGTGCTGTTATCGCTCAGAATGGCCACAAAAGAGTCTTGAAGTTGTAACAGAATGTTTATGTATTCATTTATTACAAATGTATCCTGTTCATGTTCAAAAAATTCAGTGGGTTATATGTAAGGTTCTTTAACAGCAGGGTGACCATATGGAAAGGAGGACAGGGTTCCTGTATCCTTAACAGTGGTATTGAAAAGGGAATTTCAGCACGTGCCATTTGTATGCATGCAGCACGTCGTGAAATTCCCTCTTCATCACAACAGATAAAGTTGCAGGAGTCCTGCCCTCTTTACTATCTGGTCATTCTAGCTATACTACAGGTTTGCCATATAAAGTCTACAGCAGTAGAGTTTACAGCAATGACTGTACCTTACCAGTATGATACAGGGTTTTCAAATGCCCATTTCTCACATTCACATTTTATATTTCTCGGGTGTTCTCTTTAAATATGTTCATTTTTTTATGGGCATTCTTCTGTTGTGCCCACTACTGAGGTCACATATTCTAGGTACTGGTGTCCTGGCTTTGAAACACAAATCTTTGAACCAGGGGTAGGCAAACTTTTGGGGTCATAGGTCCATTTGGCAATTTGGAAAAAAAACCTGTCCTGGGCATCACCACAAAATAGCTGCCATGGAAGGCATGGCAAAGGACAAATAACCTACCCCAAGCACCAAGGGCATTTCTACACCGGGCGATATCCCAGGGATCGTCCCTGTGCAGCCCCATGACACACAGGAGATCCCAGGAGCAGGGAGGGAAGATCCCTGCATTTCCCTGGGATATCACCATACCCTTTCTTTGATCCCGAGGACCATGGGTGGTGTGGCCAGCTGTCCCAGCTTCTTCCCTCTTCCCCGTGAATAGTGGGGGTCATCTGAGGGAAGGAGCCGGGACAGGTAGAGTCCAGGGCCATTGGGGGTGGGGTGGGGGTCGGGCCTTTTTTTTTTTTACTTACTTTTTCGCTGGAGCACAGGTGCACTCCAGCTCCTGTATTCTTTAAAAAAAAATGGCAGGCACAATGTCCTCCTTCCTGTCTGGACATCACGTGCCATGTTTGAATGCAGGGGAAGGATCTCATGATCAGCATATCACGAGATCCTCCCCCCTGCCGCCTCCCAGAACGCTGGGAGGTGTAGACATGCCCCAAGTAAAAGGCAGATGTGGGATCTGAATCCCATGATACAAAACAACTCCTTTGATCCCAGAATTTTCAGCATAAATATAAACCAGTTTACAGCAATCCCAGCTGCTAGTAAGAAAATGTGTTAAACATTTTTTTTAAGTTGGAGACATAGGGCACCTTGGTGGATGACAAGAAAGGTGTGTCAATGATGCCTATGTACACCACATTGCGTTAAATATTGAGGACCAAATTAAATGTTCATCTAGTCATGCATAATGTAGCTATGCATGATAGTTTTACTTACTGTTGTGTAAGCAACTATGGCCCCAATTCGGACAAGGACCATGGTGCTCCAGGAAGGGGGTTTAAAGCTTCCTTCCAAACTGTTTTTGCCCCAAATTTTGGGATGAAAATGGTTGGGGGAAGCTTTAACCCTCCCTCCCAGGATGACACTATCCCAACCTGAAATGTGGATGCTTACTTGAGAGCAAGTCAAACTATCATGCATAGCTATACTGTGCATGATTAGTCAAACGTTTAGTTTGGCCCTGGCCCAGCTCCTATTCTTGAGTTTTAGGTAAATATAGGTATGAGTTTTCACCCAGGCCAATAAGTTGCCAAGTCAAGTTCAAAGTGCTTGTGCTGATGTTTCCACAGCTGAAGATCTGGATACTTGATGGAGCTCCTACCCCATTATATACCTGTCCAGACATGGATTGATTTGGGATGCCTTATTGATGGCACCACATTTGCATGTAAGTTAACTATATTCACATATGGCTGAAAACATAGCTCTGTCTAGAAGTATACAGTATTTATTAGGAGAGAGCTTTAAGCCAATAAAAATATTGACTACAGTAAAACGTGATATTGAAACTTTATTTCCAACTTCTTTTTAGCAGCATTGTTCAGAGTTCTGAAAATAGGTGCCTTCAGGTGAAGTATTTCAGTGAATAAAAATATACTAAATAAATCTTTGTAATATTTCAGTTTATTAATTTACAGATTTCTTGATAAATACACAATGCACGATCCACCATTATTGACATGTTAAGGCTTTGTTCCTAAACACACTTGTGAAGAAGTAAGTGCCTAGTTAAACAAGATGCTGGATACACAAGAAGAACTTCCCTATGCATTATTCCATATAGCCCACCAAACAAAAGGTTCTAGATCTGTAGGCCAGCCCTGATGTATGCAATATTTTCCTGCCAGTGCGGCTTCCTTTTAAGCTGTCGGTCACTGAGTGCAAACACACACATATAGACTAATGCAGTAAATAAGAACTTTTTACACAAGGTACCAGGTCATATGAAACCCTGCACAAGTAAGCACTTTCCATGAGCCTGGAATCTCAATCAAATCCGACTCAAGACCAAATGAATGTAGTTCAACTTGTTTCCAGGTAAATGTACTTAAGACTCTTACTGTAAAAATATTTTGCCATAGATATAAGCAGTTACGCAGTGAATACATTTCAACACACTAACGTATAGTAGGAAAAATGCACAGCATAAAGAATTCACATACAACAATTTATTTCTATTAGAATGGGCTATTATAAATGGAGTAATACAATAGAATTCACAATTTATTTATTTGACTCTATTCACAACAAAAGCAACACTTTCTGGTCTTAAACATTTCAAGTGTCATCCCTGTAAATATGTAAAAAGGGTCACAGAATCATAAACCCATTGAATGGCAGGATGTTAGTCAGAAAATATCTTCCAAGAATGCAGATATTTTATAGAATAAAGCATACAGAATTGGCTATGTACACTTTTGGTGAGGACACTCTATTATAAGACATTGAAAGGTGTTTTTTTTCTTTTTTTGTAAGCAGCCTATCTTCCAGATCACTGCTGCACTCAAGAATACACTGCCAAGCTTCAGCAAACCTGTGTGCCACAACAGCCCTTGATATATTAGAAGATAAAAGACCTGCAGTGCAAATGTCTAACAAGAACTATTTTTATTTATATAAGTAAATTAGCTGAACATTTTGTAGAACAACTTGCATTCTCAGACTTAGTGATCCAATACCTCCATCAGAAAATATATTGAGCAAGAGAATGAACCTTAGTGTCAAGCATGTTGACTGCTGTGCCAGTGCTATTTATCATATCTGTGTCACTTTCACAGCTATTTAATTCAAATTCTAGGACGGCCTTCCCCAACCTGGTGCCCTCCAGATATTGGAAGGTTGTTCTAGGGAGATAATGCCGAGGTAAATATTGATCAGAGCAGGGGCAGACAACCTTTTTGGAGCCAGAGGCACATTTGGCAATTTGAAAAATTGTCCTGGGCACTATCACAAAATGGCTGCCATGGGAGACATGACAAAGGACAAGTAGCCTGCCCAAAAGACTGAGTAAAACGCAGAGCTCACACAACAAAGTCACCTACTCCTGTATCAGAGGAAAAGCTATGACAAAATAAAATAATATTTTAAATTTCTGTGAGAGGATAAGATTTCTGGCTTTCCTTCTTTTCTTTATTATCTTTTGCCTTTTTTGATATGGAATTCAATAGCTGAGAATTTTAATCTGAGCCCAATTTTGATACTTTTGTTTGAAGTGGAGAGTTGTTTTCAACGACTATCACTGCAAACACTGTCTGAATCCTATGAAAACTGCCTGTATAAAGTCTTTCTGAAAACAATGCAGAAATATGAATGCTCCATCCAGACAACTGTGCGATTTTTCCCCAGTGCTGCTAGCAGAGATATTTTTTAATATGCTTCTCAACCCTCAACCTAACCCTGATCTCTGTAAACACATACTCTAGCCCCACAATAGCAAAGAAACCTCTGGAATTTGGGGGAGTTTAACCAGCAGCTTACATCCAGTTTTGGAGTCAGCTCTTCAAAGAAAACATTCCAAAGTATTGGTGTGCAATTGGTTTCGGACTGTCTTAAAGGAGATCTCCAGACTGTGGCTGCAACTTCATTTTTAGTTTCTTCTTAGAAACCATAATACACAAAGCACAACTCAGATTCATATAGCATATGAATGGGACCTGTAACAAAATATTGTAATGTATAGTTCTCTTGTTCAGATTTCCCTGTTCCAGGATACCCCATCTATTCTCCCCAATTCCAGTTTCTGATTTAGCCCTCTTTGGGATGTTTCCCCGCCCCCCGCCCCCCAAAAAGAAAGCTTTGTACTTCTATGAATGTTTGGGTTCCTCTGAGCCTGCTGATACTTTCCTCTTGTGCACAGTTGGCGCTATTTTGGTTACATAATGAGTGGCAGAGAACTGAGTTTGCTATTAGTATATATCAGCCTTCCCTAACTTGGTGCCCTCCCATCATCCCAGCTAGCATGGCCAATGGTCAGGAATTCTGGGAGTTGTAGTTCAAAACATCTGTAGGGAATCAGGTTGGGAAAGGCTGGTACAAACGATGGTAAGTAATTCTTTCCCCACATATGTGGAGCTTCCACAAGATATCTTTTCCAGCACATACAAGTAAGGCACGCCCCAAAGCATTTCAAGTACACCAGATAACGTCATACTCGCACTGGCATTGAAAAAACCATGTGGTAATAGTTATTCTTATTTTCTCAAATTGCATCATTTGGAGCTGTTCCTGAAGCACAAATGAAAAACGGGAACAAAAGGCAGCTGTTTTCATTCCTCACAATCTCTCCACCATTTGACAAAGCTTCAAGTACTTCAAGTTTCTCTTGTGCTTTTGCCCGAATGTTGGCATCATCTGGGACTGCAACATCTATTGGCCAGACAGACCTATTTTCCATGGTGCTGTAGATAATATCTTGTCCACTGAAGACGATAGTCCGGTTATTGTGTATATTAGTTTCCCATGGGTGCTTTATTATTATAGTGCTGCTGTTTTTCATGTCCCCTGGAAAAAAAACAGCACAGAGGTGGGGCTCAGCAGCAGCCCAAAACTGTAGGGCTAAAATTCAAGAATCATATCTGGACATGTGCAGACTTCTGACGCCAGGTATATATTGCACCCTTATCTTTCCCAATGATGCCAACATTAATTCTGCTTTTTTTTCCATTCCACTTTCTTAATTCTCTATAAATGCACATTAAACTAAATAGTCTTACCTTGCCGTATAAATGTTTGGCTGGTGTCCAATAATATGTCACAACCCTCTACTATCATTCTTTCTATTGCAAGGTTTTTCCGTATGTTTTCTGTGTCACTCACTTCATCATGCATCACTCTATTGCAAAGAAGAGAGGAAAGGGGATTTTCAGCATGCTACAACTTTGGCAAAGTTCTGCTCATTGTTTAGTGTGTGTGTGTGTGTGTGTGTGTGTGTGTGAGAGAGAGAGAGAGAGAGAGAGAGAGAGAGAGAGAGAGAGAGAGAGAGAAAGGATGCACAGCAATGTTATGGCATGTAGTAACCCCAGCCAGCATAAACAATGGTCAGAGTTGCAGGCCAAATCATCTGGAGCGAATCATAACTTATTCCCTAATGGGAGCTCATGATGAAAAGTGACTTCAACATACACTTCCTAAATAATAATAAAAAAAACATTTTCAGGCATATTGCCTAAAAGTCAGGTAACAATCTTTGAAACATAAAAATTAAACTCCTGAAATGGAGAGCCATGGTGCACTCGGTAGTGTTGAGTCTGGATATCGAAAATTTTCACTTGGCTACAAAGCTCACAGGAAGGACGTGGGAAGTCATTCTTCAAGGTAGGGATAGAATATCTCTGGCGGTTGAAATATAGTTCCCATTAGCCCCAGCTACATGGCCAGTGGTCATAGATGTAGTCTAGCAACTGATGATTCCTCTGATAAAAACCTCAGATAATGACCCAGTTCACATGTTACAGTGTCAAATCATGGGTTAAATAATGTAACCCATGTTTTCTGGAGATGTGTGCTGTTCATGAGCTACTTCTAGTTGCTGTAAACAACCTCCAATAGCTACAATCAGAGGCTGTCAGAGTGGTTTAGGGTCTAAATAGCCCAGCAGTTAACTTGTAGTTTGTTGTTGGGTTAATTAAGCCATGATTTGCCACCATTATGTGTGAACTGCCCCAACTTGTTCAGCCACATAAGCTTTGTGACTACTTAAATTGGGCTCAAGCCAAAAATTGAAATTCCAATCAATAATTAAGGCACAACTATGCTTATGCTGGGTAAACACTGGCTTTTAAGTGTACTTCCAAAATACAAATTCTGTTCCCTGGGGACAATTCAGAATAAATTTTAATGTTTGTTGTGCATGAATATACTATAATTCAAACATTTAAAAGGAATGTATTGATTTTACATTTTGCAGGTTCTATTTTAGGATCTTATGCATAGAACAAAAGAAGTCTCACCTTGAAAGTTCTTCTAGCTTAGATTTAGCAAATTCTAGGCTTTTTCTCTCCACATGTTCATGCGGTGTGTGAGCCAAAAGTTCATGAAGTGTTATAATATATCTAGGAATCTAAAGATGAGTGAAAGGGATTATCAGCAATGTTTTTTTAAAGGCATGATTGAGTATAAAATGAACATGCTTTTCTTTACTTTCTTTTTTTGCTTTAATTATATTACAGCACCACAAACTCACCTAGTTAAAATAATGTTTGTTACATTAGGCACAGTTCTTCGGAATCCCAAAAGTAACTTTTAAAAATGGTGCAGTGACAGTGATCTGCATGCAGATATTAGGGGTATGCATCCACTTTGGATGACGTCCAAATACCGAACCAGGCTGCTTCGGAGGTATTCAGACTGCCTCTGAAGCAAAGCACTCCTTCCCTGTAGCAATCCAAAGTGAATCAAGCTGTTCCTGAATCTTTGGGCCAGTTGTCAAAAACTTGATATGTACCTTCAGAGCAGTCCTTCCTCACACTGTCAGCATGAGCAGGGGCTGCTCTGAAGGCATGAATGAGGGAAGCTGTCACAATGGGAAAATAAAGGCTGCATCCCTGAAAATGGCTGCTATGGGGAAGGCTCAACCCATGCCAAAGGCCTTGTTACCCCAGGGGCTCTTCGCCAGGGTGGGCTTCCTCCACAGCTGTTTTTAGGGGTGCAGCATTTACTGAATGGTTATATGACAGCTGTTGCTCTCAGGGTAAGTTGGGACTGTTCTGAAGGCCACATCAGTGAAGTCCCTGCTTGTGAAGGCCCTTATAGAAGTTCCTCCTTGTGTTGACAGAAGTAGTTGTCATATTATCATTAAACTGCCTCAGGTCCAAAATAAAGTGGGTCTTTTCCAAACTAGAAGCTGCATCCATCTCTCTCTCTCTCTCTCTCTCCCTCTCTCTCTCTCCCCATCTTAATATTAAGGGGAAATTGTGTTACTTACTCAGAGTGTTTGTACTTCCTGCTGTTTTGCGTGATTGTTATAGGCTGCATTACATGGGCAGAGAGGGGTAACCACATGGTTTGAATTAAATACTTCCCCTCTGTTCATTTCAACTGAGACACTGCCATCTATTGGCAGAGGATTCCACTTTTTTTAGGATGTTACCACTTTAAAAGTGGTTGTCGTCTCAGCAGTTATAAGTGTGCTATAAATCACTTGTTTAGAGAAGCCCTCATCTCTCTCCCTCTCTGTTGTTGTTTTTTAAAAAACCCACAACACTATGATTTCCCTGCAGATTTGGTAACCGTCCTTCACTGTCCCAAGGCCCATTTGCACATCCTCCTAGACTGTATGCAGTTGTTCCCCTTTACTAATATTAGGGAATTATAGGGAAATTTGATAATGAAAATTCTGAAATAACACAAAACCATTAAACATAGGATCAAGTCATTTTAAAAACAAAACAAAAATAAAATAAAATTTTAAAATAAGAAAATCTTAACATCTATTTGACTGCAATATAAAATGTTTTTCCACCAGATAAATGAATTGAGTTCTGCTATAGCAACAGCCATTGGAATTACAACCAAAAGAATGTGAACAGCTTTTTATAAATGAAAACTACCTGAAACATGGGGTAGGTAAGAAATGTCTCAAGCATTCTGCCTTCGCATGCAGGATTGGCTTCATATTGCTTCAAGAGTTTGTCAAAATCTCTGTTCTGCTTGCAGTTTGCAAGCACTTGGAGACTATACTGGTGATTTCGAACAAATTCTTGATAAATATTCAGCATAGGTAGCAGAATATCAAATAAATCAGCTATAAAGAAAAAAGACAAAAGTCAAGTTTTGTTGCCATCTACCTTTTCCACGGGGCATTCATAGGAAGGAAGCAGGATGTTAAAATCAAATTATCTACGTTATGTCTTAACAAGGAATACATGTCCCATTCCCCTAGTTAATGTCACCATTTGGCTGCTTATGAATTCTATCAATAGTTGACTGTATACTATTAACCTCGAATAGAGTTGCTGCCATATGGATTATACTAATGAGACCAGACAGAGGAAATGTGCAAATCTGACATGCAGATTTTAAGAGGCCCCTCTTTTCTTATTACAGAAATTCAAGGGTGAGGAAAGCTACACTTGTTGAATTTCTGCCTGTCATGCAGCTGTCAAAGACAAAGCATCTCTGTATCTTGGGGGGGGGGGGCAATTGGCAACTTTACTTTTCAGCCATACATCACCCTCCAAAGATTGTTATTCCTTCTGAAAAACTATGGCACTATTGAATACTAGCACAAAAATAACATTTTAATGTAAGTAACTATGATACTTACCTAAAATTAAAGTAGGCCAGTTTGCTATTCTTGCCTTTAATCCTTGATGAAATATTTCATGAAGAAACATTATAGTTTCACTGGAAAGAAGTAAGGTTAGAAATAATAAAAATGAAAGTTTAAGTATGTCAGTAGAAAATATTGCATGAATATTATCGGCACATATTACACATAGCCTGATCCTACTCATAATTGCATAAACAGATATAGTTCAAAACCTTTGGAATGGAGTGTGTTAGAAATATTAATCAAATAAATAAAAATATGTTACTAAGTAAGAGCACTATCATGTGCATATTTAGACAGAAAAGGGCACTAAAACTCCCCCAAAGACAGTGGAAACAAGAGGTTTCAATTTCAAGAAGTCGAAACATTTAAATACAACACATGACATATTTACACAGACACTGCAGTGTCCATGTAGTTCAGGACGGAGAGTAGATTCTGCATTCCACCATTATAAAGCAGTAATTGTGTGTGTGTGTGTGTGTGTGTGTGTGTGTGTTTGTGTGAGTGTGTGTGTGAGTGAGTGAGTGAGTGAGTGGGTGAGAGAAATCCTAACGTTCATAAAATCGAAAACATTTCACCAATCTTGCTGAAATTTACATGTGCCAGACATACTGACTTGCAATGATGGGAGTTGTAATCCCACACCTTTGAAAGGCACCAGGTTGGGGAAGGGCTGCTCTAAGCAAAAAAAAAGAGAGAAGTAGGTGGCCCTAAGTTGTTCATCATCAGTTTTCCACAATCCCACAATCACCTCTGCATATCATATTCTCCATCCTGTCCTCATGATTTATTTGCTTTGCGAGAATGAGAATTTCAATTGCACTTCCTGCCTCCTTAGGGAGGTTGTGGTGTTAAGGCTTGTGAGCTATAACTTCCAATTTCCCTGCCTTTTGGTGCTTGGTTGAAAACTGTAGAGCCTTAACATTGTTACATACATTTGTAAACTGTAGTTTTTTTGTTTAATTAAATTCTACTGAGTTTTTGTTTAATGCTGTGACTGAAATATTCCATGGAAAAAGAAGTTAAGAGGAAAGTGAAGAAATAGATAAAGTTGGGTCAACTTCATTCTGTCAAAATGAAATCCACAAAATATATAAAATAATACCTGTTGAGGAATATGCTACTGACATCATCATGACTAATTGGTGGTTTCTTTGAACTTGCTGCCATTCTTAATGGCCTTAGAAAACAATTCACAAGGATATAAAGTTGATGTACATATTCGGATTCAGCTTCAACCATGTTGAAAACGATCTGATTTCTCTTTCGCATACTTTCTGCATGTGGAGAACAAATATAATCTTGGACAATAGTCTTCCATTTTCTTCTACACAACCAACCTCGCATAAAACTCTGGACCTAAAAATTAAGTAAAAGAAGAACACATTCTTAACGGTCTTTGAAATACAAGTACATGAGGCAGAATAAACATATCTGTAATCTTCAAATGTTGCTGTGAGCAGATTTTCAAAAATCTATAGATATATACACCTTCATAGGGAGGAAAAGTTACAAGTGCAGCTGCCCCCAGCTGGAGAACAAAACATAGGAAGATGCTTTATACCAAGTGAGACCAATGGTGTATCTAGCTCAGAATTGGCTACAATAGTGAAGGGTAACGTTTGATCCTCCATAAATTGTTGGATTGCACCTCCTATCAAACCTCACTACTGGCCGTGCTGACTGGGACTGATCAGAGCTACAGTCCAACAATATTTATTTATTTATTTATTTTATTTTATTTGAAACATTTGTATCCTGCCCTATATCATTAAGATCTCAGGGCAGCGTACAGAGAAAAGCATACAATATAAAACAATAAATATGCACAGTTAAAAACAAATTAAACCATGAACCAAGTTAAAACAATATATAATTTAAAAGCAGTTAAAACAATTAAAACAATGTGCCATCTTAGTGAATTTAACCATCAAAGGCTTTGTTAAAAAGCCATGTTTTTACTTGGCGTCGAAATGAAATCAGTGTTGGTGCCAGTTGGGCCTCCAAGGGGAGGGCATTCCACAGTATGGATGCCACAACAGAGAAAGCCCTCTTCCTTGTCCCATCATAGCGTATATGTTGCATTGGTGGGATGCAGAGAAGGCCACATCTGGAAGGTCACACATTTCCCACCCCTGGTCTACAAAGCCTGACAGCACTTTTCCAGGAATTCAGACAGGAGTCTTTCATAGTCCAACTGGGAACCTCAAATTAAAACTGGAACCTTTAGCAAGCAAAGCCTTGCAGATTTTGGAGTTGCACCGTACATGTGAAACCCTGTTTGTTAAGGAGCACCACATGTAGCACACACATTGTTGTGGACTGAGTAAAAATTTTAGGAAAAGATATCTAAAGGTGATATTGATTTCATCTATCTTGATCACTTGCTGCCAAGATTGTCTTTCCGTCGCCATGTCTTTCCTAGACTTTCCTCTACTACAAAGCATTTGACAATAGATGATAAGGTGTGTGTTTGTTTTAAATGGGTCCGGGGGGGGCGTTATTGTTGATTGCATACAATGGTTTTATATGTTTGTATGTGAGTGGCTTTATATTGTGTTACTATTTGTATTTCTATGGTTTTAATCTTTGTAAGAAAGCTTTGGCTATTGGGTAATATAGAAATGTAATAAATGAAATTAAAAGAATGAATCTACAGAAATTACACTGAATCTACAGAAATTACACTAAAATCACCAAAGGCCAGTGATATAGGTTTCTGCACCAGCAAGTAACTACTTGAGATGGGCCCTAATGGCAACTGTACTACATTTCTGCTGACAATGTGAGCAAATCCTGGATTTGCTGGATGATATCCTGGAGCCAGCAACAATACTGCATTCCAGACTGCTGCCCTTGCTGGATGTAGCACAGTAGTGTGGTTGAAAGAGTAAGTCGCAGCCCCTTATCTCCTTTTCCTGGAGGCTTTTCATTAAAACAATCATTTCTGGGGAAGCTGAGCCATATGTAAAAGAAAGAAAAGTGTGTATAGTGAATGCTAATAGAACAATGTTCAGATCTGAAAACTTCTAAACACTCAAACTGGCCACATTATATGGCAAAAGTAAAAATTCATAAACTACATACCTAATGTTACTGAAATAATTTGACTTTTGTAGTTCTGGGCTCTAACGCAGCGTGTTACAGAGCATGTAGAGTTTTGTTTTGGATTTTTTGCACTCTATATATTATATTAATGATATTTGACTATATAAACTTTATTTCCTTTTCTCCTTCTTTGCCTCACTATTGCAGTGTTAGGTCACCAACTATTAAGGGCATTCCCTTTAGACTAATTATATCAAACCACAAATCTATTTTCTATGGATGTCTTATATAAAATGGGTTGAAAACACAACGGTCAGCAAAGCTATTCTTAACACTATTTCCACATGGCTTCAGGGGCACATAAACCTTATCCACATCTAGCCAGAGTAATGAATCTCTGCCTGCTTCACTAATGGTACATCTTAGACATTAGGTGATCCTACTGCAGTTTTAAAATGGAATGCAAACTGAGCTGAACTGAACCATTTTATACTTAATACATTATTTTTCATTATTCAAAGAAAAATAAAGGCAAATTATGTTATCTCTTTCCCATTTAAACAGGGTATATAAAAATTTACCTTTTTGATCTTTTTAATATCTGGATCTTCTTCTTCTTGATTGCCTTGATATGGTCGCATTCGTTCTTTCGTTTTATTGAGAGCTACAATCTGGCAAAAGCAAAATAAATAAATAGTTAGAGCTTTCTGCACATTTCAGAATCTCACTTGATATTTCGCAGAGCTGTAATGTCAAACCACTGAAGACTTCTTAGCCATGCATGACTAAAAACAACCTTCCTGGTTTTATCAATATTCTTCCAAAGCCTGAAATTGATTCTGTAAAAACAGCTCGCACCTAAGAAAAGAACAATCCTTTCTGTTCCCCAGGTGCAAAGGTGTGAATGACTTATGTGACAAGGCCTGGAGGCAATGGTACATTCCCCCATTTTCCATGGACTCCAAAATTGAAACAATTAACAATTAACAGCCTTCAGTATTATACCTTCTCTATTCATCAGTAAACAGGAATTAACTCATACAGATAAGTATTTACGGTAAAGAAGGTCACTGTCCCTTGCTATGCTACTATGCGGGTAAATATAAGCCCCCTAGGAATGTCTCGTTTAACCAATATCTTGGAGGAGTAAGTTCACTGGTTAACAACTTTTGGTAAATACCTCTAAAAACTATTTGGCTGTTTCTCAGGGAGGATGGGTGCTGGGAGAATGTGGGACTGGTAGAGGAACCAAACCCACCAGCGATACTCTAGAACATTAAGCTTGTCAGTCTCTGTCTTAGGGGAAATAGACTTGTCCTCCTCATCCCTACGAACTAACTTGTAGTCGCAGCTCCACCAAAATTGGAGTCACCTACCCCCACTGACAAAACCAGCTAGCAGCAATGCCTTTTTTTCATTTTTTACTTTAGAGAAGGCACAGGGGCTCTGATCTGTATTGAGTCCCTAGCATTAGGGGGTACAGGGCTTTTAAGATCTGGAAAAGGCCCCTGCACCTACTTTAGAGTAAAAATGCTAGACATACATATCTGCTAAACACACATTTAAAGTAATATCTATTTCAGCCCTTAATCTAGTCATGCATAGCCCAGTATCCACCAGGGACCTGATTAAGCTCCTATATTTTCTGTCTTCCCAATATTCAAAGATAGGACTGTTTTCAAGGAACATCTCAACAGGCTACAACACAAGGCTGGAGACTTGCATTTGGCTTGGTAGAGGTGAGAATGCATGCATTCCTGCTCTATGGAAACAATACAATACCATATTCTGTAAAAGAACAATCTGTAAAAAAAATTGGCAAAAACTCAAATAAAATGCTAGAAACATCTTTGTGTCACTTATCAGGCAAATGTGTCTAGTCTACATACTCATTGGTGGTTACTTCACTATTAACTAACGGTCCAATTCAGCCATCTTATAATTCATGGGAGTTTTGCAATTGACTGAAAAGGGAGGTAGATTTCATTCCTAAAATATTAATTAGCCATTAATGGCAGTTCAGTACAAACGAAGTAATAAAAATAACCTGCACATTATTTCCGAATATACCTCAGATTTAAGCCTTTCAATTTCTGTGTCTTGGTCTTCAAGCTGATGTCGTAGCTGATTGGCTGAAATCTTTTCTGTTTCTACAATCTGAACTAGATGAATATATTTTTGCATTAATACTTCCCTCTCAATCAGGATGTCTGAATAGCTACAAACAGGAAAAAAGAGGAACAGAAACTTTTCAGTTAGTTGACATGTCAGTCACAACCTGTGTAACCACTGTAGGTAACACATTTAAATTGAAAAGGAAAGTACTAGATTACAACCTTCCTACTGTAGTAAATTGTAAGGTCTGTTTCCAAGGGATATGACAGAATTCTCATCCATTTTTATTTTTAAATCAATTATATAAACATGATCAGGGACAACATAAATATTCAGGATAACTGAAGTGCTTCAGTAGTATTGGCACACTTCTCCATATAGGGATTTATTATTGCAGGCACTGGCTAGGGATGTATGAGAAATTCATTTCAATTGATCAGGATTTACCCAGGGCGGATCTACACTAGTATTATAACGTTGCTAGTGTCCGTTTCTAACGTTGTTATCTATCGGTTTTTAACATCACGGGGCACACTATTGGAATGTAGCGTTACTTACATTTAGCTGTAACGTTATTGCAGGGCACACTGTTTTCAATCGTTTTAGTTCTTCCTCTTCTCTGAGAGTAGCAGAGCTGCTCGGTTTGCTCCACCCACTTCCGGCCAGGGAATAGCCTGAATGCATAGGAGCCAGCCACTTTGCTAAAGCTAAGTAGGTCTGACTCTGGTAAGGGTTTGGATGGGTGACCAAAACTTTAAGGGGTTAGCAGCATTGGCTGTCGCTCCTTTGACAATAGTGGTTAGAGTTTTGGACTGGGAGCAGAGATCCGTGTTAATTTTCCTGCATGGAACTACAGCTATCCTTTGTTTACCAGGAAGTGAGTTTAGATCCTTTGCAAAGGGTTTGAAGGTAGGAAATGTAAAAAAAATCTATAAAAAATAACGGATGACCCAATTCAATTCACATTTGGTATGCTTAAAGTTCTCCCTAATATCTATTACTGTGCCGATTTTGGTGTCTTTATCTTTAAAGCTTACGCAGATGTAAGCATTTGTTTAAAATCCTGCTCCTGCGCCCGCAGCGTCGGCTTGGAATTAGGGTGAATCTTTTGCAAATGAAGCAGAATTAAAGCAAGATGCATGGGAGTACTTCACAATAAAAGCAAATTTTAAGGTGGAAAACTTCTGAGTCCTTCGCATGCAATTCACAGTGATTGCACAGTTTAGCGCTGGTGTGATAAAGCTCCAACTGCTGTAGCAGATAAGATAACAAACGGGGCAAAGCAAAGGAAGGAGAACAGGAAGTGGGTGGAGCAAACCCAGCAGCTCTGCAGAGAAGAGGAAGAGGAAAATTACCGGAGAAGAGCTAATCTCGATAGAACGGGGCACATGCAATCAATTTCAGCACTACAACTAAGCAACAATGAAAGGGAACAACAAAATAGAACCAGTAAGTACAACTCATTTACAATGTTAGAGACACAGGGTCACGTGACCCATTCATAACGTTAGAATAACATCAGTGTAGATTCCCACCCAGTTTGCACACTTTCCAGACAGAACATGGACTCAGACACAATAACTGGGTTCAGACAACACAATAACCCATGATGGGTTAAATAACCATCATGGATTATTTAAGCCACCGAGGGTTATCGTGTCATCTGCCAGGAATTTTTTAACCCAAATGGGTTATTTGCTTGAAATAACCTACTCTAATAACCCAGCATCTGCAGTAGGAGTTATTTAACCCACCATAGATTATTGTGTCGTCTGTCCAGCAACGAGGGTTAATTTGCTCAACTATAGAGTCACATGGCAAGGCAAGATCATATAGCTGCCTCTGCTCTATGAATCCTTGAAGGTTTGCAGGATTGGAACTACACTTCACAGGCAGTCTCCCCAAGTTGGGAGGCACCCAATCTATCTTCAAAATTCTGTGCAGTTTCACCCAGGGGAGGAAACTCCAGGGTGCACAAATAAATATTTTGAAAATAAGCAAAAATAAAGAAAACAGCCAGAAATGCATATTTCTTCCATAACTTAAAGTGCACAATTGTACAATTATGAATTCACACAAATGCAAATTCACACAAATTTGCAATTATGCAAATTCACATTTGCCCATCATGGGCTATCATGATGTCAGAATACAGCCATTCTATGGTCAAAGTCCATACATTTCCGAACTTGCAGTGCAATATCCAAATTGAAAAAGTTGCACTGCCAACATTGGGAAAATGTACATGTAAAAAATGCATACTTTTGAAAAATGTGCATAAGTCCATTTTAATCAATGAGGGAAGTAAGTGTATATTTCAAAGGGGCTCACAACTGATGCACACATACGTGCAGATTTTCATGGACGAGGGGAGCTCACACTCTGATAAGGACTCAAGCTGGAAAGAGCTTCGAGATGGAATTTATAGAACTCTGGCAGTTCGGTTTTTGCTGCTTCTCACATCCTCAGCACTGGAAGAGTGCCAATCTTTTAATTTAGGAGGGCAGGATGAAAAGAGAGGACACCGATCTATTATTATTAATTTAAGCCATTATAACACAAAAGTGATATTGGAATGCATGTTTTATTTAACTGATATTAATAAATGTTAGAAGTATGCATAATGGGACTCTAAAACACAGAATTGGTATTGTTAATTTGTACCAAATTGTTAAGGCATTGCTCTTGAGAACTCTGGATTTTCTTTGGCAAAGACAATTTAATTGATATTGACCTCATAAGGCATACAAGTAACTCACTGGAATCGGTGCTGAAATGCTCTTTCTGGGTCAGGGCGTACATGGGACAATGTACATAAAACTAAAATGTTCCACAGAAACATTTTATTTCTGCTTGACTTGTTCTCTCTACAGGCTCTCTCAGTTTCTTTTGCTTTTGCCTGCCTGAGAGGAGCAGCTGTGGTGCAGAAAAAGCAATGTCAAGTAACTAATTAACTGCAAAAGCCTTTACATTTCTACTCAGGTGTAAGCCCCATGTGTTCAATAAGCATACTTTCTACACTGTCACTGAAATTGGCTATCCTTACAATTCTGAATTTAAAAATACTAAAATAAAGTATTTGAGGTCATTAAAATTTTAACCTATTCCTATTCATGTAATTTAAAAACTATGAATATATTATTCATTATGATTAAACAGTATTCTATCAATCCATGGCAGAAACTGGGAATACCCATTAAATTTGGTTGCTTGCTTGGAAAACCAATTCAGAATTGCCTAATTGATAAGCGCTCTCAAAGTCATTTTCTTTGTTTACAAGTAATAATGAAGATGGGTTTAGATTTATATTATATTATATATTATATTTATATTATATACTAGAGTGACCAGATTTAAAAGAGGGCAGGGCACCTGCAGCTTTAACTGTTGTGATGAAGAGGAAATTTCACCAGGTTCTCCATATATACCAATGACACCTGCTGATGTTCCCTTTTCAATTCAACTGTTAAAGATACAGGAGCCCTGTCCTCCTTTTCATATGGTCACCCTACTTATGCATGATATGGTACTAATCTAGTCACTGAAAACAACTCTGGAGAGTGCTGGATTGAAGTTCATAGGAAGGAGGAGGCAGAGCAAGGATAGCTGTTGTTGCTACTGCTGCTGCTGCTGCACAACTGTAATAATGAGGACAGAATAGATAAAAGAGAAAAGTAAGGAATGACTGGTTACATAGCAATGGTCATTGAAGGTTTCCCACCTGGCTTGGTGAATAGCATCTACCCATTCTTGTCCATCTGCTTCCTCCTCGCAACGAAGTTCAAGTGGCTTCTGTCCTTCATGGCCAAAGAGGACAGTAAAATAGTACTGTAAATTATATAAAAAGAAGAGGTTTGAACATAGTAGTATACAGCAGTCACCAAGCTGCAAACATTTAGGGCAAAATCCAACACTGCTGCTGCACTAGCAGGAATGATTGCAAACACAACGAGAATGTAGCATCTACTAATGCTGCCAGAAACTACCCAAACTGCTGCTTCTTTAATGAGACAAGTCAGGAGAGGTTGTGGAAGGCAGCTCCATGATTTATCCCATTCCAAAAGCGGTAATTTTGGGTAGTTTCTTGTATTGTGCTACTTTCCCATCACACTAGCAGTTATTCCTATTACCGCAACAAGTTTAGAGTTGGTGGATTGCCAGCAATGGATACTGCCCTTGTTTTTAATTGTTTTTAAAAATTTCTATGTTAAAAGATTTTATGTTTTTATTATGTCTTTTTGTGAACTTCCCAGCGAACTTTGGCTATTGGACAGTATAGAAACAAAATAAATGAATTAAATGCCCTTAGTATAATATCAAATAAATAATACAGCCAAAACATACAACTGAAATCTAGCTCATGGGTTAAATAGTACGTATTAAGAAAATAAGAAGACCCTGCTTGATGGGACTAAAGGCTGGACTCTGTGTCCTATAGTGGCCAATTAACCAATTGTACACAGTATTTGAAGTATAGTATCATAGATTTGTATAAAGGCATTATGATATTGGCAATATTTATTTTCCATCCCATTGCTAACCTGAAGATTAAGCTCTTGACTAATACATTGTTCTCAATAAGAGTAGAAATGACACATACTAGGAACTATGGAACTGGGACAGGACTGCAAGACCTTGAGGTGAATCCTTTCTGTTTTGGTTTTGTGCCGCCAGAATAGAACTGTGATGGGGAGGCCTCAGGGGACAATGAAGTTCTTAGGACAGATGAGGGTGAAATTTACATATTGTTCTGAATAAATTAGCTAATTCTTTGACTGGAGTTTCTTGTTTGATTATTTTTTGTGTGTTTAAAAATATTTTTAACCTTTGCAAAATGCAAACCATTAATAGTATCATGCAATTCGACAAAAACAGAAATATAGAAAGACATGTGAATAATGGCTCAGTTTAGACATAGGCCTAATCTACACCAAGCAGGATATTGCACTATGAAAGCTGTATGAAAGCGGTATATAAAAGGCAGGAGCCACACCAAACAGGATATAGCACTATGAAAGCAGTATGAAAGTGGTATATGGTCAATGGGCCCCAACTGTTGTCAGTGCACTTCAATACCACTATAAAACATTAGTGTAACTCCTGCCTTTTATATACCTCTTTCATCGTGCAATATCCTGCTTGGTGTAGATTAGGCCATAATGTCTTCAGTCTAATAAGACATAGTTTATTGCCCCCAGCCCCAGGGAAGACATGAAACAAGTATCTTTTGGCTAAGGGTGATGACTTCATTAAAATCAATAATAAGATGTGTGGAGATACCCTATAAGATGCCTACCCAATCCCCCTCATTCACCAGGTACCCACTACAGGAGGCAGCTGCATTAAACCCTCAAATGTCCCCTGCATTTGCCTCCAAGGGATGAAGGCAAAATTACCCCTGGTATATGGACTGAGGAGGATGAGTGTTGCACTCACTTGGTCCAACATCCCCTTCCCTCCTCCATTCTCTTGAAACCTGGAATATTTCCAGTTTCTTAAAACCCATTACATCTGAACTAGGAAATGGTGGCATTATAAACCAGAATATTAAACCAGAATTGGATCTCAGGTGTTTGATCCAAACCAGAGAAAATTTGGGGATCTGGAAAACTTGCATTTCTTTTTAAGGTGGCCTTTACATCCCTACATATTCGAGCAGGAGCATAAAGAACTTCACCTGCATCGCTCATTGTTAATTGATTGCATTAATCATGGATGCAGGAAAATATTTTCTAATGGCAGCTGTCCCTTTTGTTCTCATTTTGCAAAAAGATATATATCTAAAAACTGCTAAAGTATTTCATTTTGTAATAGGCTGTTAGCTCTGAGGTTACATGCAAGCTGGTGTTGGTAGAAATTAAGCATAAGCACCAGCAGGTCATGCTTAGAATAGATGTGTTTTTCATACCCAACTGTCTTTGTGTTACTGCTTTTATATTATTACATTTTAACAAACATCAGATACACTATGTACCAAGTACAATTACACTGAATTAAAATGAAGCTATTCATATGTAAATGAAATTATTATTCCATAAATGGTGCGGAAAGAATGCTTAAGTATCATATCACAGAGCAAGCTAAAGAATGGCAAATATTGTTATTATAAAAGTAAGAGATGGACCGCAAACGTACTGTGCATGTCAACCCCTAACTACAAGATTTGCCGCCAAATGATAGGTACAGTTACTGGGAGAATATCCTTTGTTAACATGATTTCTTTCTGATAATCAGGGGTGATCAGCTGATTTTTCCTTCATTAGGCTTTAATGACTGGAACTTCTCTTTCAAACACATGCTTTAGCCAGTGGGAAATGCAGATATGCAGTGCCATGACAGTGAGCAGTCTTTGCTTAGAGAGATCTAGAAGTTGACTAATGGTAAAGCACTTTGGGATGCAGTTGCTTTCCCTGGAAAACCTGAAGCATTATTTGCAGTTTTATGGTCTGCTGTAGGAATCTGTTTGTCCCCCAAAGTATGCTGCTTGTATATTTGTAAATAAAACAAATACTAGAAATGCTCTCCCATCCAAACCATCCTAAACCCTGATGTCTTCTCCACTCAAGAAAGTTTGAGTGGGGAGAGAACAACAATATTTTTAAAAAACCAACTCTTTATTTATTTATTTATTTATTTATTTATTTCATTTATATACCACCCCACAGCCAAAGCTCTCCTCCTTCTTCCCACAGCACATAGTTAAACTATGGAATTCACTACCACAAGATGTAGTGATGGCCTCAAATTTGGAAGGCTTTAAAAGGGGGTTGGATAAATTCCTGGAGGAGAAAGCTATCAATAGCTACTAGTCCTGATGTCTATGTTCTACCTCCAGTAGCAGGGGCAGTAAGCCTATATACACAAGTTGCTTGGGAATATGGATGGGAGGGTGCTGTTGCATCCATGTCGTACTTATGGATTCCTGGTTGACAGCTAGTTAACCATTTATGATCAGAGTGCTGGACTAAATGGACCCTTTGTCTGATCCAGCATGGCTCTTCTTATGTTCTTATGACCTTGGATTCCTGTATACAGAACTTCTTAAACCATTGTATAGGTTGTATATTACACATAATTGGAAGTCTCCAAAGTAACCATCTAAATAGCATTTGGGAGAGGATGATTATGTACAAATGTGCTCAGCAAGCAAGAAATCCTAATTTGTAAAAAGATATTGTGACAGATTTATTTAAATAAAGATAGTATACATCTGGAGCCTTCATGCTCTATCACCAGAATGTTATATTTATAGTCATAGTGCCTGTAAAACATTTGCCCTCCCATTGTAAGTAACATCATTCCTAAGCACTGTATAGATGGGCTTTTAGACACATATTCAAGAAATATTATTATTATTATTATTATTATTATTATTATTATTATTATTCATTTATATAGCACCATCAATGTACATGGTGCTGTACTCTTGACCAATGGTCTGCTGAGTGTGGCCAAGCCACAGTTAACAACCAAGCTTCAGTTAAGCCTAACAAATCCTTAGCTTTGTTTTAAACTTTAAAAAAAAGGGTGGAAAGAGAGAAAAAAATCTAGGCTAGAACTTTGAAGTAAACCTACCCATCTGAAAGTCATATAGCTTTCCTTCTCCCAAGATTTGGGTGTAGTTTTCTTAGCAAATAAAGCAGTATATCAATATTAACAATAAATTAAAAAATAAATAATTTTAACCACATTTGGGGAGGATCTCTTCCCAAAAAAATATGTTGACAAAGTTGTCAAAATATTTTGTCTCTGCATTATTTTCAATGTGTTTATATCTTATGGATACATTGCCATTAATGTAAGTTTAAGATAGATGATTCATCTACCATTTATTTTTCAAGGTTTTTCTCTTTTTCAAGTACGTTCCCTGATTCAAGCAGAGCTAAAAGGGTGAGCAAAGAACAATTTCATACCTACACATTTCCTGGATCTAGGACACGGGAAGTATGAAGAGCAGTTTGTGCAAGAAGCATAGAAAAGTCCTTAGCAAACATGCCTTGTGCCATCCTCCTATTGTAAACTCGGAGTACCTTTGCTTTAGCTTCTTCTTTTTTTAATTTAACAAAATAGAAATATTAAAAATTGTATTTTTATTCTTTTATTCTATTTGTTCATCACTCTGAAATTCTTGAACGGGGAGAGGTATATAAATATTGTAAATAAATAAATAAAGAGTCTTCATTAAAGTGAATAGTGTAACATGATTAGTGGAACTGAAGTCAAGGACAACAGGTTCCCTGGGGGAAACTATTCAAGGGAACAGCACCTAGCCTCATGGCAGCTTCCACTTTCAGTTTTGAATAAAGCACGAGTTACAGGCCTAGCTGTTGTTGCATCCTTCTATTTACACTTTAAACATGGTGGCAGCGGATGGACTTTGAATTCTCAAAAATATAGCAATTAGAAGCTTGAAGCTATGGAATTTGGTCTGAAGCCTCCTGCATCTCTAGATCTCGCAGACAGCAACCTTGCACAGCGCTGGGCCCGATGGAAGGAAGAGTTCAAGCTGTACACAGATTTGACTGTGGAAGAAGAGGACACAACAAGGAAAGTAAAGCTTTTGTTTTATCTCTTAGGGGAACAGGGAAGAGAGGTGTGCACCACTCTAAAGCTGAGCACAGATTCTACCCTGACAGCAGTTCTGGGAGCCCTAGATGCCTATTGTTCCCCCAAACAAAATGAAACAGTTGAGCAGCACAAATTTTTCACCAGAGAGCAAGCAGAAGGTGAAAGCATTGACTCCTATGTCACTGCCTTGCGCACCCTAGCTGCAACTTGCAATTTTGAAAATTTGACGGATTCTTTGATTAGACACTTGGGACCACTCTTTGCGAGAGCGACTTCTCAGAGAAGCTGATCTCAAACTAGATCGATGCTTAGACATGGGGCGTGCAGCAGAAGCCTCACGAGAAAGAGTGAAGGCCCTGGAAGGTCCTGCACATTCTGAAATACATGCACTGAGTCAAAAGTTGAAGAAGAAAGCAATTACCCTACACTCCAGTGTGAGATGCATTTACTGTGGGAGGCAGCACGAGAGAATAAAGGAAAAGTGTCCGGCATTAGAGAATAAAGGAAAAGTGTCCGGCATTAGCGCTGCAGGGAATGTGGCAAACTGATTCACCTCAGCAGTATGTGCAAAAGCAAAAGGAAGCCCACTAGAGACACAGTCAGATTTGTCCAGGAAGACGATGGCACATCAGACAGTAGTGATGACATAATGTCCCTCTCCCTGAGTCTACAAAAAAGTCAGGTGCGGGCTGTTGCTTCACAAAGGAAAAGAACCACATCACAAGCTGCAGTCTATGCAACAATGCTAGTGGGACAACAGCCAGTGTGTTTCCAGCTAGATAGTGGGGCCTCTTGCAATGTGATCCCACAAAGTGAATTGGAACCCAACACACCTATCAAACAGAGCAGATGCACATTAATTATGTACAATGACAGCACAATGCAGCCTATAGGAAAATGCAACATTATAATAACTAACCCCAAAAATGAGAAGAAGTACCAGCTGACTTTTGTGGTTGTGGAAGGAGACAAGCATAAACCCTTGTTGGGGTACACTGCAATAAAGGCCATGGATCTGATCAAGGTTCAGCACCAGAATTTTATAGCTCCAGTTGAAGAAGCAAGAAGGGCTCACCCATGGACAATGGAGAGAATTTTAAACTCATATGGGGATGTTTTCAGGGGTGAAGGTTGTCTGGAAGGTGAGCTGCGACTTGAGATAGACACAGCAGTGGAACCAGTATGCCTGCCACGAAGAAAACTGCCTGCTGCCCTTTACCATCCAGTACGAGAGCAACTTGAAAAATTGCAAAGCAGAGGCATCATAGCACCAGTAGAAACTAATACTTCCTGGGTAAGCACCATGCTAGTGATAAAAAAGCCATCAGGCAAACTTCGCATTTGCATTGACCCAAAGCCACTGAACCAAGCACTGAAGAGATGTCACTACTCACTACCAACAATAGACGACGTGTTGCCTGAACTTTCAAAAGCTCGAATCTTTACAGTCTGTGATGTAAAGAATGGATTTTGGCATGTTAGATTGGATGAGGAATCCAGTATGCTTACTACTTTTGCAACACCCTTTGGTCGATTCAGATGGCTTCGAATGCCAATGGGAATCAGTCCAGCTCCCGAACTGTTTCAGAGGAGACTATCCCAAGCACTGGAAGGACTTCCTGGGGTGAAAATAATAGCAGATGATATACTCATAGTAGGTGAAGGGTCTAATGACTCAGAAGCTGAGCAGGACCATGATAAGAAATTTATTTATTTATTTATTTATTTATTACATTTTTATACCGCCCAATAGCCAAAGCTCTCTGGGCGGTTCACAAAAATTAAAACCACAGTAAAACACCCAACAGGTTAAAACACAATTACGAAATACAGTATAAAAAGCGCAACCAGGATAAAACCACACAGCAAAGTTGATATAAGATTAAAATACAGAGTTAAAACAGTAAAATTTAAATTAAATTTTAAATTTAATTTAAAAGCCTTTCTACAGCGACGCAAAGAAAAAAACATTAAACTGAATGCTGAAAAGATGCGACTGAAACAGAAAGAGGTGACATATATTGGACATGTCTTAACAGCAGAGGGACTGAAAGCAGACCCCCGCAAGATTGAGGCAATCCGAGACATGCCAGCCCCAGTAGATGTAAAAGCAGTGCAACGCATCATTGGAATGATCAATTTTCTAGCCAAGTTTTGCCCTCATTTGGCTACAGTTGCAGAACCAATGTGACAACTTACTAGGCCGGATGTAGAATGGGAATGGGGAACTCCCCAACAGCAAGCATTTGATTTGGTGAAACAAATGATTACCAATGCTCCAGTATTGCAATATTATCAGCCAGGACAACCACTAACGCTACAGTGTGATGCATCTGAGAAAGGCCTCGGGGCAGTCCTCTTACAGGACCATCCAATGGCTTATGCAAGCAGAGCACTATCACAGACTGAGCAGGGTTATGCCCAGATAGAGAAAGAGCTCTTAGCAGTGGTTTTTGGAATGGAGCGATTCCATCCATATACATATGGACAAGCAGTCAGAGTGATATCAGACCACAAACCACTTGAGACAATAATAACAAAACCTCTTCTGAGTGCTCCAAAAAGATTACAGCGCATGCTCATGCGCCTACAGCGCTACGATGTCGAGATCAAATACTGCCCAGGTCGATTACTGGTGTTAGCAGATACCCTTAGCAGAGCCTATATACCCAACAGCAGTGACTTTGGAGGAGACCCAGACATTGAATTCATCAACAAGGTGCACTATCTCCCAATTTCAACAACTAAATGCAATGAAATTAAAGAAGCCACTGAAAAAGATATCCAGCTACAGGCAGTCAAAGAAGCAATTATGAAAGGATGGCCTGAGGACAAGAGTCAGGTACTATCAGGAGCAGAACCATATTTCCTAATCAAAGATGAGCTCAGTGTACAGGATGGGATTGTCTTTCGAGGACAGAGAGCAGTTGTTCCAGCTTCCTTGCGCAAGGAAGTCATGCAAAAAATACATTCATCACACCTGGGTATTGACAGCTGTCTTAGGAGGGCCAGAGAGTGTGTTTATTGGCCAGGAATGAACTCACAACTTCGATCCTTGATAGAGGGATGTGAGACATGCCGATCATGCGATAATAGACAACAGAAAGAGACTCTTCTACCACATGAGTTACCCATCAGACCATGGGAAAAGATTGGAATTGACTTGTTTACTTTCAGGGAGAAGCAGTATCTAGTTACAGTTGATTATTACTCCAATTTCTGGGAAGTTGATGCTCTCTCAGACACAAGAAGCAAGGCAGTCATTGCTAAACTGAAGGTGCATCTTGAAAGGTATGGCATCCCTGACACAGTATTTTCAGACAATGGACCTCAGTTTGCATCAGAGGATTTTCGTTCATTTGCAAAGAACTGGGAGTTTGATCACCACACATCCTCTCCAGCATACCCACAAAGTAATGGCAAGGTGGAATCTGCTGTCAAAACAGCTAAAAACTTGCTACATAAAGCAGTGTTATCAGGCTCTGATCCGTGGTTAGCCTTCCTGGCACATAGGAATACTCCATCACAGGGTTGCCAGACTAGTCCAGCACAAGCATTGATGGGCCGTCGAACTAAAACCTTATTGCCAATGAGAGGAGACCTTCTTCAGCCAGCAAGAGTGGATCAACGCAGAGAAGAAATGGCCAACAATCAGAAACGTCAAGCATCTCTGTATAATAGGGCAGCAAAGGACCTACCACCTATAAGACAAGGCAGCTCTGTTAATATACAACCAACAGCTATGAACCAGAAGGAATGGACAAAAGGTATGGTGAGAGGTGAAGTAGCACCCAGGTCATATGAAGTGGGTACACAAGAAGGGCAAGTGATCCGCAGAAACAGAAAGCATTTACGTTCCACAAGACAGAACACCCAGGGGCATCCGGTAGACAAACAGATGCCATCAAGGAATGAAGAAAATGAGACTTACCCAGAAGTGAATGCAACAGAGAAGGAAGAGGATCCCCAAAGAGAACCAGACACAGAAACCACAAGAGGATACTCTCAGTATGGTCGACTTTTGAAAAGACCACAGCACCTCCAAGACTATGTAACTTAGCAAGCCTCCATCTTAAGCTTTAGGAAATTATCATAGAATCATAGAATAGCAGAGTTGGAAGGGGCCTACAAGGCCATCGAGTCCAACCCCCTATTATATTAATAACCACTGGGAGGAAGTTGGGTTGTAGTTCAGTAGTTCATGTTTCAGGTTAAAAGTATTTGTAAAATAGGGAAGGTGTAACATGATTAGTGGAACTGAAGTCAAGGACAACAGGTTCCCTGGGGGAAACTATTCAAGGGAACAGCACCTAGCCTCATGGCAGCTTCCACTTTCAGTTTTGAATAAAGCACGAGTTACAGGCCTAGCTGTTGTTGCATCCTTCTATTTACACTTTAAACAAATAGGACTTAACAACACATAACTGCTGGAATGTGCCATTTGTCACTTAAGCGAAATCACAGATTTCTTGGGCTATTCAAAACAATGAGCCATGTCCTTATCCAGCTAAAACTAAAAAGCTAAAATGTGCAAATTTGCAAGTGGAGAAGGAAGCATGGAATAAAGACACAGACACCAGAACTCGAGTTAAACTAGGGCCTCTTTATTTGAATAATACGGGTAATTCATCCCTCCCTGGATCCGCATGTCAAAGTGTGGGAATCGTTGGGTCCTTTCTCAGTCCACTTGCCTGGCTTTATGGGTGAGCATTTTTGAAAGCTAGGAGTCAGGTAAAACCCAGCTCCTTTCTTATATGCCACTCTGCAAGTGTGGGGAGACCGCCTCACTTCACCCCCTCCCTGTGCCTCACAGCTCAGGGTACGTGAGGCAGGAGGGTCTCCAAAGGCAAACCATATCCTGACACAGGAGCCTCACAGTTCCCTAGGAGCAGGTCCTCCAGATATGCCAATCACCAAAGGTGCCATAGTGTTCACCATCCCTATTCTGATATTGCCAATTCCTGCACATCCCGCCACTGAAGGGGGCCAAGCCTCTGCTTAGGCATCCTAGACAAAACATAGATTTCTTGGGCTGTTCAAAACAATGAGCCATGTGCTTATCAAACTAAAACTAAAAAATGTGCAAATTTAGAGCAATATGTTTCAACACAGTGGCTTCAAGGTAGCTGAGCATATGATTATTCATGTTCCAAACTGAACATATTATACATGTTCTAAATACAAAATTCTGAATTTCACACACAAACAAACAAAAAACCCTAGTCTCAAAGCCAAGCTTGTTTGTATAGGTAATAAACAAACGCTTCCTGATAAACTGATGCACAACTTGCAATTGGTAATTTTGTACAGAAAACACCACTGAAAACAATAAATAAAAGAATCAATACTATCTGGTTTGACTTATGCTTGCTGTGTGTGTAATTGGGTTTTTAGCAGCATTTAAGATATCTAACAGCAGTCCACAGAAGGAAAGAGAAACATCATGTTATCTTTGGAATTTAGTAATAAAATTTAGTTAAAGACAGATTTGCCATCCAATTGGACTATGAGCTGCCAGCAGTAGAACTGTTATTGTTGGAGAATAATACTCCAGGCCTTACATTTCTGCAGTTTTATGACCACAGTTTTCAGATCATTAGCTTATGTAAGAACATATACAGCAAGATTCTACCCTAGAAAAATCTTGTGGTACATCTCAAAACCATACAGTGTAATTAGTTTGAAAAAACCAAGAGAAAAGGTGGTAAGCCCAGGACGTCAAATCAACCTTACCTCATATATCTAGTTAATTATTTGCCTACTAATTAAAATAATTTGTAGTTGTACACAGAAATGCACTCTCTCCAGTATTACATAGAAATCTTCTGCTCACAAATACAAATTGGTTGCCTAGGAGGCTCTGCATGACCCAGCATCCTGCTGCCATTCCTGCTCTGTACAAGCTGCGCTGGAGAGCAAGGATTGCATGTCTTATAGTTAGGTCATAAAATCAGGTTGTGGTCGGTTATGTGTACACAAAAACTCAGTTCCTGTCTAAAATCTGTGGTCCTATTACACTATGTTACAATTCTTTTATAGGAATTGATAAAACCACCACATTAGTTCTCCTCATTGACAAAACTGGAATTGCAACCCTGTATTTCTTAGTATTATCTGTTTAAATGGTGATCAAAGGCTTTATAGGCAAGCACTCTCCAAAGCCAGGAGTAAAACCTGGCTCCTTTCTTATATGCCACTCTGCAAGTGTGGGGAGACTGCTGCATGTTTGAAGTTTAACAACCCCAGTATATTCAGACTCTTGTGTGATTCAGACATAACAGTCTTAGGCTGATAAACCATGTTTATAACAAGGGGCTTGTCTACACCCAGAGAGCTTCGGCTATGGGGCGGTATATTAATAATAATAATAATAATAATAATAATAATAATAATAATAATAATAATAATAATAATAAATACACCTAAGGGTGTAGAGGGAGAGAGGGGGAGGATCATGGACTTACCTGCTTCCACAATCCTCCCCCAGCATCTTGACGGCAGTGCAATGTCCTGGTAGTAAGAAGGGATGTTGCAGCCAACTTTTTTCCCCCCAGAAGAGGAGCCCCGTACGTGGCAATTATACCCGCACCCCAACCACCCCGCCATCCTGGGGATGGTGAAATTGCTGCCTACCCCATGGGCACAGAGCCAACCCACATGGTTCCATGCTGCCCTGGGAGCACACAGTCTTTTGGACGTTTTACTTGTCCTTTGCCACCTCCATGGCAGCCATTTTGTGTTGGTGCCCAGGACACTTCCTGTAATTGCCAAATATGCCCATGGCCTAAAAAGGGCAGCCTACCTCTGCTGTTGGGGATCAAGGGACAGGTTTCCATTATGCCCTATGGTGATCCTTCCAGACATGACTGCTATACATGCACTGAGCTGAACTGATGAAAAACTCTTAATATACATGGTCCTATTATAGATAAACTTGTGTGGGGAGGGGAGACAAATACTTTACTGTACTTAAATTTTTAATCAAGAATATAACTGCAGCTGCACAGTGTTCATTGATACATCTGGAAGGATTCAAGGGAGCTCCATTTTATTAAAATTTATGAAGCCATTTTCTAAATGTACAGTAGCAGTGGAAAAACACACTCAAACAGGAATCTCACACTGGGAAACATGCCACAGCCAATAACATTTTATATCAGAGAAAATGACTAAAAGGCAATTATATCATAAAACTGGTAAACCTACAATTACTCTGATTTTAAAAGATAGGAAATAATCCAGTTACATTTACTGTTTATTGGTAAACATATTTTTTCCAGATTATCTTGCAATTTTGCAATGTTTGTTTCCACCAAATGTACATCAAAACACATCAGATTTTGACCTGGCGAAATGCAATTCATTGGCTGACTTGGGACATGTCACCCACGTAAAATGGAAATATTAGCAGCCTACTTCAGAGATGTACAAATACTCAACAACAATTAGTACAATGAAATTAATCGAATATTCCGTTTTTATCACTTCATTACTTTACATGTGTTGTAGTAATGGTTTCCCTTTATCTTTTTATTAATGCCTATTACTATTTTCATAAAATATTCATTGAGAAGTATTCATTTGCTCAATTGATCAATAATACAATCTTGTCAATGCAACATTTCCCAAAGAATTCATAAAGAAGCAGGAGGCTCTTCAATTGAGGGCATTAATAACATACGTAACAACCACCATGCTGAATCAGACCAATGTTCCATCCAGTCCAGCATTTTGTTCTGTGTAATGGCCAACCCATGGGAAACCCATAAGCAAGATATGAGTGCAGCAACACCATCACACACATGTTCCCCAGCAACATACAGCCTTTGACACTGGAAGTAACACATAGCCATGATGACTAGTAGTGAAGCTATCCCTGTGGAATTCCCTGCCTTGGCAGGCCTTGGTAGGCCCTGGATGGCTATTAATCACTAGACTGCACACTTGTTTTCTGGTATTTTGTTTAATATATTAACGTTACAGTCAATGGTGTAGTCAGGGCTGGACCTTAGAGCCAATACCCAGGGCCCTTATGTCCCCAAAAGTGGCAGGTGATGGAAGGAATCATGACAACAAAAGCAGACTCAATTTTATTCCTGTAGACATGACAGTGCCGTGATTTAAATGAGTTTAAAATGCAAAATTGCAGATGCTCAGAGTATTTTTAGAATATCTGGGTTGGCAAACCCTGGAACCTGTTCCTAGGAAGCATCTCATGAAAATAACAACAATTTTCAGTCCAATGAAGCATTTATTATTAATATTATTATTAATAATAATAACAACATTTATATACCACCCCTTAGCTGAAGCTCTCTGGGTGGTTTACAAAGTTTAAAACACGTAACGTTAAAAACAAACATACAAAATTTAAAACAATAAAAAGCATAAAAGTAGATTACAACCTTTCCTAGCCTGGTGCCCTCCAGATGTTTAGACTAAAATTCCCATCAGTCCTGATCATTAGCCATGCTGGCTTGGCCTTGGGCTGATGAAAGTTGTAGTCTAAACAACTGGAGGGTGCTAGTTTGGGGAAGCCTGATACAGTTGATAGCATAAGGAAGAATTGCCATGGGCTGAGATGGGGAGAAAGAGTTTAAAAAGGGTTTTTTTCTAAATTTATTTTGTTACTCCATTATTTTAATTGGTACAGATCTTTTTATTAATCATTTCATTTGTAATCATTTATGAAAACCATATTACTTTCAAATTTATTTGTTGCATTTGTTTTTTTTTACTCACATTTGTGTTCTTTTTCTCATAAAACATTTTTAGGGCTTCTTTCAGCATCTGTCTCCTGACAGCTGCCATTTCACTTACCCAGAATGCCTCAGACACTGCATGGTTCATTTGAAGGGAATATTTATTTATTTATTACATTTTTATACGGCCCACTAGTACCCCCCACTAGTAATTGCCAATTTTCTCACACAGGAGCACCACCTTTTTGCTCCAGAGAGCCATATGTGATGCTGGCTTCAGGGTTAGGGGGAAAGTATGCACACACACACGCACCAGCGATCCTGCTACAGATTGCTCTTTTCTCACTGCCGCTATAAGGAAAGAAAGAGTGACCTGTTTTGGGATAACTGAGGGAGGGGGTGGAGAGAAGGCTAGCAATCAACCACAACTGCAACAGTACAATCAGCAGGAAATTGGGGTGGGGGAAGCTAAATGGCAGGGATCAGGGCAGCCTGGAGTGTACAGTTAAGGCTGTAGGGGTCTCATGCTGCCCCCAGGTGTAGGTTGTCAATGCAATCTTCAGGGTATTCTGGTAAATGAGATGGTGACCTCCAGGAAACAGCCACTGAGAGAAGCACCCCTGCTGGTGGTGAAAAGAAACTCTTCTTCGCCTTCAATGTAATAAATTACCCCGATTTGGCTCAGTTTTTCATTCATTCCAAAACAAATGCAGACTGCTAATTGACAGTGGCTCAACAAGATTAATAGAATCTTTCCCAGAAGTAAAGCTTTCAAGGAACTACGTAAAGCGACTTGGATCCAGTGTTATGATTGCCTTCCATATTTTACCAGCTTGACCTTTACCTAAGCACTAAGCAGTTAAATTGACAGCTCATGTATCTTATCAAAGTTCAAACTGTCTGGTCCCAATGGGACCTCCTTCCTCTTTCTCAACCCCACATCTGCTAGGTACTCCTGGTTGCATCCCACATTTCAATGTGTTCACTGGACTCCTTTTTTGTTCCGTCCCACAGATACTGAAATAAATTGTTTATTGCCTGATTCTCCTTCATGGCACTTGACCTAATTCACCAAGTTTCTAAGCAGCAAAATATTCATAACATTTACAAGCCATTGTCCTGCAAATTCTGAAGCCACCCTCAATATTTATAATACTGGTCAGGAACAGTTTTCATTATTGTTACTTACTACTAAAATAATGCAACTTTCTTACACTCTAATTTTTAACAGTTACTGTACAATGCTAAGAATCTGATGCTACAAAGAACTGAGGTACTAGTTGAAAGCTCATTTGAAATATTAAAATTATGTATCGACTCAAACTGCAATCAATTATCAGGCTTAACTTCTGTTGACAGGAACCACATGCTGTTTGCCTTCTCCATCTCTATAGCTTTACAACCTTTGAAGCTAAACTAGGAGCAGGGAAGCTTCATTCCTCGGGGGGAAAAAGAACTATTCTGTAAAAAGTATGACACCTAGAACTACATCATCATGTGTCTTGGATGGAAGTACCAGAGTACCACCAAACCAGTAGGACAAATAGCACCACAAAGAAGTAAGATTCAAAAACAGTACGATACAAAGGAAGATTCTTTACAACCTTATGATTATGTTGCAATCCTGATGCCAATGAAATCAATACCACAGATAGCAATTCTATGTAGGCAAGAGTGCAAAAAGGTTTTTAGACTCCATCTGCCATGCTTATCAGGATGAAAAACCTGTGCTGATGGATGTGTCAAGCAAATGTTAGGGTGCTGAGTGGGGAGTGAGGCTATTGGGTGGGGGAGTGATCACATTTGGTAGTAGGATTTATGGATAGGATAAGGCTGAAACAAGGGTGTGGGGGGAAGGCAACAGAAGGTTTATAGGATGAGAAAAGCAGTGCCCTATCTCCAGTGCTCTAGGCATTTAAGTTAAATTGGCAATGGACAAATATACCAAATCCAGCAACTGTCCATGTCAGGAAACATGCACTTGATGCTGCTACCTACACACATACAAATAAGGGCAGATCCACAGAGCCAGTGTATTGGCTAGGCTGTTGAACTGGGAGTTGGGAGATCTGGGTTCTAGTCCTGACTTGGCTATGGAAGCTCAATGCTTAAGTTTGGGCCAGTCACAGACTCTCAGCCCAACCTACCTCAAAGGGTTGTTGTTGTTGTGAGGATAACATGACGAGGAAGAGGATTATGTACACTGCCTTGAAGTGGGTTATAAATGTAATAAATAAATAAAATAAATTCCTCCAATCACACAATCTGGTCAAAGTAAGAGGGTGGAAGTGTGGATCATGCATGAAAACGCACATATGTATCTGACCCATGGAATACAATTTTCAGTCATGGTTTGGCTTAATATCCATACTTGATTTGAAGCCATGGTTTAAAGTTGACTAATATCCTGACTTGTTCCAAAGCCATTAACTATAATATCCTGGTTTGGACAAAACAGGAAACTAAAAGTTTCTGTACACATAGAAAAATCTCACAGTCTTACTGAGGCTTTTGTCTTCCACAGTCTTTCCGCATTCACAATGTGCTCCTTTACACATGACCACATGATTTTGCATTTAAAACTTCCCTTCTCTGCAAGGCTCCATTGTTTAACAAAACATTGCCATCTAGTGGCAGAATTTAAGCACAACACTGACTTCATGCACTAGAGAGATCCTGCAATATCCCAGCGATAACTGCATTATCTTTGATCTTTTTAATTGCGAGATTACCGGAAGATAGTGCAGGAGATGTTCTGGGCCGGATCTACACTACTGCTTTAAAGAGCTTTATAACAGTTATAAAGCGCTTTAAATCGCTATAAAACTGTTATAAAGTGCTTTAAAGCAATAGTGTAGATCCGGCCCTGGACATTGCCAACGCCATGTAATGGATCCGCAAACTTCCGTGAGTGGCCATTCACAAGGGTGCAATAAATCACTTGTTTAGAGAAGCCCTATTGTTAATGGAAGACTTCCTAACTTGTTTGCTTGTTCACTTGCACAAAGGGAGTGCGTGCAAAGGCAAAGGGCTCAGTCATATCTTGGCTTATTAAACACAACACTAATCCATGCAGAATGCCCTTTCATACATGATGATCTCTGGATCAGAGTCAGAAAAGGACAAGCTGTTTTTGGCTTAATTTCAGCCACCCATACCCCCAGACATTTCCAGAGAGCTCTCCAAAGCAGAGAAAGACTGACAAAGGAAGTGGTTAGTTGAGCTCCACTGTTGGAAGGTGCTCCAAACATCTTCCAGCAAGAGTACCCAACGTTCCTATCATTCTGAGTGCTTAGGTGGAAATATTGCTGATTGAAGGAGCAGGTGTGTGTCTGTAGCTCCCTCCCCCCATAGGAGATAGTTATGGTATTCTTTCTGCTAGTGGATCCCCACCTAGTAGCTAGAGCTTTAGGAGATGGCAACACCCCCAAGCACTACCTTATTTTTATTCATGGTATTTATAATACAATTAAGTATATTAAGCAATTAATTGTGGTGCCCAGTTGATTTCCCCCTCCCCCTCCCCCTCCCCCTCCCCCCCCCGGTAAGTCCACAGTCCTTGAAAGAGAAAAAAAAGAGTTCCCTTCCCTTAGGGGCTTTATTTTGCTCTACAAGATTGGCAGTTATCAGCTTTTGATAATAAATATTTCCTGAGTTAAAATAGTAAAACAAATGTCTTTGCCAAAATGTCAACTAAGCTTCCAATTTGAACAAGGAGCACCACATTGTAGAAGTTATCTCAGTGGAGAAATCTTGCAAGTCTACACCCTTATTAACGTCAGTAACAGCTTCTCCTGACATGCACCTCAGCATTTTTGCCTTAGATAGGCTTGGCTTTCTCATCTATTGCATCAAAATGTTCTTTAAAAAGCCAAAGGAATGCATTATGGGAACAGTTCCAAAAATGTTGCTCTTAGTAAAATTGTTTTGGAATTGTCTTAACTATCTTTCAAATCATGTTTCCATTACCAGCAAAATTCCCACCACACTCCACCCTATCCATATCCTTCCTGTTCTGGGTCACTTTACAATAATCTTGAACAGAGATAAAACTTCAGGACATGAATATGAAATTGCTAGGTGACCACCCTTGCAGTCCGGGCACACAAACTGAAGAAAGTCGATAATTTTTTCCCAACACTACTCAAAATATTAAAACAACACCTAGTATTTTGTCTCTGTAAATATTACAACATATATCTGCAATAATTAGCAACTGCCATTCCCACAGAATCCTATACGCACTTCAGTTTTTTTAAAAAAAAAAAGGTTAGTAAAATGACTATTGCTATCTGTTGGACTTTTTTGTTGTAAGACATTTTTCCGTCTAAACATGCATAGGATTACACTCTTCGAGCACAATCCACGAAGAAGTTCTCATTGTACAGGAAAATGTCCCAGTTACTTGTGCCGTCACTATCCTTCCCATTGTTTTCACTAAGGGCAGGTTCACATGATTACACTGGGGGAGTGGGGAGAAGCCAAAGTGGCTTATTTTCCCCCCTCAAAAGTGCTGGTTGCAAGCCTAATTAGCATAATTATCCTTGCTGGACACGGGTTGGCATGATATCTAGAGCTGGCGAGTTTCACCTCTGATGTAAATAATTTCTGCAGACATTATTACAACCCCCTGAAGAAGGCCTAACATGAAGCAAGAGGTCAAAAGGATGTTGTGGACAACAATAAAGTTGTTTACAGCATCCTGAGACATTTCTCCCTTTTTCTTGTTCATCTTGGGTGCTTACCCACCTTGAATCCGAGTTTCACCCCCAGCCAGCCACCCTCGCAGGGTTCAGATGTCACAACCAGGTGTGGGTAATTATGCTAATTAGGTTGCACCCTTGCTTATTTTCCCTCCATGATCATGCAAAATCAGTCTACATATACTGCAAGAAAATGAGGGTAGATATTTCAATATTTTGCATTCTTTCAGGTGCCCTAACCCAATATGCAAATCTTAATTAGGGAGTGGGGAATCCTTGCTCAGTGGTAGAGCACAAATTTTGCATGCCAAAAGTCCAAGATTCAATCCACACCATCTCCAGTTATGGTTATGCAAAGGGCCTCTGCCTGAGATTTGGAAGAACTGCTGCCAGTCAGAGTAATTCGTCCAAGGGTACTTCCACATGAGGCTTTTATTGTGCCATTGCCCTGCCTCTTTCATGGAACTGAATGAGGATCCAAACAATGTCATCTTCCACTCATATCCCTCCTGTGTTTTCCCACCACTTTCATCTTTTTTTCTTACCACAGAAAATCCATTAAGGAAGAAAAGACAGAACAGCTACACAATGCCTTCTGGAGCTCTGCATCTTGAAGCACCCACAATCTAAATTGAGGCTACTATGTTTGTTAACAGAGGGGTTACTGAGTAAGTGATTATTATATTGCACATAGCTGTCATAGCAGGGCAAATCTTGTTTATAGCTACAGTAGGTGTAAGGCTAGACTGTCTCCCCATCAATCTTGGAGGATAAGGTTATCTGGCTAAATGGCTACTAGTTATGACTGCTATATATTACCTCCATTATCAGAGGCAGCATGCCTTTTTATACCAGTCGCTGGGAAACACAGGCAGGAAGGTGATATTGTACTCATGTACTCTTGTGGACTTCCCACAGGCATCTGGTTGGCCGCTATAGGAACAGAATGCTGAACTAGACAAATACATTTTTATTCAGGCAGGCCTTTGTCATATGAGCTGATTTGCTATTGGGGAGTGGGGTTAAACTGGCTGAATGCTTGCTGTTTTTTACTTTTGTATTTTTAATTTATTTGTTTTCATGTTCTGTTTTAACCAAGCTTTTGTTTTAATTTTATTATTATTTGCTCCCTTGAACACTATTTTTGGTAGAAAGGTAGACTATAAATTTAATAAATAAATACATAAATAAATAGATAGATGGGTCTTTGGTTTACTCCACAGGGCTCTTCTTATGTCCTTATTTGAAGATTTTCCATGCTGCAAATTAAAATGTTCTGAGCGCTTGTATATTGAAACTGCTTTATATTTAAGACAAGAAACAGCCAGCAATTGTCTATTTTAATATTAAAACTATTTATATATGATTTTCAGTGAAGTTTCCAGACCTCTTTACTAAAAACTAGATAAAATACAACAATCAAAATATGTAATAAATTCCATCATGTTAGAATAATACATTTAAAAGCTTGGGACAATAAAAGTAACTTCTCTGCCTGGCACAGAAAGAACAACAAAGGTGATGACAGACAGGCCTTCCTGAGGTAAGAGTTCTACAGCCAGGACACCACAACTGAGAAGTCTCTTTCTCTTTCCTTGCTACCAGCCTTACTACAAGCAAAGCCTTTGAAATAAGCTCAGATACTTGATACATGAGTAATAGCTCTTGCTTTTTTCAACACATTTAAAGATAAACATTCAACAACGCTAAAAAGCACATCAGATAAAAGGGACATAGGAATGGGAGGATATGAAAGAGCATGTATACAATTCTCATGTTTTCCAAATAAGGATATTTCATCGACCACCTCTAGAGAGCACTCTCAAATGTCCTCCAATGTTTTCATTTCTAATTATAATAACATTCTAATATTTCTTGCATGTTCTTATTAGTGCTTATTAAAAGTTAAAACTATCTCCCCAAAAAAGTTTTATCACACTCGATCCACTTTAATAAAACATGACTATGAGTGTCATCAGACGAATGTTTTATCGCAAGGTCATTACTGTCCACTCACAGTTTTTTGTGGGTCCTTTTGACAATGACATCCACCTTCTGCAGGTCTCCCACCCTTTCTGCTCATTTTCCCGTCGCAAAAAAAGACCAGAAAGTCTGACTTTTTCAGCTGTAGCAAAACGTGCTGCCATTTCCTGCTGTGTGCAGGAGAAGCAGTGGGATAAAAAGGCCCACTGAATGGGCCACGTATTCATTGTTTACTTCCTCTTTCTTCCCCTTGTAAAGAAAGAGGACAGAAGTGGGGAGGGGGGAACCAACAGTAGAGAAACACGATTTTTCCCTTGTCTGATGATGCTCTAAAATTCCAGTGATAATTAATTATTTTAAATTATAAAAGACTATTAAGAAAGGCCATACTTTGTGTTTATTTTCTTTCCATTTTAATTCATCTACTTTTCCTTTAAATTATTATCATTATTATTATTATTATTATTATTATTATTATTATTATTAAATTAAATTTTTACGCCAGCATTTTTTATAGCATTTAGCTAAGGTAGCTGCCACTCAGTTTCAAAGTAGAGAGCAGTGCTGTAGGAAACTAACATTTTTCTGAAAAATGCTTTATTACTAGATGTTATGCCTCCCTTATAGTTTCATTGTTTGGTAGCAATTTTGAGATTGCTTACCAAAAAGCTCTCTCAGTTGAATGCACATACTGGGCCATAATACTAGTCACCAATTTAATCAGCCTTCCCCTCCCTCAGGCCCTCAAATTTCCATTTGCAACGTTTTCAGTAGCACAAATATAAAAACCATTAGGTCTATGAAGAACTAGCTCCCACTGTTAAAAGGGGATAAAGAGCAAAAGGTTGCTTCTCTCTTAGCTTATTTTTAAACTGCTCTTTGCCTTTAAAGTACACATATGTGTATCTCTTTGTTGCCATATGCATTTAGCTTGAAGCCTTTTTTAACTTTTTAAAAACAAATTTATTTTTTAAATAAATTTGGAACCAAGGTTAACTCAATAAAACAAAGATTTTTTAAGGCTCCATTTCATTTGTTGTTATTAGAAAAAACATAGTACTCTGATCTTCTATTCTTTATTTACAGTGGGTTGAATCCAGAGTTGACCCTCCATGAACAAAAGGCTCTTTCTATTGTCAGAGGGAACTGGGATCCAAAGACCCTCCTCACTGGAGGAAGGGAACAGGGCCATATTGTTTGCCAATTTTTCCTTTCTTGTCTACAGCCCCAGCACCACCTCACACACTATTCTGGAGGGGTCCAGGGGCATTGAGAAGAAGTGCGAAGAAATGCCATGTATATAACTGTTTATGAGGTGTAATGTTCGGTAAGTGCTCTGTGTGACCTCTGAGGCCTGTGGTGAAGGCCTGTTTAGCAGTAGCTGCTTGGTGGCGTTTTGAATGATGGCAGGGGAGGGTGGGGAGAGAATCACTTTGAATATTGTTAGATGGGTCCTGGATCAGGTAAATTATATTTTGAATTGGCTGGCAATTCTAGCTAGGTTGAAAAAGAGTCGTTGGGAAATGAGAGTTAAGGAGTTGACAGTTATGGATAGAGAGAGTCTGTGGAGAGTGAGAAACAAGGTCTGCTGGTGGCTTGATGTTATAGAATGAGAAAGCTGAGGAGAAAGTGAATAGTAAATCCTGAATATTAAGTTATTCCTTCTCTATGGAATAACCACATGTGGCTGGTGGAGATCAGGAATAGGGAGCACGTACCTGTGCTCTGCCAGGAGGCTGCTGTAAGATTTTGCAAGAATAAAGTTACATAAGCAGGCAGTAAGAACTGACTTGGAATTTTGGGGAATTTGCCCTGAGGTAAAAGAAGTCATTGTATTAGCAACAGTGCCTCTTGAGACCTTAAGAAGTGTCAGTAAGCATTCTTGTGAAAACCCCAAAGTAAATATTAGTAAACCCCAAAGTAAATATTAGTTAATATTAGTAATCCTTTATGTACAAAATATCCCCTTAATGAATTAAGTTGTTTAAGAGTTCATCTTGTCTTTAGTGGGCTCTCCCACACTAGAGGCATTGTGGGCTCTCCCACACTAGAGGCATTCAAGAGGCAGCTGGACAACCATCTGTCAGGGATGCTTTAAGGTGGATTCCTGCATTGAGCAGGGGGTTGGACTCGATGGCCTTGTAGGCCCCTTCCAACTCTGCTATTCTATGATTCTATGTTGGTCGCCATCACCTAATTAACCCCCTCATACCAAGATACTAGAAGGTTTTTAAGTATTCTAAGAGAACTGGCGGCAGCCACAAAGGCTTACTTTGTGGAATTTGAGTTATACTGGCAGATTGTTCCCTAGGCCCAAAAGTATAAGCATTTGCTAAAAATAAGAAACCCCATAGGTGGGATCATCGAGTGAAGGAGCAGTTTCCCCACAGGTGACAGAAGTGCAGGTGAGAAAATCTCCATATGGAGAAATCAGCAAAAATCACTTCATCCCTCCTTCCACTTGTGGAATTATTCACAATTAGGGATGGGTGAACTCACTCCTGCCTGCTGGATGGTCCGTGGGCACCTGGCGAGCAATTTTTATGGCCACCATTTACAGAAAAATTGTGATTTACTGAAAAGGCCAAGCCACCATTCTGTGCAAAATGGCAGCTTGGGGGAGCAGCCGAGACCACTGTGCTTGCCCAACTTGGCTTGTGTTGAATCGGGCAAGCACAGGGGTCCGCAGACTCCAGTCCAGGGAGCCAAGCTGGCGGGAACCCACCAAGCTCAAGTCCCCAATAGGACAATCACAGCATTGCTATCCACAATCCAATATATGTACTGTAAAAATCACCTCACCTCTCCTTCTACTGGTGGAATCATCCACAATGCAATATATGTACAATATGTCTACCAATTCAGTATATGTACTGTCCCTTCAAATAAATTAGAGAATTAGGCTGCAATCCTAACATATTTAACATGGTTAAAGTAAAAAGAATGGTAATTACTCGTGAGTATACATGTATAATATTGCACTGTGAATTGGAAACATTTATATTGGACATCCCTCCCCCCCCCCTTGTTTCTCTCATTTTTCAAACTATGAGTTGGTTTATATGCAGTGCAAAACCATAGTTTGTTTAGTTGAACAATGATTCATTTTAGTGGCTGCAATTGATCAAATCCTGGCTTAATAAGACAAGATATGCATGAGCTTCAGCACCAGTATGCATGCTCTTTGCTTTTACTTTGTTTCTCCTTTTACACGAGCAAGCAAAGAAGCCACAGTTAGCCATAGCTTTCCATTACAGTTGACCCAAACTATGGCTTCAAACAAGTAGGATTTAGAAGCAAGCTTTAACCCATAGTTTTATATCCTGACTTGTTAGAAAACCATTAACCATAGTTTCTTGGTTCTGATGTAATAAGTAGCCTTGATTAACTATGGCTTCCTGGCTTGTTTCCCCACTTGTTTGAAGAAAGGAGCAAAGGGGCTATGTCTGGGTGTTCAAAGCTCATGCATATCCTAGTTTATTAAGCCAGGATTTGATTGTCCACATTGTGCCTGTTTACAAACCTGAACACAATTTGCGGACAGACCAATGCACTAGGGTCTGAAATCATTGGCTGCATTCACGTGTCACTTTAAGCCAGGAATCCTTCCTAATTAAACTACAGTGTGCATGCAGCCCATTTGCTCCAGACAAATGCATGAGCAGATAAACAAACCAGACATGGATAGTTCATCACATGAACTTGGTAAGGGTTCTAAGATGATGCAACAGATGACAGTGCTGGACCTGACCACTGCTTGTAAGGTCATGCAGGAATGTCTTACTTGCCTCAAAATACATGCTGAATCTGCAGAGAAGCATGCCACACTGTTGTGGTCAATATCTGAGTAAGGTATGGTGCAATTATATGAACAGGTTGCATTCCTCCAAAGAACATAGGGCCACATGTACACACACACACACCTTTTATTCCCACTGTACATCAAACCCCCTGAAGTGAGGCTATGACCATATCTAGCCCAAAACTGCATTGCTGCAGTACCTCATTTTAAATTAATACAAGAAATGTGTACCCATTCCTCCTACTGTTATTTCTAAACAAGTGCCAGAAATTTATGGGCCATGAAGTAATAAAATACACGGCCTAAAACCTGAAGTCTTTTTGTACATGCAATAAATGTTACAGTAGTTACCCTGTTTTGATAATATCATTCTTACAACAGATTTGTAGCGAAGCCGAACTATATTTTTAGTGGTTAAAAAATGAAATCTTTAAGCTGCTTCTGTATAATGGGGATCAGTGTATGCATTTACACAAATAGACATAAATGCATTTGACAGCTTTACTATAACAACACATTATTTCCAGTGGTACATAAAAGTAATATCCAATAGTCTGAATTATGGCATAGTATTGCACATTACAATTAGAATCCTGCCAGTTAATTGTCCACTGCAATAAAATTAAAATTAACTAAAAAAAAATTAGTGAAGTTTCTCACTAATGTCCATTTCCATAATATTTATTGTATTAATGACATTTCTATAATGCATTCCCATATGTAATGCTCAAGGAGAATATGTCGAGGTACAAATACTTTTATTTGTCATGTACACACTAACATAATTTGTTATATAGCATATTATCACATTGCCTATGATATGCAAAATAATACATATATTAATTGTACAGTCACCTGTACATCAAACATATTCATTTGGGGGGAGAGGATATCAGATTTGGCAATACTTAGATAAAAAGTTTTGAAGAACTAATCTCCAAGCATCAGTTTTATATGCATTATTTCAAAATTTCTATTAATTTTGATGGTCCACTTTTTATACTCATTTTATCTTTTCCAGCATGCCATAACAACACACCTTTTAAAGCATCATATAAAATAAATTCTCACACAGAATTAAAGTCCAAAGAAGGAAGAAATAAAGATACAGTCGTGACACACCCATACATACATAACTCTCCACTATCTATGTAGGGCATTTGATAATACCATCACTAAACTGCTGGTGTAAGTAGTTAGCATGTAATAATAGCTGATACATAGATTTCATGGAGTTTTTGACATTCAGGTTTTAGACAGCAGGTTTTGCCTGGAGGGAACAAACAGTTGTACATCACTATTTTGTATCTTTCGTTTTACAGCTTTCAGTGATGAAGGCAATACATGAAAAAAGTTCTGCATTAAATAGTACAAAATTGGGCTCGTAGAAGGAAGGTTTTTAAAAACCTAGATGCTGTGTGATTAATTTCAAAGCATAACTATTGTTTTAACTATATAAAATCGAATATACACATTTAGAACATAAAGCTAAATGCCTACAGTTCATTGAGTCCTATTGTTTCAAATGGAACTGAACTTCCCATTAAATCTGCTTACGATCATAGTTCCTATTAGAATTAAGTAAAGAATCTACAGTGCAAGTTTACTCAGAAGTGAGCCATACTATGTTCAATAGTGCTTTACTCCCAAATAAGTGGGTATAGGACTGCTGCCCTAAGTGGGCTGAACTAACTTAGAATCAGGCTCCATTAAAATTAATGGATTTACTTCTAAGTAAAGTTGTGTAAAAGAGTGAACATATCATATCATATTCAAAATAGGGGTTGTTAATACTATCATATAATATGTTGTACATTTTAATCTATCATAACAAATTTAAGGTGCTATCCAATGCATGTTTAGACAGGAAAAAAGTCTGGGAGTTTTTTGGTCTAAATATGCATAGGATTGCACCTTTACTCCTTTTGGAAAGCAAAGAAATGTTTTGTTTAATATTCTGTGTTCCTTCTGCCTATTAACTCTCCAGTCACATTTTATCTTAACATGCAAGAGTTTTGTGATGTTACCTGAGGTATGACATTCAAATCTATGCTGACATGCAACTGCACTGCATATGCTTCTGTGATTTAACAACCTCTCAGATTTTGTTTTTTCATCATATTTAAAACCTATCAAAAAGCAGATAATATTTTCCTCCTCCTATATAAACTAGGGGTATGTGTCAGATTTGGCTCCTCCAAAGCAGACCAAATCTGAACACTCCTGAAGATTTGGAGGGACACCGAGATAGAGACAGTATGTCTTCAAATATTGATACATTTCTTCACAAGCTCTTCATATAAGGAAAAGCCCAAGGTGGGAAGATTGGTGGGGGGAGACGAGGAGGGGGCATAGTTTCATGACTAACCACTCTAGCTTCTAATCACAGTAAATGGCTGCCCAACCCCATTCCAAGGCAAGGGACTGTTGAAATAATATATCAAGGACTGATGGGGAAATCCTTCTGCCTCTGCCACTATATGCTCCACATCCACCCCACCCTTTCCTATTGCACTTTGTGACTTTGGTGCCAATTAAGTATAAAACGACGACAACAAAAAAACCTTTTCACACCTATCTTTCTGAAATTTTGCAGGTTTTTTTTTTAACAAAGGGCCACCACTATATTAAATATCATTTTCATACCAAAAAACAAACAAACACGAGAGACAAGCACATCTTTCTTTTTTTCTTTTTTTTGCAAACTGCCAAACTGTAAACACTGTTCTTGCACAAAGTCCCCTCTACCTGTTAATTTGAAACATGGCAATCTTGATCCCCTCAGAAAGGTCAATTATCCATGTGAATTTCATCCAATTCTGCCAAGAAATAAAAAATTACAGGCAGTTCCCTTTTTAAAAAACATTAAAATTTAAAGGTGTGCAGCACAAACATCTGTACATTCATGTGTCTAAAATTTGGCAGGCATAATCCCCCCATAAGGAATTGCCTTATACATTTACATTTCATCTAATTCTGATGAACAGAAAAAAAGGTATAGCCATTTGTTGATTTCCAGTGGTAACCAAAGGCAGACAAGAAGATTTGGATTTTCAAATCAAGATTCGGAATCATACCTGAGCCAAAGTGGGCAAATTGGTCCAAGCCGAATCAGGTTGTTTTCTGAATCAGGCTCGGAACCAAATATTGTGGTCAGTGCACATCCCTAATAGAAACATGTCTGAATCCTGACATGCAGAAACTATTGTTTGAACCTATAGAACTATTTTAGCTGAAATATACACCCTTTGCACCCAATGTTCTCAAATCAGGCATCTTCTACCCTTCACCACCATGACAATTTGCAGACAGAGGAATCTGGTGATCTGATCTTTGCAGCTGCATTGCAGTGCCAGCATTGCAGGTGGCCCCAAGGTATACCATAGCTTTTACCCCAGTGGGAATCGGGTGACATGAATAGCCAACAGAGGCTCAACTAGCTTTATATAATTGCGAATTACTCTTGCTTGTCAATCAGTGGGCAGGCTGAGCTCCTCACAGACTGCTTAAGCCCCTGCCTGAACCTCTACTGAACCACTAGGTTGCCTATCTGGTAGCCTCCAAGCCATTTGCCTTAATATTTGGCATTTTATACCTGGTCATAAACAATTTTTCACAGGACATGCATGAAGTATGTCCAGTAAAGACACCCAAGTCTTCTCTCTGCCAAGAAAACACTATAAGTGGAAATCAGCCCAATGTTGCAGCAGTATCCATACCTATAGGCCTCGGGGGCCTATCCATTCTTCAGGACAGAATGACAGTTCTCTTATGCATCACTGCTGGTGATGTGTAGAAGGTGCAGAAGCATCATTAAATTAGAGTCTTCGGACAATGTGTGGTGCCGGCACAATGCCATGAATGGGTAGGCCATATCGATAGAGAACTGGTCTCAAATGCTACAATTCTATGTACACTTATGTGGGAGTAAGCCCCACTGAAATAAGTGGGAATTACTTCTGAGTAAACATGCCTAGGAATGCACTATGATCCAAACTGGTTATGGAAAATATATCCCAGTTAAATCTATAGGGTTTACTTCCAATCTTTGGGATTAAGGTGTAAAACAAATCTACCTTTTAGTATGGTTTTGGCCAGCCATATCTCCTAACCAAACCAGAACATACCAAGAGTAGATGAAAGGTTTGCTCTGTCTAAGACAGAGGATATATTTCCTGTTCTGCATTAATCGTCCCAATATGAAAGCAGTAATGCATAACATTAATTATAATTTTACTTGTGGGTGTAGACAAACAGCTCAGATTATGCACCAGCTAAGTATACTTGTGCTTAGATCCTGATAGCTAAATATGAAAGAATGCATGCCTTACAGAGTTACAAAAGTGGAAAAACAAATACTCCAGATCCTAAGAGCACTCACTTAGAAGTCCACAATTTCAATAAGAGCAAGGATTGTTATTTAATCATACAACACATCAGAAGAGATGTTTTACAAATACAACTCTCCTAATGTGATTTGTTTCCATCATAAATTAATAGGAAGATTTTTAAAGCTGTTCAAGATTTTATTCTTATTCAAAATAAAAAATAAAAAGTTAAAGGCTTGCAACTCAGAAAGCATTTGGAGTGGGGAGAAAAAATCCAGCACTTTCAAAGTGACTGACACTTGTTTGATCCCACAAGTCAAGGAGAAATGAGTCAACACCTATTAGATTCTTACTCAGACTGTAATAATACAGTGAAAACAGGGCCATCAAATTTGACGCATGCTATAGTGCTTTACTAAGACGCTGAGATCAAATATCTTATCCATTAGTACTACCTATTTGTATTATTTTGCAACATATATCACTTAGTAATATCATTTGTCCTCAAGCAGAATGTAGCTGTTTACAACCTAATTCAGCAGGCAACACTCAATTTGTAAAGCAACATCCATCTTTAGATCTAGAATATCCCTGCTTTGGGTTCAATTGAAAAATACACTCTCACATCCTTTACTAAACTTTCCTGCTATTTACTGTTTTACTCTGTACAGCACCATGTACATTGATGGTGCTATATAAATAAATAATAATAATAATAATCTCCAAACAGCTAGAAACTAGACCTGGTGCTATTTACTGCCTATCTTGTGGTTCCAATCCTGACTTTGAGTAACTATTGTAATGACGAAACTCTTCAAATTTCTACTTTCAGAGACTCTCAAAATTATTACCACTGAAGTATTTTGGCCTATATGCAACTGCACCCAATGTTTCCAAATACAATTTATATTAGAGTTATATTTAAAGAAACTAGCCAAATTAAAACTTATGATTTGTGCCTATGAAAATCCAATTGGTTTAGTTAAACAGTGGAGTGTACAGATCAGCATGCGAACTGGTTTTGTACAAAGAACTCAGGATTAAGAAGAGCACAGAAATGCCAGGTATACCTGTATCTAAGAACTTAAACTGAATATCTGAACGCTTATACATTCCAACTATTTCATAAAATCTCACTCTAAGTATTGTAAAACATTCTGTTTGTTTATACTAATTCCAGAGAGTATACTTTTCTGCAGAAGTATTTACCATAGGCTGTATTTGATCAACAGCAACCAGAAAAACCATTGCAAAATATTTAAGTCACGAGTTTTGTTGAAATGGTAAAATGAAATAAAGATAAGATTATGAATCCTTTCTAATGCATATGGGTGAAGGATACATACTTTTTAATGTATATGGGTGAAAGAAACATCCTTTCTAAGTGGTTGAGTCTCTGTGCCCTATCCTGTTTTGTTCTCTCACACAGAAGAGCATATTCCATCTTACTGTTAGAAAGAAAGATCTGCAACATATGCTGTGCACACTGGGACTTCTTATATCTTTCTCTGAAGCAGCTGTGGGGTGTGCAGGGGCTATGACTGCTGTTCCTAGACATGTTAAGCCTCAAATGCAGAGAAGTACTTGAGCAGCCCCTGATTCTGTTTTGCCAAGGCTCATCCTTAGAAAGTGTGATAAATAACAAAATGGTTCTCAACAGGCTCAGAGTGTGTTGAACTGTTTAACCCAGATGTGGCCACATACATTTAGAGTAGAAAAGAGGGCAAAGCAGGACAAGCCCAACCATACAGGTAGATTAAGCAGCTGACTGGGGCAGTATAGTATCCACCATGCCAGCTCCCTTTATTATGATAATATAAAGTGCTGCAATTTATTGAACATGAGCTGTCAGTATACCTAGAATTCTAAGAGCCATAGCAGGTGGGTTTTCAGGTGCATTCCTACTGCATGGAGGACTGAAATCCACCACCATTTTAAAAAATGAGCTCTGGAAAAAGGCTCTCAAGTGCAGTTTCCAAGTGTCTTGAAGCCCAGAATCTTGCAGAAATTGAACCCAGCTCAGAAGTGGCGACATAATCTGCCGGGTTGGTAGTAGGCTGGATGATTCATAGCCCCACCAAAATCAGAGCCACCAGACTCCACTGGGAGCCCCCTCCCCCCTCCCCCCTCCCCCCTTTTCCTATTCTAGATGGTTCAAACTTCCAAGGTTTGGGGATCTCAGCCTTGCCAAACGGGCAGCAGCCAGCAGACACACGTCTTCCGGCTGCTGCCTGGCGCTCACCGAAGGCAGCCAGAGGATCAAAACTTCCGAAAAAGAGATTGACGGCCGCGTGCCGCCTCTAGTCCCACGCGGATGCCCTGGTTCCTCTTGACTCCAGGGTTCTCCGTGCATGCGGATGAGCCACCTATACCTCGGAGCCCCGACTTTATCCACATCCTATTGGCAACCGAGTCTGGGGTGGGTGGGGAGCGAGAGGTCCGCGGGAGGGGGGAGGGGCAGGAGGAGCTCCCGTCGGACGGGGCTGCAGGGGGAGGGGGAGGGACTACCTGCTTGTCCAGCGCCGCGTCCTTGGTGCTGCCGGCGGATGCGCCCTTGGGGGCCGGCACCCTCTCGCAGCTGCAGCCTTCCAGCATGTACATGCCTGCGGGCCGGGCGCTTTGCTCGCTCTCGAAGTAGAAGAGCATGTTCTGGTAGAGCGCGAACCACTTGTCGTGCCAGCGGCTCGTCTCAGCCGTCTTCTTGCTCAGGTACCCGCGCCTGGTGCCCTCCTTGCGAGCCAGCACTGCCAGGTACAAGGCATGCCCCTCGTTGTAGCGTACGCTCTTCTGCATGGTGCCTCCAGCCGGCGCCGGCGGTGTCCACCTGGCTCACGGGCGCCTTGTTGTGTCCCTGCGCTTCAGCGGGAGCCCGTCGTCGAGCAGCAGCGAAAGTGCCTCATGAGCAGGGTGCCCGCGAGGCAGGGCAAGAGCAGACAGACAGACAGACAGACAACCCCTCGACTTAGAGGCGCGCAGCTGCGGAGCGTCGCGCCGGCGCTGTCCTCCGTCCTGAGCGGTGCTGGTGCTGGTGCCGCCGCCGCCGCCGCCGCCCTTGGGCGCTACTGCTGCCCGGAGCTGCAGCTGGGCTCCTAAGCTTCAACCCTGAGGGGCTCCGGGATCCTCAGCCTGCCTTTGGATGCCTGGCTCATCCCGAGCTCCTGGCCAAGGCTTCTCCCTTACGCACCCTTCGCCCAGAAAAGTTCTGCGAGGCGCGTTTTCCGGTTGGCTCTTCACGAGTAGAGCCGCGCCAAGCTCGCTCGGTTCCCGGTTCCTTCCTTCTCCTGCTTCCCCCCACCTCGCAAACTCCGCCAGAAGGGGAAATATCACGTGGGAGATCAGCCGTAATCGGCTTTGAGACCAATTTAAAGAGCAAAGTCGCCGCCGCCGCCGCTGCCAGAGCGCACTAACCCTCCCTCAGAGTGCGCGCGCGCGCGCGCGCCTGTAGCAAAGCTCGACTCCCTCCTCCTCCTCCTCCTTTTGCCTGGCCGAAGGGAGCGTGAAAAGGAAGCCAGCAGAGGAAAGAGGCAGCCACAGATTTCCACGCGGCCTGGGGACGGCGCAGGAAGCTGGCTCCGACGTGCGGTGCCTCTGCAGGAGCGTGTCAACGTGAGGGCACGGAAAGAGAAGAAAGCAGAACCACGCTCGGAAGTTAAGAGGAGAGCTCAGCGCGCTCCCAGAGACTCGCTGCTGCTGCTCCCCTGACTGCGGGATTAACATGGATAGAGGAGGGAGAAGGAAATGCCTTCAGATGCAACCAGGACACGTAGCGCATTCCAAGGGTTCGGCTTCAGAACCTCTTCATGGCGCCAAGGCTCAGTCCTGCATATGCAAATAACAATGGCGATAAGAGCATCCCCGCCCCACCGCACCCCCGCCACAAACAAGAGGTTGCTCCTTTTCCTTGCTGACAGGACTCCTTTGCCATTGACAACTACAGGCCAGGCACAAATTCAACAAGTGGAGTCTTTGAAATGTAGTAATAACAGGAGAATCGTCATCTATTACATCTCTGCGTCTTAGGCAGTTTTGAAAGGGAATGGAACCCTGGCAGGAAAGGGGGCAGCCCACAAGCAGATGAAACGAGGAAATCCACAGGTGGACAGTACTTTCATGAAAGCCAACAGTGATGCCACAAACTAGTATGCACGTTTTTGGGTTCTCCATTAGGTTGGATAGTATAGTACAAAAACCGGAGGAGGGAGAAAGTGGAAAAACAAGAGTACAAAATTTAGGGTAGATGTTGCCACCATGAGATCTGCAAGATCTGAGAGCATCATCAGACAGGGGAAATCACATTTCCCTACCATAGCTATGGCCTCCTGCTGCTGTCACACAATATCAATGATTTGTTTATAGGGAAAGAAAGAGGAAGCAGCAACGACCACATGGCCCATTCTGTGGGCGTTTTTATTGGGCTGCTTTTCCTGCACACAGCAGGAAATGGCGGCAAGTTTTGCTTTAAATAAATAAATTGGATGTACTGCTGGGGTCTATTTTGTTGTGGGGAAAGGACCAGAAGGGGTGGGAGGTGCTCAGGAAGTGGACAGTGTCATCAAAAGGACGTGTGAAAAACCGTGTGTGGTCAGTAACAAGCATGCAATAAAATGCTAGTCTGATGACACCCCAAGTTTAAATGAGAAGGCTTCCACATCACAAGATACGACACTGAGGTAGGCAGGACACAGAATAACGGGCTCAAGTTAAAGGAAGCCAGATTCCAGCTGGACATCAGGAAAAACTTCCTGACTGTTAGAGCAGTACAACAATGGAATCAGTTACCTAGGGAGGTTATGGGCTCTCCCACGCTAGAGGCATTCAAGAGGCAGCTGGACAACCATCTGTCAGGGATGCTTTAGGGTGGATTCCTGCATTGAGCAGGGGGTTGGACTCGATGGCCTTGTAGGCCCCTTCCAACTCTGCTATTCTATGATTCTATGATTCAATGAAACCTCTTGATTCCACCTCTGCCAGGAACCAGAAGGAAAAATTAAACATCAAAATAAGAAATGTACTAAGTGAATGCTTTCGCCATACTGATAGTTTTTCTTCAGAATATAAGTGAATAATTAGTGAATTATACAATCACATTACCTTGGGACTTTTCTCCAAAGCACAGAAGCCTGTGTTATTTTAGATTTAGGGATGCAATCCTATGTAGCACTTACTCAAGTCTCATTGAACTCAGTATGACTTACTTCTAAACTGACATATATAGGATTGTACTGTATCACACGTTATCAATTAATTCATCAATGAAATTTGCATGTACATAATACCAAGTATTCTGAGGGGAATGTATGTGCTTGCTTTATGTTTAATGCCATTCGCTTAAAAAATATAGGAACACAGTTTTGTAATGATGTGTACAAAATTATGCATGGTGTGGAGAATGTGGATAGGGAGACATTTTTCTCCTCTCCCATAATACTAGAACCTGGGGTCATCCCATGAAACTGATGGGTAAGAGATTCAGGACACATAAAAGTAAGTACTGCTTCACACAGCACATAGTTAAACAATGGAATTCACTACCACATGATGTCGTGATGGCCACCAATTTGGATGGCTTTAAAAGGGGGTTGGATAGATTCCTGGAGGAGGAATGGCTACTAGTCTTGATGGCTAAGTGCAATCTCCAGTATTCAAGGCAGTAAGCCTGTATACACTAGTTATTGGGGAACTGTTGCACCATGTCCTGCTTGTGTTTCCCTGGACAACAGCTGGTTGGCCACTGTGCAAACAGAGTGCTGGGCTAGATGGACCCTTGGTCTGATCCTGCATGAGTTTTCTTATGTTTTAGATATATCACACTTTCCTGTTTCCCAGAAACTAGCTTAGAGTGGTCTGTATGGGAAACTGATCTGAGAGTGCAAATAGAGCAGCAGAGTTGGGAGGGAATATGGCGACAAAGAGTGTTGAGAAATATGTCTGTGAGAATAAAAGAAAATTATTACAAAATTGTTTGGAGGTGGTATCTGACCCCGGTGAGTTTAAACAGAATAAATAAGACGAATTCAGCAAATTGTTGGAGAGGTTGCGGAGGAACGTATTTACATATGTGGTGGGAATGCGAATGTGTGCAAAAATTGTGGAAAATGGTGTTTATTGAGATAAAAAAAATTGTGGGAATAGAGATGGAAGAGACACCTATAGTAGCATTGCTATCACTATATGGTACTTTAAAGTGTAATAAAGAGATTAAAGAATTAATAACCAATTTGTTGACATTAGCAAGGTTAATTATAGCTAGGAACTGGAAGGTGCAGGGAAATTATCATATAGAAGAGTGGTATAAGGAAATATGGGACATAGCTATTAATGACAAATTGACATGTAATATAAGGTTAAGAAAAGGTAAATGTAAATGAATTTGAGGGAATCTGGAAACAGTTCCTAGAATATGTATTCTCTAAGGGGGGTGGGAAATCACCACCAGAAGAAACAATGAGATTTTGGAAGCAAGAATAGATCCCGAAAGGTGGTGGGGAGCATTTATGATATGTTATGTGATTATGGAAACTAGATAAGTATAACTTGGAATTATAAGCGATGTAAGTTTGTTTATTTTATTTTTCTTATGTGGTAATTGTATTACGTGATTGTATTTTAAGATGTGAAATTATCAATAAAAAATTATATATAAAAAAAAGAGTGGTCTGTAGTGTTTAGGTTGGAACTGTTTCATGGCAGAATAACTGCCTGATGCTGCTGAGATTAGAAAATAACAGATCACTTCTCCATCGTTTGTACAAAAGCAAGTTGTTGCAAATATGTATTTACATTTAACACACACTTAAGCTCAAAAATCCAACAAAAGTAAGACTGACATACACTTGCTGCAATATCAGCTCAACTCTAAGGTCAGTCAAACTTGCAAGATATCTGCCACAAGATCAAACAAATTGGCAAAATCTGAATTGACCAGCTGTTCCAGCTGTTTGCAATTAGAATCTCTGTAGCATTGACATCCCTCATCACTAACCACCATACAGATTGCCAGCTACAGTAATACTGTGGCATTTTAAAAGTAAACACGATACACAGTTTACAACCTAACACAACATATGACTAGCTCAAGCCACATGTTACATATTAATTCTTTTTCTGAACAATGGCATCATTTCTGTTATCAAATTTTGGAGAACACATTTTAAAATCTTCTTTTCCATCTTAACAGACAACAAAATTCTGAGCTCCATTAGATGAGTGTTTTATTGCACGCTCATTACTGGGCACTCTCAGCTTTTTCTGGTCCCTCTCATGACTTCGTCTGCCTTCCACGTGCCTCCTGCCCCTTATAGCCTTCTTCGCGCCACAATAAAACCCAAACCAGTAAGTCCGACTCATTTTTAAAGACAGAAGTTGCCGCTATCTCCTACAGTGTGCAGGAGAAGGAGCGCAATCAAAATGGCCCACTGAATGGGCCACGAGCACATTGTTTACTTCCTCTTTCAAAAGAGGAAATAATGAGGGACAAACGGGCAGGCGGACAAGCGATGGCAAGCAAACGTGATTTTCCTCCATGTGATGGTGATGCTCTCTCTCTCGCTCTCTCGCTCTCTCTCACACACACACACACCTCCCTTGCTAATTAAATGGGAAGATGGGGGGATATTTGCTTTATAAAAATGGCCTTTTCTGGTTTGTGATTACCTTATAGTCCAAATACTTAAAATCTTAATTCTATGGAATTTTTTTTCACTTGCACATATTATTATTTTAAGTACACGTTTCCTAATTTTAAATATGTATTTGTTGTTTTACAGGGGTTGGTTTTTTTGTGTGTGTTTTTTACATAAATACAGAGTAATTATAAGAATAAATTAAATAGATGGGAATGAGTCAGGGTGTGGAACTATAAATTCATAGTTAATATAGTCCAGCCCCATGTCTAAATGCTCTGATCCGGCTAGGATGGTGCACATGGAAACATACTTCCATGCTCATGTCATTTTGGGGTTACTAATCAATTGGGCATAATCCCAAATTGATCTCTCAAATTCATATTTACTGAAGGTGACCACTCCACCTATTACCCTCACTATGAAGAATAACATTGTTCCAAAAATGATGGGGTATTTGCCCTCCTGGTAATTAAATAAATAAAAATCTGGTGGTCGCATTTTCTCTATTATAAAGTCTCTGCCCAACTGTAGTGGCATGCAACTAGTCACACAGTGACAAGTGACCTTGGCTGGAGAGGGTGCAAAGTTAGAGCACATGGTTTATTTACAGAACTTACTCTATTCAATCCTTTGTACCCAATCCCAGGTAGAGCTAGGAAAGACTCCTATCTGAAAAAACCTGGAGGGCTGATGCCAATCAGTGTTAACAATACTGAGTTAGATAGGCTAAAGGCAGCTTGCTCTCTAGTACATCAAGAGACGTATCAAAAGCCTTGTGTGAGCTCCACAGAACATTTGGAAAATTAACTGTTTCATGCGGAAAAGATATCATTCTTAAAACACCTAAATAATTATCCAATATGAGTGAACTGAGATAGTCTAACAACAGAATTCGAAAAGCAAAATGTTTGGTATTGCAAAACGTATCAAAAGGAACTTGGTAACTATGGCAACAAAATTAGCACTAAAGCAACATGTTATATCAGGGTGAGATTTCACTACTAATAGTTTATATTCAGTTTGAATGTTGCCCAAGAACAGTTATTTACAGCAAACGGTGCCGCTAAGAACTAGTGTTAAAGAATGTAGAAAGACTCTCTTTAGAAGAGAATGTTCTGAAGGCAAGTTTCAGGCATTTTTATTTTACCGGGTAAAGAGCTCACAGACCTATTAATATTGAAAAAGAAAGTAACTGTTGGGTGCATTGCTGAGTTACAACACTCTGTGAGACAAATACAGACAAACTCTGTTAGAAAGCCTGCAGACAGCTGCTACAGAGGTTTGAAATTCATTTTAATTCATAAACCAGAAGTACTTATCATTCCCTATGGTCCCCTCAAGAGAAATATTTAATGTATTATGCAATGGAGAACTTCTCAAAAATATAGTTGGAAACTCTATTTCCAACTATATTGGAAATAGAGTTTCCAACCATATGAGCCTGTGGAAGTTTATACATTATCTGATATAACTTCCCTCAAAATAAACCTACTGTAGTCTCAAATATGACTCCATTGAGAGACAGTCAAGTAAATAATTGGTGAATAGAAACAGGTTGCTGAAATATCTAGAGAACTTTACTTTAGATAAGTGGTTAGAATCAGTTTAGTTCTGGATCTGAACTCAAAACTATATATTTTATTTTCTATTTATTATTGTATTGTATTTAAAATCCTATTCAGTGTCCTTATCATTTAACAATTTCCAGAGGAGTAGCAGTATTGCAAAAGCAACTAAGAGTCCTGTGGCACACTAACAACAAACAAATGTATTATGGCATAAGCTTTTGTGGACTACAGATGAATGAGATGAAGTGAACTGTGGCCCATGATAGTTTATACCATATAAGGTGCCGCCAAACTCATTATCTTATCGTTAAGTCATTATCAGCAGTGTTATTTCTTCAGATATAAATGTTACGTAAAAATTCACCCCATGTGGAGGTTGCTCTGCATTATGAGCGTAATGCTACACAATAGTTTGCTGTGAGCGGAAGAGAAACATTATCTGGTCTTTACTGTTGACCAGAGTGCTACATCATCCCTTACCACCCAGGATGAACATCATGGCAAGAGACTAACTATGAACATCATGGCAAGAGATTAACTATGTACCATCCATCGCCAGAGAAGGAGCAGCTGCAGGAAACTTGCTTTCATCCTCCCTGCCAGAAAGAACATTTGGGAGCTGCTACACGGGATATTTACTCCGTTGTGGCTGTAAAGTTGCACACCTTTGTTTAGAAGGTGCAGATAGCAATTTGCAGCCATGTTGTGGTATTTGTCCTGAGGCTGCACATTTTTGCAATGCCATTTTAATGCATATTTTAACTTTGCTCCACCGTCACCATAGTTCTCTGCGCATCTGTCATTGATGAGGTGAATGCGGCTTGGGACAGTGGCTGTACTTTGGGCACTGACTGGTGGGAAAGATGTGTGTGGAGAGCAGAGGTCTAACCATGTCTCCCCGGAAGTAAGTCATTGCCTTCAATTGGCACTTTGGCAAGTACAGGAGCAAAGGGTTCTGGAGAATTCCTTTGCCAGCCCTTTTTTTGTTTTTGTTTTAAAAAAAGCTCTGTTGTGAATGTGGGCTCCATCACTGCATCTTACTTTAAATATTTATTGAGCACTGGGGAGATGGAAGAGCAAGGAGATGTAAGAACAGCAGTCTGATATTAGTAATAGTAGTAGTAGTGCTGCTCAGTCATTCACAATATCAGACTTAGGGGTGTTACTCCTACCACAGGGAGAGAGGGGGCGCAAAGGTGGGTGTTTGCATGCCTACTCAGAAGTAACTCCTCCATTTCACTTTATAAGCACATGAACAAGGGGAGGTAAGCCTGTTGATTCAAAGCTTCGCAGCTATGATGGAGTACAGCTTTGTAAATGCATGGAGGCGTCCTTTCAGAGCCCCATTCGTAGTCGCTATTTGCTGCGCGTTATTGGCTGTGTAACTGATCCTGCAAAGATTCAGGGCAGGATATTCCACATTCAATCCTGCCCATGTATTGCAGTGGTTGTCGCTTTGCAACTGTGATGCTGTGGGTTTTTGGGGGGGGGGGATCAGCAGTGAAAGCAGTGCCTCATACACACTGTCTCAGGGCATGTCTACACCTTAAGGGGGTAGAGGGAAGGAGGGTGGAGGATCGCAGACTTACCTACTTCCACGATCCTCCCCCAGCATCTTGATGGGTGTGTGACATCACGGAAGGAAAGAGGGATGTTGTGGCCGGCTTTTCCCCCCCCAAACACGGAAGAAGAGAGCAATTGTGCTCCTCTTCCACAGTGAGTAAAAAAACAAAACAAAAAACCAACCCCGCTTCCCACCCCCACTAGGCATGGACTGCCCCTGCACAGCTCCGTGCCCATTTTAACAGCCCTGTTACTCGCAGGGAGGAAGGGATGACCTGAGAGCAGCAGCCACACAGCCCACGCTCCTCAGGATAGTCCCAGGACAGCAGAAAAATCAGGCTTTCCACGGTTCCCGATAGCCCAGGAAAAGTCCCTGGTTATCCCTAGTTGCCCCTGGGATCCCCTGTGTGTCATTTGGATGCACAAGCACGATCCAGGGTAGACCCCAGGATATAGGCATGGTGTAGACATGCCCTCAGTTCTAACTGCTGCAGAAATAAGCAGAAGCACACTCTGGCCTCAGTTACCAGCCAGTGCAACAAGGGCTACTGGGCCAGTTGCAGCACTTTTATCCAAGCTACCACCCTGACTCCTACAAACGCATGTTTACAGCTCATCTCTGTGTTCTGGCATTGTAAAAATGATCTTCCTCATCTACCTTTTCCTTTCACACATCTTTCCTTGTGTGTCTTGCCTTTTTAGTTTCTACGCCTGGGGACATGCCCCCTCTTATTATTGATGTGAGATGCTTCGGAAGACAATATTTGTCTCAAAAGTTGGATAAAAGTATAATCAATAAATAAAGAGCTTAGTGTTACATGCATGAGCCATGTCTGGCTCAGCTAGGACAACATTGGAAGCCCAGACAAACTGTATTTAGATTTTATTACGTTTTTTAAGCAAGGCAACTTCAAACCATGGTTATTTATCCTCGCTTGTTCAGCTAGACTATAGGTAACATTTGCTATATTTTATCTATAGACTTCATTTCAAGAAAGCATTCCAATCTTGTTTCTCTTGCCTCCCCAGGGATGTCTTCCAAGGGCACTCCACTTCACAGTTATGTACACTTGGCTTTCTATACTTTTAGGGTGACCACATGAAAAGGAGGACAGGGCTCCTGTACCTTTAACATTTGTATAGAAAAAGGAATTTCATCGGGTGTTATTTGTATGCATGCAGCATCTGATGAAATTCCTTCTTCAACACAACAGTTAAAGTGCTCTTTATAGCTAGAGCTCTTGCTTTTTAAATTCAAAATAGATGACTACATATATGGAGGAGGGATAATTCCTTACATCTGCAGATCTCAACATCAATAATAAAGTTATGAAATTAAGTGCAAGCATGATTGACAGCCTAATTCTCTTACATCACTGAACCTGAATTATATAGTCCTTCCTCTTCGGATTCTGCGCTGATGGGCGCAGACAATGTAACATGATCCCTTGTGAATGGCATGGCATTTCTGGAATCAATGAGCCTTTACCCAGAAGGGCAACAAATATCTTCAGATAAATTCTGACCTAATCACATAGTTCTAGTTTGTTTGCTTTTAATATGTATTATTAGATTTCTTCAGTGTTCATAGTTCTCTTTCTAAAAGTTGATACCACTGGTGTTCAGTTAGGATTATAAAATATTATAGTTATTACTTATTACTGTAATTATTTTGGAGGATTAAGCTTGCCTGTCCTGCAAAGCTGAACAAGTTTTCTACCCAAGGGTATGTCTTTATGTTTCTCTGTTATTCATCTCTAATGCAAGTTGACAAGCACTATAACAGGAAGGAAGGGAAATGAGGGTTCTGGATTAGAGGTTGCTATTATATAGAGAGGTATACAGGAAAAATGATAGAAGAGTTAAGACTAAAAAATCCTTTTGTCAGAGAAAAAGATGGACTAGAATGGGGGAAAAATGGGGTGTTAACAGACTGGAAACATAACTCAAATTATTTAATTTCTAAACTAGGGTGGTTGTGTGTGCTTTTCTGGAAGAAAACCCTGCCACCCTGATCCAACTCTTGTCATGCTTTAAAAGGGTATTTACATGTGACTAGTGCCAGAATGTATGTGCATTTGAATGTACACACACATCCTTTTGATCTGCTCCTTGCAACTGGAAGCATTATTTTACCACTGCAAGCAGCAAGGGCTGCTTGTGGACTGCTTGTGGACCACGAGTGGAAGATCCTGCCCCCAAAGATGAAACATTTAAAAGAGAGGGTAGAGGGTAGACAAAAGGAAGTTGGAAGGAAAGATCAATAGGATCAAATTGATCATAATAGGACACACAGTAGTTTCTGCACCTTTAGGGGACACCCTGAGTATTCAGAAGTATATTATTCTGTACATTACAATGAATAAATGTTTAACCTCCGTGCCAACAGGCCAAGGACCTATGGAATGCTGAGCCAGTGCTGAATGCTGAGTGTGTTGTTGTTGTTGTTGTTGTTGTTGTTGTTGTTGTTGTTGTTGTTGTTTTTAAAGGGAGGGCAATGGGTTGGGTGGCCTGCTTATGTTTGCCAGGATTTGCAGGTTAGGGGTGAGGGGGTATATCCAGTAAAGGAGATATTTAAGCAGAAGTTAAGATACAGAAGGAGATATTTAAGTACTGTTTGACAGTGAAACAGACAGTCTGTTCCACCATCAAACAACCCGTACCATTAGGAAGTTCCTCCTAATGTTCAGCTAAAAACTGCTTCCCTGTAATTTCCATCCATTGGTTCTAGTGCTGCCATCTGGATTAACAGAGAACTTCTGTGTGTGACAGACCTTCAGATATTTGGAGGCTGCTATACTAAACACAACCAGTTCTTTCAACTCTTCCTCATAAGATATGGTTTCCAGACCCCTCACAATCCTGGCTGTCCTCTGTATATCGTAGACAAGTTTCATAATGAATTCATTACATGTTTTATCACATTATTTATTTATTTCATATTTATACTGCCCAACAGCCAAGACTCTCTGGGCAGTTCACAAGTAAAACCATAGTAAACAAAGGTCAATTTATTTATTTTTTAAAAAAATAATCATATAAAACCAGAAAAACTTATATTTCAGGGAAAGCTTGTCTAAAAAGATGTGGTTTCAGGAGCCATTTGGAAAATGTTATATTTCCTGCTTCCCAAACTGCATGAGGGAGGGTTTTCCAAAGGGTGGGTGCCACTACAGAGAAGGCCCGCCATCAAGGTTCTTCATAATGGCATTCTGTTCATCTTGGAATTATTAAACTTCAAAATATTTTTAATGCAAGGTAATTATACATTTTACACTTATCTAGATTTTTGCAAGAACCTAAATTATAACACTGGAAGGGAAATAGACAAGAAAATGTCACTATATTACTTAAGGAAAGGGTTTCCTTCTGAAAAACAGCTTTGAGATAAGATATAAGAAGATTCAACTTGAGAACCAAGGTGAGGAAACTTTTAGAACAGGCTGAATTTTAAGTTTATCTGTCAAAGACATCTTAAACAGCTATAGTGAAATGCTGTGCATTCAAACACCATTATGATTTTAAAAAGACAGTTACATTGGAGGCAGCTTCAAAATTGTTTGCGTAATAGTTCACACCCTTTTATCTGTTTTCCACAGTGAGAAAAAAACATATAAGAGCTGACGAAATAAGATTCTACCACCAGTTTATGTTTGCCATCTTAACAAATTGTCAGCATATATATCTTGAACTAGCACTTTCAAACTGATAGCCCTTAAAACATGACTAGGATCACAGATCTGGGAATCCTTTGAGGAGAGGCTGGCTTTCTTTTACCCTAGTATTCCAAAGCATGGCATATAATTCAAATAACAGTTGTACTTTCTCCAAACTTTGGGGGGAGAGGGGGCTTGAAACGACACAGAAATATTTGTGCAATGAATGTGAACAAAGGGCAGTGTGTCATAGGAAGCATTCCCATCACTCTAAATGGAGTTATTTGCCCTCAAATTGGATTTGTTAAGTAGTATTATGATGTCATCATCATGTGTCCTACTCAGCACAGAGTGTAAGCAGTGTATTACTCTAAAGTTTTTTCTTACTCTTAATTGGCTTTGTTTGCCTCTAGGAATGTCATCACATAGCCAAAACCGAGCAGTGCTGTGATGACTTCACAATTCTCAGAAAGAAAATAACCAAAGAAAAGGGGTGGGTGGGGTAGTGCTGAAGCACCAGCTAAATCAACAAAAAGCAAGGACATGTTCAAAGCTAGGATTTCACACACCCTAGTTGTACTGCTGGTAGCAACACAGCTTTAATCATAAAGTGAAAATTATTAAATAATCTCAGGTCTACAGGGCTCTGAAATGCCAGCTGTGTTTAGTCATGTCCATTGAAATGTCCATGCAGGTCTAATGATTAAGTTTCAGCTTTTCTTTTCTTTTTCTTTTCTGTCCTCTTTCTGAAAGAGTATGGCATTTTTAAACAGAAGCTTAGTCTAAAGCACTAGGACAACAGTACAGGACAACAGTCTTTCCTTAGAATCATGCCAGAACTGAAGTCTAATATAATTTAACACAAATATTTATATACAATACACAGAAGACTGAAAGTTATGGGTTTTTACTCTTGTTTTTAGTGTAAGATGCCTTGAGAGGACTTTGCACTAAAAGCTGTTCAATAGCTCCGGCTATTGGGCGGTATGGAAATGTAATAAATAAATAAATAAAAAAATAAATACTTCATGTAAATAAATAAGTTTATAGAAGAAATATGAAGATATTATAATAGTAATAATTATATTAGGTACTTAAGTTGTGTTTCCTGCTTTTGGGGGGTACCAGGTTAGAATATAATAAAGTGATGATCCCAGCACTCACTTGACTCACCAGTAGTGCCTTTCTGCTTCCTATGATGGATGGGGGGGGGGGCTGGTATTTTCACCAATTAATGTTTTATTTTTCCTGGCGCATATGAAAATGTGGCATATGATAGGCCAGAGAAACCCGTTTCAAACCAAAATGAAACAGCATTATATTTGCATACGTGTCCAAAACTGATGTATTTTGGTCACCTCTGAATGCATGGAATCTTAAAGACTATGTAAGAGAACTATGCCCCCGTCTATACGACAGTGGGATTGCTTCTCATTTAATTTTAACCCATATTTTTGTTGATTCTAATCTAGCCAACGATCGTCACACTGCAGCAGCAACAGCAATTTATCTCCTGAATTTTTTTTTATAGTGCAGTTATTAATTCACATACGCACATTCACACGTACGAGGCTATGGATTATAGATGAGGCAAGCTATAAATTTTATCTGCGGAGCTCCGCAGATTCATAGAAGAGGAAAAGCGAGTAGGGAAATGAATGAGGCAGCAGAGGAGGATGCGAGTGGGGGACTGAACATGTCTCTTGTCTCTCGCTGCCCGTTCCCCCCTCTTTGTTTTCATTTTAAAAGCTCCATCTTAATTCAACATGAAAATGGTGGAAATGAACAAGGGAGCCAGAAGACGTGATAGGTGGGAAGGTGGGGAATCAGCCAATTACTTTGTCCTACCCTCAAAGCTCTGCCCACATGTCAAAATGCAATTTAACTCCCCCAACCACACATAACCATAACGTGGTGCAAACTCGGACGTGATCCAAAAGTCGCAGTGAATCACAAATGTGACTATGTGCATTATCGCATAAAAAGCCCTGCACTACAGTGAATGGGTGGCTGCATCATGTGTCCTGAAACGCGAATGGGCGCATTTAGGTAAGGGTAAACAAGCCATATCGACGAGCCCTATGTCTGAAAATGAAGCCTCTGAGTTCCCCTTCTCACAAATTATTGCAACTAAAAGTGGCAAAGTGTTGCAATTCATGAAAAGTTCAGAAAAATATCAATATCAGTAATTTAAACAGCAATTTCTGCAGCACTTGTAGAAATGGTGAGACATTAATGCAGATAAATGCGTTAAAGGAAGCATTAATGTTGTAGAGAAATATGAAGGAAGCATGGAACAACGGGAAAATAACCATCTCTAACATTGGGCAGAGCAGAATTGCTCTGCTTGCATAAGCAAACAGGACAGCCTGTCCTCATGCCACACACTGCAGTTTTCATTTGGTTAATTGCAAGGGAGGGAAGTGTTGTTTTGATTTATTTTTGCCTAGAACTTGGCAGAAACATCAGAACTCAGTTTTTGACAGTAGCTTCTGCAACGTAGCAGTCTGACACATTTTAACTGATTCTGGTAAAATTTAATCTTTACCATTATAATCACACTAATTCAGCTGTAATTTTATTAACAGGAGCTGCTGATAGAACATGTTGTCTCTTTGAAAAAAAGGGGGAAAGTATATGGCTATGTTTTTGGAAGGCACTGTTAGCTTTCGCACAACATTTTTATGTTGAAATTCTGTTATGTAGTCCATTGTGAATAACAATTTCTGAATTCTAAACTGTTTCAGATTTAATGTGTTGGGGAAATTGTGTGAAAAATACAGAGGAGGTTTTTTTTAATTTAAATAAAAAAGAAATTACTGTGCACAATGGGAAATAATAATAATAATAATAATAATAATAATAATAATAATAATAATAATATTAATAATATTTCTTACCCGCCTCTCCGATTGGATTGAGGCGGGGAACAACATCAAGTATAAAATACATAAAATACTGGTTAAAAACATTGTATACACTGTTTAAAAACATCCTAAAAGCATCCTAAAAACATCCTAAAATATCCTAAAATTCTACTGGATAGGCCTGCCGGAAGAGATCAGTCTTGATAGCTTTCTTAAATGCTAAAAGACTGTCAAGCTGACAAGTCTCCTCCAACAGGCTATTCCACAGTCTGGGAGCAGAAGAAGAGAAGGCCCTCTGAGTAATGGTTGTCAGTCTAGTCTTTGCTGACTGAAGTAGATTCTTCCCAGGGGACCTGAGTGTGCGGGGCGGATTGTATGGGAGAAGGCGATCCCGCAGGTAGCCTGGACCCAAACCATGTAGGGCTTTAAAGGTGATAACCAACACTTTATACTTTGCCCGGAAACTAATTGGCAGCCAGTGAAGAGATTTTAGGACTGGTGTGATGTGGTCACCCCTAGATGTTCCATTGGCTGCCATATTTTGAACTAGTTGAAGTTTCCGGACTAGGCACAAAGGTAGCCCTATGTAGAGCGCATTGCAGAAGTTAAGCCTCGAAGTTACCAGCGCATGCACTAACATCTTTAGGTCTTCTAACTCTAGGAAGAGGCACAGCTGACGTATCAGCCAAAGCTGATAGTAGGCACTCCGGGTCGTCGCATCTATCTGGGTTGTCATTTGGAGCTATTTATAACCATGTTGGATATATAACCATAGTTTTAAATGCCTACTTATAATCAAATATCTAAATACTGTTCAGGATGACTGTCCATGTTATTCTTGAAATACTTGGGTATACTCAGTCACTTCAGTGTGTCCAGCTCTTTATTAAAAACATGTCATAATATGGATGTGGTTCTGCTGAGCATGCATCTTCTCACCATGTATTTCTAAATAATGTGGGGTTTATGCAAACTTGCTTTTCAATCCAGTAATCTCCTGCTGGCACAGTGGTTCCAGTAACACATTTCAATATGCAAAAGGATGCATACACAGGACTGTCATCTCTGTTGAAGTGACATTCTAATGCACTTTTTATTTCAGAAAGCAAAATTCTTCTAGACTTTTCCCCAAGATTTTGCATTGCAACATGTATTTATTACATTTTTATCTCACTATTCCTCCAAAGCATTCAGGGTTGTGATGCAGGAGATAGACTAGATAATTGCTGCTGTGGGGAAGGCATTTTGACTGGGGAAGAGGCAGAAAGAAAGAGGGGGTGTTTTAATCCTTTTCCCAATCAAAATCATCCCACAACTGCTATTAGCGCCAAAATGGAAAACATGCAGGAAGGATTAGACATTCGCAAACAAAGTGCCCCTACTCCAATCAAAATTGCAACTGTCCCACAACTGCTTTAAGGATAAAGATGGGAGATCCAATGACATCACATCTGTTTTAGTCCTAAGAAAAGCCACTGCTGAAAGTCTAGTTTGAAATAAAATAAACACAATGTTGCGAAGTGATTTGGAAATCCAAGAGACAGTATCATGTTAAGGCATCTTTCTACTATATATTTCTTAGGGCACAATCCTATGCATGCTACAGTATCCTAATGAAGGAGCTAGCAGAAGAACTCTCAGAACCTTTGTCTATTATCTTTGCAAAATCATTTATTTATTATTTATTTATTACATTTCTATACCGCCCAATAGCCGGAGCTATTTTCAAAAAGGGCAAAAAGGAGGAACCTGGAAACTACAGACCAGTCAGTCTGACATCCATCCCTGGGGAAAGTCAGGAACAAATCCTGTCAGATTAATTTGATCTCATTTTTTGATAGGATAACCTCCGTTGTGGACTGTGGGAATGCTGTGGACGTCATATATCTTGACTTCAGCAAAGCTTTTGACAAAGTGCCCCATGATATTCTGATTAACAAATTAGCTAAAAGTGGGCTAGATGGAACAACTATTAGGTGGATTCACAGTTGGCTACAGAATCGGACTCAAAGAGTACTTATCAATGGAACCTTCTCAAACTGGGGAGAGGCAACGAGTGGGGTACCACAGGACTCAGTCCTGGGCCCAGTGCTCTTCAACATTTTTATTAATGATTTGTACGAGGAGGTGCAGGGAACGCTGATCAAATTTGCAGATGACACAAAATTGGGTGGGATGGCTAATACCCTGGAAGACAGAAACAAACTTCAAAGTGATCTTGATAGGCTGGAGTGCTGGGCTGAAAACAACAGAATGAAATTTAATAGGGATAAATGCCAAGTTCTACATTTAGGAAATAAAAACCAAATGCACAGTTACAAGATGGGGGAATACTAGGCTCAGCAATACTACAAATGAGAAGGATCTTGGAATTGTTGTAGATCGCAAGCTGAATATGAGCCAACAGTGCGATATGGCTGCAAGAAAGGCCAATGCTATTTTGGGCTGCATTAATAGAAGTATAGCTTCCAAATTACGTGAGGTACTGGTTCCTCTCTATTCGGCCCTGGTTCTGGGCTCCACAATTCAAGAAGGACGCAGACAAGCTGGAGCGTGTTCAGAGGAGGGCAACCAGGATGATCAGGGGTCTGGAAACAAAGCCCTATGAAGAGAGACTGAAAGAACTGGGCATGTTTAGCCTGGAGAAGAGAAGATTGAGGGGAGACATGATTGTTGTTGTTGTTGTTTATTCGTTCAGTCGCTTCCGACTCTTCGTGACTTCATGGACCAGGCCACGCCAGAGCTTTCTGTTGGCTGTCGCCACCCCTAGCTCCCCCAAGGTCAAGTCTGTCACCTCCAGAATATCATCCGTCCATCTTGCCCTCGGTCAGCCCCTCTTCCTTTTGCCTTCCACTTTCCCTAGCATCAGCATCTTCTCCAGGGTATCCTGTCTTCTCATTATGTGGCCAAAGTACTCCAGTTTTGCCTTTAATACCATTCCCTCAAGTGAGCAGTCTGGCTTTATTTCCTGGAGTATGGACTGGTTTGATCTTCTTGCAGTCCAAGGCACTCTCAGAATTTTCCTCCAACACCACAGTTCCAAAGCATCTATCTTCCTTCGCTCAGCTTTCCTTATGGTCCAGCTCTCGCAGCCATAGGTTACTACAGGGAATACCATTGCTTTAACTATGTGGACCTTTGTTGTCAGTGTGGTGTCTCTGCTCTTAACTATTTTATTAAGATTTGTCATTGCTCTCCTCCCAAGAAGTAAACGTCTTCTGATTTCCTGGTTGCAGTCAGCATCTGCAGTAATCTTTGCACCCAGAAATACAAAGTCTGTCACTGCCTCCACATTTTCTCCCTCTATTTGCCAGTTATCAATCAAGCTGGTTGCCATAATCTTGGTTTTTTTGAGGTTTAACTACAACCCAGCTTTTGCACTTTCTTCTTTCACCTTTGTCATAAGGCTCCTCAGCTCCTCCTCGCTTTCAGCCATCAAAGTGGTGTCATCTGCATATCTGAGATTGTTAATGTTTCTTCTTGTGATTTTAACTCCAGCCTTGGATTCGTCAAGCCCAGCACGTCACAGATGTGTTCTGCATACAAGTTGAATAGGTAAGGTGAGAGTATACAACCCTGCCGTACTCTTTTCCCAATCTTAAACCAGTCCATTGTTCCATGGTCTGTTCTTACCGTTGCTACTTGTTCGTTATACAGATTCCTCAGGAGGCAGAGAAGATGACTTGGTATCCCCATACCACCAAGAACTTGCCACAGTTTGTTATGATCCACACAGTCAAAGGCTTTAGAATAGTCAATAAAACAGAAATAGATGTTTTTCTGGAACTCCCTGGCTTTCTCCATTATCCAGCGGATATTGGCAATTTGGTGTCTAGTTCCTCTGCCTTTTCTAAACCCAGCTTGTACATCTGGCAATTCTCGCTCCATGAATTGCTGGAGTCTACCTTGCAGGATCTTGAGCATTACCTTGCTGGCATGTGAAATAAGTGCTACTGTCCGATAGTTTGAACATTCTTTAGTGTTTCCTTTTTTTGGTATGGGGATATAAGTTGATTTTTTCCAGTCTGATGGCCATTCTTGTGTTTTCCAAATTTGCTGGCATATGGCATGCATCACCTCGACAGCATCATCTTGCAATATTTTAAACAGTTCAGCTGGAATACCATCGTCTCCTGCTGCCTTCTTATTAGCAATGCTTCTTAAGGCCCATTCAACCTCACTCTTCAGGATGTCTGGCTCTAACTCACTGACCACACTGTCTGAGCTATCCCCAATATTATTATCCTTCCTATACAGATCTTCCGTATATTCTTGCCACCTTTTCTTGATCTCTTCTGTTTCTGTTAGGTCCTTCCCATCTTTGTTTTTGATCATACCCATTTTTGCCTGGAATTTACCTCCGATGTTTCTAATTTTCTGGAAGAGGTCTCTTGTCCTTCCTATTCTATTGTCTTCTTCCACTTCCGCACATTGCTTGTTTAAAAATAATTCCTTATCTCTTCTGGCTAACCTCTGGAATTTTGCATTTAATTGGGCATATCTCCCCCTATCACTGTTGCCTTTTGCTTTCCTTCTTTCTTGGGCTACTTCCAGTGTCTCAGCAGACAGCCATCTTACCTTCTTGGTTTTCTTTTTCTTTGGGACGTTTTTTGTTGCCACCTCTTGGACAATGTTGCGAACTTCTGTCCATAGTTCTTCCGGGACCCTATCTACTAAATCTAGTCCCTTAAATCTATTCTTCACTTCCACTGCATATTCATTAGGAATATTAGTGAGCTCATATCTAACTGATCTGTGGGTCTTCCCTATTCTCTTTAGTTTGATTCTAAATTGTGCAATAAGAAGTTCGTGATCTGAACTACAGTCAGCTCCAGGTCTTGTTTTTACCGTCTGTATAGATGTCCGCCACCTTTGGCTGCAAAGGATGTAGTCAATCTGTAGTCACCTGGTGAAGTCCATGTATAAAGCTGTCTTTTAGGTTGTTGGAAGAGAGTGTTTGATATGCACAGTGAGTTGTCCTGGCAAAATTCTATCAGCCTGTGTCCCACTTCATTTTGTTCTCCTAGACCATGCTTACCTGTAATTCCAGGTGTCATTTGACTACCCACCTTGGCGTTCCAGTCACCTGTAACGAAAATAACATCTCTTTTTGGTGTATTATCCAGTAGGTGCTGCAGATCCTCATAGAACTGATCTACTTCTACTTCTTCAGCATCTGTGATTGGGGCATATATTTGGATCACTGTGATGTTAAATGGCTTACCCTGAATTCGAATTGAGATCATTCTATCATTTTTTTGGATTGTATCCAAGCACTGCTTTAGCCACTTTATTATTAATTATGAAGGCTACTCCATTTCTTCTGTGATCCTCTTGTCCACAGTAGTAGATCTGGTGGTGATCTGATGTGAAGCGGCCCATTCCAGTCCTCTTCAAATTCTTAAAAGGTTGTCACACAGAAGAGGGCCAGGATCTCTTCTCGATCCTCCCAGAGTGCAGGACACGGAATAACGGGCTCAAGTTAAAGGAAGCCAGATTCCAGCTGGACATCAGGAAAAACTTCCTGACTGTTAGAGCAGTACGACAATTGAACCAGTTACCTAGGGAGGTTGTGGGCTCTCCCACCCTAAAGGCATTCAAGAGGCAGCTGGACAACCATCTGTCAGGGATGCTTTAGGGTGGATGCCTGCATTGAGCAGGGGGTTGGACTCGATGGCCTTGTAGGCCCCTTCCAACTCTACTATTCTATGATTCTATGTTTAGTTCTACAACTCCCAGCCAGCCATGCAAACAGTGAAGTCATCAAGTAAATAAGAAACATCACTTAAATCATGAAAAATAAACTTCAATAAAGCTTGCTGTTCCTAAAAGAAATACTCCCACAATGGCACTTTCTACATTACAGAACCAATATTGTAATGTAAAAGAAATTAAAGTGATTGAGAATATATCAGCTTAAAGAATAGTAGGCAAGTAGAATGGAAGTTTTGTTAAATTAATTGTTGTCTTTTAAGTGCATAACAGTGTGAAAACCAAGTCCGTGATTGCAAAAGTTTTTTTTAAAATGCAGTCATTTAAATGTAGGTCTAGTTTAGGTGGGGTACAAATAAGTCATATTCAGCTGGCTATCTTTGTATCCCAGAACTACATCAAATTGTATACACTATTTGGCAATAAATTGTCTCCCCAAAATGGAAAGGTTTTAGTATTACACAAATACAATTGCAAATAATTAGACGTAGCACACAGCATTTCTCCCGTATAATTTGCTATTAACTAATGTGTTATTAGCATGCCTCTCTGTATCAACTGTTTTACTTACATAACATGTTTGCCTTCCTTCAACTCCTTTCAGGGTAGGATTTCAAAACACTTTGCAAACATTAACACTTGATGGATAATGCCATTATTGCAGCAGAAGAACTGAACCATTATTGCTTACATTTTAAATGTGGGACAGTACTATAGGCACCAGATAAGAACAGAACTGAGAACAGAATCTAAATTGCTGACTGTTAAGGTACTGCACTCATGCTTGCATGGCTGTACTGGAACAGCATAGTTTTGGACCTCCGTCTTACACTGAGGTGTGGATATTCACAATAATCAAAGTATCAAAACATACATTATAAGCAAAGGAAAGAACTGCACGCCTTGAATGGTTTGACACTGCTGTGGAAACGTCTTCAATTTTCAGAACAATACTAATTGACAGAGAGACTTATCTGCCACACGTAGGCAAGGTGAAAGATTCTGCTTGCCTTTCTTTTATGAAGCTATGGCATAAAGAAACAACCTCCACCCAATTACAAGTACATGTCAAATTTTATAATTTGGCAAAGGTTACGTTGTGCAGTGCCCCCCATAGAATCTCTATTTGTGAGCCTAGCAACAGATCAGTCACCATTCAGAGCAGAAGTTTCATGAAATGCTTTGAATTTATAGCACAAATTAGACTTCTGATGAATGAAAGAATGAATGAAAATGTGTGTGACAGGGAGAGGGAAAGAGAGAGAGAGAGGGAGGGAGGGAGAGAGAGAGAGAACAGCAGCCTTGGCAACAATCAAAATAGCTGAGGAACTCTTTGTCGGTATTATTGTTAGCTCCATTCAAAGCACAGGAGAGACCTTGAGATCAGGAAAGAATATTGTCCATAACAGCACTTCAAACTGACAGCCTTGATCAAAAATATTGTGCATCGTCTGTGTACTGTATATGCACTTAGGTTGGCCATTTAAATGGACAGGGACAAAGTTAATGTGACAGTTTGGCTACCTGCAGGATGCTAAGAATAAGGGACACATGCGCTTCTCAGGCATAATGGCCATATGCCTGAAAAAAGGCAAGAGGGGATTGAATCTTCCCCAACTCTGGTTAATGTGTGACAACACCAGAACAGGGAATGGTTACCAAACTGCTTCCATTCCAGCTTGTTGTTAATACAAACCACTATGTAACTTTAAGAATTGGTGCCTGAGTTTGCTTATTTTTCTCTTCCCTCTTTATCCCTTTTTCTGTTTGTGTCACATCCATTTCAGTCGTGAATAAGCAGGCAGGGCCTATCTTGTTTTATTGATTTTATATAAACTACCCTGGTTCCTCCTCCCCACAGCAAGTTAATGGGCTCAGGTTAGTTCAGTTTCCTGGGTACTTGAGACCTATGATATTGTGACACACGTTGCTCTGTGTATATGCTTTTCACCTGAGCCCAGTGTTCTTATTCAGTCATGCTGGCACTTGGAGCCTATGACCAGTAGGATAAGCTCAGCACTGTGGTTTAATCTGAAAGGAAAAGGTCAAAAGCTCTGAGGTCTTTGCCTGAGAGGGGGGATCCGCACGTAGTACCCAGAGCGCTTCTATGTGACCCCAGTGCACCCCGAAAACGATCGTCTAACTTGCCTGTAAAAGAAACGAGGAAGAAGTGTCCTTGCCGGCACCGGCGCCACCCACCTCCCTCCTCGCCAACCGGCGAGGAGAGCTCGGCGGAAGAAGCAGGGTGAAGAGCGGAAGAAGCTCTCCAACCCGCCTTCTTTCACCGAGCTCTCCTCGCCGGCACCGGCAAGGACACTTCTTCCTCATTTCTTTTACAGGCAAGTTAGACTATCGTTTTCGGGGTGCACTGGGGTCGCATAGAAGCACTCTGGGTACGACGTGTGGATCCCCCCTCAAGGCCTTGTCTACTGGCAGGGCTAGTAAAGAACCTTCATTTCTCTCCCCTCCCCCCCAATGCTCTTGGGTGAGTCCATGATCCAATAAAAGGCTGCCACTTACACAAACCCATTCTTCATTTAATGGAAAACTTGAATCAGCCAACTAATAGGTGATAAGTTGACCACTCAATTGACCAACATTTCAACTCTATTTTTCTTTGCAGGCAGAATTACACATAGGATTAGTTGGAAGTAGCTTATATTGAAACCAATGGGATTTGCTTCAGAGGTAAATTATTTAGAATTGAGCTGTAACCTGCTCAAACAGTTAATATTCTGATTTGTCAATCAGCTTATCCATCTTCTCTTCAATTATTAGAGCATGTCAAAGTAATCAGTATAAATTCTATAAATAACTACTCTCTACTATGCAGAAACTTTGCAGTAACTCTGCACAATACCTGAATTCTAATTTTTCATATATAGAGAAGAAAAATCTATTTCAGTATGTAGGCAGGAGTGGGGGGAAAACCTCTATACTCCTCTGGAACTTTAGCTTGTCTTATATAAGCACAGGAGATATAAATATCTAGAAATCTTTGTGGATTTTTTTTATTTTATTTAGCACTGAACACTCAGAATTGAAATGAACATTCAAGCCCTCTGATAATTTTAATTATCAAGTTATTTAATATATTTTTATGAAAAGTAGCAGATGATAAGTAGCAGATAATAAATATATTATCTGGTTGAGAGCTATATAACAAGTAATAATTTGTGCATGTTGCTAATCACTTATATTTTGTAAACATCAAGGTCACAATCCAGTGCAAGTTAAAATAACTTAATGCCCGATTGATTTGCAAAGCAAGTGCATATTTAATTCATTGAAATCAATAGGGCTTTAAAAGGTAGTCGGTGCTTGCTGGATTATGGGTTGTTGTTTTCATGGATATAGTTTATTTTATCTGTATTCATAAGCAAGAATGATAAATCAAATTACAGGTGCAGATTGCCTTTTTTCACCTTAGAGAGCTGATGTTTGTATCTATCATTGCAGCATGAAGCCACTTTCATATGATAGGATTCCACACATCAGTGACATCTTTACTTTGGAATCACATGGGACAATCAGATGAATGGCATTGTTATTTCCTATACCAAATGCCTGCAGGGAAAATAAACGTAGGGGAAATAGCACCTAGCTGAAAATAGACCTGTTAATACCCTAGAATATTAAATTAACATGATCCAAAGACCTTCGAATTGGACATGAACCAGAGGCCACAATATGCATGGGATGTGACCCCCTTTATGGACTTAAAGAGATTTGAACAGCTTCTAGTCCAACTGACAAGTTATTATCTTGACAAGGCCTTCCCAAACTTTGAGATTTCAAAGGTAACACCAAACCGTACACAGTTCTTCCTCCACTCCTTTCTCTCTTTCTTCTCTCCCCTCCACACATTGGATTTCTGCCTGATTAACCATATTTTAGGATTTGGAAGCCTCAGTCAATAATGTGTTTAGGCTTTATGGACACATAGGGCCTGTTCACATGTTATGCTAACCCATGGTGGCTTATAAACTATACACAGTAGCTTATTTTGGAAAAAGTCTACTGTGCTCTGACAATCGGACAAATAAGCTACACGGCATAGTTTATTTCCCCCCCAATTGCTCTTCCCCCACCCCAGCTGGACAGGAATCCCACCTTCCTTTGTGGATTTTCAAGCCTTTGCTGGGTCCCCTTTCTCCACCCATGTGCAACAGAAAGGGGTGTGTGTCTCTAACTCCTTGAAAGTTTGCAGAAATGGAACGAAATTTACTATACAGGTTCCCCTTATGGGGAGCTACCACATGTACTACTGGATAAATGTGGGACTTTGCATTTTCATGACAAAGCGAGGATTTAACTTCACATGAAACAAACCATTTGCTTCTCTTCCCTTCCCACTCCACCTCTGCTGAACTGAGAACTGGAGGCCTGACTAGAATGGAGAGATGCTTACACTGCACCAAAAAGGCAGTGGTGGGGCTCCAACTCCTTGAAAGTTTGCAGAAATGGAACAAAATTCAATAGATATATTCCCTTTATGGGGAACCACCACATGCATTACTGGATAAATGTGGGACTTTGTATTTTATTGGGAAAGTGAGGGTTTACCCACCATTTGGGAAACATGCAGGGTGTGGGAGGTGAAACTTATTTGGAATCAGAGACACAGCTGAGTGTGCCAGGAAAATAAGTTTGCAAAGAGATCACTTGAGACGAGCAGACAGTTGGCAGCATTTTTGCCCACTCTTGCCAAGCAGCTCAGTAGGCGATCTCCATAACCCACTCTGGCATGATAGACAACATGCTAACCCACCATAGGTAAAATAACCCTAACTGCAGATTATGGCTGTGTTTGGACAACACAATAGTCAATGGTGGGTTTAGTCAACTCCCCAGTTGATTATTGAGGGGGTACTCCCCATTGTTGTTTATTCGTTCAGTCGTTTCCGATTGACACATCCCCTGCCCTCTCTCCCCCCAGTCCTCCTGCTGGTATCCAATCAGCCATTGTGAGTTCTGCCGGCTAGTCTAGAGCGGCAGCCACCACTTTGGTCGCTCTTGCCAGGGGACTCTGTAGTTGCCGAAAATAAGGAACTGTGTGTGACAAAATAGTCAATGGTGCCTGACACATGACATGATAACCAACGGTTGTTCAAATAACTCAGCACAGCATTGGTTATTTTGGCCCAATAACCAACTGTGGTGAGGAAAAGTCCCAACAAACGACACAATAACCAACCATTGACTATTTAACCCACTGTTGCTTATCGTGTCATCCGAACCCAGTCTATAGGTTCCCAGGGTGGCTTATTTGGGGGAAATAACCCACCATGGGTGGGGAAAGAGCTCACAGACAACACATGAAGCCATCATGGGACTCATCTACACCATACAAGATATTGCACTATAAAAGTGGTGTATAAAAGGAAGGAGCCACACCAAGCAGCATATAGTGGTATGAAAATGGTATATAGTACTTGTCAATGGGCCCCAACAGTTGTCAGTGCACTTCAATACTGCTATAAAGCAGTAGTGTGGCTCCTGCCTTTTATATACCACTTTCATACCACTTTCATACTGCAATATCCTGCTTGGTATAGATGAGGCCATGGTTAAATAAACCATCATGGTGTATTTAACCCATCATGTTGTTGTCCGAACTCAGTCACAGTCTTGATTCATAGGTGTTTGGGTCCCTCACAACACCAGTGTTGCTTGTGTGCAGGAACTACAAGGGATGCGTAGATGACATTACTTTATAATTCAGTGAATTCAGTGGGTGTAAGACCTTTTTTCCTAAAAAGAGTCAGAGGAGTAAAGCAGCTTTCACCAACTTAGTGCCCTCCAAGTACTTTAGACTTTAACTCCCACCAGCCCTAGCCAGCATAACCAATGGTCAGGAGTTGTGGCCCACAGCATCTGGAGTAAGTCAAAGAAAGCATGTCACCATATAACATTACCATATTGGTATGCTTAGCTATATAATATTGCCCCATTCTCATCAGTTCCCTGTTAGTAAATGATGGTGGGGGGAGTTCAGGATGAGAGGAAGTAGCTGAGTGTAAGGAAGAATATTGATATGTAAGCCTATGCGGCAGGGTCTCGCTATTTACTGTTTTACTCTGTACAGCACCATGTACATTGATGGTGCTATATAAATATATAAATAAATAAATAAATAAATAAATAATAATAATAATAATAATTTCCAGAGAGCTCATGAAGAAGAATGAAAGGTATGAGGGATTTCTTGCCTTTCTCCCATAATGTAGTAGAAGCTAGAGCTTTGTGGTGTCAAGCTGGGGCAGGTAAAGAGAAAAAGTAGTGACTTGGTAGATTCAGTACTCTCTCTTTTTGTACAAAATGAACTTGTGGTATTACTGTATTACCGACATGACCAAACATATTACCCATATGTTTAGGGAAAGTCAACATTATAATCTACTGGCAGAATATTATGCAAGTATTTCAGCATCAAAACCTATCATTTTCTCTGTTAAGGAAAAAACCCATAGTTTTAAAACCTACATATATATATATATATTAAAACGCTCTATTTTTCATTGAAAGTGTAGTATTTATTTATTTAGAAGATTTAGATCCCATTTTTCAGCCAGAAAGTCACAACTAAAGGATCACAGTTAAGCAAATTATTTTTAATGGTGCATTTTTTAGTTCCAAATGTGGGGGGGGGGGAAACAATTCGGAAAAATAGCACAGACTGCTACTTGTCATTGCTGTATAAGCACCGTGAATTCTGACAACACAACTGAGTGTTTATGATTGCCCCTTAACTTCCGTATAATTCACATCATCCTTAATTCTCACAGCAAAACCTCTCAGTGACAATCTTGTCTCTGTGTTTTAATAGGCTATGAATATGCAGGCTTCAACAGGCACTCCCTAAAGGAGTCACAGCTCATGGAATCTTCCCTTCTATGCAACTATTTAAAGGGCAGGTGTCCTCTCAGGGGCTGAACCTGGCAACCCCCTAACAATTTGATAGGGCAAGCATCTCCCCTATGAGGGAAGCTTACAACCACTAGGATTGTTCAGCTTGGAAAGAAGGAGACTAAAGGGTGACCTGAAGTGTACGAAATTATGCATGGTGTGGAGAATGTGAATAGGGAGACATATTTCTCCCGCTCTCAAAATACTAGAACTTGTCGTGATCCCATGAAGCTGATTGGTGGGAGATTCAGGACAGATAAAAGGAAGTACTTCTTTACACAGTGCTTAGTTAAATTATGGAATTTGCTACAACATTATGTAGTGATGGGCATCAATTTGGATGGCTTTAAAAGCAAGTTAGATAAAATCCTGGAAGAGAAGGCTATGTGCTATCTCCAGTAGCAGGCAGTAAGCCTATGTACACCAGTTGCTGGGAACATGGGTATGAGGGTGCTGTTGCAGGTTCCTGGTCAACAGCTGGTTGGCCACTGTGTGAAAAGAATGTTGGACTAGAAGGATCATTGGCCTGATCCAGCATGGCTCTCAATTTCTTCTAATCTTTAGGAAGTGTCCAGCTGTGCATTTTCTGATGACATTTCAGAAAGTATACCAAATTCTTTCATTCTAAGGATATTTCTATGAAATACTTTCAGACAAAAACAACTTAGCAATGATTCTTAGAAGGAAATGTTTGCCAATAGGATAGACAACTGATTAAATGAAAATTGTCCCCACATTGTCGTAGAATCCTCAGAGTTCTTATACAACCAAATATTTTGTAAAACAAAATTTTGAAAGCACAAATTATTTCTTGACTCTGGGCTCAATTCACAAACCACTGCTGTGACACTCCATCCATGAATTTAAATAGGGCTTACGTGCTGTTCAGGTCCTATTGAAATACACTACTGTAATATATATTGGATTGCATCCATAATGTTTTGTATTTTCTATTGCTGTACAAAGTGATTCTTTGCACTACTTTTGTATTAGTATAGCATTATTATTGTACTCCCCAACCAAGCAATCCAGTTGAGTTGTTTATATAGCCACAAATCTCAAACATGAACAAGAGAACTGACACCAACTTTGAAGATTGTTTCCACTGCCTTGTGATCAAGAATATGTAATGCACACAATAACATACTAAGGTTCGTAGATGTGGTTGAACCTGCAGTTCATATCCAGAATTAAAACACATTTTTAGTATTTTCAAGCCCTCACAACATTCCTCAGCAGCTACTTCGAAGACGCCACTATGATGCTCAACTACGGCTATACCATGGCAACCTGGCTATTGTGTAATTCATCTACCTCTTGCAAAGTGGCCATGCTGGTTTCAGAAATGGGCAAGTCAACAGCAAAAGGTACAGCTTTGACCACTTCTGGTAGCACTCTGCATCCACAATGTGCTTAAATCCTGATCATTTTATTGTATTCTTGTTTTATTGTATAAAATGTTTTTCTGTTTTATACTTGTGTGCTTTGTGTTTGTATTGTGATGACCATTGGCTATAAACAATATAAACAACAAAATCGAGAGAGAGAGAGAGAGAGAGAGATTACAATGCACTATGACATCATCGTGTGGCCTGCTGAAAAAAATGGGTCTTGCCTTCAAATAAAAGTCTAGACTGAACGAGATCCTTGTTTATTCTATACCTTTATTGATGGTTACATGCTTGCAGCAATATTTTATTCTACTTATGTGGAATTAATTGTGTATTTGAACCAAGCAGGAACAACTATTGCATGTTTTGTTTTTAATGTCTACTTGGGAGGATTTTGCTCCCTATTCTAATTTTAAAGTAATGTAGTAAAACCTGAAAAGCAATTAATGGTAATTACTAGGCCAAGTAATGACTACAGAGACACGCAACAGGAAATATTTATATCATTAATTTTGCTGAAGTTAAACGTATAAAAGTATAACTTCAAGAATATTAAGAACAATATTTTTTTTGCCATCCTTGTATCACCCAATTTCAAAGTTAAATTTCTTTATGCAGGTTACTAAGGAAACTTGATTTTTGCACTTTAAAAAAATAGCATATTTTATTTTTCTGTAACATTATTCATTATAAACTGAGTTTACATTGTAAATTTCACAAATGGAACATTTTTACATTATAAGCCATAGACATAATACATCTACTGACTTACCTGTTAGTGGATGATGTTGGCCTCGTTCAGAAGACACCTTAACCCTTGGCTTTCACCACGGTGGTTAAGCCAGAAAGCTGGGTTGTGTTCAGAAGACACTTTAAACTATGGCTTTAACCAAGGTGAATAAAGCAAAAAGCTTTATTCACCGGGGTTAAAGCCAGGGTTTAAGATGTCTTCTGAATGGAACCGTTGTATTAATCGTTAATTTGGTTGTCTTTTTGAGGGGTGGGGATACAAGAATCTAATTCAAACATCTTTGATTCTATTTCTAAGTTTAACACTTCCCGTTCATATTGTTACATTTTTCTTTTGTAAGGCTCACCTTTCAGCGCAGTCATTTTCCTATTCCTTATAAACTCTTATTTATAAATAACTCTAATTTACCTAAAATCATTGACATATCATAAAAGTTTACACCCATAGGTATCTTCCATTAGTGCTTATATCAGAAATGTGCTTTTGTGAGTCCACTATCTCAATGTATGCAATTGAAGGTTCTTACTGTAGGGGAAATGTAGTAAGTTTGGCAATCCTACAATGTAATGTCATTTTATAGATTTGATATGACAAAGTAAAACCTTTTTGTCGTGATAATTAACAGCTGATGAATTACATTAAGATAAAATGTCTCAATATGTGCTTTTTAAAAATCCAGGTTTCTTACTTGTAACTGTGGTTCTTCCAAGTAGTCATCTGTGTAGTCACACATATGGATTCTACACTGACATTGAGCAACATTCGGAACTTTCTAGAGGTAGGCGAAAAGGTTTTGTGGGATGCCCACTGCCATTCCTCAGTGCACCTGTGCACAGGGGAGTGTCTTCCACCTTCCTGTTCAGTTCCTAGTGGACTGCTAAACAAGGAAGCAGCATAGTGAGATTGCATTGAAATGACACCTGCAGCAGGGGAGGTTGGATTGTATGTCTGCACAAATGCCCCCTCAAAGAGCAAGTTACAAGCTACTTTGAACATTTACTCTTCTGTCCCAATTGGGCAATGTTATTTGTTATGCGGACCCTTATTTATTTATTTATTTATTACATTTTTATACCGCCCAATAGCCGAAGTTCTCTGGGCTTTTCACAAAAATTAAAACCACAATAAAACAACCAACAGGTTAAAAGCACAATTAGAAAATACAGTATAAAAAGCACAACCAGGATAAAACCACGCAGCAAAATTGATATGAGATTAAAATACAGAGTTAAAACAGTAAAATTTAAATTTACGTTAAAATTAAGTGTTAAAATACTGAGAGAATAAAAAGGTCTTCAGCTGGCGACGAAAGCAGTACAGTGTTGGCGCCAGGCGGACCTCTTTAGCTCACCCTCTATGTATCTGTTCGCAACTGATCAGGCATTGATGCCATGCATTGATTTGTCACTAAGAATTTCTATCTGGTTTGCACCAGTTCTTCCTCAGTTTGGAAGAAACTTTTCTCAGGCTTGGTTCTACACTGCTACTCTAGATTGCAGGCTGAAGGACTGGCCTTGTAGTTTTTTCACCTCATCCATCCATTTCATCTTGTCTCATCCATCCATCTCATCTATCCCTCATCCTTCTACTACAAAGTATGGATCCTGTATTTATTGTTTACGGTTTATATTACGTTACATAAAGATATTTATTTATTTCACTTATATACTGCTCCCATAGCCAGAGCTCTCTGGGCGGTTTACAGAAATTCTAAAATTAAGATTAAAATGAGTATACAAAATTTTAAATTCTAAAACACAGAACATACACACATAAAGCATTAAAAACCGTTAAAAAACTAAACGTGGGTGATTAAGATGTGCCGCCATATGCCCGGGCAAAGAGGAAAGTCTTAACCTGGCGCCGGAAAGATAGCAGCGTTGGTGCCAGGCGAGCCTCGTCAGGGAGATCATTCCATAGTCTGGGGGCCATCACCGAAAAGGCCCTGTCCCTCATAGCCACACTCCGAGCCTCTCTCAGAGTAGGCACCCGGAGGACCTTAGATGTTGAACATAGTGACTAGGTATATTCACGTCGGGAGAGGCGTTCCATCAGGTATTGTGGTCCCAAGGCTTTATAGGTCAAAACCAGCACCTTGAATTGGGCTCGGAAACATACAGGCAGCCAGTGCAAGCAGACTAGAGCAGGTGTTATATGGTCGAACCTTCTGGTTCCTGAAATCAATCTGGCCGCTGCATTTTGCACGAGCTGAGTTGTACAGAAGTGGATTACATGGGAGTTTAACTGTCTGTAGAAATACCACAACATGGGTTGAGGCCAGAATACTGCTTTGAAGGGCTAAGTATGCAAGTCCAAGCAGAGAGCACCGAGTTTGCTCGTCTGCCTCACATAATGGCTACCAGGAAAATGTCCTCAAATGTAAGCATGTTCAGGTCACAAGTAGTCATGACTCAATGGATGGTCTTGTCAGTTAGTTAATTTTATTGCGTATAACCATAGGTTCTTATAATTTTGCAACAAAAAAGGGAAGTCACAGAAAGAAAAAGGTTGAACAAGCCACTCAAATCAGTTCATTACTGCACAGTCTACAGTATGTTTTTAAAGGATTTTTGCCCTATTTTTTTTAGGAGCCACTGCAAAAAAGGCTACTTATTATCCGTATCTACAAGTAGTTTACCCATCTGCTCAGCCACATTTCTATCAGACATTCCACCCAGCAAAGATTCATGAATCATCATATATATTATATTATATTGTATTATAAGAGCTCCATATATTAAAAAGCACTAAAACGAGGGTGCTTCCATCCAGATATGCAAAAGACAATGTCTGGAAATGTAGTTCTATAAATGACTTCCTTAGTTCCAAGTCAAGGAATTAAGATAGAGAAAGATTGCTCACCTTTGTAAAGATTGTACCACCTGCTAAATCCTATTTGTTGAATGGTTTCCACATCCTTACTACTATGCTTTGTGTATAATCCATCTCTAATTTTAACCTTAGATTCATTTAGATGAAAGGAAGTGAGATAGAAAAATGGGCCAGTTTTTCAAAACAGGAAGAAGTCCAACCAGCCCTGTTCTGTTCTAAATAGAAAAGCTTAGCCAATTGGTTGTTAGGCATGTTGATTAGTCTTTTCAGTTAAAAGAAAATGGCCTTGTTCACTCTGACAGATGTTCATGGTAGCTGAACTTCAGCATGAGAAAGTGCAGCTGGAGTACTAGGAAGAAGAACTGGAACCTCCAGATAGTGTTTTACCCACAAAGATCTTCTGCTCAAATATTTTCAATGTTGGGTACACCAACTGGCCTCCATTAGTTTTGAAAAAGGTATAACAAGCTGTTGGTCATTTCTGTGAAACCTGTGTTCTTTTTACTGGAGACAAGCCAATCCCTACTCTTGTCTCTCAAAAATATCCAAATCTGCCTGTTTGGTTTTGGAATATATTAACTTTGTTTTAAACCTAACTAGTCTTCCCTTGCTTTCCTGCACTCATGATCAAACCAGGAAACTTCAGAAAGATAGCTGTTTCTAGGTTAAAAGGTTTTAACTAGATGAGGGGTCAAGCTGTTTAGAATACTTAGACGTTTCTAATCTTTCCGTTGTCACTTATAAATTTGCTCTAAACTGGATCATACTGGGATATTTTGATGTTGATTCACTCATTCATTATATTTCCATACTGCCCAATAGCTAAAGCTCTCTGGGCCATTTACAAGGATTGAAGGGTTACAATATTGCATGAACTATATTTAAAAAATTGACATATAAGTCAATATTTCTAAAACTCAGACCATTTGAGACCTATCCCATTCTCAAGCCATCCAAGATGCCCTGCTCTCAGCAGAGTTTATTCCATTCTTTGTTTGATAGAAACAAAATTAATTTTGAAACTTTTCTACATCAGGCAATAATGCAGTAGACATTAAAAAAAGTCTACCACACTTCTTCCCCTGCAGCTTAAAAATATAAAGTATCTATCAGATTTATCAAGAACTCCCATGTACACCATTAACTGGTGTTATAGATAATCTTCAGAAGTTCCCAACCACTAGAATTTAAGGTTTCAACTAATGAGCACTGATGCAGAGGAAAAATGTCTTCCATGTAGGCAGAAATTAACTACCCTCATATTTCAATCCTATGCCTATATGAACATTAACATGTCCACATATTAGTAGATCACTATCTGGGTGGCATAAGAAGTTGGTTTCCAGAAGCCAGTCCAGACTATTCCCTAAAGATAACTCTGTTCTGGCTTTAATCATTTTAGAAATCAACACTCCTTTTTAAAAACCATTACTTTATTTAATACAAAATTATTTTCCTATAATTTATAAATATAAGATTTTCATGTTTTCTATCAGTAATTACAGTTAACTTCATCAGTATAAGATTTTCATGTTTTCTATCAGTAATTACAGTTAACTTCATCAAATAGCAAAAGCGTGATATTTATATATATAGTACAGTTTAGAGAGAAACTGGATAAAGATTGCCTTTTGGATACATAATATGGGAGAATGTAATAAAATGATTTTATTTTCAGTGAATAAGTCCACCAGACATAAGGAAGCAATCTGAAAAACTAAAGATCAGGGTTGTGTATAAAATATCCACTGCATTTAAATAATTGTTGGTACCAATTCACAGGGGCCATTTTTGCTACAGATTTCCCCCCTCATGATTGCACTTGATTATGGCAAGAAGGTACCATGTGAAAGGTACATTTTGCAGTGATTTCCAGTTACAATAGCTACATTAGTTTACATGGGGCCAAAGTAGACAAGATGGCAGGAGACCCATGAACAAATCTCCCATAACTTGCACCACCAAAAACAAACAAAAAACCCTTTTATTTGTCCTCCTAGGGGGGAAATATACAAGTGTCATAATGGTTACCTTTATGTTTCTCCCCACTGTGCAAATGCCAGTTTCAGAGGATAATTCTGATTAGATAGATGACATAGGATAGAAGGCACCAAGCCCTGTGGCTGCTTTTAAATTTAAAAAAATCATGGGAGTTCCAAACACAGATTTCCTGATGTCTTAAATAGTTTGTCTCCTAGTATGCTGCTCTACATAACTACCTCCATGGTGCAGTTTACACAAATGACCAGGTGAATCAGGCATTCGGCAGTTAAAATCCTTCTGTTAAGTTAACTAAAATTTAACTTTGTGAATATATTTCTTTTTGTGATAAGTTATATTAAACCGATGTTATTTCCATTTTCAATTGGCAGGCTTTGAGGAATTTTTAAAGTTGGCTTAAATCACTATCTGTTTCACACATGTTTTTCAATTTGTGCAGTTCTCCAGCATCGTTAGTATTCCATAGTTTAGAAAATGTCATCAGCCTTTTTCTAAAAAATAAAAAAGAACATTTAGTATTAGAATTTATTAAACCATCAATTCCTTAGCACTTATATCTCTCAGTAGATATTTTATATATAATAACTGTTCAGCTAGGTCATTTATCCTCAAAATTAAACAAAGCATTAGGAACACAATTCCATTCCATATTAGAATGGTGATGTGGAAAGAAAAGAAGAACACCAAAATCTACCAGGATTTAATGAAAGTTAGTTCTTTCATTCATTACTAAATTGTTGATCTAAAGTAAATTTTACTGGTAGGCATTTAATGTAGTTCTAATCTATTCAGACAATAATTACCAATTTTTGGTGTTTCTTTTTTTAAAAAAATTAAAACGCAATGAGAATTTTATGAGCAAACTAAATTATATCTAAAATAACTTTAGGAATAGAAAGGCTGCTTTATGTTTCTAAAGCAGCCCTCCCTAACCTGGTGCCCCTCTGGGTGTTTTGGACTATATTGCTCAGCATTCCTGACCATTGGCCATGCTGCCGAAGGCTGTTGAGGGCAGAAGTCCAAAATATGTGGAGGGCACTAGGTTGAGGAAGGCTATCTCAAAACAAAAGAAAGTGACTTCAGATCTGTAAAGAGTGCTGAAAAAATTGCCTTGTTTCTGGAAAAAAGGGGAAATCATCTCCCCACCCACCCCATGGCGTCAACATTTTATATTTTGTATTTGTGTTTTTAACCTGTTGGTTGTTTTATTATGGTTTTAATTTTTGTGAACCGCCCAGAGAGCTTCAGCTATTGGGCGGTATAAAAATGTAATAAATAATAAATAAATAAAAATTTCTGGTAATTTTATGTCTCTAAGCAGGGAGAGCAGGTTTCTGGCTCCAAGGTCATAGCAGTGTCTCCCACCTTGGATCCAGGAATCCAAAATATTCTATGGCCCCCCAGATGCTGTGTAGGGGCCATAGAATGTTCTCTAAATTACCAAACCTTATCAATGATTTTGAAATACTTTATTAGCCTTGGAGATAATAAAATACAAGCGTGCTCCCTTAACGTAACATGTTTAGCTGCCTAAAGCAGAGGTTGTAACAACAGCAAAGTTAATGTAATTGAGCATTTAGGCATCTTTTAACCAGACTTTTTATGGCTACTCAGAAAAGCTCACTTAGCTAGAGAGTTTTACTACTAAGAAAACTATGAATCAATTTATTCTCTAACCTTCTCATATTTGTTAAACTCTCTAGCTCTTTTGATTTTTGTGCTGCCTTTTTTAGAATTTCTTCAGGAACATCTGCTAATTTAGCAACATTTAGTCCATAACTTCTTGCAGCAACTTCTCTTGTTATTTGATAAAGGAAAGTGACAAGTTCAGGATTTTCTTTAGAGTCTAGAAAAAAATAAAACACATTTTTGCATTAAGTACAACTGAATTCACTACTGTTTATATTTGCCTCTCTCAGTAACTCTGCAATCTCTGAAGCTACTTCTCACTAACCCCCAACTGCAGCCAGTTAGTCAAAAACTCTAGTCAGATTCCTGCAAATGTTAAAGTGTGTCAGGAACCAGTAACATTGAATGAGGCCATCACCAAACAACATTCAGGCACTACCAGAAAGAATCTACCAGTAAGGTATATTTAATAGCATACCCTTTTCTTGTTCAGTGTTATCTTCATTCACCAAAAAAGCCATGTGGTAGTTCCCAACTTGTCTAGGGTAGGCCCTTTCTAATTCACACAATGGAGGATAATGGGTGACAAACAGTGTCAATGAACCCACCTAGAGAAACAAAATACATTAAGATTCCTAAACAGGAAGTCATAGAGAATAATAATAGGCCACTACTAAACATTTTTCATCAGCCTGAGGGGATGGAGGAGTTTCACTGTGTTCCCACTCCCTATTCAAGACATATCATATCTTGTCCAAGTAGTTTGATATAAGAATCATCTGTAGGCTGATTTCACATGGCTATCTCTTTCCTTTTCATCAATACTAGTCTTGTAGTCTTTGGCTAGGATCCACAGTGCTGTGTGTAGGGAACTTTTCAGTCTTCTCCTTCCAGTGGCACCTCCAACCCCACCCCCAAAGGTCAGGGACCCTCCAGAGTAGCATTTTATGGATCTTAATGCACTATCAATCAGAAGTAAAAATCAGCTGGCACCGTCTTCCACTGTGTGCACCTTTCTGTATCTAGAACTTTGAATATAACCCGTAAATGCCTAAGTAAGTAAGCCCACTGAAGCAATCCATTTGCTATGGACCAACTGCACGAGTGGGCTCTATTTGTATAAACAGTTATGAAGTAAGCCCATTTTATGTTTAATGTTCTGTGTGCAGTGGGAGAGACAGTATGAGCTGGAGTTAATACTGACGGGCCCTAGTTTTTAACATGCAGTTCTACCTGTTTTACATATATTAATTTTGCTATGTGCTACATCTTAAATGTAAACTATGCAGAGACTTCAAGACCAAGTTGGTTGAAAACAATTTTTCATTAAAAAGTTCAAGACGTTCTGGGAATATCATCCGGACATCACACATTTTCATACCTAGATCAATTCAAAGTGACAGATAACATACTTACATCTCTAATAAAATATTCTAGAGTCGCATAAGCAATTGCAATTCCATCATGCGTACTAGTGCCTCTCCCCAGTTCATCCAAAATTACTAGTGAATGTGAAGATGCTTTTCTAATTATCTCAGCTGTGTCTGTCAGTTCTTCCATAAATGTGCTGTGACCTTGAAATATGTTGTCGGTGGCACCCATTCTGCAATAGAAAACAACACAGACAGGTTGCTTACCTGTAACTGAAGTTCTTTGAGTGGTCATCTGTGCATTCACACCATGGGCTCTGTGCCTGCGCAGAGCATCATCGGGAATCTTCTAAAGCTGAGGCATTATGGGCAAGAACTACTCCCCCACGGCGAGAACTGAGGGGAATGGGCGGGAACCCCTCTGAGCATGCGCACGGCGCAGTGAGGGAGGAATTCCCGGCCATAATGCCTCAGCTTTAGAAGTTTCCCAATGCTGCTCTGTGCAGGCCCAGAGAAAAAGTGGGATTCATAGAGACCATGAAGAAGAACATTCAAGTTTATTAGGAACAAATTAAGCAAAAACACACACTGTTGTTCGGTTTTGGAAAACAAGCACACACACACACACACACACACATTTAGAGCCATATGATAAATAATTTTGGTGTGTTCCTTGTTCTTCAGAATCTTATTTAGCTACTGGAATAAATAAACAAACAACAACAAAAGGTATTATAAAAGATTAAAACAACAAATGCAAGAACTGTGGCCTTTCTAAATTAAAAGTTTAACACTCTGAACCAGGGTATCAATGGCTAAATACTGGAAACAAGTAACAGCAAAACCATGACAGGAGAGGATGATGAATCAAACAGTGTATGATCAAACAGCCCACCATGGCTTATTTAAACTGAAGTGGGCTAGTGCCAGTGGCCATTTTGAATATTCAAGCTGAGACCATGGCTTGTTGTGTGATCTGAACCCAAGGACTGTGGGTTATGTGAGGGTTAAGCAAACCTGGTATAATATTCAAACAGGCCATGGGTTCTGCAAGAGTTATTTTACCCTTGCACAATCCACGGTACCCGGGTTCGGACAACATGACAAGCTACAGGTTGAATATTCAGCATGGCAACCAGCTTGTCATGATTTAAATAAACCACAATAAGCTGCAACAATCATGAGACCCCAATCAGTGAGAATATTTGCATGACATGAGCCCACCTGCAGTACATCCAAGGTACACGTGGCCGCTGTTTTGAATGTATAACCACTGCTTGCCATGTCGTTTAAACCAGGCAAGTGTGAGTTAAGCAAGTGTTAAACAACTCTCACATAACCCTAACCCTAGAACAGACCATGTTATACGAGGGTTGTTTAACCCTCATAGAAGCCATGCTCACCAGGTTCACATGATACGACAATAGCCCAAAAGGGTTGGATAGGTAACCTGCCTCGTCATAGGTTAAATAACCCATGATGACCAGAAGATTATTGTACAACTCATCAGTGTATGATCTTTTGGCCTGCTCCCAGTTCTCAAACATGGTTTACATTATATTCAAGGAAACAATTTTTTCAGAACTTCCTGAATACCAGTGGCCTTTATTTTCGAGCCATTTTCAGAAAAAGCTGTAAAAACAAATCTTTCTTTCATTCACAATAAACAACAAATGTATTCTGTCATGTACAACAGTGATAAAAGGTACAAATGATATATAAAATCTACTGCATAATTTACTGCACACAGATTTTGAAACTTGATATCAAAATCTATAACTTATAAATAACTTAAAAATCTATAACTAATGAAAATATTAAAATGTTAAAGAAAAAACAAGCCATTTAGCTACTTTATTCATATTATTTGCAATGTGTCAAAAATATTTGAAGTTTACTCAGCAATTCAGAATGATTAATTTAAAAAGTACTTTTAAAATGATTTTTTTAATAAGTTAGCATATCAAAAAGGCCATGCTGCTATATCCACCCCATCCCACAACTCAATCCCCAACAAACTAGGACCAATTCTTTTCAACTTGTTCATAAATGATCAGGAATTAGGAGTGAGCAGTGAAGTGGCCAAATTTGCCAATGGCACCAAATTATTTAAGGTGGTTAAAACAAAAAAGGATTGTGAGGATCTCCAAAAGGATCTCTCCAAGCTGGGAGTGTGGGCATTCAAATGGCAGATGCGGTTCAATGTAAGCAAGTGTAAAGTAATGCACGTTGGGACAAAAGAACCCAACTTCAAGTTTAACCTCATGGGATCTTTGCTGGTGGTGACCGACCAAGAAAGAGATCTTGGAGTTGTGGTGGACAGCTTGATGAAAATGTCAACCAATGTGAGGCTGTTGTAAAGAAGGCAAACTTCATGTTAGGCATAATTAGAAAAGGAATAGAGAACAAAACTGCCAGTATCATATTGCCTTTATACAAAGCTATGATATAAGAATACTATGTACAGTTTTGGTCATCACACGTAAAAAAAAAGATATTGTAGAGCTGGAAAAAAAAAGTTCAGAAAAATGTAACTAAAATGATCAGGGGACTGGAGCATCTCCATTATGAGGGGAGGCAGCTGGGATTGTTCAGCTTGGAAAAAAAGAGGCTTAGGGGAGACATGATAGAGGTGTTCAAAATTATGCATCGTGTGGAGAATGTGGATAAGGAGACATTTTTCTCCCTCTCTCTTAGTACTAGAACCCGGGGTCATCCATGAAGCTGATTGGTGGGAGAGTCAGGACAGAAAAAAGGAAGTACTTCTTCACACAACACATAGTTAAACTCTGGGATTCACTACCACAAGATGTGGTGATGGTCATTAGTTTGGATGGCTTTAAAAGGGGGTTGGATAAATTTTTACACTAGAAGGCTATCAATGGCTACTAGTCTTGATGGTTAAGTGCAATCTCCAGTATTAGAAGCAGTAAGCCTGTATACACCAATTCTTGGGGAACATGGGTGGGAGGGTGCTGTTGCACCATGTCCTGCTTGTGGTTCCCTGTTTGACAGCTGGTTGGCCACTGTGTGAACAGAGTGCTGGACTAGGGTTGGTCTGATCCAGCATGGGTCTTCTTACATTCTTATACTTTAGGCATATCTGCAGTTAAGAGAACACACATACCATACAAGAATGCTTTCATAGAACCTGGAAATAATTGTGGTTTGTGGGTTTTTTGGTTGATATGAAAACAATTCCAAGAAAGCCAATAGGACACAACATTTCTAATATTTCTTTCTCCCTAAAATATATGTTTCTTAGACATTATTCTTTTTCCAGGTCTCTTTTCAATTGCTATTGGTAAGTATGGTGGATGAGCATCACTGAAATGATTGCCAATATTTTTCCACACACACACACACACAGAGTAATACAGTTACACGTTGTAAATTGAGCAGAGATGCAATATAATGACTTCCTTTCAAGTGTTGATGAGAGACTCATCAACACACAACCAATTTAATCTGGCTGGAAATAAGCAATTAAATAATCTCTGAGCTAACCAAAACACATTCCAACAAAATAAAGCATTTTTAACAATTCAAAGTTCTCAAACTTTCTAAATTCAATAAACGATTTGTAAACTAACTAATTCTTTCAAGTTTCTTTTCATCAGAACATGTGTGACCTAAAAAATGTGTTGTATTAATTTTTGTCTTTGTTAAAGTTATAACAGAGGTATACTACTGCTGCCAGAATGTTTTTGATCCTTTAGATGATGTGCACCAGGGGCTGATTTTCTTCATAAAACAACAGCACTGTTTTATTGGCTTCTACATTTGGATTAGATAGCCTATACAAGAAAGTATACTCCACGGGTATATGGAAGCACAAAGGGGAAATGATTACTTTTTGTAGACCTAAATTATTAATGTGAATGTTTAGTAATAATCACAAGCAACTGCATACAATTGCAACTCTGACAAACAAAGAGCATTTAGGGAAATCCTGGTCTCTAAGAAAATTGCTCATACTCCAGCAGGAAATCACATAAGCCAATAGGTGCTTATTGCTTTGCAAACTGACTATGACATAACCTATATGTTCCTTAAGATGATTACAGACAGGTCATTTAATGGAAACATTCTGAAATCTGATGATGGGGGAAGTGCTAGCAACTCCATTTTCCCAACACTATTAAATGACTTGCTGATAGTAACTGATGAAGGTGGCTGCAAGATTATTTCCCCCCAATGGCAGAAGCCTGTGTGCAGCGAAGCAGATTCTCCCGGCTTAAGATCCGAGTGGATCATCGGGGGGGGGGGGGGGGTGCAGCCATGGGCTCCTGATATCATTTGGCCCAAAAGGGCTGGGTGGGGGCCATCCATCCTCCCACCTGAAACTGTTTCCCCACCCCTGGCCTTCTTGGTAAACTGTTCAATGTTGGGCCTTTGGAATACATGATCTCCAATGTTCCTTCCAGCTGTAAAATTCTATGATTCTATGAGGAGGGAGCTCAAATCAGGCTTACCATGTTGCACATTCTATTCCTGCTGAATACTATTCATGCAGTCTTCTACGTTTTTATGTGGAATTACAGAATTTTAAAATGAATAAATACTAAAATAATACTGATCCTTTTTAAAAAAGTTCAATATTGTCAACTTGTCATAGTGAGTGGGTTGATGTCACCATTTTCCCCTGAAGCTACAAAATGCAGTTATATTTCTATACTAAAGTGATTTATCCTTGACATGGTGCAATATATTCAAACCCTTTTTAACACCCACATTACTAAATAAGCATGAATGTAAGTGGTAAAGTCAATCATACTTCAATTTGTATTATTTTAAAATAATGGGGAATAGAAACACACTGAAAAAAAATCAGGTGTATATACGGTTTTCAAATTAAAAATAAGACATTTATCAGTCAATTTAAACTAAGCTAACTGGATTACATAGGAATACTGATCCAGGATTCACCTTTCTCCACTTCTTTTAATATTGAAGGGTTTTTTTCCCAGGTCAGAAGAGAAGACAGAGATGTAGCTGATAAGATAAAGATATTCGCCAAAACAGATGCAAGGATGTAGCAAATGGCAGTAGAAACAAAAAGGCACAAGTAAATATACTTATTCCGTAGCTCAAAAGGGGGCAGAAAGTAGCTCTGGATTTCCCCAGCATTCATGGCCACTGCCCATACTGACAAATAGGGATGTGCTCCGCTCCGATTAGGAGCGTAGAAGCAGTAGCGGATTGGCCTGCTCCGCCTTACCCAGAGGCGGAGTAGGAGCGGACCGCGGACCCCCTAGAAGCAAGGCGAAGAGAAGCGACCATTTTTCGGAGCTCCGAGTTCAGTCGGAGCGCTCCGGTCGCCATCTTGAAAACATTTCGCCATAGGATTGCATTGCGGCAAATAATCGCGCATAACTACGTTGTTTTTGAAGCTATCGTTCTGGAAATTCTTGTGCACAGAGAGTCGTGGATGGGGGTCATTTTGAGACCACTCTCACCTCTCTGCGTGCTGTGGTTCACGTGCAATATTTTTTTAAAAATCGGGTCAACCGCGGGGCTCAAACTGCGTTTCGGCTTTTCGCCCATAGGATTGCATTGAGGGAAAGAATCGGGGATAACTGGGGGGGGGTTTAAGCTATCGTTCTGAAAATTCTTGTGCACAGAGAGTCGTGGATGGGGGTCATTTTGAGACCACTCTCAACTTTCTGCATCGTACGGGTCGCGGGCTAGAAGTTTTTTAAAAATAGGGTCAACCGCGGGGCTCCGTTTCGGCTTTTCGCCCATAGGATTGCATTGAGGGAAAGAATCGGGGATAACTGGGGGGGGGGTTTAAGCTATCGTTCTGAAAATTCTTGTGCACAGAGAGTCGTGGATGGGGGTCATTTTGAGACCACTCTCAACTTTCTGCGTGCTGTGGTTCACGTGCAATATTTTTTTAAAAATCGGGGTTTGGGTTTTTTTTTTTTATTATTATTATTTTTTTGGAAGCGATGACAGGCACATTCAACTCCCAATCCTGATGAGAATTCATCTCCTCAGAAAGCATCCTCCTCCAATCCCAGCGTTGGAGGGGGGACTAAGGCAGACCCACCCTGAGAACTTTCTGTTTTGTGTCTCTTTGTGGGTTGGCGTTCGTGGAGGGAACACTTACTTAGCTAGTGCTCCTGCTTTGGAGATAGATTAATTTAATATAGGTTTAGTTTGGCGCGTGTGTGTGTTTGTTTGCTTCTTTCTGACTTGTAGCTTAGTTTGCCCTGTGTTTTCCCCTTACTTTGATTTAATATAAACTTTATTTTTGAATTTTGGAGTGTGTGGTTGGGTTGGTTGCCCCCCCCCTTCCCTGTATTAAAGCCTGACTGTTCTGCTTTTGTGAAAGCTTTCTTTTGAAAGCATACACACACTTTTTGTCCCATTTCCCTACATTTATATTCTTAAACATATTTTATTATATTCTTTCACATAGTCCATTAGTATATATTCTCATACATATTATATTAGTATTCATATTTTGTTCTTCTTATAGTAGTGGTTGGTTCTTTTTCCCCCTCCCCTCTCTTAAATCCTGATTGTGTTTCCTTCTATCTTCTATATACCAAATATACCAAAAAAATTGGATTCTCTTTTTCTTCTCTGTGTAACTTCGACGGAGTGGGCTGCTTTTGTCAAGTTCAACAGGCAGCCACAGATTGAGCATTTTGGGGAAAGCATACGCACACCATTTCCCTATTCTTAAACATATTATTATTATATTCTTTGACATAGTCTTAGTAGTCTATTAGTATACATTCTCATACATATTAGTAGTAGTATTCATATTTTGTTCTTCTTATAGTAGTGGTTGTCCCATTTCTTGTCCCATTTCCCTACATTTATTAGTAATATTCTAAAACATATTATTATATTCTTGTAGATATTCTTAGTAGTATATTCTCATACATATTAGTAGTAGTATATTTTATTGTTCTTGTCCCATTTCCCTACATTTAAACATATTATATTCTTCTTATACATATTCTTAGTAGTACCTTATACATAGTATTAGTAGTATTAATATTTTGTTAGTCATCATGAAAAGAGAAAGCAGGCGTGCTGAAAGCAGCAAGGCTCAGTCTGCCAGCAGGGCTTCCTCTCCTCCTGTGAAACTCAAACGGGCAACTCCTTGGCTGACTGCTCCAAAACAGAAGCAGGACAAGCAGCAGGCAGAGCCACTCTCTTCTGCAACTTGTGCCCGGCGTTCTCTTTTTGAGGGTGGGAATGGGAAAAGTGCCCGTTTGCAAGAGGCACGTGGCAGCAGTGCCATTAGAGGAGGAGGAGTATCCCCAACTCCTTCATTCTCCTTTCAGCCCACGAGCCCGCTGATGGACCTAGACGAGGTCCTCAGCACAGTGGAGGGGGGGGAGGAGGAGGAGGCGGTGGGCCTCCAGGATGTGGGGGCTGAGGAGGAGCAGCAGCAGGCCGAGGCTCTCTCCCCAGTCTCATCCCACACCCCTGTTTCTGTGGCAACACCAGAGAGCTCAGGCGGGCAATTGGTGGTGTCACCACAGAAACGAAAGACAAGCATCGTGTGGGACCACTTTGAGTTGGGAGCGGATCCCCGCTTTGCTGTCTGTCGCCACTGCAAACTCAGCCTAAGCAGGGGTTCATCGACAGGGCATTATGGAACCAGCAGCATGAAGATGCATCTTCATAGGCAGCACCAGGCGATCTTGCTGGGGAAAGAGGCGGGCAAGGCGACTGGTTCCAGGGGAAAGCCGAAGGCTGCTGCTGGCACTGCCACTCTAAGCTCTCCATCTCCCATCCCCACAAGGGTTAGGCAGGCAACCCTGCAGGACATGGGGTGGGGGAAGTATTGACCCACAAGATGGCGTTTTCCAATGCCCACCCACGGTGCTACTGTGTTGGGGCATCTGCCGGGACTGACTCCTCCCCAATACTAGATCTATGACATGTCACTCTGCCTGCCCCTCTGCTAGCCTGTCCTCCTCGGTGACCGACTCGCTGGGATGGTTTGCGTTTGCAATGCGTGACTAACTGCAATGCTGGCTTAGAAACCAGCCATCACTTCCTTGTGCCCCCAGAAATGCCCGCAGCCTGCCTGCCTGCCTGCCCGCCTCCCCCGGGGTGCTGCTGTGGTGGGGCATCTGCCAGGACTGACTCCTCGCCTACTCTGCCTGCCTCTCTGCCCGCCTGGTGCCTGGTTTGCTCCCAATCGTCCTCCTCTGTGCCCCTCAAGGCGTAACTGCTGGCTTAGAAAGAAACAACCAGCCATCTTTGCCTCACTTTGCGCCCACTTATGGGTTGGTTTGCTATGCGTTAGTGCTCAAGCCATCCTTGCGGCACTACAATGCATGCTGCCTGCCTGCTTTCCATTGATGGTGCTATATAAATAAATAATAATAATAATAATAATTCTCCCCTTCCCGCCTTGCAGCGATGGTGTATGTGTCTTGCTTTGACTAAGGGGAGAAGTCCTTCCTGCGCTCACTTAGACTTTATCAAATTCAATAATCCCTTTTTCAAATGTGCCAGAAGATTTAGGGTTATCTCGTGGCATGTTGGGATTGCCTTGGAACTGGCCCCATTGAGCTGTCTGCAATTGCAACTTTAAATCCCTGACATACTGGAGTGTTCAAATTTCAAAAGTTCCCCTAACATCAGGGGATGATGGGATTGCCTTGAAACTTGGTGTCCATGGGGACACATGGGTAAGCTGTCATGGGACCAAAGGATAGGTTTCTAACGTGCAAATTGACGTAGTTGTAGAATGGGACTTGATTTGGGGTGAGTTAAAAAGTTTAAGCCGCGCCAAAAATCAGGGGATGATGGGATTTGCTTGCAACTTGGCGTGCATGTGGACACATGGATAAGCTCTCCTGGTGCCGAGTTTGAGGTTTCTAACATGCAAATTGACGGAGCTATCCCAAGGGGTGTGAATGGGGTGCCCGATTTTCATAAATTCCCCAAAAATCAGGGGATGATGGGATTGCCTTGAAACTTGGCGTGCATGTGGACACGTGGATAAGCTATCATGGTGCTGAGTTTGAGGTTTCTAACGTGCAAATTGACGTAGTTGTAGAATGGGACAATTTGGGGTGAGTTAAGCCATGCCAAAAATCAGGGGATGATGGGATTTGCTTGCAACTTGGCGTGCATGTGGACACATGGATAAGCTCTCCTGGTGCCGAGTTTGAGGTTTCTAACATGCAAATTGACGGAGCTATCCCAAGGGGTGTGAATGGGGTGCCCGATTTTCATAAATTCCCCAAAAATCAGGGGATGATGGGATTGCCTTGAAACTTGGCGTGCATGTGGACACGTGGATAAGCTATCATGGTGCTGAGTTTGAGGTTTCTAACGTGCAAATTGACGGAGCTATCTAAAGGGGTGTGAATTAGGGTTATGGGAGGTGCGTTAGAGGGTAGAGCCGCGCCAAAAATCAGGGGATGATGGGATTTGCTTGCAACTTGGCGTGCATGTGGACACATGGATAAGCTGCCCTGGTGCCGAGTTTGAGGTTTGTAACATGCAAATTGACGGAGCTATCCCAAGGGGTGTGAATGGGGTGCCCGATTTTCAAAAATTCGCCAAAAATCAGGGGATGATGGGATTGCCTTGAAACTTGGCGTGTGTGTGTATACGCCCATGAGGTGTCATGGTGCCAAACGTGAGGTTTCTAACTTCAACGGAAAAAAAGTTGTTTACTTTTTTAGCTTTCAATGCAAGCCTATGGGGGGGCAAAAACGGAGCTCCGGATCCGATCCGGAGCTCCGGGCGGAGCGGAGCGGAAGTGGGCGGAGCGGGGGCGGGGCGGAGCGACCCGCTCCGAAAAATGGCGGATCTGCAAGTGAAGCGGAGCGGGGGGTCCGTGCACACCCCTACTGACAAAGGCTTCTGGGGTTGATGTCCAAGACATCTGAAGATCTACTTTCTGCTGACCTGTGCCCTATCTAGTGGATACTCCACACAAACCATGCCTAGAATCTGAGCCTTTAAGCAGGCACTATCTTCATATTTCCAAACTATTCCAGCAACCTTGAGAACTTCTTATAAAGTATGAAGCTATACATTTAGTCAATCAGCAGGTAAATATACAACAGACACTTAAAAACAGAAGTCTGATAAGTGAAATTATAATTACTTCCGAGTCCATCACCTATTGTTAAAATACAGCCCTGATATCTCACCTGGTGAATATACCATCCACAATACCAACTCTTGCTTCTTCAGCTGGTACATAGGAACCAATCTGTGCCATGATAGTTATCAATGCAACTTGCTTTATGTAAGAGCTCTTTCCACCCATGTTAGGTCCAGTAATTATCATTATCCTTTGACCATCTTCCTAGAAAAAGGAAAATGTGAATTATAATTTTAAGAAATTGATCATTTAACAGTTTGTTTGTTTATTTATTTCATTTCTATACTGCCCAATAGCCGAAAATTTCTGGGCAGTTCACAAAAGTTCCAGACCTTTGATGCTCAATTGATCCAGAACACTTCCAAATTATTATATGAAGAGTTTTCTAATTTAGGGTTCTTACTAAGGTTTAACATATTTATTAAATGTTTATCTCACTTTCCCCACCTAATCTTAGTACTCAGAGCAGTTTACAACACACGTGTTTCAGTGAATACACCCCCACTCCCAAAATAGTATCACTGTGCCACAAAATCATCTAAAATACAAAATGCGCAGCAACAGGATCGCCACCAGAAGTTGTTAAAGCAGTAAAACAAAATTATCAACTTAAGCTTAGGTCTGCTGGAACAAGGTGATCTTCATGATCCTCCTGAAAAGCTAAAGTGTCGCACTTAGAAGAAAATATCTCTCTAGAGGGAGTAACAATGGTGGAGGGCTTGTTCGAACTGATTGCAATCCTTTGACCGCAGCATATAAATGGTCAAAATACATCAATTAAAATGAAATAAAATAATTTACATATCAGCTTCCTGCCAGTATTCACTACCAATAGGTAATATAGGAAAGTTTAAGTCTAATAATTTTAATCTTCAATAATAATCTAAAAATGTAACCTTTTAAAATGTGAACTACTGAAAAACCCAGAAGATAATAGTCAAAGATTTTCAGAGATATTGCAATTTGGAAATTAAGAAATATGGTGTTTCTTTCCGACCATAAACAACATGATGCTTTCCTGATTTATTTCCAATTACTTATACCATACTTACTGATAAGTTTGTATCATTTGGTACGTACTGCTCTTGTTCTCCCAATAACACATCAATCACAGGATGCTTCCCATTTTTTATCATTATCTCTGACTGTTCATCTTTTATGACAGGTCTGAAACAATTATGTAATAGTATCTTAGATAGAGTATTAGGTGAGGAATTTGAATTAAGACTTAGTAGAAACATAGAAGGGGGTTATAAGGCCATCGAGTCCAACCCTTTGCTCAATACAGGAATCCACCTTGAAGCATCCCTGACAGATGGCTATCCAGCTGCCTCTTGAATGCCTCTAGTTTGGGAGAGCCTACGACTTCCCTAGGTAACTGATTCCATTGTCGTACTGCTCCAACAGTCAGGAAGTTTTTCCTGATGTCCAGCCGGAATCTGGCTTCCTTCAACTTGAGCCCATTATTCCGTGTCCTGCACTCTGGGATGATTGAGAAGAGATCCTGGCCCTCCTCTGTGTGACAACCTTTCAAGTATTTGAAGAGTGCTATCATGTCTCCCCTAAATATTCTCTTCTCCAGTTCTTTCAGTCTCTCCTCATAGGGATTTGTTTTCAGACCCCTGATCATCCTCATTGCCCACCTCTGAACATGCTCCAGCTTGTCTGCATCCTTCTTGAAGTGTGGTGTCTAGAACTAGACTTCTACCTTCTCCAGACTGAAGCAAGGCAGACCACATTCTACATGAAATGCAACTCCATCAATGCTACCCAGAAATTCACTAATCTTGAGAAAATCTCTGTTTGTCTTCAAGTATGGCAAACAGTGTTTGACAATACTATTTTGTATTACATTAAGGGAGCAAGTCCAACTTCAGAGTCCAGAAACCACGCTAACTGTCCCTTCCCCTAGTAGCCAGCAGGGTTCTCTTCATGCCAGTTACATCTTCGCATGAGGAAAAAGGGGTGGAGGAGAGGAGTCCTATGGCCACCCCAGCCTCCTTCCCTCCCCATTCCTGAAGCCTCCACTAGTCAGGCAAAATCGTCCATCTGGCTTAAATGCAGAGCAGCAGGTGTGACGCACCTGCCTGTCTACATAGGATACTCGTAAGCCTCTGAGGCTTAAGGCTACCTAGGGCAGATCATATAGGATTGTGCCCTAAATCCACAAAACTCTTAATTTTCTATTATTGTTTAGAAAATAATTACCTGCAATAGTCTCCTTGTTTGGCCACCTCAGCCAATGAAAAGACACAGTCAAGAGTTGCTAGGTGACCCACAGCTTTAGAGATTGAGTGATAATGCTCACTAAAATGACTACACATAGGTAAATTGGAGAGGGGGGAGAGAGAAGAGAGAAACAAATGAATTAAATATTAATACAGATAAATGGTTACTATCCCATGCTGCCACTGGTGCTATTTTATAAACTTTACATATAAATAGTTGGAATTAAGCATTAGTGAAGAACAAAATGAAATCAGGTTACAGTACTATACACAGTTCTCTGGGATTAAGTCCCACTGAATTCAATAGGACATACTTCTGAGCAGATATGCATAGGACTGCACTACAAATTAGACCATGTTTCTCCAGGGCTTTGGAACTTGTGACCTTTCAGATGTTGATGAACTACTTTCTCCATCATCTCTCACAAATAGCTACACTGGCTGGGGCTGATGGGACTTGGACTTCTGGAGGGCCAGGTTTCCCAGCCCTGTCATATAGAAGGATATTCCAACTGTGCAATGATGAAAAGAAAAGAAGAACCCCTCTTATTTAAAAAATGTTTTTGCCCTCCATTTATGAGTTATTACAGCATAGCATTTTTTTAAAAGAAGATAGAAGTCAGAATACAACTAATGTATACTTTTTGCAAGAACTGGTAACTTTTCATTGGGCCTGTTCACACAACAATGAGGACTTTGTGGTTAGCTTAACCATGTATCTCTGTGGTTAGAACTAACCGCATGCGGAATGCTCAATCATGACACCATTAACCCTTTTGTGGTCCCGTTTTCCTTAACCACACGCAAAACACAAAACAGTTAGATGAGCACCTGAGTCCTCTGAATGCTCCACCCTGTATCCCAGCAGTCCGAGGGCAAAGAGAAATGCAGGTTGCTTACCTGTAACTGTAGTTCTTCGAGTGGTCATCTATGCATTCACACATATGGGCTTTGCGCCTGCGCAGAGACCAGACCGGAATCTCCAATAGCTTAGGGAAACGCTTTTGGGCGGGAACCCCTCCCCCACGCTACCGCGCATGTCCACGGGGTTCCCGCCCTTCCCTCAGTTTACAGGAGTCCGACATCGTGCCCCCATAAACATGAGTGTAAATCAATAAATAAGATAAAATAAATCTATAGTCCATTATGTCATTATTAAATATCACACCACCAAGAGGGGATGGTGGGTGGGTTGTGTGAATGCATAGATGACCACTCGAAGAACTACAGTTACAGGTAAGCAAATGCAGGTTGCTTACCTGTAACTGTAGTTCTTCGAGTGGTCATCTATGCATTCACACATATGGGCTTTGCGCCTGCGCAGAGACCAGACCGGAATCTCCAATAGCTTAGGGAAACGCTTTTGGGCGGGAACCCCTCCCCCACGCTACCGCGCATGTCCACGGGGTTCCCGCCCTTCCCTCAGTTTACAGGAGTCCGACATCGTGCCCCCATAAACATGAGTGTAAATCAATAAATAAGATAAAATAAATCTATAGTCCATTATGTCATTATTAAATATCACACCACCAAGAGGGGATGGTGGGTGGGTTGTGTGAATGCATAGATGACCACTCGAAGAACTACAGTTACAGGTAAGCAACCTGCATTTCTTCATCGTGGTCTCTATGCATCACACATATGGGCGAGTAGCAAGCTCACATACCTTGGAGGTGGGTTGGTGTACTATTTCAACACTTCTGAGAGCACCGCCCTTCCAAACGAACAGTCATGTCTGGATCGAGTGTCTAAGCTGTAATGCTTGACAAATGTAGAAGGGGTGGACCAGGTCGCAGCCCTGCAAACGTCCTGAAGTGGGACACCCCTGCTGAAGGCCACCGACGTTGACATTGCTCTGGTTGAATGAGCTGTCACAGGTCGATGCATCTCTAGTTTAGAGATAGAGTAGGCAAGCTCAATTGTCTCTACTATCCAGCGTGACAACCGCTGGCATGACACTGGGAGTCCTTTATAAGGCTCACCATAACATACGAATAGTTGTTTGGATTTTCTAAATCCTTCAGTTCTAGCTCTATAGAAAGAAAGAGCTCTTCTAACGTCCAGCATGTGGAGAGCAGTGTCTGCAGACGTTGTAGGGTTTGGAAAGAAGGCTGGCAAAATAATGTCCTGAGCCAAGTGAAAGGGTGTCACGACCTTGGGTAAAAAGGATGGGTCTGTTCGCAACACGACCTTGTCATTATGGAAAATTGTATATGGCGCATCAATTCTTAGAGCTCTAAGCTCACTTGCACGCCTTGCTGACGTTATGGCTACCAGAAACACAGTCTTGAGAGTCAAGAGTCTTAAGTCCGTTGTAGCCATGGGCTCAAAAGGTTTCCTTATCAATGCATGGAGCACCACCGACAAGCTCCACGATGGTACGATGTTTCTAGTAGTCGGTATGGTGTTTTTCAAACCCTTTAAAAATTCCTTGGATGTAGGATGGGTGAAAGGCGAGAACCCTTCTACACCTTCATGAAAAGCAGTGATGGCAGCCAAATGGACCCTGATGGACGAAAGTCCTAAGCCTCCTTGGAACAGTGAGAGTAGGTATTCTAGAATCACAGACATGGGACAAGCCTCCGCGATGTGATTCACTTGCACCGCAAATTTAGAAAACCTCTGCCACTTAGCCGCATATGATTTCCTTGTCGAAGGTTTTCTCGATGCAGTCAAAATACTCTGTACCGTCAATTGTTCGATATCGGAGGTTATGGTAGTATTCTCCATGCCGTCATCTTGAGTGTCGAGAGGTCTGGGTGTCGAACTCTGCCTTGGTGTCGAGACAGAAGGTTCGGTATCGATGGTAGCTCGATGTAATCCCTTTTTGACAGTCGAAGAGCATGAGGGAACCATGGTTGTCGAGGCCACCACGGCGCGATCAGAATACAGTTTGTGCCGTCTGTTCTTATCTTGGCCACGACTTTTGTCAGGAGTGGGAACGGTGGGAAAATGTATAGTAGTCCCCCTGTCCAGGTTCTTGCGAAGGCGTCTCCTAGCGAGTTCCTTCCGCTTCCTGCTCTGCTGCAGAAGTTGGTACAAACTGCGTTTTCTGCAGTGGCAAAGACATCGACAACCGGATCGCCCCAATACCGAAAGAGGTCGTTTCTTACTTTGGTATCGAGCTCCCATTCGTGGTCGACATGGAAGGACCTGCTTAGGGAGTCCGCTACGATGTTCTCCTTCCCTGCTACGTGGATCGCAGTCAGGTAAGTCTGTCTCTTTATGCACCAGTTCCAAATCCTGAGTGCAGAACGGGTTAAGGGGTATGACCTCGTTCCCCCTTGCCTGTTTATGTAGCAGACAACAGTGGTGTTGTCTGTTGCAATCAGAACGTTCTTGCCCTCGATGATCTGGGCAAACGCCTTCAAAGCATTTTCCACAGCCAAGAGTTCCAGGTGATTGATATGATCCCCTTTCTGCCGAGGGGACCATCGACCTTGGACGGTGAGCGAATTGCAGTGAGCTCCCCATCCATCGAGAGAAGCATCTGTCGTGATGGTAAGCGATGGTGCTCCTTGCTGAAAAGGAATCCCTTCCAGGAGGTTTCCCATCGAAAGCCACCATTTCAACGACGCCCGAACCTGACTCGGTATCGAAAGGTGAGTCCTGCGAGCGTTGCGTCGAAGATCGAAGGTCTTCAAGAACCACCCTTGAAGAATCCTCATTCGCAATCGGGCGAATCTGACGACAGCGGTAGTCGCCGCCATCAAACCCAGCAATCGTTGGATTGTCCATGCCGAAGGTCTTGCTTGGGTTTCGACATCGAGAATCAGGTCTCGAAGTGCTTTTGCCCTCGCTAACGGGAGGTAAGCTCTTCCATCTCGAGACGACAGAGTCACTCCTATGAAGTCTATCGTTCGCTGAGGAGTCAGTATAGATTTTTCCTGATTGACCCACAGGCCAAGGGATTCTAAAAGTTCTAGAGTCGTGGTTATATTCTCCTGGAGCGTGTGACTGTCCTCCGCAACCAGGAGCCAGTCGTCTATGTATGGATAAACATGTATTTCTTTCTTTCGCAGGTGGGCACACACAACAGCCATCACCTTCGTGAAGACCCTCGGTGCCGTCGCGAGGCCGAAAGGGAGGACGTTGAATTGGAACTGCTCGACGCCGATGGAGAACCGTAGGTAAGTTCGATGCGACTTCCTGATGGCGATGTGGAAATACGCATCCTTCAGGTCTACTACCGCGAACCAAACCCCTGTATGCAACAGTTGGAGGATAGAAGTGACTGTTGTCATACGAAACTTCCTTGGGGTGATGTATTTGTTCAGTTGTCTTAAGTCCAAGATCGGTCGAAGACCTCCATCTCTCTTCGGGACCGTGAAGTAACGGGAGAAAAATCCCTGGTTGAGCTCCTCTGTAGGTACGGGAGAGATGGCTCCCTTCGATAGTAAGGTCTGTACCTCGAGCAGCAGAGGAGGGGATGGTGCTGTTATCTTTACTCCCGAAGAGAAAGGAAGGGCATCGAATTCGATGGCGTAACCCGTCTTGATGATAGTGAGCACCCAGGAGTCGGATGTTATGAACTCCCATTGATGGTACTTGGGTGCTAGACGGTCTGTAAAGGGTAGTAGGCCTGGTACGGAGAAGTCAAAGCCGCTGCCTTTTTGAGAAATCCGGCTGATGTCTGCCTTGTTGGTACCGACCTTGATAAGGTCTCTTTCTCTGCATCTGATGTTGCTGTTTTGGAGGTTGCTTGTCAAACTGGGGACGCTGTTGGATCTGCTGGTACGGTTGTCTAGTCCAGCGTCTTTGCTTAAATTGTGGTTGGGGTTGTGAGAAACCCATCTTTTTGGCAGTTGTGCGAGCCTTGTATATCGAATCTAAGGACTCGTCAGTCTTATTGTTGAATAGCCCCTCTCCGTCGAACGGCAGACTTTCTATTCTAGTTTTCGTCTCATTTGTCAAGTTGGCTGACCTCAACCAAGCGTGACGTCGAAGGGCTATAGAACCCATCATCGACTTGGAGTGGGAGTCCGTTTGATGTTTTGCAGAATTGAGCTGCAGATGGGCTATTGCAGTTGCTTCGGTATGGAAAATCCTCGCCAACTCCCTCTTATCTTCGGGCAGATGGTCAGAGAGAGAGTTTAATTTTTCCAGGATGAATATCTGGTACCTGGCCATGGTAGCCTCGTACGCAGAGGTTCGTATTCCAAGAGAAGATGAAGCATACACCCTCCTACCGAGGTAGTCTAACTTTCTACCTTCTCTGTCGGTAGGGGCTGAGTGCACCTTCTGGGATCTTCCCTGAGCAGATTCCACAATTATGGAATTCGGTTTCGGGTGCTGGAACAGAAACTCGGCATTGGCTTCCTTGACCTTATACATTGACTCCAATCTTTTAGATGTCGACTGAGCTGCACACGGATTTTTCCAGGAGATCTGTGCAGTCCTCCGTAGTGTAGGAGGGAAGGGAATCGCGATGGTCGAGCTAGACTCCGTTCGAGTCACATCATAGATCGGGTCATCGTCAATCTCTGTTGGCTGGTCGATGTCGAGACCTAGAGATTTTGCCATTCGGAGTACCTGATCTGAGAATTTTCCCACATCTTCAGATGCAGAGACAGGCTCATGAGCATTTACAATGTCATCAGGTGAAGGCATAGATGGGGCTACAGATACTACGGAGTCTGAGTCAGACCTGTAGTCCTCATCCGGAGAGTCTTGAGCCGCCCGCACCGTCTGATGTGCTGGCTGCAAGACCAATTCTTGCTGAGGTGAAGGGGCGACAACCGTAGCGGTCGGTATCGAACGATGTTCTATTCGCTCAACCCTGCTATCACGGCTGCGAGGCGTATAGGATCGAGGATCTGGAGGAACCTGCAGGACTCTCGAATTCGGAGGAGGTTGTGCAAAACGTTCATATCGTCTGTGGTCAGATGGGAAATAGTCCTGGGGCCGATAATACTCCCAATCATAAGGGTAGTCACGTTGGTGTTCAGAGTATTGAGATACTCGATCAAAATCCGGACCAGGAGATCGGTGCCGTCGATCAAAAACCGGGCCAGGAGATCGATGTTGCCGACGTGGAACAAGCCTAGTCGACTCTTCCAGCTCAGTCGTGCACGGTACCTGAGCCGATGGTATGGACACAACCGATGTGGAGTCCCGAATTTCACCCTCCGACATGGAGCTCCTCGCAGTCGGTAAGGGTGCTGGTAGCGGCAATTGCGTCGATACCGAGGTCGGCGCCGACCTGGTAGGCTCATCGGGTATCGAAGATAGGGTATCGACCCTCGAGGTGGAGCATTTTTCAGCGTCCTTCCTCTTTTTCTTCTTTTTCTTAAGCTGTTCCGCCGATGTAGGGGTCCGAGCCTTTTTCGAAATCTTCTTGGCTGCGGAAACCGCTAGGGATCGGCCTGGCGTCAGGGGTATGGCCCTGTTATCCGCCATCAACTCCTCACCAACCACAACCGATTGAATTTCTGGGCTAAGGGATTTTTCCATTGCCCTTGAGGAGTGTTGTTCCTTACGCTTATGAGGCGTAGGTTCAGTTGCCTGCAGAGCCTTTTCCCACAGTATAGACCGCAGTCTATCTGATCTATTTTTCCGTGTTTGTTTGGTAAACGCCATACAATGGTGGCACTGTTGGACTTTATGCGCCTCGCCCAAACACAACACACACAGCGAGTGACCGTCCTTAGGTGGCAGTTTAGCGCCACATTTCACGCACTTTCTGAAGGGGGCCCTTACGGCCATGCGCCTCAGGCGCCTCAGGCGATCAGTGATCGTTGGAAAAAAGTAGGAATAACAACAATATATATATATAAAATTTTTTTTTTTTTTTTTTTAGGTAAGACAAGAGAAGAAAAAGTGCAGAAGAGAAGTCAAAAGTGAGGCAAAAACGGTAAGTAGCAAACAAGCTGGAGAGAACACGGTTTCTACGTCTAAGCACGATGGCGGACGACGAAGAACTGAGGGAAGGGCGGGAACCCCGTGGACATGCGCGGTAGCGTGGGGGAGGGGTTCCCGCCCAAAAGCGTTTCCCTAAGCTATTGGAGATTCCGGTCTGGTCTCTGCGCAGGCGCAAAGCCCATATGTGTGATGCATAGAGACCACGATGAAGAACCAGCAGTTGCGCCCTCCATTTTACTTAAGTATCTAGTGTAAGCAGCCATCATCTGTATAAACGGACTTGCGAAGCTAGCAATTCCTCTGCTCTGTACCTTAAAATCCGATAACTATGCTGTATTAATGCTGCTTTGCGCTTTCAGTGACCAGGACTTATGCCTTTTTATTATGTCTTGTCCGAAAGCTCAGCAGTGCCATCAGTCTCCCATGGCGATTTTGAGAGGTTCAGACGCTCTGTCTTATACCGTTGGCCATCTTGAGGAGTCACCGGAGGACTGCGAGTCCCGTGGCCATTTTGAGAGGGTCGGCCGCTTCCCTTTAGCCCTGTTGCCAAGTGTTCTAGAGACATGAGTGCCTCCACTCATACCCCGTGAAAGTGCCAGGGGGGAGTAAAAAAGGAGTAGCTTCTGAACGTTCCCCTTTAAAGAACATTTACCATATGAAAAATGGGGCCGATTCAGCAAAATGGCGGCCTCAGCAAAAGCAAAGCAACTGTCTGGAACAGCAATCAAGCCCACAGGCTAGAGCAACCAGGGCAATTTTGGCTGCTCTATACTGGAAGCTCTGGCCCTGTTCAGAAAACACCTTAAACCATGGCTTTAACCAAGGTGATTAAGGCTTTTTGCCTTAAGCACAGTGGTTAAAGCAGCTGTGGTTTCAGGTGTCTTCTGAACAGGGCCTCTATGATTTCGGCCTGTTCACCACAGGTGCGTTTCAGACGACACCGTAAACCAAAGTTAGTGCCGCTAACCATGCTGCATAACATGGTTAGCGAGGCTGACCACAATGTGGGTAGAGGAGGCACCTGGTTAAGAAAAATACGTGTCAGACGACACCATTAACCTTGCTGCTTAACCCAAAATCCTTAACCGGCATGGTTAACAGTGTCGTCTGAATGGGGCCATTGAATGTTTGTGATTTTTTTTCTGTTCTTGACCATGCAATCATGGATTGATTGCTGTAACATTCTTCTTGTTGGTCTTCCTATTACTCTTATGCCCCTCCACTTTGATATTTTATGCTCTTTGGTCAGATCATATTATTCTTTCGCTCACTTCCTTTCTTTTCTTGTCGTCTCTTAAAGCTTCTTATACATACTTCTAAATGTCTCTGTGGTCTCGCTCTATCTTTTCTTATCTCACTTTATATTCCTCCTTGGACCCTTCACTCTGCAGGTGGCAATCATCTAGTCCAGAGATGGGAAATATGTGCCTCCCACAGCTGCTTTTGCGGTGCTGCAGCTGAAAAACAAGGTGTGGAGCGACTGCATGTCTTGTTGGGAGGCAGAATTGCTACTTTTTTGCCACCGCCACACCACCACCAAATTTTGGCGGGAAAATCAGCAGCGCAGCAGCTGCATAGACCGATGTGGAAAAATTGGCCCCTGGACCCACAGAACTTGCCCACCCCTGATCAAGTGAAATCTAAGATTACTGTTTTCCTCACCTGCATCCCATTTCCTTGGACTCTTCCTGTTTTTACATTCAAGCACCTCCTTAAAACATATTGATTTACTCTAACTTCTCCCAATTGTTGCTTTTTCCTTTCCCTTTCCCTTCCTTCCTAACATATGTTATATAATAATATAATAACAATATAATAATAATAATAATAATAATAATAATAATAATAATAATCATCGCTTTCATCACTGTGAGTAGAAAGCTTTAAAAAGATGTGGATGGTATCAGTCATTGGCTCAATTTCCACCCACATACCCCACAATCTATCCCAATAATTCAAATGCCTCTATACGTTGGAGTTGCTCTACTGAGAGGGAGACCTAGATTCTATTGAGAGGGAGACCTGGATTGGAGAATTCCAAACCATTATCAGCAGCACTGTGTGTGTGCTCCCAGTCACCTTTCTTGACCTCCACCAAGGTGCTTCGACCCTCCCGCTTACATTTTTGGGAGGATCCTGAAAAAGTGTGTGTCTGTGTGTGTGTGGGGGTGTTTGCAGTGAGAAGGAGATGAGAGGGAAGTGTGTGGGCATGCATATTATAGATGGGGGATAAATGGCTGTGGGTTTGCAGTGTGGGTTTGCCTTCTGTGAAAAAGGCTTTGCTTGCCGTTACAAACTGTGAGTTCAAAGGAGTTGTTTATTGTGTTGGGGCTTAGATTCACCTCAACCTCGTAATCAATCTTGAGGGCAGATTATTGGTCCTTTGTGATTTACTCTGCCTCCAATGACAGCCATTTTGTGGTGGAGTCCAGAACAGTTTATCAAATTGCCAAATGTGCTAATGGGCACCAAAAGGTTGCCTATCCCTGTCCTAGAGGGAACAGCTGCTTTCCCCACCTCTGTTGCCAGCAATGCAGATGTGATGATGTTGAGTTGTTGCTTTCCTTTCTTTTCCATAGTTGTTATGGATGTTGCCTGGGTACAACAATGTAATTGGTGGGAAGATGGGGCAGTCTGTTACTATAAAGTATTATTTTGAAAATAACTAAGTCTGTCACCATAGAATTGTCACAGTTTTTAAGCTAAATGTTCTTTTGATGTTATATATGTTGGTGCTGTTGATTAGCTTAGGGGTCTAACTGGGGCGCACTGGCCTTTATTTGAGGTGAACTACAGATTAGGCTATCCTATAAGAACTGTAAAATATGATATAAGCATTCAAAAAGGTCATGACTGTTCCAAATTAGCTCTATGTATTTTAAATATGCCACTCATAAACTGAAGGCAACCCTTTAAGCAAGTCAGGCTATATACCATCTAGTAACACTTGGTACAATAACAGTACTAATAATTAGCTTCCACTTATATTTTGAAGCCTATATTATAGTCTTATTTCAAGAGCAAAAACTGAATTTGGAAACTCACTCTAAAAATTGTAGCCATTCAGCACTGCAGTCAAAGACTAGCTGTTCACGCAGCTGATTCAGATGTCTGTAATTTTCTACAATAAAAGGAGTGTGGAAACGGCTGATGGCTTTTGTGCTAGAAGAGAAAACCAAATAGGAAATCAAGGTTACTAAGCAATCAGTCGTACAGCAATGTGTACAATTAGACTTTTTCTCTTTTAAGACTGGTTCACGCAGTATATCTTTCCTAAACAGAGCCAATCTCCATACAGAAAAAGAATATGATCTGTATTATTTGAAGTGGGATAATTCTTGATGAAGCAGCTGCTACTCATATCTGCTTACCAGCTAGTTTACTTGTAGCAAACATACCATGTGCCACACATAAAACAATACAGAATGTTTAATGTATCTCTACTTGCCTTAAAAACAGATTCAAAAGAAAGGTTATTTTATTACATTACTGAACTCTGTTAATTTTGTGAATCATTATGAGTAAAATACATGGTTACTAAGGAGTATTCAGTAAGGAAAACATTAAAATGTTTTTCATAATAAGATGTGTGTGGCCAAACGCTCAGCTTTAAATATTCTAGAGAGATCCTCTTTAAAAAATCACAATGGAAAGAACAGGTTAAGATTAATACCAATCACATGAAATGACATTTCAGAATGCAGGGTTAATTAAGCAACTGTTTGAAATATGGCCTTCCCATTCACCCAGAAAAAAAATATATCTGATGAACTTTTTTCTGTCAGTTGACCTCTGGTGTTTTCATACAAAAAAGACATTATACACTCATGGAAAGATATTTCTGAAAGTTTATTAATATATATTTCAATAGAGTATGAATTCAGAAAGGGTAGATTACTAAAAACAATACTACAAAGAATAAATCATTTTTCATTGTTAGACTCTTTGAGGATCAATAAGTAATTGATAGTATAGGGGAAAAGTTTCTCGCTAGCATGGCAGCCAAATGAAACTACTGAAGAAGTGAATAACCCATTATTATTTCACTGTACTGTAAGGAAGTCACTCGGTTTCAAAGCGGACCAAACAGACCCCAATTTGGTAAGAGAACTGTAAGCCTGAAGTCTTTACCTCTGAAGTCGGATGTGGTAGGAACATGCTATCAAAGAGATACACCAAGCTGCTATGACACATATATGCAAGGCTAGATCAGGCATCATCAAATTCTAATCAAACCTACAAATGTGCATATGGCGAAAAGCGGGACAAAAGGGGTGAAACTGAGCAAGGTATGTAAATTTCACATACAATGATTTCTCTCCTGAATATTGCAAACAACCTTCAATTTGTCATGAATAGTTTTCCTCAACATGTATCATTGAGATAGCCATCTTCATAAAATATTCCTTTTGTGTTAGAAATAGCTTGTCAGGCCCAACTCCCTTGCAAGACCAGCAACCAAACATGTATTAAAGAAACAGCAAACTTCTTTTTTACACCAGGACACAAACACATCCCTCACCCCCCAAGAGTCCACAGATCAGAGTTCTTAGAGAATCCAATTTCAAATAAACTCAGATAATCCAAGCAGGAGCCAGAAACATGGTCTTAAACAGCTGTATAATTAAAGATCCAAGGCATGAGATTCAAAGTATGCATTAGTTAGTTTAGGTGTTTGGAGGAGTCCAAGCGAAAGAGTGTCTAGTACCAACAGCATTGTATCCACAAACCTCTTTTATCTCTGCGCCTGCTTTTAGGTGGAGGCGGAAGGACTAGAACTCTTCACTTGTCAATCTAGCCATACAGGAAATCTTAGCCTGGAGTCAAGAACTCCATCTGAGTGGGTGTCTTTCCTCTTGCCTTTTCAGCCATCTACATTGTCTAGACAATAATCTTGGGCATGCCCTCTCTCCAGCTGAGTCTGCCTCTTGACCGCTTATTAAAGAATGTTTCTCAGGCTGTGGCAAGTTGGGCACTCCTTCCTAGGATAGCTCCAGCCACAGCTGAGGAAGAGTAGCTGCCTCACCGTGACATTCTTCTGTGAAACCAGGCAGAGGCAAATTCCCAGCACCCTGACATTCCATACCCTGACTAGGCCCCAAACCACATTCTTCTATTTCTGAATCAGATTCTTCTTCTGAAATTGTGGCATCAGGGGAAAGCATGACATAGATTTTGCAGGGAGGATGAGCAAGTCCTTTGTCTCAGTACAAGCTCCTCCATTTTCTACACTTAGGCAAGTTTTGCAAGTCTTTAGTTGGGATTGCACACTAGTTGTAACGTCAATTGTTTTGTTCAAAGAATATTAAAATTAAGCCTTTTTTAGTACCAACATGTGCCATTTTCTTTGGGAATCAGTGGCAGCTGTGATTGATTGAACCCCCTTTCCACCAAGGCATTCTAGCTTCAGGCATCTCATGGACAATTGGCTCTTCCCAAGGTTGTGTTTGAGCAACAATTTTAGGGCCGATCTCTTGGGGAGAAAAGCAGACCTAGCACTGATTTACTCTTGGACAAAACCAGCTAGAGAGCCCACACCTCTTGCACCTTTTTACCCATTTTACTAAAGTCAGCTCTTGGTTTGGAGTCAGTGATCACAATTTAATTCTATCTACAAAGAACTGCAACTGTACATAATAGTTTCAGGATAGCAAGATTGTAAGTTTTAATAGAAATAAACATATATAAAAACAGGCTTCATAGTTTCGAATGGTAATGTAATTATTCTTGTCCTGAAATGGAACTGAAACTATCAGTGAGCCTATGGGAATAAATATAAATGCAGGAAATTTAGAAATAGATGAAGGTTTAAATTGCCTTTTAGAACTATTAAAAGGATGTCTGAACTTTTGTTTTATCAGACCTTCCACATGATTACAAGAATGTTGGGAATGGAAATATTTATTCTGTCACATATTTATTTCACGTCCTTGAGATTTGAAGATTTTACACATTTACTCCCACCATTCAACACTTTGAGATGATTTCTGGAAGTTATCTGCTTTATTGATCTAAATCAACTGTTGGCAACCTGGTGCCCTCCAGATGTTTGGGGTTTCAAATCCCATAATTTTACCTTGTACACCGCTCCAGAATTTTGAATGGGGATTAAATTTACAATTTAAATATCGTAAATAAATAAATAAATAATTCCTTACCACTGGCCATGTTGACTGGGGTTTATTGGAGTTGTTTGGAGGGTACCAAGTTTCCCCACTCCTAATCTAAATAATAAAATTATCGGTAAACACATTAAGAAATATATTATCTTTACATACCTGCTAACTTTAATCCAGTCAGGTGGTATGGAAGACACAAGTGAGTTCTTAACCTCAATCTGAAACTAAGATATAGCAGATTTAAATATTATATGGGTAACTGTAATCATACTGTAGAAAAAACCAGAATCTTGTGGCACTCTAAAGACTAACAAATTAGCTGTGAAATAACTTTTGATAAGCCAGAGCATACTTCATCAGATATGTCTGATCCACAAAAGCTTATGCCACAATAAATTAAGAGTCCCACTAGACTCACATTTTTCAGAGTGAAATGCTGTACAACAATGTCAGTTCAACCATAGGGTTAATAAGAATACTACTCCAAATTTCTACCATCTAATTAAGGCTGTGTGTATCCAGGAAAGCAACATATGACCCTATGGTTATATCCAGCCCACCTGGTTCAACTAGGGGGAGGTCTTCATTTTAATTAGGCCATATCTTAGAGCCCATGGAATTCCTGGTATGCCAAGAGGCTGCAAACTATAGTTTATCATTATGGGAATAAGCCACAGTGAACCTCAGGCTGGTGCTTTCCTCATCCTCTCCCACAAGATAAGACGCTTTCACTTCCTTTTTTTTAAAAAAAAGATAAGATGCTTTCTCTTCCATTTTTTTTAAATTAATCACTGCTTGTTGTTATGTCTGAACTCAAACAAACTGTGGTTAATCTTAACTATGGTTTACTGAAACAATAAAACTTCAAACTTTGGTTTATCATTATATCTGAAAGGACCCAGTGACTACAGGAAGCTTCTCATCAGATATTGTATATTCAGCTACAGTACTCAACTACAAAACTAAGACCCAAATATCTATTTCTGTTGAGAGAATAACCTCACACATACTAATAATTCCACCTTCAAAACTGAGAGAATGAGTCTTTTACCCATCTTGAATGGCTGGCAGCTAGGCAGGCTATATACTGATAAACAGAATTTTTATTATTTATTTATTTATTTAGAGTATTTTTATCCCGCACCTCAACCAAAAAGGCTCCTGGAGGGGCTTACAATTGATCAGTAAAGAAGACAATCCCTGCCCTCAGGTTTACATTCTAAAAAAAAGACATGAAACACAAGGAAAAGGGGATGGGGAGGAAAGAGGGAGAAAAGAATGCTTCTGCAAGCTAAATGCTTTAGTTGGTTTTTCTTCTACTACTACATAGATATACTATGTAACAGATGTAAAATACCAAGAGTTGCAGTTCTTTTCAGTCAGAATGACAAAGGATGCATTATTTATATGGTGATTACCAAATGCTCAGTTTAAATTACCATATTCTTTTGGTACACTGATTTTCCAAGCACCTCAGCTCTAAATCTCACATTTATTTTCCAAACTTCTCACCAATGTATGCACATGTAACCAGTATAGCTGTATTAACTTCAAATCATTACTATCATTCTAATCCCAGATATTAAATACAGTTCTATATAAAGAGATTAACTTCCGTCGATAAAACCTTTTTCAAGGGTAAACAAAGAGCAAGCAATATAAGCTCAGTCTGTGGTTTTGCATTCAGGAATTATTTTTTAAAAGTAGGTACCTGTCCCCACTTTTTAAAAGCAAATACCACAATATTTAACAACAATAACAGTAACAACCAAGAAGTGCTAGAGTTTGTGTGTGATTTCATTCACTAGAGATTTCTTAAAACAGTCTTCCCCAATCTGGTGCTCTCCAGATGTGTTGGACTGCAACTCCCATCATTCCCAGCCAGCACAGCCAATGGCAGGGAATGATGGGAATTGTAGTCAAACATACCTGAAGAGCCCCAGACTGAGGAAGGCTGCCTTAGGATATTCTAAAGTTTCATTGTTGCATTGAGTCAACCAAAAGTGTATTTCCACAACATTTGTGGGTGTGTGATAGTTTTATGTTCTTATAGTTATCATTTCTATAACTAATATTCAACTGTTGGCTAACATTTTTATACGTTTTGCACTTATTATAGGATTCCTTTCAACAAAATTACCAAATAACTGTATTTTCAGAACAGAATGATAATGCTTTGAAAGAAGTTTTTATTGCTTTCAAAGTATCCACGCATAAACACAAAAGGGCAAAGCCAGTTATTCTTCAAAAACTAAAAGCAAACTACTAAAATGCTACCAGACTTGGAACAGTTTAAGCAATGAAATAAGATGGCTAAATATTTAATTTTAAAGTATGAGTATAATTATGTGGTTGTTAAAATTCATAAAATGCTAGCAACACATAAAAAGAAAAGAAATATGTAGTCACTATTTATGTTTACCTCTTGTCCGGATACTGTTACATAATCTGTAGAGGGGCAATTTAATATTCTTCGTATATCCTGAAGGTGTACCTGGATCTTACAGACTACTGCCTGAATCTCTTCCTTCCTCTTCCTTATTAAAGGGAAATCTGTAAGATCCTTGAACAGCTGGGTTTTGTCTCCAGTTCTAATTGTAGAAAATCATTATATACTCTCACACACCAAAAGTACACGTATTGCTTAATAATAACAAAAATCGTAAATATTCACATGCTTAACAATAATACAACTTATTAATTTTTTATTTATACACTGCCTTTCCACCAAAAAATGGCTTACAGGCAGAATTAAAAGTGATTAAAACAATATGATAAAAACATAACAATTATGGGGGGAGGAGAATTAAAAACATCACCAAACCCAACAGATCCACTTACAGATCAAACGCCTTCTTGAATAAAGTACTCTTTGTTTGCTAGCAGAAAGACAACAGAGAGCGAGCAAACCTAGTATCACTTAGATGGAAGTTCCACAGCCTTGTAGCAACCACTGAAAAGGCCCTCTCTCAGGTTACCACCAAACATACCTTTGAAAGTGGTGGTCTTGAAAAAAGGGCCTATCCAGAAGATCTTAAAAACTTGGCAGGCTCTTACGGGAGAAGGCAGTCTTTCAGGTAGACTGGTCCCAACCCAAACAGGGTTTTTATAGGTCATAACCAGCACTTTGAATTCTGCCTATAAGTAGCTAGTAGCCACTGAAACTCCTGTAGTAAGGGAGTAACATGCTCCTTTAATCAGCCCTGGGTGACAGTCTGGCCACAGTAATCTGGACCAGCTGGAGTTTCTGAACAGTTTCCAAAGGCAGCCCCACATACAGTACCCTACAGTAGTCCAAGCAGGATGTAACTAAGGCATGTGTGACCATGGCCAGATTAGATATCTCTAGGAGCTTACATACATAATTAAATATAAAGCACTATAATGACAAGTTTACAATGGGCAGAATCCAATGGGGTGCTTATGCCCCCACCTTGTCTTTTCCGACCCTCTGATTATCTTCCACAAGCTGTGGGTCCTTGCAATTCTGCTGCGCAAGTGTGACCTGTTGCTTATGCAAGGGAGATTTAGCACTTCCCAAGGGAAGTCCCAAAACAAGTGGAAACACTAGTTTCTGGAAGGAGGCAGGTTGGCAGAGCTCCCTCATGCAAGCTTCACTGACCTGCCTCCTTCCAAAAACCATTTTTTCAACCAGCTCCCTTTTAATGCCAGCTCCCTTTCAAACCACAACACTCCTTGGGCAAAGAGACCAGCACATACATATGTGGCAAGTGATGAAGGGCAGAAGCCCACTGGGATGCACACATGACTGTTGAACCACAGGGCTCTGGGACTATCAGTCAACAACTTGAGTGCTTAGACATGTGAGATATTATACATGCCAAGTCAAGAGTTGCCCCCTTATTTCATGTTAAGTATCTTTGTAGCCATTTTTTGTACCTGAAGATCAAGTTGCCTATAGTCCTGTAGTTGTGAGGGGGTTAATAGCTGATGACCATTTCAAATTTGAAGGAACTTGTTTCTTATAGTCCAAATTAGGTCTGCAGAAGAGTGTTATCCAAGGCCCACCTGCACGTGCCAGCCAGGGCAGAAAATGGAGGAATCCCCCAATTTTTAAAGTTTTTTTTTCCTACATCAGTTCCATGATCAGGCTTTTCAAGAGATCCACAGGACTTTGAATTAAGCCAGCAATGCCCTGCATCTAGATCACCCATGAAACACCCCATTTCAAATACCTTCTACCACTGTTCAATTTGTGGCCCTTAATCTACCAGTTCCTAAAGTGAGCACAGACATTGTTCTACATAAATATTGGCTCTTTACAAAACTAATTCTGGCCCGCTTGCATTGGCTGCCAATATGTTTCCGAGCCCAATTCAAGGTGCTGTTTTTAACCTTTAAAGCCCTACATGGCTTGGGACCACAATACCTGATGGAACGGCTCTCCCGACATGAACCTACCTGTACACTGCGCTCAACATCTAAGGTCCTCCTCCGAGTGCCTACTCCGAGGGAAGCTCGGAGGATGGCAACAAGGGAGAGGGCCTTCTTGGTGGTTGCCCCCCGACTGTGGAATGATCTCCCCGATGAGCCTCGCCTGGCGCCAACGTTGTTATCTTTTTGGCGCCAGGTCAAGACTTGTCTCTTCTCCCAGGCATTTTAACATTTTAACAGCATTTTAACAGCATTTAACAACGTTAAGTTTGTTTTTAATGGACCCCAGAATTGTTGTTTTTAAATGGATACTGTTATTTTTATACTGTTGCTTTCATGTTTCTGATGGTTTTTTAAATTTTGTATACTTTTTAATGTTTACCATTTTTAACTGTTGTAAACCGCCCAGAGAGCTTTCGCTATGGGGCAGTATATGAATGTCATAAATAAATAAATAAATAATCATCTTAAAGCTAGTGTGGTGTAGTGTAGAGATTGATAGAGTTTTGAGCCAGGAAGTCTGCTGTTCAAATCTTATGGATTTACCGTAACTCAGTGGTAGAGCACACGCTTTGCATGCTGGATGTCCCAAATTCAATCCCTGGCATCTCCAGTTAAAAAGATCAAGTACCAGGGGATGGGAAGGTCATCTAGTTGAAGGCCAAATTAGATGTAATGTTGGTGACATCGTTTATTCTTGCATGTATGTTTTTTCTTGAACAAATAGTGGGGTAGGGGGATGACTTGGATTGAGACCTTGGAGTGTTAGAAGACGGCTTTAATTCCCCTGCTCTGGAGCTGATAGTCATAATAGCTGGTATGTACAGGGAGTGGGCAGGATTCTGTTTAGGACTGCAATGGGGACAAAGGATCCCTACACCATGATTCTAGACTGACTCTTCTGCTGACCCCACAGGTATTTGTTCAAGAGAAAACAACTAACATTTGAAAACTATATGACAAATGTCTCATTTAATGTAGCCCCAAGACTCTGGAGAGCCACTGCCTATCAGAATACTGGGCTAAATGAACAAATAGTAGGATCTGCTATTAGACAGAAACCTATATTCCTAAATTTTAAAAATATTGCTAAATAGAAACCTATATTCCTAAATTTGTCTTTTTTGCATAAACTACATGAACATCCACAAGCAGCTATTTGAATTTAACAGAGAGTTGAATAGGGCACAAGTTGAATAGGACCCAGAATCCAAAAATTGTAAGCAGAAAGTAAGCGATCATTTCAGCTAACATTGCAAAGCCAATCAAGAACTAGTGGAACATTATGTAATTCTCTCTCCCCATGACTCTGAGTAATGTCTTGCTACCATAACCAGTTTTGTAAGATGAGGAAATAATTTGGAGATTAAAAAATCTTTTTCTAGATTCTCGCAAATTGATATAATCCTTGTAGGAAACGTCAGAGTCAAGAACAGCCCCAGTCTCAGCATACAAAGGGTATGAGCTCCCTTTGTAGGTGATTGATCTCTGGCTTCCTATTGGTCCAGAGGTTTGCCCTCCTGACTCGCTAAACCTGTAAAAAGGCCAGCTTCCAAGAGAGTCAGTGTAGCACTGTGGCGTTACACCCCACAAGTCAATTCCAAATGTATGTCTGCAGTTTGTAAGTCTGTGGTTTTTAGATGTTGGCCTGAGTGGGCGGAGTTAGAATGTCTTGGGAGGGGGGAGGAGTGATATATAAGGGAATGACAGAGGGGATTGAAGGAACTTTTCAGGGGGTCTTGTTACGTACTCTTAGAGTCTGTAGCGCTCTCTGTGTTTATGGTACTTAAGTTCTGGGAAATTTGAGAGTCAGTGTAGTGAGTGGTGTCTTTGGAGTGTGGTGTGCACGTAGTTGAGGTATATCAATCAATACTGATAATAAAGAAAGTTCAAGAGTGATTGTGTGAGAAAAAGGAAAGCGCGTATGTGAATGAGTGACAGGATTGTATGAAAGGTTTCAAAAAGGTTTTTAATTGTTTTATTTGAAACAAAGCTTGTGAACTTTTAAAAATAAATTTGGATTGTTTTGTTTTTAAAACTACCACAAAAATCCCACGTGTCTGTTTGGCATTTATCATCTTAAGTTTACACATTTAACACCCACTCTGACAATCGTTCACCTAAGCAGATATAACTCACAGCGCATTATTATATATATTAAAATCCTTCTCCAATTTAAACCCCTTTCTCCACATAGTTTGGAGGAAGGTGGTTTTTATTATCCCTTGCCTCAGGCGTATCAAGCGGTGGTGCTTGGCTTGAGCAGGGAGTAGCCTCGGCCGGGTCTGTTGTTCAGAGCCTGTGTCGTGGCAAGCACTACTCTGATATATAAATAGGTATAGATGTATGTTAGATAGGTTATATTAGGGCAAATGCTGCTGTTCCTTTACGATGATATAGAAGCTCAACTATGTTGCATTGATATAGAAGCGATATTTATTTTGTGTTGATACAGAAACTCAACTTTTTTTTTCTTTCATGAATCCTTACTCCTTGCACCACTTTAAATCTAATTAAACCTGCTTTACTTTAGACTCATTTAGCTCATTTTCTCCTCATGCCTTATGGGTTGTGTGTCAAAATTACTATGTTAAGTCACCTTTGCCTGAGGAGAGTTAAAGGCACAACAAGGTGATAACAGTAGTGTCACTCCTTGAGGGTAGCATGGCAGGGAAAGAGGATTAAAAGAACTTTGTGTAATTTATTTGTTGCAATTATTTATATGCCGCCTTTCAGGATACAAATCCTACCAAAGGAAGTTTACAAGTAACATAAAAATAATAAAATCCCAATAAACAATAACACACCAACTATCTAGTCAAATGCTCAATCTACTTACTTTGCTGCTGCTTCATTAAGTATGCTTAAATATCTTTTTGTGGAACAAAGCAATTCAGGAATTTCCAAGAGGCTTTTCTGCAATAAGACTGCTTGCACCTGAGTACGTATAGCTGGAACCAGAGTTGTGATGGCAGTTTCCAACTGAGAGAGCGTGTTGACAACCAGATAAAACTCTTGAACGGAACACTGAAAGTAGAAACAACTGTAACTTGAAGGTTAATATTTTAAAATTAATGTTCCTTAATTCTGTCCTGGATTTTGGACATTTGTGTAATATATACATCCTAATTACCACCATTGTTTGTATCCCAGGCAGCAAGGGAACTTACATATCTCTGCTGCAATAAAATTGTTGATATTTAAATGCTGTTTTAAAATCAGAATAGCATCAACATTTTAATGCACAACTTGAAACTGCAGGCCTACCATCTTGTTTAGTGGAGATCCAAAGAAATCCACGTTTGTTTTAGTCACAAGAACAAATATTTTCTTCAAGAGTTTTGACACTGCTAAAATTAAAAAAAAAATCTTTCAACTATCTCCTGCCTTTCAGTATATAGTACTACATTAATCCTTAATCGTAAACTAAACTTCAAGAAAATATTGCCAGTGAAAACCATATTTAAATATAATGGATTGTGGTTCTAATCATTTGTAGCTCATTTACCTTTTTGTGATAAATACTACAGATTCCTCTCTCAACGTCTGGCATCTTATACAGGAGAGTCTTAATTTGACCAAGGACACTTGATTCTGATAGGAGAACCTCAGACACTGCATCGAGTCGAGAATTAATTTCACTGTAAAAATAATCATTTTATTTTTTAACTAAAGTTCCAGTGTTTTCTACAGGACAATATGAAATTCTAGATTTCTGTCAAACACTTAATGGGGTACATAGATAGAGGGTAAAGTTACCCAAACTAGTGACAGCATATTTAAACATTTTTTAAAAAAAACACTTAGCAGTAGTTTCTTAAGAAATTTTCAACATACCGTCAGAAAAGAGTTTATAAGAACTCCAAGGAACAGAGCTAACCTAATATGATTCTGACACTCCTTTGTTGCTCTGAATATTTTAAAGACTGTAAATGCCACCTGGACTTTACTAAGAGAACTGTGGGGAAGAAGGATGAGGTCATTCTCTCAGGGCTGATCCTTATGTAGTCAAAACAATCCATCCACAAGAGGGATATATCAGCAGGCTTAGATGAATCCTGAGGTTTTCAGAAGTACAAACAATATTTAAGGGGGGAAAGCTATAGGTTTTGTGGGGGCAGGCATTCCAAAACAGCCCAATGATGACTGACCATGCTTGCAGAGGGGGGGATGGAAAAATTGGATGTGGGGAGAGAAAGGGAAAATAAAATGGAGCATCAGAAACACCTAATGCTACAGCATTTTGCTGCATAGAAAACTACCAGAGTACTGTATCTTTATGCCAAACCTAATTATTTATAACTCACATTGTCATAGCTATAACCTCCAAATAACACCTGCATATACTTTCTAATTGATGGAATTCACTGCTGCAAGATGATGGCCCCTAGCTTTCAAAGGAGATTAGACAAATTCAATAGCTATTAGTTATGATGGCTACATGGAACCTTCATGTTTAGAGGCAATTCACCACTGAATACTGTAGCTGGGGAGAAATAGCGGCAGATGTCCATTGCCTTTTTGCTTGACATGTGGGCTTCCTAGAGGCATTCTAATAGCCACTATGGCTAGATGGGCCTTCATCTCATAAAGTACAGCTTCTGTTCTCATCTTGAAGGGTCTTGAGGAAAGAGACTTATAGCTGCCTTTATTGTTTTTAGATCAGTGGCTTAGACAAACATTACTCTGCCTAAAATCAGGCTGAAAAGTATAGTTTATTTATTTATTTATTACACTTATATACCGCTCCCATAGCCAGGGCTCTCTGGGCGGTTTACAGAAATTCTAAAATTGAGATAAAAACAAGTATACAAAATTTAAAACTCTAAAACACAGAACATACACACATAAAGCATTAAAAACTGATTAAAAACTAAACATGTGGGTGATCAGTTTAGGGGAGGTGTAAGTACTGGAATGATATCCCAGAACAGAAATCCCACCACTTACATACACAGCATAATTTTAATGCAACCTAATAACAGGATATAAAATGAACACTTTTATGAAAGCCTAAGATATGTAATTTTACCAAAACCAATTCTTCTGAGATAAATAATATTTATATATTCTTTGCAACCCATTGCAAAGAATATATAAATCTGAAACTTTATATATGAATCTGAAACTTTTCCAGCCTTCCTAGCACAACGTTGCAAATATTCTTCTCTCCTGTGTTTTGGACCAGAAACAAAACACATACTAATTAGTATGGAACTCCCACTCCATAAAAAATTAGGATTCCGCACACACCCACACCCCAATGACCTCAAAATTTCCAGAAATTTTACATCACTAGGTGCAGCTGAAGCTTTGCTCTTCAATGGTCCTATATTTTCCATATGTTATAAAAAATAAGACACAGCTGGCCTTGTAAGGAGTAGAGCCGGAACTGGGGTGGGTGGGGTTGGAAAGAGCAACAAGAAAGAGAACGCATGTGGTGTGGGGGTGAAAATAGTGAGGGGATGGATAGTGCACCAGGGAATTGGAAAGAGCAAGGGAGAGAAGAGATATGGAGGAGGTGGAGTGCCCAGGGGAGGACATCTTGCCAAGGCCCCTCAACCCTGTGGCAGCACCATTGTAGTTTACCTCAGTCACTGTAGTACTAAACTGAAAGTTGGTGCAAACTAAAGAGATACCAACTAATGCTGGGATTTTCCATTTTATGTTCTGCTAGTCATGCTGATCATACTAATATGTTCGATCAACACAAGGAATAACATAATGCCTGTACAACTTGCAGAAGTTAAGAAACCTTATTCAACATACTTGACACACACAAATTTTGAAGTTTGTCTGAAGTTTCCAGAGTTACCAACTCAAAATACCATCTACACTATCTAAAAATGGATTAGCGATCTAAAAGCACTAAGCCATCTAACAAACAACTTTTATCAGTTATACATTATATAACTATTGTGAACCGCCCAGAGAGCTTCGGCTATTGGGTGGTATAAAAATGTAATAAATAAATAAAATAAAATAAAATAAATATTGGAGCTGAAAAAACATGTTTTGATTTATGAGATTTATTAATGCATTCATAATGTACCAACTTGAACAAGTATGCATAAATATACAGTGACACAGAATACAGATGCAACACTCTTCTCTTGAAAGGTTAATCTGCACTTTAATCATTTTCACATATGGCTATGGTAGTACAGTTCCAGTAATCTAACACAAAAGAAGCATTCATACACTTTGCCTACTGTAATCCTCAATATTAAAAAAAAGGGGGTCAGGAGAACATCATCCAATATCAAGTGACCTATTTTTTCACACACTAGTAGAAACATGTTTTGGAAAAAATGTTCCAAGAATAATAAACATAAGACCCTATAGAGGATTATCTTCAGTTTACATACGGAATATACATGCCAATATAAAAAGGCAGTTTAAAATATTTTTTGCATTTCTTATAAGCTGTTGCAAATACAGTACAGCAAATAGTATGAGGAAGTAACAGTTCAAATTATTAAATTTTAATCTAGTCCTATTTCTATACTACTTGAAAAATCTGTATTTTAAAAACCTGTATGTTATATAAACCTGAATTGTGCTTCAAGTTTATTTAGATTTTAAATGATTTACGAATCTCTTTATTCAGCTGAAGTATGATACAGCTTATTTCTCAGCAAAACAGAACTGTAATGCAAGACTAGCTGCAAAAAGCAGTTAACACAAACTGGATATATGTAATACGTACCATAAAAAAAAGAATTAAGTAACACTCACTCTTTACTGTCAATTAACATTGTTTGATCTATAGAATTATTAAATTGAAACTGAATTTCTTATGACCATTTTCAACAAAGGTATTGTTAAATGGTTGATGCAAATGGATATCAAAATCTACAGTGAACAAAGCTCTTCCAACCAACTAGCCATGATGGTGACAAACCCATAAAATTCTCCCCAAATTGCATATGAAATGAGGGATGCAAAGGGAATTTGTAGAGATAAAAGAGCACATGGATGAGGAAACGTAACACTCCTTGCAACTGCAGGTAAGTGCACTAGACCGCCCTATTTTCTGTGATTCGGGCAGACCCATGTTTAAACAAATCAGTATGCTTGGATGGAGCTAGAACCTGGATTTGCAAATCAACTTGTACAAATGTAACAAATCCTTCTAAGTCATTATGTTTCGGTAGCAGAATGTTGAGTATGAAGTAGCAGGATGACCTTAGACCAGGGTAGACAACACAGCATCCACAATCATACCTGTGCCCAAGATCCCCCAATGCATATGCCAGACCCCTTTTGACCCCCACCACTCACTTTCAGATTCCCCTTCTCCTCCCATCTGCCATCACCTCTAGTTGCCCGACATTTCCACTTCCTCCTCTTGTCTCCTCCTTCCTCACTTTGCTGGCCAGGCTTCCTCCTCTGCCCCTCCCACTCAAGCCCTTTTTTTCAGCAAGATTGCTCCATTGATATTAATGGAGTTGGGGAAAGGATCCTCTGCTGAAAAATGGTTTGTGAGGACTTTCCCTCAAGCTATTTTTGGCAGGGCACCTTTTACCCCTGCCAAAAGTGACCAATATCACTCCATAGACTTTAACAGAGGTGGGGACAAAGTTTCCCCTGCCCCCAAAATGGCTGGAGGTGGGAAGTGGAGGCAAGAAGAGAGAAAATATCCAGGAAAGTACAGGAATAACAAGAGAGAGACTACTTTGTGGGGGGGGGGATGACAAATGCTCTCCTGGGCTGAAAAGGTTGCCTTAGACAAATTATGCTGTTACAAAATGTATTAAAAGCATATCAGATATACCCATTTATATGTGCTATTACTTTAGAAATGTTTCAAGGTAGCAGGTTCTACCTTAGTGCAAGGGATTCAAGTATACAAGCTTTAGGCCTATTCCAATTAGTTCTAAGACACTGAAGGTTTGCAGTAATGAAGATGGATGGTGCAAACCTCTTGTTTACCTTTTAATGAACAAGCAGCAGTCCTTTTTCTGACATGAAATAAGGAGGAGAAAATGTATGGGGACTGTTACATAAATCCCTGAGATTGAACAATAAGGGAGAAAAACAAAACAGGCCATTCCAAAAAATGAAACAAAAAGTTCAACAAATAAATAAAATCCAAATACATCCATCCTGCTTCAACCTGGCAATATCTTTAGGGGATTCTAATATAGTTACAGTGAGAAAGTTTCCTTTTCTTCTTCTTCCAAACTTAAGGTCATTGACAACCCTGTGAGACCACAACTTCAACTTGAAACACATCACCATGGGTTAAGCAAACCTCAAATAACCCCATGGGCTGTTGCTGCCCAGGTTCCAATGACAAAATAAACTGCACCTGGTGATTATTCAAATTATGCGCAGCACGCACCACAGCTAAAACAAGCCACTTCCATCACTACCTTACAGCCCCTTTTTAGCCCTTTTGAGATGGACCCCTTTGTTTTTTGTGGCATACAGCTGCAGCCCTTTTCATATCTGAATAACAATAGTGAAAATATCCACAAATGCGTCTAGAATCATTACTAGTAGTATGCAGATCCATATCCACATCTGTTAAATGACAATCAAGGGCTTTTGTCATGTACAATTTCAGCAACACTCACCATGAAAAAGGAAACTGAAGCAATTGGAACAGATGAATGAGTAAATGTTTACCAGTCCATAACAGTAAGTTGCCCAGCTATTTAGCTCAGGGATTTCTATGTAATTTATATTTCAGTATAACTTCACAAGTTACAAAGATGCATATCTTTGGCCATTTTCTGACCACTTCCCATGTTATTTTCCCCAACTCACACTCTTAAAATGTTTTGTAGGAAAGCAGCACTTCAGTGTAATCACACTTGAGAATACGCCACATCACCATTTCCTTCCAGTACACCAGAATAACAGTGGCCTTGACAGGCAACCAAGATTTTCTACAATTGTGTGAACATGTTTGCTTTAAACCAAGAAGATAAAACCATTTTGTTTACACTCACCAGAATAAAGATTTCCAGGCAGCGATCTAGAAGCAGGCAACGAACTGCTCCAAGCACCGTAGAACCTGGCAGTTAGCCCACAATACCCTGGATTTCAACTGTTCTAGGCCATTAGTGATGCTTCATACTCCTGACTGATACTCTGCTCCTTGTAGCAGTGCTTGCAAACAACAGAGATATACAAGCTTAAATGCTCTCCCACCCCATATAAAGATAATCTTCAAGCCAGAACGTATCCCCACTACTTTTCTACGTTTTTATATGAAGGAGCATTCAAACATCCCCATTCTGCAGGCTATAGATGTACAGTCCAACAAGAGCTGTACCACATGCCCGCTAAATAGGTTACCTGGAGTAGCATGTGGTTGCTTCCATATCACTTCTGATAAGGCATTATTAGGGCATATTTAATAACTATGTACCAGTAACATAACAAGTATAAAATTAGCAACTGAAAAAGACTGAATAAGACTGAAGCAGCTGCCAGAAGGCAACAACCAAAATCAGCCCAAGCCATCTGGAATAAATGGTGTGCGTTTTCCATTCCTTCCGGAAAGCAATTAAGGGAGACTTCCACAGGGAACTTGCTCCACACCCATTAAAATAAAGACCCTGCTTCTTGGGGATGATTTCTAACTTTGCTAGCAAAGCGACTTGGGATATACATCGTGCTTAAGATCCTGAAGGTGAACTTTTCCAGCAAAGGAAACACATCTCAGTGATAAATACTTTTAATCTATGTTGGATATGTCTCTTTCCCCCAAACAAACCAGACAACGAGTTTACCGATTATATATATGCTGCGTATTCCCATGTAAGATGTACTTTCCAAGGCCCAAGACCCAAAGCTATTTATAGATGTGTGGATAATTGAACTGAACTGGCAATATGCAGGTTGCTTCCAGAGAAGTGTTTTATTGTGCCATCGTGCTACCTCATTCACCAAATGTTATGGGATCCAGACCATGACATCTTCCATCCCCCCCCCTCCCATGTTTTCCCACGGTTTCTTCCATCTTTTTTCTTACTGTGGAAAATTCACAAGGAAGAAAAGATAGAATAGCAGCACAATACCTTCTGAATGAGAAGGGAGGTAATTATCTAAGGGTAGGTGTACAAACTACTATCAATAAGACTGCATTCCTTGTAGTCTGCAGTGCTCCTGCTGAAGGCGTGGGGTGCTGTTGCAGACTGCTTAACATGGAAGTCCGGAGGACACTCTGCCCCAATAATTTGTGCAACATAGTGCTGGCAGTTTAAGAAGTCCAGCCTGGTACCAGGTGTAAAGACAAACCTGAAAGGGGCTTCTCAAACTAGAATGAGTAAAAAGGCCAAAACAAGCGATCATGCCATGAGATCATTAGCATCTGGTCAGATACTCAGAACAGAAATTCAGTGCCTCATGATTTAATCAAGGCACACTTAAATTCAGTGCCTTGTGATTAGGTTATGGCACACCTATCAGTAGCTAGGCATGCATAACACCCCAAGCAGAGAATCACATAACTTAAGGTGTTGTGTAATTGGTAATAAGTAGAGTGGTTGGCTGGTGGTCCCTCATGCTTAAGCACCACAATCTCAGGGAGAAGTACTGACATCCTAATTTCCTGAGGCCAACTCCACTTTCCCACCCTGCCACATCAGGTTACTGCCTGATGTGTGCACCGCTGCCACCACTACCCCATCTGCACTGCACACCTACTCCCTGCGCCACCACCGCCTGCCTGGTTAGTCAGCTGGTGTTCTTCACTTTCACGCATGTATGTGCACTCCGCCTCTCCCGGGGGTCCCAAGTCTTGCAAGACTTCCAGGATGAGACGTCTGAGGTCTCATTCTGGAAATTTCACGAAACTTGAGACTTCCAGGAGAGGCAGGGAAGCCAGCAAGGGGCCAACTTCCCTGCATCGCCCAGAAGGTACGTACACTGGCTACCCAGGCTGGCAGGCCGGGTGGGTGGGAGGCATGTGGGCAAGACCAAGAGGCGGCAGCTCGCTCAGGTGCCTCCCAGCCGCCAGGGCTGCTTGCTTGGACAGCCCACCGACTGCAGAGTAGGAGAGGATTACAGGAGGGGGAGGAGGAGGTTGTGGGGGAGGGGAGGGGGAGAGGTGCAGTGGGTTTCCGCTTCAGGCAGCAACCTGCCTTGGGCCGGGTCTGGTCCTCCTATTTCTTTTCTGGGCTCACCCTCCCTCTCTAGGAGCACCAAGGCATTTGAAACTCCTGCCTGTCCACCTGCCCTCCCCCTCCACGGATTTGTACAGGAGTGGCTCAGGGTTGGATGCTGCGAATAAAAAAGGTGGGACAGAATGGGAGGCAGAAGGAAGAGACCTGATGAGGCAGCAGCAGCACCGGTACAGTTTTGGTTTGGCGTATCCCTCGCTCCCTCTGCTCTACACAACAACCCTGGATCTCAGTCCCACAACCCCTCAACTCCTCTCCCACAGTGGTGGTGGTGGTGGGGAGAGCATGCATTCCCCTCCTCACCTTTAAAACTCTATTGGGACTATTATCCATTCTGCCCAAAGTCATCTCTTCTTTTGTCTGCGTGGTCTAAGTAGGACCCAGAGCTTTTGTCCCTTTGTGCCCTTTGTAAAAACACCCAGTGCTCTGGGAATGCCTGACCTCCTGAAAGGTTTAGTACCCTACCTCTCAAGTTGCACGACAAGCTCTGCGTTGCTGATATGCCCTCTCATTGAAATTACTTTAAACCACAGAAACTGGGAATTTGTCCAAGAACCTCATCAGAATGCCTGTACTGGAGGCTTAGTGCCTTTTCCCAGTTTAGGCTGGAATACCAGCTGATTCCTCTCCTTGACAATTAAGATCTGGCCAAGGCTTCAAGCTCCAGACTTGAGATCATGGGTAAAGTACCTTTAGTGCCCTCAAATGCTCTACTGCAAGTAGACTTACCAGGAGATGGGAGCAAAGTGAAGAGTGGATAGGGCCATAGCTCAGTGGTAGAGCATATGCTTTGAATGCACAAGGCCCCAGGTTCGATTCCTGGCCAGGTAGGGCTAAGAAAGAATCCTGCCTGAACCCTTGGAGTGCTGCTGCCAGTCAGTGTCAACAATTTTGGGCTAGATGGACCAATGATCTGACTCACCTTCCTATGTGCCTAATAATGGTACAGGTGGCACAAATAGGAGCACCATGTAGCTGCAGTGAAGGAGATGCTATTCTAATCCCCTTGATAGCTCCAATGTAGAATCATAGAATCATAGAATAGCAGAGTTGGAAGGGGCCTACAAGGCCATCTAGTCCAACCCCCTGCTCAATGCAGGAATCCACCCTAAAGCATCCCTGACAAATGGTTGTCGAGATGTAGCGTTCCTCCAGAGTGGCATTATGTCAGAAACAATTGAGTAAGATTAAACTGATGACTCTTTTATGCTGCAAGCATTTGGAACACTTCTCAGCACCAAACAGGAAAAAAATTCTTAAAAGAGGCCACCCAGCCCAGTATAGCTGCCTGATGGGACCTTTTAAATAATTTTTCATTTCTGCTCATTTTTGACAGGACCTCCAAATGGCTGCAGCAAGCAAGGGAGCTAGCTGTTTAATCACTCTTCAATGTCTCTAATATAGTGCTGTTCTGGACAGCAGGTACATGGAGAGGGATTAAATGATGGCTTCATCACTTCCTCACTGCAGCTTGACACTTCTCTCAGTACTGAAGGACAAGGAGGAAATACTTCAAAGAGCTCATCCAGTTACTATTTATTTATTTGTATCCCGCCTTTTGCTCAATACTGGGCCTCAAGCCGGCCAATGCACAAGCAAGAAACAGTGGGCCTGGGGTTTGCCCAAACCAGTGCTGACACTGGGCCTGGATCTGGCCATCGCTCATGCCTTGGTAACATACAAAATAGACTAATGCAATGCGCTCTACACGGAGCTGCCTTTGAAAAGTGTTTGAAAGCTACAACTGATCCAGAATAGAGATCCCCCCCCACTCTTTTTTCTTTCTTTTTTGGCCCTTCATATCTCTAGTCCATATTGAGGGAATAAGAGTTAACTGGAGAATGCTGTGTGAAGCATAACACCGGCTTTGAGTCAACTTCATTGGCTCTAAGTTGATTTCTAAATCTGATTCTTGAACCTTATACCCTTGATCAGGAAATCTGTATATAAACTTACCTGTACGCTCGCTTCTGCTTCAGGGTTCCTTGTAATATACTTTATTTGCTGGTTTATGTGCTTGCTATTAAGCTATCCTGGATCAGATTTGTTGGTCTTTTTAAAATCAACTTGAATTCTTTCTCCCTTAAATCTTTGATTACATCATCATCAATATCCTGAATGGAGGAGGCTTTTCTATAAATCCAGCTATTTCAACAGAGCTCTTTACTTTTTTGCCCAATGCTTGTGAGAATGCATCAGGGGACTAGCCTCTGAAAGAAGAACCACAATTTTTAAAATGAAGTTTATTTTGGAGGTTCCCTGTTCATGTTTTTCAAGAATGTACTAAAGATTAAAATCAAGTAGTCAGTAGCAAATGAATCAGAGTTTCTGTTCTTTTTGTGTATTATTGGAAATAGACAATTTTTTTCATACAATGAAGTGTTTTGCTGTGTCAACATATCCCTATAGCTAAAAAAATCACTATCTGCAGAGTGCTATCCTTCTAAAATAGCTCTGCACACTCAAAGGAATGTGTCTGTTAAATTTTACACTGTAGTGCTAGCATTTATAGTTTTCTAGTCAAATCAGCATACTTCTCAAGTGAGGAGGGGAGAGCCATTTAGTCCCTGTTTATGGGGCAACCTCCCCACTTTTCAATAGTGGTTTATACACAACATTGGAGCATATGGACAACAACGTGATACCTCACACCATTGTAACCAATATGCTATTCTCTTTTCTCTGTCTGCCATCACACAAATCAGTAAAGCGCCTTCCCCGTATTTCAGTCACATCCATTTTTTATCCCTATACTAGCATCTTAGATATCTCCACAACTGGGAACACGTCCATTGTCACGCAATATATTTACAGTGGGTTGGGGGGAATTAAAGTGCCTATCATAAGGTTCAGCATCACAACCCATGTTGTATTGCATTCTTAACTGCATTGTAGTAAGAGAGAAGACATTATATAGCATGCTTTACAAAATAATCAACCCAGCCCTGCTTCTACAAAAAATAATTAATTGCACCATGATTCCTGCATTGGCGTAGTTGATCTGAAAATCATTACAATTGACCATGGAAAATTATTTATTAGTCGTTAGTCTGGGTAAGCCCAACCCAATATTGGGTCATTTCAAAAAGGACTCTTAGCTCAGACATATTAGACTCTCTCTCTCTCTCTCTCTCTCTCTCTCTCTCTCAAGTATCTCACTCTTACATTTTCCTCAGCAGTCTAAATGCCAAACGATTTATGTTAAACGAGTTTCAGCAAAATTTACCATTGTTTCTAAAATAGGCTTTAGCCATATACATATTCCATTTCTTAGAGAGAGAGAAAGAGAGAGAGAGAGACGAACCATCTAGTAGAATGGTAGCATAATGAAAAGCTGCTATTATTATAAATGATTCTGAACTACAATTACAGCATATTTAACTGCACCCATAGTTATTCATGATGATAAGTTAGGAGAGGAAGCCACTGAATGTACACTGATTAGGAAAAACTGGATAAAAGAAACAGCATTCCAAGAGACACATCAACCAGTATCTTTCCCCCACCCTGCCAGTTTTCATTCACATATTACTGTAAGTAAACTGCTGACAGTTCTGCTTTATATACAGTTCTAAATTCTGAAATTTGGTCATGAGGCACCAAGCAACTACAAGCTTCCAACTAGCAGAATTCTATCCCCTATCAGCAATCATCCCCCTCTAGATAAGAAACAGCAAATGCTTCTCTGACTGATTCCATCTATACCACATTTTACTGTCACGTTTATAAAGCCAGACGATTGGCTTTCTTCGGTAATTGCCATATCATTCCATAGCTTAACACAGTTCCTAAGATTAGGCATATAACTAAAACACAAGTACTAGTGAGTAAGTCCCAATAGACACAACATAGCTTACTTCTGAGTAAACAGGCATGATTACACTGCAAGAATATCGTATGTAATTCCCTGAAATTTATTTATCTAAGATATTTCATGGCTGCTTTTCTGGACAGAAGCCTTCCTTGAAGCCGTGAAAATAATTTGACACTTAAATAACAAACCCAACCATACTAAGAGTAAAATATAAAATGTAAGACGAAATGGCATTACAACACAGTGGCAAGAAAATGCATCTTTTGTGATTATCCAAAATATAACAACCACATTTATTTATATATATTGATTTTAAATAATGGAAGGCTGCTGGAACTTCTCTTTCTGATAAGAGCGAGACAGAGTGACAGTGATAGAACTGGTCTGAAAGCTGATATTTCCTCCCTCAAACTAGCATTGCTCAAATCAGTCTAAGACGAGCCTTACCCAGACTCTCACCAAACAAGACAAGATAGAAGAATATTACTTGACAAATCAAGATACAGCTCAACTGTTGGATGTTAAAGCTATTTGGTAATAAATACCTGGATTTCAAGAGAGGTTGTGTCACCCACTTCTTTAGTCTTCGCCGCCCAAATGATGTTTTTGTATGATCCAAGATCCAGAACAGGCTGCCTTTTGTTTTCATATCAGTCTAAAGTAAAAACAGTAATGCTTTTTTTCAACGAATTAAAGCAAAGTTCAAAATAAACTATGAATAAACTGCACAATGTAAGAATCAAGTCTAAACATATGCTTCTAAATCTTCCCAGCACATTAAGTATGATAAAAAGACACATTACAAAATATTTAAGCAAAAGAAGCTGCCCTTCCACCACCACCCATGAAGTAATTTCCTTGATTCTCTATGACTCCCTCTTTACAAAGTAGTTTTCATTGGCTACCATGGTTTTCTGATAAGAAAGGAGACAATGTGAGAGAAGAGCTTTTTGGTACTCCCAGGCTATAGAACTCCCTTCCCAAGGGAAGCTAGTTCAGTCTCTCTCTGATATCCTTCCTATGGCAGGCAAAGACAGGTTTATTCTGTGGTTTTAATTTTTGTGAACCGCCCAGAGAGCTTCGGCTATTGGGCGGTATAAAAATGTAATAAATAAATAAATAATAAATAAATAAATAAATTATTCAAGAAAGCCTTTGGCCTGTAAGTGGGTCTCTGGGTGGGTATTGTTTTTATTATATAATTGTTATGTTTTTATTATATTTTAAAGTATTTTATTGTTTTAATGTATTTACAATTATTTTGTAAGCTGCCTTGAGTAACATTTTTTGGTAGAAAGGCAGGTTGTAAAAAAATTAATACATTATTATTTTACTAAATACCATTATTCTTTTTTCCTCCTCCTTTTTCTCCTACTCCCTCTTGCTCACTCACATTGCTCTGCATGTGTACCAGGGATGACTGATCAGACCCTATATATTTTAAAACTTATTACCAGCTTCAAGGATGTTGAAATTGTACTTCATCAAAATCAAACAGAGTACATTTTATGTAGTGGCCCAAGAGGTCTATCTTAACAATTTACATTCTTTGGGAATGTAATAGCCCAAGACTTATTCCTCTAGCAAACAAGTACACAGGATGAAGCATACTATCTTACTTGATTCTGTAAAATTTCAAGATTCTTCAGTGTAGTCCCGTTTAGTGTCATGTATTCGGCTTCACTTGATAACTTCTTAAAATTACTAAAGGAAAAAAAAGTATTTAGCTATAGTAAGAACACAATGTAGTTGCTGTTATGCTAGATATCCAAAAAAAGGTGTTGTATGCTGCTGAAAAAAGCACATTAAACTTATGTAGGATAAATAGCATCTAGAAAACATGTAGTTCATATTGCTGATATGAAAAAGTTAACTTAAGACTAACTAGCAGTGTTCATCCTTCTTAAAATAAGCTCATGTTTAAGTTTAATGTATGGTTATTTTCCCCGTTTTCACAACTCATTTTCTGTTTTGTTTGTTGATATTCACAATAAAAAAAGTTTTTAATTTTTTTAAAAAAAATTCACAAGAATTCTATTGAAATAGTGACTTCTTTCACTATGCTGGATTTTACCTCAAGGCAGATTTCATGCTTAAGACGCAACCATGCATGTTTATTGAACCGTATTCTCCTAGTGATATTAAGTATTCTGTCAGTGCATTTATAGTATTATTCTGATCTACTTCATATAGAATTGATAATGAATTAATCCTAAATCACCATGGACCACAGACAGCAATTTAAGGAACCTGTAGCTGTGGGACAAAACCAGTAGTCGGGTAGAGGACAAACCAAAAGATAAAGAAACACACCAGAGCTCAGGAAGACCTTGTTTCTCAAACAAGGCTTAACTGGAACAGGAAGTCCTCTTATAGTCCTTCCTGTCCAGGAGAAAGTAACAGACAGCCTGAAGGATCAAGGGCAGAGCAGGGCTCAAAGACACTAAACTATCTGGGCAGACACGGCAACACACAAAACAATGACTCATTGGGGGAGTTGCAGGCAGATTTGAAGCTTCTCAATGAGAGCTCCAACAGCTCCTGACAGTACTCCCCCACCCAAGCAAGGCAGGGGGGTTCCTCCACACCTTTAAGGATCAGGTTTATCAGGCAGAAACAGTGGAAACAGAACTGGTAATCTGATAGAACAGAAAGGCTATTTTTTTAGGCATTAACGTCTCCTTCCCATAGCAGCTCTCCAGTTAGTTTTTAATTATATTTGGTTATTGCACAACCTAAGTGAACTGCTGATAGTTATGAAGCATATAGTATATGAAGCATATGGTTTCATATTTTTTATGTTTTCCCACTTTTTAAAAGCTTTAATTGAAATAGTTATAAAACATTGTGTTTACAAGAATTGGGCATCACAAGCCAGTGCATTCATTTTGTGAAATGGAATTTGCCAAGTATCAAAATAATAATAATCACCATGATATTATTTCTTCAGGATTGGTTTTTTGAAAATAAAATTACTTACCTAGGATTGTAGAGTATCTTTTCTAAATTAAATTCTTTAAGATACTTGATTACAGCAGCCAAAGAGCATAACACTGGTTTATCAAAGTTTAGAATCACAGACAATGTTTGGGAACCTGAAAAATACAATTGTAATTTGATTGGTCGTATTCCTGCAGTTTGTATTGCAACCTCATATAAATTCTGCTTGAAGGAGTTACTATAGTCTTCTTGCACTATATTTTAGCAAGCTCTCCAAATTGGCATCCTAATCACCACTATAGTAAATATTTATTTTCCTATTGTATACATTTGGACAGTGCAGCCAAGATATCTCCTCCAGCATCACTAATCATAACATTTCTGCAATTTACACAGTTAATGTAATACCTCAAGACTGCAATCCTATATTGAGTAACATGTGAATATACCCATTGACCTCAATGGGAATGACTTCCAAGTAGATATGTATTGGATTGCGATGTAAATTTGTTAAAATAGCTTAAGAACAGATATTTTTACCATTGGAAAACAGGGATAAATCGTTTTGCCTGACTAGGCAATGGGTGTTATCATATTTAGCATATCTAATCTACTAACACGTGGATCTAAATTCTAGATTCAACATTCCTGTTCTACACAATGAGAAGGGGAAGAGTCCCTTCCCACAACATAACAGAGTATGTATGGTGGGCGTATGTATGTGTGTGAGAAAATGAGTAAGTTTGTGTGTAAGAGATGAGGAAGGAAGTGTGTGTGTCTATGTACACATTTGTATCTGCCCATCTTTTATATGACCTCACCCCCTGCCAGAATGAGGTCCTTGGCCAGTTTCCATTAGCCTATATGTGTATGTGAAAGAGCAAAGAAGGTTCTCGAACCCTGGTCTAGAAGTAGCCTGTTCTATGGGCTTATTTATGCCCCGTGTTCTATGCATTAATATTTTCCCCCTTTAATTCTACAGTTTCACTAGTGCGATTTTCTGCTCAAATCTAATGGATTTGGGCAATTTTACATACAGTACTATGTAAGGAGGAGAACAGCATAGCTGAAGGGGAGAGAATAGCCTTGGGAAAATGATAATCTCATAAAAGGTTGCTACTGTATTGCACTTAGGGTGCAATCCTATCACGATTCCTGTCATCCTCTGAGTTCAGGAATCCTATGTAGAGCGGGAGCTACGCAAATGCTATCTTCGCTTCTATGCTCCAGCCTCGGAATAAGTTTAACTGAACTTAATTTTGTTAACTTCTGAGTAGACATGCATAGGATTTTACAGTTAAGACACTAACTAGGAAATGGCATGCCCACCAAAATGACCATAAACAACAAACATTCTAGAGTGTTTATGTTGCTGTTTTTCCTCAAAAGTACATCAGGCCCAACATTCTATTCAATTTAATAGTGCAAATTTGAATTCTTGAATTATCCTTTAAGTTTTCATTTGTGTCGTTTGTAAATGAAAGTGATTTTCTACTGGCCATTAGGAAATAATGACGACATGGTCTCTTTCTGCTACTTACACACTCCTGTAAATAAAACAAAAGAATTTCTATAGGCACTGTGTAACATCTTAACAAGCATAGTCTCCGAATATTTACTTCTTCAAATTATGTAAAGCTAACAATATGACACTGAAATATGCTTTACAAAATAATCATGTCATCTTTAATATATATAACAGAAAATCAGACTAATCTCAAGAACTTTTCTAAATTAGTTACCTGTGCCATCAAGTGTGCAGCTGCCATAGAAATCTGTAATAAGCTGGAAAGCATCACTGTACTCAAAATGCTTGTTTTCCATTCTCTCTATTCGAATTCTGTCATCTCGTAAACTGGAAAAAATAAGTCTTTTCAACCTTGCTCTGCTCTTATAAAAAGAACTATAAGAAAACCCACAACACCATAAGCTCTCCTTGTCTTATTTCACTACTTGTAAACAAATCAAGACTAACGACTATTTCATCCATGAAACTTTTAAAATCCAATTTATGTTTAGAGTGTGCCCTTTGCTCAACACTGTTTGATGGAATCACTTTGTAACTCAACAGACTCAATTCTGACTTTGAATTCTAGGTGTTACTGGAGGGTTTTCACCTCCAGGTAAGGCCAGCAGCATTGACATATCTAGAAGAATGACTTTAATTACACTCTAATTTAGTTAGTTTGACAGAGTCTGATTCAAGGCTCAGAAGAGCTAACAACATTTTGTCATTTAATACATCCTCACAACATTGCGATGAAACTCTTGCTTAGATATGAGTAGAATTAGGAATCAAGTCTGCCTAGAAGGTTCATATTCTGACCAGTGCTGATTTTGCCGTTTTTTATTATGGTATTTTGTTCAGTTTAAACACTGCATTTTATTTGTCTACACCTGTAAAATGTCCAGATTATAACTGTTGAAGGCCAGCCATATAAATTCAATCATATCAAACCAAATGCTAAGAAGCACCTTTTTTGCCAGCAAGCACAAAGAAAACAAAATCCATTTAAAACATGATATGGGAAATCAAGATTCCTGTGACAAACAATCCCCAAGTGAAATAAAGCGATTAAAAATTGGTCTAGCTGGAACAGTGAAGCTGTGACAAACCAATTTGGAGGACAAAACTAGCAACCAGGGCAATCTTAAAGTTGTTATGGCTCTCAAATTGGCCTTTTCCACCCACCATACAAAAGCCTACCCATCCTCTAATGAGGAGTATGCTGTTCATAACACTGAAATCACTCCACAATGATCTCCTACATGCCAAGACTAGGAGTGGATTGGTGATTGAGCTGGGTCCAATGCTTGGCCTGAGGATATTGCAAATACTTATGACCTGATGCAGCTGACCAAGTACTGATGCCAGCCAGGAGAGCGGAGGAAATTCTCCTAAGAAATAACAGGCCCTCAATGCATACTATAATATTCTACTTCACATATTCAGGAGTCAAGTACAGCTATAATTTATAAATTAAATTATTAAATACTGCTATGCACTGCACAAAAAATACATATTATACCAATTCTGCATCAGCTGCACTGGCTGGTATTGACCTGTAAAGTCCGTAATGGTTTGTGGCCAAATTATTTAAATAGCCACCTATGCTCATATCAACCTGTCAGAGCATGGAGATCAGCTATGGAAGCCATGCTTATACACTCAACAGGAAGGGAGGTTCAGTTGGCTGGCAGGAGAGACAGGGCCTTTTTCAGTGGTGGTCCCCATTAGTAGAACGCCTTCCTTTGGGAGATATGATCAGTGCCCTTGTTGTTGTTGTTGTTTTAGGTGGGCACTAAAACATTTTTATTTCAGGCTGTTTTTAATTGAGATAGTAGATTACACTTTTTAGTGGCCCTGTTTTCAGATCTTGGGTAGCTGAAACAGAATTAAATTGAATGTAATGGTCTGATTTTATTGTTTTTCTTCTCATCATTGTTGTGTAGTTCTGTTTTAAATTATATGTGGGGTGGGGACTCATTTTGAAAGGCAACTAATACAATAATAATAATAATAATAATAATAATAATAATAATAATAATAATAATAATAGCAGCCTGCCTCATAGGCATACAATCTAAAGGTAAAGACAAGACACTTCGGAAGGAAAGGAGACAAGAGTAAAAACGGAAAGAAAATCTATCAGGAAAACTTAGAATGAACTGATGTGTCTTAAGGAAACGCCTGAATGTAAAAAAGCAGAGGAAGAGTGTAAGGCATCAAGCAGGTATCAGTTACAGGGAATGGCAACAGAAAGCGGGTGGAGGGTAAGACAGATGGTAATCTTAGGTTTACCTATGTAAGGGGTTCCCAACCTCTTTGAGTCAGTTGGCACATCTGAAAGGTTGAGGGTCTTAGGACACTCTCACAAATGGCTGCCCCTTCACAAAATAACAGAGGTGAGATATCTCCCAGCATTTCTATACTGCCACTAGCCAAGCTCTATGGGAAGTTCACAGCAATTGAAAGCATAAAATACAAGATGATAAAATATAGATGATAAAATACAATACAAAAGTTTAAAACTACAATATAAAAATAATAACCAAACAGAAGCTAGCAACAGTGCAAAGATTTAAAAGACCATACCAGTTATACAACAAACTAAAAAAGTAAAACGCCTAGGAAAGTAAAAAGGCCTTCACTGGACAATGAAAAAAGCACAATGTAGGCACCAGATGAGCTTTTCTGGGAAGTTCTTTCCACAACCAGGTTGCAGAGCAGAAAAGGCCCTCTTCTTAGTAGCCACCACCTCATTTCCTTTGGTGGAGGTTCCTGGAGAAGGACAGCTGAAGCTGATTTTAGGATCCAGGTAGATATATAGGGGAGAAGATGCTCTTTCAGGTAACCTGGTCCCAAGCCATTTTGGGCTTTGAATGTTAGTATCAGCACTCTGAATCAGGGCTGGATGAATCAGACATGGATTGGCAGCCACTGCAGATGGAAAATACTGGCATAATATGATCACATTGGCCAGTCCCTGTTAACAATCTTGCTGCCCTGCTTTAGACCAGCTGAAGTTTCCAAACCGTTTTCAAAGGCAGACCCACGTATAATGCATTGCAGAAATCCAAATGAGAGGTTATCAGAGCATGGATAACTGTAGCTCTCTCTGTCCCGATAAGGACATAGTTGGTATATCAACCTAAGCTGAAAAAAGGTACTCTGTGGCACCGAGGGCCAGCTGTGCCTCGAGTGACATGTTCTGGAGCCAAGACCACCCCCAAACCATGTACCTGATCCTTTAGGGGACTGCACTCCCTTCCAGAAAAGGTTGAATATCACTTCGCCAGGCAGACAAACCACCCACTAACAGTACCCTCTGTCTTGTCTTTATTGTACCTCTGCCAATAAACTGAACTCCAAATCACAAAACCACTCTTTTGAACCCAATTTTTACTTCTCCAACACTCATTTCACAGAAAGGAAACTGCTGAGGCTGAGAGATGTAGCACCCAGAAACATTCTTGGAAATGATGATGCTGGAGGCTGACACTTCTCTTTGAAGCATGCTAGCCCCCCCAGTTATTTTTTTAAATAAAAATAAAAATCAGGGGGACCAGGGAGCCTAGCAGACACCATAGAAAGTGTCTGGGGGTACATTAGTGCCCCCTGGAACCATATTGAAGACCAAAGACTTAGATGATTAGTACCTGAAGAGTGAAGGGTCCGAAGAGGAACATACAGAAAAACAAAAGAAGATAAATACAGAGGAGTAAAACTATGAAGGTATTTGAAAGTTCAAGAAGCTTAAAATTTAAATGGCAAGAGAGAGAACTGACAGAGAAGCTATATAATAGAATAACATGCTAATCTACAGATGAAGAACTCAAGCAAGGACTGTTTTATCAAACAGACTATTAATATTTCTAGTCATTTAGAGAAATGAAAATTTGAGCACTGATTAAACTGACTGACAAACTGACTAAACACAACTGCAAGTGTGTTTAAATTGTTGGGCTGCATACACTCTAGTAATCTCAACACCACCACTGCACAGCCAGCAATGAGAATCTGCGCTAAAGCAAATAATGGACTGGACAAGCAACTTAAATGGGCTCTGTAGCAACCCACTGATCAGCAGTGCTACTATCCTCCATCACTATTACAAAAACACTTTCCAACAACCCAATCCATTTAATAATTGTACAGTTAGAAGGTAATCCCTACAAACCACCAAGGATATTTACCTTACGTACTATAAACTAAATTACCAAGAATTTCCAAAACCTTTTCATACCACTCAAGCTTAAATTTGAAAACATGAGAATGGCAGCCTTGCTCTAGTTTTATCATGTCATTGAGGTAATGCAACCATATCATGCACCAGACATGGGCATGCACCATAATCCAGCTGATATCGCATTTTAAAAGATTCCATGGACAATTTAGCCACTTCCTATTCCTTAAGTGGTTTTAATTTTTGTGAACTGCCCAGAGAGCTTCAGTATAAAAATGAAATAACTAAATAAAGTATGAGTTCTGAAATATGCAGTGACCTGAGAGTGTGCAATGTAAACCAAGCTGCTTCAGGGTGATCTGACACAGAAAGATTTTAATTACTTGCAAAAAATTCTCTTACGTCCGTTTTGCGGTTTCCTTAACAGAAGGTATTGGACAGGAAGCAGTGGACAGCTGGTTATGCAATTACTCTTCTAATTAATGTTTCCTTTGATAAGCTGATGCGGATTTAAGAAGCCATTACGGGTGAGGAAAATGCCCTTGTCAATTTTCCAATTAATGATTTTAAGCTTTCCTGGCAGATTTTTGAAAGCATTTTAAAGTATATGGGTCTTGCAATTAAAAGTCTAAGTAATCATTTTTCTCAATGATTCTATACATTTCAGTGCACATTATATATGTATAATAAAATAATCCTTTTATACAACCAGATGGTTTTGTTTATATGTTCTATACCAGTAGCTTTTCTAACAAACAATATTTAAACAGGAAGGTTTGTTCATAATTTGGAAAACAAGGGGAAAGACAGTACTCTAGGAGCTCTACCTCATGCAGAAAGCCTCCGTGGATACAGAAGGTTCTCAGGCGCAAAGGTTCCCTTTGAACACAAGGAGGGCACGGGGTGGGGAAGTCAGTGTGCTCAAGTCTTGCTATTCTTTCTTGCATGTTGGTGCATGTAAAATTCAGAATGCCTGAAGAAGACTTTAGTGTCAGGATTAATTGAAACTAGAATTATGAGCTTCTAGATTGTCTAGCACTGTGCCTTACACTAAACCACAAAGATACATAATGTAGGAAAAAGACATAAATATTGTATTCCCAGATCACAGCATGGTTCTACCCCTAAATGGTCCACTATATCCTCCTGGCCTGGCAGTAAAGGTTCCTGCTTCACAATGAACCTTTGCCTGGGCAACAATATGATTTCGGCACCAGTTGTGTAGTTTTCTAGTTTTGTTAGGTATGTCTTTGCCTGTCAGGCTGCCTCTCTCTCCTGTTTTCCTGAAAAGAGGGTCTGCTGGCTCAGATCTTGGCCTGCAATTAACTCTGCATCTGTCCCAGTGTTCCATCCAAATCTGTTTCCAATCCTCTCATTTCACCTCCCTATATACTTGGCTGTCTGCTGACCAGTGCAGGAGAACATTTTTAAGTGAAACAGTACAGATTATTTACATCTATTTTATGAATGTTATATTGCATCATATCCAAGGGAATACTGGATCTTGGACTCCCTTTGACTGAATATAGCTGGTGTGCATAGCTGGTTTAGAAGAAATTCTTCTGAGACAATTTTAATTCCAGTATTACATTCATCATTCTGTTAGGGGAATGAGAATTTTCTTAAATCTAAATTTTTGAGAGGACTGCAAACATTAACTATAAACATGACAAAGTTGCTAGCAATCAGTATTGGTTTATATTTCCCAGGGGGTTTTCCTAGGTAACAAATTTAAAATGGCTTTCTTTTCAAACAGGAACAGAAGTAAATGAGGTTTCAATGAGATGGAGGCCAGCTTTTAATGAAGATTCATAAGAACTGGCCTCTACTTTACACATTTCTTCAGTTTGCTGCAAAGCCAAGCAACAGATCATACTTTCCATTCTTTTTATAATCATATGTGCATAGCAATCAGTCCTGACGCTGAAAGCAAGTTAAGCATGATGGACTTCTCTAAGCTGTTCTCTCAATGCCAGTATCAGCAACTCTGATGCTGAATCTAGTCACAACTGATGAACTGCCAACAGCTGCACATATATAGATGAGGCCATCACAGGGATCTAGGAAGCACATGCCTGCATTGCATGAGGAATTTAATAGAGAAGCAAAAAGGAAGAAGCATAAGTCCAGCAGATACAACAATAGCAACTCTACTGCTTAATAGCCACACTTAGAGGGAGGAATTACATAAGAAATTCTTCCCTTTCACAGGTAACTGATATTTCCTAAAATATGCCCTAAAATGGTCTCGGGAAACACAAATAACCTCAATAAATTTGGATGGAGCATATTCCAGATCAACAGGAAGCACTGTAATTTTCTTCAGAGGATACAGGGTCACTTTTAAGAGTGATCCACTATATCTATCAGTCAAACTATTTTTTCTCCTTGTGTATAAGAAGAAATGGTCTGCATTTATAGCATACACTGCACTTTACTACATGATTTAATTGCTATGGCTTGTTAAATAATTTCCTTTGGTAGCAGGCCAAACCTTTCCAGTCTTTTAGAAAATTAAAACAATTTAACTCCCATCGATTAGGGCTGGAAATCTGGATTTTAGGTATTTAAACAACTGATTAGACTTTTATTAAAGAGCTTTATTCTTTCAGTCTCTTCCATTCCCATATTCAGTGTTAGAAGAACTACTGCATATATTACAGCTAAGTTATTTTACTATATTCTGAAAAGTGGGACAAAATGTGTTTGATAATCACAGACAGGCAAAGCAATTATTTGAACTTTGTGCAGGCATAACCCTACTCAAATAACTTAACCATAATTAAGCAAATGGGTGCACATCATGGGATTGCACATTGGTTCCTCAGTTTCAATTAACTATAGCTAGTACTACAGATGGACTGTTAATGGTAACAGTTAACTGAACCATCATACATCTATGGTTGAAAACTATGGGTTGGCACTAACAGAGAAAATGCTGGACACCACAAAAAGTTTTTTGTTTTGTTTTTGTTTTAAAGTCTTCATCATCTTCTGCCACCACAATGTGCAAGAGCCCCTCAAATTGTCAAAATCCTGTCCCCAAATTTGCCAGCTGCAAATGGGGCAGTGAATGTGGAGGAGAGGAGATTTTCATTCATCACTAATTAAAGTCAGTCCACACAAAACATTAATCATAGCTACCTCAAAACCTGAAACAGGAGGAGCGAAATACCTGTGCAAGCCAGAAAGATAAGAAGGCAGCATTATATCTGCATCAGGCTGTAGATATCATTATAACTTTACTGAAACAAAATGATCTGTTGATTTGCAAATAGTTGAACTTATGTTTAACTAAAACGTCTCCCTCACTTCAGTCACTTGGATATAGCACTGTGAAGCGATGTAATTGTGCTATTCATAGGATGTGAACAGTGCTGCAAAATACCTAAATGCTTTACATTAAAAAAAATTACAAATGTAACTTCTTAACTATCAATCACTTCTGTTACAACTCTGGAAGTAATACTCAAGCTATGAAAATCCTATCCCCAAAATTGCCAGCTGCAAATGGAGCAGTGAATTTGAGGAAGGGGGAATCAACTAAACATACCCATATTCTGTTTCCTTCCTCAGTTTGGAACATAGCTGCTTTTACTCTTGCAGATACTCACAACTAAGAGCAGAATACATAATAGAAATTAAATTAATGTCACAACTTAGAGCCTACTGGAAGCAGTTGGGTAGCATGAACTTATTCAATTCACACCCTGCTCTGGTTACTCTGCCATTCCAACCCTGGCAAACTGCCAGAGCTGGGTTGTGTGTGCAGATGTCTATGGCAAACCAGGAGCTCAGAACCAGGTTCCATGGACAATCCTGGAGCAAGTCAGTACCAAATGACAAAGTCACATCCAAAGGTCAAGCCAAAAGATACAGGAACATACTATAACTTGGGAATACTTTGCTGCTCACACAAGGCGTTACTGGAACAGGAAGTCCTATTATAGTGCTTCCTGTCCATGAGGATCCAATAGCCAGCCTGAATGGGCAGGGTCATTCCAAGCCAGAGGATACTGAACTGTTTGCTTGCTCCTGCTGCCCTCTGCTTGCTCCTGCTGCTGCCACTTCTTCCTCCTCCACCTATCGCTGCTTCTTCCTAGTGCCACACTCAACTCAGGAGCAAAAAAGCGGGAAGTCTGCCAACGTACTGCTTACTTGCTGCTGAGCTGAGAGTGGCAGTAGGAAGAAGCAGCAGAAGCAGTGGGGAACAGGGGTCCTGCCAGGCACATATGGGGGTTCTTTCTGCTCCATTTCAATGCCTCCGCTGAAATGGAGCAAAAAAGCTGCATAGCAGCTACTGGCTCTGCATGGACAACTAGTTCCACCTGGTCCTATAAAGCTGCTATAGGAATACTGTTTGTATCACTTCCAGACAAACAGCCTTTACAGTGAAAGTGGAAAGAGTAAACATGAACACTGTACAAGGTATGGAGTGGGAGTGAAAGAAAACTGATCGGCCCAGTGAATGACACCTCTCATTTAAGCAGAATACAACACCTGGAACTCTCTGCTACCAACTGGAATTTGAGTCATTAGTATCAGTCTCTCCTGAAACACAGAAATAAATAAGGCCAAAAATTCAGCTTAGTGCAACATTAAGGCACAAGGTTAGGAAAATTTCAGTGCCAAAAAGCAGAGAGATCCATTTCTTTCCCCAGTGACCTCAATTGTCTTACTCACACACTTGACTCCGATATGTTTTCCAGAAAATTTTGACTCTGAAATAAACTGAAATCTGATTTAACTTTTTTAAAAGATAACTTAAACAACATAAGAGCCACCAGAGACGTATCTTGTCCAGCGTCTTATTTCCCACATGCTGCATAACTATCTCATTACATACTGCATTAAGTATCTTTAAAGTTTTCCCAATAGTCAAAAGTAGTGGAACTGAAATATTTAATTAAGGGAGAAAATCAATAGTGTAATTAATGTGCCTTAAATGTTGTATTCAAACAAATTCAAAGCTTTAGTTGAAAAATATTTTTACTAGAAAACTTATATTTTAGGATGAGATTGTTGAATAGCATACACTTAAATATGGAGCTTAAAATAATTTAAGAAATGAAGGCACTGAAAACTGCTATCATGCTAATTTTAGCATATCCAAAGTGATCTATGCATTCATTTATTAGAAAAACATGCATGTTTTCAATGACAATGTTAAACTACTATTTGTCTGACATTATCAAATAAAATGCATTTTATGAAACAATGGGTCCATTTAGACAACACCCTAAACAATGCTTAGGCCACTAACCCTTTTGCAGCAAATGGTTAGTGAGCATGTTTAAACCGAGGTTATGTAGCCACCATAGTTAGGAACGGTTCACATGACATGCTAAGCCATAACGTTTAGCTCAAAATACTTAATTATTATATTTATTTATTTATATAGCACCATCAGTGTACATGGTGCTGTACAGAGTAAAACAATAAAATAGAAAAACCCTGCCGCATAGGCTTACATTCTCTCCACCGTGCCTGGGTCCAGCTCCAGCTGAGAGCCCCCTCCCTCCTGCTACCAACTTTCTCTGCAGAGGCCACCAGTGAGGGAGGAAGCAGCAGCCAGGCACCTCTCCACCGTGCCTGGGTCCAGCTCCAGCTGAGAGCCCCCTCCCTCCTGCTACCTACTGTCTCTGCAGAGGCCACCAGTGAGGGAGGAAGCAGCAGCCAGGCACCTCTCCACCGTGCCTGGGACCAGCTCCAGCTGAGAGCCCCCTCCCTCCTGCTACCAACTGTCTCTGCAGAGGCCACCAGTGAGGGAGGAAGCAGCAGCCAGGCACCTCTCCACCGGGCCTGGGTCCAGCTCCAGCTCAGAGCCCCCTCCCTCCTGCTACCTACTGTCACTGCAGAGGCCACCAGTGAGGGAGGAAGCAGCAGCCAGGCACCTCTCCACCGTGCCTGGGTCCAGCTCCAGCTGAGAGCCCCCTCCCTCCTGCTACCAACTGTCACTGCAGAGGCCACCAGTGAGGGAGGAAGCAGCAGCCAGGCACCTCTCCACCGTGCCTGGGTCCAGCTCCAGCTGAGAGCCCCCTCCCTCCTGCTACCAACTGTCACTGCAGAGGCCACCAGTGAGGGAGGAAGCAGCAGCCAGGCACCTCTCCACCGTGCCTGGGTCCAGCTCCAGCTGAGAGCCCCCTCCCTCCTGCTACCAACTGTCTCTGCAGAGGCCACCAGTGAGGGAGGAAGCAGCAGCCAGGCACCTCTCCACCGTGCCTGGGTCCAGCTCCAGCTGAGAGCCCCCTCCCTCCTGCTACCAACTGTCTCTGCAGAGGCCACCAGTGAGGGAGGAAGCAGCAGCCAGGCACCTCTCCACCGTGCCTGGGTCCAGCTCCAGCTGAGAGCCCCCTCCCTCCTGCTACCAACTGTCTCTGCAGGGGCCACCAGTGAGGGAGGAAGCAGCAGCCAGGCACCTCTCCACCGTGCCTGGGACCAGCTCCAGCTGAGAGCCCCCTCCCTCCTGCTACCAACTGTCCCTGCAGAGGCCACCAGTGAGGGAGGAAGCAGCAGCCAGGCACCTCTCCACCGGGCCTGGGTCCAGCTCCAGCTCAGAGCCCCCTCCCTCCTGCTACCTACTGTCTCTGCAGAGGCCACCAGTGAGGGAGGAAGCAGCAGCCAGGCACCTCTCCACCGGGCCTGGGTCCAGCTCCAGCTCAGAGCCCCCTCCCTCCTGCTACCTACTGTCTCTGCAGAGGCCACCAGTGAGGGAGGAAGCAGCAGCCAGGCACCTCTCCACTGGGCCTGGGTCCAGCTCCAGCTGAGAGCCCCCTCCCTCCTGCTACCAACTGTCTCTGCAGAGGCCACCAGTGAGGGAGGAAGCAGCAGCCAGGCACCTCTCCACCATGCCTGGGTCCAGCTCCAGCTGAGAGCCCCCTCCCTCCTGCTGTCAACTGCAACTGCTGAACTTTGCAATTAAGATTGTAGTGCCTGAATTTGCTTTCCTTTTCCCCTCCCTCCTCCTCCCTCCCAATCCCCTTTCCTTTTGTGTCATGTCTTTTAGATTGTAAGCCTGTGGGCAGGGACTGTCAAGAAATACTTTTGGCTGAATGAGCCTTTTTTGGCTGAATGGCGGCATAAAAATCCTTAAATAAATAAATAAATTCTAATATTCTAAATATTCTAGCATTCTAAATTATTATTATTTATTTATATAGCACCATCAGTGTACATGGTGCTGTACAGAGTAAAACAATAAAATAGCAAAACCCTGCCGCATAGGCTTACATCCTTAACCACCCTAGCTTAGCATGCCATCTGAACAGGGTCAATGCATTTTTTTAAAATACTTTTTTTCTGTGGAAAACATAGCTGCAGAACATTTTCCATCTCACATCATTCTTTAACAGAGAATAAGTTCACACTTGAACAGAGCCCAGGATCACTCCTAAGTTCTACTGTACCAGGAGAGCCTAAATACATGCTATGATGGTGTAGCACTGGTGGTACCTACTGCCAGAAGAACTCTTAGCATTCAGTTGACAGTTAATTACTGTTAGTTATATTAAACAGAATATTTTTTAAATTTTAGAACAAAACCAAAGAATTATACCTAACATCCCAAACGAGATGCCTCTAGCATCACTCAATGGTCTGATGCCAGAAGGAAGTGAAAACTCAGCCTATGTCAAATGTAGTACATTAGAAAGAAAGAAAAAGATCTTGAGGAAGCTAGACTATTTCACGTCACTGTAATAAAAGAACACTACTGTTAGTAGAGGATTGCCCTGAAGGCTCAAATTAGGTTACAACAGAATGTGCAAATGTAAACCAAATTAAGATGTTCTCAGATATGTCAATGGTGTTGATAACTTGTCTTCATTACTATAAGTCACTGACATCTAAATCACTATGGATATGCTGCAGTGAGACAGACCCTGGACACAAACAGCAGCAAACAGGCCAGTGAGAGTAGCTACTGCCAGCACTTTCATGGGAAAGGTACTTTCCAAAGATATTTGAAGAAAAAGAATTTGGAATGGATTAAAAGGCTGATGAACCTTAGAGATAGAAAAGGAACCTTTAGTCTTAAATTATGTAGGCTTCTTGTGAACAGACCAAAAAATATATGGAAGAGACTGCTTACTCCTTTATTCTGTACCAGGCATGGGGAAGCAAACACCATAAACCAACGAAGTCTTTTGAAAGCAGCTCCCCAGAGGAACCATTCTTAGGAGGCAACTTTTGCTGACTGCCTCGAGTCATGCCCTTTCATCGCATCTAGAAGACTCAAAGAGAATAAAAATCATACGGTGTTCTGGTTGTGTTAATCACAGTAAGACAGCCTTTGCCTTATCTGGAGGATAGAGAAACTTGGGGTTTTCACACATTCAGCTGTGTCATTAGGTAAAAGGTCCAAAGCTAAAAAAAGAATTCTTCAGGACAGAGCTTACCAGTGAGGGGAGAACAGATTTATAGCCCACCCTTTCTCACAAGGAGCTAAGGTTAGAGATTAAAAATTAAATAACTTTTCTGATCTCTAACCTGGTATTGGTAGTCTGGGCAAAAACATATGGTGAAGCTACTAAGCAAACCTCCAGATAAAGGTAACTCCAGGCATTCTTGGATGAAACTGATTTTCTAGACCTTTAATCATGGTTTTGGGACAAAAACAGCCTGAATTGCCCTGTGGGATAACCTTTGCTGTGGGGGGGGGGGGGGAGGGCGAGCGTGACCCTGTTGATTCTCTTGGGCCTCTCAGTGGCATTCATACCAGCGACTGTTGCATCCATTTGGATCGGCTTTCTGGGTTCGGTTGGGAGTTAGGCGCACTGTTTTACAATGGTTCCATTCCTACCTGGATGGCTATTTCCAGAAGGTGGTGCTGGAAATTACTGCTCTGTGCTATGGCAGTTGTGTTATAGGGTTTTGCAAGGCTCAATTTTATCCCCCACACTATTCAATATCTACATGAAACTGCTAGGGCAGATTATCCAGGGATGTGGGCCAAGGTGTCATCAATATGCAGATGACACATACATTTAACTGTCCTTTTGATTTAGCCCAGGTGAGGCAGTGGATGTCCTAAATCAATGCCTGAACAGGGAAATAGACTGGATGAGGGCCAACATTACAATTTCAATACAGAGAAGACAGAGGTACAGTTACTGGTTTGTTTGACATACCAACTGTGACTCCTATATGGACACAGATTACCTGCTAACAGTTATGTATGCTCTGGTAACCTCCCACTTGGATTACTGCATTGCACATGGGACTACCTTTGTAGATGGTGCTGAAACTTCAGCTAGTTTAAAATACAGATGTTAAGCTACTAACTGGAACTAGTCAATGTTTCACCAGTACTTCGTTCAATGCACTGGTTTGGGACCAGAGTATCTAAAGGAATGTCTCCTGTGTGTACCTGCTCTGACGATTAGGTCATCTTTAGAGGCCCTACCATGGGTGCCGTTACCAAAGAAAGCTAGCTGAGTGTCTATGAGAGAAAGAGCCTTCTTAGTTGTGCTGCTGTTTGTGGAATGCCCTCGCAAGGAGGCTTGCCTGGTGCCTAAATTATTATCTTTTAAGTGCTAAGCAAAGATCTTTCTTTTCTCCCAGGCATTTTAGAGTTCAGTTTTTATGGCTATCTTTTTATATTTAATTCAGTGCTGTTTGTTGTTTTGTATTATAACTTGCTTTTATAATGTATTTTATTCTTCTAGATTTTGAAATCTGCCCAGAAAATGTCTATAGACAGATTAAAAATATAACAAATAAAGAAGGAGATGTCAGATATGTAAGGTGTGTGTATGTTTGGGGGAGGGGGAGGACATTCTTTACAAAATCAATTAAAGTGACCAATTAATAAGCAATTGATTGTTAACAGCTGGTCCAAGTAATGACAACTCTAGGCTGTTATACATCAGCTTATAACACAAGGCTTACAAAACGCTGTGGCAAACCTTAATGCCAAATGATGTTTTTGCATGTCCATATTCTCATGGTTATTTGTGTTTGATTAAAACAGACAGACTTTCTCAGCAATCTATTTCCAGCAGCTGACAGTATAATAGGTCATAACAGTATAATAGGTATCAATATGAGGCAATCTTCTTACTGCTTTCAATCTTCAGAAAAAAAGCTAAAGAATTTCTAAGCGTACAAACAAAGTGAGTATACTGTTGACGAGCAGGGGCACTTTTGAAGATATGTTTTTCTTTGCAACAGTCCTGTTCAGTCCCACTTTGACTCTGGTTACATACTTACTTTACTTTCATACTGAATACAGTGTCTTAGGCTTGCAAGCACCTTCACATTGTTCAGTAACAAAACAGGTAGATGCTCTTCAGTTGGCTCTGTGCAGTTACACAATACAAAATTTGCATGTGCAGGCAGGCTGTAGGACAAAGTATACTCCCTCTTCCACTCAACAAATATTTTACCTGCCTTTCTTTATCTAAAGCGGAAAGGGTAACACATGCCTACTGCCTTTTAATTCTTCACAGAACTGCTGAAAAGTACTTGCAAAAGCTGCCTCTTTTTTCAAATTAACATATATGGCACAGTGCTTGATAACAGCTGAAGGCACAGACAGTGGCTACTTTACTTGAACATCTTGACAGCTGCAGATATTGCCTGAGCTCTTGTTGAATGTGTTTACATTTCCAACAGACACTGCCCTTGAGCTAGGCTATAACCAGTTTTGACAGTCAAAACAATCCACCTAGAACAGTATTTTCAGAACCTGTTCTCCCTTTATCCTTTTGCAAAGAGACAAAAAGACAAAAGTTCATCCTGAAATCTTCTGTCCTTCATCTATAAAGAGGCAAAGCTCCTAAGGAATGCAATTAATGGCAGTTCCATGCAAAGCCAGGGCAGGCTGTTGGGGTGGTTAACAAAGCACCCACAACCATAAAATAGATCATGGGTTCTGGGTGGCTTGTTAACCAATCCAACAACCCATGACAAGCTGCAGCAACCCCACATACTGCAGCTTGAATTTTTAAAATGCAAAACATCAAAGCCTGTAGGGAAATTCATCCATGGTTGCTTGCCATTACGTGCAAACAAGGTCACTGGCTCAGTTGGGATTGATGACAGAATGAGAACTGTGGTTCTGAATTGGACTTCATTTCTGAGTCAGATAACTGCTTATCTGGTATCTCAGATGAGCTTTTTGTCTCAACACTGCATGCAAAAAGCATAAATGAAGATAAAATGGAGAGGACAAGGATCATACAAGCTGCACTGGGTTCTTTGCAAGAGGAAAAAGGCAGAATATAAAAGTAATAATTAAATGAAATACATAACTGAAGGTTCACTTGTTTTATCTCTATAGTATGATTCATTAGACCTGCAAAGAAACATAGCTTCTAAGCTTCTAAAAAGTATTAATTGTGGGGGGAAAGGACTGTGCCAACTTGCATGTGGTCTTTCACTTGCATCACAAAATGAAGAACATCAATCCTAATCTCTTAATGAGTGACCAAGGCCTTAGATAGACCTAAGGTTTATCCCGGGATCGTCCCAGAGTCATCCTTGTTCATGTAAATGACACACAGGATATCCTGGGAGCAGGGAGGGACGACCCCGGGACGATCCCGGGATAAACCTTAGGTCTAGCTAAGGCCTACGTCAATGAGATTTGAACTGGAATAATCACGTCCTACAAACATCTACTTGAACACAAGGCCAACTAAGGGACATCTCTTTAGGAATTTGGCTGATGCCTTATTCATCTTCACGTTAAGAGTGGATGCCAAAATCATTGACTCTTCATCCCATCTCTGATCCTCTGATACAGAAGGGATCACATCCATATCTGACAGCATACATTCTCTCTGACACAGATAATCTCCCTTATCGTCTCAAATATGGATAATCAATGCTCAATGGAAGTGGTTTCTTAAATCTTCTCTCACATAGTTCCATGAGAGACATCTATGTGTTATAAATGCTACCTTTGTTTTGGTCAGTACCCAATGGTATTTAGGTACATAACCTACTCTTTATCAAAGTCATACTCTTTTGATTTCTGTTCCTTATGCTTAGGTGCTGCAGCAGATGTTAGCAAGTCCAAAACTAATTTTTGACCTAGACTCACTCAGCAGGGAAACATTTCCTACAGGAGATGTATCCCCTATAACTAATGACTTCAATGGTGAGGCTCTAGCACTTGGAACCTTGTGAATGAGTGGTTGGCATATATTGCCTTTATATTGGCAGATACTGGTCCCATTCAGACAACACGCTAAACCATGCTGTTTAACCACAAAATGGTTAACGGAATGCATTAACCTTAATGCATTCCATTACCAGCACTATGCTCCTCCTCCAAACAAGTCATACAAAGTGCATTACCATCAGATGAATCAGCCTTTTCATCACGTATGTCACATTATTTTAACAACCACTTCTGTGTTATGAGTGCAACCCAACAAAATGATAAACCTACCCAGGGGCAAAAATGAATTTAATATACATTAATAAGCTATTCTGACAGTTACAACTTTGATTAGCTTGGAGAAACTCTATTGATCCTTTCACCAAAGTGGCAAAGAGAGAACCAAGAACGATTGGTGGATTTCTTCTTTCCTCAACATGAGAAAAGACAGACAAACCCATTTATCAATAGGAGGGGAAAACATGTCTCATGCTCAGGAGAGCGTGGAGATTTCTGTGGCTCATCTGTGCATTTGCAGTCATGCAGTGGGAAGTGAATAAAAGATATGAAAAAGAATGTCTGAACTGAACAGTATCAATGCCACTACTTGCTCACTTATTATTATTATTATTTATTTATATAGCACCATCAATGTACATGGTGCTGTACAGATTAAACAGTAAATAGCAAGACCCTGCCGCATAGGCTTACAATCTAATAAAGTTGTAGTAAACAATAAGGAGGGAAAGAGAATGCAAACAGGCACAGGGAAGTGTAAACAGGCACCGGGTAGGGTGAAGCTAACAGTATAGAGTCAGAACAAACTCAATATTTAAAAGCTATAGGGCAAAGAAAAGTTTTTAGCTGAGTTTTAAAAGCTGTGATTGAGTTTGTAGTTCTCAAGAGTTCTGGAAGAGCGTTCCAGGTGTAAGGGGCAGCAGAAGAAAAAGGACGAAGCTGAGTAAGGGAAGTAGAGGTTCTTGGGCAGGCGAGAAGCATGGCATCAGAGGAGCGGAGAGCACGAGCGGGGCAATTGTGTGAGATGAGAGAGGAGAGATAGGCAGGAGCTAGACCGTGAAAAGCTTTGAAGGTCAACAGGAGAAGTTTATATTGGATTCTGGAGTGAATTGGAAGCCAATGAAGAGATTTCAGAAGTGGAGTGACATGGTCAGAGCGGCGGGCCAAGAAGATAATCTTAGCGGCAGAGTGGTGGACAGAGACCAGCGGACTGATGTGAGACGAAGGAAGGCCAGAGAGAAGAAGGTTGCAGTAGTCCAACCGAGAGATAACCAGTGCATGAACGAGAGTCTTGGCAGAAGAGACAGACAAAAATGGTCAAATCCTGGCAATATTATACAGGAAGAAACGACAGGATTTAGCTACTGCCTCGATATGAGGAATAAAGGAGAGCGAGGAATCAAATATAAAACCAAGACTATGAGCTTCCTTGACCGGAGTAAGCGTGACATCGTTGACAGTAAGAGAGAATGAGAGGTGAGGAGAAGGTTTAGGAGGAAAAACAAGCAGTTCAGTTTTTGCCATATTAAGTTTCAAACGACGATGAAGCAGCCAGGCTGAGATATCTGAAAGACATGCCGAAATATGATCGTGAACATCAAGAGAAAGTTCTGGAGATGAGAGATATAATTGTGTATCATCGGCATACAGGTGATATTGGAGGCCATGAGATTGAATAAGCTTACCCAAGGGCAGCATGTATAAAGAAAACAACAACGGGCCAAGCACCGAGCCTTGCGGAACCCCTACTGAAAGGGGAAAAGAGGAGGACGAGGTGCCGTTAGCCGACACGCTGAAAGAGCGACCCTCTAGATAGGAGGCGAACCAGTTATAGACAGAGCCACAGAGTCCAAGGTCATGGAGGGAATCTAAGAGAAGATCGTGATCAACCGTGTCAAAGGCTGCAGTTAGATCAAGGAGAATAAGATTGGAATAATGGCCTTTAGACTTGGCAGTAAGAAGATCATTGGTGATCTTGGTAAGGGCTGTTTCAGTGGAATGCAAAGGACGGAAGCCAGATTGAAAGGGATCCAGAGCAGAGTTACTAGAGAGAAAGTCAAGACAACGAGAGTAGGCCACACGTTCCAGGATCTTTGAGACAAGAGGCAACAGAGAGACAGGTCGGTAGTTAGACAGAGATAGTAGATCAAGAGTGGGTTTTTTGAGAATGGGAGAGACTGTAGCATGTTTAAAAGCAGAAGGAAATGAACCAGAGGACAGAGAAGAATTAATGATGTGAAGCAAGGACGGGAGGATAGCGGGGATAAGATTAATAAAGACGCGAGAGGGAATCGGATCACGGGAACAAGTGGAAGGCTTCGACGAGCGCAGTATTTTAGACAGTTCATCAGCTGAGACCGAAGGGAACGCCGAGAGAGTTGCAGGAGGAACTGACAGGTGAGGAACAGGAGCTGGAAGCGGAGCAGAGCTGGCCAGATCGGAGCGAATAGTTTGGATTTTAGCATTGAAGAAAGAGGCAAAGTCATTGGCAGACAGAGAGGCGGGGAGAGATAGTGGATTAGGCTTCAGAAGAGAATTGAAGGACGCGAAGAGCCGCTGAGGGTGCCTAGCATTTGACTGGATCAACGTTGAGTAGTGCTTCTGTTTGGCCAGTGAAATGGCAGAAGAGAAAGAGGAGAGAACAAATTTGTAATGGACAAAGTTCTCATAATGGACAATGGACAAAATTCTCATAATGAGTACAGAAATTTGAGAAGTACTTTATAGTAAAGTTGAAAATGGCATTCCAGAGGGGGAAAGTAGTTTGTTCATAATCTGCACGAGGTTGTTTTTCGTTTTAGTTTTTAATTGTTTTTATTATGCTTATAAGCCACAATGGGAAAATTTCTGAAAAGCAGCTATAGATCCCTAGAATAAATAAATGCTTCCATTTCTTCCATTAAAACTATGACTTAAAATGTATAATTTTGAATAGATTGTGACTACATAAAGTATTTAAGAATAAAGGCAGTAGCATTATATGAGGCACTAACCAAAATCAAATATTGTAGGACCCTCTAGTGGTGAAGTGTTTATCACAGCAAATCATTTCATTATACAACTTTTCTATTTGAAAAATTAAAGCATGCTTAGGGTTTTAATTCCAGATTAATTACATACATTTAGCCTGTAAAGGTGACTTATAGAATCGTAGAATAGTAGAGTTGGAAGAGGGCTATAAGGCCATCGAGTCCAACCCCCTGTTCAATGTAGGAATCTACGTTAAAGCAATACTGACAGATGGCTGTCCAGCTGCCTCTGGAATGCCTCTAGTGTGGGAGAGCCCACGACCACCCTAGGTAACTGATTCCATTGTCATACTGCTCTTATAGTCAGGAAATTTTTCCTAATGTCCAGACGGAATCTAGCTTCCTGTAACTTGAGCCCATTATTCCGTGTCCTGAACTCTGGGATGATCGAGAAGAGATTCTGCCCTCCTCTGTGTGACAACCTTTCAAGGTTTCTTGGAGACAGTAGGAAACGCCTAGTCCCCCATCTTTTATGCTATATCTTTGAAGATTTTTAGGAGACAATTTTTGGTAAAATAATTACCATTTGATCAGATTCTTGGGCTCAAGGTGGGGATAGTACTTATAGGCAATTGGCAATCAATATTTCTGTTTTCGTTTCTGCTTTTCAGGTCCTATTGGAAATCCGTGTATTTGAGGCAAAAACAAAATTGCATTAAAAAGTTTTTAAAAATCTATAAAATTCTTTTCCCACTGATGAGGACCTTGTGGGTCGAAACGCGTTTGGGATTTATGAGGACCATTCTGTTCAAATTTTAAGTGTACATATTTGTTTTATGATTAAATATATTTTCTATGGACACATGATTTTATTTCAACAGGCATAGTTACACTAGAATTTGACATATTGTTTCTAATCAGTTTCCTTAAACCCATTTAGTTTTCGGGCTCTGTGAAACCATCACTGTGGTCTTCCACAGGATTCACTCTTGTCCCCATGCTGTTTAACATCTACATAAAACTTCTGAGTGGGATCATCTGGAGTTTTGGAGTATGCTAACACATTTTTTTTTCCTCTATTGCAAGCAGATGTGGTAATGGATGTGCTGAGTTGCTACCTGGTCTCAGTAATGGACTGGATGAGGACCAACAAACTGAAGGTCAATCCAGGTAAGACTACAACACTGTTAACAGGTGATTGCTTAGTGCGGATGGGTGTGCAACAAGTTCTAGAGGAATTATACTCCCCATGAAGGAGCAAGTGTACAGCTTGGGGGTACTCTTGGATTCATCATTATCAATGGAGGGACAAGTGACCTCCATGGCACGCAGTGCCTTCTATCAGCTTCAGTTGGTGGCCCAGCTGCGACCCTATCTGGATTGAGCTAGCCCCGTTTTGGTGGCCTACACTCTGATTTACTGCAATGTGCTTTACATTGGGCTGCCTTTGAAAATGGTCTGGAAACTGCAGCAAGTGCAAAATGTGGCAGCCAGATGTTGACCTGAACTAGGTGTTCTGGCCTACCTTTACTGGCTGCCAATTTCTTTCCAAGCCCAATTTGATGTGCTGGTTTTGGCCTGTAAAGCTCAGGATTCCAATACCTAAAGAGACACCTCTCCCCAAATGAACTTGCCAGGATCCTGAGATCGACATCTGAGGCTATTCTGTGTCCTTCACCCCAGAAGATGTTCAGAAGGTAGCAATGAGAAAATGGGCCTCCCAATGAAGAAATGCTCTCCTGAGGGGAGCTCATCTGACACCAACTTTTTCATCTTTTAAATGCCTGATGAAGAAAATTCTCTTGTCCCAGGCATTTTGCTGTTCACTCCTGTGCAGGGTGGAGGAATGGATTTTTGTCCTTTTGATGATCTTTTATATGTATATTTTGTAAATTTGTCTGATTTTAATGAGTACGTTATTTTATATATATACTACTTGGTCATTTTAGTTTTGTTTTATTATTTCTTTGTAAAGCACTTCAGGGTTGTGTGAAGTGACACATAAATGTAATAATCTAACCAGCTAACTAACAACCATTAACTTTGAGTCAAGCTTCAATTCTAAAATTAAAACCTGCTAATATTTGCATATTTTTCTTGCCTACTATTCCTAATGAGGTGAAGAACAGATTTAAGGGACTAGATTTAGTAGATAGGGTCCCGGAAGAACTATGGTCAGAAGTTTGCAACATTGTCCAAGAGGTGGCAACAAAAAACGTCCCAAAGAAAAACAAAACCAAGAAGGCAGGATGGCTGTCTGCTGAGACACTGGAAGTAGCCCAAGAAAGAAGGAAAGCAAAAGGCAACAGTGATAGGGGGAGATATGCTCAATTAAATGCAAAATTCCAGAGGTTAGCCAGAAGAGATAAGGAATTATTTTTAAACAAGCAATGCGCAGAAGTGGAAGTAGACAATAGAATAGGAAGGACAAGAGACCTCTTCCAGAAAATTAGAAACATCGGAGGTAAATTCCAGGCAAAAATGGGTATGATCAAAAACAAAGATGGCAAGGACCTAACAGAAACAGAAGAGATCAAGAAAAGGTGGCAAGAATATACGGAAGATCTGTATAGGAAGGATAATAATATCGGGGATAGCTCAGACGGTGTGGTCAGTGAGTTAGAGCCAGACATCCTGAAGAGTGAGGTTGAATGGGCCTTAAGAAGCATTGCTAATAACAAGGCAGCAGGAGACAACGGTATTCCAGTTGAACTGTTTAAAATATTGCAAGATGATGCTGTCGAGGTGATGCATGCCATATGCCAGCAAATTTGGAAAACACAAGAATGGCCATCAGACTGGAAAAAATCAACTTATATCCCCATACCAAAAAAGGGAAACACTAAAGAATGTTCAAACTATCGGACAGTGGCACTTATTTCACATGCCAGAAAGGTAATGCTCAATATCCTGCAAGGTAGACTCCAGCAATTCATGGAGCGAGAATTGCCAGATGTTCAAGCTGGGTTTAGAAAAGGCAGAGGAACTAGACACCAAATTGCCAATATCCGCTGGATAATGGAGAAAGCCAGGGAGTTCCAGAAAAACATCTATTTCTGTTTTATTGACTATTCTAAAGCCTTTGACTGTGTGGATCATAACAAATTATGGCAAGTTCTTGGTGGTATGGGGATACCAAGTCATCTTGTCTGCCTTCTGAGGAATCTGTATAACGAACAAGTAGCAATGGTAAGAACAGACCATGGAACAACGGACTGGTTTAAGATTGGGAAAGGAGTACGGCAGGGTTGTATACTTCCACCCTACCTATTCAACTTGTACGCAGAATACATCATGCGACGTGCTGGACTTGACGAATTCAAGGCTGAAGTTAAAATCGCGGGAAGAAACATTAACAATCTCAGATATACAGATGATACCACTTTGATGGCTGAAAGCGAGGAGGAGCTGAGGAGCCTTACGACGAAGGTGAAAGAAGAAAGTGCAAAAGCTGGGTTGCAGTTAAACCTCAAAAAAACCAAGATTATGGCAACCAGCTTGATTGATAACTGGCAAATAGAGGGAGAAAACGTGGAGGCAGTGACAGACTTTGTATTTCTGGGCGCAAAGATTACTGCAGACGCTAACTGCAGCCAGGAAATCAGAAGACGTTTACTTCTTGGGAGGAGAGCAATGACAAATCTTGATAAAATAGTTAAGAGCAGAGACACCACACTGACAACAAAGGTCCGCATAGTCAAAGCAATGGTATTCCCCGTAGTAACCTATGGCTGCGAGAGCTGGAAAATAAGGAAGGCTGAGCGAAGGAAGATAGATGCTTTTGAACTGTGGTGTTGGAGGAAAATTCTGAGAGTGCCTTGGACTGCAAAGGAATGATATTAAAGACAAAACTGAAGTACTTTGGCCACATAATGAGAAGACAGGATACCCTGGAGAAGATGCTGATGCTAGGGAAAGTGGAAGGCAAAAGGAAGAGGGACTGACCGAGGGCAAGATGGATGGATGATATTCTGGAGGTGACGGACTTGACCTTGGGGTAGCTAGGGGTGGCGACAGCCGACAGAAAGCTCTGATGTGGGCTGGTCCATGAAGTCACGAAGAGTCGGAAGCGACTGAATGAACAAACAACAACTATTTTAATAAATAACTAAGTAGCTTTACAGTCCTCAATAGACCATAAATGCCTTAACAACAACTTTCCATTTCCTTTCAACTCAGAATATTTTCACCTAGCCTTAGTTCCCAGTTTAATTTTATATCATCTGACTCCCCCCATTGGTGCCTTGGTCTATCTCAATGGCACTGATATCCAAATCAAAACATCAAATACATCTACTACTTAGAAACTTACCTTATAGAAGTCATAGTGTTGATAAGCTTTTCAGTTTGATCTGACACATATTTGGGAAGAATAATCTCAACAGGCTGCAGGCGCAAAATTAGACTTTCCAACTCTAAACGAACTATAGAATCCTGAAATCTGTCATAGATAACTTCTCCTGTAGTAGGCTGTACAGCCTGAGAAAACAAATGTAAACATAATAAAATATTTAGTCAGCAATCCTATACCCATTTACCTGGAAGTAAGCCTCACTGAACATAATGGTACTTCTTAATAGATAGATATAGGAATGCACTGTTAATTTATTAAATTGCTATTTTAGCATAAGCCTATGCAACTCCAAGGTTGCTTGCATCTATAACATGGTTATTGAACACCTAAATGGAGAAATTTGAAGACAGCTATAATGAATCAGCAAAGAAACATATCATTCAGTTTCAGCTATTTATGAAAAGGCTTTTTCCCTAGGGAACAATAATAAAATGTAAAAATGAGAAAACGGAAAAATAGAATGGTCTAAATAAGTTTGTTATCCCAATTTACACCCATAATTCTACATGAGTTTACTGACAATCACATCCCCAAACACTATAATACTATATAACCATGCAAAATGTATTAAAAGTATACAGCAGTTAAATTCATCGACCTGGTTCAGATGACATGACAACTCATTGTGGGTTAATTTACTTTCGAGGAGCTGTAATGTGTGTCAGCCACCATTATGAATATGCAAGCCCTGGCCAGGATTTCTTATGTCTGAGCCTGGCAAACGGGGTCATTTGAGGATTAAACAGCTCTCAGATAACCCATGGTCTGTTTTAGGGTTATGCAACAGTTGTTTAAGTCTTCAATAACCCCTTCCTTCATGAATTTATCTAAATATTTTAAAGGACATCTACACTTGTGGCCAGCACTACATTTGGTGATAGTTCATTTCTTAAATTAATGGTGCATTTTGTGAAGTAGTACTTCAATTCCTTGCATCACTGTCAATTATTTTTCCTAAGTGAAAACAAATTTTAGTATATGAGAAGAGAGAGAACTAGATTCTCTGAGAAGTGTAAATAGGTTTTTCTTTGCTAACCTAGAACAGAACTTTACCATCTCAGCAAGTGACTGTGTGGATCCATTGCTGCTGTACATGAGCAGACAAACAAGGCATGACATTCTATAGAGGCTATCAATACCAAGCAATTTTCAAAATTTGCTTATATCAGGTTGTATCTAAGTTAGTTGCACTTAGTTCCCATTCAAATCAATGGGGCTCAGGTGCAACACAGTCTATCCAATTTATAAATTCTTGTATATAAAAAAAGAACACCTAGCTTAGACCCAAAGAAGCACTGGAAGGGTGTCAGCAAAATATGATATTCCTCACCTTGGCAGTCCCCTGGAGAGCCTCTACCAAACAACTGGAGACTCTCCAAAATGATTTGTGTTGTAGTGAGGGTGGGGGACACATGGTAACAGGATTCATCAGATGAACCTTTGTTGAGTGGGAGCTTCATTCACAGATGCTTTCCTCCACCACCACCACCCAATTTTTGGCCAACCTTCATCCCCACAGTCCCTTCACACCACAACCCACCCCATTCAAGAGAGGCTTTTTGAAGAACCCGAGGAGCTGCCAGGGAGGAAGGGACGAGAAAGTCACCTTCTGCCCACTCATTTCAGCTGGCACTTCTGTGGTTCCAAGTCCAACAAATGGTAGTACACCAAAATGTAGTTAAGATATATTAACTTCTTTATGAACCCACTCAAGCTATAAATGAGTACAAGTATAAAAAAAGTCTCAAGACCATAGAAATTCCTCAATACTTACCACTATGCCTATGACAATGTCCTGACTCTTATCCCTAAAATTCTCTTTGCTTTCAGAGATACAGAGGAGATAATTATCACAGACATCAGATGGCATTTCCTCAGCATCCAAAAGATTATCAAGCTTCAGAAGAGGATTCACATTTACCAAATGTTAAGGAAAACAGATGTTTAGATAAATCGTAGTTCTTACATAGTCCAATGTACCATGGTTTATTGGATTCAGGTAATTACATCTGAACCGAACCACTGTGTGAAAAATACTCTCTCACACTTCAGTCAAGGTCATTTGGGTCACCCCGAATTCTAATATTATGGGAGAGGGAGAACATTTTGTTTTTCAACATGATTCATTTTATAAAACTCTATTAACCTCCCTTTGCTTACTCTTTTTTAACCAACTAAAAAGCCCCAAATGCTTTTGCCTTTTCTCAAATGGAAAATAATTTAATTTTCCTGATCATTTTAGTTGTCTCTCTTTAGCTTCGTGAAACAGACGAACAGTATTATTGATATGATCATATCATAATGTGTGCCATCATATACCGATATAATGTAATACCATTTGAAGACAATGAAAAACAATCAGGTATAGAAAAGCCATTATTTCTAGCTTGACAAAGTTTGGGGTGGGGCAGGGACAGAAAAAGGATGTATGTGTTAATATAGAACCAACTGCCTGCCTCGAAAGGAGGATTAGTTATATTATTATTATTATTATTATTATTATTATTTATATAGCACCATAAATGTACATGGTGCTGTACAGAGTAAAACAATAAAATAGCAAAACCCTGCCGCATAGGCTTACATTCTAATAAAATCATAATAAAACAGTAAGAAGGGGAATGCACCAAACAGGCACAAGGTAGAGTAAAACTAACAGTATAAAAGTCAGAACAAAATCAAGTTTTAGAAGCTTTAGAAAAAAGAAAAGTTTTTAGCTGAGCTTTAAAAGCTGCAATTGAACTTGTATACAATACTAGTCTACTCAGAAGTAACATGAAGTTCAAGGGTGCTTACTCTGAGATAAGTGAATGCAGGATTGCAGCCTGAGAAAATATGGAGCTTCTGAAACAGATATGAAATAGGTATGGGAAGACAAATTTCATCATGAAGAAAAACTGGATGCAGCTCAATATATTACAATATTTTGACTTTACTATAGTTACTCCTAATAAAAGCAATCCATATCAATTAAAATATAAGGATATCTTCTCCTAGAATTGTAGATTTCGTATACAGTGCAGTTAGTTTTCGGGCAAAGAGAGAGCTTCTGTTTTCTCCAACAGCCTTCAAAGCAGCAGTTTCTGTTTGTTTTACAACTCCTACCTGCAAAGGAAGCAAAAATAAAGCAACTAAGAAACAATGAGATATGAAAAAAAATCACATTTAATACTAACAGTATGGAATTATAGATGGGTAGGGATAAAAATCAGGCCTATTAAATCATTCCAACTACAACTTTCTTATCCTGTAACCCTGATATAGTGTACACTGTTCTTGCACCACATTTAAGCAAAGGAGCAATGGGTTTTTTCTTTAATCTACATAATGAAGCTCACCATTCAATAGAGAAGATACAAAACAGGAGTAAAGGAAGTGTGGAAAAACTACTAAAATATAGCAACTAAGATGCAATGAATATTAGCTAATTTCTATACTTCGTACAAAATTAGCCCATTCAATGCAGCTAAACAAATGACTGAAAAACACTAATTTCACTGCCATAGTTATGTTATTTTGATGTTGTTCTGCATGTAGTGCTGCATCTTCTCAGTGCCATTTCCCCCTTCAGTCTCATTGTCTTTTAATCTAATTAACTGTGGTTTTCTACAATTTTGCTCACCTTGCTCAATATAGTGACTCCTAAGCCAGGCTCTGGCAACCAAACTGAGTGCAAGGCTTCCTTGCAACATTAGATCTGCAGAGGAGAAGAGATGATCCCCATCCCCTCTCCAAACATTAAGTCGGAGTGATTGACACTAGCATGAATTCACTACACCAGTGTGGTGTAGTGGCTGCAGTGTCAGACTGGGAGTCGGGAGATCCGGGTTCTAGTCCTCACTCGGCCATGGAAACCCACTGGGTGACTTTGGGCCAGTCACAGACTTTCAGCCCAACCCACCTCACAGTGTTGTTGTGAGGATAAAGAGAGGAGGAGAATTATATATGCCACCTTGGGTTCCTTGCAAGAAAAAAGGCAAGATATAAATGCAATTATAAATAAAAACAAAATAAATAAAACAACACTTCCACTTCCCTTTCTGGCTCTGAACAGGAGAAGTATAGCTGAAGTGCATTTGTGCCTGCCAGGTAGTTGGAGCTTGAACCGTCCAACAGCTGTAGAGGCCAAGAAAACTGGCATACCTCTGCAATCCCTAGTCAATTCTGAACTGGAGGGTCATGTTGGCTTGCCTTTGCACTTGAGAGATACAACCCAAATCAGAAACAACGCCCCTTGAGGCTGGAGCATGTTCTGGAGACCACAAAATTTTGGTTGGTTATCAAAGCAATTCAAAATTTGTCAACACCTGATCACAACACTAGGATGAAGGTAATGTCACAGGTATCTGTAAATAAAATCACAAGGGTTGCCACAGCCAATAATTAAATAGCATATTAACATAAGAAGAGCCATTCTGAATCAGACCAAGGGTCCATCTAGTCCAGGACTCTGTCCACACAGTGGCCAACCAGCTGTCGACCAGGGAACCACAAGCAGGACATGGTGCAAGAGAACCCTCCTACCTATGTTCCCCAACAATTGGTGTATACAGGCTTACTGCCTCTGATACTGGAGATTGCACTGAGCCATTGATAGCCTTCTCCTCTAAGAATTCATCCAACCCCCTTTTAAAGCTTCAAACTGATGGTCATCACCACATCTTGTGGTAGTGTATCCCAGAGTTTAATTATGTTTTGTGTGAAGAAGTACTTCCTTTTATTTGTCCTGAATCTCCCACCAATCAGCTTCATGGGATGACCCCAGGTTCTAGTATTAAGGGAGAGGGAGAAAAATGTCTCCCTATCCACATTTTCCACACCATGCATGATTCCACACCATGTACCATCTATCATGTCTCCCCTCAGCCTCCTTTTTTCCAAGCTGAACAATCCCAGCTGTTGTAACCTCCCCTCATAGTGGAGATGCTCCAGTCCCCTGATCATTTTAGTTACCCTTTTCTGCACTTTTTCCAGCTCTACAATATCTGGGTTCCTAATCTATTAAAAAGGCTGAAACAAAAAGTGCTAGTAGGGGGTAATCATCTATTTTGAAAATAATATTTTAATTTATTTGTAAAAAAAGAAAAGAAAGACAACTATGAAACAGTAAGCTCAAATAAAAAGAGCCAAACCTTATATCCCTTTGCTACAAGACGCCGAATATGAACAAATAGTCTGTGAGTTGGTATGCTTGCAGTCATAAAGTTGTGATTTTTATGACAGAAGATGTTCAGCTCCTTAGCGGCAATCTATAAAACATGACAATAATTAGCAATTCATTCTGACAGCCCTGCAAATGTCATAGAACTCTTGTGTGCATATAGCACCTGCTTAATGAGGACATATCCATGAAATAAATAGAAGTAATCTTCAAAAAAAAGTCCCCAAAAACAGATAGAAGAAAAATACAACCTTGTTAACATGATACTAGCTATGAATTTTATATCATTCTACCTGGAGATACAGAAGCTCAAATCACACAATCACATTAACTTTTTAAAATCCTTTTCTTTTCCAATATTAATCTGATGCGCCAACCTAGTTTTTCAATATAAGAAAAGCTACAGATAAGGTTATGCAGAAGCAACAGCATTCTGCCTTGCAAACAACTGCATTGTAGATATGTTGCTAAATGAATAAATACAGTGCCAAAGTTTTTCAAATAAACTTAGATAAAGTAGAGTCTGTCCAGGCCCACGCAATCAGCATGCAGTGGCTGTGGCTATGTCCTCCTCCTCCAATAGATACGCATGGCCATTCCACCTAGCTCCTTGTGCACTTGGATACTTGTAGAAAAGGGCTGCACAAACGTTTCAGTGCAAAGGGGGCTGTACAAGCATGCACATACACACCACAGGTGCAGTGTGTAGTTTCTCTGCATCTCAAATCTCTGTATGTCTACTCTTAAGTAAGCAGGACTGAATCACTCAGCAGCATTTTTTAAATAGTTTCTCTATGTCTACATAGAAGTAAGAATGGCTTCTCACAATTAAGCAAGGCAAACCTCTGCAGGACAAGCCCCAGAAGTAAGCAGGAGTGAATACTTCAGCAGCTTCCTCCCCTGGCCCTTCTCAATCCCCACCATCCCAGCAGAGAAAAGCTCTTTTCTCAAATTAGCTGATGACTGGAGATAAGAGTTTTTCCCTGCAGGGACAGGCTCTGAGAAGGAAACTGGTAGGGAAGATCAGCTGAGCTGCTGTACCACTGACTTCATGGGCTGCATGCGGGCTGCAGGTTGTGCATCCCTGATTTAGAGATTTCACATTCAAACCTTCATGCACAATATTAGTAATAGCAATGTATAAATGCAACACAATGCTGTTGTCAAAAGTGCTTTACCTCGGCATCATCTCCAAAAAATCTGTACTTATAACCACACTCAACACACAAAATAGCATCTTTATACTGATTTTTCATTTCTAGAAACTGGAGCTCAAGCGGTGTATATACACTTTTGGTTGTTTTATTGAGAGTTGTATGAGATGTATTTTGAGTGTCTTCAATATTTGTTTTCGAGGCAGAAAATGGGCTCATGCTAAGCCACGTCTCTTCCTATGAGCAGAAGAAAACACATAAGCATGAAAAAACACATAATTAAACACACAGTAAAAAAAATAGTGTGATTTGCTCTGCATTAGATACATGTTACAATTTTCCAGTCAGAACTAAGAAATTAATCTAGATCTAAATTCCAGCCCAACATTTTAACTTCATAGCATCCTAACTTCACAAACCCTAACTCGGTGATAGAGTGCCAGGACTGGACCCAAGAAGTAAACAGAGTTGGGAACCCTGCCAAAGCTGTAAAATGTAGCTTGCATTCCCAAATGTAATCCAAGTAATAATTCAACAGAAAGGCAACGGTAGCTACTAAGCTAATGAGAAAATAGTGATGAAAAGGTGGAAGACAAAGTACCTACGGTGCAGGAACAGAGACAGCAGAAACTAGGGTCACATATATGGACAGTATTAATTATTAAAGTGGGATCATTCACTTTTAGTTTGGAGTCTGAAGCAAGCTGAAGATCAAGGATGAAGACTAGAAACCTCCCAGTTATTACTAATAACTGCTGTGACAGCATAAATTGGAGTGTCCATCTTTATTTAGGATCACATTTAGAAGATGGACAAGTTTTCAGAAGCCACACCCTTCTCTTTATAACAACACTGTTAAAATGAATGGGGAGGGGGATTAGCAGGTCATCTACTTTTTAAGCCAGCACTGCAAATAAAAAAAATGTTCTAGCCGCAGATGTTTGGACTAGTCTGCCTGCTTTGTTATTGGTGCCCCATCAACAAACTTTTTCCAGTTTATCAAAGTTTTTCTGTCTGGTTCCCTATCTGGTATTTTAAGCACATTATTCAAAGACTAAAAAGCTAAATTTTCAACATGTAGAGAAAATTTGGGAGCACAAAGTCTATTAGATGTCCTTTGAGGAGCAGAAGAAAAACTGCAGTCATTATTCTACCGATACCTGGAATGATCAGTCTACATCTATAAAACCTTGTAAACCAATGATGGGCTGCAATTCTATACCTACCTACCTGGGTGTAAGTCCTGCTGAATTCAAGGAAAATTCTACCACTGTCAAATATCATTATTTTAGCATTAATAATCACATATCAATTAACCAAGAAATTCTAAGTACAAGCAGAGCAGATCTCCCAGCAAGGGCAGAAGATGGAAGGATTGTGGGGTTTTTTGTTGTTGTTGTTTTGTCTTTTTCTCCCTGCAGAGCGGAGGTTTTCCATTTTCCCTTCCACTGGTTACAATGGGAGGGAAATCTCCTACATTAGCTCCAACTCTCCCAGATCTTAACCCCTCCTGCAATTACTACAATTCTGTTCAATAGAAAATATTACATACTATTAAGAGTAACAGTTATTTGATACCTAATAATGCTTTTTGGAACATTTATAGATTATGAATCTATAAATTAGTAGGGCATTATTTTTGAACTCAGCATACATTTTAAAATGTCTTCATTAATAAAAGACTTTCAGCTCATTGTGTTTTCCAGCAAATCATCAGCTGCAGATTCAATTAACTTTAAAGTCCTAATTAAACCTAAAATCCCCCATACACATAGGTTTTCTATCAGGAACTTCTCCCATCAATCCATCAAACACTACGTTAAAGAAAGAGGAAGCTTAAAAGTAGTTTCAGATTGAATTTTCAAACTAATAAAAATATTTTAGAAAAAACAAGCTTGAGATTGCACAAGGGAACTCCTGATGCAAAAAGGAAAAGGGAAAGAAATGTGCATGAACTGCTTTTCTTTTACACATGTTACTGACTCTTCTGAACTGTAACCATGGTCATCGAGTTCTATCTTCTACTGAACCAAAACTTTAAACATCAGACTGCCCCCAGATTTAGGAACAAATTATTGCTGACTTAGCAACCCTTCACATTTTGGAGGGCAGATGCTGAGTTAAGAGGTACTGAAAAAATGCTTACCTTACTAACGTTTTGAGAATGCCGGGTGCCAGTCATGTCATCATTTCCAAGCACAGAACGTTGGCATTGTTTCAAATCCACAGATTGGATTCCATGAAATGCCTCTGAATGAATTGTACTACTTGGATGCTCCAAACGGTTAGAAAACTCTCTCAATCTATCAAGGGTTTTTGAGCATATTCGAGGGCTGGTATATTTCTTTGGTTCTCCTTTATTAGCAAATATAGGCAAAAAACTTCTTTCAACATAAACTCAGTATGTCCAAGACTGAACTTTTCTTATTTTCTCCCAAACCCTCCTATTCCCGTTGCATGCTTTCCTCAACTACTATCCTACCGTGTTGATACTGACCACTTGGTAAAACCTCTGATCTGGCTCTGGTTATCTCTCACTTTGGGCATGTCTACACCAGCCCTTTTTTCCGGGGTTATCCCTGGATCATCCGTGTGTCAAAATGATGCACAAGGGATCCCAGGGTCAGGCAGGGACGACCCCTCCATTATGCCGGGATAACTGGTTTCCTAGTTACCCCGCTTTTTGCTGTAGTCCCGGGACCATCCCAACGGCCGCAGCTGGTGCGCTGTGCATTCCCAGGGCCTGAAATGGGCATGGAGCCGCACAGGGTGGCTCCATGAACTGGGGGAGGGGCAGCAATTTCACCATCCCATGGGACCCACAACACCTGGGTAATGCTACTTTTCTTGCTTCATTCAAATTACTCATCAAAACTCACCTTTTCTGGGAATCCTTTAGCATAAAAAAACCCTCCCCAGTTCCCATGTCTTACTCACTGTAACTGTGTCTATAACTAAGCCCATCTAATGCAAACAACTACATATTGCTTCCTTCTTTATCCTTGCCTCCATTTCCTTGCCCATTTAGGTAATGTACAAAATATAAATGGAAATCAAACATTTAGGCTGTAATCCTATGAACACTTAACCAAGGAATAAGCCCTACTATACACAGTGGGATTTACTTCTGAGCAAACATGCATACGATTGTGCTAATCCTGAATCAAGAAATGTGCATATGCAGCAGGATCAACCTTGTAAACAGATGGTCAAGTACTTTTACCTTTGACAGAACTCTCACTGGAATCTGACAAAATTAACATTACATCATCCAATCCCTGAACGAGAGACAGTGCAATCCTATACATATCTATGCATGGGGGTTACTCCCAGGAAACTGGTTATAGGATTGTAGTTCAAATGCTCATTAACCTTGTGCTGCTCCCAGATTCCCAGGTGACAACAGTGGGTACAGTTCCAGAGGTACCCCCTCACCCCAGGTTTCTGGAGCAGCTTCTGGATCGGGGGGGTGGGTTACATGATATAGGCTAATTGCCTTCAGTATCAGAGGCAGTAAGTTTATATACATCAATTGCTGGGGAACATCGGCAGGACAGCGCTATTGCACCCATATCGATTGTGGATTCCTGGCCAACAGTTGGTTGGCCACTGTGTGAACAGAATGCTGTACTAGATGGACCCTTAGTATGATCCGGCATGGCTCTTATGTTCTTATGTAAACTATAGTAAGAAGGCAGAACCTCGGTACTCCTGCAGCAGATTAAAAAAAGCTTGGCACCCAGATCTCAGACACTGAATGGCCGGGGATGTCTAAAAAAAAAAAAAGCCACGTTATTATGATAGTCATAGCCAGACAATTTATTCAGAACTCACCAGTGTCCAGCATACTCACTGTACTCCCCTCTTCCTTTATTCTACTTTGCAGAGGCTTTGAACTCTTGTCAATATGTTCTATGTTTTTTACAACTCTTCTTTTTTTCCCAACAGGTTCACAAGCCTGCAAAACAGTAATTCAAGCAAGTTCAATTTGTTTGTACTATGAAATAAATTAAATGGTAAACAGAGAGCAGATAGACCTATCCAAAATGAGGAACAAGCTGTATACATCTATTCAGGCTACGATATGAAATTTTTATTGTTGTGTAAATGCAATAATTAAAAAAATACAATACCATGTGATTAAGCATGGTGCAAAATTTTTAGAAGCACAGAAAACAAATGAATAGAATTTGAGATTTTATATTCTTTTGTATCAGCCTTCCCTATCGGGGTGTCCTCCAAATGTTTTGGACTTCAACTCTCATCAGCCCCATTCCAATGTTCAGGAATGCTGGGAGTTGTAGTGAAAAACATCTGGACGGCAGCAGGTTGGGGAAGGCTGTTTTATATGAAAGACAGTTGAAGATTTCAAGTTCATAATTAGCCAATAATATCTGACACATACCTTCTTGACAGTTTGGTTTTTGTTCTATAGAGTCCTGTGTTTCTGATACTATAGCAGTCGTTTAATGTAGTTCTAATCTATTCAGACAATAATTACAAATCCACTAATTGTGTTTACTTTTAAAAGTTCTAAAATATAATAACTTTATGAGCAAACTAAGCTATACATAAATAACTTTAGGAACAGAAAGGCTGCTTTATGATCCTAAAGCAGACTTCACCAACCTGGTGCCCTCTGGATGTTTTGGACTACAGCGCCCAGCACTCCTGACCATTTGCCATGCTGCCTGCAGCTGATGACAGCTGAAGTCCAAAATATCTGGAGGTCACCAGGTTGGGGAAGTATTGCTTATTTCCAATTTCCCCTCAAATTTCCAATTTTTCCACAGCATCAAAATTTCCAGAAATTTTACATCAATAGACTCACATTATTATTCTATTATTTCAGGAAAATTCTATGCCACTTTCATTTTTAAAAAGTCCAAATCATTGTACAAGATAAAAACATGCTAAAATGGAATAAAAACCAATAATTAAAACAAAAAAACAATTATAAAGCATTAAAACTTCATAAAAATAACGAAGTTACCGGCCAAGGAAACACCTGGGCAAACATGTTTTTAAGTTGTCGATTGAAACACTCCACACTAGGAGTCCACCTCAGCTCAATATGGAAGATATTCCACATCGTGGGTGCCGCAACAAAGAACCCCCTCCCCCATGGTCAAGCTAAGCAGGCCAGCGAGATCTTTCCCTCAGAACTTGGAGACCAGGGATGGCCGGTCTCAGTTTATTTGGATGCACAATCTTCCTGATAGAACTCACTTCTCTAGAGAAATCAACCAGAGCTTGGCTACACCTTACATCTTTTGCTGCATTTACCCCTGAGCACTGAGTATAGCATTTTTATATGTGCAAAATGTGTTGCAATGTGTCATTCTCACCTTAAATGGAGTTGCTTGAAACTAAACCCCACGTATTTACAAGAAACCTATGAGGCTCGGTATCAATTCTCTGTATCTTATAGATACAGAACAGCTGTTGTGGGCCGATTTGCAGCCTTGGCAAATCAGGGCTAATGTGTAATGCAAACCTGCGCTTCCAAGGACATTATATCAGATAGTTAGCCTTGGACAAGGATGGCTGGGTTCAAAAAGTCCCTTTTACACCATTAAGCTCACTGGATGGCTATGTCATATCATATCCTTTTTCTCTCAGGTTAATGTACATCATAGATTTCTTATAAGAGCAAAATAGTTATTCTTTTATGAGTTCCTTAGAAGTGCCCTATTAGATCAGATCAAGGTCTATGTAGTCCTGCATCCTATCTTCCACAGTAGTCAATTAGAGGCTTCTTGGAAACCCACCTAAAGGCAATAGCCCTCTTCCTCTGTTGCGCCCCAGCGTGAACATGGAGGATTAATTTAGCTATCATAGCCAATAGCCACTGACAGACCTATCCTCCATGAATTTGTTTAATCTCCTTTATTTTCTTTTGTCTACCCTGAATCAGCAGCCAAATCAATTTTGTTGGGTGCCCACGTTCTAATATTATGGGATACAAGTGTGTCAAAATGGGCAGGATAGAAGTGTCAAAATCAATATAAAAGATATAGAGCCTTTTAAACATAGCTTTTCAAAAAAAAAGATTAGCAGTTCTCTACAGTCACTCAGTCCCTCTAGTATCACTTCTAATCACTATTCGGAAAGTCAGTTGTGATTATCTACAAGACAAGTAGTGTGCTTAACTCTGGTCAAAATACTCAAAGACTAGAATGGAAGGTGACCTTAACACAAGGGCCCAAGCTTCCCCAAATGACTTTAAGAAGTGAGCTACATTAAGAGGGAATTCTAGATCCTGAGAGGCCTCAAGAACATTACTTGTTCCAGGGACATTATGGGGTGTGAAGTACTCAGCTTTGTAAAATAGGAGGACAGCTTTATCCAATCTGGCACCCTCCAGATGGGCTGTACTACAACTCCCAGCATCCCCCAGGCAGTCACGGCACACCTGGAGGACACTAGTTTGGAGACAGGTAAATTGGGGGGGGGGGGGGAGATGACGGGACCGTGCTTCAATAGTACAAAGAGAGGAGGATGTTAGAGCAGGGTCAGTTAGTCAGTCAGACACACACCGCCACCCGCCTCCCCCTCAGCCCCGTCCCGCTACAGCCGGGCGCGCACCGTCTGCACGGCAACCGCTGGGGCCGCCGGAGTGCCTTCGCTTCTCTCCTCAGCCGAGCTGAGGGCGGCAGGAGGAAAACGAGCCGAGGCAGAAGCGGTTGCCTGCAAGCATCCCACGGGCTGGAAGAATTTACTTAACACCGGCTGCCCGCGGGACCCGCCGACAGAGTTAGGCCTCCTTCGCCCTCGGGGCATTATAGACTCGGAGGAGCAACAGCAGAGAGGAAGGCAGCGCGGCCCTGCTGCGGCGAGGATCCTTCGGAGAGCCAAGCAACCTGCCTCGATGCCGGCTTCCACTTTACGGCAGCAAAAGCGCGCGGAGCCCGCGTGGGGGTGGGGGCAGGGCAGGTCGTAAAAGCGCTTGGACTTTGGATGCGTCTGTGCGGACTGTTTCTTTCTCCTTTCAGGAGCAGGCGTGTCTTCCTGAGCATGCGTAGAACGGGGCTTCTCCGGTCTAGCGGGCTAATTCCGAGCTCCGAACCGAAGACGGGCTTCGTTTTCTGCGAGGAATTCCGGCCAGGGGCAAGAAAGCGCTATGGTGCGCATGCTAAACTCCATCGCGGCGGTGTGCCAAAACATGGGCATTGGGAAGAACGGAAGCCTCCCTTGGCCTCCCCTCAGGTAAAAGGCTCTTATCTCCCGCGCTTCAGAGCTCCCAGTGTGCACTGCTGCCTTTACGCACCATGACCCGATCGAATGGGAACAGGCGAGGCTGAGAGGTGTCGCGTTTGCCCTCTCGGATTCCTGCCGTGCGTGACGGAGACAGCGCCACAATACCACAGTACTGTACTATAAGCCTTTATCGGTGCCAGTTCAGCTTTAATAGGGTGACCATATGGAAAGGAGGATGGGGCTCCTGTATCTTTAACAGCTGCATAGAAAAGGGAATTTCTCCAAGTATCATTTGTATGCATGCAGCACCTGGTGAAATTCCCTCTTCATCACAACAGTAAAGCTGCAGGAGCCCTGCCCTCTTTTGTAACTGATCACTCTAGTATAGCTCCTGAAGCTTTAGCTGTTGAGATGAAGAGGGAATTTCACCAGGTGCTGCATGCATAAAATGACACTTGTTGAAATTCCCTTTTCTATACAACTGTTAAAGATACAGCTGTCCTCCTTTTCATATGGTCACCCTAGAAGTAGGGGAAAGAGTGAAACACTTCTATTACAATAACTCCTATTAGTCTTTATCCTTCCATTTGTTGTTCTTGTTGCAAGGCTACCATAATCAAGCAGGGAATCTTGACTTCAGATTCCTATAACCTTATAGAAACAGCAATAAATAAACATCCAAATGTTAGTGTGTGAGCTGCAGCAATAGGGTTTATCAAAACAGTTGCCAAAGGCTTAAGAATAGGAATAGTATTTATTTATTTATTGCCCCATAGCCGAAGCTCTGGGGTTGTTTTTTTTTACAAAAGTTATGAAGGTGACATCATCACAACTTCTTTGTTTGTTTCTGAACAGGAATGAGTTTAAGTATTTTCAGAAAATGACCATGACACCTACACAAGAAGGTAATGGGGGCTGATCTTCCCTCAGCTGTTTCTTTTACAACCAACACGTGTGTGTGTGTGTGTGTGTGTGTGTGTGTGTGTGTGTGTAGTACTTTTGGGTGATATGTGATCCACAATATATCAGTGTATCCATACAACAATCCTGCAAGGTATGTCAACATTATTATACCCATATTGCAAATGAGGGATTGAGAGAGTGGTTTACTTAAAGCCAACTATTGAGTTTATGGCAAAGGAAATATTTTGTTCATGGTTCTGTTTATTAGCTATCACACTACTGTTTATTAGCAATCATGCATTATTTGCATTCCTATTAAAATCTGTATTTCATGTATTTAAATGTTATTATTTAAGGGTGTGTTAATAATTGTGGTACTGTTGCTTAAACTGGAGTTGTGAGGAAATACTACTACCACTAGATGTCACTACATAACCACATCAAATATATCTTTCTATGTTGTACAGGAAAACAAAATGCAGTGATAATGGGTAAAAAGACCTGGTTCTCCATTCCTGAGAAACACCGCCCTTTAAAAGGTAGAATTAATATAGTACTCAGCAAGGAACTGAAGTAAGTATTTGTTTTGGTGACCTTGGAGAGAAACATATAAATCAGCTACAGTAACTGAACAGTAACGTAGAGGGAGTAGTATTAAACTGATTGGTAGCACAGCATCTTTTAACAATGGTACCTTTCAAGCACAATGCCTCTGTTCAGAGATAGTAGTTGTCATTCTGTGAAAAGTGTTGTCTAGTAGTAGTAATTATGTGATCTTCTCCTTTAATGTTGTGGTTTGTACTTACAGATATTCAATTCTAGTATCTCCTTGATTTTATGGGACAAGTTTCACAATTAATATAATAGCAGTAACATGTCATTTGGAAAGCCTTTGCCTTTTGAGGTTTTTTATATGGGGTTGAGCAACTTGTGACTCTCCAGATGTTGCTGGACTGCAGCTCCCATCATCCATCACCATTGGCCATGCTGGTTAGGGCTGATGGAAGTATCAATTCAGCCCACCCCTCATCTTATGCTAGCAAGATGATAACACAAAAGTCAAAAATGGTTAATGCTGTGGTAGGATTAGTATGTATTTACTAAGTAAATGCAAAGTAATCCTACCACAGCTTTAAGCATCTTCACAATACACCTAGATTGTACTGTCAGGTTCAAGAAAATGGCATGACCCATAAAGAATAGATTCAGTGATCACATGCTTACTCAGTAAACCACTTATACCCAGAATCCCTTTTGTTTCTTTATTTTCATGTGCTTTGAGGTACTCCAGGTCTGTGTCAGGACAGGTACTATGTTGGTTTGTATCTGGTTAAATTATTTTCTATTCCAACATCATAGTTACTAGTATTGTGGGCCCAATCTACTTATGGATTGGCCCTAAACATAGAAATTCAAGTAGGGCCCTGGGGCAGAAATGTGGTAGAGATAAATGCCTGCCAAAGTGATCGAAATATTATAAATTTTATACATGTTTAATGCCTGCGGAAATGCATACAGCAAGATACATGTGGATGATAGTTGGGATTGGGTGTATACTTATATCTATGTGCAGGCGTGTTTACTATTGTCTTTTACCTGTTTTCTAAAATTGTAGCAATATCCCAGTACAAAAAGGCGAATTATCCCTGACACAGCTAAATTCAGAATATTGTGTTCAAATAAACTTAGATATTTACATCAATTTGTTCTAGGGAAGTTCCTGAAGGAGCCCATTACCTGGCCAAAAGTCTGGATGAGGCACTAGATCTTCTAGAATCATCAGAGTTGGCAAGTAAGGTAGACATGGCTTGGATAGTTGGAGGCAGTTCAGTTTATAAGGTATGTTCACACACAAGATGAATACTTTAAAATAAAATAATACAATGAGAGACATACAGTGGCTTATTTTTCCTATGGCCATTTTCAAATCCTTGAATAGTCTTCATAGTGTTGGGGGAGGGGAGGGCTTGTGGTTCAAATTTAGTTTTCTTTTTCCTTTAACAAAAGAAAACCAGTTCAGATCCAACTCATAAATATGACTTGATGCAAAGAAAAAGTGGGGAGGGGAATCATACCATAATCCAAAATATAAATCATAAAAGTAGGCTAATACTAAGCTTCCACTAAGATAAATCAAATCAAAACTGCAACAGATCCAATGCTACATTTTGATAATATAATCATCATCATCATCAGTTTCCAACTTCCTACAAATATTCTGTTTGTCCATTCCCTTTCTTCTCTGAATCTTACTAGGAGTGTTAAATTCACAATATGTATTACATAGATAAAAACCCTTCTTAGCCAGTCCTCTATACATGTGCAGGTTCATTTGTTGGCTCTCTCAATCCAAGCCATAATAATTAGATTCCTAATATATTCATAACCTCAAGGAAGTACATTGTTGGTCTTATCCAAATGAAATCTTGATTAGTGATACAGATACTCCATAGGTAACTATCTGTCTGATTTGTACTACCTTAGACCAGCAGTCCCGAATCATAGTTTCATTGATATCAGATGCATATGCTTCATTATTATTTTTACTAGTTTCTTTAAAACATGATAATTGTTTTCTATGATTAAATTAAAGATTTTCTGAAAAATGGGATATTGTACACTCTAATTCATTTCCCACTAAGGTTGAAATCCTATTCCCACTTACCTGATAGAGCCTTTTAGAACTCAGTGGACTTATTTCTGCCTGGACAAGTATACGATTGCACAAAGTTAGTCATGTGATTGGAATGAGGGGTAAGAGAGCATTAACACGGTTCACATGATCACAGTGTCTGACTCAGCCAGCCACATGCTGCACCAGTGCAGTTTTGCTGTTGTTTGGGATGGGCAGCACCCCTCAAATAACGCAACAACAGCCCATGGGTTGTTGCAGCCACCATGAATCTACAAACCAAGTGATTGTTATTTTAGTTAGATAGATAGTCATATTATTATTATTATTATTTATTTATTTATTTATTTATTTATATAGCACCATCAATGTACATGGTGCTGTACATAGTAAAACAGTAAATAGTAAGACCCTGCCGCATAGGCTTACATTCTAATAAAATCATAATAAAACAATAAGGAGGGGAAGAGAATGCAAACAGGCACAGGGTAGGGTAAACAGGCACTGGGTAGGGTAAAACTAACAGTATAAAGTCAGAACAAAATCAAGTTTTAAAAGCTTTAGGAAAAAGAAAAGTTTTATAGGCTACGCCTTTCAGATTCGAATTGTTGTCTTAATTTGTCCAGGAACTTGGAGAAACGGTACAAATAGTAGTTTTACAAATATTGGTTCGTCTTTCTTCCTTGAAAATATTTATTTTATTTTATTTTATTAAAACATTTTTATCTCGCCCTATGTCACAAGGATCTCAGGGTGGCGTTCAGAAAAAATCATACAAACAATATAAAACAAATATACACAGCTAAAAACAAATTAAACCATTAATAAGCTGAAACCAGTATAGAATTGTAAAACAGTATAACCAATTAAAACTATGTACAGGCTTTGTGAATTTAACCATCAAAGGCTTTGTTAAAAAGCCATGTCTTTACTTGGCTCCGAAATGAAACCAGTGCTGGAGCCAGTTAGGCCTCTAAGGGGAGGGCATTCCACAGCCTGGGTGCCACAACAGAGAAAGCCGTCTCCCACGTCCCACCATAGCTCATGTCTCGCATTGGTGGGACACTGAGGTGGGCTCCTCCAACAGATCTCAAATCTTGGTCAGGCATATATAAGGAGAGACGCTCCCTCAATCCTAAACAAATTTATTCAGTTAGTACATTTTGTTGAAATCAGTGGAATTGCTTTTGAGTAAATGTAGTTAGGGTTGAACTGACTATATGCAATCCACCAAGCAAATTATTGTTGTATATTGCCTTGGTGAGCCCTTTGGGCTGTAAACCAATTAATAAATATTTTAATTAATTAATGTTGTTTTACAGTTTTTACTTATTTTTAATAGTCTTTAAATAAGGCTCTCCAGGAAGCCTCATTAAAACAAGTGGAGACTGAACAAGTACAATGCTTGGTGATAATTTAAAAAAAAAAAAAAAGTGGGGGGAGGAATTTCATCACATTTTCCCCTCCAGGTTTGTGCTGATTCATGCTTTTGTATTATATAATATGCACATGTGATATCCTTACTGTGATAATAAAACTCTTTAATTACCTTTGGCCTCAGCATGCTTTCAATTATGGATGTTTACAGTTTTACTGTTTTTATTTTAATTTGTTTATAGTATGACATAGTTTTTCAAAAATGTACACTTCAGTTAATAATTCATACTGTTCACGTCTAAACTAATTACGTTGTTATCCCTTGTGCTTCATTTCCTGTTACTTCAAAGAGAGCAGTGCCATTCAGTATTACAACACTTGGGCATCCGTGGTTTTATTTTGGGGTGCAGGGGGGTTAATGCAAATATAATAAGGTGCAGCTTTTGTTATACTATAGGTTGCCTTGCTCAAGAGAGGTTTTAGAGAATGTTTCTCTAATAATCAATGGACTTTTTATGTAAATGCTTTCTATAGCTTCAAGTCCTAATGATAAAGCCACTTACCAATAGCCCACAGGAAGAAAATAAACTGGTTCTTCAGAGAGCTTGTATTTAAGCTAGCATTACTATTTTAATTAGATGGGCTAGATTAAAATGAACATCTCGAGTAATGTTTTACTGCATTTATCAGGGATGTAATGGGCTTAATGATAAGGATTTCCAAAAGATTGCTATATATTATGAACAGGTGTGTGGGTAGGAAATTATCTATGGGTATACTAGATAGCTGCTGGAAATTGAAATGAATCATTTTATTTGATGCAATCCATTTACAGCAAGAAACTGCTTTTGAAAGCTTTTTCTTAACATTGCTTTTGCTTTAATAAAGCTGTAGGACCATATCATTAGGAAAAGGCCAATGTCAAGATCAGTGTGACATGGAACTTTCCCAATGAAAGGTTAGTTTGATTAAGTCTGCAGCCTCACACAAACCCAAGAGCTCTGGCTGTATAGTGTATTTGGGATGAAAGTATATAAATTTAAAATAATCACTATAAGCCCACGTTTTTTTTAAGTTTCATGTCCAGAAAAGGGGAAATCCATTTCAATTGTAATAGGCATTGGGTAGTATCCAACTGGGTTTCTGCCAATTCTGTTGCAGCACTGGGACCCACCACTTGCACAGTGGGGTTCTAGCACTTCATAAAGCAAGCCCTGAAAAATGCAGAAACCGTCATTTCCAGATCAGAACAAGTCAGTGGAGATCTGTTATGCGAGCTCCACTGAGCAGTCCCATTCTGGAAACTAGTGTTTCCGCTAATTTCCAGTTCCTGTCTGAAGCATTAAACCCCCATTGTGCAAGCTGTGGGTCCTGCTAGCAATAGGGCAGCACTGGATACTACTCATACTATTTGACGTGGATTAGGGAATTTGTATTCCCACACAACCATGAAAGCTCTTTAAAATTGCAGGAGGATACCCTTGAAAAGTGGGAAGGTGGTGGGATTAAACTGTATTTAAAATAAATACTAGCTGTACCCGGCGTAACATACGCCGTTGTAGCATATCTTAAAGTTTATTAATTAAACATCGTGGGGGCGGGGGCTGCTTCGAGGCCACCGATACAGCGCCATCTGGCAGACCTGGGGGGCAAGTGTCCCCCTCTCCCCGGGGTTCCTGTCAGCCTTGGGCCGCCCACCCAGCTCGCATGAGATTAGGCCAGGGCCTTGGCTCGCAGCAGGCGAGCGGCCTCCCACCCAGCCACCAAGGGCCCCGGCCGTGCCTCACTCATGATCCAGACTGTGGCGCTGCCCCCTTCATGGGGGGAGGGAGCGATGAGGCAGAAAGGGGGTAGAATTACCTTGGAAAGCCCGGAGGAGTCGGGTGAGGGGCTTAGCAACCTGTATCAGCTGACGTTACACGTTACTGTTGCTTAGCAATCTGTATCAGCTGAAGCCTTTATGGAAACATACCTAAGCGTTTTATATAGATAGATAGATGTGCCCCTGTTCATTGGGTTGTTGCTCCTAATACGCAAATAGTAGTTTTTGCTTTAACAGCTCCAGAGCAGAGAGTGGGAGTCTCTGCCCTGGAGAGACTCCCACTCTGTTGTTGTTATTAATTACATTTATATACTGCCCAATAGCCAAAACTCTCTGGGTGATTAATACAAATTAAATCCCTAAATGCAACGTGATAGAACATAATCTAAAACCTTTAAAAGTTTAAGGCAGAATAAAACCAGAGTAAAACCACCAGCAGGGAAAGATCTAAAAACACAAGCACACACATTTAAAAACAAACAGAACTTTAATTTATTCACTTTTTCATTCTGATTCATACCAGATAGAGGAGGATTTAAACAATGGGCAGCATCAGAATTTGAGGCCCTTGCTTCTGATTAATGGGTTGTAGAGCCTGTTTCCCTACCTGAGTAGGGGAACGTGAGTATTTTTATTAATTCAGCTGTGTTAGCCAATCCAATTTAATTTGCCTGTGCTTTGTGCAGGAGAAGCTCCTTATAACATACCCACTTTTTTCTTTAAGCTCCTTCATGGCCTAAATATACCCTGTTGCTGTTACTCATAGGTGCTTAGAACTGGATATGTTAATACAATAACAAGAACAACATAATGATTTCCATGGAGGCCCACACATGTTCCATTTTGCATTTTTTACATGGAATGCATGGTACTCATGTGAATTTACTATATATGCACACAGTTATTTACATATATGTAGAATCATCAATCATTATTGAACTGAAATACTTTCTATGAAGAAAATGCATACTATATATGATGATATTCTGACAGTGTTTTCATAGGGTTTTCCCCTCCTTTCTTTGGAATAAAATATGATATTACAGAGCATCACAGCCCGATAAGACAGATGGTATAAAGAGCTGGTCATTGGTCATGTCCTAATTCTTCATTTTACTAACACAAGTAGGCCACATCAATTAGTTTCATGGAACAACACTACCTAAAAATCTTGGGGAATACAGCTACCACATGGCCATTTAAGAAATACTGGATTCACCCACTATTCAAAAAGATAATTTAGTGCCAAACTAAATGTGACACTAAATGAGGCATTAGGAAGCCCCATCAGTGTGTTGGGTTTTCATTAATAGGCACAGGAGAAGAATTGATCTTCATCCATATTACAGCATGTCAGAAGGGGGTTAACTCTTTCGCTCTCTGTTACATCCAGATGAAGATCCACGCCCAGCTGTACTATTAGTCTCAGGGCAGGGCCTTGGCACCAATGGCAGCTTTTCACCTTAGGCTATATTTTTCTTAACGTACTGTTGGTGAGGGGGGAGGCTATTTTCATCAAGACCATGATAAGTTTAAACCTCCCCATGTACTGTATTCCTAATGACAATCAAACTCTCCATATCCCCACGCCTGTTATCAGTTAAAAAACAAACCACACTGTCAGGATTTCTGATGACACAAGTTGAGCATCACCTGTAGTTTGACCCTTAGATAGAAACTGATTTATTCTGACATGAGCTTTCATAGATCAGAGCCTTTTAGAAGCATGGACTAAGAGGGCGTTGCGTTGCATTCATGTACACTGCTTTTGAAAATGTACAAGAACACAGGTACAGAGAATCAGTGAAACACACTGGAATACTGCAAAAAATATAATCCACTTCACTAAAAAAAGTATCACTTTGTCTTTTAATTCATCTTGTCTCAAAAAGTAGTAGACAGCAGATTACTATGACAAAAATGCTTCTGCCACTTCATGGCAACGTCACTACAAATTGTGTAACACACTACAGATTTTATTCATACAAGCAAAAGGTATTAATTTAAATGTACCAGTTGTTCAAATCTGCTGAACAAATTTTCCGAGCAGTGGCTCAGAAACAGCTCTAAGTGGCAAACATACTAGTCAAGGCTGTTTTATACACTTAAGAACAGCATAAACTGAATGCATTTTGATAAAAGCATTGTGTAAAACGTTATTCATTTGGCAAGATAACAAGAGGATATGTGATGTTTAGCTTATCAGTCACTGAACAATGGAAAATGAAAGCTCTTTGCACTCTCATACAGTATGTTACTCCATATTTAATGTGCAACGTTAAATATAAAAGTGTTCAAAATAACATGTATTATGCTGTTGTATTTAGCTTGGCTTTCAGCTTTTTCCTATTATTTTTCTTGCATTAAGAACCATATATTTGAACTTAATTATTGCAGCAAATCTCTGGCATATGATCAACTGCCTTTTTAAAAGAGTACTTCCTGACAAAGCAGGCAGCATACCTCCTGGTATATGCAAGTGCCATTCTTAATCAGCCTTAAACTGAATAGAAACCCACAGCCAGAATGTTGGGGGAGTAACACTGTAAATTTGGCCAAACAGCAAAAATCTAATATAGGCAATCCAATATGTTTTAAATGATTACATTTATGAAATTTTGATAATTAAGTTAAATTAAGTGCCATGTTCTTGTCAGTTATATCAGTTCTTCTAAATTCTCATACCAGAAGTCTGGAACAAGAAGGGTCACTTTTTATTTGGTAATTTGTTAGTCTAGTACCTGGATGTTTTTCCTTTTTCTCCATAACTAAAGAGTTACTGTTGCTACTTTTCTTAATGAAGAAAATATACTGGGTGGTATCAACCTGCTGCACATGAAATAGAAAGTCCTGGTTTAAAAAGCAACCCCAGAAACAAGCAAAAACACTTGTTTCCAAATCAGGACAGGTCAGTGGAACTTCCTTCTTCAAGCTCCACTGACCTGACCTGTTCTGGAAACAAGCATTTCCACTCATTTGGGGGTGTGGGTGGAGTTTAGAAGCACTAGCTCCCCATTGCATTAGCTGTGGGTCCCAGTGGTGTGTGATCAGACTTGGATACTGCCCTCATGAAAGAAGCTTCAAACATTATTGATTCTGACAGCCCTTGCCTCGATGTCGGTGGCTATGGCCCTGTTTGAATGAGAAGTCTCCCTTTTTTGCAAAGAATTTATTAAATTAAATGATTTGTGTGAGATGTTTTGATGCACGAACACACACTTTGCTCAGGGAGCAAGTCAACGTATGTTTGTGGTTTAAATTTAACCTTAAGTTCGTGCTAACTCTCTTACTTCCTCACCTAGCACAGAGCAGATAGGAGAAACAGGAGAAAGGAAGGAGAACGTTTGCCTTTCACGTCTTGTCTATTAGTTATCCCGAGATTGAAGAATATCTGGCTCACTAGGGATTGCTTGGAAGAGGTGTATCTGATGGAGACTATGGGGTTGCTCAAACGTAATGGCAGCAAATCATGGATTAATTAACCTAATTGTCGGTTAACTCTGGGTTGTTTAACCCACAATTAACCTATAGTGTCCAGGTTCGAATGTCATGTAGCAATCCCTGATTGGACCCGACTGAATATTCACAATGCCACGGAATGGGCCTGGCATGCGCCGCAGCAAATTGTGGTTCAATTATCCCATGGTTTGCTGCCATTTCATGCGAACTGGGTCCATATCACAACATATGGCAATTTTTCCTAGGGCAGTGCATATCAAGGCTGAAAGAAGAGTTATTATTCCTTGGGCAAAGACAAAAGTAATGAGGATACTAGTCAGCTTTGACTGTTCCTTCCTTTCTAGCAATTGTGCCTGTGTATATATGCATTTTATTTGCAGAATTTTAAAGCTTGCTTTATATATAAAATAAACTCAAGGTGGCTAATAATGAAAATAAAACTAACAAAATAATATTGAATAAAAGCAGTAGTAAAATCCAATTCAAGATGCAACATCTAAAAATGCTGCTGAAAAGAATGAACTGACAGCTAAAAGGTGTGCAGCAGTGGTGGAACCTATAGAACCAAATCATACCCAACAGTTAAACTGGGACCAGGCAACCTCCTTAGGCAGGGTATTCCAGTATCTCAGTACCACCACTGAAAAGGCCCTGCTTTTCATGCCTACCTAGCAAATGACTGATAGATGGCAGGAGGGACACTGCAGGGCTTTAGTGGATACTCTATAAACAGTCAGTTCAACATGGTTGATAGTAAAATTACCACAATTTATTCAGTTAGCTACTCTCTGAAACTTGTTTTTTTTTTGGAGAGGTAGGTGAGATGATTTCAAATCAGTGCTTAGCTACACATGAGATGACTGCTTCCTAGCCATGCTGGAGCTTAGCATTTTAGCTGAAGCTGAGCAGCACCAAATACAATTGCTGCATCTCCTTTTCCACTTGCTTCAAGTAACACAAAACACCGACATGGCACCCCACTCTACATCATTGGCTGCTGCTTACTGGGACTGGGAAATTCACAATGCAATGATGTCATATCACACCATTGCCTTACTAAATGATGGGTGTGTGGGACTTCTGCTAATATCCGCAGCACATAAACATGTTCTGATTTGAGGGAATAACATTAGTGTAGGCCTATATTTTAGGCAAAGTAGAGGCATTCCAACTGATGATAATCCATTACAGGAAAGAAGATACTATAATTATATTGGATTAGTTTTCCAACTGTGTTGAGAGCTGCTTTTCTGTGAATATATTGTAAAGTCTCAATGACGTATCAGGAACTGTTTTCATGATCTTTCTCATAGAATTGACATTTATTCTATGGGAAAGAGCCACGTGATCAGCCCTGCCTATGTTATTGGGTCATTAAAATATATTCCTGAATCAATTGGCTTCAGACAGGAGCTGATCAGTCACCACATAAAACTCCATAATTTTTTCGTCTCCATTAGCTACTAATTTTTTTCTAGACCCTATTGAAAGTGCTGATTCTTACCTCTGAGACCCTAAAACAAAGGTGGGCAACTTGTGGTTCTCCAGATGTTTTGGCTATCATCCCTCACCATTGGCTATGCTGGCTACGGCTAATAGTTGTAGGCCAAAACTTCTGGAGGGCCACAAATTGCCACCCTGCCCTAAAGGGTCTGGAATCAGTACACTTTTATGATCATCTTCTCGCATACATACTTACAAATACGCTCACAGCTACATGGGGAGGGGCTGTCTGTTTTGTGCTCCTCTGCTATGTAAAGATTGATAGTTGCTTATATGAGAAAGGGTTGCAGTACCTCTTTTCCAAAGTTCTTGTCCCATTATTGCCTGTTCTTCCCAGAAATTGAAAGCAACTGTTCCAGAGGGTTCTTGAAGTATATGTAAATTACAGTGCAATCCTATGCTTATTTAATCAGAAGGAAGTCCAACTATGTTCACTAGGGTTTACTCTGTAGTAATTGTTTTTAGGATTGCCACTTTAATTGTAATTTATTAACTTGTTGTTTTGCATTTTTTGCTGACTCGAGATGAAAGCTTTTCTCTGCCAGGAGAACAGCGCTGATCTAGTACCTGATCCAACACTTTCTGGAAGCAGTGTAGCATAGGACCAGAACTTTAAAATATTTCCGCCTTAAAATAGGAAATAAATGCAAAATGATATTTTTACATAGTTCAGAATTAGTAGTCATCTCTCATTCATATGAACAAATGTGTCGATTTGACATTCCCTTGAAGAAAATTATAAAGGGTGGGGCGGGGAGGTTAGAACATGACTCACTGATGGAATCATAAGTCACTTAAGCCCCAGTCTTCTGTATTTCAAGTGCCTTTTAGAAGAAGTGGTTGCTAAGATAGAAGTGGGAGGATTTGAACCTCTGTTCTGAAGAAGGTGTGGGGAGGGGAAAGAAATGTTGAAATTTCTTTTCTATACTAGAGCTGATGCTGAGCAACAGATTGTAGGTCATTAAAAAAAAAGCTAGGATACAGAGGAATCTATTTCCTTTCCTTTGTGTACAAGAACTGTATGAGAGTGGTGGTTAAACATTAACTACTCTCCTATGTGAGCCAAGTATTCACTGTAGAGTGTTCTTTCTCCTCTCTCTCATCATGTTAAGCCGCAGGTACTTAGCAAGAGAAGATTTGGCTCTGCAAAAATGAAGGAACTAATTCAAGTACAAATCCTTAAATAGTTTCATAACATTTTCTTGCCCATGATATTTATTTAACATATTCAGCCGAATTAATCCTGTCTGAAAACTCTTCAATATGTACTCCGAAGATTCTAAAGCAAATATTAGATATTTTATTCCATCTGAAGCATGGAATTGGAGTTGCTTTTCACACTTGGCAGTTACTTGCATTCACAGTTGAATTTACAAGAAATTCTTAAATCTCCTGGTTCTTAAACCAGTTAAGGCTGAAATCCTATACACACTTGCCCGGAAGTAAGTTCCATTGAGGCCCATGTAACTTGCTTTCCAGTACAGCACAGCACTGTTTATAATACCAGAGTTAAAGTAAGTCCTTTAGTTACTTCAGCCTGTAGTTCCTTCAGGTGGTTTCAATGTAATCATTCTGTCCAATGCAGCAGAATAGTTGAGGACAATTTTGTACAGGATAATAAACTAATTTAAATTTGAATCTTTGCTTTATTTATTTATTTATTTATTTCATTTTTATACTGCCCAATAGCTGAAGCTCTCTGGGCAGTTCACAAAAATTAAAACCACGAAGAACATAATAAAACAACCAACTTTCTAAAAACACAAATACAAAATACAGTATAAAAAGCACAACCAGGATAAAACCACGCAGCAGAAGTTGATATAAGATTAAAATACAGAATTAAAGCAGTTAAAATTAGTTGTTAAAATACTGAGAGAATAAAAAGGTCTTCAGGTTTTATCATATAGGAAAAGAGTCCAATCAAAGTTTTAAAATATTTAATCATTGGAAAAAATGATATTTTATAGATTTAAATGATTCATACACTGCCCTTCAACAGCACTTCCAGGGCAGTTTACAAAAACAAGTGAGCCAAATGATTTTTATTTTTAAATTTTGCACTGTATGTATATGTAGCTGGAAGCCAGTATGGACTCTCTTCTCATTCTAATAGTTCCAGAATAACAGTTAGTTCTCACTTATGCCAACCTGAGCAGTAACACGCCTCCTCACATAGCTTTCATTATATCTCTTTTCAGAATAGCTTCCTTCCTGAACTTTCCATTTAGGAGTGCAATTTTCAAAAAGTGTCTGTCTCTGAAATCCCATTGTTAATAATATTTATATACCGCCCTGTAGCCAACGCTTTCCTAAATGTGTATAGCTAAGTCTGCATGCACAACCATGATTCAACCTGAACTGCCACAACTTAAGTACGGTGATCATATGAAAAGAAGGACAGAGCTCCTGTATCTTTAACAGCTGCATAGAAAAGGGAATTTCAGCAGGTGTCATTTGTATATATGGAGAACCTGCTGAAATTCCCTCTTCATCACAACAGTTAAAGCTGCAGGAGCAATACTAGAGTGACCAGATTTAAAAGAGGGCAGGGCACCTGCAGCTTTAACTGCTGTGATGAAAAGGAAATTTCACCAGGTTCCCCATATATACAAATGACACCTGCTGAAATTTCCTTTTCTATGCAGCTGTTAAAGATACAGGAGCCCTGTCCTCCTTTTCATATGGTCACCCTAATTTAAGACCAGTCGTATTCAGCCTTCACCCAGAATGTACTTTCCACAAGACTTACTTGCATAAACCTGCCTTAGTGTTTCTTTGTGTATCTGTTCTCCTTCCTTGTGTTGATTATTTTATAACTTGCTTCGAAATTTCTAATAAAAATATTTTCTTAAAAGTGCGTGGAAAGCAACAGATATTAGTGTGGAAAAAAACTGTTGTAATTTTATCTCTGTAAATAGAAGACTGCCTAGGAACCTCATATGTGCTGCTTTTCTGGAGAAACAAACATACCTGTGAGAGTCTTGGCCAACCTGCTATGTCCAATGTCAGTTACAGTCTGACACTGGACATGCCAGAATAGCAGTTCCTATAATAGCTTAGACTTTCTTTCTTCATTCCTGGTCTTATTCTAAGGCCAGTCTTCAGTCCTGCCTCATTTGATTTTGTTATCCTCAAGCAATAATGCTTCTTTGTAACAAAAGATGCTATATCTACATCTTGAATTTTGTGTAATTTTCACAGCTAATACAGAAGCTAATATTTAAATACTGTTAGTTAAATTAATAATGTTATATAAAATCAAATCAATTTATATAGAAAGCTTGCAAAGGAGGACAGGTTAGAAAGAGACTATCTTCAGCTTATATAAGTCACTATGGTCAGTTACAATACAATTATGCATGTATATGCAGAGGTAAGCCCCATTGAATTCAATGCAATATACAGGTATGTGTATAGGATTTTAGCCTTAGTACAGTCCTCTGCACACCTACTGGAAAATACATCCCATAGAATTCAATAGGACTTTTTACCAGGTAAGTGTATGTAGCAGGGAGTGGGAGGCCAAATTTCTCCCATCAGGCCTTTTGCAGGACAGATAACACCAATGGGTGTGGCCACACCCATTGTCATCTACCCACACACACACACCCATTTTGCCTTTCTCCCTGCGGAGAGAGGCACTGAGCTCTAGGGAGTTGCTTGCATGCAACTATGTGGGGATGCATGGACATGTTTTCTTCAGCATGCCCACTTCCACTTTATAGCACAATGCACGATCAGTTCCTCTGTATGTTGTGCAATGTGAACTGGGACTGCTGGGTTGTTTAGCCCTCCAACAACCCACCGGAATTGGTTTGCACATCACACTACGTAAGTTACAATGGAGATGATTGTGGGTTATACTGTAAAGCAGATGAGGAAGGTGCACTGCAGGCAGTGTCTCCCCGCATGCAAACAAGGTCTATGCCTATCTCAATATGGAGAAATGGAGTCAACTGGCTCTGGGAGAATGTGCCATTCAACTCGGGTGTTTCCTTTGTGGACTTCTCACCATCCCTATTGGGGTGGCATTTGGTGAGTGAAGCCAGGACTTGACTGGTGCTTGAAGTGAATCCTCCCAGCTCTGACCAAGTCAGGCACCTCCTTCATGTATCCATGGGAGGGAAGGGGTTGACTCTTCTCCCCATACTGTTTTCCAACTACACATTGCCCTCTGAATCTTCTTTTTGACCCTCAAGTTTCTATTTGCGAAGATAGATGCTTACGTTATTGCAGCTGCTGCCTACCGGAGATAATACCTACAAATCAGATGACATCCTGCACTGTGACGCACAAATCACTTATAAAACTTAATCTTGTCCCAAAGATTTAAAAATCTGTTTTTGGATTCCATCACTTCCATGTCTTTGTATTGGCTAGGTTTTTAACAGTGCATGCACTGCTGAATTTTATTGTGTATTGCGAGGTGGTTAGTCGGAGGGAAATATTATTGGCGACTTACCATTTTGGTACTATGCACCTCTTAAATGTAAATTGGCCAGTAAATACTAGAAGGATTCTGGCTCACTGAAGATGTCTCTTTTTTACCTGAAGGCATTCACAATTGGAGCGATTTCTTTAGAAATTCATGTTCCCAGCAAGTGCTGACTTTTAAATTATTGGATTACATCTGCATGAATAGACATTTGTCAAAGCAGTAGTTAGGATAACAAAGTTAGGTGAATCATCTTTAGAAGATTAACAGTAGGAGAAAAGCAGGGAAGAGTCTTGTAAGTCAGTATAATAGTAACTGTTGTTTTCACAAGCAAGTCTTCTAGTTTTTTCTGCATCTATAAACTAAAGAGGCTACATAGATCAGAATGTGCATGGTTTCAAAATGGACTGCATCTGATTTAAGTGTCACAGTGACTTTTTTTAGTCTCTTGTTGCATTCGAGGGTAAAATGCTTCTTACTACTTGTGGATATGTTTTATTCTTCTTAAATAACCTTATGAAAGAAAGAAAGCTTTCATGCATAAAACATTTTCTCTTCCTGAGCCAAATTTATGTTACGTGTGACATCAGTTTACATAGACATATTAGCAAGTCATGAAAAATGTGTGCTATTTTATAGTAATATGCATAATTGTAGAAAAATGCAGGGAAAATGTTTTAGTTGGCTGGAAATAAACAACAGGGTTAGTGGTCACTCTTCTGCCCTGTTTGTGAATTTTCAGAGGCATCTAGATAGCTAATAGTAGACTAAATGGTTCTCATATTCCAGCAAGGCAATTTGTATGGTGACAGGGATTCTTATTCTTTGAGAATCTGTGTGTTCTGTTTGGCTTTCCAGAGCCTTTTATTCTTTGACCTACAATGTTTCTAAATAGTGAACTGCAATAAATAAATATTTACTCTTTCAATAATTTTTTGTCCCACTCTTGTTATTGACTGATGATATATTAAAATCATCAGTTAATAGACCAAGAGCCAGGAAGATTTTATTTACCCCACCGAGTGCAAAAGCTTAGTGAATATTTTTTTGTTTATATATGACGTGTCTCAGAAAAGTGAGTCTTACAAAATTCCAGTGGTGGGGGGGCTGTGTGATGACATCAAAATGGCTGCCACGCTATTATATAGTTGCCACATTTAAATATGCATAACTTCTCACCCGTTTATGTTACAGAGATGATTTTTTTCTGAAATGTTTCAAATTTAATGACAAATATTTTTTGTAATTACACATTAAGAAAATGTATAATAACATGGGGTTTACCCCAACACTAACGGAATTATGAGTGATATCTCGTTATACGTCCACGTTCTCAGGATTGTATGATTTTACAGTTTATCGTACAGGGCTTTCATTTCAAAAGCATCCACCCTAAATATCTCTTGATCTGATGCACAGATTATTTTGAACATCTTCAACCATGATTTTTACAGTTGAACATGTTCAAATGTTTTTTACAAAATTTCAAACAGGACGAGTATGATGAAATATTTAAAAAGACAATTTATTGTTGAATTGTTTTTAACCAATGTTTTTGAAATCTTCAAAATCATGGTTGAAGATGTTCAAAATGATCTGTGCATGAGATCGAGAGATATTTAGGGTGGATGCTTTTGAAATGAAAACCCTGTACGATAAACTGTAAAATCATACAATCCTGAGAAAGTGGACGTATAACGAGATATCACTCATAATTCCGTTAGTGTTGGGGTAAACCCCATGTTATTATACATTTTCTTAATCCTCATTAAAAAATGCAACTTTTTTGTTATTGAGTATTCTTTCAAAAGTCATATAGTTTTTGAGTAAATCATGGTTAAACGTCACACATAACCAATGTGAACACTGATTTTATACGTTCAAATGAAATTATCTCCAAAACTAATGGAGTTAACAAAAATGTGTAATTACAAAAAACATTTGTCATTCAATTTGAAACATTTCAGAAAAAAAATCATCTCTGTAACGTAAACAGGTGAGACGTTATGCATATTTAAATGTGGCAACTACATAATAGCGTGGTAGCCATGTTGATGATGTCAACATGCAGCCCCCCACCACTGGAATTTTGTAAGACTCACTTTTCTGAGACACTTACGTCATATATAAACAAAAAATATTTACTAAGCTTTTGCACTCTTCAGCTAAATAAATCCTGCTCTGGCTCCTGGACTATAAAATCTACAGTAATGCTCAGTGAACAAACATAATCTTCAGTGTTAGTTAGTTAGTTAGTTAGTTAGTTAGTTAGTTAAGAGAACAGGTATTCATCAGTTTTTACTTGCTTTTTTAAAGGCAGCAATGGACAAGCCTGTTCATCATCGACTGTTTGTGACAAGAATCTTGCATGACTTTGAAAGTGATACATTTTTTCCAGAAATTGATTTTGAAAAATACAGACTTCTACCGATGTAAGTATTATATTCTTGTATCAACTAAAGCTTATTATTACTGGCATAACAAAAATTTCACAAGTTTATGTATGCCGTGGGGCAGGGGGATTGAACCAGCAGTATGTGCAAAAGAAAATAACTTCTTAATGTTCTTTCCAGTTCATCAATATGTATTTAATTTTATCAAATGAAATGTAATTTATTATCTCTCTAGCTTTGCAGGTGTCCCTGCTGATATCCAGGAAGAGAATGGCATTCAGTACAAATTTGAGGTGTACGAAAAGAGAATCTAGACCTTATTTGGTGTGACACCTCTTGCCTCAACGCATGCCTCTTATTTCATCCATTTTGCAGAACGAACCACAACTTTTGCCTGCCTTGCATGTTTTCCAAGAGGAAAAAGAAGTCACCACTGTGCCTCTCCCACCCCCAGCAGTTAAGGCTATCATGGCAAAGAAGACATTGCTCCAGTAGTGACACTCTGGAGAGCAGCTGCTGCAGTAAACAATGCAGAACTTCTTTACAAGGATAGCCTAGCTGCAGCCAATGAGAATCAGGCAGAGGGAGCAGCAGGTGCTTCTCCTTTTCCCTCCCAGAGAGCAGGTGACGATCATGACCCAGTGCAAAGTTACATAGGAGTAAATCCTACTGAAGTCTACAAGATTTATTTCCAAGTAAATATGCATAGGCTCAGCTGTAACCAAGTCTCTTTCACATATTACGCATCCATGGCTCTCTCCTTCCTCCTCTTCCACTGCCCTGGCAAATGCAAGTGCTGCTCATGGAGAGGCACAATGCAACATAGAAATTGGAATGCAAATGTTATATTTTGTTCATATACGCTTTCCATACTTCTGTTGAAACATACATTCCATGTTTATAGCTGACAGAATAAAACATTAATAAAAATGTAATGAAAAAACGGTGAGTTCTAGAACTTCATCTTCTTCTTGAGTAAAGATTTCACTGTTTGCTCTCTTTATGCAGATCTCCCTCACTACAATTTAGATAGTGAAACTGTCCAGTAACCTTTGGCTAACAAACTTTCTGCCAAAGTTATATGAGTAAAAGTAGGGCCATATCTGCCAGCTTCAGCAAAGTCAGATTTCCACTGTGAACACTAGTATGAGCAGAACAAACATGCTTGCAGTGCTTCCAAAACGAAGACCTCTTCCAATGCTTCCCTCTGTGCTGTATTCACACATGTGCTTAAAAAAATGCAAAAGAAAGGGCATTAATTCCACTATCTTTTCTATACCTAAGAGTTTATACACAGAGAACATATATATCATAGAATCATAGAATAGCAGAGTTGGAAGGGGCCTACAAGGCCATCGAGTCCAACCCCCTGCTCAATGCAGGAATCCAGCCTAAAGCATCCCTGACAGATGCTTGTCCAGCTGCCTCTTGAAGGCCTCTAGTGTGGGAGAGCCCACAACCTCCCTAGGTAACTGATTCCATTGTCGTACTGCTCTAACAGTCAGGAAGTTTTTCCTGATGTCCAGCTGGAATCTGGCTTCCTTTAACTTGAGCCCGTTATTCCGTGTCCTGCACTCTGGGAGGATCAAGAAGAGCTCCTGGCCCTCCTCTGTGTGACAACCTTTTAAGTATTTGAAGAGTGCTATCATGTCTCCCCTCAATCTTCTCTTCTCCAGGCTAAACATGCCCAGTTCTTTCAGTCTCTCTTCATAGGGCTTTGTTTCCAGACCCCTGATCATCCTGGTTGCCCTCCTCTGAACACACTCCAGCTTGTCTGCGTCCTTCTTGAATTGTGGAGCCCAGAACTGGACGCAATACTCTATATAAGATACCATCCCCACCCAGGGGGAAACAAAGAAGGAGGGGGGGGAGAGAGAAGATAATACAAAGATTCCATTCTCTGGCTCTGTCAAAACACATGCAACATTTTATGAATGAATAAGTTCAAAAAGTTTGTTTCCCATAGCAACTGCTTCACTACTTTTAAAGAGGCCCACCACACTTTCTGAGAATCAAAGATCTTGAAAAACCATTTCAGTAAAGACTGGTTAGATCTAGATTTAGGCATATAAAACAGCTGGAAAGACCAGACCTCCACAGACCAGCCCCTCCAGAGGTTGCGGGAACAGTCAAGAGAGAGGGGGGAACCCCTGACAATTTTGTGGAGGCACTTTCCATGATCAGAAGCCTGTCCGTGGAAGGTAAATCCTAGATCCATCCCAGTGTCAAGCTTTTCAGAAGTGTGCCACTTTGCAAATTAGGATCTGATTTATATTGCCCTTGTCTTTATACTGGGAGGTCAGCAAAGGAAACACACCCACAGTATGTGTTCCTGCCTCAAATCAGACAGCATGTACTTCTTTAAACATATCCATAACATAGCAGTTTCACATAGCTGTGAAACTGCTATATGCTCAGGTCTATCTACAGCACATCTGGGGAACCCCCAGCCTTCTGAGGCTGCCTTTGCAGCCAGACACACACACAACTCGAATTCTCCCCATGCTGCTGAGGAAGGGGGCATACAAGAAGAGTCATCCCCATCTGCCCTTTCCTGCAGCACAACCATACTTCCAGCTGTTGGGAGCGCCATTTAAATCAAGTGCTGCCTCTGGTTAGCAGAGTACATGCAATCTCAGTTCCCAGGGAAATTGAAATCTCCCACCTCTGTGCTGAGGCACGAGTAGGAACAGTGTGTTGATGTAAGCATAGGTATATGATGCATGCTTGTGTGGACCCAGAATGCATCATCTCATGGCCCTCAGAGGCAATAAATTGCCTACCCCCTGAGTGCAGTTTCACTGCAAACAGACGGTGTTGAGCTGATAAGCAATTCAGAAGTCTCTCTAGCCCAACTTTAACTCGCAGCGACTGGTCAATATATGAATAGGTTTGAAAAATTTGATGCTTAAAATTAAGTCGATTTTTGTTGTTTTGCTATTGTCTGTTTTAAATGAAAACCAGGAAAGAAAATCCAAGTTGCTTAGCAGCAGGCACTTTACTTATGAATCACTGCCTGGTGCAATTACAAATGCTAGGAAATTACTATATCGGCATTAAGAAATTTTAAAGGTGGGTAATTTCCAGAAATTATCAACTTGTGACTGATAAATTTTTCCACAGAATCCAATTTTCTAAAAGAAGATAAGAAAATAAGTGAAATAGTACTAAACATTCTCTTGATAGTACCATATGATATACAAAGTCTTTTTTTTTACCACTCAGATGCTCAAACAGAACACTGTTGTCAGATTATTTTCTACGACATGTTTTTACTTCCCTAGTACCATCTTCTGTTTAATGATCTTTTTGTCATTTTAGAGGAAGAGCTTTTCCCTCTATTTGCACTTAAAATGTCAACATGTAAAAATTAGGGATGTGCTCCGCTTCTAATCGGACCGGCGAATTAGAAGCGGAGCGGGGTGCTTCGCCTCCCCTTAAGGCAGAGGCGAAGAGGATTGGGGGGCCAGCGGAGCGTGGCGAAGAGGATCGAGGTGAAGGCGGATCCTTCGCCTCGATCCGGAGCTCCGCCGGAAAGGTAAGTGGGGTTTACCGGGCCCTGTCGCTGTCGCCCGCTTTTGTAACCCCCCCTCCTCTCCCTTACCTGCCTCCGTTTGCGGTCCATCGGCTTCTTCAATTGAGCCCGCGGTTCAACCAGGAAGTCTGGGCCACAAGTGCGGCCCAGACTTCTTGGTTGAACCGCGGGCTCAATTGAAGAAGCCGACGGACCGCGAACGGAGGCAGGTAAGGCCCCCCTCTCCCTTGGTCCCTTATCGGGCTCCGCCGCCGTCGCCGCACGGGCGGCAACAGCGGCAGAGCCTGGTAACCCCCCCGCCCTCCTCTCCCGGCCTTACTTGGCGCCACTCCCCTCCACTGCGGAGCTCCGATTCGGAGCCGGAACTCCGCAGCGAAGAGGAGCGGAGTATGGGCGGAGCAGCCCGCGGGGCGGAGCAGGGGGTCCGTGCACACCCCTAGTAAAAATCCAAAGAATAGTAATAAGACTACTAACTTTAAGAAGAGTCAAAGAACGTGAGTACTATGCTCGATCAGACCAAAGTCCTGTCCAGTCCAGCATCCGGCTCCCAAAGTGGCCAGCCCAGATGTCCCAATGTAAGCCCACAAGCAGGACATAAGGCCAGTATCCTGTTCCTGCTGTTGTCCTCCAGCAACTGGTATTCAGAGGCATGTTGCTTCTGTTACTGGAGATAGCTATCATGATTAGTAGCAATTGATATAGTTTTACTTTCTATGAATCCAGAGATAGGTCTTTAAAAAAAACAAATTCAGTGGCTTTTAAAATTGATTCCTATAATAAATGTCATTGTTCACTACTCAACTTCAAAACACATTAATAAACTTTTTTCAAGAAGATGTTTAAGACTTGGAATGATACTGTCTACAAATGTGCCTAAATTATAATTTGCCTTTCATACCAATCCCTGCCAGCTGAGAAGTTGTAACAACTATTTGTTCACTTACACTTCATTGTCAATCATTTTCCTGATGATCTACACCAGTGGTTCAAGACTTCTTTCTGCCTGAGGGCTGAACTTTCTTTTGGGGAAGCTCTCAGGGCCCACATTCCCATGGTGAGCAAATACAAAGACAAAAAAGGTGGTGCTAAAAAACTGAAAATGCTTACATATTTTAACTTAAAGTTCTTACTGCCAGTAACTAAGACTAAGGCATTTAAACATTTTAGAATTGTGGTGGGGCCCGTGGGGGGTGGGGATGTTACACAAAAACAGGATGATTGGCAGCTGAGGGGAAAGAGGTGGGGCCAGGGAAGCGAGTGTAGCCCGCAAGCCCTAAATTCTGCACTCCTGACCTACACATAGGTTAAGCAGTTCATGAATAAGGCTGGGCTCTGCAATTGTTCTGTATACATCACACAGATCAAGGCATTGCCTGTATGCCTAAAAGTATTTCAAAATGAGTATCTTTTCAAGATACATACCATAGCAATGTATGGAATTTAGGGTGCAGGAGAATGCATAGCCATCTAAAATAAGGTTCCTATTGTCAGACTCCATGTATACGACAAGAAAGGAAAATTCTGGTCCAACTCTCACTTGTCTTCATGGATACTTCAGTGGATACAATGAGTTTTCAGCGGCCAGCTCTTAGGAACAGATACAGATTTTATAGAGGTCTGAAAAAGATCTTTGTGATTATATTGACTGCTGCTGCTCCAGCAATTCCTACCTAATCTAGGGATAATCAGTTATTCCATTATACACATATACAAGTAAAGGTAGATAAAAGAGACAGTCTATTAAAAGTATATGTAAGTAGGAAAACACCCACATTTGGAACAGAGAAGTGGGCTGAACAGGAGTACAGCTAGCCACCCAGTAATGCACCACTACTGTGCATATGTGAACGTAGTGTGATAATTAAACTCTCCAAAATTTTGTTGAAAGCTGGCATGGTTTAGGTGAATCACCACTCTACTTTTGGAACTGTATTGCAGACCAGCTGGTTTCAGCTCTCTCACTAGTGCTACTATTAAACAATATTTAATTTTTAAGCTGTTTAGAACACTTTGTTCCCAAGGAAGCATGAATGAGGGGGATTAAATTATATCTGTATTATACTTTTCTTAGTGACTGGTAATTACTTTGTCACTCAACGTGCCAGGTTATTCATTGCACTTAGCTGCAGAGATTGGGAGAAATGATTTTACTTTTCTTATTCTACAACAAGAAGCTGTCTCAAAACTACTTCTAAAATATCACCCTAAAATCAATTGGCTTACTTGTGGGGAAAGAATGTTCAAGATTCTGGAGATGAGTACAGTGAAGTATGTAGAATAAATACGATGTTTTAAAGCATTTTGCACTGCCACTCTCAGAAGAAAATTTGGGTGGGCACTGGGAACTGCAGGAGGAAAGGGTAACCCACTCTGCTGGCAGATGCCATCTTGCCAGTGGATGGGCACAACTGGATTTCATCCATGACTTTCTTGCTCTCTGGAGAGCTATAGTTCATTAAAATAAAAGTATTCTCTGTGTATGAAGCAGTTCTCCACATAAATGCAATGTTTTTAAGCCAACATAATCAGCCAAGAAACAGAAAAGAGACAGGCAGGTATAGTTAAAATTGCTGCATTCACATTCTGCAGGTCCTACAACGTAGGACAAGTCATGGCTCTATCTTTCAGTAGTTGCCATGCCAGAAGTGCAACATCTGAAACCTCAGACCTGTTGTAAATGTATTGAAATCCTGCAACTTCTAAAAACGACATGCAGAAAATCCAAGTATCACATATTTAGGTACATGATGTTTGGAATCACATATTTAGAACCACCAAGTTTTTAATCCTATATAAACAAAAAGGTTACTGAAAACAAGATGGAAAGAAAAATTTAATACACAATTCATAGCTGCACTTTATTGGGAAAAGTGCAAAACAGAGGCACATGATAAGGAGCTTTAGAAAGTGCACCCCAGAGTAGACACAGAAAGCAGTTATGTCATACTATGCCCATACTTCCCCTTTCTAAGGGGTATATAACTGCAAAAGAATTTGGTAGAAAAGATCCATTAGTATTATTTATGTATTGAGAGAGAGGTCCAAAAATATTTGTGGCATTTTGCAGATTACAAGAGGGCAGGTCCCTGCCCCATGAAGCTTACAATAAAAAAAAAATCAACACAGAGCAAACAGGAATTATATGCAATTATTTAAGCTAGGTTCCTTGGCTTAGTTACAGGCTTGTAGAGAAACAGGGAGCTAAGGGCTTAAGGACAAACATTAAATCCAGCGGGTATGATGTTCCCTTCCTCTTGGGAAGGGCGAACATTAGAAGAGTGTAAATTGCAAAGTGTTCCATGAAGAAACTGAAGCAAAATGGAAATCTGCAGGTGTACGTCAGATAATAGCTTTAAAAGGGCTCTCTCAGCCAAGTTAGCCTTGGAGAATAGCAAAAAGGAACTAGCCATAGTACTGAAACAGCCTACATGTTAATTAGCAAGACCTAACAACATCCATGGAATACGTGAACTGTCTTAGTGTCTCATGAAAGACATTGATAGCATAATCATTGGGACTTACAGGAAAAAAGCCCTCAAGAAAATCCACTGAAAACTTCACCAATCTCCACCTGCCTGAACCTGCAGCAGATTCATTTTCTGGGCATCATCATAAAATTGTGAACACTGAATTCTTCTGGAAGCCAGCTGACTGCTACACTTACCTACATATTCCTAGCTAGCATCCAGAGCACATCACATGATTGTCTGAATTCAACCCTATCATGGGCGAGCAGCATGGTAAGTGCTTCCTCAGTTAAGGCGATGGGTGGAAGAGTGATTTCCTAGGTGGGAAAAGGCCATGCACACTGAAGACAAGAGCACCATAGTAAATAAGGGAAATCCACACTTTATCTCCAATCACAAATCAGAGATAACAATAGGGATTTCTCTCCCCCAAACCCATGGTAACCTCCAGGGGGTGGGGTTTGGGAAGGGATGTGTGGAGGGAGCCCAAGCTGCAGTGGATCAGAGGTTTTCCATCACTGTTTTAGCGTATTAAAATAGAGAATTCTTAAAGTAGAAAAATGCATTTTCTTTATCCCTGCTATAGTTATACTTATTGGGGCTTTCTCCAGTGAATGTAAATGTATACACCTTGTGTATGCAACCTGATGCCCTCCAGATGATTTGGACTACAACACCCATAATCCCAGACCATTTGCCATACTGGCTGGAGGTGATGGTAGTTGCAGGCCAAATCATCTGGAGGTCACCAGATTCCCTACCCTGGAATACACCAATATCTAAAGCTACTTGTACATTCACAAATTCCATGGATGTTGCTAAGACATGCTAGGAAACATGTAGGCTGTTTCAGGACTATGGTTAGCTCCTCTTTATTTTCCCCCAAGGTTAGCTTGGCTGAGAAAGCCCTTTTAAGGCCGATTATTGGATGTACACCTGCAGCTTTCAATTTTGCTTCTGTTTCTTCATGGAAGACTTTGCAAGTTGTGTTCTTCTAAAGCTCACTCTTCCTACGAGGACCATATCATCTTACTTACTGAATTATGAGGAGACAGGGCTCTCAGGATGCACAAATGAAATGGGTAAGCTAACAGGATATAGGGGTGAGTCAGGGGGCATTTAGACCTGGTAGGATGCTACTTGGCCACATTGGACTATCTGATAAGTTGAGAGAGATAATGTCCCTTTCTCTCTAGTGGAACTCAAACTCCCATCTTCTACTTCCTAACTCCTTACCCTACTTAGTGAGCCAGTGTGTCCTGCCTCTTTCCCTCGGATGTTTATCAAAGGAATCTTGAGGGTATCAGTAGAGTCCCTGATTGGTGGGCACTGATGGAGTTTCCAGTGGTGTTGGAAGGCTGGCTGTTGTTTTTCTGCCTTCTTGTATTGTCCTTGTTGTGTGTTTTCCCCCTTCCCTCCAAAGCTGAAAATACATTGCATATGGCAGCCATTCTACAGGTGTATCTTTGGTCCTTGCATAAATGTGAGCATAGGATTGCTCTGTTAAAGGCTACTCAGCACTTCTCACTGCCTGAAGAACAGAGGACATAAATAATATTTTACATTAAACAATTTTCTTTTAAAACTCTGGATGTACGCTGTAAGAAGAGAGAACAACGCAATTACTATTTCATTCCTCGATTCAACGTGTCATATTCTTTCAGATCAAAGAAATAATTGTTCCTTGTTTACTGTTCAAAGCAGGACTTCTTTGATTGAATACTGCTGTAAAAACAGCTTTGGAATTAAATGTTGAGCATATGTTCTTAGGTGGATTTAAAACTCAAGCCTTTCAACACAGATGGTAATCTTTAAAGTATTGACACATGCAGTTTTATCTTCAACTGGAAAAAAAGCACCAAAGAAGACAAGTTATCATGGGATAGCATTTCTTTCTATTCTTGATTAAAATGAATTGTGGTGTGCTATTGTATCAAATATGTTTACTTTCACAGCACTTAGTATCAGTCCTGCAGTACACACAGACCAAAATTATAAAATAGTGATCACCTCATAACGTTTAGATAATTTTTACCTATGCCCATCCAAGATGAAGTGCCAATTTAAAACAAAAACAAAAAACTTCCCAACTCCTTCCTTATCTATTTTAACTTTAAGTCTGCATTCATTTACTTTGTCAGCTGAAATTTTAACCCATCGTTATAGTAGGAATAAATGTGTTTATGCAGAAATGTTATTCTAAGCATACACTGGTCTTCAAACATTGTAGAATAATCCATGCAAGTAATCCTTCTGATTGAAAGGGAATGTTTGCAATAGGCAATTAAAACATTTTAATAATAGCATACAATTCATTTCTACAAATTAAAAAAAAGGTTTTTAGCTTTTGGCACAGAAAGACTAGCTATCAGACTGTTCCGCTTAGAAAGCAATCCTATGCCTGTTTAGACAGAATACACATAGGACTGAGCCCTTAACCACACAAAAATATGATGGCACAATGGGAAATCGTTTTTATAGTAAACCCCCACAATGGTACCGTCTACCTATTCCATCATATTGAACTCTTTCTAATGTTTATGAAGTGCTGTACCAAGAATTACATCTGGATGGCATGTTGGAGCTACTGGCATTGCCACAATGTTACTCTGATACCACAAGCAGATATACCAGTGCAAATTCTTAGGAATGAAGCAGCCAATCTTATGGCCTAACAGCAGCTCCCAAGAGAAAGAAAGCTTTGCTGCTTTCAAACTGAGCAAACAAACAGATTTGATGTTGTACAGTTCCTTTTAAAATTAGGAATTTGCAGAAAGGGTGCTCATGTCTAATGTTCCCATAAAAGCTTGCCTATGCAGTATATGAATATATAGTTTTTAAATATGTTTGATTCATATGAATGCCCTCTCACATCAGCTATTCTGAAGTTTTCCCTTTATTTAATTAGTAAGACATAAATACGGCAGGCCGATTAAATGAATATGTAGGAGCAGTACTTTAGCCATAGTAGTAGTGATGCTGTCCCCAACAACAACCTTGATAAGCCATCCATAAGTGCACACCACCCACATATCTTACATAATCCAGGCAATAACAGGTCAGAGAAGAGCAGTAACATTTCCAAAAGAGTGGGTGTCTTGCGTATTCATTTCCTGGGCTGTTCAATAAAGAAGCAGTATTATCAATGTGGGTGGTATGTGAAGAAATGAGGAAACAAGGATAGCAAGACAGGATGAGATGGCATAAGCGTCCTTGGATGTTTTCATAATATGGACCTCTTTGTGATATTGTTTATATCTGTGCCTTATTCAGGAAGCCAGCTCAGAGTCATGGTAACATTGCATGATTTGCTTTCAAACTATTTTTATTTATAACAACGATTCAACTGTTAGGGCTAAATTAACCATTAGATTCATGCGTTACAAAGTAGGGGCCCTGCTAAACTAGGTTTTTCTATGGGAAAAATATCATAGTCAGACTCCTTTAAAATGCCTGACAATAAAGAGCCTAGTGGGTGATGTGATAGAAGAGCAGTGCCTACGGTAGTTCCTTGTTTGGGGAAAATGTGATGCATGTTAGCCCGCACAAGACAAGAAATGTTATTGAGCTGTCCATGTTCTGGTTTGCCGTTCTTTGAATTAAGCCCCATTGAACTCAGTGGGATGTATTTCTGAAGAAGCACATGTAGGATCAGATCATAATAGGTGCCTTCTTACAAATATACAACACTTCACCTCCTTTGGCTATGACCTAGAAGTGTGGGGAAAGTAAGTTCAAATAAACTAGAAACCTCAAAAAGGGAACACTCCTCCACAAAATCACACTGGGTCCCAAAAGTGATTTAATGCTGGAGACATGCTATTGCCTATTGGCCAAAATGCTCAGGATGATCTTGAGATGAAGAATAACATCAGGGAGACATCCAATGGAGAAAGTGTTGTAGTACTGCAGGGCAGGGCAGCCAAAATTGGGTGCGTGTCCGGATTATCATCCCCCCCCCCCACAGCCCTCCATGGGTCGAATGATATCAGAGGGCATGGCAAAACGGGCATGGCTAAATATCCTGATGTCATCCAGCTCCCAGCGGGCACATTGAGAGGATGATCCTCCAAATAGGTATGCTGGGAACCAACTTCACTACATGCAGGCCTTCTACCATTGGGGGAGCAGATATGGGTGAGCCAAAGCCACCTGACTGAGCCAGCATTTCTTGGAAGAAGCAGCTAGGACTGAGCTAGTGAGAAGTGCTCAGTTCCAGGTGCTTCCCCATACAGCAGCTTCCCCAATGGGGAAACTGCTGTGTAGACAAGTGTCCTGCCCACATTGCCAGTATCTCTGGGAGTATTCCTCCAGGGGTGGGGCTTGACCTCCAACTCCTGCCCCCTAGAAGAATCTTGGAAGGTGGTAGGCCAGATGGGCAACCTCTGCAGGCCAGATTAGGCCCACAGACCGGAAGCTGCCCTCCCTTGTAGTAGTGGATCACCTCAGTTACCTTTACATAGGCTAGGTAAATGTGTCTTCTGATGATTTCTAAATATCCTAAAGGACGGTACCCCAAAACGGTTGGTCATGAGCATGTTCTGAGTGTTTTAAATTGACTGAAAACAGTGACATCAATACTATAACATCTATACGTAAGTAGAAAATTGCCAAGGAAGTTCAACACAAACACATTTGACTTCAAAATAGGAAACTTCTCTAAAATTAACCACAAACAACCCAGGAAGAGAATCCATGGTTTGTTGTTGAATTGTTAACAACTCATAGTTAAACCATAGTGTAGGGTTTGCATGTAATAACAACCATTCAATGTCAACCCACAGTGGAACAATAACCCATACTCAACACCATACTCTGAGTTGTTGTTACATACAAACCAGGCCATAAAGTTTTAGGCCTTATTGACAAAATAAAAATAAACAAATCACCAGCCCCAGATTGTATTCTTCCTACAGTTTTTAAAGAACCCAAATGTGAAATTACGGAACTTCTAACAAAAACATGTAACATGTCCCTAACACCTCTAAGGCCTTGAACACCATTTTTGAGAGGAAAGGCAAGATATAAAACAAACAAATAAATAAGATTGGCCTCTGTAGCATGTTCCTGGTAAATTAGTAGAAAGCATTATAAAGATATAATTAGTAAGTATATAGAAGGACAAGCCCTTCTGAAAAACAATCATCATGGCTTCTACAATGTCATGTCTCACTTTCCATTTAGAGTTCTTTGGTGGTGGTGGACCTTGGGCCTTTAGCCATGACAGGGACTGAAGTGTCCTTCCCTATGCCTCTGAAGTCAAAGGGTAACTGATAGATGGAACAGAGTTTTATCCTGGGAGAAAGAAGCAGGAGAAAATAAGTTCCTTCCTGTTTTTGTTCTCTGGTCAATGGTGGAGTTCATGCCTATCTTTTCCTTGATATAGAGTTCTTCTTGAGAGGGAGAGGTCAATAAAAATTCACAATAAACTTCCCCTCCCTTTTGCACTCACAAGGCAACCAAGACCACAGCTAGACCTAAAGTTTATCCTGGGATCATCCAGGGTTCACCCCTGCCTGAGCACTGGATCTCCTGTGTGTCACCTAGATGAACAGGTTTGACCCCTGGATGATCCAGGGATAAACCTTAGGTCTAGCTATGGCCCAAGACAGCCAAACCAGGACACAGCTTGTACACTTCACTGTTCCATATTAGTTTCACTTGGTGCAAGAGAAGTGTGGATACACTGCCATTATTAGGAATAAAGCTAAAAGTGGCTAGGAGTTAAAAACAGAGATGCCTTGGGTAGATGGGCAAATTGGAAGCAAATACTTGTTTCATTATAGCGATTGCAGAGAAATCAGCATGATGCATGGGGGCAAGCTAAGTTCTCTCATTGAAGGAGGCAAATGACTAATAATGACACACAGCGCAGAACAGAAGTTATCAGTTATTTGTACCAAGGCTCACTGGCAGAACAAGAAAAATATCGAGGGAAAGGGGAGTGAGACAAAGAAAAAACAAAGTTTATGAGAGGACAAGCTCTCTTACATGAAATGTTAGAGAAATTGCACTCTGCATGTGAGCAAAGAGAGCAATAATTTCTTTCAGGAGGGGGCACTTAGCTCCTTAGTCAAACACAATAGCACCTCAAATTGTTTCACTCTAACTCATTTATTAGAAATCAATTCATACAAAATCACCAGTGCAAAAATCATGTCAAACTGGGGGGAGGTAATGAGTGGGGTACCACAGGGCTCAGTCCTGGGCCCAATGTTCTTCAACATTTTTATTAATGATTTGGACGAGGAGGTGCAGGGAACGCTTAGCAAGTTTGCAGGCGACACAAAATTCGGTGAGATAGCTGGAAGACAGAAACAAACTTCAAAGTGATCTTGATAGGCTGGAGTGTTGGGCTGAAAACAACAGAATGAAATTTAATAGGGTTAATTGCCAAGTTCTACACCTAGGAAAAAGAAACCAAATGAACAGTTACAAATTGGGGGATACTTGGCTCAGCAATACTACAAACGAGAAGGATCTTGGAATTGTTGTAGATCACAAACTGAATATGAGCCAACAGTGTGATGGGGCTGCAAAAAAAGCAAGTGCTATTTTGGACTGCATTAATAGAAGTATAGCTTCCAAATCGCGCGAGCTACTGGTACCCCTCTATTTGGCCCTTCTTAGGCCTCATCTTGAGTATTGCGTCCAGTTTTGGGCACCACACTTCAAGAAGGATGCAGACAAGTGTTCAGGGGAAGGCAACCAGGATGATCAGGGGTCTGGAAACAAAGCCCTATGAGGAGAGACTGAAAGAACTGGGCATGTTTAGCCTGGAAAAAAGAAGACTGAGGGGAGACATGATAGCACTCTTCAAATACTTAAAAGGTTGTCACAGAGAGGAGGGCCAGGATCTCTTCTCGATCCTCCCAGAGTGCAGGACACGGAATAACGGGCTCAAGTTACAGGAAGCCAGATTCCGGCTGGACATCTGGAAAAACTTCCTGACTGTTAGAGCAGTACCAGTTACCTAAGGAGGTTGTGGGCTCTCCCACACTAGAGGCATTCAAGAGGCAGCTGAACAACCATCTGTCAGGTATGCTTTAAGATGGATTCCTGCATTGAGCAGGGGGTTGGACTCAATGGCCTTAGAGGCCCCTCCAACTCTGCTATTCTATGATTCTAAGAGTCAGATATAGTCCTGGTTCGCAGAATATGACAATTCAGCCTTTGTTTGTTTCAGGTTGGCTTGCTGTGATGTTTTAACCCAGCAGTTTCTTCAGTGTGGTTTATTAAGCATGCACAAGCCACCCTGAAAACCCAAGGCTTGTTCTTGGATTGTTCAGGGTAGCTTGTTTTCAGAGTGCCTTGTTGTGATGTGCAAACTCTACATGATGGCTTGTCGGAAAGGCTACAGAGCCATTTTGCAAGGGTGGTGAAGAATCTGGTCGCTTCTCACGATCTCGCTAATGATATCCCCTCTCTATTATGTCTTGAAATTACACTAGTCAATTTATTCCTCTACTTCATCACCTCTCTAGACAGTGATACCTTTTTCCCCACCTTTGAGGAGATTTGCTCATATTTAGCATTATTTTTCCCCACCTTTGGGGAGTGTTTGTACCTTGTGTTGGGCCAGCGAAATGGATTGGGGATTCTGTTGGTGGTCTTAGGTGTGCTAGACTGTTGGTGCTGGGAGATGTCAACATTCATGCTGACAGTACCTTGCCTCAGGACTTCATGGGCTCCATGACAACCATAGGACTGTGCCGACATGTCATTGACCCAACACAGATACTGGGGCATGCTCTGGTGATGGTGATTTGAAGATGTGAGACTTTGAATCTGTTATGGTCAGATCACCATGTGCTGAGGTGTAGACTTATAGCACCTTTCCCCCTCTGCAATGGCGGGAGACCCATTAAGATGGTCCATCCCCAGATGGACTACTGCCCTTTAGCGAATTTGCTCAAATCTTCCCAAAACTTAATTAGAAAAGAGAGTTAAATTTGCACAAACCTCTTTGAATGTCGGGGACAAAATAACACTAAATATGCACAAATCTTCCCAATAGTGTGCGTGGGAAGATAAATAGGCACAAATCTCTCCGAAGGTGGAAAAAAAAATCTGTGAAATAAACCCTACTCTGCTAATGCGGACATTTGCACTCATTAGCAGAGTAGGCTGCTGAGGTTGTGCTGTAAAGGCTCATGGTGGGAGGCTAAGGTGGAAGTAAGCCATGCCAAGCCACAGGGCAACTGATCATCTGTCGGGAGTAATGTGAATTAGCAAGTCAACAACCAACCCACCATAGCTTATTTTAAGAGTGGCTTATCGAAATGTGCAAACTTGCCCATACATTTAACTGTTGAAATATTATCAATATTACTATTGGGTGGTATAGAAATGTTAAAAAAAATAAAAATAAAACATAAGTATTGGTTTTGCAAACCTGCCAACACTGTTCAACAGGCTAAGGGAACAAAACAAGAGACAAGAGCAGAAATTGGGATGGAGACTCATCAACAGAAGGTCTCTAGAATGCTAAATGATAAGATTGCAATCCTATGTATGTTTAGACAGAAAAAGGTCCAACTCCCATGCTGGCTGGTGGATGCTAGGAGTTGTAGGACTTTTTCCTGTCTAACCATCCATAGGATTGCACCAGGGAGAGTAATCCTATGGCCCCTAGACAGCAACTAGGATATGATGGATTCCTGGATCTGAGGTCCCTACACCTCCTTGCAGTGTCAGCTGACTCACTGAGGTTGCAAAAGCCTTCGAATTCAGAGGCTTACGAGTATCAAGAGTAGGTCCGATAGGATTGCACCCTCCATAGACATCATTGAGCTGGATGACTGGACAGAATAGGTGAGCAAGCAAGAGTTAAAGGATGGTTCTCAAGTTACATTGAGGGTTTTTTCCTACATAGATTTTTGTAGCTATGGTATTACCTACATTCACATGACCAATTTAGAATACAAACTAGCAGATCATGATTTTTTGCTGTGGTAATCACATTCGCCTGTATATTTCAGGATTGAGTCAGATATTTGAATAGGCAAGGAAAGCAGAAGATGGACTTGTAATGTGCAAACTAGGGGCTGTGAAACCACATATGGCAAAATGTGACAATTTCTGCCAAACATGTTAGCTTTACACAGGCAGATGTTTGCCATTAGACTTTCCAACAAGTGATCCCTCCCCTTGTATACATGCTGAAATAGTCATCTGCTGAGAAGACCGTAACACTGTCCTTCCTTTTTTCAGTCTTATACCACTGGAAAAATATTCCCAACTTAATAGCCTGGTTCACACATAATACCAACCCATGATTTATTTAAACCATGTTTTGTTACCCTACCCAGTAACCCAGGCCTGATTTGCACATAACAACAACCGAGAATTCAACAACAACATATGCTCGAACTGTACTTTGAGTTGTTGTTACGTGGGAAACAGGTCTATATGTATCAAGCGTGTGTTTATTATTACTTTGACCACATATATCCTTCTAACCAGGAAAATTCATAGGAAATCTCGAAAATATTACCTTCACTGAAGGCTTCTTTGGAAGCCAGGAGCATGGTGGAGTCCTGCTTGCTACACCAACTTTTCAGAAACTGGGTGATCTTTAATTTTTTTTTATGTAGCATTCTTCTTCGGAAACATGTGGTACCTTGGGCAAAGGTTTTTCCAATTTGTTTGATGCTGGGATTGGGAGCAGAATATGGGGGTGAGTTTTAATCTCTACTATTTCACTTACTCAAATCTATGCATTAATCTGAAAGGCAATTCAGATCTGTCTCCTCAGTCTGATTGCAAATGTCAGTGCCATTTATTTTCTTGCTATGGAGTCCTGCAGTAATACATTTCATGGTCCTATGAGCATCTCTTTTCACAGTTTTGCACTGTTGATAAGAAACAATGTATCCATCTAAGGGTCTTTCCCAGCAGCATATAATGCCAATTTACATATAATGGAAGGAATTGAACCAGAGCTGATTGGCAATATTTGCAATTTCAGTATCTTGTAAATGAGCAGCAAAATGGTCGTAGATATTCAAAATAAGTGCAAAACAAAAAACACTTTATGCACCAACCCTCAAACATATCATTAAGTACTAAAGAGAGAAGTCTTGAGTTTGTAGCAGAAGAATTGCTGGAAGTGCTAGCTTATTTTGTGGCAGCTAAAGGCACATTTAAGGTTAGGAATTATTAGAAAGAGGGTTGAAAATAAATTTTGCCATGTCATTTATATAGTTATATTAGCTGTATTTGACGTATGTTGTGAAATTCAGGCTCTCAATCCCCAAAAGGGATATTGTAGAGCTGGAGACCTGAGAAAGGCACTTAAAACAATCAAGGTATTAGAACATCTGTCTTGCAAGGAAAGGCTAAAATAATTCGGGCATTTTAGTTCTTAAAAGATTGGGTGGGGAGGTAAATAAAATAGAAGTTTTTAAAATTATGACACTCTCTCTCTCCCTTCCCTCCCTCTTCAAAAATACTGGAATGTTGCTTCCAGAAGATGTGTTTATGGCCACTAGGTTTGATGACTTCTTAAAGTCAGGAAGCATAGCTTTATTGGTGGTTATTAGCAATCAGACTATTTAGCGGGGTCCAGATATAGTGATAATATTCTAAATATGCTCCCAAAGTCTTGAGTATGTCCAGTGCCTTTTTCCTTTTTTTTTCTTTCTTTTTTTTTCCTGCTGCTATTCTCCTTTGGACAGCAAATCTCTATGTTGTGTTATCAAGGGATTTGCTATAAGGCACCAGGGGCTGTGGTTTGAAAAACATAAGCCAAAAGCCCCATTGAGTTTGTGGAAGTAGTTTTGCAGTGCTTTAGTTCCCAGCCAGTATATTTTGCTCTGCATGTAAATACCAGTTTCAAATATTAGCATTTAAAGAGATTTTTACTAAAAATTATTCTTGCCTGCTGCCTCTGGCCACCTGGAACGACAAACCACAATTCAACAAATCATGTGAACTAGAAACTTGGGCCTTCAGTTTACTAAACTTCACTAGGCAGTGGAAGACTATTAGCCATGTCAGCAGCTTCTGGATAATATATGACAATGATTATTATTATTATTATTCCTGACATAGATTTTAATATTGGAGCCAGTTGTCTAAACCAGAAGTAGGATGGCCAACTTTTCCTTGACAAAGGCTTTATTCTTTTAACAGCTTTCCAATTGGCAAAACACCACAGGTGCAACTATTGTTGTATCTCAGTGCTGGAGAGAAAGTCTGCATCTGTTGGACTTCTGCCTGACACAAATTTTGCCTGGCTAAGAACATTTGGAGGGAGAATGTGGGAAACCTAAGGCTGCAATCCTACAACACATTTCCTTGGAAACTTTCCCTTCTGAATTCACTGGGATTCACTCAAAGTGCATATGAATTAGCTACTATATATCGCAAATCAGATTCGATGAAGAATCGTGTCTGTGTAGAAACCAAGGCCAATCCAAGATACCTGGTGGTCGGAAGCCAAGCAGCAAATGCCACCCCCGTCCTAGTCAAGGCGGATAGAACTGTAGGCCGGTCAAGGGCTCATCTACACCAAGCAGGATATTCCACTACAAAAGCAGTATGAAAGTGCTGTATAAAAGGCAGGAGCCACACTTCTGCTTTATAGCGGTACTAAATCGCACTGACAACTGTTGGGGCCCATGACACATCTACACCAAGCAGCATATAGCACTATGAAAGCGGTGTATGGTATGTGTCAACAGGCCCCAATACTTGTCAGTGCACTTCAGTGCTGCTATAAAGCAGTAGTGTGGCTCCTGCCTTTTATAAATCACTTTCATACCATTTCCATAGTGGAATATCCTGCTTGGTGTAGATGAGCCCCAAGTCTTTTTGGCACCTGAGGCTGAAAAACCCACATGCGCCCCTCCTTGGCAATAAAAAATAATAAGCAAATGTCTAATAATTTTCTGCCATTGCTTTGCCACCGACATTCAGCAACATCCGAGGAATCCGCCTTACTTTGCCGAATGGTTGGGCCGGACTTGGTTGAGGGAGGACAGCGCACGCGCGCGCGTCTACCGCCCCCGCTGGCTTCCCGCTTTCTGGAGAGCCAACGCACCTTTGCCTGCAGTTGGCGAGTTCCATGCGCGCACAGGTAACAGACCCTGTGCCCTTCCACAGAGGGGGAGACTAACGCAGGCGGCGCGTCCTTGGAGCCGTAGCTTCGCGCGGAGGCGGCGAGCGAGAGAGGCGAGAGAGCTCCTGACAGCCGCCTCTCCAGAGCAGGGGCGCTGCCTCCGCGCCAGCCGGCGGTGGGTGGGTGGGTGGCTGGGTGTGCCTTCCTCCCTCCCGCCTGCGTTTCTCAGAACCAGCCGCTGCCACAGGGGGAGCGGAGCCGAATTCCTGCGCAGCGAAGCCGCGTGCTCGCAAAACTACTTCTCCGCCCGGCGTTCCTCAGCTGCCGGTTCCTCGAGCAGGTAAGCGCGGGAGAGTGGGCACTTACCTATTCCCTGGACGCTTGGCTTCCTACCTCAGGGCAGATATTTCCCCAGCTCGCGGCGGCGGCCCTTCTGCGGCTGACTAGTCTGCTTTTGTCGCTGCTCGGTGGCGCAGCGAACGATACGGGCTGTGGTGTCCTGGGCGAGACTTCGCGCCTTCAGTCAGTCTGGTTTTAAACCGCACCGGCTGGAGAGCGCTCGCCCCTGCGCGCTTTTCACCGCGAGACAGTCGCTCGCCATTGCCCCGACGAGAGGGCGTACAGAGTAGGACTAATCGGAGTTATCTTTGCAGATAGCCTAGGGCCGCCACCAGAGGCTCACTTATTTTGGAACAAGATGTATTAAACTCGGTGGGACTGACTCCCGAGTAAACATATAGAGTGGGGTTGTTGGTCTGCAACAGACAGCGTGTGGCCCGGCGCCGTTTATTTGCTGGCTGTGTTCGGATCCCGGTTCTTTTGCAGCTGGTTCGTGCTTCAGAAGCATTTAAAATACAAACACACTGCTCCGGAATATCAGATGGATGGAATTGTTTCAAAATAAAGATTTGTTTATTTATTTATTTATTGGTGGGGTGTGTGGCACGCAACTATGGTCACCCTGACATATACAAATTGTAGCATAATAACCCCCAAGTAAGCTAATCTTTAAGTTTAAACTCAAAGCAATTCTCCTTCTACTCTTTTTCTGGGATGCAGTGGTGAAAGCCACTGTTGTATCATACTGGGCAAGATTGACTTCCTTTGGGCTGAGGTGAAGCCATTGGGGGCGGGTGGGGTGGGGATTAAATTCCTGAAAAGATTTGCCTCTGGATGTAGTTAATAAAATAGAAAAAATAAACACTCTTCTGCTGAAAACAAACCCAGAAGTTTTACTTTTGTGGTTGTACTGCTTAATAGCCTGATAGTCATTCATATTTATTGAGAAGTGTCAGGAAGGCTGCAATATATTTATATATGCATACTTACCTGGGAGCAAAGTCCACTGGAAATAGCAGGAGATCCTTCTGAGTAAACATAGGATTGGGCTGCATGTTTGCTGGGACTTACTTCCTAATATGTGAGCATGTTGGGGGAATAATCTCCTTACAAAATAATCTCTTTAAAAGCTTTACAAAATTGTGTTATCGATTTCATTTGGACTTACTCCTAGATAATTCGAGCTTCACAGGTAAGGTACATCCTAGGCAGCAGGCTGCATTGTATTTCACCAACACCTGCAAATATGATGGAATCAGTAATAAGTATCCTTGTCAATCTGTTCCAAGTTAAAAGAGGTTTTCAGAGTTCCCCTAGCACCTTAGTCCTTCATGTCATTGCATACAATCCTACTTCATGAGCATTTAGGGCAGCCTTCCCCAACCTGGTGCCCTCCAGATGTTTGGGGCTACAACTCCCAGAATTGCTGGCTATTGGCCATGCTGGCTGAAGTTCATGGGAGTTGAAGTCCAAAATATCTGGAAGGCAAAGAGGATTGTACAATGACATGAAGGACTAAGGTGCTAGGGGAACTCTGAAAACCTCTTTTAACTTGGAACAGATTGACAAGGATATGGGAGAAGGAAGGGGCTGAGATTACCACAGGTACAACAACCCCAGCTGCAGTCACCTGTTAACAGTGTCCTATTTTCAGGATGCCTATTCATTATATATTTCTTTTTAAGCCAGAAATATTATCCCTTTCAAGCCAGTACTGTATTTTTCAGTGTATAAACACTGCACTTGCATAAAACCTTAAGATGTTTGCAGTACAAAGTTGAGTCAAATATGCATCACAAATGCTTAGAATTGATAGAGTATAGCTCAGAGATCATCCCTGTCTCTATCAGCCCTACAATCTGTTGCAGCCATAGCTTATCTTAAGCTGGGGGCAAACAGCAAGGGAAGGCAATTTATTTTCCATGCACTTGCTGGTTGGTTTCTTTGAGGCATCGTCTGGCCACTGATAGAAACAGGGTGCTGGACTAGATGGATGCTTGGACTGATTCAGTAGGCTCTGACCTCTTTGCCTACACTCCATGCTGTTTCATGAAACAAGCAAGACACTTGTTTTGCTCCATAATAATCCATGGGCAGAGGATACATGGCAGGAGCGAGAGAAGTAAAGTAGAAGAGACAACAGCTATATCTACTTTTGTAGCTGTGGACCTATTAAGGAGACCAGAAGTCTTGCCAAGCTAAAATTTTACATGTACCACTAATTGAGCTAACCCACAGTAGAAGCTGTGTGTCATATTTACATTTGATGTATTGATGCTAGGATTTTGTTCCTCAAGTGGGTTTTCCCATTTTCTCCATTCTCCACAAGAATAACGCTTTTTTCTATGTGGTTTGTGTCTGTAAACAATGAAGTTTGTGTTGCTCAGGATTATGCTACAGTTTGTTTTATTACTCTCAGAACATTGCAACCTTTTATTGTAAGGAAACATCAGGAGGGTAACACCCAAAAATTAAGCGAAAATGCAAAATCTCAAGGGTGGTAAAATCATTTATAAAAACAACTCTTTAAAAGTAAATATTAAGCAGCCCAATGCATTTTGGTTGAAATGAACTTTGCTCAGGGGCATAGAGCACTGAACAATCTTCTAACCTTGTCAAAACTGAGCTTTTTCTTTGAAAGCAACATCTCTCTACAAGATGTATGAATGGCCATGCCACATTAAAATTGTCATGAATTCTCTGATGTCATTCAATGAGTCTTCAGTGTAGCTATCAAAGATTAAGGGCACAATCCTATGCCTGTTTAGACAGAAAAAAAGTCCTATACTCCCAGCATTCCCCAGCCAGCCAGTCAAGGCAGACAAGAGAGCAGGATTCACGAAAAATCCAGGCAAGGAAGTATTCCGGGCAGTTCAGACATTGTTTCCAGCAAAGGCTCTTCAGCCTCTCCACCAACTTAAATACAGGGGAGGGGCTGCTGGAGTTACCCTTCTGATTATCTGTCCTAACAAAGAAATCTGGTCCATAAGCAAGCACTACATTAAATAAGGTGTTATGAGACTGGGAGATGGGATAACATTTCCTCCTGGTGGGCCTGTTCTTCACATGGGCTCCCCAGGGACAGGAATTCTTCATAGGCTGCTACCTGTCAGAATGAAGCGACTGATACACCCTCGTCTGTCCAGCTGACCGGGAATTTCTGAGCCCTGTTTCAAAAGACCCTCCTTTTAGACTAGACCTAGGAAAAAAGAAAGGTGTTTTGGACTTTCTTTCCCAAAGCTCAGAAACAGAAAACTTTCCAAAAACACTTCTAAAAATCTTAAAACACAAGCCGTATCTTTGTAACTATGCAGTCTTTCATGTGGGGAAGAGTTTAGTGAGAATCCCCTTTTGAAATACCACCACAAAATGTTAAATATAAATACTGTTTTACTCTGTACAGCACCATGTACATTGATGGTGCTATATAAATAAATAATAATAATAATAATAATAATCTCAGGGGTGGAGAGAAATGAGGGGGGGACAGGGAACGCAACAATCTCACACATACACAGGATTTCAAATAAAATCAAAAAGTCAGTTTAACTTATCTAGTCACATTACCTACTTAAGTACAGTCTTGGACCCTAAATCATATCCTGAGTGCATTGAAGAAAGGATGTTTTGAGAGAGTATGTCTGGATTCTAGTTAGATATATAGAAGAGCTCTAAAAGAACTAAGGGGATCTTTTTTATGAGGACCTCCACAGTAAAAGCCAGACCCTTTCCAGAGATTGATGGTTGATCTGTCCAATACTGTAATAGCTGCCATTTCTGATGTCAGTGGTATAGACAGCAAATCAGAAAACTACCTAGTGGACCCACATTCTTAACAATTGTAACTTATCTCTCAAAAGCCCACAGTGGCTGTAACCAGTCAACCTATTCAAGAAAAAAGAATAAGGTTTTGTTCGCATTTTGGAGGACAAAGGAATGAAATAAGGTGAGATAATACTATTCTTGGAAAGAAGGGTTACAGTCCCCCACTTACTTGCAGATTCCCCATCCAAGCCAGGGTGGGGGAGCACCCAAGCTGGTCCCACACTTGGACATAACTCCCCTGCCTCACACCACCTTCCTCCCCTCCCCCAAAAAACCAATTTCCTCCAGTTTGACAGAACGATCCTTCTTTGCAGTTTGACTTTTCAAAGGTTATCTACTTCCCCGCTACCGCCTTGCCTTTCCATTTTATTTTCATTTCTTCATTCTGATCTTGAGCAAGATTTGAATGAGGAAATGGGGGGGGGGGATGTAGCACCTTGTTGCTTCTGAAGAAACTGGGGTGCCAGGCACTGGGAGGGTTTACAGACACCCCTTCCCCATGCAGGGCACCCTGCCTCTTCAACAGAAATGGGTGTTTTCCCACTGCTCCATACAGATCACAGTCTATGCCTTGCTTTTGACAGCTGTCACTTTTGACAGTTGACAGCAGCAAAGCAGAGGCAGCAATCACAGGACTGGATACCAGCTCTCCCCACCTGCAGTCCTGCATGTTTGGGCAACATGCAGGGGGACAAGCTGGTATCTTTCATTTTCCTGCTGCTGCACACCTGCACAGTATCAGGAAACCAAAGAGAAAGAAAAGACCCACAATTTGCACACATTCCCCAGTTGCAGGGAAGTGCAGGAAACATTTCTCATTCCTCTTTTTCACTATTGGAATCATGAAGGGGGACTTATCAGCAGATTAAAGGGGCCTGCTGCCAGGTCCCCTGGGAAGTGAGATGGAGGATTGGGGAGAGGGAGGGAGGGAGAAGCATCAGGCAAACAATGCACTCATGTTGGGTTGTTTGCCTGATTGTGTAGTGGGTGTGCTAACCAACGAGGGTGGGGTATTTGCAAAAAAAAAAAAAAAATCCTGTGTGGCTAGTCACCCATATGGGCTAACATAACGTGTGAACCTGCCCAATGTAATTATTTTCTGAGTGCTTAAGATGTTCTTCATATCTATTTTGCTTGACATTTTCTTAGCAAGTTAATTGTTTGATGGAATAATATGAAGCGGGAGTAGGCAACTTCACCTTCTTGACTGGATCAGTGGATTTTTGTTGTTGACAACCAGTCTACCATTTTGGAATTCAGTGTAACAGGCAGTGCCATTTATCAATCCAGACAAGACGGAGGTACTGTTAGCTGGTGGTTCATCTGTCCGGCGAGGTGATGTTTGCCCTGACCTAGACGGGGTTGCACTCCCCCTGAAGGATCGGGTCCATAGTTTGGGGGTGCTCTTGGATCCAGAACTGTCACTTGAGGCACAGGTGAACTCAGTGGCAAAGAGCACCTTTTATCAGCTTAGGGTGATATACCAACTACGCCCTTATTTGGACAGAGATAGCGTAGCTACAGTTATCCATGCTCTGATAACCTCTCGTTTGGATTACTGCAATGCATTATATGTGGGGCTGCCTTTGAAAACGGTCCAGAAACTTCAACTGGTACAAAACAGGGCAGCACGTTTACTAACAGGGACTGGCTGACAAGACCACATTACGCCAGTCCTTTTACAACTTCATTGGCTGCCAGTCCAGGTCCGGGCCCGATTCAAAGTGCTGGTATTAACATTTAAAGCCCTAAACGGCTTGGGGCCAGGTTATCTGAAGGAACGCCTCCTCCCATATGTACCTGCCCGGACCCTAAGGTCATCCTCAGGGGTCCTTCTCCGAGAGCCCCTGCCAAAGGAAGTGAGGCAGGTGGCTACCAGGAGGAGGGCCTTCTCTGCTGTGGCACCCCGGCTGTGGAATGAGCTCCCTAAGGAGGTTCGCTTGGCACCTACATTATATGCTTTTAGACACCAGGTGAAGACCTTTTTATTCTCCCAGTATTTTAACAGTCTATAAATAAATTTTAACGGTGTTTTAAATTTGTAATTTTGCATTGCTGCTGTTTTTATCTGGTTGAGCTTTTATATTGTATTTTATATTATGGTTTTATACTGTTGTTTTATACTTTGAATGTTTTTAATTTTTGTGAACCGCCCAGAGAGCTCCAGCTATTGGGCGGTATAGAAATGTAATAAATAAATAAATAAATAAATAAATAAATCATTAAAAGCTGAAGTCTCAAAGCTGCATCTGAACGGACATGTTGCGTAGTGACAAAATTGTGCAGTGGCTACACAACATGCTGTGTAAAGTTCCCTTCTTTATACCATGTACTAATATACCTTGCCTAAACTTGCATGCAACTCTTCCTTTGTATTCCCAGTCATTTCATTTTCCACAGTAACCTTTCTCAGCATTTGTAACATGTCAAAACATGTTGCAGACAGCTGAAATGTGATAGAACAATTCCCACTGAGAAACATATTTAACCTGTCTCATTTGTCCAATTACTCCTTTAATACTCTTCTGGGTTCTTTGTATCCTTTGCTCCAGTTTCATGTCAGGAGCAAATTCATTGTAAATTTCTCAGTTCTACTTCATAACAAAATGGCCCGTTTGAAAGTTTTGGTAAGTATTTGCACTCTGAATCTAAAGTTGCTCCATTTTCTCAATGTAACATGATATGTACTGTAGAGAATTATTGTTGTCACATTCATGTAAGGCTGGAAGAATTGCACTGTCTGAAGGTTACCCTCCTGTTCACCTTCCTTGTCTGAAGCAATGAGGTTTTTCATAAGTCCAACAAGATCAAGAAACTGATCCTAGTAAGCATACATTGATTCTAGTAAACACACATTTGTGATTTCTTCAGACAAGCCTTTGAGAACTCTTGGAAATCCAGACACATGTTTGTGAGAATAAACATGCATTTGGAGCCCCCTTCCAAAGCAGCTTTTGTTTTATATTAGATCAGAAGGAGAAATATCTAAAGACAGATACATTTGAAAATAAGAATGTACATTAGATTCATAATATTCTCCCCCCCCCCCTTTCTCTCTCCACATTAGGTAACATTTCCAACAGCTGTAATCTGGAAGAAGATGGAAGAAACCATTGAGCTTTCACCTGAGGGAAACTCTCTGATAAAAGCTGTTTATCACAGAAGACTTCGTCTCACAAGATTATTACTAGAAGGTGGGGCTTATATTAATGAAAGCAATGACCGTGGTGAAACACCCTTAATGGTTGCTTGTAAGACAAAGCATGTAGACCGTCAAAGCGTTAGCAAACTCAAAATGGTGAAATATCTTCTGGAAAATAGGGCAGATCCAAACATACAGGACAAAACTGGAAAGACAGCCTTGATGCATGCATGCTTGCAAAAAGCAGGCCCTGAAGTGGTTTCTTTACTGCTTAAAAGTGGAGCTGATGTAAGTCTACAAGACCATTCTGGTAATTCAGTTCTTGTTTACTCAGTGAATTCAGAGGATAAGGAAACCCTCAAAGTTATTCTAGATGCTTGCAGAGCAAAAGGGAAAGAAGTCATAATCATTACGAAAGAGAGATCTCCATCTGGAAGGCAAAGAACTAGGCAGTACTTAAATGTGCCTCCACCTGAGAGTGATGAATCTCAAAATCCAAGTTCTTGCACTTCTCCATCCGAAGTAGAAGTTAAAACCTCTCTGTCTCCACCTGCAAACTCAAAAGAAACAGAAAAGGATCTCTTTAACTTTAAAGAGCCTAATTACCCTGGAAGAAAGGAAGCTGCGCCTGAACCACACTCTCCTTCAAGAAAAACACACATCGGACCTCAAATGCAGCACATGCATTCTGAACCTTGGATGAAACCTCCCTCTTCACTCTTGGATCAGAATCAAATATCCTCTTTACAAGAAGAGCTTCAAGATATAACTCCAGAGGAAGAATTGTTTCTTAAAATCAATAGTCTAGCCCTGTCTAAGAGATTTATCACTAGACATCACAGCATTGATATAAAAGATACCCTTAATTTCTTGAAAAACTTTGAGCAAACTGCCTCAAGAAAAATGTCATGTGATGAGATAAATTCTAATTCGCTCTTTGGCGAGACAAATCGGAGTGAAGTCTCCGTAGACCAGAATCCAGATTCAGCCCAAACGAGCTTTGTTTCCACACTGAAGAGCATTGTTCAAAGGAGAAATTTAGGAGCAAATCACTACAGTTCTGATTCACAGTTAACCACAAGTTTGGGTCCCCTTACAGAAGATAGCAAATTGCTTCTAGGGAAGAAAAAGCGTCTCTCCCCATCACCATCATTGTCATCGAGTTCCAGAGAACTAATCGAAAACATGCCTCCCAGTTTCTTGAGCAGGAGAAATCATGCTATTTTAGAGAGGCGGGGTTCAGATCATACTGCCCTAGCTCGACCTGGTTTCCTTCCCCCTTTAAATGTAAACCCTCATCCCCCAATTCCTGATATTTACAAGATTAATACAATGGTTTCTTGTGGACAAAAGACCCTAATCCCAACTGCACCCACTTACCCCAAGGACTTAAAAAGTAAGACACTATTGACCAGGAGGCAGTCATTACAAACTGAGCAGATCAAGCAACTAGTGAATTTTTAGCTGATTATGGGGCAACAGTGGTAAACTACTTGCACATATGAACAATATATTACTCTTTTGGAGTATGAGAGTTGGCTACACAAGGATCTTGGTAATAGCTGTGCTGCAGTTCAATTCCACTAACTCACTATTGAATATTTGCCGTTGAGATGCAGCTGCAAAAACTGTGTGTCCTGGTTGGTTGCAGCTACAGGATATTGCTGCCTTCATCATAGACTCCATAATCAAAATGAGAAACTATGGTTATGATTCTCCATTGTGTACACAGAGAATGGAAGTAGAATTTTCTGAAGAGGCATTCAGCCCAGTCGTTTATAATGAGTCTATTGGTGCCTTATCTACAGCATGTGACGATTTTTGAACAGCTATTATATGACTAAGTTCTGTGCAGTGCAATAGAGAATTGGACTCTACAATCGCAAAAAAAAAGTACATTCTTACCCAGTGTTCTTAAACTCATTGATTTCAATAGACTTAGTCATGGCTAATTCTGTATTGGATTGTGGCTAGTGTCTATTATTCTTATGTCAAAGTGATCTCTTTAAAAGGGTATAAATAGCTACGGAGAGGTGAGTGATCACTGAGGAAAAAATTACATAGATTTAGCAACAACTAAAAGAAGGGAAATGTATGAACAAAAGAAAAAACAGCAACGTATTGTAAAATGGCTACAATTTATTCCAATTGAAAACAGATGGAAGAGCTGGCTTAAAATCCAACATGCTTTTCCAGTTTTAAAAAGCAAATGTTATCCTCCGATTTAGTTTTCTGAAGCGTTTGGTGTTTCTCCGTCTTGAGTATTTTTCAGTTCAAAAATAACAACCATGGAAGTGATAAAAATCAGCTGGTACCATTTGGCTGCATTACACTATTTTTTAAAAAAACTAGATATTTTCAACTATTTTTCGAACTCTTCAAACAATTGTTTTCCTCTGCCCAGATTCTTGAACTTCTGCAAAATTTCAAGTGCATGGGATCTGATGGTTTGTGAGTATCCTTTGTTTTAGGCTCCAGAGGCTGCAATTCCACCATTGAACTCAATGGGAGCTATTTCTTAGACATGTACAAACTTGCTCTGTAAATAATGATAATATTGTATTCATGTGGTGGTAAAGCTTCGCCACAAGGGAAGAAGAGTGAAGGGAAACTCTAGGTGCATAAAATAATACATCTATTAGGCTTAGGGAACAATCCTATGTACGTTTAGACAGAAAAAGTTCTACAACTCCTAGCATGCTGGGGCTGGGTCATGCTGGAAGTTATGGGGATGTTTTCCCGTCTAAACATGCATAGGATTGCACTATTAATGTCTTTCAATTAAAATCTTAGTCGAGGATACTTTGACTGGATTCATGCAACATGCTTACTCGTGATGGTTTATATTTTTGGAACAACCCGTGACAGATTAGCGTGTTATTGATGATATGTCTCACTGCCACCATGGTTTATTTCTCCTATATACCCTGAGAACCCGTGGTCTGTATTAAGGGCTGTTTTACCTATAATGGGTTATCGTATCATCTGTTGCATAGTATGGGTTACAGATTTCCTACAGAGCTGCTTGGCAAGAGAAGGAGTCTGATGGGAGCACAGTAGGTTGTTTGCATACCCACTTACCCAGCGTAACTTGCCACCCACCATGGGTTTGTGTGATGTGTGAACCCAGCCATAAAAACAGCCTTCCGTTTCTCCCTTTAAGCATCACAATTAAGCATGCAGGAGTCTGAAGTGGAGGAGAGGGAGAGAGACAAAGCTCCCATTTCTCAAACTGGTGCCCTACCTCTGCTGTGTTAGCGAGGTGCTTTTCCATAGTGACACATGGTTGTATGGAGGCTCTTTTTCATGTGACTTCTCTCTGACAAGTGTGTGTGTGAAATCACATGAATCAGACTTTGGAGCACCTAGTGTGAATTTTCTTTTGAGATATGTGGTGCAGGGGACTACATAGTCCTGAAAAAGACAAAGACAGCTGACATCAGAATGTCAATAGGGGCAGAGACAAGCCAGAACGAGGTGGGGAGAGAAGACAGGTGTGAGAAACAACTAGTTTACATGATCAAGCAGCCCTCTGTGGGTTATTTAAGCCATGGTGGGTTGCAGCACAAGCAGGCAGCCGTATTGAACATCCAAGCCATGACTGCAGCTTGTTTTGTCCAAACCCAGTGAGAGTGGGTTGTTGGTGTCTTTAAAATATCCATTGGTTCTGGGTGGTTTGTTAACCACACCAACCAACCAACCTCTCTGGGTTTGAATGGCACAACAGGCCATGGCTTGAATATTCAAAATCACCCAGCACACGCTGCAACCACGGTGGGCAATGGTGATTGTGAATACCTGACCAGTATGTGTATCAGGGACTGTGGAGAAATTCCTCACATGATCCTTTGATTTGAGGGAGGAATTTACTGGTCAAGGCACTAGCTGTAGGTCTCCCATACAATTGAAGTGCAACATAGGTATAAACTCACCTCCAACTATTCAGACCTCATTCCAGTTCTAGTTGTGGGTAACTTCTGGGGCTGCTGGATGGTGACGTATTATCAAAAGACAAACTCAAGTCACTTCAGTGAGGTCAGGATAAGCATCATGACAGGGATGGAAATGTTTGTGGACATACACATCTGTATCTATATTGTCTGTGCATGCAAAAAGATAGGCCTTGCTGGATTAGAGCAGGTGCTTTTTAAAACGTTGGCTCGACATTTTTCAAATTCTACAGACATATGTGATGAAAAACAGCTTTGTTATTTACTTGTGTTTTATGGGAGTGGGAAAGAGTGCTGGCTGATATTGTAAATGTCATCATTAACTTTTTGTACCAGAACAGTTCCTGGTACAGTTCATAAATTCATCAGATTTATGTACTCGCTGATAACTAGCACTGTGTGGTTCCTTAAAAATGTTGGAGGTTTTAATTTCTCAATTTCTGACTAATCCCAACAGTTAACAATAAACATTTTCTTGACTGAAAGCCCTGAACTATTAGCAGCATTCAGTTCTATGTTGTTAGTAATACTTTGGAAGATTCATTTTTGTATAAAGAAAGTAGATCAATATTAAAGAAACCAGCTGTTTTATAAAGGTGTAGTTAGTGTACTTGCATATTAACATTCTCCACAACTAGATACTCCTCAGTGTCTGGATTCTCAGTTAGCCACCTCATCAGCTACTGTTTCTCCAACAATAGAAAAGAATCTCAAGAATCCTTTGGCACCGTAAATTCATTTTATTATGGCATTACCTTTTTGTGGACTATAGCCCACTCTGAGAAAGCTAATGTCATAATAAAATGTGTTAGTCTTCAAGTTGCCACAAGACTCTTGCTATTTTTGCTGTACAAGCTACCCCCTTTGGAAATACTTTCCTCCACAATTCTTCCAAAATTAATCTGCCCAGTTTCCCATGCTATCTCCTATCTCTCAACTTTTCACCTAAGTCTGTTTTCTTACCTTCCTGCAGATAAGGAGTTTTGTGGGAACTATCTTCAAGAGTGGTTCAGGCACGTCCTTTTCCACATCTGCACTTTCATAAAGCAGAGAGGGAAAGGAATTCATCATCAAATATCCACTTGCACCAGTGGAGGGGGGGGGTCTGTAAACTGTTAAATAATGTGTGGGGCAATATTTAGAGTGAAACAGCAGATATTTGCACAATCAGAATTATTACCAATTTTATATTGAGCATTTATTGCTCTAATTAAACAATATGGTCTATGTGAAAGTAAAGAGGAACAAAGCACAGCAAGAGTTCAGTTCTGCAAATACTGGGATGTACCGAGTCGCTGCATGCATGTTAAGCTAAAAGCTTGATTTCTTAACACTGCAGTCTGTGCTTTCCTTATTTCAAAACAACCCTATAGCAGATTTCACTACTCAGTAAAGTAGGAGTACAATTATGTATTATGCAATGACAAAGACTAGGGTCCCTAACCTTTATGAACGGGTGAGCACATTTGGAATTTTGAGGGCTGTGGATACTTTCATGAAATGGCTGCCATGGTATGTGTGACCAGGCAGAAAACACCCATTTCCCAAAGGCAAACGTGTGAGGCTAAAAGAAAAGTAACATGCTCAAGGACGTAGAGGCGTGGGTTGATCTTCAAAACACAAAACCACTCTCCTAAATGTTTTTTGCTAAAAAAAATAAAAATTGGGGCTCAGAGAAAAGTAACATGGCTAAGAAACAGAAGAAGACAGAGTGGCATCTGAGCCCCAATCACATATTTGCTCCCACAACGCACCCATTTTACAGAAGGCAAGCTGGTGATGCTCAGAGACACACGCATAACACACACCACACCAAGGTAAGCAAGCCAGCCAGCTAACAACTCTCTAGGCAAAACACATACATAGGGCACAGGAAAAAATATATCCTTCTCACTCCCTGCCAACCCCCAACCCCACCCAGCACACCAAGATGCTCTCCATCAACTTCAGCCTACCTTTTTCTTTTTTTCTATGTGGCAGAACATTTTAAAAAATAATAAAAAAAAAATTGTAACCAAAAAGTGATCATTCCCCAACAATTGATGTCTAAACAGTTGTTATATAAGAATAAGAAAAATGATTTATACAATTTTAGGGGGGGACAATACAAGAGGGAGGGGGAAAGAGAAAAAGAAGAAAAATAGAAATAACTAAATAAACAAATATACTAATTAATAAGTGCTGTATGATCATCATTTGCTGTTACAAGGTCCAAATGCTGAAAGCTGAAGCAGGCATTGTAAGTCCGGTTGTGACGTATGTGGCAGAACGTGATTCAAAATGAAGTGCTGAGCTCCAGCAATACACTAACTTTTCTAAGAATGCCTCTGGAGCCCATGAGGGGCTGAAAGGCATTCTTTTGTGGGAGGGAGTTGCGATGACCCTCAAGGATAGTATGTTGCGGTGCAATGTGCCAGCAGTTGGAAAGGGGTGGGGAAGTAATTAAAACACCTTTTTTTAAAAAAAAAAATGACAGGGAGGAAGCATGGATGTTGCCATGGGAGGTATTCATGGGTAAATTTATGGGGAACCGCTTTAGCCCAAAAGCCAAATTCAATTTTGAAGAAGTTCAAGGAAGGTGCATTCCAGTGGTGGGAAGAGATGGAGACAAAAGTGTTTGGGCCAAAAATGCAAAGAGTGCCAGTATATTGTACCTTAACCTTGCTACCAATAGCTAAGTCTTAAGAGGGATTTCAACTTTTTAGAATGGGGAAAAACTGCACAAAAGCTGAGAAACAGCCAAATGGGGAGGAGGAGGTGGGGCCATCTGGGGAAACCCAACCTGAGGTTCCCCACCCCTTCCTTAAATAGCAGTCCTTTGAAATCTTAGTCATTGGAAAGTGGCACTCACACCCATTAATTCCACTTAGCCTGACGGTTCATCTTGGTGTATTTATCTTTGCTCTCTGACAGATGTGCCTATAAAGAATCCATTCCCATGAAATACTCTCTGCATGGCAGCCACAGGTTTTCAAATGTAAACCTTTTTGCTTCCCCCCCCAAAATTGCACTATACTCCTACACTTATCTCAAAAGTTTTTCTTCTCTAAATTTAATCTGATCTCTGTATAAAAGTCCTTCCAAAGACCCACTACAGAGACTGGTCTGAGGAGCTTTGACACAGACCGGGACCGTGGAGATGCTGCTTAATCGGCTCACTGGAGTCACTCTGTTTTTGTTTTCCTGGGAATCCCAATAGCCAATTGGAGACATAAGCTATCTCGTGCAGTCTTGCCTATTCACCTTCTTTATTAGCTGTAACCTGTAGCCTGGTAGTTAATAAATCGTTAGAGTTCTGCCCACTTGTGTTGCTAATTGCTTCTGAAATTATAAAAGAATTCTTGCATTTGGCAAAACAGCACAAAGGGATAATAGGGGGAAAGCCTGGGTAGAGGATAAGCGGACGTCATAAAGGCCTTTATGTATTTTATTGTTGTAAGCTGCCTTGTTGAGGACTTCTTCCCTGAAAGGTGGCCAAAAATGTTTTAAGTAAATAAATATCAGTGTGAGTGCCACATTCACATAATACTAAAATTAGGAGAGGTAGAGAAGATGGTGTTGTCATAAGGTGTGTCTGTTTGTAGCTCTGCATCTACTGCTAACTTATAACTCTTGGTGTTCTGGCTAAGAAGAATGTATTTTTAGATGTTGCATTTATTTTCTTTGCTTATTACCAGCTTTCTATATTGTTTTTGAAAAGTGGAATAATCAGGACTGTTTTCCCTGCCCTCTTTTTCCTGCATAATTACTGGCAGCTTTCTCAGTCTTTTTGTTTTTACTCATTATATGTCCATGAATTTGGAGAAGAGAGGAGGAGACCTGGAAAGTTTAACAAATACAGAGAAGAGAAAAGGGAAGAGAAGTTTTGTGAAACTCTGAAGAGAGTCCTGTGAAGCCAGGCAGGCCTGAAGCACTAAGTACAAACTAGCAGAGGCAAGGTGTTTCTGTGCTAATTACTATCTGGAAATCAGAATTTTACTTTTACAGTATTTTATTTTCCCCTGCATTATATATAAGCTGGCAAAGAAATGATGCTCACCAGAAATTCATATATAACTTTGAATATTTTACCCTCTTCTGGGAGTTCCCCTTTGAATGGAAAGAAAGGCCAGATGAAAATTATGCATTTTTTTACTGGCAAGACTGTAAACAAAAACAAAACAATGGAAGCTGAGTTTTCACATACCCCGAATCCTATCTTACATTGGTCTGTGGACTTTAATGGTAACACTCAAGACTATGACGAGTATTTATCCTTTGTCAGTCTTGCTTCTGAATTGACACTTGGCGAGTCCAAGGGGACAGAACAAACAGCCAAATGAACTCATGTTAGAAGAGCTGATGTTAAAATAAATCTCTGAGCCAGCCCACTGTGCAAAAGCAAGTAAGTTTTTCATCCAGAATGAGATCATGAATGGAGACACCAATAGAGGAACAGTTTTTATGATTATGAAGGACATTGAACAGGTATGCTTTAATGTGGATGTCTGCATTGAGCAGGGGGTTGGACTCGATGGCCTTATAGGCCTCTTCCAACTCTGCTATTCTATGATTCTATCTCAATCTGTCTTGACTTCCTGGTGTGGGTGCTATCTACTGAGGCAGTCATGTCAATGCTGATGACATTCAGTTAAATCAAGTAATGTATAGGCTGAACAGACACTGTGGAGACCTAGAATTAAGCCTCCCTGTGGAAGTTGTGTTGAGTAATACAATAAATTGCACAGTGACCATTTATATGATGATACAGGCATGATGCTTATCTGGCAAGAATTATACTTACCTGATTCCAACTTTCTGAAAACCAGTAAATCAACATGTCAGAAGATTGTAAAAGAAGTCCAACTAATTCACAGGCTTCTTTTAAACAATGGTGATTATTTTTCACATGTGCATACTTCGAACACAGCTTCTTTGTGTTGTAGTCCAATTTCTCTTGCACAGCATGGCCTTACACTGGTTGTGAGACCTTTAACCTTCTTTGTTGAAAGAGAACTCTTTTAATACAAAACATAATACACTTTCCCATAAGGCAGGTTTTGTTATACTCTTCCTCCTTAAATTCTAGCTGATGCACTGTACTGCAACTTTTTATGAAGCTGTATTCTGCAAATACAGGATACACTTTATTTTCTATTTAGAGAAGTGTCACTGTGTTAGTCTGTTGCAGCAAAAATTAAGAGTATTGTGGCACCTTAAAAACTAGTACCATTATGGTATACAGTTTTGTGAATTATGAAGCATATATATGCTTTTGTTCACTTCATCAAGTGCACTCTATAGTCCACAAAACGATGCCATAACGTATTTGTTAGCCTTTAAGGTGTCACAGAATGTTGTTTTAGTTTCTAACAACCTTATCTGAATGTCTTCATAAAACCTTGCTATAGTGAAGTAGTTAACAAGTGTGACAGCTTTTCAAGGTAACTACCCAGATATTCTACATCCAACTCCCCCAAGTAATCTGTATAATTTGGTTTGAAACATTAATAAAGTTATTTACATTCAGGAAATCTGTCTGTTTACAGAAGTAAGTAGCTCTCTTAACAACATAATGTATCAGAGAAAATGTATCAGAGACATGCTGGTAATTTCAGAAGCAGCTTTATTATGGCTGAGGAAAGAGATTATGCAACATCAAATCATTTTAGTATCATTACAGTTTCCTTTATGTATTCTCTAGTGCACACAGTCACTGGTAATATGAAACAGATAACCTGAATCTATAAGGATAAAATTCTTCAGTTTCTAAACAGAGCAAAGCTTTGTATGGAGTTCTATGAGATAACGTAAAGTAGGTTTTGTGGGAAGTATAGAAATAAATTTACTCAAATTTTAACAAAAGACTCTGTGATTACTAATATATGGGTAATGGAGAAAATAGAAAAGGAATACTATCCATGTAAAGAATAATTACATTTTAAGTGGATGGATACTGGATTTGCCTTCTATAAACATACAAAAAGCTTGGACTTGAATGTTGAATGTTAAAAGGGTATATTTGTTTAGGAATTGAAGTTGCATTTGCTTTTAATGCAACATTATTTAAAGCAGAATAAAAAAACCTATTTATTGTGGTTTCATTGCATATATCATATTAATTAACTGTCATGGATAGGTAAAAGATTTATAATGCCAGCTCTAAATTCCAAAATATTATATTATTTTTTGTAGATGTTTCTTGTTGTCCATGTTAACATTTTTAAAACTACTTGTTTGACTTTCCAGGTTTGCAATGTAATATCCCTCCTGAGTCTCATTAATCTCAAATGCAACAGCATTTGCTGTGAAACACAGTCAATGTACATATGTTCTTGCTTATACAAGTAGATATCAGAAAACTGAAAGTCAGAACCAAAAATACATATGAAATAAAATCCTGCTTGTTTTCAGAAATCTTTACGGGAGAAGCAACTCTTCATAAGAACATAAGATGAACAATGCTGGATAAGATGAAAAACCTAACTAGTCCAGCATTCTGTTCCCAAAGTGGTCCACCAGCTTCCTATGGGAAGCCCATAATCAGGACACAAGGGCAATAGCATCCACCTTCTCATGTTCCCCAGCCACTGGTATTCAGAGACAAACTGCCTCTGATACTGGAGGTAATATATAGACTAGTAGCCACTGATGGCTTTATCCTCAGTGGGCCAGTTCAGACAACATGCTAAGCCATCATTAGGACGCTAACCCTTTCCCAGCAAATGGTCAGTGAGCATGTTTAAACCATGGTTATGTAGCCACCATGGTTAGGAATGGTTCACACAACACACTAAGCCATAACGTTCAACTCAAAATGCTTAACTATGGTGGCTTAGCATGTCATCTGAACGGGGTCAATTAATTTTTCAAATCCCCTCTTAAAGATATTCAAATTGGTGGCTATCACTACATCTTGAAGTAGCAAAATCCATATTTTAACTGCACTGTGTGATTAAGTATTCCCATTTAACTGTCTTGTTCATAATTGTTGTACACTGTTGTTCTTATACCAGAAAGTTAAATATATAAAATCAATAAAGGGATACATTTTATTAGATTAACATGCTGTGCAGTAATTAAGATTCTAGCACAGTGAGGAGGAAAACATTTGGTAGATACTAAAGCAGCATGGTATGAATCAGAGGGGGCAAGATCATACACATTTTGAAAACTAGCATCTGCTTCTTTACCCTGCTTAAAGCCTGCTGCCACCGATCCCCATTTCCCCATAATTTGCCATGATAAAATAGGGCAACAACAAAACACAGGGATAGGGGCTGTACACTTTCAATTTGAGAACTCCAAGCCTGGAAAGAGGATAATATGCCTTGAAAGCAAGACACAATAAAACATTTGCAATAATTCTATTTTGATTAAACCTTTAATTAAAAAAAGAAGTCACTTGGAATACGAAGTTGCGCCTCCATTCATGCAATTGGCAGGCAGAGGATTTCTCCCCAAACCTCCCTCCATTTGTAGTCCCTCACCCCAATATCCCACGCCATTCCCAAGGGTCTACGAACCCACAGAAGCAGATTTGGAGGGGCAGAGAGGGCGTGCAGAGGGAGAGGGAAGAAGTGAAAGCCCAATTCCATTAACTTTACTCCATGAAACAAAAGGAAAGTTAGGATCCAACCGGTGCGTTTTCCATAGGCAACAGTATGATGCTTACAAGGTATAATTAACTGAACTTTCTTTATGCTGTAATTTTCAACCCTATAGTTTTTCTGAATTCAGAATTATGTGGTTCTAAGATATCATAAAAAACTCTACTTTTATCAAAGCTGTCTCTGATGAAGAGTAGATCTTCTACAGAATATTCATCATGTTTTCCTGTCCAAATGGTCAGGGTGTATCTGGAATTAAAAAAAATATTTTTTTCATTTTACAGAAATGTCCAAACAACTAAACTAAGCAAATAGAATAAATATTTAAATTTAAAATTGGCATAATGTATAAGTTTACATAATAAAAATAGCTCTATGAAATGAAAGCTACCCTATGATAGTAATGGCTGCAACCTACTTGTGTTATGATAGTTACTTCATCAGTTGTGTGAACTCACCATCAATAAATATGAGCTATGAAGCCTGTTTAATACAAAGGCTGGCTGCAGATCCATCTTTCCCAGCTTCATAAGCCATGGCTCATGATTTATGGAGCCAACAACGTGTGCCAGGACAAAGTTCTCTTCCTTCGTCCCTGCTCTCACACATTGGCTATGGAACTTCATTCCTGGCTTTTGTTCAGCCAGAAAAACTTTGCAGGCCTTCATAGAATAAATGTATGCATAACATATGGAGGTGGGCATAGGGCTCTAACCCCAATCTTACTGAGCTCCATTGGATGAGTGTTTTATTGCATGCTTGTTACTGGGCACTCACGGATTTTCCAGGGGCCTCTAGTGACATTGTCTGCCTCCTGCTCCTTCTAGCCTTCATGTGACAAAAAAGACACCCCAGTAAGTCCAACTTATTTTTAAAGACTGAAGTTGCCGCTATCTCTTGCTGTGTGGAGGAGAGGCAGCACGATCAAAATGGCCCACTGAATGGGCCACGAGCGTGCCGTTTACTTCCTTTTTCAAAAGAAGTCATGAGGGACAGAAGCGTTGGTAAGCAAATACAATTTCCCCACGTGTGAAGATGCTCTTTGTGTTCAAGCAGGAAGGTCTGAAGACAGATTGTACGTACACTGAGCTGAATGTACTTGGAATCCTCCCTGCAATTGGGAACTGTGTTCCCAATTGGGTGGAGTAGGCACAAGCAGGGACGTTGAAGGTGCTGCTGATGTGTATGCCCCCCGACAACCTTCATGCTTTATGCCCACACACATTCTTTGTATGCTGCACAGGGCTAGAGTTTGCTATTACATCTAAACGGGGGGGGGGGGGGATTCTGGAATAATGCAAGTTAACAAACCCATATAATAAGCATGATCTAAATGCCAATTATTATTATAGTTTTGAAGTATGTCTGAATAAGCTATTTCCCCCCAATTGCCATGAGCATCAATAATACAACTGCTGAACTATACACCTGAGACACACAATAGGACGTAGCTGTAGTTAATCACCTTTAATGCTAAGCTTTGTGTGTGTAGAGCAGGGATGGACAACTTGTGGTCCTTCAGATGTTTTGGCCTACAGTTCTCATTGTCCCTCATCATTGGATATGTTGGCTAAGGCAGATGGGAGTTGTGGCCCTCAAGATGGGTTGGCCTACAAGTTGCCCGTCCCGGTTGAAGAGGCTTCCCACTGTCTTGCATGAGGGAGAAACACTCAATGCACACAACAAACAGTGAACATGTAAAACATTTTATCATCACAGGATGGAAAGCCACTGTGCATCTAGGGCAGGAGGTACTGGACCTTGGATCATATATTTTATATAAAAATAATAATCATTATATGCTTTTGTATCCCTCAGTATATAATGTAACAGTGAACTAACATGATAAATTCAAAAAACTATTCTCCAGAACTTTTCCAGTATGGTTTGCGCTATTTGCACAGAAATGAATATAGTTTTATTGTTCATTACTAAAATGAATAGCTAATGGGTGTTAATAATACCTGTCTGATTGCTCTAATAACCACAGAAGTTCTGATATTGACTGGCGCACCAAAGCAGCTCTTACAGGAAATGTTATTGGCTGAGTAAGTTCTCTGCATATTGCTGCCATCTCCTGCACCATTGCTGAACTGTAGCCTACAAAAAGAACAAACACTCCACCATTCAAGGACTGAATCCACAATCTCATTGGCATCTCTTGTGGATTGTAGGCTCTTAAATGTCACAATCACAAAATATTAATTGACCAAAAACCGTTTTTTCAGGAACCAGGAGCCACGGGAAGAGATAACGAGCAATGAATGTAAACAGAAACCTTACACCTTGCAAAAATTTCTGTGGATTGCAGTGGATAACCAAAATGTTCTCTCCAAAATAACATTCTTTTTAGATAGCTGGGGAAACAGACTTCACAATAATAACAAAGAGTCTTATGGCATCTTAAAGACTAGCACATTTATTCTGACATGACCTTTTGTGGACTATTGCCCACCTCATTAGATGCACAAAGAATTATGGAGATGTTCAGGTTTATATACAGTACATATGGTGGGGGATGAAAGAATTGTAATCAGTGAGGTGAGAAGGAAATGCAATGCAATAAGTACCGACAGTGACAATCACTTTAACAGTGGTCATTTACAAAGCAGTCATTGTTGATAACACAAACATCCTTGCAATTAGTTATAGCTGCTAGGCTATAAAGACAAGACAACACATTCTTAATGTATACTGAGTGGGGTGTGTCTTAGGGTTGTTGTTTTCTGTTGATGGTACTGAAATTAGTGTGCATCTTACAATCGAAGAAATACGGTATGTAAATGATAATCAATTGATGGTTGTTTCCTAGAATGTATAGTATTAGGAAGAAAAACTGCATAGTACTGTATCTGGCACAATAGTAGGTGGATGAATTTGAATGAAGTTTTGGTAAGTATCCTACACTGCTGCTGTGCTTCCCCTAGTTCTTGCGCCAGCAGAAGCAACCAGTTGCACAACAGGAACTAGCACTTCCTAAAATAACACTGAAAAAGAGCAGAAACACTCATTTCCAGGACAGGACAGGACAGGACAGGACAGCTGAGCTCCCTTCTGTAATCATTAGTTCCTGTTGTGCTAGTGGTCTGTTCTGCTAGCACAGAGGCAGTGCAGCATACAGCCCATTATCTATGGCTGCATTCAAATATTTACGGATAATTTTTACCTTTATTGTATTTTAGATTACTCCATCCAGTTGTCCATCCCAATGATAAGGTTACATCTGGAAAAAATGATATCACTGTGTCTAGAAACCCCTTTGCATCTACTACACAGTTACTTCCATTTGGTCCAGGAAGAATGTCTGCATTCATCCAAATGGGTTGCCTGAGTTTTGTGTTTCCAAGAAGCCTCAGTGAGGGATTCACAGCTGCTAGGCTATAAATACAAGACAACACATTCTTAATGTATACTGAGTGGGGAAATGTGCAATACATTTTACAGTACTTATCAATATAAGCTAGGGTCAGTTCAGGGGCCTGTCTTGACAATGGCACATTGGCACCTCGAGCCCCCCAAACCCCGTGGTTTTGCTCCTGTGGGGTTGCACCACATTATCCCCACGCCAAAGAGCAAGCACAGGGTCTATATGGATCATCGGGGGAACTGCCACCACTGCTGCCCATCCCTCCCTGGCGTTCAAGCAGTCATTTGGTTTGCCACCCCCCCAGGCGGACAGTGACCAATCCAGTTGCCATCTGCCCAGCCACGCCTCCGCCTCACTCCGGAGCAGTGATAGATGGTGGATGCACAATCCTCATCTCGCTCCAGAGAAAAACGTTGGGGCAAGTCCCTGACTTTTTTACTTTGGAGCTTTAGGGTAAAGCCCCGGGTTGGTTCTGCAGTGGCTGCTGCATCATATGTGTATTGTAACTGCAATTGCAATAGTAGAGTGGGTTATAAGTTATCTTTATAAAATAACTGAATAAATAAATAGAAAAATGAATTAAAATAAATACGTACTAAATCTGAGGCTGCAGATCAAAAGCTAAATAGAACTGTTATCAGAGGGAAACTGAAGACATTTGCAGAGGAAAAAAGTTGACCTTAATTCAAATACTGTATTGTCATTTGTATGCATGCAGCACCTGATGAAATTGCCTCTTCATCACAACAGTTAAAGCTGCAGGAGCTCTGCCCTCTTTTGTAACTGGTCACTCTAGGGCTCCTGCAACCTTAACTGTTGTGAGGAAATGGGAATTTCAGGTGCTGCATGCATACAAATGACACCTGCTGAAATTCCCTTTTCTAAACAACTGTTAAAGATACAGGAGTCCTGTCCTCCTTTCCATATGGTCTCCCTAGTATTTTGGGACAGTTCTAAGGGTTGTATCTAATGTTAGCCTAGTTTAAATTCCATTCATTTAAGTGGGTCTACTCTAAGTAGGACTAACATTGGAGACAATCCTTACAGCACAATCCTAAGCATGTTTACTCAGAAGTAAGCCCCAACTTCAATGGGACATATTCCCTTGCATGCGTGTTTAGCATTGCAGCTTTAATCTTACATATGTGAAATCTATATACAGTTTTCCCAAATACCTTTTAAAATCAAGCTTGATGCCCTTGTTAGTATTTTTAATTTCATTTAGCCATTCCTTTAGTGTGTTATCACTACTTGTTTCAGGCGGATGAGCCATGATTGGTTCATCACTTTCTGCTCCTTCATGAAGAAGGACATCTGCCTCTATCATGTGAGCTGTACCTGTTTCATTTAGAAAAGCAAGAACAGAAAAAGAAAAGCAACAGGAATTTAAAAAAGTTATTTGGATAAATAAATTGTTTTTTATCATTTATATATCACACAAGAACTATTTTAATCCAGTGGAAGGACATCACTCAGTAACTAATTAGGAAGTCTAACTTTCAAATAAATTTCCCCTTTTACAAAATGGAACTACTGCATTTACTTAGATAAACTTGTCAGCTTTATACATACTTCCTAATCACACTGCTTGAGCAATGTTGTTTGCTGGACATACCAAGGGCTTCTTCTACATTAAAGCAAAAATCCTGCACCCTTACCAGGCTTTCATCTTGCAGAGTCTTTCTGGGAGTACAATGGGTACAATACAAATGCCTCCCACTTTCGTCCCCCCTTGTTTTGGCCATTTCCTTTGTGGGGAAGTTCTATATGTTCCATTTATACAGCCAGCTGATTTTTTACTGCATTTTCAGCAAGTTAAATCATGGCAGAATAAAGCTAAAAAATGGCGGCAGGAGGAGGAGGTCATGAAAAGGACCCGCAAACTTTAGTGACTAACTGATCTTGATCATACTTCGTAAGCTCCATGGGAAGGAGCCCTTAGTTTAAAACACAAATGTTAGACACCTTTCACAGGGGGGGTGGAAATAACTTGGGGCATTTGGAGATATTCATTCTGATCTAACTAAGGGCAATATGCATATGAAAGCAAGCTTCTGCACTCACATCTCTAGCTGAGTGAGAAATCACCTGTGCAAACAGGTGCTGTGTGTATAATTCACAGCCTGATGTACTAGCCATGGCCATATGTGTGTAGTCCCAGTCAACAGGAAGCAGGGAGCTGGACTGAGTCTCTCTTCTCATCGAAGAGCTGATCAGCATTGTGCAAATACTGCACTGGGTTTATGCACTAGTTGAAATGGATCAAGGCTACTCAGTGTTACGCAGCAAAAACTTTCTAGTGACAAAATGCTATGACTGCAGTCCTACACACAGCTATGATGCTTACATTCCATTAACTTCAGTGGGATATAAGCAGTATAACTTGTGCATAGGAAAGCAGCCTATGATGTGTTACAGTCCGCTATGACTGTCTCTTGAAATGAATGAGAGCTGCATATGTGCTTTGGCCTCTTTAATTAAACAGTTTCCTCAGAAGAGGTTCTTTGTACCCAGCATGTAGAAACTTGAATTCACACCTATGAACAAATATGCAGCATATGAAAATATTTAACTATGGGAATATTGTGTCTTTTTCCCATTGTCATAGATTTCACTATTTCAACATTAAAAATAACACACTACTAAATAGTTTTGCAATAACAATGGATTGGATCTAAACTAAGTTAGTCACATTTAGGGGTCACTGAAATCAAACTTGAATAGTTAATCATGATTAACTTAAGCCCTGTTGATTTCAGTGGGAACTAAGAGCAACTAGCTAACAGAGCAATCCTGACCCCCAGAGGTAGCTTGCTGGAAAGCGTTAGAATTAGGCAGAGGTGCCCCTCTACAGGTCCCCACTGACAGAAAGTCCGCCAGTGGGAGCATCCGCTCTGTAGAGGCCCCCGCTGTGCCTGCAGAGAGTTTTGACGTCTAAAAGCTACTGCTGGAAGTAGCCAAATGGAAGCCCTAAAAAGCCCCTTTACTACATGGAGTTTGGAGGACAGCAACAAGGGAGAGGGCCTTCTCAGTGATAGCCCCCCAATTATGATCTCCCTGATGAGGCCTGCCTGGTGCCAACATTGCTACTTTTTTGGCGCCAGGTCAAGATTTTCCTCTTTTCCCAGGCATTTAAAGTTTTTAATCAATCTATTTTTAGGTTTGGCTGACAGCTCAATGTGGTTTTTAGATATATGTTGTCTCTATGTATGCCACTGTTTTTATGTTTTTTTAATTTTGTATATCTATTTTTAATGTTTTAATCTTTTGTGAACTGCCCAGAGAGCTTCAGCTATGGGGCACTGGGGCAGTATGGAAATGTAATAAATAGTAATATAAATAATTATTGGATGGGGTCAGATCAAGACATATTTATGCCTGAAGAAACATGCCATGGTGTTGCCTGCATTTTCTGCCCTGAGAAATTGCTTGAAGGGCAGAGTAGAAATACCCAGAATAAATGTGAATGAATGAAGCTACCATGAGATGCCTTTGGGAAATGCAGCTCAAAGCACATGGTACTATCAGATTTTGTTTACAAGCATAAGGGTTAGAAACACATTGTCAAGCCATGTCTACTAGGCAATGGAGTATCACTGATTTGATTACTACAGAATAAAAAACATAAAAAACATATCCTTGTCTTTTTCCAGCAAACGAAATACAATGTTGTTGCTTTTTAATTCTGGCCTCAGAATTCTCAAATAAGTGCTTCCATGTTACATTATGAAACCAAAATTAACACTTTATAAAAGTCTCTGTTAACTATTACTCTACTTTCAAATATAGTTTCCTGTAGATACTTACTCCGTATTGCCTCTGTCATTTGTAACTTATTATTTGCTCTATGATACCAGATGATTTCAGCTCCATCTCTTGTCTTAATTTGTTTAGCATTCAAAAAGTAATCCAATATATTTTCACCTGCAAACCCTATGTTGAGAACATTAGAATAAATAAATGCTCTTGCAAGGTAACTTAGAGAAGCTTATTAAACTTATTTATTACATTTTTATACCGCCCAATAGCCGAAGCTCTCTGGGCGGTTCACAAAAATTAAAACCATCATAAAACAACCAACATGTTAAAAGCATAATTACAAAATACAGTATAAAAAGCACAACCAGGATAAAACCACGCAGCGAAATTGATATAAGATTAAAATACAGAGTTAGAACAGGAAAATTTAAATTTAAGTTAAAATTAAGTGTTAAAATACTGAGAGAATAAAAAGGTCTTCAGCTGGTGACGAAAGCAGTACAGTGTAGACGCCAGGTGGACCTCTCTGGGGAGCTCATTCCACAACCGGGGTGCCACAGTGGAGAAAACCCTCCTCCTAGTAGCCACCTGCCTCACTTCCTTTGGCAGGAATTTATGCACGTTGTGAGACTAGAATATACTAACATCTTAAAATAAAACAGAATTCCATCTAACTATAAAGTAGGAATAAAAGGGGCTAGTATTGATGACATGGAAAATCTCTGAATACAAATTAGAAGTGGGATTAAATGAAGACAACAGACAGTAACTGACAAATTCTGGCTTATTGCCTGAGGCCTATTTCTTGGGAATGAACAAGGTGGTAAACCTGTGTTTGGGCTGTACCACTTCTGAACAGTCACACGACTGAAAGCTTCTTCACAGAAAATAATCTATGGAAATAGAAGATAAACGGTTGTCAGGGTAAATGTTTGTAGCCCTACCCATCTTCCAGACATTGACTAAGTGTAGGAATGTTTCTTTCATGGAGCAGCATTTTATCTGTGAAACCTCACCTGCAGAGGGAAGTGATACAGTCCAGACACAGGTTTAGCCTCTTATCTGCTGTTTGTGAGCACTATATCTGAGTGGTTATAAACTCCTTGCTGCAAAACACATTTACCTGGATATCAATACTGCTGTTTAAGTGAGGCTTGTATCCAAGTAAGGGCACAATCCTACACACATTTGGGCAGAAGGAAGTCTTACAGCCCTCCCCTTGCCAGACATTTCTGTTTCAACATGCATAGCATTGCATCATAATAAATGTACTTAGGTACTAGTTATTTCAGAGTGAAATTGTCCATGGGTTATACATTTCAGCTTGAAGGTGCACTTTGTAATTTATGCACTGAAGTTAGGGAAATAGAATAAAATAATGTTGTTACTTTAATACTCAGAGAGCTTCGGCTATGGGGTAGTATAGAAATGTAAATAATAATAATAATAATAATAATGATGATGATGATGATGATGATGCATAAAACTTACCAGAAGAGCCATGCTAGATCAGACCAAAGGTCCATCTAATCCAGCATTCTGTTCACACAGTGGCCAACCCAGATGGGAAATCCACAAGCAGAATGACTTTGTTTGTCTTTTTAATCAAAACCAAAAGTTTGGAGCAGATAGAAGGAAACGCCATGCTGCTCAGGACCCTTTAATACCTGTTATTAGTACAGTAACTGCAGCTGTTACTCTTGTGGTTTATAAAAGATCAGGATATGTTGCTGAGAGTTGTGCTTCCGTTGCAACGCTATTACATTTTCCTAGGGTTAGGACCTCAATATGTGTATTTCCCTCCCGTGATTGTGCAAGTGCTATAGGCATCATTATTATTATTATTATTAATTTATTTATATAGCACCATCAATGTACATGGTGCTGTACAGCGTAAAACAGTAAATAGCAAGACTCTGCCGCATAGGCTTACATTCTAATAAAATCATAGTAAAGCAATAAGGAGGGGAAGAGAATGCATACAGGCGCTGGGTAGGGTAAACAGGCACAGGGTAGGGTAAAACTAACATATAAAACTAACACATGAGCCATCATAGCTGACAAATGACATATCTTCCCAATTTCTGTCACCGTGATATTTTTGTGACGCTTTTCATAGAAATTTATATATTTTATTATTATTATTATTATTATTAATAATATTCTACACTGGTTTCCCCTGCTGTATCACTCACGCACAGAAGTGTTGTTGGTATTTACTGATGGTTGTTTAATCCATTTTGTGGATTTGGTTTTATTTTATGTATATTTTATTATTGTAAGCCTCTTACAATTTATTTGGGGGGGGGGTCGAGATATCAATCAATTAATTAATAAATCCTTCCCCTCCCTTTTTTTTTAATATTCCCTTGGAACAAGAATGTCCCCAGCCTTTTTCATAATATGGGAATTGCTATTGGTGTTGAATCACTGCTTATGAAAGTATACAGAACAACATATGAGAAGAAACGTGCAAGGGGCGGGGGAGCAGGTTAGTGCGGAAAGGCCCTCATCTCTAAGTAAAAGAAATGAAATAATCTGCCCTAGAATAGCTGTGATACTAAATTGCAGGAGCAAATCATTTGCTGTGTGGCTAGTTAAAAAGCTCTCTATCGCGTTAGTTGGCCCAAATAAAAAGTTACTCCCCTTATATTTTGGGTGTCGTTGTTTTTGTCCTAATGGACCCGCACAGTAACCTGCAAATATTTATTTAGCTACCAGACCACGAAGTCCATCTACCTTGAAACGGGCAGGGACCGTTTGGCGCGTGCTTAATGCTTCCTTTACAAATAAAAATCCCCTCTCCCTTCCGCTCTCCGTGGCAGGGATTGCGAGGAAGAGATGAGCGAGCAACCCTCGCTCCGGGCACCCGAGCAGGCCCACCTGCGGCTGTAGCCCCGGAGCGCTCCAGGCCCAGCCCGTCAGGCCGGAAGGCGGCGCGGCGCACAGTTCGCTTACCTCGCTCGCCCCCTTCCATGTCCGGCCGAAGAGCAAAAGGGATGGAGGCCGACTCCAGGCCTCAAGAGCCGGCCCTGGAGCATGAGGCGCCGGGGCGGTTGCGTTGCTGCAGCCACATATCCTTCCGCCCAGTAGGCGGGAGGGAGTCCCGCAGTCTCTTTGCTCTCCAAGAGCGGGCTAGTTCTTAAGTCTCGCACGGGAAACTTGTTCCTTTAGCCCAAGACAGCTAAAGCGGTGGCGGAGAAGCCAAGCTACGGTTGGGATTACTCTCCCTAGTTCTGCAAACAATGCGATCTTTTAATTCGCCTTGTCATCCTTCCCCTTCCTTGCTCTTCCGCTTTTGAAGTCCATAGCAAGGGCTTTAAGATTTCTTTTCTTTATAGCGTTCAGCGTATGCCCCAATGAAATTGATTAAGGCGCAGCAGCATTCCCCAGAAGTCAATATATAGTAAGTTGCTGGTACAAGCTGCATAGCCCCCTGCAGAGAGGAACAGCTACATCAGCGCCAGTGCGTAGAGAACGAGAGTCCTGGCTCTTGAACTGGGCTCCAATTACAGGAGAAAACTTGAAGTCCAAATCTCAGCTCTGCCAAGGAAGCTCAAGAGTTGGCCAAAGCAAGGGCAAGCCATGTTCTATCAACAGAGCCTCCTCCGGGTTTGTGTGGATGCTGAGCAAGGTGTCCTCCGCAGGTTTACTGTTTAGTGGTAGGTGATCCCTGGAAGCAGAGGAGCCACCGCCTGTTCTACTGACCGGCAGGTAAGGAAGGAGCAGCCCGGAGTAGGAAACAAATGGTATAAATGTTCCTCTCCAGTGAGAATCCCAGCCCAGCGGTTCCCCCTCTTCACAGAGAGAAAACCCATTAAGAACATGGTCACAGTAGTCAAGGGAAATCAGGACAGGCAATTTAGCAGTAAATATGTAAAAGGAAATGGCAGCATGAATTAGGCAACTGCCTGAATTTAAGGGAGAAAGTTGGCAAAATCAGCCACCAATGGTATTAAGGGTACATGCAGGCGAGGTGGAGGAGTTACTCTTGTAGTAGCTTGGCAGTACTCTTCCCTTGACCCAGAAGATTTGTCTAACTATACGCCAAACTGAAATGTACGAATCTTGGCTAAGTTGTCAAGAAGGCGGAGACATTGCACTCCAAATAAATCTGGATATTATCTGAACCCATTTCAAATCAGGCTTTTGAGTAGGTTATAAGGGAGACTGCTTTGGTCACCTTGGCAGATGACCTACACCAGGAACTGGATGGGGGCAGGGGAACATGACCCTATTAGCAATCTTGGATCTCTTTGAGGCTTTCAATACTAATGACCATGATACCCTTCTGGACAGCATGGCACAACTGAACCCTGGGGATGCTATTCTGCAGTGGTTTTGATCCTATTAGGTCATGCCCAGTTGTGCCGAGGGACTACTGTTGGCCTTATAGCAGCCATTGGCCTATGGTGACCCCATGGGGTTCCATTTTGTCCCCCATGCTATTTAACATTTATATAAAACCTCTGTTATTTGGAGTAAGGTGCCACCAATATGCTGATGTAATATTAGCTCTATTGCTCTTTGTCACCTAACACCAAGGAAGCATTCAAAACCCTTAAATGTGGCTGAGGTTCTGGAATGGGCTGGATGAGGCTGAACAAGCTGAGGTTTAACACAGGTGATGTTGGTCAGCAGAAAGTCTGACTCAGGATCCGGGATTCAACCTGTTCTGGAAGGTGTTGTGTTCCTGAAAGATGAGCTTCATAGCTGGGAATGTTCCTTGATCCTATGCTATCCCAGGATTTTAAGGTGTTTGCAGTTATCTTTTGTGCGCCAGCTGCAACCCAACCTGAGTCAGTTCAACTTGGCAACAGTTATCCATGCTTTGGTTACACCACGTTTAGATTATAGCAATGTGTTCTATGTGGTGCTTCCAGTGAAGAGTATCCGGAAGCTACAATTGGTAGAAAATTGCTATGCACTGCCTTGATAGCTTTTTTGCAAATAAGGCAGAACATAAATGTTAATAAGAAATAAATTAAAGCTACTTTAAAGCATTCTAATTTTCCTTTGTTAAATCCCATACAAATTATAACAGAACTAAACAAAACATGAAGTATATCTGTCCGTTACAAAATTTTAATTGAATTGGCATAACCTTTTTGTTCAAATGCTAATTAAGCTTTTTCCTTCTTGCAGGTGTGAGGATGGACACTGTAGTAGAAAGACAAGTAGCAGTTGAACTTATTGTACTCCAGTATTACAACATTAACATTTAAAAATCATGTATGTTTTACTCAGGAAAGACTGTACAGGTCAATCTTAAAGACTAACAGGACCAAAGATACATAAAATTCCTTTTCAGCTGACAATTCATTTAATATTTGGAACACAAATATGGTTTTGTCAAGATCCCAAGAGATACTTTGTACACACCAGAGAAACTGGGTATTCCCACTGGTATTTTGACTTCCTTCCCTCTGCCAGCAACCTCCCCACATTATCACAATCTGCCTTAAAAGCAGCTTATTATGTAGTATGAATCTTCTAACTGAGAAACACAAGTACTAAGACCCTTTTAGGCATGCAGAACTACCTGTGAATTTCTTGGGATGCCAACTGTGCTTTCAAGAACACTGAAAATTAGATTTCTTAGAGTAGGCTACATTTACCAAGTTTGTATATTAAAAACATGCTCTGCAAGACTATTAAATAAGTCCACCCCCAATTTTAATTATCAGAATATACTACTGTCATCAATTAGCTTAATATGTTCACTTTTAAAATATATGGTATTTATGGCATTTATTGTTCATTTGGAACTTTTAAAATGGACTAGGAAGTGATGAAATTTAACTAAAATAAGACAGTGAAACAGAAAACAATATCTTTAAGTGATCTATCAAGCCCTTCAAAATGCTGTCTCATTTGTTAAGCACTTCTCTGCTTCATTTACTGAGATTCTAAGCATTTTTATAAGTATATAAATACTGTAATAATATTTATTATAATGTTCTAAAATGAAAGTCTAATGCTGTTAGTTATCAATAAAGTATAAAGAAAGGTCAATTTCCAAGAGAACATAAAGCTATTATGACAAAGTGGGTTATAATTGGTTCTATACAATATTATGCTGTACAAGCGATAGTTACATATGATGGGTCAGTATCTGAAACACTCAGCAGACTTTGCTGCAGCTTTCTTCCACTGTTCACTGATAACAGAACCTATAGGAAAATTAATGTTACTGTAATCTTTAGCTGGCCCACAAATTATAATTAACACAAAGGAGTGCATTGGTTGAACCATAATAGTCCAATGGCCAGCAGTTATACAACGTAAATATACCCTGGTGAATATTAAAAGGTATCTAAATACAATTAGAATGCAGTAAATTGGCAGTCTAATATTGTAATCATAAACCAAAGACACACAGACAGAAACAAATACACACAAAGAGAGACAGAATTTGCTTCCATGCATAACAAACAGGAACATTATACACGCATTATCAAAACTGATTTTGGTTACCCATGAACCAATTGGTTAATTTGGTTACTCTATCATCACCCTCAAACATAAATGCTTATTTACTGAAAATATCCCATTATAAAAATAAGTACTGTATAAAGAGCATCAAGTATGTTACAGCTAACTGTTCATGAAAATTCACACTTAATACATTGTTCTCCCTGAAAATAAACAGGGATACCAAGAGGTCTCAAAAATTAGAGAATGGAGCACAGACAGGCTTCATGCCTGATTTACTGCTACAGGATGACTACTTTAAGGGTCGCCTGGATCCTTACTCATTCTTGGAAAATCCAAGAAACAACTGCACATCTGAGCACAGAAGGGGGGAAAAGTATTTAATATAAAGAATATTTTTTATGTTCAATAATTCCATTATAAATGTATAACAAAGTTAGCCATTCAAAAATGATTTGATGGGAGCTGTCAGGTTTTGGAAGCATTATTATACACTTCAAATGTACCAATGTTAAAAACTAGAGCTTTACAAAATTATCACACCTGGCAGAAACATGCTTAGTTTTTCTTTTATAGCTAATATTAGTTTGAGCAATCTTTTTTTTAAATGTTCATTTAGACATTTTAAGTATGCCAGTACTCTATAAATTTAACAGCTTTTATATTTGAACCTCAACTGTCCAGCTAGATACTGTTCTGTTCAAATATATATATCTTTTTAAACCCTCAAACTAGTTAATAACATATTAGACTCGCATCTGACTGCAAACACCACCACAAATATTTGCTTGCAAAAGGAAGATGGATATACCTCAATATTTTAAACACACGTTAGTTTTAATCCTTCCTTGCCTTTTTCATGGCTGTATTAAGTGTAAAGTTTCAGAACATTAAGGAACTGAATGTGTTTAAATTGAGCTTTCATGTTGAGGTTAAGGAAGAACACACATTTTTTTAAAAGGCAAACTCCTATTAAATGTGTAGTACTAAATCATTGGTTTCTAAAAAAATAAACCTGAATATTTTGCCCATAGTGTAATGTAACTGCTTTGGTATAGGTCAGTGCTAGCAATTCCGTCCACTACACCATAATATAGATGCCAGTTATATTATCAGAGATTCTGTAATGAAAAATATTAATTCCATTTCCAGTGGTAGATTTGTAGTATTTGATGTCCCGCCATGAATTACAGGAATCAAAGCACTATCCAGATCATTTAGGTAATGCTGTGGAAGAAGTTGACCTCCAGATCCTGCTTGGTATTCCACCTAAAATGGGAGAAAATTGTGTTCAATTTACTATACCAAACCATACATGCAGAAGAACACTATTTAGATTTCTATCCTATACGCGAAGCTTTAGACAATTTGTTTAGAATTTTAAAGAGAAATAAAATATTGACCTCTTTCATATTGTTCTACAAAGTTTCACAAAAAGCCCTTGTTGGGAAGTGGTCACACACAGAAGTGCAACTGTTTGTGGGTGGGTGGTGTGGGGTAGCAAGCTCACCCAGCTCCAAGACCTCTGTAGCCAATGGATGGAGCCAGGCTGTCTCTCTCCACAATGACTAGGTTCTTACTAGGAGTGCACCCAAACTCTCATAGCAGGTCCGTTCATCCAGGGGATGGACTATTTGTGATGGCTGACAGGTGTGATGCAATGCTATTTGGGAAGGAGGATGCAAGCCCTCAGTAGTCTGGGGCAGGCTGTTTTTCATTAACTGACAGGAGTTACCTCTAGTATGTTGAGGTGACAAGCACTGTAGCAAACAAGACTCATTGGGTGGTGAGCCAAAGCTTCTAATTTGCTAAGAGTTTATGACTTTTATCCCTTCCAGATTAAGTTCATTTTGTATATGAGAACTGAGGTGAAGACATTTTATACAACTTTTCCCAAGCTCAAAACAGGTTATATAAAAATTGAAACAAGATTTAAAATCCCCAAATGGCTATATATTATAATCACTTATATGGATACATAGCGGCATCATTTTAAAAGTTACCATGTCAGTATCCATGGAGACTCTAAGGCCTATCTTGTTCATTCCGTTACTTTTCAGTGTTTTGAGATGCTGACGAAGAGCAGTACAAGAAGCCACTGCAATTTCTTTAGCAAACTGATGAGCATGACTATATAGCTCGTTGGCCTTTAAGAGATAGAACACCTGAAATGTAATTAAAGAACCGTTAGCAATGGTAGATTTGTTAATCACCTAAAATTAGCAAGACAACTACTGCAGTAGCATAACATCTCTAAAGCAATGTTTAATGCAGGTTTGTTGAATCAAGGATATTCACTAGGTGCCTGTAATGACAACCCATCATTTTAAAAACCGATTGGTTGTTGTGTACAAGTGGGCATGCTGCCAGAAGCACACCTGCCTCTTTTGCTTTTACCCCATTACCAACAAACAGCTCCTTCATAGGTTGTTGAGCATGACGTCTGAACCTAAACCAATGGGTTGTTTAGGGGCTTAACAACCCAGCAGTTAACCCAACAACAAACCTTGGGTTAACTGCTGTATTGTTTAACCCCTAAACAACCCATCAGTCTGGGTTCGGAGATCACGCTCCACAACCTACGAAGGAGCAGATTGCAGGTTGTGCAGTAAAAGCAGTAGTAGTTTTTTACGTGCAAACGAGGTTTAAAGGTTGTCAAGGGATAAGAAATATTTAACCATAGCTAAAAGTGTAATAAAGGTACACAACCTTTAGAGAAGAAACCATTCTTTAAAATGGAGCTTAACATTCTGCAATAAAGTTGTTTTATGTACAACTTTACAACGTGTATGTATAAGCAGTAAAAGCCTGTGGAAAGCCACAGGCTTTCCCTCATATACACTGATGTGGGCAATAACTTTATTAGGACAACTCAAATACCACAAAATAGCGTGCAACTTTTTGTGAACTTTGAGCTGGCCTAAATATGGAATTGCCCTAATATGGGTTTGGGATTTTTCTTATAACCAACATAGCTACCTTTGCTATTAGCACAGTGCAGCATGCAAAGCCAATCTAAGCTAGATGCTACCAAAATCAGGAAGTATTGGGCAGGGGTGAAGGTGAAGTGTGACTATTTGTAATCTGTCTAGAGAACATTGGTTATTGGGCAGATTAGAAATATAGTACATAATAAATAAAGTGCAAGGAATGGGAATTCAATGTGTAGACCTCCTACTTAATGTATGAGGAGATGTGCATTCTAGAGTTGTCCAATGTCCATTTTTGTTTAATATCCCTGAAACTAATTCTACTCACCCTTTGAGTTCTTGCAATTTAGAATCCACAAATAAAAAAGTGTGTATCTTTCTCATAGAGTAAATAAAGAAAGCAGCCTAGCATATAATTAAAAGTTGTTGGAAAGATGGTTTGTCCTTGCAGAACAATGTGAACTAGCAGACGTGAAAACTCAGGACAGTACACAGGTACATTTGGCCTTCAAATTATATAGTCGTTTATTCTATTAGCACTGTAAATCCTTTGCATTTCAGAAACTCACACAATGACTATCCCATCATTATTATTATTATTATTTATTTATTTATTTGTATCCCGCCTTTTGCCCAATGCTGGGCCTTAAGGCGGCCCAATGCTATCATAGTGGTGGTGGGAATCAATATGCTGCCTTTCATCAGTCAAAACAATGCTGGCTGAATTATTTTTCAACTTCTTAGTTCAGGTTCAAACATGTTGGGTGTTTTCCTAAGCAACTCCAAACAAAAATATAACATTCATATTTTAGTAGGCTAAAGGGCCACCATAAAGAAAATGAACTTTAATTCAAGAAAGAAAATATGTAGTAAACACATTTACATCTTTAGAAAGTAAAGAAATAACACAATGATGGGAGAGTAAGGGCTGCAGATGAGGGCACGCTGGTTGTTGAATTCAGTAATCTTGTCTCTGCTTCACATTCAGATGTCTTTTCAATCTTCTAAATAGCATCATTTAATTTTGTGAATATCCGTTATTTTAAAAACAGCAATATTTACTTACTTCCGTACACTTAATAAGTTTTTCGTCCATTTCAAAATATTGTTCTTGAACTATTTTTTCACTCTGAACTCCTTCCATAGATTTCCCATCTATTGGGCTTGTAACTCTATGAAGCAAGGTTAATAATACATTAATCACTAGTCAGGCTTTTCTGGTTTCCTCCCCTACATAGTCACCTAGTTCACACATCACACTTAGTTTGCAATCATAGCTTAATAAGCCAGAATATGAATGAGTAGTGTGTACCCATATGCAGCCACTGTCCTGCCACTTTACCCCTCCCTTCATACGAGAGGCGAAACCATCAGGATTGATCATTTAAAAACACCTTGATGTTACATGTGAATAGGGAATGTTGGTTAAGCGCTTCTAAAGAAGCCTGGATTGAAACAAAGCCAGCTTTAAAGTTGACTTATTGATCGTGGTTTGTTTGAAACATTTAACCATAATTCCCACTTCACATGTAACAGGAAGCTATGTTTAAGTGCTGTATCCTGACTTGTTTTCCTGCTCACTTAAATGGGCATATCCTGGTTTATTAAGCAAGAATTTTTGGCTTCCTGTTACATACAAATGCAGCCATTGTCGAATGTTTAGGTGCACAAGCTTTTTGTAACAGATCAAGCTGGTATGTCACATTATGTAGAATGCTATGTCTTATTGTTTCCTACTGTTAATTTCTGAGATCAAATGGGGTGAAAATGTAGAAGTACAGGATCCAAAAAAACTGCTTAGATTCCCACAGGAGACTTGCACTAGACTTTTCTTTAAATAGCTGAATATCATTAATAAAAGCTGCTTGAAAGCCCCTCAGTTTTAAAAGTAGTTTGCCATGGGATTCGGAAAGATAATTTTGAGACCAATTAATCTAAAACCCATTCAGGTTCTTCATGACCTATTATTAGACTCCCAAATCAGACCAAGGGAATCCTCATCATACAATTTGCAACTGAAGAACTTACTGTCCCCAAGTAAGAAGTAGTTGTATCTTGTAACTTAATTGGATGTTTTCTATATTTACTTCTTTAAAAAATGGGACCGAAAGATGCTCTTGCATGAGTAAAAAGCACTTTCATTCTCACAAGGTGCACTCCACCAGTTTCTGCTGCTTCCACCATCCCACTTCACCCTTCCATGCCACATTTCACACCATTCTGAAGGGTTCGCAGAACACCAGAGAGAACAAGAAGGAGACCTCACTGCATAAGAAGAATGGTCTTCACATGTCTTTAAATCCAAGTCACATTTTATGACTGAACCTGAATCTTAGAATACTGTAAGTGAAAACTTTAAATACCTAGTGTACCTACTTTAAACTGATCTTATAAACAGTTATGTAAACATAATCTAGAACTGTTACAGTAGCACTGTGTTAGCATTCAGATTTCCTATTCAATGATTTTGCTGAACATTCACAGTCTTACTGTAGCTTAAAATCATTCTACAGATTGCTCCTCTACCTACTTATACATGTTTAATTGTAGGTAAAAGGACCAGGATAACCAGCAAAAATAATCTTAAGGTGGGCAGAATCAACTAAATTCAGAATTGCTTTAAAATGTCCATAGCATAGTCCTTGGAGTAGTGGAGTAATCTACACACGTTCAGATTAATTACAAGCACACAAGCTTAAAAGAGAAAAATCTACACAGATTCTGTAAATATTATATCTTCTACCCCCAAAAAAAGTTGACAACATTTTGCATTAGAACTTTTATCAACATGCACTTAGGCTTTAGTAAAAATCATACCTCACATTTGTTTTTTCTTTATTTTCTACCCAACAAATGTCTACATATTCTCTCAGATCTCCTGAATCTACTTTGCCACATGTAATTCTGAAGTCCTTTTTTTCTCTTAAAGCTTGACGTAAGCCATCCATAGTTTCCTGAGTTATTTGTACCATTATTCCATCTATGAAGAAAAACAATTTTATTAAAAACGAAAACCAAATTATGGATATTTTGCTACAATAGTAAAGATGCACTCTGACAGTAAAGATGCATCTCTGCCAGTTGCCCTGCAGAACATCCAATATATCACTGCCATGTCAGATACACCAGTGGCACCTCAGTTATGCTGACTGAACATGCCACTAGTGAAGATACACCAGCAGAAAAGCTAAAATTAGGCAGTCATGGGCAGGACAGTGTGAGAGCACCCTTATGGCATATCTTATACTAGTGGTGGACAAGTGCTTAAGAGTAAATATCCATCATCCTAAAGCAAGAAGGCCTTTATTCATAACAATATTATCAGCATTTGAACTAATTATTTGGAAAGAGAAAGCATCCATACCTTCAACAATGCTGGATTTAGCAAGGAATCCAGAAGATGTTTTTAGGGCTCCATTGAACACAACAAAGCTTGCACCTGTAACTGAACAGATATCATATACTTCAACTACCGATACTAAAAATGTTGTATTAACATAGTTTGAGTTGGTATGCAAACAGTGCACTATACTGGATGTGCTCACAATTCCTGTAGTACTAGAAAATAATACTATGCTTGAAACATTCATCATAAGGGCATGTAATGCCTGTTTAATTTGCAATAATTAGCAAGTGACACCAAAGTGGTCATAGTTGAGTAGAGGGCATGTGCTTTTGCATACAGAAGGTCCTAAATTCAATCCCTAGCAAAAAAAAATCTATCACAAGTAGCAGGGCTCAGAAACATCTCTCTCTGTCAAAGGCCCCGGAGAACTGCTGCCAGTCAGAATAGGCAATACCAGCCTGTGATGAGCTAATGGTCTGACTCAGTATAATGCAACTTTATATTGTAGAGGGCTAATAACAGTTTTTCATTTTTATGTTTATATTAGTATAATGCTGAACCTCCAGGATAGTGAGAGATCAAAATTCAAAAGTAGGAAGGTGCTGTATACTAACAACTTATTTCATGATAAACTACAGACTTTCTACTGTGAAACAAGAAAGGACATTTCTTAAGGTGATGGATATTAATATTCTTTTTCTACACCAAAAAAAATGGTCCCACATCTCAGACTCAAAATGTGGACACATGCTCCATTGACTTTAACTCCTTTTTCAATACACTTACTTTTCCTAGGGTGTCCAGTAGCACTGTTCGCTTGTGTCTGATAGACTCCATCATCATTCTGTACACAAACTAAGTGAGAATCTGCCTCAGTACTAAAACTTGCTCCAATGCTAATGACGTGTTCATTAGAATTATTCATTACTTTCATCACCTGCAGTTACAAAAATGCCATTAATTGGTTTTGTATAGAATCCTTGCTTCATTTATTAATTCCGAGCTCTAAACTAGGTTTCTAAGGCTGAAATACTGTGCACACTTAAATGGAAGTAAGTCCCACTGAATACCACAGAGCTTACGTCTGAGTTAAGGATGCATAGGATAGGCTGGAAGTGAGACTAATAAAATGTTAGCCACCTGTACATAACCTCTCTGATCTCCTTGTATCTCTCTCAAATTCAATCTCTGCTTTTTAGCACCCCGCTTTTTGAGAAAGTCAATGCTATCACTTCTACCTTGTACAATGTACATCACTGTCTTACACTACAAATCCCTTTCCCCACGCCAGCTTTGTGCTTGGCTACAGGAACCCACTGTTTAGTCTCATAAAACCTAGAGAAATATTGTTGAGGGCCTGGTACTGTATAGTGGTCTGGTACTGTAAAGTCTAGATGTCCTATAGTCTTCTGCTGTTATGTTTTTGCATATCAAGAGAAATTCAATAATACAAGTAAGCAGAGCTATAAACAGTTAAAAGAAGAAAGGTTTCTAGCTCAGTTTTCACAGATATCTTAGTATGTCTGCACCAATGTACCAACACCAACAAAATGCAGCATCACCTAAACAACTATATAAGCAATTCAGATACTAGGCTAACTGGGTCTCCCATTTAGCAGCTGGTTTGCCACTATATGAACAGCTAGATGGACTAGATGGACCCTTGGTCTGATTCAGCATGACTATTATGTTCTTAACTGCAGTGCAGACATAATAAACCATGGTTACAAGTGGGAGGGGCTAGGGAATGTGTGTACAAATGAAGGGCTGGGGGAAGGAAGTGCATGATGGTGCAGCTCAGTCTTGATCTTCTAAGGCAGCGATGACTAGACAGTAGATCTTCAGAGTTTTGGACTTCAACTCCCAGAAGCCCATGCCAGTATGATCAATGGTCAGGAATGCTGGGAGTTGAAGTCCAAAACATTTAGAAATCTACTTTCTGCTCACTCATGCTTTAAGGCTTACATCTAGCAACAGCCCCTACTATAAATTATACTTACTTCATTATATCTCCTCAGAGGTATTTTTATGCAGCTTCTACCCATTTCCATATGAATAAATAAATTACATATTGTATTCAATGTATATTGATAGTTCCGAAGATCCTGTAATATAATAAAAGTTGATTAACCTAGATGCTTCATTTTGAACAGTATGGTTAACTTATTATTACTGTCCATAATATGGAAAGGAATCAATCATATGGGGAAAAAACCAGGCATAAAATCACCCTTTTTTTCCTGGAAGCTGTCGCAAGGGTAGTAAGCAAGCAGACAAAAGTGTCCTAGGTGATAACCCAAATCCTCTTTTATGGTTCAGAGGATCAAGCAAGCTAAACATGAAATTAGTTTACTGATCCATGCCAATATTACCAATGGAATTGATGAAAATTCTTATTCCAGGGGAGTACTTTTCTGAATTCCTAATTTCATTAAGAAATACTATCACATGAGCAGCATGGTTATATACCGGCTAATATGAGATATTTCTTTGTAAGTAGGTAGTATTTCTGGGTTTTTACAACCCATTACAATTAACACCAAGTGTTTAATTAATTATTTGAAACCTGTACAGGAAGTGTATTAAAACCAGTAAGAAATTAGGCAGTTTTATAACAGGCCACCTATAATTTGTTCCATCAAGTCCACTTAATTAATGTAGTAGATATTTGTCTTTAAGCAACACACAAAAGTAAACAGAGATATTTTTCAAGCAATTAAAAATAGATTCTGAAGTCCACCTTCAGTTTTGTTTCATCTTACAAATTCTTACAGATAATCATCTTACAGATAATTATCTCTCACATAGTGTTATTAAACTATTTAATACAGAGATCTTGATTTCTTTTTGACGTTGCAATTTTAGTATCAACAACACAGCAAGAATGAAATACTGTATTTCTTCGATTGTAAGACGCCATCGATTGTAAGACACACACTAATTTCAGTACCACCAACAGAAAAAAGACCCTAAGACACACCCGCGATTCTAAGACGCACCCTATTTTTAGAGATGTTTATATGGGGGAAAAAGTGTGTCTTAGAATCGAAGAAATAGGGTATCAGAGGAAAAAAGTATACTCACAACAAGTAAATTCATGACTGTGTGTCCTATATCTCCAAACAAAGGCTTTCTATGTCTGACACTTGTTAAAGGTGTTGGGTACACTAGCAAAAAGAAAAACAAACAAAAGTGACTAATTTCTAAGTAACATAATTTCTAGAGGCTGACATTTGGAGCTGGTATTGCAAAGTAAAATACACTGGCTGGGAACTAAAGGGCTGCAAAACCAGTTCCACAAATTCAGTGGGAGTTTGGCTTACAATTTTCAAACTGCTGCCCCAGATGCCATATAGGAAATGCCTTGATAATATAACATGGATGTTTGCTGTCCAAAATATAATAGCAAAAATGCCACTGGACGTACCCAAGCCCTTGGGTGCATATTTAGAATCTAATCCCTATGTTTGAACCCCAGTTAATAGTCTTAAGATTACTAATAACCACTGATAAAACTATTCTTCCTGAATTATAAGAAGTCATCAAAACTAGTGGCCATAACCATATTTTCTGGCAGCAAATTTGTCAGTCACAATTATGTACTGAAAAACCTTTCTTTTTTCTGTCCTGAACTCAGTGTCAATTATTTCACTGGATGACACAACATTCCAGTATTTTTGAAGAGGGAGGAAAAGAGAATAGAGAGCCATAATTTTATAAACTTCTAATTTGTTTGCCTCCCCATCCAGTCTTTTAAAGACTAAAAAACTGCAATTATTTTAGCCTTTCCTTGCAAGACAGATGTTCTAATACCTTTATTGTTTTAAGTGCCTAGTTCTAATTTCCAGCTCTACAATATCCCTTTTGGAGATTGGCTGTCTGAATTGCATGAAGTACTTCAAATACAGCTAATATCACTATATAAATAGCATGGCAAAATTTAATTTTAAACCTCTATCTAATAATTCCTAAACTTAAATGTGCCTTTTGCTGCCACAAAACAAGCTAGCACTTCCACTGATTGTTCTTTTACAAACTCAAGACCTCTTTCTTCAAGATTAGGGGTTGGTGGATAAGGGAAGTGTTTTTGTCCCAATATTTTGCACTTATTTTGAATATCTACTACCATTTTGCTGCCCATTCATCTAGTTGGAAGAAATCCTCTGAGAAGCCCTATAAGTGCTTGCGATATCAGCTTCCCAAATAATTTGGCAGTATCTTTAAACTTTAAGCAACTTCACTGTTTATCCTCAATTCCAGATTATTAATGAATTTATAAATAGGAGACACCCCGATAGATCCTGGGGTCCTGCAGAATTGAATTGGCTTCCTACTCTCCTCTTCATTTTTTTAAAAAAACTAATTATGAAACTAGTAGTCATCTACTCTTAAAGGAACATTTGGAGAGAGGCTTTGTCAAGCATTTACTGAAAAGTATGTCTATTTATGTTTACCCTACCTAAGTGCTTGTTGACATCCCCAAAGTACTCTGAAAGACGGTGGATGAGACACAACTTTCCATCACAGAACATTGTGCCTCACCAACCTCACTACGTTCATCTAGTGAGAAATGGATACAAAACAATCCTCGGACTCAAGCAAATTAACAAAATATTGAAACTACAAATATTAATCATTTGTTATCCAATTCCTTCCATTATATGTATATTGGCACTTCTGTATATACTGCTGGGAAGGGCCTTTGGATGGATACATACATTGTTTCTTATTAACCGTGAAAAACTGTGGAAAGAGATGCTCATAGGACCATGAAATGTACTACTGAAGGATTCCATAGTAAGATGAATAAATGGCACTGACATTTACAAACATACTGAGGAAACAGATCACAGATATCAGGTCAATATAGAATATCTGAATTGTCTTTCAAATTACTGCATAGATTTGAGTATTTGAAATAGTAGAGATTAAAACTCACCCCCATATTCTGCTCCCAATCTCAACATCAAACGAATTGGAAAAACCTTTGCCCAAGGTACCTCCTGTTTCTGAATAAGAATGCCACATAAAAAAGGCTGTTTTGGTAATTCAAGATCATCCAGTTTCTGAAAAGTTGGTGTAACAAACAGGAATCCACCATGCTCCTTGCTACCAAGAAAGCCTTCAGCAAAGGTAATATTTTCCAGATTTCCTATGAATTTTCCTGGTTATAAGAATACATGTGGTTAAAGTCATAACAAACACACCCTTGATACAGTCATTGAGATAATTGTCATGGAGAGTCTGACTCAAAATAAGAAATTGGTTTGCTATTGCAAGGTCCATGTGTAATATCCAGAGAAGCATGAGTGGAGTTCTGCTCATCCAGTGGGTCTTTTCTGCCGCCACCTTCCCACTACAGCCCCATGCAACCCCCAACAAGGCACTCAAGGGTTGGGGGACAAGGCTTCTATTCACACAAGAGCAGCTTTTGATCCAAGCCATAGTCTATATTAGAATAAATTTAGTAATCTAATGCTTTCAAACTACATTTCAGACAATCCAGCATTCCCCAAAATGAAATCAGTAGGGAGTCGACATAATTCCCTGAAATACAGCTTGTCCATTATTATTGAGGTTCCCCTTCAAAGAGGTGTTGAGTCAGTCCAAGGGTAGAGTAGTTCACACAGGGAGACAATGATGCTAATCAGGCTTGTCAGTGCCCTCATGTGAACTTAAGATGGGCTGTAATGTCACAGGAGTTCCATGTCAGACAAATCCACCTGGAAAAGATTCTGTCAAAATGCAAATTTTGAAAATCACTGTCCTAGATCCTTCTGTTCTGACAATACTGCAATACAAACATGATTACAAATCTGATCTTTTGGCATGTTTGGGTATAGAAGTTCAGTGAAGAGAACTAGACAGGACTGACATTCAGCTCCTTCTATATCTAAAATCAACTAAAGGTGATTGTTGCTTTCATGAAATTGGACCCATCAACAACTACAAATTTTTAGGGGTTTTAAAAATTGTAACTCAAAAGTGAATTTTAACAGGTAGAGATGGAATGGCTCAGGGAAGAGGGAAACTGTGCAAATATATCCAATGAGGTGTTTGGGTTTTAATGGCTTTGCTGGCCATTAATAGTAATGTGTAGATTTAAACCAGCCTCTGGCTGGGGGATTCTGGAAGTTCTAGTCCAACACAACTGGAACACACCAGATTGAGGAAGGATGATTTAAATGGTGCTTTAGGACAGGCTTTCCAAACGTGGTGCCCTCCAGATTTTTGGAATACAACTCCCATCAACCCAGTGTTCACTTCTAAATACCATTTCATGAAGTTTGATACAGTCGGCTTCAAAAGTTTAGTAAAGCTTCATACCTTTTATGGCATCCTTATATATGTTGATAAATAGTTTGAAGATTTCTTTAGGAACATCATCTTCATTTGGCAAACAAAGTAACAGTACAATAATTTCTGCCTGTCCCAAGCCCTGCAGTCCATTGGTTGAGAAGTACCAGCATCTTTCCGAATAATCTTAAAGACAAAAAAATTAAGTACTAGGCTGATACTTTTCTTGTTAAATGCAGAATGTTCAAAAATGCAAGGAGGTGCTTTTATTTTATTTTATTTTTTACAGTGGATCTCAGTCATTCCCTAATTAAATTCAATAGAGGGTAAATAGGCTGGGAGATCAATCATTGGATTTCACCAGGAAATGGAGGAATTTTGTATCCAGCAGATCCGAAGATGCCCCACCCAATCACCTGGAGCACCCTGTTTTGGGGGCTTTCGCTGGCTACAGCCAATGGGAAACATTGCTTGTGGCAGCCTTACGTCCAGAGATTTCCATAAGCATAACTTAGGCCTGGAGGAAGCGGACCTGTCAGGTGATCGAGCTCCTCTCTGCCTAGCCCCCACCCCTGGATCTGGGGGGGTAAGTGATCAGATTTTGTTCTATGTTAGCCTCAGGCATCCTGTATCACTTTACTTATAACAATGCTTTTACAAGTCTTAGAAAGTCTAATTTAAAAAACCCTATCATATAGAGATTGTTCCTACTCTTTTCACACATTTAAAAAACAGAATGGTGTATTTTGTTGATGTAGAAATATTTAAATTGTCATGTCACACAGACATATTCAAGAATGAAGGCATTACAGTGATTGTCATAAACTAAAAAAATGCATTTCACAACATTTGGCTTTCTGTACAGCTAAGAACTTTACTTTTCAGTTCTGCTTAATGAACAGTTAGAACTGTTCTACACCAACAAAACTCTGTTTAATTCAAGGTATCACCTTACCTATTTTTATATTCCTACTGATAATACCTAGGGCACTTCAGAATTACACAAAATATGACCCCTGTGCAAGTGTTATTCATTTCTGGACAATAAAATATGCCCAAAGCTCATGCCCTAATGTAAGAAAGAATGACATTTATTCAAAAGTAGATAAAATAAAACTCTGGAACTAAAGATTTAACCTACAGCTTGATTATCATTCATTTTTCACATTAGCAACTATACATGGGACAAATAGGTTTTACAAAGGTTTTGGGGCGGGGGGATATACTTACAAGGCAGTATCTTGACATTCACAAGTAGGTTTGCATTTAGGATGAAAGTTAATAGATTAGATTCTTCAAGTAGTAAAGTAACTTGCTGATGAGAAGGATGTTCTTCCACTAAGGATTCTAAAGAAAATAAATTATTAATTCAATAGAAGCTATATTTTCTTACAGGATATAGGGATACAATTGTAATTCTGAACTGCACAGTGTTTTTCTGGGTAACTGAAAATATAGTGAGGCAACTAGTGCACATGAATGAATCAAAGTGTTATAGTAAGCAGTGTATATAGAGCACAACACTGGGATGAATCCAAACCAAGTTAGTTAAACTTAAGCCCTATTGCTTTTAATGGTAACTAAATCATGACTAACATGATTCCAATGGAATTAAAGTTCAACTAGACTGAGCCCATTGAAGCCATTTTTACATGATTTTCTCAACCCTGGGTTTCACAAAACCAGGACTCTGGATATGGATCCTTTCCAGCCCCACTGTTTCCAGTCATGGTAAATGCCTTCTCCTCCCTCCCCAGGGGCTTGCCAAGCTTTTCAATTAGCAATAGAACTAAGAAGGCTAAAGGAGCTGCCCTTCTTCAAGATATTGAAAAGAAAAAAACAGCATAGTTTTCTGTTGACATCCAACTTGCTTGCACTAGAAACAACACAGCTTCATGGCCCGGAGAATGTGCCACAGGATTTGTCACACAATGCGAGTTACGAAGAATCTAGCCATTGATGCTAATCATGGACACAACCTACCTGCAATTTTAAATTCAAAGTCAATTTTTCTAAAAATCAAGTGCCCAACAGTAACATCATGAAAATTGTCAAGCAGTAAATGTTAGAATATTGGGATTTAATAACATTCGTTTACATGTAATGCATCATGTTAATATTAATATGTTTCTATAATTCCCAATGTCATTATTTGTTTTGAAATTGCAAACCAATATAATTCAACACATAATTTGGAGCAACAAGAAACAGTGCTATTTTTGAAACACACACACTCCCACTCAAAAACTATCCTGGTAGAAGACGCCTACCTTTGCCATTTTCTCCTCTTGCAAGCAGAAGCGGTGGCAACCTATCATCCTCAGGATTAAGGTTTATCTCCTTGCTAACACAGCTTTCAATACCACAAAGCATCCTGTAATCTAATGGACTAACAGGTACATCACTAGTTTCCTTCGCTGAGACAGGAACAGGATGATTTGCTGCTTCAACAATAGTGGGGAATTCAGCAGTTATCTCACAGTCAGAATTACTAGATAGCAGTTCAGATTGTCCTTTAGTGGGAAGACAGTCAGAATTACATGACAGTTCAGGTTGTCCTTTACTGGGTAATGTGTCCTCTTCTGGAAGAACAGAAGTGGAACAACGCAAGATCTCAGTTTGTCCAGCATGTGATTCAGCTTTTGGTTTTATATCAGTTGTTTTGCAGACAATGTCATTTGTTGGACTGTCAACCTATGACAAAAGTTCTTCAATTAGATATGACATCCACATAGTGTGAAATCTGTATAAGCATTTCAAATACGCTTTTGCCTTGAGAGGCAGTGTAAAACTAAACTAAAATGGAGAAAATAACATCAGGCATGCAGCTTACTGTGTGTTTACATAGACACAAGATGAAGGAATTATCTTTCACCTACCACCTGTCCTGATTGGCAGGTGCTCTTCAGTTCACCTATTGTTTTGCCATCCTTCAACCTACCTACAGTGGCCCAGTTCAGATGACACTCTGGGTTTGTGGTTGCGCTAACCACATGCAAAATGGGTGCAGACGACACTTTTAACCCTTTTGTGGTTAAGTTTGCCTTAACGTTAAAAGGATTAAGTGCAGCACCTGAGTCCTCCATGGGCAAAAATAATAGAGCCCGAAGTATAGAGTGGCCGAAATTGCCACGGCTGCTCTATACTTCGGGCACTGTGGCCATGGGGATGTGCTGGGGGGGGAGGGTGAGCAGTTTTCATATAAATGCCCATCGGAGGATGTGTGTGGCTGGGCTGGTGGGAGAGCGAGGGTTGTTTTGTTTTTTAAGTACTCACTTCAGGTGAGGAGCACTCCTGCGCTGCGTTCTGCCCCCAAAATACATTCAAAATGGCGGCTGCAACATGCTCCACCTTCCAGGCACGCAGCGCGCCGTGTGTGTGTAGAATGAGGGGGTTGGGCACTGGAAGGCGGAGCACATCGTGGCCCCTCATTCTACACGCACATGGTGTGTGACGGGCCTGGAGGGCGGAGCATGTCGCGGCCGCCAGTTTGAATGCATTTTTGGGGTAGAACGCAGCACAGGAGTGCTCCTCTGCTGCAGTGAGTACTTAAAAAAAAAAATACTTTGCCCTCCCCCCGCCCCCCCCATGGGCATTTATATTAAAGCCCCGCGCCCTACCCCCAGCCCAGTCACCCCCCAATGGGCATTTATATTAAAACCCCACACCCTCCCCCCCCCCAGCACACCCCCGATGGGGACGGAGCCCGAAGTATAGAAGAGCTGCGGCAATTTCAGCCACTCTATACTTCAGGCTCTATTATTTTGGCCCGTTAACCACATACAAGTGTCAGACAACACTTTTAGCCATGTTTAGTGCCGCTAACCATGTTGCAGAACGTGGTTAGTAAGCCTAACCACAATTGTGGTTAACGGACCAAAATCTTAGCCAAAATGTGTATCAGACGGCACACTAAACCATGGCTAAGAATTCCCTTAATCACTTTGTGGTTAAGCAGCATGGTTTAGCATGTTGTCTGAACCAGGCCAATGTGATATAGTGGGTAGAGTTTTGAACCGACTGGGAAAACCTAGATTCAAACTCCTGCTCAGCGATGACGCTCACTAACCCATCTTAAAGTTTGTGGCAAAGATAAAATGGAAAGACGGGGAACCTTACGTTCTTAACCACCCTTAGATTCTTGGAGTAAAGGAAGGATACAAAGGAAATACATATATACAATTAGTTTTCAATTCTGGATTGTATTTTTGAAGCACTAATAATACAAAAGAACAAAATACTATGAATTAGGAAGTTAAAAAGGGATATGTGGCATGTCAGAGAATGAGCTTCCAACTACAGTAGCAGCAACCCACTGATAATTTTTGAAGCTATAGACTAATGTGACATGATAATAGGGATTTCCTCTTTTGCTTTCTGTTATCATACACCTCACAAATAATGCAGTCTTTGCAAAATGGTTAGATAGAAATACAAGACACACACACTGGGTGTTTCTGTGTCATCTATTTGCATGGGCAGGACAATCCCGTATCCTGTGACCTGTGTGAGTGTTGCATAAGCACACTCAAGCAGATCAGATGTACCCTGCATAATGCTAAATTTTAATACAAACAGAGGATTCAACAGGCATGGCAGAAGACTGGAGAACAAGAAAGCACGAAGAAGACTCATCACTGCAATGTCTCTTGTTGTCTTTTATCCCAAGATCAGGGAATGTAATGGAAGTTTGCCTGCGTTTGAGCTGTTCTTCTGATGAACAGTTGCCAAAAGACCTGGTATATTTTTCCAGTTCTCTATGAGTTAGCAGGTGTAAGGAAGTATTCAGGTTCTAGCAATGGATTTAGACAAAATCTGAGCAATATATTTGCTTTATTAAAAAGGAACAAAGTAGCATGGTGCAGTATCAGCAAATTTATATTGTCTAGTAAATTAGGGCTTACAGGGCATGGTTCCTGTGGGGATCTTCTGACTCCAGATGACAATTTTGTTGTGTCTGCAACTTCCCCATTGGGCAAAATACCATCCGCAAACCAAACTCTTCTCTGTTCTTTAGGGCATGGCCCTAAAGGAGGAAAAAGAAAAACACCAATTGGTATTTGTTACTTAATTAGTCCAACACAAAATTGCTAAGATTTCCAAAAGACATAAACACATAAATTCAAGTTGTTTCTCCCCCAATAGTGGCACATTTAAAATACGTGTGATAACTGAGAAATCTTTTAGAAGTGCATAGTATTCTAATATCTTCATACAAATATATCACAATGACATGGAATTTATCCAGCTAATGAAATCACACTACTGCTATACAAAACATATACACTATCTAGACAAAAGTTTATATGGTTATGTAAAAAAAAGGGGTGTGCACAGGAAATAGAAGTGACTAATTTAGAGAAGCTCCCTTTTCACATTTTTCACATAATGTCTGGAGGCATTGTCCTAAAGATGTTCATCCCACAAAGGGCTGTTTGACATTGTGCCTTGAGACTAAATTTCTCTGAGTGCTGCTGTTCACGTTACATCATGGCATGGACACGATGAAGTAGTTGCGTCACTCTTTAACTACAATGTCATTCAAGGCACTATCCAATAGATATTTATGACAAGTATATAACCACATTACAGACATCACTCCTAATCTCAACAGTCCTGTTAGAAATAAATCTTACTCTTTGTCCCACTGCCCCAAACATATCACAGTTTGAATGCTTAAGAAAAGAAATATTAACCAAAAATAGAGGTTCTTCCTTGAAAGACAATGTCTGTACTCCACATAACAAATGAACACAACCTCCAGTTTGCTGAGCTACAAAGTCATTGTGCAGAAAGGTCGTGAAATTTTAACTTAGCTTGATTATCTTAATATATTCTTCAGCTTACAATCACCATTTGGGTATTTAAATAAAGAAGTGAGTAATAAAACAGAAGGAGAGTTGGTTGTACCAGATGTCTGAGCTTCCTGCAAAGGTGCAACAGTTGAATATTCAGAGATACTGGAATTAGGCACAAGACCAGTTGGGCTCATCATCCTTTCCAATGCCTGTGCTAACAAACAAAATTAATAGAACTTTAATGTCACAGCTCTAAGTTATATATCCTACACATGCACACATAGTGGTATGAGAAGTATTCATATCCCTAACAGTTTTCAAGGTAAATTTAGGATGGGTCACACCTAGTTTCATTTTAATTAGAGCTGCAACCTTTGATTTTTTAAAAAACCTTCTCATTGACTGAAACATATATTACTATAATTTTTTTAATATACTTTTTAATATTTAAGGGCTATCTTAGAAAATGTATTCCCTCCTGTATGAGATATGGGTAAATGCCTCTTATCCTACTGTACAGGAGGCTATCCTAGTCTGGGTTACTCCTCTCATTCACTTCAGAAGGCAGGACCAAATTTCATTAAGTTGAAATCACCTTACAAGTGCAGGAGAGAACCTCTCAGCTCTGGTCCTGCCTAGCTCCATCTGCAAATTATTTTCATACATTATATGACCTTCTTTTCTCTATCCTGCCTTTTGTCTGGGGAACTTCCTGATATCAGCCTGGGTCATGCAGTGCCTTAGACAGGGAGACAGCACTGCACTGTGTACTGATACTTCAGAAGAGCTGCCAGAGGACTGGGAAGGCACAAGCAGGGAAGCATTTACTGACACCTGGTCCCTCAGGAGCGAAGACTGCTTGTACAAAAGGTGAGGTCACCACTGCTTCAAAGAATCCCTCCAAGTCCCAAGACAGCTGCAAAGGTGGGTTTAAGATTCTGCATTGCAACGCAGATTTGCTTGAGCACTTAGTTCTCCCATCGTGGTGACATAAAATGCAGGGCCCAGTCTCCCCTTTGGTAAGTACTGCAGCTTCCCCATCTCCTCCTGTTATGGACAGCTTGGCACTTCATCATGAGTTCTGTTGCTAGATTCATCAAATTTTAAAAGAATTAGACTGGCAGCAGAGGCGGGGAGGGGAGATGGGTTGGACATTTACCTCAGGAAAGGTTACCTCAAGGAAGTGTAGCTCAGAAAAGGCAGGAAATAGTCTCAAACTGCTTTGTTGAGTCAGCAGTCCACCATTTTAGCCACCTCAGGGGAAATGGCAGGAACTTCCATTTCCGCATTTGACAGCCATTATGAGCTGACTACCTCTGCTTTTGCCCAAGCATCTTACTGCAGGCATTAAACTGCAGTTGGGCATTAAACTGAATAGCAGCAGGAGGGCCATCCTAAAAAAGTATTGCTCAGAAACATCCCAGACTAGGATACCCTCCTCCACTATGGGGATAAAGGAACGTTGGACTTACTGGGCCTGTTCAGACAACACAGTAAGCCATGGTTAGGCCACTAACCCTTTTGCAGCAAACGATTAGTGAGCATGTTTAAATTGTGGTTATGTAACCGCCATGGTTAGGAACAGTTCACACGACACACTAAGTCATGGTTCAAAATGCTTAACCACAGTGGATTAGCATGCCGTCTGAACAGGGGGTCACTGTGAAGGTTCCTTTTCTACAGTGGATGGAGGGTATCCTACCCACCCAGGTGAGATTATGTCTCACTGATGGGAAAGAAATGATATTTTCAGTTCACTTAGTGTTTTTGCTCAAGTTATTTAGAGGTTAGACTCTTATGTAGTACCTTTCTCTCTTCCCTATCTGTTATTCTTGTTCTTGCTGGGGGTGGGGTGGGGTTCCTTGTTGAACTGTTTGATGAGAATATTTTTGCCTTTTGAGCTATTTTATTTCCAAAACTGGGAGATTTCTGGAATGCTTTCCCACACAGGCAGGATGACTTCAACTTTTATGCAAATTTGGCCCTGCCTTCTGGAGCACATGGAAGGAGCAACCCAGAATAACAATCCTCCATCCACTGTAGAGAAAGGACATTTGCTTTACTTTCAACATTCCATTTCATGCTACCTAACCACAATACAGATATGCAATACCTAAACACTAGGAAAATATGCTTCTTACTTCAGAACTTTTTATTTTAGACATATTGAAAAATGTGTTTATTAAGTACATTTATATCCTGTCACTTTTCCATCAAGGATAGTGTTTCCAGGTACTGACCAGACTGAAAACTGCTTAACTTTAACAAAGAGCTGCATCATGAGCCCTCAGACAATACCTGGAAGCAATTAATTAACTGACTAAAACTCATACGATGAACTGATTAAGTTATATTTGTGTGATAATCTTAATTTTAACCATGACTGCATAACTACTGGGGAACAGCCGTAACTTAATGGTAGAGCAGGTGCTTTGCATGCAGAGGGTTCCAGGGAAAGATTCTTTTAGCAACAGCCCCACCTTTGTGGAACTCTTTTCTTGTGAAGGTACAGGCCTCATCATGGCAGGCCTTTAAATAGGTCCTAAAGATCTATTAGTTTACTATCGCTTTCTTTTAAATAAGGATTTTATCAGATTGCTGTATACATTACTAGCTGATATGCCTGGCATTGCTCGGGTCCATGAATAATGTTTATAACATTTATTTGATATATAATAAATTTCTATGCAACTTATTCAACTTTAGGTTGGTTGTTTTTTTTAATTTGGTTGAGTTAGTAAATTGTTTTGTTAGGATAAATGAAAAATTGCGTTAATAAGAACTGTATTTTAATTAGAGCTTCGTGATAAACTACATTTTTTGTTTTACCTGAAATGCCTAAACCTCCCATCATGCCTTGGCCAGAGCAGCCGTCTAAACTTCAAAACCAATCATGACACACAACACCCTTTCTACCAGCTAAAAAAGATGCAAACCTAAGAATGTGTTTTCAAAATATATCCAGCATTGCCTAGATAACATATAGTAGGGAAGCAGAACTCAGTGACTTGGGCCTTTTATCTGACATACCTGTGCTCTGAAGACACACCAAGGCACTTTTTAATTTTAATTTTTTTTAGTTAAATGGTCAACCCACCACCTTATGGTGCTAGTGGCATTATGCCACTGCTATGGAGCCAGATAGAAGATAAAGCAATTTTCAATATCTCCAGCTGAAGAATTTTTTTTATGTGATGTTCTGAAGGAATAATAGCAATTTGTACTGGTCATGACCATGAGTCATAGTTTAGTGGCAAGAGAAGACTCTTGCTCACCCCCGCCACCTCCCCATGTCTGTGAGATAAACTGGGTCAACTTCTCTTTATGAGAAGCTGGGCAGATTCTGGCCCTTCTTGGGAAAATTCCCTAGGACACCTGGTTGGCCACTGTCAAAAGTCATAATACTAAACCAGATGAATATATATATAGTCTGATCAAGCAAAATACTTCATATGTTCTAACAGTCATTGTAAGCAACATAACAATCACACCTTACCATCATTTTAAAATGTTTTTTATCAGAACATATGAAAGCAGCTGCTGTTCTCTGTGACCTAAAATGTTTTCATATCTACTACAAATTAATCTTTCAGATCATGATTTAGAATGAAAATGTTGTTCATATTGGGAAGACTTGTTCCAACATCCAAAAATTATTCTAGTTACCTTTTCTGTTTCTTCTAATTCTCTACATTTTTTTTTACCTTTGTTAATGGATTCATAGCAGCTTATACAGACTCTTGCTTCTTTATCCAAATAGTGGAGTTTGCATTTTCGATTGCAACAGGAGGCACAAAAAACCTAGATTCATACAGAAGATAAATTAAGATTTCATAAATATCTATCTATCTATCTATCTGGATCAAGCAAGAGATTACAATCATAGTACTAATTACACAAGGCACAAACAAGTGGAGGAATTACCACTAGATAAGAAACATAGATAATTTATGAAAAACTAACTCTACAGCATAACACTGACACCTGGTGGAGAATGAACATGAACTTCGGAAAAATCTGCACACCTTAATTTGTACTGAACATGTTACGTGTAAACTCACAATTACTGTTAATAAGAATGACTGATTGTTAAAAACTGAAATTTAGAAGGAAGAAACAGAAACCCAAGCATGGTCTGCCTCATTTTGTTTTCTGAACTATTCTGAATCACTGTAGTATACTCTGTAGACTGGCAGACTTTGACAAAGTTACCTGAGTGCAAAAGCCGTGAAAACTCAATGGGTAACCTTGGGCCAGCCATTATTTTTCAATATAACCACAGAGAGTTGTTCTGAGGATAAAGCAGGATAGCACTATGTATGCCAACCTAAGCCACTTAGTGGAAAAGTAGAATACCACTTTTTAAAAAGTCACCTCTCTACCCTCCATCTTCATTCCTAGAATCAGGGCAAGAGAAGAGATCAAGACTAGGCTGCCCAGCCTTCTAGGACAGGAGTGGGGAACTGCCAACGTACAGCAGGTTCCTGTCCAGTCTGTGGCCTCTCCTCCATGCCCCCTTATCTTCAGCCCCACCCCTCTCACATTCCCTCCAGGAGCTTAAGCAAACTGCCTGATCAGAAACAAAGATCCCTCTGTCTCTGGTCAGGCAGCTCGACTGCCTGGCCAGGGGAAGAGAGGCTGCTGTTGGAAGAACAGATTATATTGTTACTCCATCAACAGCCTGCTGCATTTCCATGTTGGGCAGTGAGAAAGAGAAGCTTCTTTTTCCCTCTCCAGAACAAAAGCTAAACGAACTACCTGAACAAATATAGAGTAATCTGTCACTGGATAAGTGTGAGAAAGGGTGATGGTGAGCCTACCCACCCCCTATTTCTCTCCTTCTATATTATTGAGGAAGTTCTTATGTGGGATGGATTTTGCCCCACCAACAGGGTGTTCCCAAAACATTACCCTTGAGGGAATATGGTCCTGGGTAGAAAAAGGGTTTCCTAATCCTATTCTAGGGCTTATTTGAGCCAGGGCTCATCTAGGATCAGCTTCCACACATCTTCTCAAAGCTATTGTACTGCCTGAAGCAAATACCAAATATCTCACCACCTTTCATACACCTGTACTTTCATCATAGTATTTCCAGGTCTCAGGAAAAAAAAACCTGCAGGCACACTTGAGTCTCAGCACATTTCTTTTTGAGGACTCTGCAGAAGTTTTATTCAAGCTTGCCTTTGGAAAAATCCTCCTCCCTTTAGCAGTCATAGCCCAATTTTTCACCACTGCTTGCCTGGCTTTTCCAGAAGCAAACTAAGAAAGAAGGCTGGTCTATGGCTCCCTTTCCACTTGTCTTTTTACAAATGACAGGGGGAAAAAAGGACAAATCAGTCAGAGGTTAGAGAACGTAACTTTCATTCCCCAGTACACTCGGCCTACAGCCCTAACTTTAAAAACTTCAGTGGGTGTCAGGTACCTGGACTTTTGCATCCTGCTTTTGACAACCATTCCCCTTTGCAAATTGTAGATTGTATTCAACCCTAGAATACAGATTAAGACCATTTTTCTTTCTTAACTAGAATCAACAAGATATATTATTTGTTCAGTAACTAGGAACTGAGTATTTTGACCACTTTATTGAACCTTCAGTGAGTAAAATTTAAAGCTGATAATTAACACTTAATAGTACTAGTTTATGCCCTGACTAAAGCCGATTTTAATAGGAGAGAGGGAACAATTGTTGTTAGTAAAGGAAAGTTTAACTCTAGATGAAAAATAGATCCCCTCTTCCCAACTACTATGAGTCTATGCATGATAACAAAAAATAGTTAATATTACTTACTTTCCCACAAGCACGACAGTGGTGTCTTCTTTTTGTAAATGTGAATTTGGCTTGACAATTCATGCAATTTGGTGCTTCTGAATCAGGAACCCAGGATGGCTTCTGCCCCAGGGCTATAGCTTGTTCCACTACTTTAGCAGGTTCTGAGATTACAGATACGCCTCCTTTACCTTCCAAGGAGCTTTGTGCATCAGCATTATTATAATTGAAGCTTGAATCAGGACAAATGTTATCATCTGAGACATGGGTATTTGGGATGGTGGAATTTATCACTTGAGGTTCAACTGTATTTGGACTACTAAACTCAGAACAATTTTTGGCTTTTGGTGGAAGGTGTAGCAACTGTTTTGGCCTTGCACCTCCACTATGCACCATCTGTTGGCTACTTGCAACTTCTGAAATTTCACCTCCAGTTTTATTTATGTGATCTGAAGTCTCTTGCTGAACCTGCCGTGTGCATTTTTCCACTAGAATCCCTAAACTAGATTCAGGATTGGATACTATACAGTTGAGATCGACAGGAGCGTCTATGTTCTTAAATTCCATTTCTGCCTGCAAATCATCACTTCTGGTGTTCAGCTTGTTTGCTACTATTAAGCTGTCATTAATCACATCAGATTCCAACAGTCCATCATCTGTGTCTTCTTTCAGAGGCTTTGAACTATTTGCTTCAAGACAATGTGCAGACAAGAAGGCATCAAGTTCAGCATCACTAATTAGCATATCACTTCCAATAATGTCTTCTTCCACAACTAGATCCATTAAAGCTCTGTCACCAACATCAATGGGCAAAACACTGCTGAATGCTTCAGGATTGGCAGCTGAAGAGGAACTAATAGTAGCAGCAGAGTCTTGGTGTTGGAAAGATTCACAGTTACTAGTAATGTTGTCAAAACTCACCTTCTCTTTATCTGTAAAGGAAGGTTTTCCTAGCCAGCATTGGCTGGTTTTGTTTTGAATCTCACCTTGTTCAGAAGGATCTTTTCTTTCAAACAATTCTCCTTTAGGGAGGGCACTCTTCTGGTTTTCTGTGTGTACAGTGTTGTTACTGATGACATCTACTACCTCACCCTCAGCAAACTTTCCATTTGTGTCATCAGTTGTAACCAATGACCCACATATAGAAACAGCAAGTGGAAGACAGGACAGTGAAGTCTGTACATCTTCAGAGACCTCTGGTGTTGAAGCTATGTTTAAAGCTGTATTGGTATTCTGTTCTGGACTACAGAATTTTTCCTCAGTACTATGTGTTTTATCTAATACTAGCATATTCTCATTCTGAGAATTCTCATCTTTAGGCAATATTAAGCTGTTTTTATTCAACTCATAGATCTTTGGTAGGTTAGAAGCTTCAGATTCAATTTTATCTTCTTTTGAAATGGTTTTGATGCTTTCTTCATGTATCATTTGACTTTTTCCATTGTTTCCATCCACTAATGTTTGACAAGGTAGCTTTTCACATGTTGACTCATTTTTGGAACTGTGTACAAGTGACATAACTTGGCCTGTAACTTGTTCTATCTTGTCAAAAACTTCATTCTTATCCAAAATTACTGTCTTTTCTTGATCCTCACAAGAGTCCACTTCATTTGTTTCAGAAGAGCTGCCTGTCTTTAGTTCCAGTTGACTCTGTTTTTCAGCTGCATCTCCATCAATCTGTTGCTGTGTATCACAATTAGCACTACAATCAACTGAGGAATTACCAGCAGTGGCTGGTACCAATGCTATATCAAAGCCAATAAGAGAAAGACTAGCCTGTGAGTCACCTAGCTGCAGTTTTTGAATGTACTCTGAATTACTTTTTGCATGGCTCAAATTACCTGTGTCACTAATGAGATCACAGACAGGTATACTGCATCGCCCCAGGCAAGAAGGCTGATTTTTATCTGAAGAACCACCATCCACCATGGACAGAAGATCTAACCCAGTGACATTTTTCTCATTCTGCTCAGAGTTCAGTTGTTCAAAATTTGCTACATTTGTAGTCTGAGTGGACAATAAGAGTTCATCTGATGTAGTACAACTAATATTTTCTTGCACATTTGGTCCCAAGAATTTTGGCTGCTGGTAATCTAATTCTGAAGAAAGTAAGTGGTGCTTGGAATCATGTGGATTTAAATTTCTGTTGTTTTCAAGTTCATCTAAATAAAAGATCAAATCAAATTGGTTAGACCTTCATTACACTTCTTGATATCATCAAAACACAAGGAACATTTAACTAATAAAGTGCCAATTGTTGTCCATTTTCTTCAGTTTCTTCTCATTTCCCCTGCCCTCCCCCCCCCCCCCCACTGTCTATTTTAGACTGCAGCCTCCTTGGGAAGAGGGAAATGGTGTGGCATATGCAACTCTCTAAAGCACCATGTATGCCAGCAGTGTGGTATACATTAATAATAGATTTTATCTACCTTTAAGCATTCTGATCATACACACAAAATGGAGGCACAAAGAATGAACTAACCTGTATTCTGTTCAAATTCATCAAGTAGTTTGTCCAAGTCAGAGACTGCAGCTTTAAAGTAAGTGTCCATTCTAGGTTCTGATCTGCTATGAGTTTCCTCCTCTTGTGCCTGCGCAAACAAGAATAAATTAAACAAGGGCAGGCAAGAAGGTAGATCAAGATCTACTGCTAGTTCTTGAGTGATCTGCAGTAGACCAGAATTATTACTGCCAACAGTTAAAAGGGACTGTTTGCAGGAATGATCCCGAAGGGAAGGGGGAGCACTTGTTATTATGTTGAATTATGTTGGATTATGTTATGACAAAGCATTATGTGTTAACAATTATATATTCAAGAATTTGTTAGGTATTAGTATGTTAATTGTTATGTTGGTTTGTATTTTATGTATTAAAATAAAAAAAATTAAAAAAGGGACTGTTTGCTTTTCTGAATAAGGCTACTGTAAAGAAGAAAAGGACTAGAGTGAAGTTCTGAAACTGAAAACATGCACCAGGGCATGTATTCAGATAATAATATTATTATTATTATTATTATTATTATTATTATTATTATTATTTGTATCCCGCCTTTTGCCCAATACTGGGCCTCAAGGCGGTATTACAAAGTTTAAAACATACATTTTAAAACATAGGAAAATAAATTTTTAAAAAAGGTTAAAATACACAACAAAATTATAAGTCAGTAGGGGGAGAAAACAAAACAAACAAAACAAACAAAGGGACAGGCCCTCGCCTTGGTGTCACCCCCTTTGGAGGCGCCCCCGCTGGTGGCGGACCCGCCCCCAAAGGAGCCTGCCTCTTAAGCTCCCTTAAAACACCATAACAGATGCACCCTATTCGTTAATTCTAAATGGATGTTCATAGAATCATAGAATAGCAGAGTTGGAAGGGGCCTACAAGCCCATTGAGTCCAACCTCCTGCTCAATGCAGGAATCTACCCTAAAACATCCCTGACAGGTGGTTGTCCAGCTGCCTCTTGATTGCCTTTAGTGTGGGAGAGCCCACAACCTCCCTGGGTAACTGATTCCATTGTCATACTGTTCCAACAGTCAGGAAGTTTTTCCTGATGTCCAGCTGGAATCTGGCTTCCTTTAACTTGAGCCCGTTATTCCGTGTCCTGTACTCTGGGAGGATCGAGAAGAGATCCTGGCCCTCCTCTGTGTGACAACCTTTTAAGTATTTGAAGAGTGCTATCAGGTCTCCCCTCAATCTTCTCTTCTCCAGGCTAAACATGCCCAGTTCTTTCAGTCTCTCTTCATAGGGCTTTGTTTCCAGACCCCTAATCATCCTGGTTGCCCTCCTCTGAATTTGCTCCAGCTTGTCTGCATCCTTCTTGAATTGTGGAGCCCAGAACTGGACGCAATACTCGAGATGAGGCCTAACCAGGGCCGAATAGAGTGGAACCAGTACCTCACGTGATTTGGAAGCTATACTTCTATTAATGCAGACCCAAATAGCATTTGCCTTTCTTGCAGCCATATTGCACTGTTGGCTCATATTCAGCTTGTGATCTACAACAATTCCAAGATCCTTCTCGTTTGTAGTATTGCTGAGCCAAGTATCCCCCATCTTGTAACTGTGCCTTTGGTTTCTATTTCCTAAATGTAGAACTTGGCATTTATCCCTATTAAATTTCATTCTGTTGTTTTCAGCCCAGCACTCCAGCCTATCAAGATCACTTTGAAGTTTGTTTCTGTCTTCCAGGGTATTAGCTATCCCACCCAATTTTGTGTCATCTGCAAATTTGATAAGTGTTCCCTGCACCTTCTCGTTCAAATCATTAATAAAAATGTTGAAGAACACTGGGCCCAGGACTGAGCCCTGTGGTACCCCACTCGTTGCCTCTCCCCAGTTTAAGAAGGTTCCATTGATAAGTCAGACAGCTTGATACCCAGAATTTACAGGAGTACAAAAAGTCTTTAGAAATACTTTAATAGGGAGACCTCCGCTCAAAACAACAACAACAGCCCAATGAGAACTAAGTATACTCAAGGCGATGGAATGCTGGATGAGAGTTAGAGGGGAAAGATGGAAAACTAAAGCAAGGGTAAGGGGGATGGAATGGGGCAGCTCAAACCCTGATCATGAACACTCACACTGCAATATTTTGTTGCAGGTCCCACTTGTTTTCATATCAGGTGTCAATTTTTTAACTGTAACCTGATCCTAGTAATACACAATAAAAGCCAAGGAGAACCCTTCAGTGAATGTTCATATTTATAGAAAAGTTACTTAACACTGTTATAATTCATTACTTTTTTTAAAAAAAAAAGTTAAATGTCATTGTTTTAAAGTATCTAAAATTCACAATTATTCTCAATATGGTGTTCCTTCGCCCTCAGACAAGTGCAACAACCATCAGCCTTCCTCCAGACCTCGGAGCTGAGGAGGGGGCAGGTTATCATCCCCACAGTCCTGTTCTGCTTTTTAGATGTTCTACATGCCTCTGAAATGCAACATAACAGGCCTCAGCTTTTCTTTGGACCATATTTAACTGTTTTTACCTACAGTTGCAAGATTTCTTCACAACTATATTCTAATATAGAATCCAACTGTGTATTAAGGTTGTAATACTTGTTGTAAAATCTGCATAAGGTTACAATATTATGCATTTCTTTGGTTGTAAAGGAGTATTGTCCAATTCCAGTAATATGGGGTGGGAATTTCTGAGCAGAATTTTCTACTTTTTAGGAATGCATTGTTTCATAAAATGATTTAGTAACATAATTAACACAATACAAGTCAAATTGTAAAACTGGAATGGGAACAAAGCTAGTCAAATCTAAAATCAAAGTTTGTAATTAATGTCTTTTAGGTACTATCTGTGGGAAACACATATTAATGCATGCAGCTCTTCAGACGTGCTAAAATTAGTATGTTAATGGTTTTCAGTTCCTCCATTTTCCCCAACAGGATTAAATTAATGTAGAGGAAGTGTATACTATTCAACACGGTCATATCTTATGATATTTACAGGTATCCCAATAAAAATAATTTTCAAGTAAATTTGTTTCAGAATAACATTTAAACCACATGGTGTACTGCTCCTCCTTTAAATATTTTAGTTCAACCACTTTTGTCTATTAGAAAAGGTTATTTGGTATTTATTCAGTACCTAATATTATTGTGATATAAATATTTAGTAAAGAACATAAAAAAACCCAAAGGATGCTAAATCAGATCTCCATCTGTTTAGGGCAGTAGAAACATTTGTGAAAAAAAAATCTAATATAAATCCCACTGCTGTCCAACTCCCACCTTTGCCTTTAATCTAACTCAATGAACAACCTTATTAGACTTCTCTGGGTTGGAGATACTAATTATGATAATAGGCTCTAAACTATAACTTCACTTTTCTGAGATAGTCACAGTTTTTATACCTCATGTAAGAAGTGTTCATTAAGACTTTAAAATAGGCTGGATAGTTTACCTAAACTTGGTGCTGTGACATCCTTCCATCTGCAAAAGGATACTGTCACTGAAAATGGAAGGAATTTCTATCTTTCATAAGGAGGATGAGAAGAAAAGAATCTTGTGACTTAGGATCATCAGCTATCAATATCTCTTTACAGACCAGTTTCATAGACATACCCTGCCAAGCTGAGACTATTTTTGTCTTCCAGGAATGATTCAAGCAAGCAGTAGATTCTTGCATATTCCTCTTAGATATGCTTGAAATTATGCTGTTTTAAATATTACATGGTTTGTCTCTGGGTGGTTAAAAACTCTGGGCTCTGGGTGGTTAAAAGCTCTTACCCAGGCCTTAGCTAGACCTAAGGATTATCCCAGGCAAATGGAGGGGTCGTTCCTGCCTGCTCCCGGGATCCCCTGTGTCATTTGGATGCACAGGGATGATCCCAGGACAATGCTGGGATATAGGCTTGGTCTAGCCATGGCCTCAGATACTCAAACCCCATTACACCTAATAGAGTAGATAAGATTGATAGATGGCAGGCAAGAAAGCAACAAGGAAGGTGTCTGCCAGTTTCTGGTAGATTATGGACCTCCAGAAAGCCACATCTACATGTCTGTATGACAGCAGCAGTAACCAGAATTTATCCCCAGAGATATTGGTGTGAATGTTCCAATAAGCTGATAAACATTTCTGTTCCATTTCTGATCTCATGTATGCCACTATAGAAGCTTTTGTAGCTGAAGAACAAAGTAAAAAAAATGTAAATAAATTTTAGTTTGCGTGAACTTAGTTGCAGGAACAATTGTGTGGATACAGCTAAAATAATGACATTTTTTTTGTGGTGGAAAAAATGTCCCCATTCCCCAGGTGCCCTGGCAACTAGCTAAGCAACCAAGTGCTTGGGATATTACTAGTCCTAGTATGAGGGCTGCCTCAAGTGTATCATAACACTTATTTATTGGCCTGATTTAAACATTACAAAAAGACTTTTGGGTGCCCTCTTACTGGCAATGCTTTGGAAGAGCTTACAGAAAAGCACAGATTTTGGTGCAAAAATGCACTCTAAGGTGTCATCAGCTTCACTTCTCGCGTAATTACAGACCTTTGGTTGAAGGAAAAGGAAACACTAATGCCATCACATGTGAAGAACATTGTAGTCATTGGTATTTTAACCTTGCGCCAGACCACACTGCACAGTCTTTCAAATCACAGACCTTCTGCTCCCCATGATTTTCTACAAAGAATATCAGCTTGGCTCCAAACTATAAAAAGCAAGCGCTAACAAAACTTCTGAAGATTTTTAATGCATCGGATTACTTTAACCAAGGCCGAGGGAAGTGGGCAAAGTGGTGTGTGTGTGTGGAAAATGTTTAGAATCTCAATCCCTCCAGGCGCCAGACGGACTTGGTTTATTGCAGGCAGGAAGCTGGAGCCCAGAACTATTAAGAACACGCACACAAATATATAAAAGCAAAAAAATAAAAAATAAAAAGAGCGGGGGAGGGGGAAACTGCAGATGAAGTACGAAGAGGGGAACAGACTCGGCCGGGAGACGGGGAGGACTCTCCCCTTGACAGGCACCACAGAAGACCTCAGAGTCCCAAAGCGGTCACGTCTTTTCTGCCCACCCTTTCCCCCTCATGGAGTGTCAATTTCACCCTCGACGTCCAGGAGGGAATGTGGGGAGGAGGGCAGCAAGTGGGACTCAGTCAGAGCCAAGGCGGCGACCGAAGCAGCAGCCAGGGCGACTCTCTGTGTGCCTCGTTCACTTACCCCGGAATCCGAGCCGCGGCTTTCCTCTCTCTCCAGAATACCAGAGGAAAGAAGGGAGGGGAAAGAGACATACATACGGCCATCACACAGCTTCTCCCCCACACCCACCCCGCGTTATATATGCAACTGAGGGGCGGAAAAAAAAAGCGGGGGGAGTTACTGGACCCTCTTTTAAGGCCGACGACTGGAGCGGCCACGCCCCCTCCCAAGCCCACACCAGGAAGCAAGAGCGATTCAAAACAACCCTGGTCAGGCTAACCTCACCTCATGGGCGCTGGCTCCGAAGGATACGACTACCCCCTGCCTCGAAGCGCGAAGGCGGCCGCGGCACTTTGTTCCCAGACTTTTGTCTTTTCCTGAGAAGGGTCTCCTTCTTCAGGTCTTCGCGCGCATGCGCGCAAGAAGGCCACTCTCTCGCTCTCCCCCCCCTTGCTCTCCGCCTTCCCTCAAACCCGGAGGAGACGTCTGCTACCAATCTGCGGGATGAACCCATGTGCGCCTGCGCAGTTGCTATGCTAGTTTCTTCGCCTTCTCCCCCCCGCCCCCCGTTCGGAGAGTGGGTCAAGCTCTCGGGTAATTCTCAGGCAGGGGAGGAGGAGTAAAAGAAGTTTTAACTTCGAACCGTTCCTAGTTTTAGACAAATGGGTTGGAGGATTTGCTTTTCTCCTCCTGCTCGCCTAATTCTTTGGGGAAACTGGACGTGCAAAGGAAGAAATCTGGGGCTATATCGTTTTGTCAGCCGCAACAATGCTATTCCAGCAATGGAATTAACAAGCTTTGATTTTTCAAAATAAAAATAAATAAAAATCAGGAATCCATTTGAGAGGAGTGAAGAGAAATGAGGTATCATTTGTTGCAGGATTTTTTCTCTTTTAAAAGTTTTTTGAACGTTCAGAATGCCTGGAGCTATTGTTGTAAAGAGGAAAGTGCAGCATATACTTACCACTGAAAAACCACAGCTGCCCACGCAAATCCCACTTTGAGGGCAAAGTGACCTCAATCTTAAATTAATTTATGACATCATGAAATCCCACCTTTCTGCCGAAAATGGCACTCTGTTATTAGCTGCTTAAGTTAGAAAGAGCAGGAGATGTGCACACTTATGGTCATTTAATAGGGCTTGGGCTGCTTCCAGGCAGAAAGCTCCCAGCACTACCAATGGCCAATTACAAGAAGAACCATCAAAGGATGTCCAGTTGTTGAGAATGGCCAGTGCTAGGTATCTAAGAGATCCAGACCACAGGCCTGTAGGACTCAAAATTGCACAAATTTACACATGCTACTTTGCACATGCAAAGATATGGGCAAAATTAGAAATAAATATCATTTAAATTTTATATAAGGTAAGCTAATTAACTTCTTGCTTGCTTTCAGAACAGGACTGTGCCAAATTGTGCTTGCTTACAATTTACCCTCCATACACCCTCGTTTTCCCTTGGTCTTTTAGGCCCAAATTCAGATGAGGACAGAGTGCCTGGGACCAGCAAAGAGCTGTTTGGCACATTGAACATTTACAGATCAATTACAAACTGAACATCATGGCACTGAAAAGAGCTGCTGGAACACACCTCCGTGGTTTCAGAGGACTGAGTTAAAATCTTTATTATAGTGGCTTACCAGTAAATATGTAAGATGTACCCTGCAAACTATCTCTGGGAAGAAAAAGTCTGCTTCCTGTTCTCCATCCTGTGGGTTCACCAAATGTGGCTGATGAGGGCAACCCCCCTCACCCAAAGAGCTGTATGGCACTTTAAATATTTACCAAAAGCAAACTGAACATGGAACACTGGCAAGGGCAAGTGTGGGATTGTATTGTAGAGTGGCTGCTTTCGGACAACACAACAACCACCGGTGGTTTTAGTCATCAACCGTGAGTTGAGGAGTCAACTGTTGGTATTTGTGTTGTCTGCCAGGTAAAAACCACCCGACGGTTGACTTTTTCTTTTTTAAAAAAAAAAAAAAAAAAAAACACTGGAGAAACACAACCGGCTGCAGAGCTTAGTTGGCCAACCAGTGGTTATTGTGTTGGCTGAACTGAGTCAATGGAGTTTGTGACCTGTAGAGTGGACTTTTTCGCCTGGCTACAGAGTTCTGCGGCAAGAGTGGTCAAAACCAAGCTGGCCGCTTTGCTACAGCCCCCACAACTTGCAGAGGCTGCTGGGATAGCACCAGGAGGATTGAGGGTCAGGGGCTGTGTTAGTCAAATGCCGAGTTGACTATGAATCCATTCAATGTGAGTCTTCACCAACCACAGTTGTGTAGGAACATCTGCAAAAACAACAACTGTGAGTTGATTACCCACCATTGACTAAAATGTCTGAACACAGCCAATAGCAGCCCATGCTCTTAAACTACAAATTTACACAATTAATAGGGAGTAACCCCCATTAAATGTAGTGGGATTTACTTGAGATTAAATCTCCCACGCCTCCAACTAACAAGCACAACAGCACTGGACGTACTTCAGGACTGGAGAAGGGTGCTTTGCTACTCCTCATCCCCAGTCCAAGAGGTGTCTTTATGAGAATGGAATGAGAATTGTATAATCTGGACACAGCACACAAAGCAAAAAAAGCAGAGTAAACAGAACCTAAAACCCCGCTTTTCCAAGGTCAGATTGCCATTGAAATCACCTTACTTTGGGGTAGAGTGGGCAGATTCCATAGTAGAAGTGAATGTCATCAGCCCCATTATCTCCCTCTGCTAGTGCTTTGGAGTCAGCAGTGGGTAGGTGGGCTGCTACTGCTGCTGTGTCCACTTCCCCTATTGCAACTAAGCTTCCTCCTCCCCGCAAACACACGGGAAAATTATACACAGAGGACTAGTCTGAAGGAGAGACATGAATCAGTGGTTGCTATCTGTGAGTGACCTCCCTACTGCAAATATTCCACCTATTCCTCTTCCCACTGCTTTTTCAAAGGAGGTAGCCAGTTCCTTTTCATTGGTACCTATTCCTTGAACCAATTCACTAATGTGTGTTAAACCAGGGGCTCTAATAGAATTACCCACCCACCCCAGATAAACTGCAAAATAAGTAGTCTGGCTCATCTACTTCTCTCCAAATTGACCAGTATGGTTGAATCTGACTGTAAGACAGAAAGCTTGAATGGAGACTTTAATGTGGCTCTCTAGATTTATTTATTTTGTATATTCATCTCCTGCTATTCTTCCATCAGGGAACCCAAGATGCTGTATATGGGTTCCCAGGTAGTCTCCCATACAGACGTTGAGCAGATCCACACCGACTTAGCTTCAGCAAGACTGCAGCCTCACAGGCCCTCGGACAATGTCGTGAGATGAGGTTTCTCATACCTGGAGGACAAACCCACACATGCTAGCAGTGGGCCAGCTTATCCACTACTGTCTGCCAGCATCACCCACTAGCCTGTTTGGCGACATCATCTGCCAGCTTCCACCAGCAACTTCCATTGTCTTCCCTCCGCAAATATCCACTGATCTTTGGTCAGCTGGCTTTTGCCACATCCGCCAGCCTGACATCATCCAGCTTCCGGCCAGACATATCTGCTGGCTTCAAGCAGCAAACTTAGCAAGTACATCTACTTTTGCTAGTGAACTTGCTGTCTCAGGTTGCTTCCTGCTCAGTTGTCTCCTGGGTCCTCCTCTGAAGTGGCAGTTACCCAAGGGAGCTATCCCTCTTTAACCATTGATTGACAAAGGTTCTGTGATGTCTCAAAGACCCAGTAGCATGAGCCTCACGGATTGGCTGAGCTCTAGTGCGGTTAACAATCCCTTAAATCCAAGGGCTGCTTCTTCCTAGTTTAGCCTTAGGACATTAGTGTAGGGCATTGGCAATAAAAAAATAAATAAGGAGTCCAATTGCACCATCATAGACTTTAACCCAGAGAATGCATTTCATACTACTGCTCTTGGAAGACATTTTTCCAGTCACTTTCCTGTTGCCATAGTTCTTTAACTTCCATAGACAGTGGTGTATATTTTTTCTCTCTTGTCCTCTTCTGCAACATTTTTGTCATTAGGTATTGCTATGTCAATGAGGTAGGTGTGTTTTTCTTAGTTGTCTTTGACTTATGTCTGGTTGAAGTTGAAACAAGCTAAGAGGTGCTAGCCTTTAGTCCATTTTGTTCCATGGCTAATGTTTGCAGGGTAATAGTAGTTTACCCTGAATGCTTGTTTGTTGTACTAGATTTTTCTGTACTTGTCTACTGCTTCATTTTTTCAGTGGTAGCAGTATGCTGAATCTGTGAGTATGTATATGAGAAAGGTGATGGGGAAAGAGTGTTAAATGTTAGGAAAGGTTAGACTATGGTCATCCAGTGAAGGATTTGCAGTCAGAAAAGATATTCGAGAGAAGGGGAGACTGTATCACACAGCGTATAGCAAAAGCTTCAAAGTACAGCAAAAGCTACAAAAGTAAGAATGAGTGAAGTTGATTTCAGATACATTGAATGTCTCACTTGTTCTGTATTCCAGTGATTTTAACTTTAAGATGTTATGTAGAACAGGTTTGTCTTAATTGTGTGCTGTGAAATCAGACATGTGACCTAGGCTGGGCATGTTGGTGTGTATGCCCTTTGGGGGGCTGGACATGTTGGTGAGCACGCCCCCTTGGGGGCTGGACATGTTTGTGGGCACACCCCCTTGGGGGTAGCCAGGTTGTCCTCCTTTTTGGTTTGTAAAGTATGGTCACCCTAATATAACACCCATCTTAAACGAATTGCACTGGCTGCGTATACCCTTCTGGTCAGAATTCAAGGTGTTGGTAATGACATTTAAAGCCCTATATGGCTTGGGACCTTGATACTTAAGTGAGTGCCTCTCCCTATATATGCCTGCCCGAGATCTGTGATCTGTTGGAGGAACCCTCCTCTGCGTCCCACCAATGTTGTGGCACCCCTGCTGTGGAATGCCCTCTCCTTGGAGGCCTGACTGGCACTGGTGCTGGCTTCATTTTAACACCAAGTTAGGACATGTCTTTTTAACAAATTCACCAAGCTTGCACATAGTTTTAATTGTTTAAATTGGCTTTTACTACTTTTAAATTCTATACCGGATTTAGCTTGATTAATGGTTTAACTCGTTTTTAGCTGTGTATATTTATTGTTTTATATTGATTGTATGATTTTATCTGTATGCCGCCCTGAGATCCTAGTGATATAGGGCGGGATACAAATGTTTACATAAATAAATAAATAAATAAATGGTGGGAAAGAGGGTTGGGAGGAGATTCTAATTCATTATCAGCATTTTTTTTGTTTTTTGCAATTCTGTTACTGTTTTTAAAGTTCTAGTATTGAAAGGCTACATACTCAGTTACTAAACCACTGTAGCATCACAACCTAAACCATCAAGCATGAGAATGTACTCCAATAATTAGACAAAATTATGTCAAAGCAGGTGAACGTATTTGCTTGCTTTTAATGACCTTTAGTAAAAAAATCATCACACAATGAGAAAACCATCTGTTTCCAGCCTACATTCTTTTGCAATGGAGAACCTTAATCTTAGTTTTTCTTAACATACTACAGTTGTTCAAGGTCAGTGCTCAATTTTTATTGCTAGCAAACACTGTAAACATTTTAAAATGTGGCCTAGAGCATGGATCAGGACTTTATTTTAAAAAGTGTTCAGCCAGGAATTTGTTTTAAATGCCAGGGCTCAGCCTTGTACACATGAAATAGTAATAAAGAAAAGTACTTATAAGCAAGTGCAAAGTGTGATTTACACACTGAACAACAACCTTTCCCCTTTCAATAAATATGGAGTTGAGAAGGCATTGCTATTCAGAGTGTGTGTATACAGACTTTTGAACGTCTTTAACAAATTGACAGCTATAGTATTTTTCGCTTTAGTAACAACTTTGTTCAAATGGCTTTAGGAAGGCCTCTGCTCTCAAAGACAAACAACAAACAGAAGGGCAGAGAACTTTTTGCTGTTATTCTTACAGCTGCATGATTGTTCTACCCTTATAATGTTAAGCAACTCTGTGGCAGAAAACTTGCCAGACAGAAAATCAGATGGACCAGAAAGAAAGAAAATAATAATCAGAAAGTAATCAAGTGACATGTTTTGCTTCTGCCTCTGTTGGGGTAGTACGTAGTAAACTTTGCTTGTACTTCCAATAGTTTTCTCTCTGGATAGGTTCAGACAAGCTGCAGCAGCAGGCTTCATATTATCTCTGAATCCCCACCCCCAGCGTCTGTATCTCATACAGCCCAAATACCATGACTGAGTTGTGACAGTTTCAGGGTGTTCCACACAACAGGTGATCAACAACTAATGTAAAGAATCCGATTTTCTCTCATTATGTATCTATATGTATAATCTACCTGAACAGCTTTTTTATCTATTTGCATTTATTTAATTATAAAATAGGCACCAAATTTATCATGAGGCACACTTCTAAAATTGTTAAAAGTCCCTGCTCTATTTGTAGTCCTAAACAGAAATTACCTTACATACACATTAGTGCACGCTAAACCCTATTTCTCAATGAATGTCCTTTATTCCAATCATCCAAATTTCAGATAAGCTATACCCTTGATCCAAGAACATTATTAGCACCATAGAAATAATCGTGACAGTGTATGTGTATCAGGTCATATGAAATCAGATTAATATATGCTGTTAATGATGATGATGATGATGATGATGATGATGGGGGATGGACGAAAACACAAGAATGGAGTCAGAAGGTAATAGTAAAACACTAAAAATAGTAATAATAGTACCTGAACCATTTGTATTAAATACATTAACAGATAGTTTTATACTTTTATCCTCAACTCCATACATATGACTTTTTAGTAGTGAACTGGGACATTGTAGACATTAAGGCCTAATTATCTCAGAAGATTAAGAAGCATCACTATTGACTACAGGCTCACATACTCCTCCATAGCAATGTCCCTATATGCAGAAAATCTAGGGAGAACAGCTACAATGAGCAGCCACAACCTAAACTGGTACAGTTGAGGAACAGGTTGCTACTGTTGTATGAGAACTTGGCCTTTGTTTCTATTGTTACATCACAGCGTTTAGCAGATGGGTTCTGAATGAGAAAACATCACAGTTCATCTTTCATTATATTACAGAGAATTTATGCAACCACCTGCTTTTTCTGCAACATCCACTTTAAGAGTGTGCACACTCAGCATCCTTAAGACAACTATTGTTCTGGGCTTATTTTTTGTGCTTTTGATTTCTGCATGTATATGTGGGATGGGAAAATAGCATTTGCTTAGTTTACAGCATCTGGCTCTTGTTGAAGAGCATTCCATGGTTTATTTTGTCAGTTACAGTGACAAATTGAAACTGATCCTTGGTTGTAAGAGCTACATCTGTTCTTGTTAAATCAATTTAAGCATGCTATTAATCCAGGTTAAAATGTCAGCAAGACACCAGTTTTCCCAGACTCCTAAGGCTCAAATGTAGCTTCAATCATGTTTTGCCACAATAGAGTCTATTACTCACACACATACGCAGTCTCCGCAACTGGAGTCACCAGCTTTTCTCCTTCTTCCTCAGGGGGCCCAGGCCTGTGGTCACAGTGGGGTGCCGCTGGTACTCCCCTCATTCCACCTAGCGTCATTCACTGCCATTAGGAGCCCTTGGTTCCCTATAGCCACCCAGTGATTTGATTGGATGACCCATCCCTTCATCTGCTGCTTTTCCTGTGCATTACATTTGCTAATATTGCTATTCACTCCGCTATCATCCTATGGGACTGATCAATTACAGGAACTTAGTATGGGAAGCTGTTCAGAGACACAGGAAGGAAGGGTGGGGACAACAATGACAGTGTTTTTGATCCTAGTTACATACTATTTTTTTCTGTATACACAAACAGTTCTGGCCTTCCCATGTATGTACTGAAATTGTGACAAAAATAAAATTAATTGGAGTACAAGTCCCAGAATTTAAATCTATAGAAGAAATTAATGCTGTTAAAATAGTGTAAGAGCTGGGAACTGTGTGGGTAGATATTTTTTTGATTTTCTGCAGTGGAGGGTACATGTGAAGAACCATCTGTCTGAGAAACTCTATTGCAACAAGGAACACACTTTTTATGACATAATTTTGACAAGTTATAAATGTTATTATCCAATTCTTAAACTTGCAGGGAATCTACTAACATGGTCAACGCAGAAGAGAGTAATACAAATTTTATCCTAGAATATGATAGTGTCAAGAGAGGGAGTCTCAAAACATAGTGTGCAAGTACAATTTCAATGAAATAGTTCATCTAAATCCTGAGTTTAGTTTTAATGCAACATCAGAAGATCTCCTGTTCTTAACTCTCCTGTTACTACCAGAACTGAAAGCTAAGAAGTGTTAGATTGTAGTTAGTACTTTGCATTTTCAGGATTTTTTTATATCTTGTTTACACAGATTTTTTTATAGCCTACAAGTAATCCTGTACTGGAGGTACAGGATTACTTGTAGGCTATAAAAAAATCTGTGTAAACAACTTTTTTTTGTATAAGTAGAACAAAAGTCATGGAATATATGTGATATATTAAAACAAGTGATATATTAAAAACATAAGCATAGCTACCGAGAAACAGGTCATGAGTCATGTCAGAAAAGCTGCAAAGTGAATTGCATACATTTTGGCAACTTATGCTCATGGAAGATGACATGGCAGGTATGCATGAAATCAAATAAGCTGTAAAAGTAATGAAGGAAATCAGCCCCAAAGCAACCTCAAAGTAATGACTATTGTCCAAGCTAACCACTGTTGACACTAATCATAAAGACATATGTACATTTACTTACAATGCAAATCCAACATACTTGAAAGAGCATTCCATTTTAAATAAATGTACCTAGGAGCACCATCTAAAAATAACAGCAAAAGAAAAATCAGCCAAGAATGAGCTAAATCTGACTATATAAAGCCCATGATAAATAACAGTGGATACCATAATAGCTTATCTTACAAAATGCATGGAGATTTCTAGTGTAATATCTTTGAAGCAAGGTTCATACTTATCTGTATATATACCGTATTTCTTCGATTGTAAGACGCCATCGAATCTAAGGCGCACACTAATTTCAGTGCCACCAACAGGGGAAAAAAGCTTTGATTCGAAGAAAAAATAAATTTCTCCAATCAGCCAGCAAAGCAATTTTATGGTACATACACGCAGCGGACGGGGAGAGGAACAGGGAGCAAGCGAGACACAGACACACGCGCATGCACACGCATAGAGGCAGGTTACATGAATGGGAAGCAGGAACCAATCGTCCCCTGCCTGGGAACAGACAGCCACACATGCATTCAAAAGCTGGTCTGCACCATTCACACGGACGGGAGGGGGTGGGCGGGCGGGCGAGCCCAACCAGCGCTGCTCAGGTGATTCTTCCGCTTCCCATCTCCTTAACAGAGGCGAGGCCGAGCTCTTTGGAAGCTCACTGGCCTGCCGGAGCTGGGGTCCCTCCCAGCCTGCTCCCGGCAGCAACGTTTGAGATGCTCCGAGACGTTGCCCCTCTCCCCCCCCCGCTTCTCTCTCCACTCCCTTCTCTCTTGCTCGCTCTTCACCCCCTAACCTCTTTCCCCGCCTGTCCCGCTGCAGACTCGACAAATGTAATTACCGTATTTCTTTGATTCTAAGGCGCCATCGAATCTAAGGCGCACCCAATTTTTAGAGCTGTTACTTTAGGGGAAAAAGTGCGTCTTAGAATCTAAGAAATACGGTAAAAGCCCAGACGGCTCCAAGCCAGTTAGTTTTTGCCCTCTGGCGCCATCTAGGGACGTTCCTTGGAACTGCTGCCTTCTATGGAAGTTCAAAGTTCCGAGAAATAGGTTTTGCCCTCTAGCGCCATCTAGTGACATTTCCCGGAACTGCGGCCTTTCCAAGTTCCCAGAAAGATAACTGCCAGGAGCTTCCGGCCTAGCAGAGGGGCCAAAACCCACTAACCTCCTCACCAGACAGCTCCTCCAAGCCAGTTATAGTTTTTGCCCTTTGGCGCCATCTAGGGACGTTCCTTAGAACTGCGGCCTTCTAGGGAAGTTCCAGAAAAATAACTGCCAGGACCTTCCGGCCTAGCAAACGGGCCAAAACCCACTCTCAGGAAGTAATTTGTCACATGAGGGTAAATTTGATAGATGGCTAACCTCCTCACCAGTTATAAAAATGTTAGCAAGGCTTTTACTTTAATGTTGTGGCAATGTCTAGAGTCTGACGGTCTGAGGACATAAAGTTAAAAATTAGACTAAAGTTGATAATAGCTCTAATTGTATGATTTCATGTCTGATTCTTGTGTTTGGTTGTTTGTTGTTTGTTTTCTTTTTATGGATCTATAGATCGGAATAAAGAAAGTAAAGTAAAGTAAAGTACATTCAAATTATTGATGGGAAGGAACAGGGGAAGTTGGTTGAAAATGTTACAAAAGTATATACCAAAAATATTGTATTCAAAGAAGTGCTAACAAAATAAATACACCTGTTGTATGATGGGCTTTTTTGCTAGTCTGCTAATAAAACAGAGCTACTTTATTTTCACAAAATATTTAAGAATTAAAATCAATTATAAACATAAATATGCACTTAAGAAATCACTGTGATAGCATAAAACAATTGAGATTCTAGCATGTGTATTTTCTTGTTAAATAGTAATCATAGGGTGGGACTTCTGTATAGATATCACTTTGTTAGAAGATAAAGTCTTCATTCACACCTAATGGAATACATTAAATGGTAGATGTAACACAATGTGGTCCTTGGATTACAACAAGTTTAGCATTTACTTTATAAAACACTCTACGGCATAGCATCACATGAGCTGCAATCACTCCTGTAAATTATATTTGTATTCATGCACTTAACATATAGTTGCCACTCTTAGCTTTGATACCACCAATCTTTATGGGGAGTTGTTTGGGTTCAATCCCCTTAGTTCCAAAGCAGGTAGTCAGGGTGGACAAGAGCAATTTAGTGATGTGCACACGCTTCCAATCCAGCAAGATTTAATGAATAAAGTCTTTTTTATTCTCATAAAAACTGTTTCATTTGATCCTGAAACAGTGCTTTCAAAAATATCTGTGCACCTAACTCTCATAGTACAAAGGAGACAGGGATTGCAAATATATATGTACATCTTTTTACAGACACTGGGTTGAATCTGATTGTGCCCTTTGCTAATGGAAGAGGAGGAGTGGTGATTGTCCCCACCCCCCTGCAGCTCCTCCTGAAAATCTGCTCAAGAGGAAACAGAAATCTATTAGCAGTAATCTGGCCAAGTTTAAAACATCTTGGCAGTCATCATCTACTTGTAGGCTTGCAAACTGATGGATAGGTGTGGAGAAATCAGTAGTTGAAGAAATTACTGAACCTGGGCCATCAGAATATGCTCATTCTCTTGAGGCTGATGCAAACCCTCCATTCTCACAAAACCAAAATGACTGCAGCTATCAAACTTGTGCAGCAGGGGTGGAGAACTGTGCCATTCCAGATGTTGGGTTACAACTCCCCTTCATCCCTCACAACTGGCAAAACTGGCTGAACAAAGCTGCATTCCAACATCTGGAGAACAACAAGTTCCCCAGCCCTGTTGTTGACAAACAGCAAGGAGGAAAAGGGAAATGTTGTTGTACGCTGCTTTGATGGCTTTTTAGCAGGTAAGGTGCTATATAAATGCTAATAATAAATAAATAAATAAAAAGGCAACTGTGCTAAGTGTGATGCTAGGAGAAAAGCAGGTAATGGGAGAGAGAACAGACTGCACACAGAAGACAAGCGCTCTCTCTAGATCTAAGCAAAAAATCTCCATCTCTCCAGTATCCTACCAGCAAGGAAGAGAAGGAAACGTACAGACACAAGGAGCTAATGAAGAAGAGAAGAGGAGGAAAGAGAGAAAGCTAGGAAGATTGCAGAGTGATGCCAGGCAGACATAAATAAGAAGAAAGAGCAGGCAAAGATCCAAACACAGAAAAAGAAAAGGTTGCTATTTTGCAGAGAGAGCTTTTAGCAATAGCTAAAAAGGAGTGACTCGGAGGTTTAAGGAAATGGAATAACTTTCTCACTTTCAGCGAACAGCAGGAGCAAGAGGAAAGCCACCTCTGAGGCTGTGGAAAGTAGTGTGGAGGGCTGCAGAAGGCTCCTCTTTCATTAGCAGAACCCTCCACTAGATCAAAGACTCTTGCATGAATGGAAGAGCCTTCCTGTTCATAGAAGGGAACTAATGGATATAATCCATCCACAATAAGTGTATCCAAAACAGCATTACAACATTTTCTGCAGCAAGTTATCTTAATTTCAATCTAAGTGGTGAAATAAGCTTAAAATTGCTTTTCAATTTAAAAAAGTGTTACTTGAATTGATGACAGAATTATTAGAGCTGTGCACTGCCTCTGAATTTGAGGCAAGGCGGGCTGATTTTTGCCTGCCTTGGCCCAAATACAAGGCAGTACCAGGCCAGGCCAAAGCGAAGCGGATTGGTTCCAAAGTGCCTCGGGCCAATTCAGGATGGTGGTGAGCCACTCCCTCCCGCCCATGTGGGAAGCCGGTGTGAGACTAACAAGGAGTCCACTGGACTCACCTCTGTCCCCCCTTCTCTCCACTCTCCGGTAAACCCCCCCCCCCAAAAACACGGAGCCATTGCCACCCATGGGACTTACCTTTCGCATCCCTCTTCCTCTATTAGGGCCGTGATTTAAAGGTAAGCTCTCTCATTTTCACAGTCCGACAGCTGCAAACTATAGCAGCCATAAAGGGACATTTCCATAATTTTCAACCACAGATCTATGAAAACGACAGAACCCACATCTTACCTTTAAATTGCAGCTCTAATGGAGGACGATGGATGGCAAAGAGAAGTTTTACGGGTGGTGGAAGCTCTGGGTTTGGGAGGGCGAGCATGGAGGGAGGGAGGTGGGGTGTGGGTGAGTAAGCGAGGAGTCCAATGGGCTCCTAGTCGGCCTTGCAACCGGCTCTCCTGGTTGCCGGCTGCGCAGCAGTGCCCAGGAACCTACAAGGGCTGACCCACTTCAGGGGGCACGCACCTTGCTTTGGCTTCCGTTTTGAAGCGAGGTGGCCCAGCTCTGAAGCACCCAGAGTCGAATTATGGCTATTTCAGAGGCACTGAAACAGCCTCCAAGGCAAGTTGGGAGGCTGGGCACAGCCCTAAAAATCATAGTCTAATCCAGGACTTTACAGGCACACCAGAATTCCTGCATGTTCAGACTTCCCTATTAATGGGCAACTTTTCACACATATCACGGTGTTCATGGACCTATCCCTAACATGGAAGATGATAGAAAAGACCACTCACACAAAAACTCCATGTGTGCACTAGAGCACACACAGAACTTAAGAGTCTTAAATTGTTAAAAGAAGTGCTAAGGTGGTGTGTTGCCTTTGCTATTTTTTCCTCCAGGCTCGACACTCTATATTCTCCTACAGAGCAGTCCATATCTTCAGTTTGTGTTAGCTGTTTCTTCTGTTTCGTGCACATAATTTTCTTCAGATGTCAGGGAACAAGAACTCTGAGAAGTACAAGTCAACATTCTGTTGAGATATGTGTTGGAGATAGAACTGGAAACATCTTGAGGAGTACATGTTTGGCGACATGAACATACTGGAGTAACCAATTCTTGGTGCTTTGAATCTTTTTTGCACTGATTGCTCTTAAGAGCAAGCTCTTCTTCTGTATCCTTTTGCAAATTATCTTCTTTCTCTTGCAATTCACGAGCAAGCATGTAACTAACCTTTCTTTGATGGGCCAATGCCTCCTCCTTATCATTAAGCTGTATAATAAAATAAAATAAAATTAGAACAAACACTATTCCACAGAAAAAAAGTTCCACATAAAAATAAACAATGTATACATATTTGTTTAGAGAGGAAATACTGTTAATGTGTTCTCTCTGAAGCCGCAGAAGAGATACCAACCAAGTCTATTAGCATCCGAATGATTTCCTGTGGCTTATCTAGTTCTTCCATTTTCTTACTATCAGTGGCAGAAGCAAGCAGGCCCATCAGCTTTTGCCCCAAGCTTTTCCTATTCCTTTGAAGCATGGGAACACCTAACAGGGGGGAAAATAAGAATATTTACATATTTTTTGTTCTTTGGGACTTTATACACAGCCACCAATGTAACACATTTTAATCCAAGTAAAATTAAGCATAAAATAAATACCCCTCTGGAAAATTGAGACTGTTGCCCTATCTCATGGTAAATGAAAATAATGGTATACATATGTAATATATCTTTCAAAAGTACTTTGATTTTGGCAATGACTACATTTTTATATCCAAAATTATAATCAGACAAGAATGATGCACATGGTACACAACTGCTAGGCATATAACAAATTGAAAAACTGGGCTGAAAGGATGGTTTTTATCACATATATATATATATATATATATATATATATTATTTTTCTATATACAATATCACCACTTAGGCATGAAGTACTAAATGTACTATGATAGAAAATTATGGATACAAGTTGTTTAACATAGAATGAACAGGCTGCGATAGCTGAATAGAGTTGTGTTTTATAAACAGAACAAATGATCAAACAACAGACGACAAGATGGTTCTTTTAACGGGTTTTGCAAAATGCTTCTTCAGAGTATTATTATTATTTATTTATATAGCACCATCAATGTACATGGTGCTGTACAGATAACACAATAAATAGCAGGACCCTGCCGCATAGGCTTACAATCTAATAAAGTTGTAGTAAACAATAAAGAGGGAAGGAGAATGCGAACAGGCACAGGGAAGTGTAAACAGGCACCGGGTAGGGTGAAGCTAAACAGTATAGAGTCAGAACAAACTCAATATTTGAAGGCTATAGGGAAAAGAAAAGTTTTTAGCTGAGTTTTAAAAGCAGTGATTGAGTTTGTAGTTCTCAAGTGTTCTGGAAGAGCGTTCCAGGCGTAAGGGGCAGCAGAAGAAAAAGGACGAAGCCGAGTAAGGGAAGTGGAGGTCCTTGGGCAGGCGAGAAGCATGGCATCAGAGGAGCGGAGAGCACGAGCGGGGCAATAGTGTGAGATGAGAGAGGAGAGATAGGCAGGAGCTAGACCGTGAAGAGCTTTGAAGGTCAGCAGGAGAAGTTTATATTGGATTCTGGAGTGAATTGGAAGCCAATGAAGAGATTTCAGAAGTGGAGTAACATGGTCAGAGCGGCGGGCCAGGAAGATGATCTTAGCAGCAGAGTGGTGGACAGAGACCAGCGGACTGATGTGAGACGAAGGAAGGCCAGAGAGAAGAAGGTTGCAGTAGTCCAGCCGAGAGATAACCAGTGCGTGAACGAGAGTCTTGGCAGAAGAGACAGACAAAAATGGTCGAATCCTGGCAATATTATACAGGAAGAAACGACAGGATTTAGCTACTGCCTCGATGTGAGGAGTAAAGGAGAGCGAGGAGTCAAATATAAAGCCAAGACTACGAGCTTCCGTGACCGGAGTAAGCGTGACATCGTTGACAGTAAGAGAGAATGAGAGGTGAGGAGAAGGTTATTATTATTATTATTTATTTATTTTAGAAAATGTTCAATTTTTAGAAAATTACTCAAATTCTCATTTAAAAGTGGCTGCTCATAATCCATTATTATATCCCAATAACCTGTATTTGCAAGGAGTCAGCACCTGAAAGGCTATAAGGAGGTGGGTAGGCAAGAAATTTAGATGGAAATTGGAGGAGAAATTGCTATAAACTGAGAGTAAAGGATATATACAATCAAAATTTGACACACATTATTCTTTTAATAAATACTTGTGGATTAATCCTCCCCCCATCATCCCAAATACTCTCTTTTTAAAAAGCAGATTGCAATCAGCCTTAAACCTTCCCTCTACCAAAAAATGGGAAAGTTAAATTATATATGCATGGGGAAAATGCTTCCTATTGTGCTTTCAATTTTCTAGGATGTAAATTATACTTTAATGGCCGCAATCAGCTAGTCATTCCTTTTCCACTGAGAGTTTTCCCCCTAACTTTTCACAGTAGTCTCCCCATAAAGACATTTCTCCAAAAAATGAATGTTATCCTGAAAATATCCTAGGTTTCAAGTAAAATATCCTCAATGTGATCACACAGTACCATCACACTGTAATTCTCATTAGAATTCTGCCAAAAGGAGCAGTACTGCGTGCCCACCCTGGAATTCCTCAGGTTGCTATAATAAATCCCTCTCAAGAGTCACTTCTTAGAGCAGTTTTTCATGAAGCACTTTGACACTTGTCCAAGTATGTCCTCCAAGAAGGCACTTGGAGAAGGACTGGGAATTATGGGAATTATAGTCCAACACATCTGGGGAAGGCTGCATTAAATATTTAATATTAGTAGTTCTAGAAATCCTTCATGTCAGCAAATGGATGACTTCAAATAATAGGTCTTATTTAAAACAAATTCTAATAACCATTGAGAATCATGTAGTATAGAGAAAATTACCATCCTCTCTGGCGCTTTTCCAGTTTAATACTTCCTTTTCTTTTCTGCAGATCTTACTCATTTGTGCAATCCTCAAAGCCTGGTCCTTCCTCCGCATCAGCTGCTGCTCAAATGCAATTCTGAAGGCATCTGCCATTATATAAGCTTCTTCTTTACTCTTCTTCAGAAGTTCAAACTGTGGTGTGTTTTTTAATTAAGAGAAATATTTTTTTTAAAAAAAATGATGAAATCCACATGCCTTTTTTTTTAGTTGTCCAATTACAGCAAATTGGTATGGTGACTACTTCCTCATCTCAAGCAGAGATCTAATAGTCACTAGGTGACTAGAAGAATTCTGTCAACCAGTAAAGTAAGACTTCAGTGTACTCTCCTACAGATGACATTTACTTTTTAAAAAGCTGCTGACTACACAGGGAGAGGTGTACTTCTTTTACAATAATGTGTCTTGTGTGAATCAATAGTCCAGGGTACAGGTATTGCTACCAACATAGAATACCACTTAACATTCATCCTAGACAGTGGGTACAAAAAAAGGGACACATCTTTTCCCTCACTATAGCAATGGTTTACAAAAGCACTCACTGGCTACTACAAACAATGGTTTGCTATCAAACCCAGCCAAAGTGTATAGACATTGATCCTGAATTAATTATCTCTGTAAGCTGGAATTGCACAAATGGATGTATTTCACCATTTGAGCTAAAGAGAAGATGTGTATACACACACACACACACACACACACACATCTGGACACAAGATAAATAGGAACCAGTGACATTGGATTGGATCCAGAGGAGCTTCTTCCAATGGATCAAGAACCTCTGAATCAACTCCATTGACCTTATTCAGATGACACATTAAGCCATGGTGGTTAATTATTTTGAGCTAAACATTATGGATTAGCATGTCATATGAACCATGACTTAGCGTGTCATGTGAACCATTCCTAACCATGATGGTTATAAAATACATTGACTAACCATTTGCTGCAAAAGGGTTAGCAGCCTAACCATGGCTTAGCGTGTTGTCTGAAAAGGCCCACCATGTTTCAGAGAGCAGCTTGTCTAAAGTATAAAAGCTTAAAATGTACTTTATATACACTGGTTTGTCATTGTTTATATACATATGTTAATAATAGAAGTTATAGATATCTGCCAGCATAAAAAAAGGATAATGTGTTGACATGGCAGCTGCTTAACCACAGTATTTTTAAACTTGAAGCTTTGGAAACGATTTCTCACATGGCAGGCGCTTTCTACACATGTTTGTAAGACAAAACAAGGCTGCTTTCAATCCAAGCCTAAATACCTCCTGTTTGAGTTGAAGAAGTTGTTTTCGAGTTGCTGCTGACATCTTCGCGCAGGAGCACGGATCTCCCTCGGGCCCAATGCAAGTGCAGGCTCCAAGTACTGCCAGCTTCAAATTCAAATGCATTTTATCAATTATATTCAAGTCAAGCTCTTTGATACACACAAATTGCACCTAATCTTTCCAGAGTGAACTGATACATCTTCATACAATTTAAATAATTCACTTAGATCTAGGGTAAGCCTTTAGTGGATGGAAGGGTTCTTTCAGTTTACAGAAAGGGCTTCAACTCAGCAGAAACTCCCACTTAGGGGAGAAAGAGGTGATTTCCCCCAATTCCCTCTTCTGCCTCCCATGCCTCGTCCCATACTATTTTTGAGTGTCCCCCAACCCTCAGGGGCAGATCTTCAGAGTGTGTGTCTGTGGAGGGGGGCGGGGAATCAACAGCTTGCCATGTGTTTTGGGCCCAGAACTGTGTTAATCTTAGTTATGGTTAGTTTAAAAAAGCCAGCTTCAGTAACTGCAGTTGGCTTGTTTGAAACTGGGTCCAGACACAGCAAGCTGCAGTTAATCAAAAGTGGAAGCAAAAGCTTTCTTGCTCCTCCTTCCAGGCATGTAGGAGAAGGGGAGGATAATGTGAAAACCTGAGGTTCGTTATGGCTCAGTCCTGCTTCTTAACGTTGCACTAAATTATGCTACCATGCGAATGCAGTCATAGCCACTAGCTCGTCAGCTCATTACGTGATTTGGATAAAATAGACTATTCCTAAAAAAGCCACAATAAATCAGTGTGTCTAAGAGCTTTTCTATATGAGGCATTGTTTACAGGTTATTTAGAACATGTTGTGACCCTCTAGTTTCGCTTCTGTTTTTAAACAGCAGTTTCAGCAAGTTTATTTAGACCAGGGGAAATGCAGTATTATTTGGGAGAGCAAAAAAGAATGCTTCTACTACTTGTGTAATGATGTTATACCACAGTGTCCCCCTAGAGGTTATATAGCAGCAAAGCAGGAAAGGAAGCATTCCCCACGTAGTGCTCCGATCTCAATTCTGGGTCGAAATTGAAAGTTGATACAGCACATTAACAATTTCGTGTAGAACAGCTGTAAGGGACAGTGCTTTTTTTAAAAAACAAAACAAAACCTTGCTGTTCATTTAGAATTAATCATAAAAAGTATCAGCAAAACAAATAAAAAAGAGAATTTTAAAACAAATACTTCAAGTCCTGTAATCTCTGTAACACCACTCTTGATAAGAGACATGTTCTCCTGTACAATCTTCCGCTGTTTTACATCAAGCATTGCAAGAATCTCCAAGTGCTGTTGATCCAGAACTGTAAGATTCAGTATAGAGAAAAAAACAGCTTCCAATTAGTTTCTCTTACTTATAGTGTGCTATGTAATTTTTCCAAGTTAAATGTTCTCAAATACAGGCTTATGTAGAACGCTTAATTACTAAGATGAGAGCTGCTATAGCTCAAATTTTCCTAGGACTTGCATCTTCTGCCTTGAAGCTTCCCTGTACTTGCTGTCGTGGGCTATAGCTGCTATAGTGTCCCCAAGGAGCCAAAACCAAGGAAAGTTCCTGGGCCAATCCACAAAGCCGTATTGCAAACAATTAATACTTCTGTAACACAAACTAGGCACTATTATGGGAAAATTCCCCCTAGGAAACTCTATGCAATTAAGCAAAACAACTGATTGTTCAAAAGAAAGAAAAGGCTTTTCAAATGTCCCAAGCTTCAAGGTGGAGGAGGGAGCGTCGCCGCCTTCTCACACAACCTCTCCGACTGTCATTTTGGTGCCAATCTTGCTGAACGTTTTAACTTCTGGCGATTCTTAGCATCTAGTAAGGTTTTGGAATGTTCACCCCCGGAAGTTGACTCCCTGTCTCCTGAGAGCATAGGATCTGGCCTTTAGGAGACAGACTCCGGGAGGGGTGCATTTGCAGCTGGAGGCTCTTCGGTGTGAACTTCCTCCGCCACTGGCTTGGCATCTTCTGAATCAGAATCTGTTTCTGATGGACTCCCTGCGTCACCTGGTCCCAACACTGGAGCAGTAGGAGCATACATGACACTTGCATGTTATGGAGCTGCTCATGGTTACATGTCGAGGAGAAAAAGGCATTTTATACATGGCCCAAGACACAATTATTTCAGTTCGCATGAGCTAAACACAGCAATTTGAAGCAGGTTGCAGAACTAAGTTCTGGCTCAAGTCAAGCCCTTCCCAGTAATTGAAACGGGAGGCAATATTACTAATGGCCCACATTGAAAGCCAGTGTGACACTGGAAAAACCCAGGTTCAAATCCCTTTTAGCTGTGAAGTTCACTGAGTGTCCTTGGACCAAACATTATCTCTTAGCCTAACATGGCTGTTTGAAGATAAAGCAGGGAGAAGGGGGAAGGAACCATGTATAATGCTTTGAATTCCTCAGACAAAAGGGAGGATAGAAATATAACAAAAAAGAAAGGCTCCCAGAGATCATTGCCATATGTGCACATTAGGCCTGGATCACAGCTCTACTTCCTCACCAGTGTTCTGCTTTGCTTCAGGGAGGGGTAATGGGTGTGGTGGCCTTCCAGGACTCTGATAAAAATATGCATCAACACATGAGCAAGCACAACCATGCATTATCATGTTTCTCCAGATCTTGGGCTTTTACTTCAGATAACTATTTTATGAAAGGATTGGGCCCATTCAGAACACACCTTAAACCATGGCTTTAACCATGGTGGTTAAGCCAGAAAGCCAGGCCATGTTCAGAGGACACCTTAAACCACAGCTTTAACTACGGTGAATAAGGCTTTTTGGTTTATTCACCATGGTTAAAGCCGTGGTTTAAGGTGTCTTCTGAACTGGGCCATTCTGTCAATAGGATTTGTAACTACAAAGTGATGTTAATCATGTCAATGCAACATACCAAAATCCTTCTCAAACATTACAAGCAATGAAATGTAAGCCTGTGCATTTTTAACAAGGCGTACCCCTGTATTCAGTGGGGTATATGATGAGGTAAGAATGCATAGGATTTCAATCTTAAGCTTGTAATACTAGAAGATATTTTATCAGCATCTGAACATCATATTTTAAGAATACATTATGCCTTGCATCCTCTTGAAAACAGCATGACTGCATTACCTTCTATGCACTGATACGTAAGTTGTGTATCAGAACTTATCCTCCAATTAAGAATTTGAGCCAAAAACATCCAACGTATGTATTACCATCAAAAATCAGACACAATTCCCAAGAATTACTAGACGTTGCACTTTAGCATCTCATACCAAGCCAAGCAATGCAAGTTATTTTTAAAGAAAAAGAACTGAGAAAAGGGCTTACGTACATTCATTTTCAGACCTTAGTGCTTTAATTTCATCAGTTTTCAATTTAAGTGTTTCTTTAAGTGCAGCATTTTCACAATATATTCTGTAGAACAATGGCAAATAGCAGGTTTTTAATCATACCTTAAACATATGGCTTCCAATATAATATAAAATTGAGACATTACTTTAGTAAATATATATATATATACCTCTCATATTTGTCTGCCCAAGTCTCCTCTATATTTTTAAATTTCTCCTGATTAATTTTGATTTCCCACTGCAGAACATTTATTTCCTATACACAGAAAAAATGTTAGTTAGAAGAAATTCAAAATATTGTACTTAGTGTAGTTCTGGAGAATTAGAAGTTCAAGAAATAAGGTTTCATAAGCTCTTGCGAGAAACTGACAAACACACAATTTTAGTCAAAAGAACAAGCCATGCTGCCTAAGATTCTAGGAGTTAACAGAAACAAGGACTTAACAAAGCAGCTGTATATCCTACATCAGAAAACAAGTGTAAATTAAGCTTTAATAGGCATAATTAGCTAGCAAATTGAGTTGTTAATAGGAATTCTATAACTGCTTTATTGTTATGTATTTTGCTAAAGGAACAGCTGTTAAAATAGTTCTTTGGATTTAGAAAATTATTCCAGTCCTTTTTCCTACAAGAGGTAGAGCAAAGTTCCATATCTGAGTTATATAAATAAAAAACAAAGAGGTGCAGCACAACTCTATATATGTTTATTCAAAAGTAACTCACAGTGTTCAATGGAGCTTATCAGCTAGTAAGTGTATTTAGGATCGCAGCTTTAGGTATGTTAGCACATTGGTATCAATAGGCCTAAGAACACCTAGCTGTGTTGGACTGTTGTTTAGGGCTGCAGTCGCAGGCATCACCACACTTCAGCTGTTTCTGTCCTTCTTCAGAGAAAGAATAAAGTACCTTCTTACCTTTTCTAAAGCTTTCTTTTGTTGCTCGGTTTTTTTAAACACTGCTTTAGTATGACTAGTGGCTTTATCCAACACGGCCTGAGAAACATATAAAACAAATGCTAAAATATTATGTCTTGTGGTTCATATTAAAATTAAAACAAAGACTGTCTCAATTAAGACAACCACTGGAAGCTGCAGTTCTATGCTTTATCAGTATAAGTATTATAATATTGATATACTATAAAGAACAAAAAACATGCTGCTATAGCTGTAGTAAATAAAATTAGGACAACACTTTTAACATTTGTTTCTCACAACTTAACAAGGCAGGAATTGTATATATTTAAAAGATCTATTTATGAAGTACATAGCGTTGGATGCATCCGCCTGGATTTCAGGCATCCTCCTTTCCCTCTATAACACAGTTTACCCCATTTAACATGGTCCCCATTTTCAAGGGGCTGCCATGGGCAGGAGAGGCAGCAAATCCCACTTCTACCAACCCAGATGCACATGCTTAAATCTGGATCCAGTGTGTAACAAAAGAGAGGAAAAGATCAGCATGACAACAATTTGTAAGGGTGGGGGGGAGAAAGTACGATTTCTTGATACTAGAGTGTAGGCAACAACTATTCTTCACAGATGTCTATTATGCAAAAATATTATTCTTGCTTTAAATTAAGAGAAAACAAATACTGAAGGATAATAATAATAATTAAAATGCACAGCTTGATTCATCCCATTCCTCTACATTGGGTGGGCAATACATGGACTGCTATAGCGATCTGTGTGACCCCACCCATTCCGTGCAACCCCCGGAATCCCAGTGATTCTGCTGAGAAACAAGGCATGCAGGGAGCACTTGCCTTATATCCCAGCAGAATGAAGCTCTTGACAGCCTTTCAATAACTATTAAGGTTGATTATAATCATATCGTGTGGGGAGTACAACCTCAATAATCAACCGGGGAGTTGACTATTAACCCACCATTGACTATTGCATTGTCCGAAGGCAGCCAGAGAGTTCTAAATGCAAGTTCTCCTACTGAGATGTCAACAACAAAAACGTGGTCTTTAATCCTGGGAAAGGAACTGACTTTGATTAAATTTAATTTTAACTTTCTAAAATTAAAGTTAAAATTACAGGTATAGCATTCACTAATTAGTGTTGCAATGAGGTACTGTAAATAAGCTGAAGTAATCACATTTTGCTTTTGCTTTGAGCAAAAATCATCTTAGCAAAATACTAGAAAGCATTTAACATGGGGATTAATAATAATAATTTACATTTATTACCTTTGTTCAACAATTGCTAAGGAAACAAAATAAAATGAAAGCAGCACAAGGAGCAAAATTAAGTTTGTGTAAATCTTAATATGGTAGCAAATGTGAGCATGAGAAAGTGGAACTTGGGCTGCAATCCTGTACAAAACTACCTGGGAGTAAGTCCTATGAAACTCAATGAGACTTACACCTGAATAGGATTGCACTATTAAAGTTTCTAAGTGGATTGTAGTCTAACAAAATGAAATCTTACACAATAATAAGAGCACACTCCTAAGGGGTTGTTGCTCTATAAACAGAGGGCTCTCAGACTGGGGCCCTTTGTCTAGCCTATCAGGTAGGGCAGGCACACAGGTCTCTCCCTCAACACTTTGCTGCTGCCTCCCAGTATCTGCTGTCTGAGATGACAACTTCACTCTGACTAATGGTAGGATCAGCCCTAAACAACAGAGGTAAAAACACCTCGTTAGCTATTTTTAGCTGGATGGGCTCTGAGCTCATCCAGCTTCTTGGCTTACTTAGGGGCATGGTCAAAAATACAAAGACTTGTGGAACTTGCAGACCCACGTCCCCTGTTCCCTCTATTCCCTGCTCCCTTCCTATCCTCACCGTCCCTCTTCTGAAATTACAACAGTGATCTCAAAAGAGAAGCTGCTATGGAGTTTACAGTGGCAGCTGCGAGTAGAGAAGAAATCTCTGTTTGGATTTCCCCTCCCAAAGTCATAGAAGTGCCTACGTATCCTGGAGTCCCTGGGATGCTCTCTGAGGATCCACAAGATTGCTCTGCCCATGTGTTAGTCCTTATGGTGCCACAAAGCTTTTTCTTTGTTATGCTGATCTGGACTAATATAGCTACTCCTCTGAAAATAGCCTTGAAAACATTGTTTTGTAATATATTTTAATCAAATTATAATGCTTTATAATGAAGCTTGAAAAATCAGCATTTAGTAATAAAACTTTCCAGCATTTCTGACACCGCAGAAGCCAAGAATAGTTGCCTCATTTGTATATTATTATATGTACAATTTGAAAAATGTTACATTATATAATCTATGTAAATTCAGGTGTCATATTAACAATATATGCTGATGTTTGTAAACTTACCATGCTCTGCAGAATTTTTAATGCTTGTTCCTTGCCTTCAAGTTGTCTTTGAGACGCTTCCAACTCAACTCTTAAAATTTCTACTTCCTAGAAACAAAGAAAACAAAACAAAAACACTGGGAAGAATAGAGAGAGCCCCTTATACTTCTGCTAATAAAAGTTGAGGGGTGTCTGATTTCTCAAATTCCCCTCTCAAGCTGCAGCCAACTCACCATAACCCATACCAATCTGGAAGGTTTTGGGGAGATGGCAACAAAGAACTGCAGCAGAAAGACAGAGATAGGAATGTTGCATTGAGTGAGCTGAACTGCACTAAAAGTTCTCTGGATCCAGCCCATTAAAATTCAGATAACTATACAAGAACACTTCAGTCTTTGTAGAGTACCAAGTATGCAGAATCAAGGAGATCTTCCATGCTCTCCAGTGAAAGGATCATAAGAAAGAACAACAACGTTCTGCGGGTTCAGCTTAATGAAATTTTTTAGCATTGTCCATTAAACATTTGGTTTACTGGGAGGGAGTCAAGGTAATAGGAACTTTAGGCATGCAGCATAAGCCTGCAGGGCTCTTATGATCAGTGGCAGCCAAAACAACTGACACTTCAGTTGGCAAGGCTGTTCATAGAATAGCAGAGTTGGAAGGGGCCTATAAGGCCATCAAGTCCAACCCCCAGCTCAATGGAGGAATTGAAGTTGGAGTTGTGGATTTTATTTCATTTGTACCCTGCTTTCTAACAAAAATGGTACTTAAGGTAGCTTACAATCACTAATAAAACTTAATAAAAACAATGATAAGCAAATACATTAAAGCACATTTAAAAACGCAACAATGATAGATTATAAACAGCGTCCAAATCAACAGACCCGCTTACACACAAAGGGCCTGCTTGAACAAAGAGATCTTTGCTGGCTGTTGGAAGGAAAACAGAGAGGGAGCAAACCTAGCCTCCCTCAGCACGGAATTCCATAGCCAAGGAACGACCACCTTTTGTATTGCCACCAAATGCACATCTGGAGGTGGAGGTCTCAAAAGAAAGGGCTCTCCTGACATTATACAAGTACACAGAATAGCTAGGCTAGGGAGCAGTCTTAGAAATACTATGATCTGGCTTGCCAGTAAAATTAAAAATGTCATAACCACCTACAACAAATATTACAGAATACATTCCTCTTAAGTCCATGCCTGGAAAACTGATGGCATCCCAGCACCATACAAAACCATACATTGTAAAATCACATCTTTTTAAGGCTAACTTTAGAAGTCACACTCTAACACTTATTTTCTGGGCATCCTAGATTCTACAGACCCAGTAGGTTGTAACCAAAGCTTTTCTTCTTCTAGAGAGAGGAAACCTTTGGATACAGCCCAATATTTTCAATTAATTCCTGATTTATAGATCTATAAATTTGTTTTAGCTTTCAGCGTTCTAATTAACAAAACCGAAGTTTCTCCCCAAATTGCAAGCTCCAAAATTTTCCTATTACATGCTTATTTAATGAGAGGAATGACATTTCACTTACCTCTACAACCTCTTGAAGATGTTGTTTTAAGTCTTCATTTGATGCCTCAGAATTAGACTCTGTGAGAATTAATGATAGAAAACGAGATCTTAGAAAAAGTGCCTGTGTGTATTGGTTTGAAACCAACAGGATGACTCTTATGTAAATGCTAAGCTAAGGCAAATGCTATTTTTCAAAAGTATATTTGCAGATCTCCCCCTGCTCCTTCCGCCCGCACTTTTACTGTTTCTTAGGGTCATTTTAAACAAATAACTAATAGTTGGAAGATGGAAAAAAAATGTATCAGGTCTCTTCAGATGATGAATGGAAAAAAATATGCAAAAGACCATTAGAGCAACAGATAACGTTAAAACAAGCCCATTAAAGGCTACCCAGAACATGGTTACTTGTAACTATGTGCAAGAAATCACTATTTCCCCCACTAAACAAACAAAACTAAGAGCAGGACACATTCACTCTAATGCTAAAGACACAAATTTTAAAGAGAGGGGTAGGAACCTGTCAAATGGCAAAGCAAGAAAATGCTCTAATAATACTCAACCTCTTAAACAAACAAGATAATTAAGGCTGAAATCCTATATGCACTTACCTGGGAGTAAGTCCCATTGAAGTCAATGGGGCTTACTTCTGAGTAGAAATGCATAGGATTGCACTGTAAAATTAAAAAAAATGTAATACCTAAAATGAACAAATTTCAAAATAACTGTCTGCAGTAGTTTCACAATCACATCAGACTCCCAGTTTGCAGCGGAAGCACTAGCTGGCAGGGAGAAAGAAACTGAATTTCCCAAGTAAAATCAAGTTATTTTGAGTGTTGGAAAAATGTGATTCTGCAAAACTACAACTCTAGCTTCAGGAAAGAAATTTGGATCCTGCAAAAAAGACTGCATATTCCCTGATCAATAATCCTATTGTTGGGATAGACCCATTGAGTTTCAGTCACGCTGTCATTCAAGTGAAACACTTTTGTCTGCTGTGGCTTTACAGTTTATGGGACTACATTAATCTCCTGTGTATTTAAAACTACAAACTAGGAGCCAATTGGATGAATCAACAAATAGGTGTTTACTGTTACTGAGAGATCAAAGAGGCCCTAGTGCTGCGTTGTCCAAAGCATATAAAACCTTACATACTGCCTCATGTTTCACAATTAGTTGCAACCTTTCATTTTTACAAGAAGAAAATATTTATGCTAAAGAAATTATCTTTTAAATTGTTTGGCTAAAATATTTTCCTAAAGTTCTCAAAAACTGTTCTCATTTTATATGTGTGCATATATGTATGTATAACAGCAAGTATGTATGAACTGAACTAATGAAAGGACACATATTTATAATTCATTAACCATAGATTTCATTTAATCCAAGATGGTAATTTTAATGCATGCGCTCCGAGCCACAGGTCTTATATTCCTTATTTTAGCTTTGAACACCTGTATCTGAAGAGTTCAGCATAAATGAAAAAACTGCAGCCAGCATTTTTAACAATAGTTGGTCCAATAAAAGTCACCGGATTTGTTCTCTATTTGTTGACATGTTGGACTATAAATGGATACACACACTAATCATGGCAATATTTATAACTGATGTGTTATATAGATGCAACTTGCAAGTGTATAAACATATGGATATCTGGTCTGCTTTTCTTGCAACCGTTGTATAACCCTCTCCCTTTTTTTATGGTACATAGGATGGAAAATTATGATAATTTTAAAAACACAATGGATGGATTTCTCTCCCTGCCCTCCCCCCCCCCATTTTCACAATTTTCTGTTCTGTTCGTTGATATTCTATTATTATTATTATTTATTTATATAGCACCATCAATGTTCTGTTTGTTGATATTCACAATAAAAAAGAAAAAAGAAGAAAAAATGACTGATGTCTTTTAATAGCAACATCCCCATTTTATTAATGAAGAATACGAACAAGTTCAAGCTTTGGATTGAACAAAAGTCTTACCAGAGCTGTTTTGGCGGCTGCAGCTAGCAAATCCATTCATTCCCAATTTTTTGACCAACGTGTCATTCAAACTGTTACACTTTGAGCAACGAAAAGCTGTTGCATCATAGTCTTCTCCTTTGTTTGCCAACATACATGAGTTGAAGCTTTTCCTTGCTGAGCCTCTTCTAAGCCTGCCTGCGTATGCATTGAAGCCTTCTAATTCATGAATATCACTATATCTTCTAATAAGTCCATTTCCCAAGTCTCCACATGTCATATCATCATCTTCACCTTCCAAGGCTTCCCCCAGTTTGTTCTGCAATAAGATTGCTTCACTCATTGGCAAAGTAAATAGTTTCTTACTCCAAGCTCAATGTGTTTTACTCCGCCCCAAAGAAGTTCCTAGACTTTCAGGCAAAGTTGAGCTGGAAAGTAAATTTATAAAGGTTAAAAATAAATTTAAAATAAAAATGCCTCTATTTTTATCACTTCTTTCCATCATTTTTAGAGTGCATCAAACAGTCCTTTTGCACCAATAGTTTCCGTAAATAATCCAAGCTTTTCATCATTACCTAGATGTATGAAGCATTTGCCAGTAAATTAATCAAACATTTTGTCTCTACTGATTTAAAAGCAAATGTTAATGCAAAATAAGATTCCAAGAACATAAGAGTATCAGTGTAATCTTGTTGCTTGCTGGCAGGAACACAAACACACCCAGTCACTTTGTTTACTTTAAAATGTAGTAAAAAGAAAGCATTGTTTAACTTACAATTCACCAATTGCAGAAGTCACATCAAGATCTACACAGAACTTAGTTCTAGTACAAATTATCCATATTTCACTATTGCTGTTTTCCAACTTTCACTTAATAAAATTCAGTCATTAAAGGAACTTAAAAAGGAATTCTGAATATGTATGAATGCTTGGTTAGCAAACAACATTAAGAAGAAACATTTACATTTTATTTCTATGCTGTTTTTGCACAACCTTTTTTTAAATCAGCAATGCTAAAATTAAAAGATGTAACAGTAGTTTATGTAAACACTGGGCCTGTTCAGTTGACATACTAAGCCATGTTTATGCCTTTTGCAGCAATGGTTAGTGAGGGTGTTTAAAGTGTGATTACGTAGCCACCGTGGTTAGGAATGGTTCAAATAATATGCTAAGCCATAATGTTTAGCTCAAAATGCTTAACCACTGTGGCTTAGCGTGTTGTCTGAACAGAGACACTGCATTATAAATTCTAAGCTATTTAAAACTGACTGTTCAATTTTAAGAGAAGAGAATGAAATTTGCATTTACCTACTCTTTATAGACATGAGCAAAATTATTTCCAAATATATACTTTGATTTACTATTAAAAAAAAAAACGATGGGAACAATCAAGCCAAATTAAACACTTTTAAATCTTGTTAATTTCAATGTGCTAAACTCTTCCATTGAAGTAGATGAAAATAGGTCTGAAATACATGCACACCTAGGAGAAAGTCCCCATTGCACTCTATAGGGCTTACTTCTGAGAAGAGATGCATCCCCTATGCAAAGGGTGAGGAACCTGTGGCCATCTAAATATAGTTGGACTCCAACTTCCAAGATCCCTGACCACAGGCCATGCTGGCTGAAGCTGATGGGAGTTGGAGTCCAACATCTGGAAGGTCATAAGTTCCTCAACTATGCATTTAAACCCTCTTTCCAAGCAGGTGCAGAAACACTGTCAGAGGCTTGGCTCAATATTTACTAAAGGGTCTTCTAAGAGGATTTTATAATGAAGTTAGCTATAAAAAAATTAACTTATTTAAACTTACACTTTCCTATGATGAATCTGCATCACACTTGTATGGAACATTTACCCCCTTCAATAATTCACACACACTTAACAGCTTCTGGAGAGTGACAGTGGAGTTCCCCTCAACCCCAAACCTAGGAATGCTCTCTTTGAACCTTATCCCTTCTTGAAGGATGAAGGAGGGATACAGCCCAGTCTCCCTTACTTTCTAGTAGCTGTAATTTTTTTTTCTTTAATCACAGCCATCATCATCAACGCGCACGCACACACACACACACGTGACCATTTTAGGCAGTGAGTAGCAGAGGATCTTTTACCTGCATCCATGCAAATATCACTATATGGACTTAAAATTCAACAGGTGCAGCTTTGTCCGTCACTGACGCGACATCTCCAGAATGGACAAACATGTTGAATGTCTCTCTATGACACTATTAAAGTTAGAGGAGCCTTGTCGGAAAAGATAGCGAGTAATCCGACTTTCCGCCGCCCCCACCCCCACCCCCAGCCCGCCGCTCTACTCTTAAATGCAATGTCAACTCGAAAGCTCCTTAGAGGGTGCCTGAACTCTCCCAAACCTGTTTGTACACTAAAAAGAAATAGCTTCACAACTTCGCCACAGGCCTCCCTGACTTCTTTCAATTCCGTACCCAAAGTCCGGTTTCCTCAGTCGGCAGTCCCTTTCCCCCTTACCTTCTTCCTAGAGGTCTGCCCCCCCAAGTTGCACCCTTCGGACGTAGCCGGTGTTCCCAAACGTTCGTCTCCGCTCACAAGCCGAGCTCACCAATACCCCCAAACTCTCTCACCTGGCTTGCAAAGCTACTGCCGTTTCCTCCTTTCACAGTCCAGCTCCCGTTTGCTTAGCCGAGCCCTCCCTGCCGGTCCCGCCCTTTCTCTCTCACCTTCCTGCCAGGGCACCGACCCCAAGCCCGCCCTTTTCCGTAGCTGGAGGAAGAACACTGCGACATGGCCACACAGACTGAGTCCGGCCTCACTTCTTCCTTGAAAGTCGAAACAGAAGCTATGCCACAAATACACAAGAAAAGACCCCACCACCACAAAGAAAAGAACTCCAAAAGAAAGTCTTGAGTTCAGACGACACGCTAATCAACGGGCGGGGATGTGTGTGTGTGTGGGGGGGGTAACAGGCACAAAATGGAAAACAAATGTTGATTAGCGTGTCGTCCCAACTCAGCCAAAGTCTTTGGTTTTATTCCAGACCGAAGCTGTTGCTATTGTGTAATTGTTAATTATGCTATCATAAGTCAAATTACAAACTTAGGTTGCTATTAAATTTTGGAACGCGGGTTGTCAGAAAATGCTCTTGTGAAAGGTATGCCTGCTTTTTGGTCTGCTCTGACCCCACTTAAGGGTACAGTCTGCCATGTAGGTGGCTTTGCAGAAGGCCAGCTTCTTGCCAGGATCATATACTGCCTTTATCTATGGCATGACCACACTTAGAATACTGTGTACCGTTCTGGTCACCACACTTTAAGATATTGTAGAACTGGAAAAAGTGTAGAAAATGGCAACTAAAATGATTGCAACATTTGAGATTGTTTAGCTTGGGAAAAAGAAAGGTAAGGGAGACATGATAGAGTGGCACGAAATTATGCATTGTATAGAGAAAGTGAACAGGGAGATCTTCAGCAGAGAGTCTTCTCCAGGTGGCCTTGCCAAACAAAGTGTGGCAGGTCACTACTAGGGAGAGAAGGCCTTTTCATTGGTGGCACCATTGATAGAATGCCCTTTCCAGAGAGGCTCACTTGGCATCTTTGCTCAGGCCTTTTCAGCATCAAAGACCTTTTTTTATTTCCCCAAGCTTTTAAATCTTAAAACCTTTTAGTGATTTATAGATTTATTATTTCTAGAGTTTCCAGATATGTGAAATTTTGGGTGTTGCTGTGAGTTTTTATTCTAGCATTTGATTCTCTCTGCTGCTGGCTTTATTCTATATTTAGAGTATATGGGTTGAATACAATTTGTCCCATTGCTGACAGAATAGCTTGTCAGTGGTGAGGAGGGGAATGATTTCCTCCCCCACTGCACCCCCTAATACACCTTCCTAAACTGCTTTGTAAGTTTGGAGGGGGCATTGGAACTCCACTTGAGAGGGCATGGGAGGCTTGTGAGAGATAAATCCCATTGCACAGCATTAGATTTCACCCTATGCTTTTAATTTTGTATATAATTGTTTTATTCTTATTGTAAGGACCCCACTTGCTCCTTTCACTGCTCTTGCCAGGGAAATTTGTAGCCAGTGGGTAAAGTCAATGCAGTGGAAAACTCCACAGAGCCCTCCATATAACATGCATCACAACAGTTGTGCAGGAATGCTCCTCTGCACAGCATGGATACTCAGGATGGGGTGACAGGGATCTGAGAGTGGAGGGACTTTCAATAGTTCTGTTGTCATGGACAGATCACTACCTGGTGAGGTTTATTTATTTATTTATTACATTTTTATACCACCCAATAGCGAAAGCTCTCTGGGCGGTTCACAAAAATTAAAACCATAATAAAACAACCAACAGGTTAAAAGCACAAATACAAAATAAAGTATAAAAAGCACAACCAGGATAAAAACCACGCAGCAAAATTGATATAAAATTAAAATACAGAGTTAAAACAGTAAAAATTAAATTTAAGTTAAAATTAAGTGTTAAAATACTGAGAGAATAAAAAGGGCTTCAGCTGGCGACGAAAGGAGTACAGTGTAGGCGCCAGGCGGACCTCTCTGGGGAGCTCATTCCACAACTGGGGTGCCACAGCTGAGAAAGCCCGCTAGCACTTGCTGGCACTCAAAACCTCTGCAGGGGTGGAGGACCAATTAAGATGATCCACCCCAGGAGGCTGATGGATCCGAATGGTTTCCTAATGGCTCTTGGGGATTTTCCTGTTGCCTCGGCAGGTGTTTCTGTTGGAATGCAGAGATAGCCAGGGTGGTGGCCATGATTGCTCCTCCAGCCCCTTGATTTTCCAGTGAACTGGCAGCAATGAAATGAGTGAGACAGAGGCTAGAGCAACGTTGGCGGAAAACTCAGAGTGAATCTGATCAAACACAGGCTAGAGCCTATTTGAAGGCCTACTCTGTGGCAATTCGGGCAGCGAAAAAACAAGATCAACTGAGTCGAGCTAGCCTGAACCCGGGGTTCAGGGAAAATAGTGGTCCTCCAGCACTTGCCACGTACCTGATAAACTTGACTGTTCCGAGGCTCAGAAGAGCTTTTACGTTAGCCAGGTTTAATGTTCTACCTTCAGCATTGCTGGAGGGCAGATTTTAAAAAATCCCTTACAGCGAACGGCAATGTCCATGTGGGCCGGGGGATGTTGAGACAATAGTCCATGTTTTACTCTACTGCCACCTGTATAAAGACCTCAGAGTTTCCTTAATAACTCCATTCATAAAAAAAATCCCAGGCAGAACAGACTAATTTTGTTTAGATTACCTTTTGTCAGGCATGAATGCCCAAGTTACTGTGAAAGTGGCCAGATTTTGTGCTGCAGCCATCTCATGCCGTAAAGAGGCGAGACAATAATAATAATATATGCACGTTCTACATCTGTAACGTAATGTAATGTGTTAAATTGTATGGTGTTTGATTGGAGTGCTGGTTGTTATACTGTAATAAACTTAATTCATTCAGCTTTTGTTGGATGGCGTTACACTCCCCCTGAAGACACAGGTCCGCAGCTTGGGTGTACTTCTGGATTCAGCCCTGAGCCTGGATGCCCAGGTTTCGGCGGTGGCCAGGAGTGCATTTGCACAGTTAAAGCTAGTGCGCCAGCTGCTCCCGTTCCTAGAGATGTCGGCCTGGCCACGGTGACACATGCCTTAATTACATCCCCATTGGATTACTGTAACACACTCTACGTGGGGCTGCCTTTGAAGTGTTCAGAAACTCCAGCTGGTTCAAAGAGCTGCAGCCAGATTGTTGACCGGGGCTGGTTACAGGGAGCACACAACTCCCCTGTTAAAGCAGCTCCACTGGCTTCCAGTCTGTTTCCGGGTGCAATTCAAAGTGCTTGTTATGACCTATAAAGCCCTATATGGCTCAGGTCTAGGTTATTTGAAAGAACGTATTCTCCCTTATGAGCCTGCCCATGCTTTGAGATTTTCTGGAGAAGCCCTTCTTTCAGTCCCACCATCTTCACAGGCGTGCTTGGTGGGAACATGGGAGAGGGCCTTCTCAGTGGCTGCTCTAGTGCTCTGGAACTCTCTTCCCGGGGAAACTAGGCTGGCTCCCTCCTTGATGGGCTTTCGGAAGCAGGCTAAAACTTTTTTGTTCCAGCGGAGAATAATCTGCCCCTCCATCTATGTTAATGTCTTTTAATTTTGTTGTGTATATTAAAAAGTTTATGGTTTTGTTCCCCCCCATGTATGTTTTAAACTCTGTAAGGCCGCCTTGAGGCCCAGCATTGGGCAAAAGGTGGGATGCAAATAAATATAATAATAATATTTACAGCAGCTGCACACTGGGTGGACATTTTCATCGAATTGTCCACCACAATCCCAAGATCTCTTTCTTGTTTGGTCACCGCTAGCTCAGATCCCATTAGGTTATACTTGAAGTTGAATTTTTTTGCCCCAACGTGCATCACCTTACATTTGCTTACATTGAACTGCATCTGCCATTTAGATGCCCACTCTCCCAACTTGGAGAGATCCCTTTGGAGCTCTTCACAATCCCTTTGTGTTTTAACAACCTTAAATAATTGGGTGCTGTTGGCAAATTTGGCCACTTCACTGCTCAATCCTAATTCCAGGACATTTATGAACAAGTTGAAAAGAATTGGTTCCAATACCAATCCCTGTGGGACCCCACTATTTACTTCCCTCCATCGGGAGAATTGACTATTTATTCCTACTCTTTGCTTTCTGTTCTTTAACCAGTTACTGATCCATAAGAGGACCTCTCCTCCTATTCCATGAATACTAAGTTTATTCAGGAGTCTTTGGTGGGGTTTTTTATCTAAAGCCTTTTGGAATTCCAAGTAAACAATGTCCACCGGATCACCCGTCTACATGTTTGTTGACACTCCCAAAGAATTCTGATGTTGCATGGTAAGTTTTAATTCATAAATACAAGGAAGGTTTGTTAAATATAGCAAAGGCTAAACGTCACCTTAAAAAGCATCATATAAAAAAGGAATTGCTTACAAAATATAATAGAAGGCACTTTTATTAGATTTACATGTATATAAATATAAAGCTAAATGTTCACTACCATAAAATGCACTTACCTTAAAAAAAACCCGTTCAAAAGTATGGCCTAATTTTTCCCATAAATTAAAATGATGTAAGTGCAGAATCATTTCCAACAGTTTTGAAAGTAATGAATACAAGTTTCAAGCCAAAGGACACCAATTAGGAAAACAATAGATTGAAGGATATCATTTTCATATATGCTTGCTTACACAAAACTTTAATAACCTTTGTAAAACTTCCTTACAGTTCAACAAACAATGACATTTTAACAGTCCAGAATAAATGTTCCATTCATATGAAGTCTTTGTGCTAAACTGGGTGGTTTTGTTATAATATACCATAGCACTGCAGACTAAAGTATCCAAAATATTGATCCTGCAACTAAGTCACAGTACTCTAATAGCATAATCCAACACATATTTACTCAGAAGATGTTATTTAATGCAACTTACTCCTAGAAAAGTGTACATAGGATTGTAGCTTTAGTACAGTAGCTGTTGTCTATATTTTTTTTATCATACAGGAATAAGGTTCCTTTTCAAAAGCATCTTTAATAAAACATAGTAAAAAGGAAATGTTTTATGTCTGCCAAAGGATTATCTCAAAAGTACTAGGAAATTCAAAGTATGCATTTCCCAAATGATACTTTTCATCATACCAGATGCACTTCCTATAAAGACACTTCAATAAATACAAACTAGATATATCTATTGCAATTTTTATAATCACACTGTATTCAAAGACTAAACCCAAGAGACCAACCAACAAAACTTTTCAACTTGCAAAGTATTATGCTTTTCCAGATACTACACACTGTACTATTATATGTAAATGACTATTTAAAAATCCCATTAGATTTCAACATTAGATATAATTTTAACTATATTTTGACAATACAAATTTAATTTCTAACACAAAAGTAATCACTTAACACAAATTAAGAGATCTTTTCTAAAAAGAACAAATAGAAAAATAGTTGTGCTCCCTCACATGAAATACTTCTTGGAATATGTCTTTGAGCGAAGAGTTCTGTTCCTCTTCATCATGTGGAAAAACTGAACAACTGTGACTTCTTACCCATTATAATCTAGTTACATATAGAACAGACTTTCAAGAGATATTTGCTAAACTATCCTTAAGGCATCTCAACAACATTTAAGACTGCATTTTTCACCATTTCTTATGAGCAATTAGTAAAAAAAAATTGCCTTATTCTACAGAAGGCATTCAATACAGAATATATCAAGGGCTAAAATCTAGCAACCTAAAAGCATATTTATAATCAAGTTTAATGGTCGATTTATAAATAATGAACTGCCTACTCATCTATCATTTTCGTGAAAAACATTTTGTGTATTCTATGTCTGTATGATAAACAAAACAGATTTGTGTTTTACAAGCTACTAGAAGCTGCTTCTATCCAATAGGACATCTTGGTATGTGAAACTGACATGTGTTCATCACTTTGTGTCTGTAGAATACAGGCAATTTCCTACACAGAAGTGGTACCTATGCAGATGTGCCTTATGTGAAGCAGCAATAAAACAGCTGTTTATAGCCATGTATTAGCCCTTACAAATCTTTATTCAGATAGCACTGCAAATATCTTCACTGAGAAAGTGAAGTTATACAAGCCATCCACTTACACAAGAAATCTTACAAAGTATCATTGCTATTCAGGACTGGAGAGATGTATTCACCAAACTTTGGTGGATGCCACCTAAACTGAGTAACAATTGTGCTTCCAACATCTTTTGTTCACAGTACAAGGTTGGTCTGAATTCTTATTTAGGATTAAATTCAATGTTGTGTGAGCAAACTTAATCCCCACCCAAAGCCTAAAAATGTACTCGAGGGTCCCTCAACACTCCAGAACTCTGAGGGGAAGGGAAATCCATTCTGCTAGCAGTTTCTATATTGCTGGAAGACAGTCAACAGCCATCACTGGATGCAACCCTTAGAAAGAAAATACACACACATGCAAGTCCATTAAAGTGTTATGGCATATAAACACCTTAAAAGCTTGGAGTACTTTCACAAACTAACCCACAGTCCTATTTTTTATAGTTTTATAACAATCCAGAGCATGTTTTTTTACAGGGATTGAGATGCTGGTAGCCACAACAGCCAGAGCAGTTATGTGCGATATTTATCTTTTAAATAGATATCCAATTCCAAACCAAATTTCAGGATTTAAACATTTTTAACTGTAACTAATGTTTGATTTCTGCACTCGCTTTCGCCCACAGAGCCCTCCTTGATTTTCTTAGAGAAGCAACAATTATTGTTTTCTCAGTGACTGAAACAGCAAGTGTAGCTTATTACATGAGAGCCCATCAGTTTAATTGGAATAAAGTTATTTTTATTACTGTTTTGTCTCTTAATGTCATATATCCAAAAGTCAATTGTTGTCTTTTATCCACTGTTCAATCCACTGTATAATCTGATCTAAATTCCGCTCCATGTCCTCTGGAGTGTTGCTGGACAACTGATGTACAATTTCTTCCTTATACGATGACATGGCCTCTTCGTAAATAGTCTGAAAAATTTCGCACTGAATGTTGTCTTGAAGCTTTTTTCCTTTGTAACCCCTAAGCAAAAATAAACATGAGACAAAAGCACTTAGATCATTTTGAGCATATTTTATGTAAAAACAGAGACTGTGCCAACAACAGATTTTATTGAAAGCTGATTCTCGATAGTAATTAATTTGCAGCACTGATTTACCTGCTTTCCAACCTGTCATACAGGAATGAGTTTTCAGTGCGAAGTACAAATATTATGTTAAACCAACGTTCAGGGAAGAAGTCACAGCTGTGATAGTCAACTATAACACCACCGTCACTCATCTTGTCTTCCATTTCATCAATTACCTAAAAGGGAAATCAGACACAGAAACCATGGATTTTGTTGCCATGGATTCTTGGCAATAAAAGCAAAACACACAACTATGCTAGACTTTCAACTTAAACTCACTCTGTCTTCATCCAAAATTGGGCATTCATATTCTTCATCAAAGCCTTCATATAGCTCTCCTGAATAATTAGGAAATTTTTTGTAAGTCATCATGATGAAACCACTGAAAACAGTTTTATATAAATTACTTATTCAGACAGCTCAGTCTCAAACCTCTAATCCCATGCAGTTTTACTCAGAAATGACCTTCAGGTTTTGATTTTATGCATAATTTCCTGGGAGTAAGCCTAATCAAATTCAATAGTGCTTACTCCCAGGTAAACATATATAGATTTTTCTGTTAATATACACAAATATCAAAGGATACATTTACACAATCCTTTCCCCAAGAGCTGTAGTTCACTTTCATCTTAACTTCAGCAGTAAAGTACTTAATGTTTTAATGTCTATATTCTACAAGGGGGATTTAACTTTATTCCTTTTTATTTTGCCCCATACTGAGAAGAGAAATAATGGCTATCCCATGCTATAAGGAATTGTGTAGGGTGTTTCCTTTGAAAAATAGCACTCTAAGCAATTATTTCTATCCTGCCTTTCTCCCCCAAAAGCCTCAAATTGGCTTAAAATATGAAACAATTAACTCCCCTCCACAAACAAACAACAATTGAAACATGATATAAACATAGAAGGTAGAATAAGACCAACAGATAAACATCACAACCCCAAGATCTCTTTCTTGGTTGGTCACTGCTAGCTCACATCCCAACAGGTTATACTTGAAATTGGTTTTTTTTTTTTTTTGCCCCAACATGCATCACTTTATGCATTTAGATTGCCATTCCCCCAGTTTGGAATGACCATTGTGGAGTTCCTCACAATCCCTTTTTGTTTTAATCACCCTAAATAATTTGGTGTTATCAGCACCACTCTAAGCCAGTGGTTCCCAATTAGCTAAGTATTGCGGACCCCTTGTTTTTCAAATGCCAAGCTATGGACCCCCTACTTTTGAAAAAAATGTTATCTCTATGGTAGTTACCTGCGTGAAGCAATTTTTTGGAGATAAGGGGTAGCCCCTAAAAAACAAAGGATTTTAGGTATACTAAAAAACAGACCATAAAATTTGTGATATTACCACGCAAAAATGACAATGATTTATTTAGGAATATAAAGGCGAACTTAATTTTACTAACGTCTAGTTTACAATTGAACAAATTATGACCTGTCTAGCAGCTACTAAACCTAAATGTGATGGGAGAAATCATGCCTCTTTTTGTCCCGAACAATCCCTTCCGCATCTGGTTCAATATTTCCTACTTTTAATCTCAAATCTGGATCAACGTCGAGCCGATTTCTATGCTTGTCCTTCATATAACAAAATATCGAAAATGATTGTTCACAAAGATATGTGGAACAAAAGGGAACTAGATGTTCCCACTGTTTTCAGTGGTTTCATCATGATGACTTACAAACTTTTTCCTAATTATTCAGGACAGCTTTTTCACCTAACTTCTTATAATCAGGAAAAACCTTCACCCAGAATTGGTCCAGTCTATATTCTTTGAAAAATGATTTCAATAAACCATCACAAGTCACGTCAGCAAGTGCATCTTGCTCTTCTGCAGATAGAGTTGATAGTTGTACATCACCACATTCAAAAGATTCCTTCTCCATGAGTTTTCAGGATTAGGTGCAGGAAAGTAATCTCTGAAGCTAGTCGCTAAACCACGCAGGTGCTCAGTGATGTTATATTTTACTTCTGGTAGGAATTCGTCGTCAGTGGACTCCAGAAATGAATGAATATGTGAACGTTGCCACGGACAACCTGGGTGGGTTTTACGCAGACCCCCTGGGGTCCGCAAACCACCAATTGGGAACCACTGCTTTAAATCAATTAACCCAGAACAGATGTTAGGTTAAATGGCCTGTAATGTCCTGGAACCCCATGGATTCCTTTTTAAAAATTGGTCCTCCTTATCTTCCAGTCCTGTGATAGAGGCTAATTTCAGGGACATGTTGCATATTTTGATTAGAAGATCAGCATTTTCATATTTGAATTGAGAACTCTAGGATGGATACCATCCGGGCCCAGTGATTTATTTTCTTTCAATTTATCAATAAGGTTGGGAACTTCATCTTTGTCACCACTATTTGCCTCAGTTCCTCAGATTTCTTTCCTGAAAACTTCAGTTCAGGTACAGACATCTGTCCTATATCTTCTGCAGTGAAGACCAATAAGAAGAATCTATTCAGCTTCTCTGCAATCTCCTTATCATCCTTTAATACTCTTTTAATTCCTTTTAGAATTAAATCCGGGGTCATCTCCCCTGTTCTAGGGCACAGTCATTTAGGACATCAAGAAATTTAACCTTTGTCGTGACTGAATATGTCGTGACTGAATATGCATTTATACAATCAATGTGGGGGTAATGGAAGCCACACATTATTACTATACTCCTTTGTCTGGAGGCTACTCTGATTTCATTTTCCACCTTAAAATCACCCTAAACATTCTGGACTTGGGGACAATAGTACATTCCTAGCACTAAATTAGCTTTGAAGCCCAGTATCATCCTCCACAGCGCTTCTGTGAAAGTGTCTACCCCTTTTAGGTGTTCTAATCTGCTAGACACTATTCCCTCTTTGAGCAACACCTCCCCTAGTATGCCCTTACCTATTCTTTCTGTAGAGTTTATATCCAGAGATTACCATAGCCCAGTGGTTCTTTCTGTTCCACCAGGTTTCTATAATGTCCACTATATCTAAGTTCTCTTTTATAACCAAGCACTTGAACTCTCCCACTTTGGTTTAGAGGGTTCTAGTATCTGCATAGAAATGTCTATACATGGTGTCCCTCCCCAGATGTCTCTCTGACATGTGCATATTTTGCTATGGCATTTAGGTCTCTTTAATTGGCTATTATGTTCTGCCTTGGCCTAGTTACTCCCCTTCTACATTTGGGCAATCAAAAACATTTTCATCGTCATCTTTTTAGGATGATTTAACCCAAACTGGATGATTTCCAGCTCAAGTCAGCTTTCTTTGATAGCCACCAGCCTATCCTTCATAGTGTGTTCGCAGGAATGTGTGAAGAAGGGCCTTTGAGAAATATCTTATATACTAGTCTTCCCCACCTAAGACCCTCCAGATGTTCTGGACTTCAACTCCCATAAGCCCAACCCTACTTGACCAATTGTCAGGAATACTGGGAGTTGTAGTCCAAAACAGCTGGAGGGCATCAGGCTGGGAAAAGTTGTTGTTGATGGTTAGGTTCATATAGGAGAAGATGGTTCTGTAGAGATACTGTTCCAGGAGTAGCTATGCTATTTCCCCCCCCAAAGGAAACAGAAGAAAATGACCTCTGGTCAAGACTGAACAAAACACAGTTCTCTTTAGATATAACACTTTACTAGTGAAAAACATTCCAATATAAAGGGGGGAGTGGACCAAAAGTTAATTTTCAGCTGCCAGATAAGAGCAATAGGAGAATAACCTGCTAACTCACCTATCATACTGTGCTCAAAAGTAATATACAACCTAATCTAAGCCATATTTACACAGATTGAAGTCGTACTGATTTAAATGAAATTCACTTCCAAATAAGTATGCTTAGGATTGCAGTCCTATAGTGCTAATTCTGCTTCAATATTATCCAGATGTGGAATGGCAAATCATAAGCAACAAGAAGAATCTTCCCTCCAGCAGAGCGAGTTTGGTGTGCTGCTGTTTCACTGAACATGTTCTCTCTCAGCACACCCATCTCTCCTTACGGAGGATCCATCATGTATCACCTTAAGACACCCAACAGTGTTTTAGGAAAACCTTTCCTGCTCCTCCTCTACTTGTGCAGGGCTGACCCCATTATAAAACCAAGTATTTTATTGAGTTTCTTGTGTGCATGGTTAATACAGAAAGAACAGACTCTTCCCAAAGACACAGACTTCTCATCTTAGCTCTCAGTTAACTTACGACGGTAACCCTAAGCACACTTACTCCCTAAAATGTCTTACTGAAATCAGTGGGGTATTAAGAGCACAATCCTATGCATGCTTGAACAGAAAAAGTCCTGAGGAGATGTCTAAACATTCATAGGATTTCACCCTTAATTTATAAACAAGTTTAGGATCATACTGTATATGACTACTATATACACAGTCTTCAATCTTGTTTATTTCCCCAAGGAGATAATTGAGATGCACAAATTTCCATTTGATACAATACAAAATCCTTACACTACATTATTTAGAATTACTGCACCTTCCCATCCCTTGAAAAATGCTTCTCAATACTGAAAGTATAATTTATGTTGAGATTACATCAGTATCTCTAATTTTTTGTTTTAGTTTGTTAGCCCTCAAATTATCACGTTAAAGTAAAGACTTCAAGAGATACTTAATTCTGTAATTTCAACTAAAGTAATGGCTAAGATGCATCTTAGCCATATACGCATAACCTGAAATTAAGAAAGCTTTAAGGAATTCAAAAACAATTGTTATAAACAAGTATGTCTAAAATAAAATGTTTTCTCTCAAACATAGTAATCATGTGTGTATAATTTATATTTAAGATGCAAATGGACCTACTTATCTGTCCATATAAATTCTATTTTAAATTGATAATAGTGGATATTGTGAATTACCTTCTTTGGCCAAATCACCCACGTTAATGTAAGTCAAATCTGTTCTTGCAGCAATTTCTTTGCCTAGTGTAGTTTTACCAACACCTGGAGTACCTACAAAAAAGACATATGAAAAAGAAACAACAGTAAAATGGTAGTAACTAGTAACATGCAACCAACCTCAAAATGGAACTGCTCTGAAAGGCCCATTAATGTGCCTAGTTCAAGAAAAGCAAATGAAGATTCGCTGTTCAGAACATGTACATTTTGGCTCTTAAGAACTGTAATCTCTTTGACTCTCATGGCTCTGTGTGAGAGGATCTATACGAGAAAAAAGCGACCAGTTAGGCCTGGTCTACATATGCAGCAAAAGAGACAATAAAGATCGCCAGTATCAAGCACGGGGTCTTTCCCTGCCTTATTACTAGAAACAAAGACTGAACCCAAGGCTCCCTGCATGCAAAGCACTGCTCTCCCCTAAGACCCCTTCCACAGTCCCTACCGATTTACTGGGGTCTCACGGTTTATTACTTTACTGGACTTGTTCCCTCTTTCTTCCTTTTCCCCTTGTAATACGGACCCGATCCCCGTATTTGTTCTTACCCGTGAGCAGAATATTGGGTCTCCTCATGTTCGCTGCCCCGTCTCTTCAAACGCCCAGAAAGTTGTCACGAAGAAAGACACGTGTGAATCCTTCCCTAGGGCCTTTGCCGTTCCTTTTTTAAGTCGGCGCATAATAATAACGTCACCACGGCTGCTCATTCTTCTCCACCCTCGATAAGAAGGTGGTGTGTTAGGCACTTCGTGAACAGCTAAGCGCCATAGTGTATGGGAGGCCCCCGGCCGGAATGGAAATGGCCTAAGCCAGGGAGGAAGAGAAAAGCAGTCTGTTCCGTTGGGATACTAGGGGAGATCGAAAGGCTGGACCAAGTCTCTAGTGACGGGGAGAAGTAGACTTGCTGGGCTAGAGAAGTGGAGAGGAGGTGTCAACGAGCCACAGTTGGATAGAGCCCCTCTATAAGTCGCTCTGACAGTTTCCTGTTGACCAGCAGACTTAATGCACGTGTACTGTAATCCTAAGCATCTCTGTTCCGAAGTAAGTCCCATTTATTTCAGCCTGGCTCCTTCCCTTCACAGTGTGCTTGGAACTGCAGCCAAAGGCTTCTTTCACCTTGTGCATCTTTCTTCCCTTCCCTATAAAGTTAGAGCATCTGGCTTCTCTTTTTCATCACTCCCTACTTTGTTGAATAAGAGCACAATCCTGTTTATGTCTACTCAGAAGATGCACTGAGTTCAATTGGACTTACTCCAGGGTAAGAGGGTGTAGGATTGTAGCACTACCAGTAAAAAGGTCTCGTGTAGCTATTCTGTCTTTCCCTTTTAATGGATTTTTTTTTTTTTTGTGCTAAGAAAAAAGATCACAGAAGCTGTGGAAAAATATACGAGAGTTACAAATGGACAACAATTATATTTGGAGCTGTTGTAAAATTCAGTGTTTGAGGCAAAATAAAAGCCTCATCTGGAAGTTCCCCTGGATTCAGCTGAACATGTATTCACTGTGGCCTTAAATTAGGAGAATAGCATGTGAGGTTATTGCTGTGACTAGCTACTGAAATGCACTCCTTGCTTATGTGAGTGGCTGTTGTACTTTTGAACTATTAATATTGCTCTTTTCAAAGAACATTTTTACAACCATGTTATCAGTGTACTTCTGATTTTTTCTCCAGAACTTTGAGTTTATAAACATATTGCTAAAAACAGCACCTTTGGGGGCAAATAATTGAGGGGGTGTTATTTGGCAGGATACTGGCACAGGCCCCCATTAGGAGAAGATTTTGGATTATTGCTGCTACAGTAGCTGCTTTTTCTTCAAAATGAAAGTGGGCAGTTTAAGCACATTTTTTTTGAAAGCATGAATAATGTAGTGTGTAGTTTGGCCTTTCATATCAATTAAGAATTCATATATAGATAAACCTGAACCTTACAAACAGCAAGCAGCAATTTTTCCTAATAGTGTAGAAAATTGCATTTGTCCAGAAATCTTTGTTTCTCTGTGAAGAGTCACACATGTAGGTTCCATCAAGCTGAATTGTGTTACAGCAGTATGTGACAACTGCACACACCCGTTCTTGTTCTAGCCTTAAATAACCAGTAGCTGCTGCTAAAACAAAAAAACTGATCTGGGCATGTGGCTACCGCAGGCCTGTTCTCTTAAAGAGAGGGCAGAACTGTGGAGGATTCATGGGTGTTACACTATCTCTTTTCTAGCCATAAAGCGTGGTCTTTTTAAGTCTAAAGGAGATTGAATAAGAGCTGTTGCACTGCAGAGGAATGAAAAGAAGCAGTTCAGGTGAGTGGAACAGAGAGTGTGTAGGTACCCCCTCAATAATTATTTACATGGCTGCTTTGGTTGATCTCAGTGTTTTAAAACCAATCCTGCAAAGTTTCTTTATATACATATTTCCTACTTTTTAGATCACTTAATTTAAGCGACTACTGATCATATGCTTCGGATGGAAACTACAAAGGTTGATGATGTCAAAAAAATCTTCCAAAAGAAAGATAACTCCAGCTCAAGTGGGTGATTACAACTTTAAAATATTAAAACATTTTAGATTGTATATTTTCATGTGCTGATGTTATACTAGTGCAGGAAAACATGGTTCTTTGTTTAACTTGAGAGCAGCCAATAGTAGTTTGGAAATCACAGTTAAATTTTCAAGACTAAACATGATCCTTTTGATAGCCACCTGCCTCACTTTGGCAGGGGTACACGGAGAAGGACCCCTGAAGATGATCTTAGGATCCAGGCAGGTACATATAGGAAGAGGGTTCCTTCAGATAACCTGGCTCCAAGCTGTTTAGGGCTTTGAATGTTAATACCAGCACTTTGAATCAACTAAATTTCCACTTTGAACTAATGTGAATGTTAAAAGGCTTTTCATTAGTGTCAGGGGTGTTACTAAGACTTCACTTTCTATTTTATAGTTCTTATTGTGAAATGCCCAGAGAGCCTTGGCTATTGGGCAGTATTAAAATGTAATAAATAAATACTATAAAAACAAGCACTAGTAAAATATTAATTGGTTCAAGAATTAATAATTTCTACCATGCAATAACTTTTGTCTGCTTACATTTTGTCAGGTGACTGATTGGGTGGAGCCATCTTTTAGTGATTTCTGTCAGAGTACAAATCTGTCATCTGCCATTCTTCATAAGGAATCATCTACGAATAACTTTCAGAAGAGAAAAGAGCATTTCCCTCTGCTAGAAAGTTGGAAAAGTGGGAAGAAAAAAAGAAAGCCATCTACTACAGATGAGAGAGATAGATTTTTCAAACAAAATCACAGTCAAACTGAACCATGGGTGGATAAATACAAACCAAAAACTCAGGTAGAGTCTATTTTAGAATTCTATTAAAAGCAACAAGGAACTATGTTGCTTGTTGAAATGGCCTGCCCAAAAGGGAAAATAATGAAACTGTTAATTTGTGAGGAGTTTCACACAGATATATTCAATCAGTTGAAAACTGTCTGTGACCTTCTAAATATATTTGGAAGTTTATTCATTTGAAATCAATGGGGCTTGGTTATGAATATAAAGTTTTTCAATTGTACTGTGCGTGGAATATTTGCACTGGTATATTTTAACCACCACGACTTTAAATTAACTTCCATGTATTTTCTACAACTGTACTTGTTAATATGATACTTTCGTAACTCAGATTTACCGTGTTCGCAAGATGGTTATTCAGTTTATTTACTGTTAAAGGAAAGATACAGTTTCTTAGGTTTTAATTCTTAAATGTGTGTGCATGCACAGGGCAGTATACACTCCCACTCGTTCTGTTGTGCAAGTGGGACCTACCGCTCATATAACAGAAAGCTAGTAGTTCCAAAAGCAATCACAGAAACGGATGGAATTGCTTGCTTCCAGATTGGGACAAGTCAGTGGAACTTCCTTCTGAAAGCCCCATTGACCTTCCCTGTTCTGGAAACCAGCATTTCTGTTTGTTTCTAATTGCTTTCTTTAACCACTAGCTCCCTGTTGTGTAAGTGGTGGGTCCCCCTGGTGATGCACATGCATGGGCAGACTTGAATATTGCCCAGAGTCTTGTCCAGGATGTCTTGAAGTTTCCTGGAAATCATCTGCCTGGAAAATTAATCCAGATTGAGTCCCTTGACTCTGAATTTTGGTATTAATTTGTTTAAGGGATGTGTCCTCCCATATTACTGAAAGGGTCTCTAAGTTTCTTATGACCTCAATGCAAATTAGAAAAAAAATGTTGCAATCCTCCTGATAGAAGAAACTCCACAAAGCTGTATATTGTTTTCATGTCACTTTTTATCTATCTTTTGTATGTTTTATATTCATTTTGCTGGTCTGCGATTCATAAAGAATTGATTGATTATTTAATAGTTTTATATGGTGCTGAACATATTAAACTATCTCTTAAGTGGTTAACAAAAGACGTTATAGTATACATTAATATAAAACATTATAAAACATTAAAATTAATTATAACAATTATTGGTATGCAGTAGTAATGTAAGTGTTGCATAGTAGAGCATGGAGGCAGAAACCTTATTGTACCTTTCAGAGTATGAATGGGTCCTTCCTTCATACTCTTCTTATTTTAACTTACTTAGTAGGGATAGTAGGGTGGTATCACTGTGGTTTGAAGGCTGCAGGAGAGTCTCAAATCCTGGACTCTACTGTGTATGAGGTCATCACCATGGAACAGGGCTAGGAAGAGTCTTAAGGGGCTCATCTGTTACAGATGGATTCCAGGTGGTTGAATCCCTGATAGACTGAGGTAGAATGTGGAAGGACCCCTGAGATAGATCACATACAGAAAATAAAGGAACCCACAGCCCATTATTTTGCTTACCCTTATATTTAACTTCTGTCACAGGCATCAAAGAGCATATGTTGAAACAATGCTTTCTGTAGAATTGCCATGTTATATTTCGCTACATAAATATTTTGTTATTATTATTGTTTTATTATTATTAATTTTCATTTCTATTGTATGTATATTTTTAATTCTATTTTTACTAGAATGAGCTTGCCACACATAAGAAGAAAACTGAAGAAGTTGAAGCATGGTTTAAAAGTCATATGGTTCAAAGACAGCCCAAACAGGTAACATTTATTTACCTAAGGTTTTTACCGTAGGTAAATATGTTTGTTTTAAAGGCTTTGTCTAAGTTAAAGTCAGTAGATTGCTACTTTTTGAGGTGCAACAGATTTTATTTTTATAAGAGAGCAATCCTATGCTCCCTGCAAAAGCATTCTAGGGAACAAAGGATTGTTCAGAGTAGCCTTCCCAATGCCATAGACACTGCTATGACCTTGAGAGGGGGGACTTCAGCCCCTCGTAACCACCATGAAAAGAACAATGCCAGCTGCTTCCTGAGGTTGCAAATGCAGCCTGAGAGGGAGGGGAAAAGGGTTGTTTTGGTGGGCAGGGAGGGGAGGGGCTGGGACATGAGAAACCCTACCACCTCTCCAACCCTTGGCAGTGTGCCATTTCTAGACAGATTCTGAGGTGAGACTATAGGAAAATGTTGTAATAGGAAGAAAGAGAAACCAGTATTGCCTCCCATCACTCCTCCTGCCCTGCCAGTATCACCCTGGCAGGGCATTGGATACTCAGAAGACTCCAAGATCAGATGCTTCTTTCTAAGGCACTAAATATTTTGTCAAATACTAGGTGAAGAGATAATGAAAATTTTGCCTTATTTAATTTTGTAGTATTTGTTACAGTTCTTATACAATAAAATGCTAGTGTATAAGCACAGTAATTTGCTAGTGTATAAGCACAGTATAAGCTAGTGTATTAGCACAGTAATTTTCTAAGAGGCCCAATAGCCGAATAGCTTCAGCTATTGGGCAGTATAAAAATGCAATAAAATTCCTTGGGAAAATAGTACCACTTTAAAATAAGGCTAATATGAAATGCAGGTTATGGGCATCTGGTCTGCCATTGAGAAGAATACGCACTTGGATGACTTTTCCCTCCCTTTGTTGAACTGCTAGACATATTTTTACATTATGGGGTTGGGGGCTCCTTTTACGGGAGTGAATGACAATAATTCTTCCATAGGTACATATGTTTTTCTATATAACCTAATGGACTGTCCTGTGTTACAATCCAAGAAATGCCAAAGTACTCTAGTATGTCAGCATAAGGACATATGGGGTGGGACTTGTGAAAGGTGGCTTCCACTCACAAAAGGCCCATTTTATCTTTTGAGCCAGAGCATTACATGGGAAATGTGCAATTCAATCCACTTATATTCTTCTTCCTGCACAAGTAGAAACGTGAGAACTACTATTATTATAGGACTGCTTGAATACTTGCAAGAACAATTCCAGAAGAGCAGTACTGACTATTTTCCTTCCACTCTATGCTTTTCCTATCCCAATTTAAATTAAATTTGTATTCTAGTAATATAATTTGTCAAGTATTCTGTTTTGGTAGTTTTTTCCCTTCCACTTCACCTTCCAATTCTTTTCAAAATATTATAATCCAATAAGCAATTAGTAGTCATTGGAAATGTAATTTAACAATAGTTGTAATAACCTGAAGTGTAGGAATGGGAGGGGGAAATTAGCTCCTGATGTCAAGGTTCATTAAACTTTTATATGGGGCCTACCCTGTACTTTTCTTCAAATATTGTTCAGCTTATAATATGTTGTTTTGTTGTAGGGAGGCTCCATTTTATTATTAACAGGTCCTCCAGGATGTGGAAAGTCTGCAACTGTGGAGATATTAGCCAAGGACCTTGGCATTCAAGTGCAAGAATGGATAAATCCCATATCTCTAGACTTCAAGAAAGATGACTTTCAAGATGCTTTGAGCCATGGTAAAATTAACTGGAAAGCTTTGATGACTTCCTAATAGTCCAGCAGTTATAATAAATATCTAATATGTTTGATAGGTTTATATATCTGTTGTAATATTGCAATCTGAAGCCCATAAATAATAGCATCATTGAAATTAATAGGACTGTCTTCTACTTAATGGATGCTAAAGTAGTTGCTAAGTTTCAAAACTAATCTGCTGTGCTCATCGAGGGGGCAGGAGGGCTTCTGTCTGAAATACAAACCTAAAACTACATGAGGTATACAAAGTAGTATTTCCTGATTTCAGCCAGTGAGACAGTTTATATGTAATGTTAAACTACTGTGGTGAACCTCAGGCCTGGGGGGCAAATCTGGTTTTCTGGGGTTCCTCAGATTATTCCTCCCTCTCCCTGGCTCTGCCCTCTTTTCCCCAACCACCAGTCATGGGGTAGTTTCCCAGCTTTTGAACAGTTTCCCCCTATTCTAAAAGGCTGAAATGGTTCTCCTAAGGTTTAGTTATTGGCAGTCAGCGCTTTAAGCTACAATATGCAGGTATTTAAAATATTTTTTAACTTTGGCCCACCCACTACTGGAATGCAGCCCCCAAGAGCTTCTCTGAAATTGAATTTGTCCCTCAGGGTGAAAGACGTTTTCCATCCTTGTGCTAAATCATCCGTTAGCATTCTTAAGATAAGGTACAGCAAGCTTTGAGTTCGCATATTCACCCTCCCTCATCGATGTATCCAAAAGGATGAAATAGGAATTTTCACTTCCATTTTAGATTAGCACAGTTTAGTGTTGCATCCAAACCATAAACTGTGGCTAATCTTAACTATGGTTAGAGAAAACAAGCCAGCTTCATGAACTATGGTTTGAATTTGGCTTGTTTCTACTAACCTTTGTTAAGACTAACCTCAGATGTCACGACATGCTGTGGTTTTAAAACAGAAACGAAAGCTTTCAAATTCTTCCTTGTGGCTGCACTAGAGGGGGGAAATGCAAGCCCAGGACTTGCTGTAGCTCATCCTCAAAATGCAGAATCACAATTTAGTATTTTATGCAAATACAGACATACTAACAAGGATCAGCTTGTCAGTATGGAACTCTGCATATTATTGGCAAAAATGTTGTCCAGTGGCCAATGCTTTGGATTCTTGAATCTAGATAGTATGATTAAATGATTGTTACTAAACTGATGATTCCACTTTTTAAACAAATTGAAAGTAATTTGTTTATCGTAGACAGGTTTTTAAGCTTGCAAATGAAATGCAAGCCTTTTTTTTGTAGTGGTTACTAAACTTCACAGCACTGAACCACTTGAAATCAATTTTGGATGGTACTTCTGTTGTAGGGTAGATCTGGTCTTCCAAATGAGGTGTAACTTCTCTAACGAGATTGTCTTACCAACTGGTGAAAAATATAGACCACAAATACCATGTCTTTACTCTCTTACATTTTCATGCTTGCTGGGTTTCAGCTTGTGCTATTTGGTCACTTGTCTGGGTGGCAGGCAGCAAACAGCACGATCCGCTCTAAAGCGCAGAACTTAAAGCAGCTGGGTCCGAGGACACTGAAACTTCATGTTCATATTATGTTTTTATTTAAATTTAAATATATATAAATGTAAACATGAGATCTCCTGTTTAGAATCCGATTTTCAGATACTTCCTTATCAGAGCCAAACTGCCCTCTTTCAAGAGTTTCTGTTAAGAGCAAACAAGTACGTCAGGCTTCAGATGGTTGGCGAATCCATGGAAACTGACAAAAGACTTATTCTTGTGGAAGTAAGTAGAATTAGTTGAATATTTTACTCAAGCATTTTTACTCCTTACTTAAAGCTAAATTCTTCTTCCTTGTTTTTAATACTGGCTTATGTGATATTCTTGTAGGCTATTGCCTAAAAGGCACATGCTTCTATTAAATACTAATAGCTCACTGCAGAACAGACACCTCTCTGCCTCCATGAAAAAATAGAAGATGGAAGTCATCCATAAACACAGGATGATTATTTGAAATATTCCTCACTCTATCTGAAAATGTAGTTGATTTTAAATATTGAAAATTTCAGTCATTACAAGCTATGATTTAATGGCCTGTGTCTGATTTAGTTTGTAGGGCACTTTGGGGAAGGCCCATAGCCCAGTGGTAGAGTACATGCTTCGCATGCAGAAAATCCCAGGCTTTATCTCCAAGACCTCCAGATAGGACTGGGACAGATTCCTGTCTGATCTGCTGGAGAGCCATTGCCCATTAATACTGAGCTAGATTTAGTGTTTGACCTGGTAGAAGGCAGCTTCTAAACTTCCTGTTGAACATTTAAATAATAGCGTTCATAACAATATGACTGCAACTCTCCACCACTCTAGGATTTATGTATCTTTTGTCCTCATCGCTAAGGCCAGGATCCAAGGAACCACACAACTATTTCTGTGTTCCCAAATGGCCTGTGGACTTGTATTACCCAAACAGCATCTCTTCTCCCAAGCGGCACGGCAAACAGCTTTTGAAAATGAGATCGTTTCCAAAGCAGTTTGTAATGTGGCATAAAGGACCCACTGGAAGCACAAAAGCGTTTTGGTTCATCTAAAGTAGCTCTTTGGATCCAAGCCTATTTATGTTGTAAAGTAAAATGAGTACATTGCTGTACTTGCATTGTAATTTTAGTGGTCCCAGCGGAATGAGTGTCTGCCACAATACTAGTGCAGCAGGCATGCTGGAATAACAAAATTGTATTTCATTTTTCAATAGGATATGCCAAACCATTTTTATCGTGACCCAAGCAGTTTTCATGACATTTTGAGGTGAGTATAAAGTCCTGTTCAGCAATTAGTTTGATCAAAGACCAATATGAGAAATTACTACTTTCCACCACAAAATGGTCTGCTACCAATCCCATTTACACAAATTATACTGTCCACATCCTTCTTTTTCCTCTGAATTGGGGGTACGTGGGAGAAGGCACAAAACCATGGGGGGGGGGGATTTGTGCCGGGGGGGGCTCCCAATTCCTAATTGCTACTCCTACTCCAGAAAGAACTTTTCTAAGTTTAAGCTTGTAACTTCCTCTAACTTTTTCTTTTGGCATTCTAGGAGGTTTGTGCGGACAGGCAGATGCCCTCTTGTGTTCATAATATCAGATGGCTTCAGTGGAGCCAGCAACCAAAGGTTTCTATTCCCAAAGGAGATTCAGGAAGAGCTATGTATAGCTAATATTAGGTAAAGAGATCAATAACTGCATTAGTCCTGACTGAAGATTTACTATGAAACTTACCTTGACTACCTCTTTCTTATCAATTTTCTCAGTTTTAACCCAGTGGCTCCAACGGTAATGATGAAAGTTCTAAATCGAATAATGGCAGCAGAGAGCAATACGGTACGACAGATTAAAACAACATGGGGATATTTGCAATATGGTCATATTGTAAAAGTATGTATTGAAGGGTGGGCGGTATTTCACTCTTTCTAAAAATTATCTTAAACCTTTAAAATGTGGATTGGGTTTGGAAAATACAGGGCAATACTGGAAATTGGCATTACAAATACTTGCTTAGTCAGAAAGATTACTCAGTGACCAGCCCAAAGTTGCCATTATTCAGCCGACTCTGCCTCACAGGATTGTTATGAGGATGAAAAGAGGGAACCTATAAGTGGTGCTCTGTGATTCTTTTGAGGAAAGACAGGATTAAAATAATAGAGGCTCTGATCTAGTAGTCTGTGCTTCCACACAGAGAGCTTTCATACAAAGAGCTGTTACAATATATCTCACCATCAAAGCAGTTCTACATGTTCAGTAGGGAATGTGTATATGTTTTCGCAGCACTGTTCACCACTCAGTCCTTGTGGATATATTCTGTGTGAATTTGGATTTGCTAATATCAGATGGGGCACTGGTGGAGAGTAGATACATGAAAACTAGTGGAACTCTGATTTCTTTGGTCACTTACGCAACAAAACCTCAGGTTAATAATCATATGAAGACTTAGAGGAGATGGGATAATAAATGTTGACCTACAAACCAGTAGCAGTTGGTCTTACACTGGTTATAAGTCTTCACAATCGTCCAAACTTTGCAACCACTTTTGCTTTTGTTTGTAGCATGGAGAAAAAAATGATGTCCCTGAAAAAGCCTCATTAGAATTGATTTGCAAAGGATGCTCAGGTGATATTAGGAGTGCAATAAACAGTCTTCAGTTTTCTTCTTTGAAAGGTAAGTACAGAAATTCTTTTGCTTAAGGTTATCTGCCTGAGTTTGATCCCAGCGGAAGCTGGTTCTCAGGCAGCCGGCTCAGGTAGACTTAGCCTTCCATCCTTCCGAGGTCGGTAAAATGAGTACCCAGCTAGCTGGGGGAAAGGTAACTGTGACTGGGGAAGGCAATGGCAAACCACCCCGCTACAAAGTTTGCCAAGAAAATGTCAGCGAAAGCAGGCGTCCCTCTAGGAGTCAGCAATGACTCAAGTGCTTGCACGAGAGGTTCCTTTCCTTTCCTTTTCTTCATTACCAAGAGTAATCCTAAATTCTCTAACAGAGCGCTCAGTTTTGGAGCCTCCAATCTATCCTAAGCCCTGCTGGGTTGTTGCTGGCAGGGTGGACAAGAGCCCAGAACCTTTCTTTTCCCCCCACTCCAGAGGATTTTTCTTGCAAAATAATAATAAATCCCTCCCATTGCAAGCATATTTTTCTATTAAATCAAGAATGATTCAAGTTATAGAGTTCATCTTTTTTCATTTTACTACTTTGCTAATGCACTTGTTACTTTTTGATTGCCAGGGTACTCATCAGAGAACAGATTGTGGTCACAGAGAAAAAGGAATTCTGCATTAAAATGTGATACATTATCTAAAGTAAAGAAGAAAAAGAAAGATGGTAGCCATTTAGAAAACCTGGAGGTACAAGCTATTGGTGGCAAGGATGCCTCCATCTTCCTTTTCCATGCTTTGGGGAAAATACTTTACTGCAAAAGTAAGAAAACTTAGCTATTATTCTTCATTCTGAGGTGTGTGTGTGTGTGTGTGTGTGTGTGTGTGTGTGTGTGTGTGTGTGTGGCCGGGGTGGGTGGGAATCACATCCTTAGTTACTGACAATTTCTACATTTGCCTCTAGCTGAATGAACTTACTTATCTGACTGTTTTAAGAGAACATCAAAGACTCAGCATTGTCAGTAGAGACTGTTTTTTCCTAACTTGAACTGTCACTGCAGCCCCTCTTCACATGTGAATTGCGTGAAGGAGGCATAATACAATTACTGGGATTGGGGCCACATTGCTGACCCCAGGAGACTCATGTCTTGATGTGGACTGTCTGTAGTGAAGAATTCTCAATCCTATGGAAGGCTGTGCACAAGCAGGGTTCTTCACTGCAGGCAGGGAATGCCTGGGACATAGCCAGCACTGCGACCCTGCCCCCACCCTGTACTCATGTATTCTCCCTTCATTTACAGATCACTTGGAATGGGCATATTTCTTCGGAAGTTTTCTTAATTGTTCTGAAGTTGTACTAAGCCATTTCCCCAGTTTATATCATTTTAGAAATCACATCACATATCCCATTCATCCAGAGAAAATTATTTCTTTAGCTCATCCCTTTAAATGTCTTTCTACTCACGTTTTCAGTTCCTCTCATGCAATCCAAGTGCCCGGCCTGTTTTGACAAATATGGAGACAAATTATTTAGAACAGATGGGCAACACATGGTCCATGCCGCTGAATTCAGCATCAAAATGGGGAGCGGGGGTAAAATGGCAGTCAAAAGGAACAAATTATCAAGCAAAATTTGATCCTTTAAGCTCTCCGTAGCTGGTACAGAGTGCTAAAAGGGTCAAATTTGACCTTTTCTGGTGCTTTTTTTTACACTGCGCAATATTTATACTAACATGTAGAAAAATCTATACTATTATAAAAATCCGTGTGTAACTAAACCTGGTGTAAAATGTCACTTTCTATACATACCAACCCTTTTTAGGTACATGTGCTCCACCTATTGTAGGATAGTTCAGATGTGGGGTATATGGTAGTGAACGAGCTTTAGACCCAAAGCAGAGTGAAAGGAAGGAATACACCTGTAAATGGCTACATTTATAAAGGGACATTGCCTGCATTAAACGAAACTTGGTCTGCTATTGAGACTGTGACAGGTAGAATCTGTTATACATCACTCTACCCTGCTTGCATGGGCTTGGGCATGTCTACTGTATTAATTTATTGTGGGTCACTGATAAGTTGAAGTTGTATTAGTCAGCAATTTGCATTGACATTGAAAACATCTGGGAATGTGTATAGGTACCCCCAAATTTTTGGTTTGCATTTGTCATGCTGCGTCACATCGAACAGGGACAATTGTTCCATCTAGCTAGTACTTTTGAGTTTGCTGGATGATTCTGCCCACTGCAGTAGTTTTCTCATTCTTTTTTTTTATCTGTTTCATTTCTTTTCCACACAAATCTACAACATTAAATGATATTTTCCAGTGAGCAAAACTTCTGCAAATAGAATGGTGGAAAACTCTCCAGCTAAACCTGGGAACATTCTTTTTGACACAGGCCATTCCACTGTTGTGTGGACACAAGATTTACATCTAATTCAGTTAAAAGTATAGTTGGCAGGAGCAATGCAAGACACGTGAACTAATACTAGTTTGAGTTATAAACAAGACCCTTCTCAGGCATTTAATTAATGTTCAATAAAAACTAGTGTTTTTTAAAATTTATTTTCTAGGAGAACCAGCAAAAGAGTCAGACTTTCTTCAGTTACCTGTTCATTTATCAGAATATGAGCGAAATCCTTTGCTTGTTCAACCTGAGGTAAAAGTGTTTACTATTATTAATTAATGAAAATTACTGTAACAGTGGTGTTCTTAATTTATAGGAATGCTAATACATTTTTCAGTGATGTAAAATATGAATTGTGTGTATTCTTTTTTATTAGGATGTCATCAACAAATCACACATGCCTGGAGATTTATTTAATTTATACCTTCACCAAAACTATGTGGACTTTTTCTCTGATATAGATGATCTTGTGAGAGCCAGTGAATATTTGAGTACTGCTGACTTCCTTTGCAGTAACTGGGATGTAAGTTAAAAATTAAATAAAATGCTTATACCTTAATTTTTATATCTTAATTTATGAAACCTTAGAGTAAATGTCACAGTGGCTAAGTAAACATTTTGAACCAAATAAAATAGAAAGTGAATAGGTTCAGCACGTCCAGTGGCTGCACTTAAGTTGTAGATTCCATTGTGTTTATTGTCCAGTTCAGCTTATGCTTTCTTTTTCTTGCATGGTTATGAGGGTTTATTTTAATTGGTATTTTTTTAAATATGTATTTTATGTTTAACTTGAGCACACCATTTTTGGGCAGAAATGTGGGTTAGAATTTAAATGAATAAATAATAATTTAAAAAAACCCTGAATGATAATAGCAATAACTCTAAAGCTTACTGTTCTACTCCACTGGGACGACTGATCCAAAGAAAAAGCATCTCCTGAGCCATTTTAGAGCCTGTCTGTCTGTGGTCTGATTCCCATGTTCATTTTTGACATGACAGAGTTGTCATGTAACAAATATTTCTTATAAGTTTGCTTCCACGTGTTTACATTAGGCCAGAGTCTGAACCATCAGACAATGACAGCATAGTATGGTAAATCCTAGCTGTCACTATGAGGCGTACCTGCGCATTAATTAATATTCACCACATAAAATGGATAAGATAAAATCATGGATTAACAGAGGCTTTTCCTTCAAGTAGGTTTTCTAGAAATGTGGAAAAATATAGAAATTTTGCACATAGAATTAAGCATGTTTATGGGTCCAAGCTGTCCCTTGCTCTGTAGGGTGTAGAACACGATAGTATAACAATTATCAGTAGACGCTCACTCTGTAGCAAACTTGTATCCTTTCACCTTTTATTATTTTAAAGTCTCATATGTAATTCTGCAACTTTAATTATATCATTTCTGATAGGCACGACCTACGCTACGGGAGTATAGTGCATCTGTGGCCACAAGGGGTGTGATGCATTCAAACAGAGCCAGAGCCTTTGCCCAGAGCAAAGGAAGAATGGGATTTCGACCCCTACATAAACCTCAGTGGTTTCTAATTCATAAAAAGGTAATTATTTTTCTGTTTTGAGCAGATGTACTTTTATCTTAAACTTCAAATGCAATTTACATTATCAGAAATAATAATGTCAAAATAGAATTCAGTTAAGCTCAAATTTCATAATGTTGCTTTCATTTAATGTGTGGTGTAGAACAACAGTGCTGTGATATTGCCTTAGGTCATATGTATGTGATAAACATATTGATTATAAGATTAGAGAGTTATTTAGTAAGATTTAGGTTTCTTGTCCCATCTAGCAAAGGAAAATATTCTAGATGAGTCATCCCCACAGTGTAATCTAGGCCAGCTTGACTGTAAAAAACAACCCAAGAGGAAATATATTTACAGACTATCATGAAGCAACATTTGATCTAGGAGATACATCTATCCCAGTGTCTTCTGTGACATTGCAAGGGGTTCTTGAGCATATCTCTTTGGGTATGGCATAACAGTTTTGAGAAAAATGCACTTGGGCCAACCTTGGAGTCACCTATTTTTGTGATCTACAAAAAACTAAAATGGAAATGTCAGCTAAAAATACCTTGAAGATTTAAGGTCTTGAAATTATCTAGTACACATATCTCAATAGACTGAGCAATTCAATAGGACAGTGTTGAAATCAGTTTTCCATGGCATGGAAAGTTTGGCAAAATAACCTCTTAAATTATATACTGATACTATATAATTACACTAGTATAACAATAGAGAGACAGAACAAGGACTCTGTGGTTTATCTATTACTACTTTTAGCTATTAGACTTGTTTGTTCTCTCTTCTTATAGTATCAAGAAAACTGCATTGCTGCAAAATCCCTCTTTTCAAGTTTCTGTTTACCACCACTGTGTCTTCAGACCCAGCTATTACCTTATCTTGCCATGCTGACAAATCCAATGAGAAACCAAGGTATGTTTAAAAATTAAACTTCTGTCCAGAATATGTGTTGGAAATTCTTACAAGCCAAAATCTGAAGACAGGCAATTAAAACAGTGTATACTAAAATTAGAATTAGCTCTGGTTATTAACACTGAAAGCGAGATGTCGAAGAAGCTCTGAAAAATCACAGTTCTCCAAACATGAGCCAGCATATCTTCTTCTGATGGTTTGCACTATTGCTGCAAATCTGGCATGATGTCATGATTGCTATTATTGCATTGTCTATAGCTGATTGGCACAATCCAGCCAATGGGTTTATATAGATGTTCATTTTTAGGAGTGAGGGCAGTTGCTGATATTGCATTCATTTCCCCCTCCTGCTGCAACAGCGTGACAACTGAAGGAGGGTCAATGGGACGCTATTTCTGAATAGACATGTACAGCACAATAGATCCTGTTTTACAACATTGCATGAAATAATGCAAGTGCTGTATTCTTTGGTGAATTTATATCACTAATATGTATAAAAATAGCCCTACATGGTGTGTAAGAGAAAAGTTAATGTCTTAAAAAATACACTTTAATTATGTTTTTGTGACTTAAAAGAAATCTGCTCTACTCCTTATTGATTTCAAAATGAAGTTTTAAATTAGAATTTCTAAGCCAGTTTCTATGGTTTATGGCAGGGGTGTATAACCTGTAGGTCACGCACAGCCCCTATGCCCATATGAATTGCTGGGAGCAACCTCAAAGCAGCTGACATCATTACTTCTGCACTGCAAATGGTGGGATGGAAGCAGCAGCTTTCTGATCAGAGTCACCGGGAAGGGTGGAGGCTTTAGTGCCCTCTGGCATCGCTGCTTTCGTATCGTCAGTAGTGGCATGGGAGCAGCAATGCCTGTCATGGGTCACTGGGAGGGGAAGAGAATTTAGCCTCCCCCTCCGTCTGCGCACCCGAAGCTGCTCACCCCCTCCACCCCAGCAATCTTGTGCATGATCGCTAGGATGGAGATGAAGTTAAAACTTCTCCCCATGCCTGTGTGTGTGCGCACACTAGACCCCTTACCAATATCAGATGTGGTCTTCAGGACCAAAAAGTTTGTGCACCTCTAGTTTATAGTTACATAGTTATTGCACTATTGGCTTTATATATTTAAATATGTATAACACATGCATAGTTGTCTGGGCTAAATTGGGAGGTGGGAGAATATTGAAAAAGATTATCTTAATTTAAGGCAGATATAAAAATGCATTTTGGGTACACAAATTCAAGTTAAAATATCATGTTAAGGAATAATTTGTGTGTGTATTTTTTCAGCTCAGATTACTTTTATTCAGGATGTTGGAAGACTTCCTTTAAAGAAATACTTTGGAAGGTAAATGTCATGATATATTATTTTTTAAAGAAGCTTTATGAAAGTATCCTTTTACCATGGTTCTGTTGCAAAGCGTGAAATCATATTTTAGATTTTTATTTATGTTTACTTACCATCGGACCTTGAAGGAATAAGGCAGCTAACAATCGCATTTAAATACAATTCAACATAAAAAAAATTAGTCTTTCAATCCTCTGCCATAATGTTTTTCAGTGTTTATGAAATTGTATGTGTCCCTACCCTAAGCTTTCAACCTAGAAATATCATGGGTACATGTGTCTAGCTCCTACGCTCTCTATTGTAAATGCTCCTTCTCTCCATGCCACTTAATTTCAAACAAGCGAATTGGGCCCTCAGTAGTTGGATTTTGCAAACCCACTCCTCCTTTTCATTGGTTTTTGATGGGATAAGAATCAGTGCTGACAGTGGACAGAAACAAGTTTGTACAGAAACAGGAAAGTGGATTAAATCATCCACATGTTCTTTGTTTATTGATAATTATATACCACCTAATAACAAAGTTCACTCAGTGGTTTACAATAACAATAAAAGAATAAATCAAACCCATAAGCAATAAAATATAAAGGAAGCTATTTTGGAAAAATGAGTTCTGATTCTTTTGAATTTGTTCTGTGTCTTCTCCAGAATGACGTATGTTCATGTAGAAAGAATGTAATTGACCCCCAATTTAAGAAAACTTGTTTATAACTCCAGAAGTCAGAGAGAGAGAGAGAGCGGTGATAGCGACCATTTTAATCTCTGTCATTTACTCAGAGGTGAAGAATAAAATACTAGGGCCAAGGGCGGATGTTTCACAGTGCTCTGTCCAAATGTCTGTTCTTCTTCCCCTATAAATGAGACCAACTTATTTTACTTATGGTGCTATTCTATGCACATCTAGACATAAAAAAGTCTTATAACACCCAGCATGCTGACTGGGGAATGTATAAACATGCAAAGTATTGCAGATTTAAAAGCTTCTAGGTTGATTGTGAGAACTGTAGTAACATGAGTTATTTCAGGATTGCATAATTTTTTGCATGTTGTAAACTTCAGTGTGGAAAGGACAATTGTGATACCTGAATTGTGTGTCATTTTATCTTGCTGATAATCTTGTGCGAGAGAGAAGGCATAATGCTTCTGGAACTCAAATGCTGTTTTGCAGGTTGAAGCTTGAAACTCTTACTGATAAGGATTCTGCAATACAAGCCCTGGACAGTGATGACGAAAGGGATTTTGCTGAGAGGCAGTCCACAAATGTGCTTATCCCAATCCAGAAAAACAAAATAATTGAGGAGAATGGAACAGATGAATTATCTCTTCATTTCAGTCAGTCTAGTGCACATGAACTGCCATGCAGTCAGACTCAGCCTATTGCAGCACAAGCAATCATGGAGGAAGATGATCTAAATATAGAAGAATATGATAGCGACTGAACTTTGTAAAATTGCAATCCCAAAGCTGTGATAGTGCTTAACATTACAATTTTAGTTTTGATATTTTATAAGGTTTCAAATGTATGGAGAGTGCTAGTGATAACCTAACTGTTGACTTTTCTGCAGGTTATGGCTTATTTGTCAGGAATTCATATTAGGTAGTATCTACTTGGAAGATAGGTGACTCTACACTATAAAGTAGGGGTGGCCAACTTGTGGCACTCAAGATATTTTGAGCTACAATTCCCATCAGCCCTCACCATTGGCTACGCTGCTTAGGGCTGATGGGAATTGTAGGCTAAAACTTTTGGAGGGGGTCGGGCTCCCCATCCCCCCTGTTAAAGTATCAACTGTGTATACTGCAATTCAGGATGTTGTGGTCTTTCCATAAAAGTCGCATGGAAATGAATATTATGGGGAAATGCATTTATTTAGGATTTTTACATCTCTTTTTTATCCTACAGATATTTAGGGGGATATTGTCAACCATTTTGTTAGCACTTCACAAGTTTAACCCTTACCTGCAGTGACAGAAAAATTACAAAGCATTTAAATTCTGGGTTGTACTATTTAAGATGTAAATAAACCTCTGATTGCCTTGCTTGTTAATAAATAGCAGCCTTGTAGGTTTTTTAGATGTTTATAAAACAAAAACATGTACAGAATATTTTAGATTAATTTGTCTTTTCTGGGAACTATTTTGCTCATTTATTCCAGAAATTATGGCGCAATCCTATACGTGAGATCTGCTGGCTGAGGCACAATAGGGTATGGTGGGAGGGTAACTTATGAAGGGGGCTCTCTGCAGTTTGGTTTGTTGTATGCAGGGGCTACTTCCTGGATTTGTATTTCAACGATGTCCATTATTGCTGGTGATTAGTTGTTTCAGGTAGAGTATAACTAAGGAAGGCCTACACCTAAGCCAAGAGTTGGCAATGCTGCACTTGTGTGCCCTCCATGGCCCCTAACTGCTGATGGAGACAATGAACACGACTGCGGTTTTGTAAAAAATATCTAGAAGGTTTTAAATTTATAATTACTTCAAAAATTAATTTATTTCATTGTACAGCTCCTGACGAAGGATCTCTGGATCCGAAATGTTGAGCGTTGTACAAGTTTGGTTGAAAGTGTTTTTGAACATTTTTAAATTTTTATATTTCAGATAAAAATAAAGAAATTTATTTTGACATTTCTTAGCACCAGAGCTATTAGCCTCTTTTCCTTATAGCCCTAAGTGTGCCCACCCCCCCTGTCCTCGTTCAAGGTTTCTTCCTTGTCCTGCAATTTGCTTCCCCTTACCCACCACTTCTAGTACCTAGCTCAACACCCACCTCAGCTGCCCTATCGAGGAAGCAGGCAGTTGGTAGATTGGGAGACTTCTGCTGTCCCATCATCCCCTGCTCTAATGACAGACAGATAGCTGGGACTTTATGCCTCTTCTTTGTGCGCATTTGTGCCTCTTCTTTGTATTGGGGGAGGGTTGAGGGAGGCTTGGGTATGTGTGTGCCTGTGTGAATTGGTCAGCTCATTGAATCTAGACCAGAGAAAGGTAAAATTCTTAGTATTCTTTTGATGAATTTTGGGTTACTTTAAAGATTTTATAAGTATTTTGGGGTTTGTTTTTACCTTTTTAAAATATCTCTTAGGTTTTGGAAATTTTCTTTGTTAATTCTACCCACATTTTTTTATCTCTCTCTCTCTCTCTCTCTCACACACACACACACACACACACACACACACAGAGCGAGAGAGCGAGAGAGAGCGCTTTGCAGGTATATGCTCTCATGCATGCTCCAGAGTAAGCCAGTCCTTCAGACTTCTGAGTAGACATGCAAAAGCTGGATTTTTGTACTGTGCTGCTACTCTGTTACTTCTGTGTAATACGTAGAGGGGCAGTTTTGGGTGATGCTTTGTGGTGGACATGCAAAGGAGTAGATTGTGCATGCTCTCAGAACTTGCTGCTAGGTTCCAAAGTTTGCTTTTCTGTGTGGCTCGTAGAATGTAATCATTATAGCCATCCTCCGCTGTCCACTTCCTATCCCTTGCACACTCATATTTGCAGGCATGCTTTGTTTATCTCCTTTTGCAATCGATTATTGATGGTGATGATGGCTGTATGTATCCTCCTCCACGCCCTGCTGACCACCCATCGACCATCTTGCATTCATGATCACTTGATTCTCTGTGCAATGGGAGTTGCTGCTGCAACAGAAAAATATAGGTTCGAGGTGTGCTTTTGCATAACCCCACCCCCACCCCACCTGCTTTGCTCTCATGATGTTTAAGAGCATGTGCCACAGTTTTCCCTTTCTGTGGCATGGGCTACTGGGGATGTAAAAGATGGCTTCACTTCTGGTGACCCTGCCAGTGGGGCACCAGCAGCTGCACCTGCTCCAGATGTTATTGGACTGCAAGTTGCATCATCCCTCTCCATTGCCTAAGCTCCTAGGCATGATGGGATTTGCAGCCCAGCAACATCTGCAGGATGGCTTTGATAGCCCAGAGTGCTTTCTACCTAACATTTGAGCACCAACACATCTGATTTAAAGCAATAACCTAAAACGTTCTGGATACCAGCTATTTGCCCGTGTTTGTGCTTTAGATCATCTCATTTCCAAGCACTTAGAACATTCACTTTTCTGCATGGATCGGGAACCTGTGCCCTTAAAAATGTTGGACTCCACAACATCAGCCCCAGCCAGAATGCTGAGAACTGCAGTCTAGAACCACTAACGGTCCCAGCATGTCTGGAGTTGTAGGCCATTTATTTCTTGGCTAAACGTGGATAGGATTGCGCCCTAAATCAGTCTATACTGTGTCAATTCCCTCTCCCCCATATAGTCAGACACAACCGAGGGAGCGTGGAGCGCAAAGGCAGAACTCCGGCGGAGAAAGCCTCCCTCAAGCGGAAGCAACAACCCCTTCGGCCGGCGGGGGCGGCCTCACCCGAGAGTCGCTCTACCTGGAGCGGGCGAGGCAGGTGGGTAAGTAGGTTGCGCCTCGCTGGGGAAGGCTGAGCGCATGACTAAGTGGGAGGGGACGCTGGTCTCCGGCCGAGCCGCCGATGAACGAAACCCCGCCGGGAGAGGACGAAGGAAGCGGGGTTGGGCTGGACTGCCGCCCTCCTCCCGCCATTCGCTCCTGAAGCAACCTGGGAAGCGGCTACTAGGTCAGGAATGCAGAGCGGGTGAGGAAGAAAAGCGCCTCTTTGTTTCGCTCGCAGTCCTTGGCGTGAGGGCAGAGCGCGCGCGCGCGCGCGAGGTGTGGCGGTCTGCGGGTTTGGTGGCGGCTTATGGGGGAAGTGCCCAGGCGAAGGCAGCGCGGGTGGGGGGCGAGCGGGCGGTAAATAAAGCGGGAAGTCAATCGGAGTCGATGCAGGCATTCCCATCTCGGAGAGGCTTATTATAGTGCAATTCTCTGCAGGTCTACTCAGGAGTAAGTCCTGTTGCGTTCAAAGGGACTTATTCCCGGTAAGCGGGTATAGGATTTCAGCCTTCGCACCATTTCTAAGCTGACACCCTGATACGTGTCCGTGAGATACGTCTAGCGTCATTTTTCTTGACTCTGCTAAGCGGCCAAGTTCGTGCCAAGACCTCTTGGTGTATGGGGAAACGGGTGGGGTGATCGCGGTAGCTGGCGTTGTTTTCTTTCCTGTCTGAACACGACTAACTGTCGTATATATTGTTGCTGTTCCTCGTGAAAGTATTCTTGCTGATCCTCAGGGCCGAAACAGACATTACTTTAAATGTGTGTGTCTAGCACCTACGTCTATCCCGCCCCCGCCCCTTTCGCTAGAGCAGGTCAGTGGGCCATGATCCAGTTTTTAACATCCAGATCGGAGCACTATGCCTGCTTTAGAGTAAAAATGAAATGGAGGAGGGGAGAGAAAGATGTAGCTGCTAGACAGCCATTTAAACAATGTCAGTTTTGGCCTTAAGTCAAAGGTGACACATTGATTACAGTTAACACAGCCTTCTCCAACCTGGTGACCTCCAGATGTATTGGACTGCAACTCCCATAATTCCCTGTCAGCAATGGCCATTCTGGATAGCCATTCTGGGAGTTTTTGTCCAATCTATCTGGAGGGCGACAGGTTGGGGAAGGGTGAGTTAGGCTTTCAAGCCTTTTTGTAAAGCCTGACCTCTGCTCTGGAAATCCTAACTCATAATCCTGTGTATGGTGTTTGGTTAACACAGTCTTTCATATACTCAGATATTTTTTCTCCGTTATATCCTTTGCATTGGGTTTAACAGGACTTAACTCCCAAATCAGTCTCAAATTGAAAGCAGTCCAAACCATTTGGAAATCTTGAGCTCTCTTGGATTTTGGAGGGTGGGTGGGTTTTAAGCTTGAATGGGAATGTGTAAGAATTTGTGTGAGGATTTTTTTCTCCATTATTGTTTTTTAGATTTTTTCAGGGACACAAATTCAGTTAATTTTCCTTCTCTCAGTACACTTGAACTGTTCCTTCCCCACTCCAGTGTCTTGCATAAAACAAACCAGAAAAGAAACAGTAATCCTGAACCCTTATTTTGGTTTCTGAAACAGGAGAAGGGGCACAAATGTCTTCAAGGAACACATCATCAGAGCGCAGACCAGGGCATCATGGTCGATCCGTCCATTATGATGAAGTGTATGTGGATTCCCCTTCAGAAGACGATACTGAAAGGGATTTTCGAGGCGCTGAACAAATAGTGAACGCGGATCCCTTGCCTCCACCACCTCTTCCACTGCAGCCACCCTTTGGGCCTGAATTTTATCCAAGCGACAGTGAAGAACCAGCTGGAATCTCTGGTCTCAAGCCAGTGAGAAAATTCATTCCAGATTCATGGAAAAACTTCTTCAAAGGGAAAAGAGATGAACCTGAATGGAGTTCGCCAGTATCTGCAATTTCTAGTGGAACTGAATGCTCTCCACCCTCATCTCCAACACTTACTCCAGTGAAAGCAGCCCATACTTCAGCTCCGAGTTCTTATCAGGATCCATATGGAGGATCAGGGGGAACCTACAATTCACGTAAAGAAGCTGAAGCCATGCTTCCTTCAGATCCCTATAGCTCTCTTGGAAGGCATACTCAAACAGTTCTGACTTACAGTGAGAAAGTAGAAGCTTTTAATCTGAGATATTCCTACATGAAGTCATGGGCAGGACTGCTCAGGATCTTGGGTGTTGCTGAACTGCTCTTGGGTGCAGCTGTATTTGCCTGTGTCACAGCATACATTCACAAAGACAATGAATGGTACAACGCGTTTGGCTACTCACAGCCATATGGTTATGGGGCAAGCAGCAGCAATTATGGAGGTTATTATTACAGTGGGCCTAAAACCCCATTTGTTCTTGTTGTAGCAGCACTAACGTGGATAGTGACTATTATACTTCTGGCGCTTGGCATGTCAATGTATTACCGGACTATTCTTCTAGATTCCAACTGGTGGCCTTTGACTGAATTTGGAATCAATGTTGCTTTGTTTATTTTGTATATGTCAGCCGCTATAGTCTATGTAAATGATGCTAACAGGGGAGGACTTTGCTACTATCCATTATTTAACACACCAATGAATGGAGGATTTTGCAGAATAGAAGGGGGGCAGACAGCTGGAATTATCTTTTTATTTGTAACAATGATTATTTATCTTATCGGTGCAATAGTTTGCCTAAAATTGTGGAGACATGAAAGTGCACGGAGGCACCGAGAGTTCATGGAACGACAGGTATGTTTTAAAGAAAATACAGTTATTTCTTTCCTGCCATTTATTCACAGATCCAGTTGAGTCATACATATATCTGCTTATTAATATGAAATGTGCATGTCTTGTGCCTGAGGCTTGTGCCTGCTAATATCGGGCATATAATTTTGCTAGACTTCTTGCTGCCAAAGTACCTTTGGGGTGTCATGTAGATGAGACCTTACACTTATGCCTTCTCACATTTTTTTTCTCAGATGAGTTTTCTGCAGCATTGTTACATCAATACTAAACTTGCTAGTGCAGCATCACTGATTTTGTGTTGTTGCATCAGCATAACAATTGGATCAATTTGAGATGACACAAGATCTGACACCACGGTGTATCAGAAATACTCCTAAATAATATAGATAAGCTTTCCCCAACCTGATGTAATCCAAAACCTCTGGAGAGCAACTCCTCGGATTCGTGACTATTGACTAGGTCTGATGAGAGATGAATTTCAAAACTTCTGGAGGGCACCAGGTTAGGGAAACCTGGTACAGATACATTGCTGTGGAGTTGGAATTAAAGTTTGTAATTTTGCTAACAGAAAGCTCTGGCGTGGGCTGGTCCATGAAGTCACGAAGAGTCGGAAGCAACTGAACGAATAAACAACAACAAAAATAACAGTCAAACTGTTACTTTAAAAAACTGATATTTTCAAGATTCTGAAGGAAGCTTAATTCTGCTTCCATTACCAAATTCAGTGTGTGTGTGCTATATTGCAAAATTGCATACATATAGCCATGATTTCAGCTGTAAATACTAATAATGAATTCACTGTTGTCACTTGATAAAATACTGCATTTTAAGGCTTTTGCAGCCTATATTTGTATGCTGAATGTTGCTATTTTTGTCATTTTAATAGATGAAGACCCAATCCATTGCACCAAAAATGATGGTAAGAACAAAAATATATTCGATATATCCAAATACAGTGACAGCTTACAAAGTTTGGGCTTACCTTAGTTTCAAAAAAACATGGTAGAAAAGTGGGGACGGTTAATATTTCTAGCATTTCTTCTGTGGATACGGATTCATTTTTTAAATCCTTCAGGAGGGGACCACAAATTCCCATCTCAGAGCGGCTGAATATAGTGCAATCATCTGCAGGTGTACTCAGGAGTAAATTCCGTTGAGCTCAAACCTGCTTACTCCTGGTAAGCAGGTACAGGATTGCAGCCTCAGAAGCACCATTTCTAGGTTGTCACCCTGATACATGTCCATAAGATATGTCAGGAATCATTTTCCTTGACTGTACAAAGTTTGTGCCAAGACTGTTGGTGTATGGGGAAACAGGTGGGGTGATTGTGGTAGCTGGTGTTGTTTTCTTTCCTGTCTGAACATAGCTAACTGTTGTATATGTTGTTGCTGTTCCTTGTGAAAGTATTCTTGCTGATACTCTACACTAACATTACTTTAATTGTGTGTCTAGCACCTATGTCTATTTCTCTCCCCCCCCCCACCGCCATTTTTCTCTAGAGCAAATCAGTGGGTCCTGATCCAGTTTTAAACATCCAGATCAGGGCATTATGCCTGCTCTAGAGTAAAAATAAAGCGGGTGGAGGAGAGAGAAAGATGTAGTTGCTAGACAGCCATTTAAAACAATGCCAGTTTCGGCCTTAAGACAAAGGTGAAACTTCGAGTACAGTTAAGACAGCCTTCTCCAATCTTGTGACCTCCAGATGTATTGAACTGCAACTCTCATAATTCCCTGCCAGCAGTGGCTGTTCTGGGTCATTGGTTTGGCTTACAACTTCCACTAACTTGATCTTTTGATGGTTTCTCTTTTTCATGCTAGACTTTGCAGGAGGTGTAAACCTATCGCTGCCTCCTGAAAAAGACAAATAGGAAGGGGATGTTTCTGTTAGGTACCTAGAGGGGAGAAGGGTCATCACTGCTGGGAAATGAATAAATGGTGTTCTGCCCAGTTTATTGGTGGGCTGATTGACTGTTGGGGAACAGAAATGTTAACCAATGGGAACTTTTTTCCTGACTACTGTGGCACATGTGTAACATGTCAGGGTGATGAGCAGACTTTGTACAAAGTCGTTCAAGAATTTGTGGCATTATTTTGGAGTCGGAGTTAGTTTCATGTTCATGAACGTTTTTATTATAACTAAAACAACTTTAACTGAAGGGGAGAGTCACCTTCCATTAAAGCATTGGACTTTGTCATTTTGAAGCTGTTAATGATTCAACTGTAGGACTGTAAATGTTATTGTTCAGGATGTGGCCATCGTGAGCTTCTTGCACAACTACATGGGTAAAGTCATCTTAAGGATCTAGTAGTATAGGTCCTCTGGTTTGTGTTGTTGAGGGATTTTCTTGGGTGTCTTTTAACTATGTCTCTATTGTTGCCACTCTTCCTACAAAACATTGTGTTTTGTTTTGATGGGATATAAAACCTCTGTATAGCGACTATCATTTTGCATCCTGCATGGTACTAAATTAATTGTTGGTACTAAAGAGATTTTAAATATGCCAGGAAGTTTCTTGTTGAGATCTACCTATATATATATCCAAATACTTTATCTGTACGTTGATGGTGAAGTACTCTCTGAAATGTGGAACTGCATGTTTACTTTATATATCTGTTTATGATGCAGATGACAACAGTGACAGGCATTCTAAATTGACTTTTACAAGATATGCATAAGGTTATTGTCTTAGTGCTACATTCCCTAACTGCTCCATCTTGGTTGATGGTTTATAAGGCATTTTGAGTGTAGAAACAGGGTTTTAAACATTAGCCTGGAAACAGGGTTTTAAACATCTAGCTTGAAAAATTGACCCTTCCAGGGCTCCATAAATGCAAAAATATTTTTTTATCGGGTGGGTGGGTAGCCTGCAGCTTGCAGGGGGTGTCCAGGGGGCATAAATGGTCTGAGACCTCCCAGAATTGCCCACTAGTGGATTAGAGAAACACAGAACAATTCAAGGAGGGAGCAGCAGATGCACCGCTCATTGCAAGCCCTGCTATTCCACTATATGGTAAACATGTTTAAATTGGGCTAAGACTGACTGTTCTGTCCATTTTATGCAGTATGAAAAGGAAAATAACAGTCCCAAAGTAACAGTAAACTCAAAGACATTCAAGTCTGTGGAAATGAAACCGGAACTACTCAATGGCCATATACCAGCAGGACATATCCCTAAACCTATAGTGATGCCAGACTATTTAGCGTGAGTATCTCTCTGCAGCACTTACTATGATGCTTGCCTTTTGTATGATATATTCTATTGTCTCCATCTTAGAAATATACCAAGACACTGATGTCTTACACTGCTTTGGTTCTGTTAATTTTCCAAATATATAACACATATGTGTTATTGATCTTAATTTTTAATTTTGTGTGAGCAGTTTTAACATACAAATTCAGTATAACTCATCAAATTAATAGAGCAAGGGCGCAATCCCATCCAGATGCCTGTCAGCCTCCAAATCCAGAGGCTGACAGGCATCTTATGCGGAGTGTTTCTCCTACTCCACGTTTTTTGTTCAACAGGTGTTTTTGCCCATCTAGCTAGGGCTTTGTGAAGGGGGAGGAAAAGAGACAAGGGAGGGTTGGGGATAGCTTGTATCTCTGCTTCCCAATTCCTCCCTGCCCACAGAACCACCTCCTTTGCCTCCTCTCCAAAGTCACCTTTGCATTGTCTCCATGCTAGCTGCCAGGGGTTGGGGGCAGGGAGCTCAGAGTCCTGGGTCCAAGGTCAGAGAGCTGTCTCCGACCTCAGATCCAGGAATCTGAACTATCCTATACCCCTCCCCCCAGATACTGTATAGGGGCCATAGGATTGCTCTCCAATGGCCTTGCTAGACGAGGCTTTAGTCCAGTGCGAGCCCCGAGCTCACCCCTGTGCGTCCAGATGATGCACAGGGTATCCCGGGCTCAGGCAGGGGTGAACCCTCCCTGAGCCCAGGGTAACCGGCACTGCTTCTGGCCCGGTTTTTCCTGCGGTCTCGGGCTGAGCCTGAGACCACAGGCGTATAGCCAGGTCCGCCGCTTTTCCCGGCTACTACATTTACTCCCGAGTAGCTGGGAAAAGCGGCAGATGGGCTGCAGCGCTCTACAGGAGCGCTGCGGCCGTCAGGGCTATGGTGGGGACATGAGGGGCCAGGAATCGCAGCCTACGGGACATGGGGGGGGCAGGAAACGCAGGCCATGGGGAAATCAGGGTAATCGCGGCCCAGGGGACATCTGGGGGTAATCATGGCCCAAGGGACATTGGAGGGATTCGTGGCCCAGGGGCAATGGGGGGGCATCGGACATGGCGGGCGGGCAGGTGGGGGGCATCAGACATCGCGAGTGGGTGGGCGGGGGGGCATTGGACATCATGGGGGGAAATCGGGAGCAGGGAACCCCCTTTTTTTTTTAAAAAAGCTTACCTTTATTGTTGGTGCGCTCCTGCCCAGATGGCCCCTTTAAATTGAAAAAAATGGCTGACGTGACAGGGCTTTCCTTCACCCTGTCACGTGTTACGTGTAGACAGAAGCGACAGCCCCTGCTACTTCTAGCGCGGGCTGGCCCCTCCACACACCCAGATTTAAAGGTAGGTCTAGCAAGGCCCAAAGTTTTGTATTTACACTTTTCTGTATAAGCTATAAAGCACTTCCAATTATACCATACAAAGGAGGCTTTCTAATGGATTTAATTCAAGAAAATATACTTTTCTTTACATTTTGAGTTTGAATCACCTGGGATCAAGTTTGTGGGAAATAATAATACTTGTAACATTACCAGACACTAGGGTGACCATATGAAAAGGAGGACAGGGCTCCTGTATCTTTAACAGTTGCATAGAAAAGGGAATTTCAGTAGGTGTTATTTATATATATGGAGAACCTGGTGAAATTCCCTCTTCATCACAACAGTTAAAGCTGCAGGAGCTATACTAGAGTGACCAGATTTAAAAGAGGGCAGGGCACCTGCAGCTTTAACTGTTGTGATGAAGAGGAATTTTCCCCAGATTCCCCATACATATACAAATGACACCTGCTGAAATTTCCTTTTCAATACAACTGTTAAAGATACTGGAGCCCTGTCCTCCTTTTTATATGGTCACCCTACCAGACACCATCTAGTTCGGTGGTTTTCAGCCAGTAGTATGCATACCACCAGTAGGATGCAGAGGTCATCTAGGTGATATGTGGGGTGTTCATAACAATTACTAAGAATTGGCTCTCCCTCCATTCCCGTGTCCACCTGGAAGTGTGACATGCCATCCCTTGCTCACCTTACCTGCCACTAATTATTTTGGTATACTTTTTGGTATGCTAGTAGTAACCTTTTTAACTACTCATGGAATTATTGTTTATGTTTAAAAGCTATAGAAATAAAATTTATTCCCAACAACACTACTGCAATTTTTATGTCATTAAAACTTATTGTTATTAATGATAAATATAATAGCAGAATGCATGTAAAAATGTAAATTCCTTTTCAGAAAAAGTGGGCTTTTTGTTTCTATCATAGTGGGGCCCAGGTTCTTTCATAGAGTGATTGCTGGGATGTGAGATACAAATAGTTGAGAACCATTAATGTAGTCCATCTTTCTAAAGCATGGTCATGTGTGCATTAACCCATCATCGAGGTTATGACCAGGTATACAATGAAATAACTTTGAAAGCAATCCAGAAATAGCCTTTATTGATTCAATCTTTTCCAATCAGAGTAGCAACTTCTCACATGGTACTATATTTGAAAAAGTTAGGAGTTTTTCAACACTGTAACACATATATTTGCATCTTACTCAGACATTTAATACTATAGCACTGATTATAGTCTTTCTTGCAGAAAGTATCCAGCAATTCAGACAAATGAGGAAAGAGACCGCTATAAAGCTGTTTTTAATGATCAGTTTTCTGAATATAAAGAGCTCTCTGCTGAGGTTCAGGCTGTCTTAAAGAAATTTGATGAACTAGATGCACTGATGAGGAAGCTGCCTCAGCATCCTGGAAACACTCTTGTAAGTAGCTAATTGAACATGGATTTAAAAGTTTTATTTACAGGGTTCTAGACAAGGCTTTTATGACGGCATCATTCTGCCTCATTCAGAGAATTTTACTGGGGGTCCAAACGATGATGTCATTTAACCTTCCTGTATTTTCCCACCTTTTTTCATACTGTGGAAAATCTGTTAAGGGGGAAAAGACAGAATATCTATACAGTGACTGTGTTTGGATTTCACGATAATCCATACTGTGTTAAATAAGATATGAAGCTATTTAATCAATTGTGGGTTATATAATTTGTCAGGAGTTTTCTAACCCATGATGTCTTATTTGGCCAAAATAACCCACTCTGATAACCCATGGTCTGCAGAGAGGGTTATTTAACACATCATGGGTTATCAAGTTTTGTAGCAGTCACATGGCTTATTTTGGTCGCCTACAGAGTCACTTGGCAAGAGCAGTTAAAACTGTTGCTGCTGCTCTCCTCCAGCCAACAGATCTCTGTTTCCATGATCTGCCTAGCAACTGATTGAGCTCACAGGCCGACACTGCACTAACTTTTCCTGGGAGGTGCGCTCTGCAACCTCCTCAAGTTATTTGGTGGTGGTAGCTGCATAGTGTTGTCATTTTCACAAGAGTAGTTGGATAGTGCCTTACCACTTCTGGATGGTTATTATTTACTTTTTAGAAGCCAGGGAGGGCAACAAGGATGATCAGGGGTCTGGAAACAAAGCCCTATGAAGAGAGACTGAAAGAACTGGGCATGTTTTGCTTGGAGAAGAGAAGATTGAGGGGAGACATGATAGCACTCTTCAAATACTTGAAAGGTTGTCACACAGAGGAGGGCCCTCGATCATCCCAGAGTGCAGACATGGAATAATGGGCTCAAGTTACAGGAAGCCAGATTTTTGCTGTTGGAGCAGTACGACAATGGAACCAGTTACCTTGGGAGGTAGTGAGCTCTCCCACGCTAGAGGCATTAAAGAGGCAGCTATCTGTCAGATATGCTTTAATGTGGATTCTTGCATTGAGCAGGGAGTTGGACTTGATGGCCTTATAAGCCTCTTCCAACTCTACTATTCTGTGATTCTATATTTGTTGTTTACTGACAGACCATTGCTTGCTGAGAGAAGAAAAGCACTTTGTGATTAGCAGTTACCTAACAGCTAAACAGTTAGTAACCCCACATGCTTCCTCTTATCCTGTCTTTCCCTTCAGAACTAGAAGGGCCAAAAATTATTGTCACAGCAAAATAAGAACATTTGGTATTGGTATAACCTAGTTATAATAGTTTCTGCTGCTGTGCCCACCCCTACCAATTTCAACTTAGCAACCAGGTGACCCATCTAGCATGATATTCAAGCCTGTACTATTGCCAAACTAATTGTTTTAGAACAAAACAACATTAGTAGAAAAATGTAGAGAATACAACAGAGATAAGATTTTGGAGGTGCTTAACATTTTTTCTCCCTTTATAGGAACATGACAGAATTGCAAATGTTTTGCAACAATATAAAAAGAAAAAGAACGTGAGTGTTGTCATATTTGTTTGTACTGCTGTTAATGTGTGTGGTGCTTACAGAGCAATAACAAATAGAAAGGGTGCTGCCCTGAGTTGAATAGACTCTAAACTTTGACACAAGAAACTCAAGGGACAGAGTTAGGGAACAATGATGAAGACAAGCATAAAGAGGAAGAATATATGTGTCAATTTCAATTGCATGTACTTAGTTATTTTGGAAAGGGGATGAGGACTGTTAAGCAATGGCCTCACAGAAAAAGTGGGTTGTGAGAAGGGCTTTGAAGGAGAGGGGAAGAGAGGAAGTATCACACAGGCATTCCAGCAATAAAAACTATGTGAAGTCAATAGGGGGAAATTCCAGCTTTGTTCCTTGTTCCATTCATTTTTTAAAATTTTGAAGTCAGTTTTGTGTTGCCTGATTTGGAGTTACATGGCTGTCAACAGCAGGCTTTGGGTGAGTTCTAATTATGAAAAAGAAGTATGTTAATATACCCATGCCTCAATTTTTATAGCTTTGCAATGGGTATGTTTTTATTGTTCCTAAAAGGTATTTTCATGTATTTCAGTGTATTTGTATGTATTTTATGGTGTTTTTATTTGTGTTGTACCCCGCCTCGATCCAGAGGGAGAGGCGGGTAACAAATAATTTATTATTATTATTTATTTACATAAGTGCCCTTTTAGTTAATACAAAAAGGCTGTTCATTATACAACTTTGATGTGCAAAATCTCAAATGTGAAAAACAAATAATAGCTAATTGGTAAAAAGGAAAGATAGAGGAATACATGAGTGTAATCCAATTAAATTGATCCATTGGGCCAGTTCACACAACACAATGCTTTATCATAGGTAATTAATGATTAATTAGCCTTGGTGCATGTGGCTGCCATTCTGAATATGCAGCCTTCAATCAGCTTGCAACATGTCATGAAAACATGTCATTGGGGGTTATTTATGGGTTAAGTATGGGTTAAGCCAACTAGGTTAAGTATGGGTTGTTTAACTCTCAATTAATCCCTGAAGGCTGGGTCTGCACCCAATCACCCCAATCAGAGGTTACATATTCAAAATGGCAGTCTCACGTGCCCAGCATGCACTAGGACTAATTGTAGTTTAATTAACCCATGATAACTTGCTGTGTCATATGAACTGGGTCAGTGATGGAACTACTTCCATTAACAGAACCTGGAGGTATGTGTGATTAGGGAAACCTTCAGTTGGAAGTAGATGGGAGGGGTGCAAAGGAGAAGGAGAAAGCCCACTTGTATGACATTGGATTCTAGCCAATATGTATTAGAAAAATATGTTCTTTGAGATCAAGGGGATTGCCTCAGTTTTACTTTTCAGTCATCTTTTATTGTGGATTTTAAAAAATTCAGGTGTTTATTTAGATTATTGCTTACACCATCCTAAATTTTCAGAGTGGGTGATAAATGAAACCCAACAAAACATGAAATCCATTTTTAAAAACAAAAAACCCAAATATTACATCTCTGGCCTATTTTAGATTTATTATATATTTTGTATTTTTTATCATTCATACTTCAGTACATAATATCTAATATGTAACAGTTATATTTATTATTATTTAACATATCCTAAGTCACTGATTTACAGGCAATTGAAATGAGAAAAGGTACAGGCAGTGAAAAACTTTTTTTTCCTAAAGCTTTTAAAACTTGATTTTGATCTTACTTTTATACTGTTAGTTTTACTCTACCCTGTGCCTGTTTGGTGCATTCTCTTCCCCTTCTTATTGTTTTATTATGATTCTATTAGAATGTAAGCCTATGCAGCAGGGTTTTGCTATTTTATTGTTTTACTCTATATAGCACCATGTACACTGATGGTGCTATATAAATATAATAATAATAATAATAATAATAATAATAATAGCCATTCACAAAAAATTGGTAGGTGATAACAAAGAACATCATTGCAGTTGTGAGCTGATTAACGTATGTAGTGAGATTTTTTTTAAAAAGTTGCCCTTACTCAAACCATAGGAAATAGACCTAAATCTTTTGATGAATTATACTTCAGCAGTTTCAGGTTGGTATTTGTTTTTGAAATTCTTTTGTTCAAGAATAGCCACTTTAAGATCAGAGATTGAGCAACTGACATTCTTTGTTGTTGTTCTGTTCCTCTGAGTCAGCACAGCCCTGCTTTTCACAAATCAGTAAATATGTTTTTCCTTACATAAAAATACTGACTTCCTTTATACGCTAATGATCTTATTAAACTACTTTCCCTGTAGCCCTACATACCCAAATTAATTGAATGTAAATTCTGTCCCCATATGTACTCTGGAAACACTATTACACCTAATAATGCGATCCACAATATCCAGAGTTCATACACCCGCTCAGCTTCCAATGTGATACATGCTGTCATTTGCTAGCAATATCCTACACATTCTACATAGAACAACAACAACAAAAAGCCAATCTCTACGCAAAAGAATAAATGGACACAAATCTGACATAAGGAATGGCAATGTTCAGAAACCATTTCAACCTCCTGGGCACACTCTCTGAATTACCTTAAAGTGGTCGTTCTTGAGCAGGGGAATTTGAAAGACGGATATAAGTGTGAAATTCTGAAGTACAATTCATCAAGAGATTCAGCTTTATTTCCTGAGGTTTGAATAAGGAAAAGGATTTTTAAAATTACACTGCATAGATTAATGAACTCACCAGTGTTGTCTGTGTTATCACCCAACAACATTTTGTGAATGGTAACTGTTAAGATATTCATCACTGTCTGTACTTTTTGCATTTCAGTTCCCTCTGACAACACACTTTACATTCTCCACACACCACAGCTTGTGCATATGGATTTGCCAATTTGAAATTAACACTTCATTCACTTGATGAAGTTGGCTGTGTCTGCAAAAGCTTATGCCAGAATACATTTGTTCATCTTTAAGTTGCCACAAGACTCTTGGTCATTTTTTCATGAGCGTAATAGTCTGTACCTTCTTTCCCCATGAGTTAATTGTTGGTATATGAGCTGTTTGCCAGAATTTTGCCAATAAGATTCATGCTGCAATCAACATGCAGATTAGTATCTAGCCAACTGGTCTTTGTTATGCCTGAAAAGTAATGTAACAGGATTTAATTACCTTCAAACCAAGCAGAATAGTTTCCCAACTCCCTTGATCTCCAAGACTTCCTTAAAAACATTTGAAATTTACCTACCCTTCCTGATTTAACCCACCTAACTGCAAAGGCCCTGTACAAAATAAGATGTACTTTCTTTTTAAATTTCTCATATTTCAGGATCCCACTTTTCTGGAGAAGAAAGAACGATGTGAATACCTAAAGAACAAACTCTCCCATATAAAACAAAGAATCCAGGAATATGATAAAATTATGAATTGGAATGCTTAGGATCTAACATTGCCTGCAAGATTTTGTTCTATTTTCTATTATTTATTTATTGTCATAATTGTATAAACATTCTAATGTGAAATGAATTACAACTACAATCATTGTCAGTCACTATTTAAATCTTGTAAATTTATGAACATAGTGTAAGGTTTTCCAGATGTTGTACTTCATCTCTGTACATTTCTTTTTAATTTATCTATGATGGCCCTTCACTTTGATCATAAGTAAAACTGAATTTGCATCTCTACTATTTTTCTCTGAATCAGTACACCACTATTTTCACAGACTAATAAATATGTTTTTCCTTATATAAAAATACTGACTTTCTTTACAACTGAATTATCTTACTCTACAATTTTCCCTGTAGACCTAAATGTCCAAATTAATTAAACAATGTTTGAAGTATAGTACCTGTAAATCACATTTCTAGGCAAAAATCTTAGTTACTATTTGTAGGTTTGAGTTTCTATATTGCAGTAGAACTGATCAGACTGTAATAGTGAAAGGATTGATAGATCAAACTCCATCTAATTGTGCGACATCCCACAAAAATATCTTAATGATACAAATATAAAGTTTTAAAAAGACTGTACTTCTCATCATGAATCATTTGTTAGGGGCAACTCAGGTTTTCTGAATCTGGTATGGACTATTTGGGTGAAGAAAGAGGTTCTGTGGTAGTAACCACCCTTCTGGACCTGATCCTGAGTGCACAAAAGGAGCAGGATGCAAAAAGGGACCTACATCCTGCCTAAAAAATAATAATAAATGAACTTGCAAATCATGGTAAGATAATAAGTTTATTTGCAGAAGCACTCCAGTTGCATGACATGGCTAATACATTTTGAGTTTAACATAATCTTTATTAGAGACAGTAATTGGTGTCCTACAGGACTCCCTTTACCTTTGGGGAGATAAGTGTTTTGGGAGAAAGTGACTACTCGCTGATGGAAAGTATATTTATATTCAAAGTTGAGCTAGGAATGATATGAGAATGGAATGCTTCTGGAGGAAAAAGCATAATTTTTGTTAGCACTTTTTGAGGTTCACTTCTTTAATTTTTAAGTTTGGTGCTGCTCTTCTTTCCCTGCTGACACAAATCCTTACCATGTGTACTACTGAACTGCTGATCGGTGTGGCCACCTCTCAGGTAGCGAATGGCGAATTAAAGCTTTCTTTCCACACACTAGACCATCCTATCCACCACTATAACGAGAGATTTGCATGCAGAAGAATGTTTCAATGTGTGAATTGGTATTGCTGGATTACAGTGACTATCTGTAAATGGAAACAATCTTCATCCCTCTTGAAATGTATCTTTGTGAGGGAGAAGTAGATGGGAAATTACTGGTGAACAGTTTAGGTCTGTCCACATTGTGCCTTAAAATTAACATTTGCACTGATACACTATAATGTTATGATCTTTTTTTATAGATGATTTCTAGCTTAAGGCAACCAACCTTTGTACTGCCTGTATAAAAATATTTTTCTAATTATATTTACTGGAACTGTTAGTCACTTATAAAAATGATGTTAAATTATATCATGTGCCTTTATTCTGAAATACTGTACTATTTTAGTTTGCAAACAAATTATAATATGTACTTCAGAACTTGTGTTGGTGTAAGTAAATCCTTAGACAAGACACCATATTTTCTTTTTAATTAAGTATTTTGATATTTGTTTTTTTATATATATATTTAATAGAAGTTACTGTCTGCAGCATTATCAGGTCACTTGTATTGTTATATACTTATTTTATAAGCATTGAAGATGCCAAAAATAAAGAAAATTAAATTGTAACATTGTGTGTGATGTATATAACGTTTTAACATGTTTATTCTCTTTATTGCTCATACTCAATTATGATTGGATTGATATGATTTGTGATGTGATTTGACCACCAAATGTTGCCATTACATGTGATCCAGGTCTATACTTCTGTTGATGCAACTTAAAATTGTTTAGGTTGCATCAACAGATGTAGCCACATCACACTACTGACTCATATTCAGCTTGTAATCAACTCCAACATCTTTTTCACATGTACTATTGCCAGCCAAATATCATGATATATTTGAGTGGTCTTAGCTGGGAACTATAGTAACCACAAGGATGTCCTGTTGTACATGTGTTTGGGATAGGTATTGTAAACAATGAGATTAGAGGAAATGGAAATGCAGAAAGTACTAACAGTGATAATGATCTTAATTAACCATATACAGTGGAAGGTCTTTTAATGAGCTTGCAAAAAAAATCATAATTATAGCTCTTCAATCTTTCAATACCTGAAAATAAAGGTTTGTGAATGCAATTGGGGCGGTAATCCTAAACACGCAAGCTCCATTGCATCCAGTGGGATTTATATCTGAGTAAACTTGTTTTGGATTGCACTGTAGGTTAAGGGAACTGAGCACTCCTTTAAAGTTCTGAAACCTGTTTGAACATGCTTATCATTGCTAAGCAGAATTATGAAAGATCACTTTTTCAAAAACTAGAAGGTTACGAGCAAAAGGAAATTGGTTATATCAAGACATGTACAATGACATAGAATCATAGAATAGCAGAGTTGGAAGGGGCCTACAAGGCCATTGAGTCCAACCCCCTGCTCAATGCAGGAATCCACTCTAAAGCATCCCTGACAGATGGTTGTCCAGCTGCCTCTTGAATGCCTCTAGTGTGGGAGAGCCCACAACCTCCCTAAGTAACTGATGCCATTGTCATACTGCACTAACAGTCAGAACGTTTTTCCTGATGTCCAGCTGGAAACTGGCTTCCTTTAACTTGAGCCCATTATTCCGTGCCCTGCACTCTGGGAGGATCGAGAAGAGATCCTGGCCCTCCTCTGTGTGACAACCTTTTAAGTATTTGAAGAGTGCTATCATGGATGACTTGATTTCCAAGGCTATCAGGAGATACATTTTAGATGCAGGTGGAATGGCATGGATGATGGGTAAACATATCTCATATTCACGCCCTTGAGAATGTCAGATTGTTTCACAGTGGTAAGTAGAAAAAATGCTAAACGGAAATGTGAGAAATGCTGGAAATAAACCACAAAAGTGCTTCTATGACCAATGCTAATTAGATTATTGAGGGTTCTATTAAGGTCATTCATAAGTGGCCATTATCATGACAAAAGATAATTTAGTACAAAATGTACATATTCTAGTTTGTATGTGTAGGTGCAATCTTGGAAATAATTACTATAACTTTAAAAATACATTGGGCTGCCGCACCTCCACATGTTATTTTGAGCCTGTGGGACTAATTGCTAGGACAAGAGGAAGCTAGTGCTTCCTGAAGCAACCTGGACATGAAACAAAACATTAGTTACCAGAATGGAACAGGTTAGTGGAGCTCCTTTCTGCATGAGTTTCAGATCATTTTCAGTTGCTTCAGGAAACACTAGCTTCTTGTATTAGTGGGTACTGCAGGCAACATTGGGTACTGTCCACTATATATTATCATAGTGGGGAAACTGCAAGCTATAGGATAACACTTGATGCATATAATGAAGTGGAGTCCAGTTCATGAAAGTTCATGCTGTATTATTATTATTATTATTATTATTATTTATTGCATTTTTATACCGCCCAACAGCCGAAGCTCCCTGGGTGGTTCACAAAAACTAAAACAATTCAAAGTATAAAACAAACAGTATAAAAACATGATATAAAATACACATTAAAACGGATTAAAACATACCATACATGATTAAAACATCTTTAAAACATCCTGAAAACATTCTAAAATTTCACTGGATAGGCCTGCCGGAATAGATCAGGCTTTATTGCTTTTTTAAATTCTAAAAGACTGTCAAGTTGATGAATCTCCTTCAACAGGCCATTCCAAAGTCTGGGAGCAGCAGAAGAAAACGTCCTCTGGGTAAAAGTTGTTAATCTAGTTTTTGCTAGCTGATGTGGATTATTCCCAGAGGACCTGAGTGTGCAGGGTGGATTGTATGGGAGAAGGCAAAAGTTTATTAGTCTTAAAGGTAACAGAAATCTTTTGGTTGTTATGTCCTTAAATACTCATATTGCTTTAATACTTTATTCTTGTTAATATAATAAAAATATACACATAATACCCAGGATCTAAAAATCTCTACAGCTGGTATTTCTTGAACAGAAGTATCACCCTGCATGCCACATGGCAAAGTGCTTTCAAAATGGAGGAGCCTGAGACACAGTTTGTCATATGGAATGATGGGGTCTAATAATCAAAGGAAACTCCTCTGCTGAGGAAACTGCACATGTAACTCCTCTGCTGAGGAAACTGCACTGGCTGCCAATTCGCTACTGGGCCAGGTTTAAGGTTCTTGTCCTTGTGTACAAAGCCCTAAACAGCTTGGGACCAGGATACCTGAGAGAGCCAACAAACCTGCCCGGTCACTGAGGTCATCCGAGGGCATGCTCCTGGTAGTTCCACATAGACCCATCCTCCGATTGGAGTCCACCGGGGGAAGAGCCTTCAGCATGGTAGCCCCCCTCCTATGGAATTCCCTGCCTCTGGAAGTTAGGCAGACACCAACTCTGTATTCCTTTTGGCGCCTCCTGAAAACATCATTATTACAGGAAACCTTTCCTTAATGACTAGCCACGGTTTACTGTACCTTTTGCATCTTTTAAAATCTATTTTTAAGTGTTTTATTCTGTTTTTATTTTATTTTATCTTGTACGCTGCCCTGAAATTTTCAATGGGGAGTGGTATATAAATATTGTAAATAAAATAAATAACAAAAACAGTTACAAATTCCACTGGGAATGTGAATCCCTTAAGTGTTCTTAAAGCATCTCTTTAGATTCAGGCCAATATTGGGGCAATGATTTCACAGTGTTATTTGTACATTGTTTAAGAAATTATTAAAACATAAGAAGTATTGTGCTGGATCAGACCAAGGGTCCATCTAGTCCAGCACTTTGTTCACACAATGGCCAACCAGCTGTCGGCCAGGGACCAACAAGCAGGACATGGTGCAACAGCAACCTCCCACCCATGTTCCCCAGCAGCTGGTGCACACAGACTTACTGCCTCAAATACTGGAGATAGCACACAACTATCAGGGCTAGTAGCCATTGATAGCTTTTGCCTCCAGGAATTTATCCAACCCCCTTTTAAAGCCATCCAAATTGGTGGCCATCAATGGCTTGCCTTTTATTAATTTGATATAAGCAGTATCTGTTCACTTAGCAAACTGATATGCTCTGTTGATTTGAAGGTTAAAAGGCTGCAGGGGTTTTAAAATGCTTACATTCTAATAATTTCCACTAAATTAATGATTATTATACATTCTTAATTCCACCTCTTGTTACACATACTTGAGATTTGTGTCCTGGGGCAGCAAGGAGGTTTGTTTTCAGTTCTAACATCTGCCAAACCTTAATTAATGTTTTTGCAGCTCATTTATATGTTTGACTGATTTACCTTTCTAAGGTAATTATCTCACAGAAAGATGCCTGGGAATTTATTTAGGTCATGTTTTTTAAAATTATGTTTAAAAAAATTAAAGAAACTATTTAAATAAGGGGATGAAACTCATATTATAGCTGAATCTATCCATGCATAATCATTAGGATGCATCATCCTTTTTAATTACTTGTTCTGAACCTATAAATCATGGGATGAAGTTCCTTAATTGGTGATAGTGCATATATATGTGCATGTATTTGTATAGGAAACATGTACACTTATAATAATGCTGAGGAAGCTTGTTAAACACTATTCCAAATAAAGAAATTTTTATTCAATGTTTTGTAATGAAACTCATGTGTTGAGAGATGGCATACTAGTCCAATTTTAATCAAAAGCAGATGGATTTATTGAGTATTAATTCCATAATAGAAAATAACTAAGTAGACCAATGTTCTCATACATTAATTGGTATTTTACTATATCACTGAAGCTGGGTATTTCAAACATTTGAATGTATACAATAACCTAAATTGTAGAACCAACTTTGAGTGATCACTGCTTCTGATGTAAGCAACTAAAAGCACAAACCTACACATGCCCATTCAGAAGTAAGCCTGACAGAGGTTAATAGTCTTTCTTCTAGGTAGGTGTGTATAGGATTGCAGCCTAAATCAGGTATGTGGGTAAAGTTGACAGCTACACACAGTCAAAATCTTCAGACAATCTTATGATTAAGTGCTTTAAAAATCATTTTATATGCACAAAAATAACATGCAAAGTTGATGCATCTTGCCTGCCAGCCAGAACTAGTAAAAGTTCAACTAGGGGGCTTGAGATTGTGCTATGCACAGGTGGATAATTTCCTGGTACTTCTTATTGGGAGGGTTGGGTCTTCTTACCTTGGTGCAAGTTCCCATTCTTTACTAAGTATACACGTGACTCTTGCTTCTTTGATTAAAGGGTGACAGAAAGAAGACAGTTCTATTTGTGCTAATGTTACAAAAAGGGTCCTACTATATCAATGCTTCACTCTTACCAAATTTATTATCTTTTTGGTGGGGTACATTGAGGCATACAATGCCATCACTCAGAATATGGCATAATTTATATTGGCTCCATTCAGAAGACACCTTAAACCATGGCTTTAACCACAGTGAATAAGGCAAAACCAACTGTGGTTGGTGGCCTAGCTACGCTCCTATCTGGACAGGGATAACCTAGCTTCAGTTGTCCATGTTCCGGTAACCTCTAAATTAATTACTGCAATGTCCTCTTACGTGGGGCAGTTTTTGAAGACGGCTCGGAAGCTGAAGCTTGTGCAAAATGCAGCGGTAGAAGGCACTCCGTGCCACGGAGGCCACCTGAGCCTCAAGTGACAGAGATGGTTCTAGGAGAACCCCCAAGCTATGAACCTGCTCCTTCAGAGGGAGTGCAACCCCATCCAGAACAGGTTGAACACCCACTATCCGGTCAGAAGAACCAATCACTAGCAGCATCTGTTGACACTCCTCAAACAGTTGCAGCTAGTAAATGTGCAACTGGGAGTGAGAGATGTGTCTAAAAGAAAGAGAAAGAGTCTCCCCATCCCCCGGGGATATCTATACAGGAAGTCAGCCTTGTGGAAACAGCACTGTCAGTTCTTATGGTTACATGTGGAGATAGTAACATGACATTTATTTTAGGTCACTTAACATTTAGGCTTACATAAAGCTATAGCAATAAATGTACTCCCAACAACACTACTGCATTTTTGTGTCCTTGAAACTTACTGTAAATGATAAATATAATAACAGAATACCTGTAAACATATTGATGTCCTCAGAAGAAGTGTTTCTATTATGGTGTGACCCAGGTTCTTTAATAAAGCGATGTAAGATACAAAAGGTTGAAAACTGCTGCCCTAAATGGCTGTCTAAAGAGCTACAGGTATATGGGTGCAGTGGTGAATAGGCAGGTGTTACTACATGGACCAATTTGGGCATGACAGGGACACCAGGGCTGATGCTGGTCATCACAGCAGCCTTCCCTGACTTTTTTAAATATAATTCTTTATAGTCAGTGGGTGGATGGCCAGGCATGTACATGATTACAGATGACTGTATTAATTTTACTTTAGAAATATATTATCATTTTCTACAACAAAAACTCTATTTTTAAACACACACAGCCTTTTCTTCCCAGTTTAACATACCAGGAACGTGGAAGCAGTTGTAAAGCACGGAAAGGCAGTTGGGTGGCTGGCGGAGAAAATAAATGTTATTTGCAACTGAAGTAATACACACAGCCGTCTGAAAGAGGGACCTCATAATAGCATTAAGTCCAGGGTTTAATATCACCTAACCGAACCACCGTAAATATCAAGCCTTGACTCCTAGTTGCTCTTGTGGCTGAAACTGCGAGGCGAGTTTAGAGCGGAACTCTTTTACCTCGAAACACAGCCTCGTTACTTTGAAAACGCGCGCTCCCGGCCTCGAGGGAATTTCAGGAACAACCTGTTTGCTGCCTGAGGACGAGTTTCAGGTGACGAGATCAGGAACTAGATCTCGGACGCACAAAAGGCGTCCTCTTTTGTCCTTTTGGGTGACTCTGAGCTCCGCCCACGGGTTGGAAGAAGGCGCTCTTGGTAAGATTGCTGCGCGTTGCACGCATTCCAAACAAGGCGCCTGCTCGTCCCGGGCAACCTTGGGTGGCTTGAAGCTGAGGCAAGGAGGGGGCGCGTTGGTCTGGTTCGCTAGAAAGTCTCTCCTCTTTCTCCTCCCTTTTCTCAGGTATGTAGGGAGTGCGCATGCTCCGCACTCGCTTGGGCGTGGTGCGTGCCCGCCTGCTCGCTCCCCTTGATTCTGGGAGGAGGAGATGTAATTCTTGAGCAGAGCGACTTAACAGGTTATAGCTCACTGGCGAGGGCGAGGTAAGTTTTCTTTTGTGCGGAGCGGCTGCAAAAACGTCGGGAAATGGTGGGGTTTTGCGCGTGCAGGTGGATATCTTACGGAGAAGGAAGGCGGGATGAGAGACATCGCTAATTTCTTTCCTTCCGAACAGTAATTTTGGGCGGGATCCCTTAAATCTGCTAGCTGTTGACTGGTATAGTACTTGGCCATTTCAGTCCCAATGCCTGAGTTGAGATTGTTGTTAACTCGAAGCGCTCCTGGGGAAACTAGTTTGTTCGGGCTTCTCCTGGTATCTCATGTTGGCTCTGACCAGGCTATGTAATATCTACCCTTCCTTTGTGGGGGTGGGAGAGAGAGAGAGAGAGGGAAGGAATGGTGTGAGATGGTTCTCTTTGCCCCTCGAAGCCATCGTTCCCTTTTTTCCCCTTTCCACCCCCAAACCACTACAAAACAAAGGCAGATACTACATAGCCCGGTCGCAGCCAGTTTTAGAAAACAAGTGAAGCCTGGACGAATGAATTCCCCCAGGAGCGATTCGAGTTAACCATCTCAATTCAGGCGATGGGACTGAAATGGCCAAATACGTCACCGACTAAACAATTGACTTGGAGGCCCCAGATATAAGAGTTTCCTCTGAAATTTAAAAGGACATTATCCCAGGTGATTGTTTACTTTTTTATTTAATAGCTCTGAGATTTCAATTATTTTTCTCTCAAAACTATTTGCATAGTTCTTATGCAAACACTCCATTTATTTTAACTTATTGTAACAATTTCTAAAAGGGTAGTCATATTAGTCTGTAACAGCAAAATTTTTGAGTCCTGTGGTACCTTCAAAGGCAAACACATTTATTATAGCATAAGATTTTATGGTCTAGACGCCACTTCTTCAGCTACATGAAGTGTTATCCTAAGTTGGCAGGTGTGTGTGTGTGCATGCGCACACATGTCTAGCGTAAACTTTCATGGACTACAGTCTCTTCATTAATCTGATGAAGTAGAATGTAGTCCTTGGAAGTTTGTGCCATAATAAATGTGTTAATGTTCAAGGTGCTGCAAGACTCTGCTGTTCTCTATATATTTATATATTACCTTGATGTATCAATCTCTAGTTTTATCTTGATATATTGAAAAGGGTTAAGTGTTGGTCCATCTTCCAGTAGTATGAATATGATTTACTTAACAGATATGTTCAATTGAAATAGAACTTTCTTATCTAGCAGGCAGGGTGGACAAAAATCAATGAATTTATTTATTTATTTTAAATCGGATTTTTTTAAATTGGATTTGTTTGATTTAAATCGGATTTTTTTTAAAATAAAATGCTTTTTGAGGAAAAAATTATTTAAGATACATTACAGTCCAAAGGTTATTCATCATGAAATAAGGATTAGTTTTTAATTATGTAGCATGAGGCTGTATATTCATACAACGTTTAATGTTTTTGGTAAATGAATTCTATTAATCTATTCACAATGTCATGCTCTTCCAGAGGTTTCTGTAAGATTATTGGGTAATTTTTCTATCTAGAAGATATTATCACAGATGCTTGTTTTTATAGTTCTCAAAACTGTGAATTTGTGTCTGTAGAGATCACAATCCCATTGTTCCTTTGCAACTCTATGTACCCAGAATCAACCACTTATCTCTTAAGTGCTAAGTTTCAAAAAATTAAATGAATAGAGTGCACTTTTGGTGGTGGTGGGAAGTCATATGATTAAATTGAGTCTTTCTGAGTAGTGATTTAAATTGTGATTTAAATCAAATTAAGTCAAATCACCCTGCTAGCAGGTATCCAGCATTTCTTTCCACCCTATCATTTAAGGAGTAGCTTCCCTTTACTATGAGCTGTGTTCTAAGGGTATGGTTGTAAGCAGGCTCTACGCCTCATTACTATCCTCTAAGGACTCTAAAATCTTTGAGGAGTCTGGAAGATAATTGGAGTCCTTAAGTGCCAAACCGTTTCATTCCTTAGTGATATAATCACACCTCTCCAGCCACATGTTTTTGTGCCATTTTGTTCTGGAATGGCTACTTTTATCAAGCACACCTTCCAAAACTGCTTTCACAAGACTCCAGTCCTTTAATCTGCATTAATTAATAGAATAACCCTCCTGGCTTCTTGTTGACAATTGCTAAAACAGATTTATAAGCCAACAGTGTTTTCTGATCCAATTCAATATCTCAACAATGAGGGCATTATTTTCAAGAGTTGCTTGGAGGCTGTGAAGGTTTGCCTTAAGTGGTTTTGAGTTACTTTCCTACTCTCTTGAAGCAAAAACCTCTGTTCCTAAGGTTGCAATCCTAAACTCCATTGAACATAGCTGGACTTCCAAGTAAACATGCATAGGCTTATGCTATAAGGCTCGTGTTGAAGGATGTAATTAAAATGATTTTGCTAAGCTCCATTGAACATAGCAGGACTTATTTCCAAGTAAACATACATAAGCTTAGACTGTAAGGCTCTTGTGTTAAAGGATGTAATTAAAATGGTTTTCAGCATAAAATTGCTTTATGTTAAAGGTCATTGATTTTATTTATTGAATAGAGAGCTGGGATCCTCTGGTTGAAGGACTCCTGTAGGTACTTTATGAGGCACTGCGTGTTGTCAATAATGGACTAGAAGGCTAAGGAAGTTTGACTTCTTGGCCAAAGGCAGATCCTTTTCAGAACGCATGGTTTTCTCAGAAAGTTTAGGAATTAGATCTACATACATAGACTTGCCACAGAATTGAATAATAGCCTGTGTAAGTGCAGGTATAAACTGGTAGAATGGAATAATAGCATGTGTAAGTGCAGGTATAAGCTGGTAGAATGGATTGAAACCAGAAGTGGTGTGATCTGACTAAGGATCTTTCTTTTCTTCTAATTGTGTATGTTACCCTCCTTGTAAGGCTCAGTTAACAAAATATTGTAAAAGGAAATTCTCTCACTGTTGTGTGCTGATTTCCGACAAACTGCTTAACTATAAGGAGGTAAGTTGTACAGAATGTAATGCTGCAGTTAGTTTGTATATTTTGATATATGTAGCGAATGTTTTCCAAATTGCAGAAACATAATTGCCAGATCATATAACTGGTAGAAAATCTGCTGCCCTTCCAAGTGTGTCTCTCCCTCACCCCACATCAGTGCTTCCAAAGTCCCTGAATAGGTTTATTTACTCAGAAGTCAATCCCATTGACTTCTGTGGAACTTATTGCAAAAACAACTTCTTCTGACATCTTAAAGCAGGGATGTTGAGAATCAGGCCTGTGAGCCAACTTTAGCTTTCCTGGGGTACCAATCCAGCTCCCCTCCATCACTTGGTGATTTCCTTGCTCTTATAAGTTTTTTCCCCATTGTAAAAGGTTGAAATGCCTCCCCTAATGCTTTGTTACTGGCAGTGTAAGAACTTTTGTATGCTGGTATTTTTGGTCTGTCCTTTTTGCCTTTGGCTCATCCACCCCCAATTTGAATACAGTCTCCAAAATCTTCTCTGAAATTGAATTTAGCTCTCATGTTGGAAGAGCTTCAACTCTCCTGGTTTAAAGACTAGAAAATTCTATGAAGAATGCATTTGTAATTTTGCTGTCTCCATTAGAATGAATGTAAGGGCTGCCTGGCAGGAGGAGGAGAAGTTCTCATGTAGGAGCTTCTTCTGTATCTTTAAAAAGTAGAATTGGGATGCACGAAATCTTTCCTGAGTAGATTGAAAAATAAATTAATTATGTACGCCTTGAGGAGGGGGAAATATACAATATATTTCTTATCTACCTCTCCTTTTGGATTGAGGTGGGGAACAACATTAAGTACGAAACTACAATATAAATCAAATGCATTATATAGATCTTGGAACCTTAAGTAAGCCCCATTGAATATAGTGGAACTTTATACATTAAATCTAATCTATTGATTTAAAGAAAATGATGATCCAAATAAAAATACTTGATCTTATATCCTAAATGTAGAATGTGAATAGTTTAGTGTCTTCTGGCCACATCTACTTCGCTAAAGAGTTTACAATGTTGTGCCCTGGACTTCAGCTAGAAAACAACAACAAAGAGTCGAATGGCATGTTAAAGATAAACAGATTTATTCCGGTCTAAGTTTTCATGGACACTGTACACTTCATGAGATGCATGAAGTCTTAGACTCAAATTGGCAAATCTATCTGTGCATGCTGTGCAGGGTGGGGGTAGGAATGTAAGCTGTTGTCAGAGGGAATTGAAATGGAAGTACAGACAGTGATGGTTACCTTAACAGTTGTTATTCACAAAATGTTTATTTATTTAAAACATTTGTATCCCACCCTATATCACTAGGATCTCAGGGTGGCGTACGGATAAAATCATACATTATAAAACAAATGTTGTTGCATGATAACACAGACATCATTGCAATAGTGAGATAATTAACATTTATAGAGTGTTTTAAACAAACTCTTTTGTCCCTATTCAACACACAGGAAATAGAGTTGACTCTCTTGATTAATTGTACTTCAGGAATTTAATTTTGGTGTCTGTGTCTATTTATTATTTTTCCTAGAGACTGACCTGTTTGTCTTATGCAGAATACAGTAGGGTGTTGCTGGAAAATGATGGCATATATCTAGAATGTTACCATCTCATAGAACTCTTGATATTTAGATTCAATGAATATACTAAACTTAACTAATTAGCATGTCTGATTTTCCACCCTTTATAGATATAAAATCTTACAACTGAACAGTCCAGAGCTTCCGCTATGTCGGCCAGACCTTTTGAAAGTCCTCCGCCTTATCGACCAGACGAATTGTAAATATCTATTTTTTTATTCTCATTGCCAGTTCATATTATTGCAGATAAGTAGAGTACACTTTTAAAGATACGAATTCTGGCAACTCCCAACATTACTTGTATAAACTGTAGGTTCCACTTGTATTAGGCTGGATACATTATCAGCAAAGCAATGCCCATTTTAAAAGTTATATCTAGCGATTGTGAATATAATGTAGATACACTTTAAATCTGAAAATACAACATATTTGCTCTGTATAAGGTCATAGATTGGTTTATGAGATTCAAGGGCATAAGAGAGCAGTCCTTCTTGCCCCTGGTCAAATATTTACACCATGATCATAATAATGGTAAGCTATGCAGCTGGGTGGCTTGTTAAACATATTAAGTACAGAATCCACCCACCCCGTCCATCCTTATCAAATTGCCTTATAACCTCTCTACATTTAAAATATGGCTTACAATTTGGTAGAACACTGCTGGAGTGAAAATGTATGTTTGGTGTGTGCAGTTAGCCACGGTACATAGGACCCTGGAATTGTGACATTGAAGTGGGAATAAATTGTGATTTTTACATCACTTAGACTTATTTCCAGATAACATGCTTAGGATAAAGCTATGATTTCTTAATGCAATGACAGCATTGTTAATCTTCAAAATTTCTCTGTATTATCATAGGACTGGTGAATATTAACAGCCCAGTTATTACATTATAATATCTGCTCTTCTCTTGGTAAAATGTTTGGTTGTTTCTTGCAAGGAGCTATTTTACTGAGAAAAAAAATATTTAATAATGTGCAATTTCGAAGTTCATGAGCTGAGAGTTTGAGATATATTCAGAGTGCATGGAATGTCACAGTGGAAGTAGCTGGTAAAAAGTACCTCTTAATCAAAGGTAGTTAGAATGGAAGGTTGACATTACTGGGAATAAATGCTCTGTGCTGATTATGCTAGTTTTCCTAGTCCCTATGTAGCTACTGAGTTTACTGGTTCAGTTTACTTAAAAAAAGTTCCTACAATTAATGCACCTATTGCCTATAAATGACGTACCTGGTTGCAGTTCATTGCTCCTTGAGAGTTTTGAGACAAAGGGCTGCATTTTTCAAGCCAGTGCAATGCATTAATCTAGCGAAGCAACTATTGTCTGGCTGGCTAGGAAATTACCTTTGTTCCTATGGGCCTGCCTGGCCATACGGATTATCCAACATGTGGGCGGCTCTCTTAATGTTATAAAAATAAACACAAGGCAAACTGTGTATTGAGTAGTGATCTTATAGTGACTTGATTTCTGTCTCTTCTGGAAAACATCCAACCTCTTTTCCATTCATCAGCCATACATACATTGATTTTTACTTGTTACAGAGTTGACTGTGGGAGTGTTGTGATATATGAGAGAGTGTGTATCACATGCACATACACATTTAAATCAGATTCATTTAAATCTGTCTTTCTCAAGTAAGATGTTCTTCCCTCCATCCTGTGACAAAATTTATTTTGCCCTTACCCCTCAATCCTAATTATGATCTTATGACAGCCAAAGTACGACTGCTTCTCATATGCTGTACTCTAATGGAAAATCAGCAGTCAACAGATAACACATACACAAGCAATCATGACAGGTCCTTTTCTCTCTGGTCTGTGTGCTCCTGCCCCCGCCTCTTCCTCTCCAGCACCAATCACTACTGAGCATGCAAGGTTCTCCCTTCCAATCATTAGCGAGTACTTGATGTGCCAACTGCTGCCACCCTCCAGTCCAAGGTGATTGGGAGAGGGATTTGTAGAATTTGAGTGTCATGTACTTCCTAGAGTTGAGAGGTGTCAAAGAGCTAGGAGGGAATTTGTTTCTAAGAGTAGGGAAGGGGAAAAGTGACTGAGACAAGATTATTTAAACCAAGCCATGGTGACTTGCAGTGTGTGGCAGCCATCACATAAATGAATATTATATCCCGATCAGGAGGTTGCCATGTCATCTGAACCCGGTCAGTAGGGGTTGTTGGAGGGGAAAATAACCCTCAAATAATCCTATAGCATACCATGGATTATTTGAGAGTTGTTTCCCCCTCCAACTACCCCTGTCACCCAGGTTCAGATAACGTGACAAACCATTGCAACCCCATTGGTCGCTGAATTTGCAAAATGGCTGCCAACAATATATGGTGATATTAAAATATACTTAAATAAGCCACTGGGGGCTGAGGTGAACATGTGAAAAGGAGCTACCGAAATGGGTGGACGGAAGAGTGCAGCAGCAGCAATGGGGGTCCCACTTTCCATTTCTAGGCTCAGGGGAAAGGTTTGGGGGGAATTATCTGAATCATGCTGTGCCACATGGAAAATCTTTTCCATCTTCTCCTCCTCCAGCACTTCTCAGTTGTAGGAAGTGTAAAGGTTGAGCAAGTCTTTCCGTGACTTGTTACCACTGGATTTAGCATGGACCAAAGCCAAGACAAAAAGGGCTCACAGATTGTGAAGTAGAAGACTTTATTAAGACTAAGGGTAGGGTAAATACTTGGGAAGAATAATGAAAAGTAACTTGAAAAACATGCGTAGCATAAAAACCCAGTAACGCATAAAACAATAACATCTTAACTATGACTACCTACTTGCAGGTAGGGCCTTGCCCCTTTTGCCATGGTTCTCTCCTCATCCTTTGGCAAAGACAAGACCAGGAGTTTTGGGGCGGGTCCTCAACTATATACTTTTCCCCCTGTGTCATTTTGCCCTCCCTCCTCCTTGGTGCCAAAGCCTTGGTTTCTCACCTCCTTTGTCTTCGGAGTTGAATGGCTGACCTTCCTTCCCCCCTCCAGGTGGTAATGATAATGAAACCAAACTGAACTACCCTTTGCAGTCTATCTGTTCTCCTTTACAGGAAGTACTTGGCATGCAAGGAGCTCCTTCCAGTATTCACCACTTATGTGCATGCACACACAACTTCACTGCTCTAGCTGGGCGGCAGCAGATTTGACTGAATACGACTTAGTGCTGAAAGATTTTGGGATGAGAGAGGAAGAGGAGATGAACACACCCACATGTCCTCCATAGAGCCCTACTCAATTTGAAATAGGGGTGCTAGAAAGATTAATACTGACTTTTAGAGGCTCTTGCCTCCCCGTGTGACATCATATAAAGACCATGCCCCTCTGGTGCAGGGTCCTGACAACCATACATTTTAGGTTGGCTGCCAAGGTCAGTGAAGTTCTGTGGAACCACATATAGAATACTTGAATGCCAAATATTAACTGTTTTGAGGATGACAGATTATGTATGTATAGTATATAAAATATGCTGATCACGTTTTGGGAGGAATCTAGGAGAATGAACTTGACAATTCAGATTCTTATTTTCTCTAATAGGGTAATGGTTCCTAACAAGCATTGTGTTTTTTGTCTTTATAGCAAACCTTCACACTATGCACCAAGCAGTAATACATATGGTGGCGAATTTCATTCTCAGCCCATGTTTTCTCAACCTGCATATTCTTACTATCCAGAAGATGAAGTGCAACACTTCTACAGATGGACCTCCCCTCCGGGAATAATCAAGATCATGTCAATTCTCATAATAGTGATGTGTATTGGAGTCTTTGCTTGTGTTGCCTCCACATTGGCTTGGGACCTATATGGAGGTTCCCTGGGAACTGGCTATCTTGGAGGCTATGGAGGCTACGGAGGCTACGGAGGCTATGGAGGAGCAGGCATTGGAAGCAACTATGGCGGTTTTAGTGGCGGCAGTGGTTTGGGAGGTTATGGTGGCTATAATGGTGCATATAATTTTGGAGGGAGTTATATTGATCAACAATCGGGAAAAGGTTTCATACTTGCAATGGCAGCTTTTTGCTTTATTGCTGGATTGGTGATTTTTGTAATTGGCGTTACCAGGACTAGCATGGCCAGGACGAGGAAGTATTACCTTCTTGTGATAATAGGAAGTGCTATCTTCCTCTTCTTGACGTTCATTGCTACCATAGTGTATATTCTGGCAGTCAACCCAACTGCACAAGCTTCCGGCTCGATGTTCTACAATCAGATTTATATGATGTGCAGCCAATTTTATGGAGCTGCAGGCAGTACATTCGTTGGAAATCAATACTTGTATCACTATTGTGTGGTGGACCCTCAGGAGGTATGTAAATGCAATAATAAATATATAATTAAAAATGCAAAATACCAGTTGTATTTGAACTCTGAATCAAAGGCACTTCTAATTAGTTAAAACCTGATTCTGTAACAAGTTATTTCAGTGGCTTATGCTAGTCATTGGATGTGTGGTAGCTTTTGCATCTTTGTAATCTTCTCTTTTTACTTTGAGCATAAGAACATAAGGAGGGCTGCGCTAGATCAGACAAAAGCACATCTAGTCCAGCATTCTGTTTTCACAGTGGCCAACCAGTTGCCCAAGAGAAACCCACAAGCCCGCTCAAGTTTCCCAGCAACTGGTGTACATAGGCATAATGCTTCTGATTTTGGAGGTAGCATATAGTCATCAGGACTAGTAGCTACTAATAGCTTTCTCCTCCAGAAACTTTCCAATCCTCTTTTAAAACTATCCAAACTGATGGGAAATGAGGAATGTGAAGACGCCTTGAATCACATTTTCCTGTGTTATATTCCCAGTGAAATTGTTCCCAAAGAACTAGAGAAGGGATGGGGAACCTGTAGCCCTCTAGATGTTGTTGGACTACAATTTGTTTTAGCCCCAGCCAACATGACCAATTGTCAGGAATGATGAGTTGTAGCCCAACAGCATTTGAAGGGCCATAGGTTCTCTACTCTTGCTCTAGAGATAAATGAATCTAATTGATGAGGCAAAAGCCTGGACTTAAAGTGAACAAATGTTATCTTGTAGGTCCAAGATTCCAACATGGTTGCTTGACTTCATCTATTTACCTGAGTCAGATTGCACCTGTAAATCTTCAGTTCAAATCTATCTCCCCTGGTTAAACCTCAAATTGAACAATTGAAATGCTAACTGGTGTCAACAAACCTACCAATCCTTTTAGCTGTTCTTTTTATGGGCTTGCCTATGTTAGTCCTTAATTGAATAACCTGTGATATCTGTCTTTGACAATTATGTGGATGCAGAATAACTCCAGACATATTGAACGATTTAGAGCAAGTATCAATTCTCCATCGGTAAAAATTTGAACATGAATGGTTAACCACCTAGGATTGTTGCAAAGATCAATGAGAGATGATTTATAAAAACCTCAGAGAAAGCAATAGGGATGTTAAATAGCTACATGATTGCAGGGATGCAACTGTGTTCTTGCCCAAGAGAGCTGTTGGTTCATAATGAAAAAATATGATTACGTTTGACTTTTTTTTCAAATAGCTTGTTCCTAAATATGTTTACTCTCAAGTAAATTCCACTCAATGCAGTGAGATTTGCATCTGGGTAAAATGCTTAGGATTGCAGTCTCAGTTGTTTTTCAGTTACCTTAAAATATGACCCTTGACCTTCACAGGAGCATTGCAGAAGTGAATGTAAAATAAATCTCCCCATTTTGTTGTTGCTCTTCTGTCTTTTGTATAATATGCAAAGGCAATCAGAAAAGAGGTGGGCCCTGAGAGATGGGCCATGCAAGCAAGAAATATGTTCTGAAGACAAATTGTGATCTTCCCTTCAAATATTTTAAGAATGTTTCTTGCATTGATGTTGGTACTTGAGAACATGGCATATTTTTAATAAAGCTTGCATGTACAAATTATGGCAAATTATGACATATGCAAATGGGGATGCCTACTTCTGAGTCCATGAAATACCCCAAGGGCACCTTTTTTAAAAGAGCACTTGTTTGAGTTTCATGGCTAATTAAACTCAGGATTAAACAAACATGGCCCTTCTAATTATAAGGAAGACACTTCTATGTCACCTTTTAACATTATTCCTCTTAACATTACTAATGCTTGCACCTCTGGAAATGGAGCACATCTATTTGAGTAATGATTGTGATGCTGTTTGCACTTGAGAGCACTTGGTATGTGAAGATTAAATCTTACACTAATCCTGTGAGGCAGGTCTTTATTTTTTACTTTATCTGGAAGCAAAGGAACTAGGGCTAAAAGACTACATTGCCCAAGATCACTGTGGCTGAACTAAGGTTTGACTGCTAATCTCCCAAATCCACGAAGAAACACTCAGTGGCTTCACTCTGCTACTTATATGTAATTTGAAAGGGATAGGTCTTTTATTTAAACTGATATTTTTTTCTGGTGAATTTTCAAATGCAATAAAACATCAGTATATTGATTTGTTCCTTCTCTAGGCTATTGCCATTGTATTAGGCTTCCTGATTGTCGCAGCTTTTGCCATAATAATATTCTTTGCAGTAAAGACCCGAAGTAAAATTAATTACTATGGTAAACCGAATATCCTCTGGGAAAAGATAAAAAGTTATGATGATGCTCCCAATGTAGAAGAATGGGTAAGTTAGACCTTTTAATATTTGTTAATGGAACTGTTTGTAATAACAAAACAAATTTTTTATATTTATTACATTTTTATACCACCCAATAGCCGAAGCTCTCTGGGCGGTTCACAAAAATGATGTGCATCAGTGCTATAGCTGCAAGTTATTTGGTTTTAAAATATATTAATTATAATTAATTTTAATGTGTTGCTTTGTTAGGAAGCCTTCAGTTTTATCTCTAGTCACTTCCCTAACCAGCACATAGCTTTACAGTGAATACAGTTTGAAGCCAGGTTTGGGAGGTGGGGGATAGTCCAAGGGACAGAGTTAGATGGCTGCACCCTCCACACTGCTGTGGGGTGAGCCACCTCGAGAATACAGTGGACAGACCCCTTCTACCCAACTCAGATGGGATGGTTACAATGTGTTCAACTCTGACAGCTGCATAATTTTGCTTGAAGGTGTTGCTGAATCAAACTTAAGTTATTCCAGTCCATGTGAAGCTGGGTTTGTTCATTGCACCACAAAATGTAGTGTTTGTAGCTGTTTAAAATGACTGCGCTGGAATATTATTATGATTTGTAATGATGTGTGACTGTTTTCTAAGCTGTGAGTGGGTGCTCTCCAGATGTTTTGGACTACAAATCCCTTAATCCTCAACCAGCAGGACAACTATGGATTATGAAACTGTAGCAGTTGTAGTCCAAGATATCTAAAGGGCACCAGGTTGCTTACCTCTTTTCTAAGCAATGTTTGTTGAGTTATTTGGTTTAAAGTTAATTCATAATATGAGGCCAGGCCAGGGCAGGCACATTTTTTCTTGTCTGGATGCTCGTGGTGAATGGGTTTTCTTAGTTCTGTGTGGCAACATGTGAACTTGCAGTTTGGTCTCACAATGAAAAAGCTAGATGAGTTATTCACTGAACATGGTACACTTTGAGCATTGAAAAATGCCCCAGGCCATGTTCACTATAGTCAAGCAAATTGGCCCTTGGATTATGCTGCTGTTTGCAAAGTCTAAGGCCTTAGCTAGACCTAAGGTTTATCCCAGGATTGTCCTGGGGTCATCCCTGTTCATGTAAATGACACACAGGATATCCTGGGAGCAGGCAGGGACAATCCCGGGATAAACCTTAGGTCTAGCTAAGGCCTAAGTGTCCCTTTGAAAATGAATTCTTAGTTTTTCTATTCCAATCTTTTATTTTGTTGTGAAGTAATAGCACAGCATCTGAAATAAGATGTAAAGATATATGTAAAGCCAAGCACCTACAAACATATACCAAAAGTTTAAGCACTCCATCTTCTTAAACTTTAGGGTGGATTCCTGCATTGAGCAGGGGGTTGGACTCGATGGCCTTGTAGGCCCCCTCCAACTCTGCTATTCTATGATTCTATGGCAGTGCTTAATTAGACGATTTGGAAACTGGACTTAATGCTGCTAATTTGGCTTATTGCTGTCTTTGTGTACAGTATTCACTGCACACTTTGATATTTTTATTATTGCTTGTGACACTGGCTTGTTTTGACCTTTATCCAGAGGGTTAGGCTAAAGAGACTGCCTACTTTGTACAGTGCTTTCAATGATATGAGGTAAATGTTTCAGTGAGACAGTTTCGGGGCGTGTTCTTCACTAGCTAATGAACTTGTTTACTCATGTTTCACTCTGGTTGGGAAGGAGAGAGTAAAACTCAGTCAAATAACAAATCCCAGTGAACAAATCCCACAGAATACCTGTGGCCTTTTGTGTTTATCATGCGTTTGTCAGCAATCCAAAGGAGAAAATTGTAGCTGACTTCTAATACTTGAGCTGGCTTTATGTGAATAAATGCATTTAACCCTTTGGAGAAAATCTCTGCTGTTTAATGTCAGAGGATTTTTTTTACTTCTGTGCAATTGTGCTTTTTAAATATTAGCATACTTTCAGATATATACAGTGAACATACTGCAGTCTATGCAGAATTATCCACATATTGCCTCAAGTACTAATAGAGCCAATTATAGTGCATGTGACAAGTTCACCAGCTTGTTACAGCTGATTACTGGCTGACCAGAATAATTTGAGAATAAAGTAGAAGGCAATGGGATTGCATTTATGTTGCCTTCTAGCTTTCCCTCAAATTGTTCGAGGTCAGCCATAACCATAGAGTAGAGGTTCCCAACCTTTTGGGGGCCATTTGTAGTTTTGATATTGTTGTGGGTACTCTCCTAAAATGCCTGCTATGAGGGGGATTACCCATACAAAAAATGGCTGCCACGCTGGTTGTGATGAGTTATAAAACACCTATTTCCCAGAAGGCCAAGTAATGAGGCTAAAGGAAATGTTAACTTGCCCAAAAATTTAAGTACAAGGCAGAGGTGGAGTTTGAGTTCCAAAACACAAAACCACATTTTCGAGCCCACAGTTTCCTGCTTCAACTGAATCTGAGGTGGAATTTGTACTCCAAATGCCAAATCATATATTTGCCCAAACAAAGCACAATAAAATATGAATTTCACAGAAGGCAAAGTGATACTAAGAGAAACATACGCACAAGCAAAACACCCAGCCACATCTCATACCCCCTCCACCCCATGGTAAAACACCCCTCCCAAAATACCCAGACACAACAAACCAGGCAAAACACATTCCATGCTCTCCCCACACCGTCTGCCCCCCCCTAAGACTCTACCACCCCCAAGTTACATCAGGGACCCCAGCCATAGAGAGTAAACACATTTTCTGTTATTGTCCAATATATTAAAGGGCTTTTCCAATGCTCAGTGTAAAACTATAAAACCAAATTCAGTTGACTTATAGATTTTAGAGTACTCTGAAAAGCATTACTAATCACCACAGTTGAAATAGTGAGCCACCCAGAGAGCTTTGGCTATTGAGCAGTAAAAAATAAAAAATGTGGTGGAGGGAAAAAACAGCAGGAGAATACTATTCAATCTTACTCTCTCCACATACTACAATAGTGCCTTGCTTAATATAATATATTCACTTAAGAGTCAGTCCTAGGGTCAAGCTCTTCATTATATCTCTGTAATACGTGCCATTTATGAGTGAGCCTATAATCATTGTTTTGATTTAGAATATATCTGCACAGACCTGGTTTGGCAGTAGATCTAATCCAGTTGGACAGGAAAGTCCCCACAAAAATGGAGGTACCAAGCTGATGGGGGTCATTCCCAGCATCCTTACTTGTAGATTGTACCTAGTGAAGGGACTCCACCATTACTGGGTTAGTTCTGTAGTGCCAAACCATAGTTTGGTGTTAACATAACCAAGCCTGAGGTCTGCATGCTCCCTTTTCCTGTCCCTCTTCCCTTCACATGTCCAATTAATTCCACTTCCTGGTTTGTGACCAACCATTGTTTTCTGTTGCATATTTTACCGCAACTTATCATTTGCTCTGACCTAGAAAGCATAACTAATTAAGCAGAGCATGTGAAGGGAAGAGAGAGCACATAAGCACAGGGTTCATTCCTGTATTGCTTAACTAGGGTGATAGGAATTGACCCTTGTTCTAACTGGTATCATGATCGACAGGAAGACTTCCAGAGTTGCTTATTCAGTGCATCAGTGTTCCATCACAGTTGCCATACATGCCCTTTGAGTCATTTTACACATTACATAGAGACAAACTTGGGTTTACAACTTGGGTTTTCAAATCTCTGCTATAGGGGCCACCTCTGGTTTGAATAATAATGCTAATTCTTTACGCACTTGGTCAACAAACCAGCTGAGTTAAAGATCAATAGTATACAATTTGTGATATTCTAGTTCACTAGCTTCAATGGTTAGTGGAGTCATTCCATTTTTTTAAGGAATGTTAAGAAATGCTGCAGTTTGTTTGTGGTGTGTGTGGGATAAGGTTGAAGGCAATACAATGGTTGGGAACATAAGCTAAAACCGTGCTTTCCTAATAACTGAGACATCAGCAAATGTTGTAGCCAAGTAGCTCATAATCAAAGCTGAAAACATTGTTTAAAGTTGCACCACCAGGTGAGTATTTGGAGAACTATACAAGTATACCCTGGTTCTTAGTTGCTTTTCTAATATGTGATGTTGTGTTGTTGTTTTTACAAAGTACAGTTTAATTCAAAATTGGTCATCCTGAGCACTGTGTCTAGAGCAGACTGGCAGGATTATAAAACGCCATTATGAATTAAAAATAGCATGAACTGTAGCGCTGTTTACTTTTCACCAAAAAATGAAAAGCGAAATTATTAAAGAATCAATGTGAATCTTTCCCCACACCTGCGTAGCTGTTTCTGTTGTGCTTTGGGGAACTTAACTAACAAGGCATGCTGTGGCTATGAAAAGCTGTAAACTATTGGCAACTCCTTATGAAGTTTTAAGCCCATGCAGAACTTTGTCTTTAACCCTTTTGACATAATAGTGTCACATAGAATAAACTATGAAAGAATGTCAAATATTAAAAAAGAAAGAGAGAACATGTCCCCTTTCCCTGGGGGAGGGGGACTGCTGCAAATACCCACAAAGCTTGAAAAACCAGTTAGGTAGCTCTTTGGGCCATTTCCTCCCTGGCTAAAGGAAATCCTAATGTGAAGACTTATAGGTATAAAGTTGAATCTTAAGAACATAACACTAAAAATTAGCTGTAATCTGAGAACAAAGCATTCATTTGTATAGATAGGTACACCAAATTACTGGATAGTTCTAAAATCCATATTAGTATAATACATTTATTAGGCCAACCAAAGGATCACAAAAATTGTGCACGCTTCTGAGATCCCCAGATGTCTTCATCAGGCAAAGTGTTACAAAAAGTTTGGCGGTGGGGTTGGTTGGGGGATGGGGAGAAAAAAAGAGGAAAATAATGGCTTGATGGTGAAGTTACAGTGTCTGCAATTTTAAAATGCCAAGATGAAATCACAGCAGAAGGATCTGCAGACATTCAGATTCAGCTCTGCAGGTCATGTGATAGTTATAGGCTGCTCCTAGGAGCAAGGAAGGGAAGAATGTTGGTTACCCCATCTTGGAAATATAAAATCTATCTGTAACTCAGATGTGTTTAATTCTTGGATCATGTACTCATTGCCCAAACATTGACACATGGCAGTTTACAAAACCTGCCATGCTGTTATTCTAACCATGGTGCTTTGTAAATGGGTATTCATCTTGGTGTGTTATTGTGTCGTTTTAACACGAAAACTGCTGCTGGCAGGGAAGGTTTTGCCCCATTATGTAATGGCACAGTCAAAACTACAACTATGGAAAGACTCATGTTCATTTGAAGCCATTACAGATGGGTCAGTTGAAATGTCCTTATAAGTTATATATCTATGTGGATGTATGCTTTTATGCAGAGAGAATTATACTTTTTAAATTAAATTATTTTTAACCCGTTCCTCAGCTTAAAAAGGCTCCTGGAGTGTCTTACAATCAGCAAAAAAGACAGTCCCTGCCCACAGGTTTATAATCTTAAAAAGTCATGACACAAAAGGAAAAGTAGATGAAGAGGGAAGATAAATTATTCTAGGTAGAAAAGGAAAGCCTATGTGGCCTGCTGCAGCTCTAAACATTTGTATTTAACATTATTGTTGCCTTGCCCCCAAAGGACATTGAGTTCTTAAGGAGAGGTTGTACCAGAATGGCTGCAATGTTGCATGCTATTCTGTGATGTCATGCCTTAGAGCTAGAATTTCCAACGCTTGTTTTCACAAATTCTGACACCCTGGGCTGAACATTCTTGAACGTATGTATGCATGAGTTGCTTCCACACCTGCCTGAAAATGATCCTGGAAAGGTATGGAATATGATGTCCTGCCTGCCTCAATTAGCAGCTGTCTCACAGGCATTCTTCTAATTCAGAGGTAGCCTGATGTAGCAGGTGGCTAGGTCCAGCACACAGCATGCTGGGACAAAAGCCAGGTTCGATGTCAAGGACAGCAGGAAGCACAGTGATGATGCTTTCTGGAGCTCTGGGCTGTGCACTTGAACTTCCTGGCATAACTGTAGTAGCAGAACCGGCCTGCTCCTCGCTCCATTTAGTGCCACCATCATTGTCATAGGCAAGCCAGAGTAAGTAAAGAGAAGACAAAAACAGTCTGTCTTGCCCCCCACCCCCTATTCCAAACTCTGGAGCTAGGTCTGCAGGCTGTTGTTCAAGTGAGAGCACACAGCTGCTGGATTCTGCTCTGGTCAGGATGTCTGGAGTGAGCAGTGAGTGTGTATTGTATTGAGCTTTCTCTGTGGAATTTTTTCCCCAGGGTGGGCCTCCTGACTCCCTTAGTGATGACTTTCTGCTGACAGGTGAAAATGTAGCTATTCTTGAGAGCTTTTCGATTGGCTAATTTGGTCTGCATTTTAAGCTTCTTTAAGCGCTTAATTAGCCAGTTATGCTGTGGTGGCTGAGTAATTGCTGGACAGCTGGGTTTTGTTTTTTTATTTTAGTGTGATAATAGTTTAGACCAGTTTTAATTGAGTTTAACGTTGTTGTCTGCTACTTCACATGCTGTTTTGTATAAGGGAATGTGACCTGCTTGTCTATAAGACTTCCTTTAAATACCAACAGTGATAATCTTTTTCTGACACCCTATTGTGACATTTAAGAATCTGAAAATGAACCAATTAGAAGTTGAATATATTGTTGGGTGCTGAAATGGTGGTATCTTGTTCAGTGCTATGCATTTATCTTTAATTTGACATGTGTATATTCTTCCAGGTCAAGAATGTAGAACCAGCAGCACCTACACCAGTAGCCGACTATCCAGATCGAGTTGCCAGTTCTGCGGGTTACTCTGTTTCTGATGTTCCTGGACGTCAGATATACAATGACAACAGCTACAGAGCTACTCCGTAAGTACACTGTCCCTATTTTTCTGATTGAGAGGATACAATGCAACAGAAGGCCAACACAGCACCACGGTTAAACAATTGGGAGCATGTTGTGGCATCATCATCTGCTTCCTCCCTGATTCCACCTTTATGAAGCATGACTCTTCCTCACCTCATCAAGCTTTATCATCACTAAGATTGTTACTGATGTAGCTATTAGCAGTAATTAGTTCAAGCAAGTTTCCTGCCTACCCAGGATCTTAATCAAAGCGTAGTCTTGGATCTTGAATTAACCTGGGGCAGATCTACACAGCGGCGTGAAGGCACTTGCGTGCGCCTGCAGGGCGCCCCGAAACTCCTTGTGTAGATCCTGCCTGCAGAAGAGATGGAGGAGGAGGCAGCGGCAGCGGCCCCGCATCGCCCCTCGCGGGGATAGGGCGAAATGTTTCCGGGCTCGGTGCGTCCTTGCCGCCGCCGCCGCCCACCTCCCCGCCGGCCTCCTGCTGCCAGCGAAAGAGCCACCCAGGTCTTCTTCCGCTGAGCTCTCCGCCCCGGGTGGCTCTTTCGCCGGCAGCAGGAGGCCGGCGGGGAGGTGGGCGGCGGCAAGGACGCACCGAGCCCGGAAACGTTTTGCCCCGTCCCCGCGAGGGGCGATGCGGGGCCGCTGCCGCTGCTTCCTCCTCCGTCTCTTCTGCAGGCAGGATCTACACAAGGAGTTTCGGGGCGCCCTGCAGGTGCACGCAAGCGCCTTCACGCTGCCTTCTCGCCGCTGTGTAGATCCTCTCCTGGTTAGGCCTAACTGTAGCTATCTGTTAGATGGCAGCTGTTAATTGAAGGTTGGTGGAGGGTGGGATGATGTGTAGAGTCATACTCCAGAAAGGGAAGCAATCAGCATTATTACACCTGCATCTGATCAGCCCAGAGAATTGGTAGAAAAGTGTATTTTTAAAAGCACTGTTGACCCTAATGACTTCATAGATAGTTACTCATACAATACGTTAGTGCAGGATTCATTAGTTACAGTACTATTTATCTATTGCAATTTGAGGTGTGCATAGGCCTGGTGGGTTGTGTTGTTTTTTACAGTATTTTACCCCCCTCAAAAAAGAATCTTGGCTAGTCATGATGGCTATATACTGCAGTACAGTTTCTGACGTATGCAGACATAATGATAAAAGTAATAAAAATGTATAAAAACACAATTTGCACACGTACATGAGCAAAAAGCACGTCTGTTTGAAAAGTGTGGTTTCCATGTTACACTGTTTCCTTTTCATGTAGTGTGTGTGTTCCAGAATTTAATCATCAGTATTTGTATAAGGATAGCCAGTATTTGGATAAGAATAACCAATCAGCATTTTGATAACCTAGGAAATAACCGCACACTTACCGTGCAAACCTGTGTGGGGCCATTTTTAAATATGTTGGCGTCTTAGGCAAGATGCTGTTTTGGCACCCGAGTGGATATGCCACTCCCCCACGCTTTGTTTTCTCTCCCATACCCTGTCCATACCCCTCTCTTCTCCCCCTCCCCAACATCACCATCCCCTTGCTCTGATCCATGCTCCTCTTCTGCAGCCACCATCCTCTTCCACCTCTTTACTCTCCCTGCTGCCTGCTTCCCCCTCCATGCTGAGCTGCAAGGGTTCCTTCCTTAAAGTGAGGCATTCTGGGTGAGTTGGCTATGAAGATCGCCTGTGCTGCTGAAATTAAAGGAGGAACCCCTCAAAGCACAGCATTTGGGCTTGTGTGGCTTCTGTCGTTCTCTGTAGTACTCCCCCCAGTTATGTAATATACTCAATGTGTTCTGAGTCGTGCCTACTTTGTAATCTTCTCCTCATCAGGCTACTCTTAATTTTCTCAGATCTTCTGATCCTCTCTATATTTCTGCTGTGATGTTGTGCTTTTAAATAGCTTTATCATTAATATTTTTAGTTCTTTTTATGAAATCGGTTCTGGCCTCTGCTGCTTTAATCAGTTGCTGCTTTTAATTGATTTATTGTGTTTCTGTTATGTGGATTTTGGATTTTATTTCTGTTTTTATTGTATGTTGCCCCGAGAGCTATTAACTATAGGGTGACTAAAAAACCTTAGAAATGGTTTTTTTTTAAAGAGCTTTTAAATGAGAGCTAGAATTAATGTATGTTTGGGGAAATGTTAAGCATGGTAATTAATGCCTTAGGTATGCATTTGAGATACCTTTCCTTGCAATATTCTCTGAGTCCATTGTTTAGAAAGCCAGCTTGCCTTTTATTTTCCATTATTGGTTTTCCAGTGTCACACTTGTTCAACAGGCACTCCTTAAATATGGTATTTGATCATTAGCCCCTCGTTCCATATATTCATTGTATGGGTTCAAAGGGGAGTTCAGCAGAGCTGTTAATCTGGAAATATGTGGATCTTCTGTGGCTTGTTTCTGCATCTTCTTGACTTGTTTTTAGTCCAGAAGAGATACTTATAGCAAAACTTGTTATTCATGTTTATAAATAAAAATAACAGATGCACTCGTTACATATATTATGTAAAATAGTGCTCTAATGAATGGTTGTCAGTTGACAGCCACATATTTGAGAGGTGGGGCAGTATGCATCACCTCTTGATTGTAGAATTTCAATTCTCAAGAAGAAGAATCAGGGCATGTTTTACAAGTGAAGCTTTATTAAGGCGATGAATTGCAATACTGAATTAAATTTATTTATTTATTGCATTTCTATACCGCCCAATAGCCAAAGCTCTCTGGGCGGTTTACAATGTTGATTAGAATATACATTCAGCTGAAAAATGGCATACCACATTAGCAGCATTAAGAAGGTGTACATTCTGGTTCAAGACATGCTTGCTTTCACCTTATAAAACTGCCCTCTGTCACCTAGGAGTGGGTCTTATTTTTTTAAAAAAAAAATTGAACAAGGCTCCAAGTCTCTGCTCATTACCTACAGTATAGCAATTGTTTCATCATTCCAGCCTTCCTCTAGCTTGGGGCTGTGGGGGATGGGGATGCAGGAACCATCCCTGTATTTGTCTTCAGAGGGTTTAGTGTAATGATGGAGGAAGATCCATGCCTCACTCACCAGCTCTAGGTAAGAGACGAGGGTTGAGGCTGGCTGTTTGGATGGTGGGTAGCCAAGGTACTTGGGCCACCTCAGCTGGCCAATACAAAATGAGCCCCACCTCCATTCCACCAGTTCAAAAAATTTGGATGGCTTTAAAAGGGGGGTAGTTACATTCCTGGAGGAGAAGGCTGTGGCCCCATTCAGAAGACACCTTAAACCACGTCTTTAACCATGGTGAATAAGGCTTTTTGCTTTGGCTATGGGATGGTATGTAAATGTAATAATAACAACAACAACATGGTTTAAGGTGTCTTCTGAACATGGCCTACCAATGGCTACTAGTCCTGATGGCTATGTGCTGCCTCCAGTATCAGAGGCAGTAAGCCTATGTATACCAGTTGTTGGGGAACATGAGTAGTATGGTGCTGTTGCATTTGTGTCCTGCTTGTGGGTCCCTGGTCGACAGCTGGTTGTCCACTGTGCACACAGAATGCTGGACTAGATGGACTCTTGGTTTGATCCAGCATGGTTCTTATGTTCTTATGTAAGGGAGCAAAGAATTATCCTTGACTGCCTGCAGAAGCACAGAGCAAGGGTGCCTGCAAACCTGAGCACACTTACCTGTGAATAAACCTCATTGAACGCGATGGGACTGACTTTCAAATAAGCATAGGATAGCACTAAAAGGATGCTGGAGACCAAAGTCAGTCAACATTTGTGGATCCCTGGATTTGTTCTTCCTCAGTGCATGAGGACTAAGCTTGCAAGTTAATGCTTTGTTTGTGCATGTTTGCGAAGCAATGGAAGGATGGTGCAAGGGTCAACTAAACCTGTAATCATTATTCCAAATGAGTGAATTGCATGCGTTACAAAACTTTCAAGGAGCTATAGCTTTCTTTGAGATACATTCAGGATGAACCCGGCCATTTTTTTTTGAGACATCCTGAGAGTTCAGCCACCGGGTTTACAATCTTGATAATTCAAGGGATAAAGCAGAGAAAGGACTAGGAAATGGGGATGGGAGGAATATGTAATTATTTTACTTACCTGTACTTAGATTTGATTACGGATGTGGAAGCTCTGGCCAAAGGCTACAATTTCCATTTTAAGATTGGCTTGAACATCAGCCACTTCCCCCCCCTCTCCCCTCTACTTTGTTCAATGTCTTGCCTGATGAAGAGTTCTGGAGAACCTGAAAGCTTGCACAGTATTTTGTGACCTTTGATTTGGCCTAATAAAGCCATTACGATTATACAGATTTTGGGGGAGAAAAAATACAGCTACTCTCACTTTTTGCAGTAGCATTTAGTTAGCTTATTCAAGTTGTTTCTAAAACTTATGTGGCAAATTAGGCAGATCCTCCATATTTATACCACCTTGCCCCTGCTGTAAAATTAGAGAATTGTGAATTAAAATATAAAATTCCAAAGCAAGTCAGCTTGGCCCCTTGGTACAAGACTAATTAAAATTGTCTTATCTCTGAGGCTTCCAAGATAGGATATTGAAATGCTTATCAATTAGTAATTGATGATTGACTCATTGGTAATCTTTAATTGATAAGAAAGGAATCCAGACAAGAGTTAGACACCAAGAAGTCAGTGTCCATCACTCACATAAAAATCATAAAAAGAATTAAGAATGAAATCAGGAATGTGATAGGATAAGATAACAAGAATCTTCTAAGCTCATAATACCAGAGATATGTTTTGAGAACACATATTCACAAGACAGAAAGGAGTCAAAGAAATCTTGTGTCACAGGCACTCCTGTAACATGTCAAAGGATTCTGAAGCTTCAATCTGTTTTTTACACTGCTTAGAAGCCTTGGTTTAAGGTGATGTTGAATGTATCGTGTGTTAGTATCTATTAACGTATAAGCTTTGTATTTAGCACTGATATTTTTATAGTAAAGAAACAAAAGACAAATCTTGTCTGAGAAAGTGATTCCTGGAAATAAAACAAACAAACAAACAAACTCTTTATGACCTATATCTAGGGTGAAGAATTTCTAAGATGGAATCTGGTTATGTGAGGGATCTGAATATATTCAGTAAACTGGTAGTCTGGGATTGCCTATGTACCGATAATATATTTTGAGAGAACTTCTGAACCAGTCCATATGCCACACTTGGTGTGTCAGATTGTTGATGCTTTGGTATAAAATTGGAAACTAATTGTTCTCATTTTGTAACAGGATACCTGAAGCTGCTGTTCCCTTAACAAAGGATCTAAAGCAATCTCAATATGCCAACACCAGCAGTTACAATGGCTCAACTAAGGAGCCGGCACAAAAAAGAAGAGCAGGAAGACCAAAGAGAACCAATAAGGACAACTATGATGGAGATTATACCACTGGAGGAGAGTCTTGTGATGAACTGGAAGAGGACTGGGACAGGTATGGACAATTCCACAAACACCAGTAGGCAGCCTGGTTTACAACATTAGAGCAGAGAACCCTTCTTATAGCTCCAGTTAATGTAGACTGCCAGGAGGTATGTGTGTTATGGAGAGAGGAAAGAGTACTAAAGGGCACTGGAGTCCAACCCTATACCAGCATTTTCTTCAGGTTGTCACTGACATAAATATGTTACGGTTGAAAATCAGCTTCAGGAGTAGAAGCCTCACAGTTGTTAGTGAATAGCTAGCATTTTGACAAGAAAATTGGGTGCAATACCTTTCCTGCTAATGAGAGATGTGGTTATGTGCATGTGAGTGTAATAAATGCCGCCCTGAGATCCTAGTGATATAGGGTGGGATACAAATGTTTTAAATAAATAAAGTAAGCATAACTACTTGTCTTTTAAATTGTCAGCACATGTACATTTCATGTGTAATGGTAGGGGAATGTAGGGAGGTGTAAGAAAATGTCATATATTGGGGTGCAGTCTCTAGAAACTATTTGCAAAAACAACTGGCTCATCTTGAGAAATTGCTTGTATGCATATGCAGAAGGTCTAGGAATGTTTCAAATCCTAGTCATAAGAGTGTAGCAAAGATTGCACAACTGTGTTTCCTGAACTTCAGTGATGTGATCCAGTTGGTTAAAAATCCATGGATCAGTGTTTAAGTAAAATTGGCTGATGACTAAGGTAAAGATGCTGCACATTAATCACACATCTAATATAAAGCTATGGTGTTGTCTTCTGTAATGTAGGTAAGTAATAAATCTCACAATTCCTTATCTGTCATTTATCAAACCTAAGAAAGAGGTTTGGATAAAATGCACTTCAGCCACCCTTTACATAAGCTGAAGTTCAATTAAGCATGTTATGCGTAGCTATGGCAACTTGATTCAGTCAGCTAAGCTTTGAATGAAGTCAAATGAAACTTCCATTGCTTACTAAGTAAACAGTGGCAATTTCTATGCTTTACTCAGTTAAATTGTGAAAAATGCAACCTCTGAAATACATAACTTGTCTTTGGTTTTGGGGGCTTTTTTATTACCAAGTATATAAGGAAAGAAGATTGAGCTAGAAATGGAAATCTTGCTAAAGGAAAACCTGAAGCAGTCGACATTGTAGGGAAGTTTGTGATCATAGCTTTAGATAACTATTTCTCGGTATCAAAACTGCTATGGCATGCATACCCGTAAGTTTGATATGCTGTCTATCCAGTTCATTTCCATTCACAGAACTAAAACAATACCCACACTGGGATTTCAAAACATATAACTGCAAAAAACTAGAATCTGTGTTACTGAATGACTTGTGCAGCCCGTATGATCAAATGAAATTATGTAGACTATCAACAGTCATTTTAAAAATAATGTGTGTTAAGGGTGTGTTCTGAAAGTAAAGTGTTGCTAAATTTTGCAGAAATTGTCAGCACCAAGTACCTGCTTGGAATTAAGAATCTCCTATAAATTTTAGCATTTAGTGAATATATCCAGCAGTGTGTACAGTTTAATAGTTAGTGCATCTAAAGCATTGCTATTTAAAGTCTACATTTTAATGCTTGGATTAGAGATCAAAACTGAAAGATGGATTTAGCTCCCAACTGAGTTAGATATCTTTTCTCTGTAAATAAATGCTAAATGAGTTGTTTTAAAGTTTAAATTTCCTGCAGTTATGAGTGAGCCAGTCCATTTATCCAAAAATTACGTTTTAATCATCCTTTACCCAGAGAATATCCAGCTGTAACATCAGACCAGCAAAGGCAAACATACAAGCGAGACTTTGATGCAGGGCTACAAGAATATAAGCGGCTGCAAGCAGAGCTTGATGAGATCAGCAAAGAACTCTCTCGTCTTGATAAAGACTTGGATGACTATATTGAGGACAGTGAAGAATATAAGGTAATTCAATTGATTTAAATATTCGGAACAGACAATATGCAAGGGTCACTTTAATATAGGGTGGATAACTTGTGGATCTCCAAATGTTGGATTGCAACTGCCATCTTTCACTATTGGCTGATAGTGAAGGGAAATGGGAGTTTCGGTCCAGTTATCATCTGGAGAACCACAAGTTGCCTAAGCCTGCTTTAATACAATCAAGGAAAAGGGCCTCTTACTAACAATTGTCTGGATGTTGTGGTCATGTTAAAGCTTGCTCTTAAAAGCTATGTAGTTATGGGTATTGCAAAGGCTCTTCCAGGAAATAGGTCATTTAAGTTCTGTAGACTAGAAATTGTGGCAAATGTTTTTCAGCTCTGAAAATATGAGACCTGTGAAACACCACCTTCAGATTCATTTGTCATTGGCAGGATTGCTTTGGAGTTTCCTTTCACACCTACTGGTAGAATTCCAACTAACTTTTCAAGCAATCATCACATACAACCAGCTGTAAAGAACATGATTTTCATATGAAAGATCCCAGGTTCCATCCCTAGCATTCCCAGGTGGCAGGGCAAGGGAAGCCCTCTGCTTTGGAGAGCCACTAAAATAGTGGGCAAGACGGGCCAAAAGTGTGGTTTCATAAAGGCAATTGAATATTTTTGTGGGGCTCTGGTCATTTGGTATTTTGGAACATTGAGCATTGAAATATTGAGCTTTGGCTCTGTACAAGCACAAAGGTAATTGCAGCAGGAGGGAAGAATATTATGATCGCTCTGTTTCCCAATCCAAAAAACTTTTAAAATAAGGTTATTGAGGAGGAAGGTTGTAATGCTTTATTTGTTGCATTTAAAAACCAACAACCAGGAAAAAGCATCTTAAGAGATCTTAATTTATGCCAATCTGCCCAATCATGGGTTTCCCTTAAGCAAGGTGATTGTAAGCTATTCTTCTCAGTACCTAGCAATCAGTCCTTCATATACTGCTTTGGACTTGGATATTTGTAGCTTTAGAGGAAGTAACATCCTAAAAGGAACTTTCTAACCTAATTCAGCCAACAAGAATCCAGTTGTTTTCGAAGTTAGCAATGTGGGGAAATATTTGATAACGTTACTGACCTGAAGAAATTCCTTTGAAGAAATTCCATGTGCCTACCCAGAAGTGTGTTCTTGTTTCAGACTAATCTCTGACTGAGTCACGGACGATCCATTTGAATTTTATCTGCTTAAATATAAACACTGTTAGAGTAGTAGAAAACTCTTCTCGCTCTTGTCCTACTCCTTGTTCTTCAGTCCCTCTTCTAGCTTCTTTGGGATCAATGATAGTGATAGATGCTCTGGCCCCTTTCAGCAGTCAAGAAATCTAGCTTCTCACAGACCTTGTTTAGACGCCATGCTAAACCACGGTGGTTAATCATTTTTGAGTTTAGCTGGTCATGTGAACCATGATTTATGTGTTGTGTGAACCATTCCTAACCATGGTGGCTATATAACCATGGTTTAAACATGTTCACCAACCATTTGCTGCAAGAGGGCCCACAGTTGGTCACTCCGGCTCTGTTTCCTTAGTGCTGTTGTTCCTGTTTTCTTCTCAGCTGTATTCTTGCTAATTCCTGTTTGTTGTTTAGCCCTGCATAGCTGTAAATGAGCAGCTTCAACATATGAAGGTTATTTATGCTGAGTGAGGCGATAGATCCATGTAGCTTAGTGTTGTCTGCTCTGAATGGCAGTGGCTCAAGGGGGGTCATTGGAAAACAGGAGCCTGCCTTATCATGAGCCAGAGCATTGGTCCAGCTATTGCCTATATCGACAGCTTTCCAGGTTTTCAAACAGGATTTTTTTTCTAGGAGACTTGGGAGTTGCTGGGCACTGAACCTGAGACCTTCTGCATGTGAAGTCTGTGCTCTGCCCTGACTCTACCCCACCCCCAAATACTGTGGTCTCTACTCAATATTTGTGAGGAATCAGGACAGATAGGGTTTCCTTCAGATTTATAACTGCACTAATCCATTAAAAGATGAATAGAATATTTAGCTTGTTTTTATTCTATTTAGGTTTTGGCTAATGCATGTTGTCTAATTTGAGCCATTTTTTCTTATAGGCGGCTGCTGACGAATACAACAGATTGAAGGAAATAAAATCAGTAAGTAAATTAATTGTTATTTAAACAAAGATTTCTCCTCTTGTTTAGTGGTGTGCAGTTTAGCCCAACCCTGAAAGAAGCATGGCTTGGTTCTTCTCAGTTTAAACAGAACAGAAAACATCTCCCAACCCCATAAAAATGCAAGAATGTGAGCCAGTGTGGTGTAGTGGCTAAAGTGTTGGACTGGGAGTCGGAAGATCTGGGTTCTAGTCCCCACTCGGCCATGGAAACCCACTGGGTGACTTTGGGCCAGTCACAGACTCTCAGCCCAACCCACCTCACAGGATGGTTGTTGTGAGGATAAAACGGAGAGGAGGAGGATTCTGTATGCCCCCTTGGGTTCCTTGGAGGAAAAAAGGCGGGATATAAAAGCAATAATAAATAAATAAATAAATAAATAAATAAACAATGAAGCTGAGCAACTGGGTTGGGTACACTGGTGACAATATATACAATACTGATAATGGTAATGGCAATAGTAATTGATTTTTATTATTATTTTTCAGTCTAGTTAATATATGTATAAAAACAATGGAAACAATTACATGATATATATCGGACCAATAAAAACACAATATTGTAATATTTAAAAACTATATTTACCTACAAACACTTTACTAATACCAAATGCGTTTTTACCTATGGTTTTCTTCAGTGGTAAAATGAGCATTCACAATTATACAAACATATATCAACAATACATACAACACAAATAACAGTAGGGACTACTGCAGTGTTAAAACCTGTAAATACAAACACAGTGTTATATTTAAAAATATTATTCATTAAAAATTCCTACTTAAAAATCAAAATAAAATATATCCAAAGATAGGAGTTTAAAAAAAGTGAAAAAATAACTCAACAATTTAAGACTCTTGCCAATCCATCTTCTAATATATGTAGCCTTACAGAACTATACATTTTATAAAATAGATAACTGTAAAGGGGGGCAAGGGCTCCACCAAGAAGGATTGTTTTTTGGTTTGGCAAGGAACTGTAGTATTCCTAAAGGTGAATATATACAATTATACAAAACCAATAATATACCAATAATAAAAAGTAAAATAAGATAAAATATAGATCTATAAAACCACATACTCACATACAAATACCAAATAGTAATAAAATAGCTCAGGATGTTGCCCAAATAATACCTTTCCAGCTATCAGTGTGGCTTATAACTGCTTAAGGCTCCCATTAAATTCTTAAACAGTTGGAATACAGATGTAAAGAATGGAGCCTTTATTGATATTGTAGTAGTAGTAGTAATAATAATAATAATATTTCTTACCCTCCTCTCCAATTGGATTGAGGCAAGGAACAACAACAAGCATAAAATACACAAAATACTGATTAAAAACATAGCATACACTGTTAAAAACATACTAAAAGCATATTAAAAGTATCCTAAAATTCTACTGGATAGGTCTGCTGGAGGAGATCAGTCTTGATGGCTTGTGCCATAGCAAGCCAACTTTTGCTAACTTTTCAAACTTTTCTTAAGTTTGTCTCTTGAAAATAGAAGCACATCTACCGTATTTCTTCGATTGTAAGACGCTATCGATTGTAAGACGCACACTAATTTCAGTACCCCCAACAGAGAAAAAAAACCTAAGACACACTCGCAATTCTAAGACGCACACCATGTTTAGAGATGTTTATATGGGGAAAAAAGTGTGTCTTAGAATCGAAGAAATAGGGTACTACTCTTAACATTAAAATATTTTCTTTTCCTTGCATATTAATACTATGTTGCATTTTGTTTTTAGTCAGCAGACTATAAGACCCGAAAAGCACACTGCAAGATACTAAAGAGTAAACTCTCTCATATCAAAAGGATGGTCAGTGATTACGACAGTCGGAAATCATAACAAGAAGGAAGAAAATCAGTCTACTTGCTTATATATTTTCATAATCCTGGACAATAGGTAATGAGAGTGAGCTTTTGTTCATTTCTACTTCACCATTACAACACTTGTGCCATGTTTACTCTGAAATATGAATTTTGGCACTGAATATATGAGGCCTCCTGTAGTTTCCCTGAGTCAAGGAATTTCACCGTTCTTTATATCAGGTTTTCCTATTGTAATATAAAATGGTGAACATCTTGAGCTTTGCCTAACTTAACATGGAGACCCATGATTTATTTTCCTCAGTATGTTGCAAACTCATTTTAAAAAGCAGTTGATAAATGATACTTCTGTCACTCACAAATCCACTCAATCCATTCCTAAATGTTGCTTGTAACATGATGTACTTCCAAATCCTATTCATAGTGTGGGCTGGATGCTTTATCTGAAAGGTTCATCTTCCTTCCCTTATTTTCAAAATATAGCAACCAATTTTCTCCAAGTAGGCTACTAATGTCAAACCAATAGGAATTACATTTTTAATTGCATAAAGTGTCAAATGCAGCCAATGTTAATAATCCAGTATGATATATCACCAATGACAATGTGAAACTGACTGTAAATATATATATATATATGCTTTTTTAAAATCTCTATTTGTATTTGAGATCATTTTTATTGTACAAAGGTAGCTTTGAGTAACCATGTTTTAAACATGTTTATTGACTATGAATTTCTTGTGAGTTGTGCTTTAGGATATGAGGCTGAATGCACACTTACCTGGGAGTAAATCCCATTGAAGTCGGTGGGGGTTACTTCTGAGTAGGTATGCACAGGATTGAGTAGAAATCAATCAATCACAGTTAGCTTGATTCGTTGACAAAATATCTAGACCACTCCATAGTAAAACAGATTTGCTATAGCCAAAAAAATGGAAAACAAAGTAGAGACAAATGTTTTTACAAAAATGTTGATGCTCCTTTAAATGTTGTGACTAACAAAGCACAAATTCTATCAGAAAAAAGTAAACCGTGTAATCCAAACCTTGTCTGTGCTTAGTGAGATCCTCTGCTCTGTTAGCACACTTCTTAACACAAGCTCCAGTGCTAATTTAATAGCCATCAGTGCTATTCACCAGGCTGGATGTTGACTTGAGCATAATGCAAATTCTGAAGTGAGTTTTCTAGGAGATGAATAATCTCCAAGGAAACTGGATGCAGAAAATAAGATGCTATGGTAGCTTCTTAAGTTGCTGGCTGCATTTGGATGTCACGCTAAACCATAGTTTAGCATGGTGAGGATAAGGATGAGCTGCAGTAAAGTTTGGGCTTGTGTGTTCAACATCCTTCTCCAATGTCTTCGAGGAGGAGTTTTTTGCTTAACCAAAGCTGCTTGTGTTGTCCAAGCCAACGAACTGTGGTTAGTGAAAACTATGGTTTGTTTGAAACAAGCCAACCTCAAACCTTGTGATGCTCTCAAATCAGCATACGTTTCATGATTTTAATTGAAAATCGCTACCATCTTCATTTTGTTCAGAAAAAGCCACAGTTGTAGACAATCTCTTCTTGACAATAGCTTGTGTTCCTGTGGTGCAGGCCAAAGAAGGAATCGGATCTGTCCCTGCTTTTGGGATGAGGCAGGTGGAAATGTCTGGCAGAAGACACCTGTATACATGCAAGGCTCTGGATTCTGAACAATGGGCAATAGCCAACATTATGTGAGTGGACTTCCACTCTCACAGCGGGGCTCCCCTTTCCCCTACTCTCCACTGTGCCCCTGCAGCCTGCTCCAGCGCATCCACCAACCCACTGGGAAGATTTGTGAGGATGCAGGGGAGAGAGGAATTCATTCCACTAGAGGAAGCCATTCTGTTGGTGGATTGACACTGTTGGATGCAATATAATGGGTTAGACCCAGACTTGGGGCAGCATCCGATGGGGTTCTGTGCCTCTGCCATTTCTGTTTTGCAAGCAAGACCGACTGCTTGTGCAATGGAGATTTAGTGCTTCTGGGAGCATCTGGAAATGAGTGGAAATGCTTATTTCTAGAATGCAGCAGTTCAGCAGAGCTCACATAAGTGCGTTCCGCCAATCTGTCCCAATCAAGAAATGAGCATTTCTGCTCATTTCAGGGCATCTTATAGGAATCATTAAGTTTCCATTGCCCAAGAGGTAGATCTTGCTTGTGCAACGGAATTGGCAGGAAGGGCCTCTTGTGCCATGGCCCTTTTGGATACTAACCTTAAATATATTTAGAGCATTCCCATTGAAATTGATGGGGCTTAAGTTAATCGTGACTAACAAGTCCCATTGATTTCAATGGGTCTGCTCTATGTATGACTGCATCTGGATCCAACCCAATGTTTGTTAGGGTTTCTATAGGCTGTAAAAGTCAACTTTCCTAAGACTGAATTTGGCCAGAACAGAAAATGTGCTTTAACATGTCTAACTGGAATGCAATAATGGTGTAAAGGCTGTTTTTTATTTGTCATTTTTATGATACAGCGTCAATAAAATTATTTAAACTTTTGCTTATGCTGAAACATGAATGATTAGTATTAAATGAACGTGCTTGGATTTATTTCCATTTATAGTATGCTCTTTCGTTAAGGTGATGAAGAAATCACAAAATGTTCTGTGTATAAACTTCCGGAAGGATAGCTTTGTCTGTTGTAGCAAAATCAACAAAGAGCTTTGTAACACCTTAAAGACTGCCAGATTAGAGTAAGCTTTTGTGGACTAGAGTCCATTTCACCAGGTGCTTCTGTTACTATTCATCAACTGAGAAAGATTTTTTTTTTTGAGTCTTTATACCTTTTGAAATTAGGCAAAGAAAAGGCCTTTTCAATGGTGGCATCCCATACCGGAGATACTTGCCAATAGTAAAATCAGCGTAGTTCCTTTTCAGCACCAGGTAAAGTTTTTTTATTTGCCTGCGTTTTCCAGGATGTCAGCTAGCTAGTTTTAGTCTGTTTCACATTTATTGAGTTCTGCTGACTTTGAATTATGTTTAATTACTCTGTGCTTCCATGTGGTTGTTCATACCCTTTTTAATTTAATTCTGTGAGCTGCCCGGAGAACTTGTTAGCTGAAGCACAGCACATACATCCAGTGCAAAAAAGCAAATATTTTACAGAACAAAGGAACTGGGAATTCAGAAGAAATTAAACTAGTATCATTGTATCCATCAATTTAAACTAGTAACAGTAGGAGTGGGTATCGAGGCTTAGTTATCATTTCTAGAATGTCAGAAAGGACTTATAGGTCAGTTAACATACATTTTAAAGCAAGCTTTAAAATGAAACTTTACGAATTAACATGGGATAGTTTTATGAATGGTAATTAACTATGATTGCTAAATTTAAGTTCCATATGAGACAATGCAGTTCTGTCAGTTATTGAGGAGCCAAAAAAATGAGAGGGAGAAGCTTGTGGGCTTCCCTGAAGCATTGAGTGGCAAAGAATCACTCTGGTTCCCTGAAGCATTTGGCACAATTGATCTTGCCCAGAAGGGTGGTTCTTAGATTAGCAACCTCTGGCCTCCATTGTTGCTGGTTCCAATCCACACAGCATGCTGCCAACTGCCCAGAAAACAGGAACAAAAATCAGGGGCATCTGTTTCCTGGAGCAGCTAAGACCAGGCTCTTTCACAAGAGAGTATAAAGGAATGGAGATGATGAGATTGCGCATAGTTAAACTATGGAATTCATTACCACAAAATGTATTGATGGCCACCAATTTGGATGTCTTTAAAAGCGGGTTGGATAAATTCCTGGAGGAGAAGGCTATCAGTGGCTACTAATTCTAATAGCTATATGCTACCTCCAGTAGCAGAGGCAGTAAGCCTATATACACCAATTACTGGGGAACATGGGCAGAAGGGTGCTGTTGCTGTGCCGTGTCCTGCTTTGTTGGGTCCCTGGTCGACAGTGTAAACAGAGCACAGAGTGCTGGACTAGATGGAGCATCAAGCATGGCATGTTCACGCCATGTTTGTCATGATTCCACCCCACCTCCTGCTGAGATGTGAGACAAAGAGTTCTGCCATGTAATTTACAAAGCTTTATTCAGCAAATAAACATCTCTTCACACTTGAAGTAAGTGAGAATGCTAGGAGCTTCTCTCTAAGCTTAATTAGTATAACTAAGCCAGGCAGTTGCCTTTTCAATTAAAAGGGAGAGTTTCCTCCACAGTCTAAGAGCCACTTTAGCTGGCAAGCCTGGTAGATTGCCTCTCACCTGCTTGCAACTCTGCCTGCTTGACTGTGTGGTGACTCTGGGATCTGTCATAAGAACATAAGAAGTGCCATGCTGGATCAGACCACTGTTCACACAGTGGCCAACCAGCTGTCGACCAGGGACCAACAAAGCAGGACATGGTGCAACAGCACCCTCCCACCCATTTTCCCTAGCAACTGGTGCACACAGGCTTACTGTCTCAGATACTGGAGGTATCTGAAGTCCCCTCCCCCTCGGACAGTAACTGAGTTCCCAGGCGCCAAGGGAGGATGGGCTCTGAGTCATTGGCATTCTCTCTGATAAAGACCTGTGAAGATTTCTCTTTGACTCCTGAAGAGTCTTGGAGGCTCTCCTCTCCTGAGTCCTGTCTTGCTTCTTTTTTTGCTTCTTCAGATTCTGAGTCTGATTGACCTCCTGAAATCCCTTCCCCCACACTAGGGAGAACATGCCTGATCTTGACAACGTTGTACTTTGCCAGTTATAGCAGGGATTCCAAGTCAAGTAGCTATAGTGGCCACATCTACTTGAACAAAAGGGTTTATTTGACTTGTTTCCATACTGCCTTTTTATTAAAATTAACAAGACTGTTAACAATATCAATAATATAAAAAACTAAAATTATTCTAAGCAATAAAAAATTATTCTAATTTTAAAAATACCCACATACCATTTGAACCTTTCAAACAAATATTTGAAATGATAGCATAGGATAATAAAAATACTAAACATGGGGAGGCAGTGGAAGAATTGTATTAGGAAGATGATGTTGCAGGAAGGGGGAAAACAAGATGAAGTTGAATTAACAAAGCATAAATTCTCAATCACAATTGGTTATCAGATGATCCAAAACACATTACGTAGTTTGTATAGGCAGAGTTTCTTTTATGTATTTGAAGTGTCAACAATCAAGACTTCTTAATTGTTGCTATATCTCAATTGTCTTCACTATAGTGCTCCATTTAATTCAAATATTAACATCACTTTTTTTCTGTCCAGGCACTGGCAAATCGTAGGCTTTGCTGATAATCTATGGTGGAGATAATTCAGGCATTCCTGTTGTGATTTTACACAAGGTGGGGAAGCATGCTACACCCCTCCCTCTCTGTCATTGCACTTCTCACTATTCTCTGTACATGGGAGGGGGTCTTTCTGAATGGAAGAGCCTTCTCTATCCATGGGGGCTTTCCACACAATCTGAAATGCAGGATAATCAGTGTTCTGGGTCATATGGAAAGTTCTCACATATAGAGGAGACTTATCTTCTTTACCAAATCGCCTTCCATATGTAGAGGGTAATGGAGGGAACAGGGCTAGCATGCTCCCCCTCTTTGTGTGTTTAATAAACTGCATAATGTGTTTAATAAACATGCATTGGAGATGCCAGAATAGGGCTTATGATTATGCATATATTTTAGCTGGCTCAAATTATATGTCTTATAGCTTTCCTATCCTAATGAAATTAACAGTAGGAAATCAATTCTGATGCAAACTGACCTAAAGCCTTTCATGTTAGGCTTTCAAGAAATTATCTACCAGTGGAAGAATATTTTGCCAACAGTGTTAAGCTTGAAAGGTTCTGAAATTCTTGTTCTTTATCTGATTTTTTTGTTTATAAGTTACTTAAGAAAAGTTTTAGTGTTGCCATTATGAACTAAGGATATGTAAACACTGGTCTGCTTTATCCTGTGGGAGAAGTATTTCAATAACAGAAAAGAAGTAATGCAAACAAGTAATACAAACAACCCTCACCAACTTTCAAATGAAATTAAGAGAAGGAAGCTATGGGTGTGGACTCATGAATTGCATTCAAAAGACTTATGTGTTGATTCATCGGATCTTATTGCCTCATAATACATGAATAATGTGAAATGTTTCTATTATTTGTCAGGAGGTATCTGTGGACTCTGGAGAACTGGCCAATATTTAAACTATGCAAATAAACCATAGGGTGTTTTATTTTTAAAGCTATGTTTAATTGCACATACTTGTAGCATAGGAATATATCATGTTTGCAAAAATATAATATGCAGATGTTGGGAAAATGTAAATTATCAGCTGTTAATGATGGTAGTAAAATATTTTTAAGCTTTAGTCATAATTAATTCATCTGGTACAATGTTGTTGAAATGAAATATGTGAGATTGTGAATTTAAATAGTCTCAATTTTATATGGTTAATTTAGGATTGCATAGTCATCAAATAAAAGTAAACCATTGTAGAACAGCAGATTATAGTCTATAGTTCTTAAGGTAAAAGTGGGTTGTTGTTTTTTTCATTTAAAAGACAATTAACATTGGAATGATTAGATTGGCAGCTGCAGTTCTTGGAGGATTGATTTCCCCAAACCTTTGAACATCTACTGATTTCTCTGGAATAAATAGATTGTGTGTGCTTCCAGTCGGAAGGCTCCTAGCGTTACCAAAGAAAAGGCACTGTGTAGCTATTTTGTCTTCACTAACAGATTTATTTTTGGAAAGAAAAAAGATGAAAGGCGCAGCAAGAAAACGCAAGCAGATTACACCTGGAAGATGTCGTAAACTAGACCTCGTCTAAAATTCCATGAATGAAGCAGTGTGATTTTTGTACTGATATTTATGAATTACATTCAAATAAAATGCTAAGTGATATACAAAACAATATTGTATAAAGCCGTAATAAAATACTGTATGTTATTACTGAACACTGAAGACAAGATTATACTGAAGATAATAAGATGATGTGGGAAAGTTTCTTGGAACAAGAACAGTTGCACAATAAAAGTTTCATGTGGAAGCACCCTGAGACTGGCATGTTTCCAAACTTACATTTTGCACTGAAACATGACAAGTCTTTGATATTGTAACGCTTAATTAGGAAAGGTTGATAACTTTTGTGAAATGTTGATGCAACCTGTAATTTAGCATATGTGTATATGGCATGACTTAAATACATGATCTAACATTTTTTTTATTGGTTACGTTCCACCCTTTTGTGTTTTACTTCCTCCTTTTTGTATGGTGCCACTCCTTAATATTCTTTCTCTTCCCTTCTACCTTTCCTTAAGACATTACACTAATCCCAGGAAAGATCTTAGGACACAACTAGCCGCTGCCTAATTTAGGAAATAGCAAAACATCTCCTTCTCTTAACTTTGTGTCACAAGGTTAAATCCTACTTAGACTAGACTCGTTCAGATGAATGGGATTTATGTTAGTCATGATGACATAAATCCTATTAATTTCAATGGGTCTACTCTAAGTAGGACTTATATGGGATTTTACCCACAGTCTCCTAGCAACTTTCTTGTGCTAAATGGCATATTGCAGAGACGTTGCTTTGATGAAGCCATACATTTAGAGTCGCATTGTATGGTCAAGTTCAGCTACTAAATAGCTCTCTACATACTTCCATATGAGTACAGGTATTAGTTTGGCTTCCTTGAGCAGAATAAATGCAGCTTTCAGTACAAGAGAATGAAAGCCTGTGTGCTACTATATTTGGGCTTATTTGAGCCTTGCAACTAAACCCACAAAACATATTGGCTGCTTGTCTCTATCTGTGGTGGTAATTTGTGACAAGTTGAAAGGCTTCTAGCAATCTTTAGGGCAAGTGGGGAAGAAGTTAGGGCTGCCACTGAAGAACTTCAAGACAAGGAACTACTTGTGATACATTAACTTGGTCTTCCCCAACACCCTGCCTTCTAGTTACTTTGGACTATAACTCCCAACACTCATCATCGGCCATGCTAGTGGGGTTCTTGGGAATTGAAGTCCGAAACACCTGGAAGGCATCACGTTGGAGAAGACTACTGTAAGCAAAATGCATATTACATGTGGCAGAATATTAACACTACTTTTTCCAGAATATACCATTCATGTATTAGTTGTTTTTTGCCATGAGAGTGCATCTTACATATAAAATTTATAAATAATGAACAGACAGCAACCTTCGGGTAGGTTGGAAAGTGGGCAGGAATAGAAAGTGGAATTCTATAGCATATTCCTATCTAGGCAGGGCATCCAGTCTCATGGCTTGAGGCTTTATTTCTCTCCTTTGCCAGAGAGTTCGGTGTGGGGACAAAATAATATATCCATCCATTCTAAGCATGATGATACAGCATGTCCTGGAAGCCAATACTTTAGAATGCAGTGAATGTGTGTGGCTTCTGAAAAGGCTTGGTGGAGCTACATGTGGTGATAGTCACAGGTTTAGGACCGAAGTGAATGAGACACTGGTGGTCTTGTCCTTTATCTAAAGGTGTGGGAGGGAGGGAGGGAGGATGGATTGGAATAGAGAAATGATGGTGGGAAAGGGCTGTGTTCAAAGCTTTTTGTCCAAAAGCCAATGTCAAAATACTTCTAAGGTTCAAAAGATTTGGTGATCTAGACATCTTCCCAGAGTCCTGGCTTTTCCAAAACTTCCAGTCTTTTGAGCAACTGCGGGGGCATTTAAAAGTGATAAATCCCCCAGGCTCCTTTCTAGGGTCAATAATGACATCACAAGGCACATGGATGAAAGAAGCACTAATAGTCAGAAAGGCTGTAAATAAAGGTAGCGGGGACTATTAATAATAAAGGCAAAACTGGTACCACTTAAGAACATAAGAAACCTGCTGGATCAGACCAAGGGTCCATCTAGTCCAGCACTCTGTTCACACAGTGGCCAACCAGCCATTGGCCAGGGATCAACAAAGCAGGACATGGTGCAACAGCACCCTCCCACCCATGTTCCCCAGCAACTGGTGCACACAGGCTTACTGCCTTGAATACTGGAGATAGCACACAGCCATCAGGGCTATAATTTAACTATGCATTGTGTGAAGAAGTACTTCCTTTTCTTTGTCCTGAATCTCCCACCAATCAGCTTCATGGGATGACCCCGGGTTCTAGTATTTTGAGAGAGGGAGAAAAAGGTCTCCCTATCCACATTCTCCATACCATGCATAATTTTGTACCCCTCTATCATGTCTCCCCTTAGCCTCCCTTTTTCCAAGCTAAACAATCCTAGTTGTAACCTTCCCTCATAGGGGAGATGCTCCAGCCCCTTAATCATTTTAGTTGCCATTTTCTACACTTTTTCCAGATCTATGATATCCATTTTTAGGTGTGACCAGAACTGTACACAGTATTCTAAGTGTGGTCACACCATAGATTTGTATAAAGGCAGTATGATACTGGCCGTTTTATTCTTAATTCCTTTTCTTATAATGCCTAACATAGAAATTGCCTTCTTTACAGTGGCTGCACCCTGGGTGGACATTTTCATTGAGTTGTCCACCACAATCCCAAGATCTCTTTCTTGTTTGGTCACTGCCAGCTCAGATCCCATTCGGTTATACTTGAAGTTGTGTTTTTTTGCCCCAACGTGCATCACCTTACACTTGCTTACATTGAACCGCATCTGCCATTTGGATGCCCACTCTCCCTTTGGAGCTCTTCACAATCCCTTTGTGTTTTAACAACCATAAATAATTGGGTGTCCTTGGCAAACTTGGCCACTCCACTGCTCACTCCTAATTCCAGATCATTTATGAACAAGTTGAAAAGAATTGGTCCCAATACCGATCCCTGTGGGACCCCACTATTTACTTCCCTCCATCAGGAGAATTGACCATTTATTCCTACTCTCTGCTTACTGTTCTCTAATCAGTTACTGATCCATAAGAGGACCTCTCCTCTTATTCCATGACTGCTAAGTTTATTCAGGAGTCTTTGGTGAGGGACTTTATCAAAAGCCTTTTGGAAGTCCAAGTAAACAATGTCCACCAGATCACCCCTGTCTACATGTTTGTTAGTAATGGTCACCTTCAAATATCAACTCTCTGATTTACATGAGGCCAAACCCCAATTTGGACCACTTAATATGGTCTGTGCCATAATTTTTACTATTATTATTATTATTATTATTATTATTATTATTATTATTATTATTATTTTATTTGTATCCCACCTTTTGCCCAATGCTGGGCCTCAAGACGGCCTTACAAAGTTTAAAACATACCGGCGGGGGGGAACAAAACCATAACGTTTAATAAGACATTATACTTAATTATATAATTCATAGTTGGCATTTAGGTTGCAGTTTCAGAAATGAATTGGTACTTTTGTCTGTTGGGCTCAACGTGGGGAAGAGCCTGTCACCAAAAGAGAAGCCATCTTATACTATCCCTATCTTAGACTATCCCTTCCTAGCTAGGACCAAGGGGGAGCTAGTGCCTTTCACATTTGTAATAAATAGGATATTTTAAGCTGCCCATGCCTCTCTAGGCATTTTGGTGTTCCAGGTCAGTATGGTTTTCACTGGGTAAGGTTTATTCCATATACAGCAGGGGTTCCCTTTCTTGGCTCCCAAGATGCTGTTGGACTCTCGTAACCCTCAGCCAACATGGGTAATGGTCAAAGATGTAACTATTGTCTTTCCCTCACTAATGAATGTCTTGTGACAAGAACAAAGCTGGAAGAAGTGGCTGGAAACAAAGGTTTACAAATGAAGGATGGCGTCATTTGGACCATAAAATTCCATGAAGGAAGCAGGACAATTGCACAATAAAAGCCGCCTCTGGAAGCACCCAAAACACAATAAAGAAGGAAAGATAGAATAGCTGCACAATGCCTTTTGATTAGTAGTGCTAGAAGTTGTCATCTGAGACAGTGGCTTACAACAGCCTTGCAGTGTAATCCAGTTTTATTATTGTGCATATTACAATATTAAGATTGAGGCTGGTTTGGATTTCGGGACGGTGTAAAAGCCGGAACGGAACGGAACAGGCCGGAACAGCCCCATGATATTAAAAAATCATACCAAAAACAGTGGCATGTGTTAGCAACACTTGAGAACAATATTTTAGGACTAAAACCATACCAATATTATATCACTATTAACCCCAAAACTCCCAAAACGACGTCCGGAACAGAATGGGATGGCCGGAACGGCCACTAGGGAACGAGCGATATCAACCAAACTCACCAGTCATGCATAACTAAATGGCAGGGATGCAATAAGCCCCAAAAGTTGCCCCGAAACCACGTTCAGATACCCGTTACGGGCAAAAACACATATTGCGCAAAATGGGCCGTAACAGCAGCTTCCCAACGAGGAAAGTAAACCAAACTCACCAGATGCACATAACTAGGTGGGACAAATATAGAAAGCTCCAAACGTTGCCCCGAAACCACGTTCAGATACCCATTCCGGGCAAAAACGTGTACTGCGCAAAAGCGGCCGTAACGGCAGCTTCCCAATGATATAAGTCAACCAAACTCACCAGAGGCACTTGACAAGGTGGGACAAATATAGAACGCTCCAAAAGTTGCCCCGAAACCACGTTCAGATACCCGTTCCGGGCAAAAACGTGTATTGCGCAAAAACGGCCGTAACGGCAGCTTCCCAATGAGGTAAGTCAACCAAACTCACCAGATGCACTTGACAAGGTGGGGCAAATATAGAAAGCTCCAAAAGTTGCCCCAAAACCACGTTCAGATACCCGTTCCAGGCAAAAACGCGTATTGCGCAAAACGGCCGTAACGGCAGCTTCCCAATGAAATAAGTCAACCAAACTCACCAGATGCACTTGACTAGGTGGGGCAAATATAGAAAGCTCCAAAAGTTGCCCCAAAACCACGTTCAGATACCCGTTCCGGGCAAAAACGCGTATTGCGCAAAAACGGCCGTAACCGCAGCTTCCCAATGAGGAAAGTCAACCAAACTCACCAGATGCACATAACTAGGTGGGACAAATATAGAAAGCTCCAAAAGTTGCCCCGAAACCACGTTCAGATACCCGTTCCGGGCAAAAACGCGTATTGCGCAAAAACGGCCGTAACGGCAGCTTCCCAATGAGGTAAGTCAACCAAACTCACCAGATGCACATGACAAGGTGGGACAAATATAGAACGCTCCAAAAGTTGCCCCGAAACCACGTTCAGATACCCGTTCCGGGCAAAAACGCGTATTGCGCAAAAACGGCCGTAACGGCAGCTTCCCAATGAGATAAGTCAACCAAACTCACCAGATGCACTTGACTAGGTGGGGCAAATATAGAAAGCTCCAAAAGGTGCCCCAAAACCACGTTCAGATACCCGTTCCGGGCAAAAACGCGTATTGCGCAAAAACGGCCGTAACGGCAGCTTCCCAATGAGGAAAGTCAACCAAACTCACCAGATGCACATAACTAGGTGGGACAAATATAGAAAGCTCCAAAAGGTGCCCCAAAACCACGTTCAGATACCCGTTCCGGGCAAAAACGCGTATTGCGCAAAAACGGCCGTAACGGCAGCTTCCCAATGAGGTAAGTCAACCAAACTCACCAGATGCACATGACAAGGTGGGACAAATATAGAAAGCTCCAAAAGTTGCCCCAAAACCACGTTCAGATACCCGTTCCGGGCAAAAACGCGTATTGCGCAAAACGGGCCGTAACGGCGGCTTTCCAATGAGGTAAGTCAACCAAACTCACCAGATTCACATAACTAGGTGGGGCAAATATAGAAAGCTCCAAAAGTTGCCCCCAAACCACGTTCAGATACCCGTTCCAGGCAAAAACCCATATTGCTCAAAACGGGCCGTAACGGCGGCTTTCCAATGAGGTAAGTCAACCAAACTCACCAGATGCGCATTACTAGGTGGGACAGATATAATAACCTCTGAAATTTCCATGAAAGTCAGGTTCTGTTACCCATTCCGGGCCATAGTTCATATTCCCAAAATTAGCTGGAAAAGAAAATTATGGGTGAGGAAAATGAGGCACTATCTATTGTCGGGAAATTGCCTCGAAAGGCAACTTCTATGTGTGTGAATGCAATCAAATAAACTACTTTCATTGTACTAACTGGAACATTTAATAAACTTTCTCAGAATCCGGAGTGAAGTTCTGCAAAGATGGTTTCCTACAGAAGCCCATAGTTGTCATGTGGTTTGATAGTGTGCTTAAAATATCAGTCTATGATGGCATTGTTGGAGTTGGCCTGTCTCATTCCATCATGAAGCTTACAATGACCTGTGGCTATTCACATCTTTCAACCTAACTTATCCCACAGGGTTATTACAAAATTGGGAAAGGCCATTGTAGTTCACCATGCGTTTCTGGGTGGCGGGTGGGATATAAATGTTCTGTCAAAAAAGCCCAGGTCTTTTGAGGATTGCCATGGGAGTACTGGAGGCTGCATTCCAGGAAGTCCAAAAACGTGGCCCCCAACCCCTTCCAGGGCTGATGGAGGCCTTCCCCCTCAGCCCTTTCCCCCAGGAAATTGGGTGCCAGTCCCGGTTGCCCTGGAGATCTCCATTTTTCCAGAGGTCCCCCGGGTTTTCCGAGTCATCTGGTCACCCTTATCACACCAGGAGACAAAGCGTTAATGCCCACATTCCACAATCTTGACAGGTACCCCTCCCCTCCCCAAACATGGAATTTATTTTTAAAAGCCAATCACACAATTTTTAATTGTATGTTAGGTGTTTTGAATAGGTTAGCCCCATGTGAATAAGAGGGAGCTAGGTTGACTATTTGTTTGATTCAGTATAACCCATTGTCATTGGCTGTGATGTTCTGAAGCTTTATTAACATATACGCTTCTTTAGTCATATTCTTTATGACAACATGAATACAAGAAAAATAACCACAAACAGTAAGAACAAAAACAATGTACATAATATCTATCTATATATACTCTTTCTCTCTCTCTCTCTCTCTCTCTCTCTCTCTGTTTGTGTGTGTGTGTATGTGTGTGTAAATGTAAATGCTAACATATAGCACCTGTTAACATAAATTTTTGCCTACAGTGTAGATTATTCATTTCTCACAACACTTTGGACATTTGAATATACCACGAGAAGCTTGATTTATCTCAAGGCAAGAGAGATGGTACCAGTCCTGACATGCTCCCTCGCACAGAACCATGGTGTCCCTCTTGGGTTTCTTGCACTGATCACCCATTAAGCACAAAGACCAAGATGAAGTGTAATACTGTTGTATTGCTGAAGACAAGAACTGGATTGTAGAGAATGCTCCTTTCGGTGATTTTCTAGAAACAGGACTATTGAATTGCTGTCCCACCTATTAATGTGCGTATGGTGAGTTTGGTTGACTTACCTCATTGGGAAGCTGCCGTTACGGCCGTTTTTGCGCAATACGCGTTTTTGCCCGGAACGGGTATCTGAACGTGGTTTTGAGGCAACTTTTGGAGCTTTCTATATTTGTCCCACCTTGTCATGTGCATCTGGTGAGTTTGGTTGACTTACCTCATTGGGAAGCTGCCGTTACGGCCGTTTTTGCGCAATACGCGTTTTTGCCCGGAACGGGTATCTGAACGTGGTTTCGGGGCAACTTTTGGAGCTTTCTATATTTGCCCCACCTAGTTATGTGAATCTGGTGAGTTTGGTTCACTTACTTCAGTGGGAAGCTGCCGTTACGGCCCATTTTGCGCAATACACGTTTTTGCCCGGAACGGGTATCTGAACGTGGTTTCGGGGCAACTTTTGGAGCTTTCTATATTTGCCCCACCTTGTCAAGTGCGTCTGGTGAGTTTGGTTGACTTACCTCATTGGGAAGCTGCCGTTACGGCCGTTTTTGTGCAATACGCGTTTTTGCCCGGAACGGGTATCTGAAAGTGGTTTTGAGGCAACTTTTGGAGTTTTCTTTATTTGTCCCACCTTGTCATGTGCATCTGGTGAGTTTGGCTCACTTATCTCATTGAGAAGCTGCGGTTACGGCCGTTTTTGCGCAATACGCGTTTTTGCCCGGAATGGGTATCTGAACGTGGTTTCGGGGCAACTTTTGGAGCTTTCTATATTTGTCCCACCTTGTCATGTGCATCTGGTGAGTTTGGTTCACTTACCTCATTGGGAAGCTGCCGTTATGGCCCGTTTTGCGCAATACGCGTTTTTGCCCGGAACGGGTATCTGAACGTGGTTTCGGGGCAACTTTTGGAGCTTTCTATATTTGTCCCACCTTGTCATGTGCATCTGGTGAGTTTGGTTGACTTACCTCATTGGGAAGCTGCCGTTACGGCCGTTTTTGCGCAATACGCGTTTTTGCCCGGAACGGGTATCTGAATGTGGTTTCGGGGCAACTTTTGGAGCTTTCTATATTTGTCCCACCTTGTCATGTGCATCTGGTGAGTTTGGTTGACTTACCTCATTGGGAAGCTGCCGTTACGGCCGTTTTTGCGCAATACGCGTTTTTGCCCGGAACGGGTATCTGAATGTGGTTTTGGGGCAACTTTTGGAGCTTTCTATATTTGTCCCACCTTGTCATGTGCATCTGGTGAGTTTGGTTGACTTTCCTCATTGGGAAGCTGCCGTTACGGCCCATTTTGCGCAATACGCGTTTTTGCCCGGAACGGGTATCTGAACGTGGTTTCGGGGCAACTTTTGGAGCTTTCTATATTTGCCCCACCTTGTCAAGTGCATCTGGTGAGTTTGGTTCACTTACTTCAGTGGGAAGCTGCCGTTACGGCCCATTTTGCGCAATACACTTTTTTGCCCGGAACGGGTATCTGAACGTGGTTTGGGGGCAACTTTTGGAGCTTTCTATATTTGGCCCACCTAGTTATGTGCATCTGGTGAGTTTGGTTGACTTTCCTCATTGGGAAGCTGCCGTTACGGCCCGTTTTGCGCAATATGCGTTTTTGCCCGGAACGGGTATCTGAACGTGGTTTCGGGGCAACTTTTGTGTCTTATTGCGTCCCTGCCATGGAGGTATGCATGACTGGTGAGTTTGGTTGATATCGCTTGTTCAGTAGTGGCCGTTCCGGCCATCCCATTCTGTTCCGGACGTCGTTTTGGGAGTTTTGGGGTTAATAGTGATATAATATTGGTATGGTTTTAGTCCTAAAATATTGTTCTCAAGTGTTGCTAACACATGCCACTGTTTTTGGTATGGTTTTTTAATATAATGGGGCTGTTCCGGCCTGTTCCGTTCCGTTCCGGCTTTTACACCGTCCCTTGGATTTCCACCCAAAAATCCCCCCCCCCCACACACATAACCTCTTTCAGCTCCTCCAGCCTTCTCTCAGCTCATTTAATGTGTAGGGGTTGACTTGCAGTATAGCTGCATCACACCTTTTAAAGGCTGCAATGGTATATACATTTTACTCGGGAGTACTTTTGAATAGACATGTATAGGATTGTGCTGTACATCTCTTTAAAAAAAAAAAGGTTCAGGCATTCCAATACATGCTGCTACCTTTTGTTTGGTGGAGGGGTACGATGATGCCAATAGAAATCAAAGTGGGGAGTGGACAAGTATTAGTTATACTGTAATCCGTGTCCACCCCAGACCTTCATTTCTATGGGAAGCTCTTACTCTGACCCCAAGAGAAGAAGAAAAAGAGTCATTTTGAAATTGTAAACACGCCCCGTGTATTAGTCTACCGTGCAAATTTCCCTATCTACAACTTCCCATCTGAGGAAGCAGCAAATAGAACAGAGACAGAAAAAGAAAAGTAGCATAACGCACCATCTGTCCTTAATGTAAAGGATATAGGAGTTTCACCGCATAGATTCCAAAGAACAGAGCGCCGCTGCCGCTCTGCCCTCATAAACTATCTGACCCAATGCATACAATTCCTGTCAGAAGTTTAGGTTAGGTATCACCCGTACACAGAAGACAAATCCTTTTTTTAAAAAACAAACAACAACAAAACGACTATGGACCCGCTCTACTTTCCCACTATGTGACCTTTCTCTATCGTGGACCACTTTCAGAGCGGAACTCTTCTTCTTAATATTTGCGCTGCGACCGGAATGTTTAAAGTGTGGTACTGAATCAGAGAGGCGGTTTTCCTAGCGAGGTTCTGAAGCTTGTGCAGATCTCGGTCTTGCGGAGACGGGCGCCAGACTCCTTTCTCCTCAAAAAGAGAAGGGAAGGGAGGCGACTGGGGGGATACTACTAGGCTATTCCGTGGCAAATAAGCGCTGTGGGCATCAAGAAAGGGAACCTTCCAACGCCTGACGTGGTAATTATACTTGACTTTCTTTGGCTCTCTCGGTTTTAGAGGTCCCAAAGTTGTGATAATCTGATCGTGATCTCAGTTTTTGTTGTTGGGTCTTTTTTTTAAAGGTCTTTGTATTCCCCCCGCCATACACACACACAGCACAATTGTATTTTCTTGTCACTTGTAATCAGAAAGCCACACTACGAAGAACCCCGTTATGCGTTTATTTTCACGTTGTGATTGTAAATGTTTTATTACTCTTCGTAAGTCAATACAGCAACCTGTAGATCTATTCAAACTGAGGCACAGATTTAGTGAAGTGTGCTGATTCAGCTGAATTGAGATGTTATAACCCACTTCAAATCACATCTTTCTCTTTTTCCTAATTTTATTATTTCAGATGGGGCTTTGTTGTTTCTGAGGGTCTTAAAGGCTCAAGGGATTTCATAAGGGCTGTCTGTGGCAGCTGCACTCAGTTGGTTTGTATGGCAGGGGTGGGCAGTTAGATAGGCAAGGATTTCTGACTCGCAACATCAAAATGACTTCCCTTCCCTAAATTACACTCCTGAAATGAAGAAATTTTGGGGTAATCAGAAGTGGATTTTTGTGTGGAAGAGCTGTGAGATCTATTCAGTTCTGGTCTCAAAAACATTCTTTGGCTCATAATTCTATACTTCTAATGTCCTTTCCAGAAGGCTGCAGTTGGTGGATCTCTAGTAAAAACAAAAAAACAAACTAGGTGTTATACTCCTGCTTGTATAGCACATATATACCACAGAGAAAATAACTGCCTTTTTGCATCTAGTGGGATGCAATCTTTCATAGATTCAATCCATGCATCATAATACAGTGTGTGTTTTGGTTAGTTATCTATTGTGCCAAGACTGTAATGTCTTGAAATGTTTTGCTTAATTAGAATGTAATAATTGAGTTTATCAGTATCTTAACTAGGACGACTTGAGCACAGAGAAATGGATGATGAACCTGAAAGAACCAAACGGTGGGAAGGGGGTTATGAAAGAACATGGTAAGTTTCTTTTTACAAATCTTCTTTTTTCATTCTTTAAGAATTGCAGCCTTTTGTTGTATGTATATTATAATATCTCCTCCTATTATTTTTTTGATTCTAGGGAAGTTCTTAAGGAAGATGAGTCTGGATCATTGAAAGCCACTATAGAGAATATTCTCTATAAAGCCAAGAGAAAACGGTAAGCTCTAAGATGTGCAATGTAGACTGAGTAGTCCACTGAACAATTGAATTCAATACAAAAGGCACTTCAGAATAAACTACGTTTTGGTATAATGTTACAAGAAATGGTTGAAAGGTTTTCAAATGCATCCTTTCTATGAAGTTATAGCCAATTAGATGAATACAATATGGCACAGACGTCCATCTTTATCACATCTTTTTAAAACTCTGAATAAAATATGCTCTCAGCTGAAAAACGTTTCCAGAGTGGCTTATAAAGTTCAACAGTACTCTCAGGCTTACAATGTAAAAACATGACACGTATACTCATATTCTCCTGTTGTTGAACGCTGTTCTTAAATTGTTTTATCATTTTAAAATGATTTTAGGCCTTAGGGCGCAATTCTATGGATTGTGCCCATGTGAGGCAGCAGCCTTCAAACTCTGAGGCTTCTGGGTATTCAGTGCCCTTCCGAGCTGCTGCCAGAAAGGTGAGAAGAGTGACGTAGGTGATTTTTACCTCTGTGTTTCTTGTTTTGCTTTTTTTCTAGATGGGCCTTTGAGCCCATTTAGAGAGGCCACGCTGGCAGGGGGTGGAGAGGCCATAGGATTCTTTGTATTCTGGCCTCTTCCCTCTCCTCTGTGCCCACTGGCATGCTCCATTCTGGCCTCTCCAAGTCTGCTTTTGCAACCCTAGAAAGCAGTTGGTGCAGTTCCAGGTCTACAGGATTGCTCTCTTAATGGTAAATTTCCTTAAGGACCCTATTTGGGCCAAAAGGTTACAAACAAACAAATAGGTAAAGAGTTTTGGAGGAAGAAGGAAAAAAGTAAACTTAAGTCTTATTTCTTAGTTACAAAGTTCTTATAACAACCAGGTGGAATGGAAAAATAATGTCAGCAACATATAGGTTATGGATATTCTCCAAAATGTATGTGTCTTAGGTGGCAATCCTATACATGCTTTCTTGGGAGTAATTCCTATTGGGCTTGCTTCCTATTGAACTTCTTTATTTATTTTTTATTTATTACATTTATATACCGCCCCATACCTGAAGCTCTCTGGGTGGTTTACAAAAAAACTTGGGATTTGCTTCTAAGTAAATATACATAAATATGTACCTAACAGTGCAATCTTACGTATTTTGTTACCTTGGAAAAGTGTTGAGGTGCAATTTGTATTTGTATTTCTACCACAAAAATGCAATGTATTTTAACACTTTAACCTTTAAGCTAAAATGGTTTAGGAACACAAACTATTTAAAGTTTTCTTTTCTATAGATCAGACCACTTGATTTTTATCTGAAATCAAATTTTAATTTAAACATTTCTAATGAATCTTTATTGTAAATTACTTCTATTGATTAAAAAAAGTAAATAACCAGTGTAAATTATCCATTCTTTGAATATTTATGTTGTTTTTTGTTTAAAAAATTATTCTGCTTTTCATGTTGTTTAAAATTCCAGGGTGTTATACAGTTCTTCAAATCACAACATAAAATACAACATCAAAGTGGCAGATAAAACACTTAATTCTCAAAAGCATGCACAAGTTAAAATATGTGCAAATAATTCTATACTGACGGTATAGGAAGAAATGTTATAGGAATGTGACACTACTGGTAATGTAAATTATGTTGTACTCAAGTAAGAAACTCTAGTGTAATGCCAGTAGCACTTGCTGTTGCCCTGGGTTTTCTGGGAAACACATTGCACTGGTTACTGCAATTGTCATTGCATTAGAGGTTGTTTACTCTAGCACAACGTAATTGATGTTAGTGATAGTGTTGAATTAAATACTGCCGATAGGGTAATGACTAATGTGTATATTATTTTACAGGAACTTTGAACATCATGGACAAGTTCGACTTGGAATGGTAGGTTTTCTTTTTCTAGTTGGCTCTACAGCATATTTTGCTGTGGCCGAAAGTACTTTAATTGAAGAGGTGTATTAGGGTGCAATCCTATGCATGTTTAGACAGAAAAAAGTCCTACAACTCCCAGCATTCCCCAGCCAGACATTGACTTTTTTCTGTCTAAACATGCACCTTGAAATTAAATGGGGCTAGTTCATTAAGGGCATGAGCCCTGCTCAGACTACACGCTAAACCATATTGCTTAACCACAAAATGGTTAATGGAATGCATTATGCGTTCCGTTAACCATTTTGTGGTTAAGCAGCATAATTAGCGTGTTGTCTGAATGGGGCCATGGTCAGCTACTTCTTACCTGGGTTTCAGTTTGCTCTTGGCAATTTGACTATGTGGGTGGGTCATCTAAAACACTTGGATTGTGGTGACATCCAACCATATCTATTTAGGCCAGTTGAAATGTTTTTTTGTAAGCTTCTGACAAACATGTCAGGCAGGAGCCCTCAGAAACTATTTTTGTCCTAAGCAAAGTACAAATTACATGACAAAAAATTCAGCCAGTTAAGTTCACGGAGGTCATCTGAATTTACCCTAAAACGGAAGATGGTTATTGTCTTTTAATAGTGGATGGAAAGCATTAGGGGATTATTGAATACTGTCTCTGAGTTCCTGCTAGATTTGTTGCACAAGTGGGATCCACTGCTTGTGCAACAGAGAGCTAGTGGTTCTAAAAACAACCCCAGAAACAAGCGGAAATGCTTGTTTCCGGATCGGGACAAATCACCAGTGGATACTTCTGTAAGTTCTGTTGACCTGCCCCATTCTGAAAATGAGTGGCTTTCCTCATTTCGTATTTGAGAACCGTTACACTAGTGGTGGATCCTGCTGACATGTAAGCAGGCTTGTATACGACCCGAAGTTTTGAAAATGGAAAAATCCCTGCTTTTGGTAAATGGAATGGAGTTACAACCTTTCAGAGTTGATGAATCAATATTCATTTTGGGATAGTGTCATAAAATGCTGGATGCCCCAGTCAAGGAACAAGATGAAAGGGGCAATTCTCCTTGGATATAATTTTATGCTGTGTGCGGATTTATATTTGAGACCTGCATGTTGGGTTATTGTGCCAGAACTTTTCTCTCTCTGGAACTCTGTTTGTGCTCAGAAACAAACACACATCACGCAAGTCTTACACAGCCGAGCTGGTTTATTTCCTTCAGGCTTCTGTGCAGTTCAATTCAGATCAGTTCAGATCAGCACACTGAGGCATACACAGAGAGCAGTGATCATAGAGCAGTGATCAGAGAGCAGTGATCAGTAAGCAGTGATCAGTTCCATTTTACACAAGTGAGAAACTATATACAGATCTACACAATTCTTATCTACATTACATACAGCTGTGATGAGGCTAACTTAGAATCTTGGCAAGGTTCCCAGAACAGCCTCTATCTCAAGGTAATTGCCCACAGATAGACTTTCTCTATTTAACCCTGAGATAGCCATACACACACAATTTTAATGACTAAGCAAGTATTTCTTTTCATATACTTAACAGTCCTCCTCTTGCGCATGTTGTTTAAATTGTGTTACAATCTGAGACCCAGCTTTAAAAGCATCTCTTTGTGTTTTACCATTGATACTGGTTTTGTGAATAAATCAGCCAACATCATTTCAGATGGACAATATTCAAGCTTAATCCAGCCCTTCTGAATTATATCTTTCACATGAGAATAACGAACATCCACATGTTTAGTTCTTGGTTTACACTTTTCAGATGTAGCCATACTAATACATGCCTGATTATCCTCAAATATGGTTACTGGTGTCTCAATTTCCAACCTTAGATCAGCAAATAATTGTTTATACCACTCAATCTCATTACAAGCCAGAGATAAGCTGATATATTCTGCTTCTGCACTAGAGGTTGCTACACAATTTTGTTTTCTTGTAACGTTCCACCTGTCCTTTCTCATTTTGTTTTACTTTGAATACCCATTTACAAGTAATGGCTTTACGACCTTCAGGTAAAGGTACTAGCTCCCACGTTTCATTTTTTTCCATTGCTCTGATTTCCTCTGACATTGCTTCATGCCAGCCCTGAGCTTCTGTAGGTTCCATTTCCTGAATTTCCTCAAATGAAGTAGGTTCATAGGCTATTAGTAAAGCTCTATGAGAAACCTGTTTGCTTTGGTATTCATCTGAGTAACGAATTGGAGCTTTGCGTTCCCTTTCTGATCGTCTTGGCATAGTTACAGGCATAGTTTCCTCCTTTACAGTTTCTTCCCCCTCCCTCTCTTGCTGAGATTGTTCAGGAATTTCTTCTGTTTCTACAGCTTTCTGTTCTACAGGCAAACTTACATACTGTTTTGTTTCCTGCATTTGTTCATGAAAAACTACATCTCTGCTCACAATTACACTTTTGTGATATGGAGACCACAAACGATAGCCTTTTGTTTGTGTATCATATCCCAACAGTTTACATTCCAAACCTCTTTGAGCTAGTTTTCCTGGTCTGTTTTCTTTCTGAATATAAGCAAAACATTTACTTCCAAAAACCCTTATATGTGACACTCTAGGTTTTCTTTTGTAAAACATTTCATATGGGGTTTTTTCATGTACAGAGTGGTAAAGCCTGTTTAACAAATAATTTGAGGTGGACAAAGCTTCTGCCCAGAACAGATTAGACAATCCTGACTCTTTCAATAGAGCTCTTAACATGTTCTGCAAGGTTCTGTTTTTCCTTTCTGCAACTCCATTTTGAAATGGTGAATATGGAGCAGTAAGGTCATGTTGTATACCCTCATCACTGAGGAATTTTTTAAATTGGTTGCTAAGAAATTCACCTCCCCGGTCCGTTCTTAGATTAGCTATAGGTTCTTTAAATCTATTTTTACTCCACTTAACAAAGGCTTTAAACTTTCCAAAAGTTTCACTCTTCTGTTTTAACACATACACAAATCCAAATCTACTGTAATCATCAACAATAGACAAGAAAAATCTGTTTCCTCCTTGACTTGTCTCAAAAGGACCTGCAAGATCTGCATGTATTAATTCAAAAATTCTTTTTGTTGTTCTCTCACTATGTTTTGGAATGTTTGACTTATGACACTTGGTTTCACTGCATACATTACATTCTACATAGTTAGAACATGGTTTGATTTTCACCCCTTCACACAATTCTGGAATCTTAGAAATTGTTTTATAGTTAGCATGACCAAACCTTTTATGAGTTAAATGGATACACTCTTGGTGTGGTTTGCAATTGGCTATTGTTTTTGTTGTGACTTTGCTGGCTACAACTTCATTTTCTGTACAAGTATTAATCACATACAAAGATTCTTTCATTATTCCCTGCACACACACCTTGTTTCCCTGTTTTATAGTACAATTTTCTTCAGTAAAACAAACCTCATACCCCATTTCTGTTAACTGAAACACACTTAGAAGGTTTGTTTCTAATTCTGGTACATATAAAACACTTTGTAGTTCAACTCCCAGACAATCAAAATATACATTACCCACACCACAAATCTGGATTTTTGTTCCATTTGCAAGGGTAACACACTTTTGCTCTGAAGTAGAAGTTTCCAAGGTAACAAATGAAAGTTTGTCTTTTGCCATACTTATTGAAGCCCCAGAGTCCAAAAACCAAGGATTCATTGTCTCTTTGATTCTTGCTAGAAGACACTTCTTTGTTGATTCAGCTTCATTCATGTTGTTTTCTTCTCTCCACTTTGCTGTCAACAGCTTTTTCTTCTTGTTGTTGCAATCCCGCCTTAAGTGTCCTGTGGAACCACAGTTAAAGCATTTCCTTGCCTTTAATGCAGCCACCACATCAGAAGATTTATGGCTTTGTTGAAATTCAGCCACAGGATGTTTAAAACTCTGTTGTTTTGAAGCTTGTCTTCTTTCATAGGTTTCCAGTAGTTTTCCAGCTACATACTCGAGGGTTAAATTTTTCTCCTCTTGACTTTCCATCATGGTGACAACCGCGTCGTACGATGAATCAAGACTTGACAAAATCACATAGACTTGGTGTATAGTTGTAAACTCCATCCCTCGTGCCCTGAGTTGATTGAAGATTTCTCTCATGCTTTTCAAATGGTTTGACATAGACTCCCCTGGTTTCAGCTTCATTCCATACAGCTTCCGGGTTAGAATTACTTTACTGCCCGCTGTTTCTCTTTGATATACAGCTTGTAGCACATTCCAGCACTCTTTTGATGTATTCAAAAACTGAATGAAGGAAATTTGAGAGTCTTCCACAGCTAATGCAATAACTGCCATTGCTTTTGCATCGTCCTTAAACCATTTAGCATTCTGTGGATCTGCTCTATCTGGTGGATCCTCTGTGACTACATACCACAGTTCAGCCTGAATCAGATACATTTGCATTTTGTAAGACCATAATGCATAGTTAGAGTCATTCAGCTTTTCTAACAATTGATGCAAACCAGACATATTAGCTCCTGCCATTTCCTCTGCTTTAGGAATTGGTATCTCACCGTCCTCCTGCTCAGAGTCCTCCTCAGAGTCAGCCGACTGAGATTTTTCCTCACTTTGCAGCACTGGCTTTAGCTTGACGTCTTCCTTCATCAACAGTTTTCTGTTTTAGCAGACTCCTGGTTCTGATACTGCACCGTTCCCATCAAGTTCTGGTTCTTCTGCCTGGATTAGGCTGGCGTAGGCTGGTCTAGGCTAGACTGGGCTGCCTGGACTGGGCCCATAACCTTTGTTGGGTTATTGTGCCAGAACTTTTCTCTCTCTGGAACTCTGTTTGTGCTCAGAAACAAACACACATCACGCAAGTCTTACACAGCCGAGCTGGTTTATTTCCTTCAGGCTTCTGTGCAGTTCAATTCAGATCAGTTCAGATCAGCACACTGAGGCATACACAGAGAGCAGTGATCATAGAGCAGTGATCAGAGAGCAGTGATCAGTAAGCAGTGATCAGTTCCATTTTACACAAGTGAGAAACTATATACAGATCTACACAATTCTTATCTACATTACATACAGCTGTGATGAGGCTAACTTAGAATCTTGGCAAGGTTCCCAGAACAGCCTCTATCTCAAGGTAATTGCCCACAGATAGACTTTCTCTATTTAACCCTGAGATAGCCATACACACACAATTTTAATGACTAAGCAAGTATTTCTTTTCATATACTTAACACTGCAGACTGATCTTCTGTATGTTTGCTTAAAAATAAGTTCCATTGATTCCAATTGCGATCACTTCTGAGCAACTGTGTATAGGTTTTCAGTTTGTAGTTTCAGATACATATCTATAACTGTGAAAGGAGGGGTAAAAAAAAGCCAATAACATTTCATTTTTCCTGAAAACCTGTATATATCCACATAAGAACTTATGACTTTTAAGGTTAAGTTTTAGGGTCTATATTTTACATTAGTTTGTTATTTAATGCTGTTTTACAGGTATAATGTAAATATTAAATTTGGTTTTAATATTGTCCTTTTAAAAATTCTGATATAGATGCGCCACCTGTATGTAGTGATTGATGGATCAAGAACAATGGAAGACCAAGACTTAAAACCCAACAGGCTAACTTGTACCTTAAAGGTAATTATTTTTGGAAACTTTATTTGTGCTTCTCCAAGATAGCTCTACATTTCAGTAGTGGATAAAATGTCAAAAGTGGACTAGAGAGATACAGGTTCAGATCCTTGCTCAGCCATGAAGCTCACCTGGTGACCATGGGCCAGTCACCATTTCTTAGCAGAGTTGTTCTGAGGATAACATGGGTAGGGACAGACACAGTGTACATCATGTTGAGCACCTTGGAGGAAAGGAGTAATACAAATCACACACACACCATCATCTCCCTCTGTGAAATAATCTTAATTACTGCTTTTACATGAACTTTTGGCACTGCCCAGAGAAGCCCAGTTATTGGGTGGTCTAAAAATTCAATAAATAAAAATAAATACACAGTTGTATTATTGCAACTTTCTATTATCTGATTCATCAATATGTATTTGTCTATTTTGCTTTAGTGAACCAACATGCAGCTTAATTGCAAGCATGTTTACTCAGAGTTCCCATTGAGTTCATTGGGATATAATTGCCAGGAATTGTGCTTATGCTTGCATTTTTACAGAGCTATCCTAAGCATATGTATTCAGAAGCAAGTCCTAGTCTGGAGAACCAGTGTGGTCTAGTGGTTAGAGTGTTGGACTGGGACTCTGGAGGTTGTGGTTCTAGTCTCCACTTGGCCATGAACTGGGTGACTTTGGGCCAGTCACTGACTCTCAGTCTAACCTACTTCATAGGGTTGTTAGGATTAAATAGAGAGGAGGAGGAGCAGCAGCAGCATGTAAGCCACTTTGGGTTCCTTGCAAGAGGTAAAAAGGTGAGATAGAAGTGCAATAATAATAAATAAAGTTGGTTCGTTCATTTTTTAAAATTACATTTATATACCACACAATAATCAAAGCTCACAACATGATAAAAATGGTTTTATGGTTCACAGTATGATAAAAATAATATAAAACCTTTAATATACAATATTTAAAACTGTTTGAAATGGTTAAAAACAATTAACAATAAAAAGCCCCATCATATGTTTTCAAATGCCTGGAAGCAGAGGAAATTCCTCACTGGAGCATCCCACAGTTGGGAGCCTACCACCTTGAAGGCCCTCTCCCGGTCCACCCAGCCTCTCTCAGAGGAGAGGAGGAGGAGGAGGATCATAGTGTATGGGAAGGTTCATAGTGAGAGAGGCTCTCCATCATGTATTGTGGTCCTGAGCTGTGTAATTTTATTTATTTATTTATTGCATTTTTATTCTGCCCAATAGCCGAAGCTTTCTGGGCAGTTTATAAAAATTAAAACCACAAAAAAAATTCAAAATATAAAACAACCAGTATAAAAGCATAATACAAAATACAATATAAAAAGACAACCAGAATAAAATCAAGCAGCAATGCAGAAATTAATACAGGTTTAAAATACAAGTTTAAAACAGCAAAGTTAAAATGAAGTTACTAGACTGTTAAAAAGCTGAGAAAATAAAAAGTGTAAGGCCTCTGTAAGTCCATTCAATAAGTTTTTTTTTTTTATTTATTTATTTGTTTATTACATTTCTATACCGCCCAATAGCCGGAGCTCTCTGGGCGGTTCACAAAAATTAAAACCATTCAAAGTATAAAACAACAGTATAAAACCATAATATAAAATACAATATAAAAGCTCAACCAGATATTTACTAAGTGTGTATAGTATTTGAGCCATATTTGCTTTTAATGAATTACATGAACTGCAGAACTAGGAAACTGACTTTTACAAATACGCAAGTTGATCACACAGGCTAGAGAGGAATCAATGCCTGACTCCTGTAGCATATTGTTAATTCTCATAAACATATTGAGAATTAGATCTTCCTTAATTTTGCTCCTGAAATAACAGTGCTAACATGACTTTGTTGCTTTTGCTAATACTTCTTAGACAAGAATGGTTAAGCTTTTTAAAATCTCTTTTAATATTTTTTTCTAAATGTGTGTGTGTTGATAAAACGGTGGTATGTAAAGTATCACTCTGGTACTGATTTTTCTAACTAATTTCTCTTTCTGTAGTTACTGGAATATTTCGTTGAAGAATATTTTGACCAAAATCCTATTAGTCAGGTATGTGCACTGTGCTGGAAACAAAAAAGCCCCAGGAACTGTTCCAGCTGAAGATAATGAATTCTTGCCAGTTTAAATGGATAGTTTTCTTAGGAAATAGTGAAGGCAAGGATTGGGAGCTTTAAAAAAAATACAATCTTAAGTATGAATTTTGGTGGGTTGAAAAAGATTCCAAAGACAAAATCCAAGCAAAGCCAATGCATACTTTGTGCCAAAAGAATATTTAACAAATCAATTTATTGGACCAGGTTAATCTCATTTCTGCATCAGTAAAAGACTAAAGCCCTATTTGAGCATTGCCAGCCATGCAGTTACAATCACATGGAGCAGGAGATGAAGGCAGTTCCTGGAGGCCCCTCCCCCAGCATTGCATCCCTGATCCACCCTGCCCCCACTGTCCATACATTAGAGCAGTGGTTCCCAAACTTTTTCAGGTAACCGCCCCCTTGGTTCCACAAACTCCTGCCCAGTGCCCCCTACCCTACACTATAAAAATCATTATTCAGAATAGCTGTTTTCAACGACCCACTAAGGAAGATAATAACAATAAAATTCAAAACAGTAACAATTAATTGAATATTTATTCAAAATCCAAAGCACCTGCCGCAGGCTTGCCAAAGGAGGGAGGGAAAAGAGAGCGAACGCCTGTTTTGCAGCTGGCATGGCAGGGTACACCAAGCAGGGTATGTCTCTTCATTAGCGTTTTGGTGCTTTTGAAACATTTCAAATCACCGTTAAAAGGACTCGTCTTAAATGGTGTTAATACATGTGTGGATTCTTCCCCTATACGGCTTGGGACCAAACCAGCTTCTCCCGTAAAAATGTTCCTGGGTTTTAAGACCTTCTGGTGAGGCGCTTCTCGGAAAAGACCACCTCGAGCGCCCCGCTGCCGCCCCCTTGCCTCTTAACGCCTCCCTATGCAATCCCACTGCCCCCAAGGGGGCGGTACTGCCCACTTTGGGAACCACTGCATTAGAGGGAAGTCTGAAGGGGAAGGTGGCCTCTGTGTAGAACCAGCTAGCTTCTTTAGTCCTTCCCTCTATGCATGAACAGGGGCCAGTAGACATGGCCTCATTTTCTGTTCCATGTGATTGTAATTGTGTGATTAGAAAAAAACGCCTAAATAGGGCCAGTGCTACAGCTCATGTAAGTGTGCATATATGTGCTGACCTTGCAGAATTTATTTTGCTTTTATTAGCTACAGGACAGGGCAGGAAGCTGCACCCTGCACTGTACCCCTGACTACTGGAAATCTGATTTCATCCCTTCTCTTTTCCCCTGAAATTAGATCTTTTGTTTTTGTTGTGAATATTTTGTTATGCTGTGTTTTTGTTGTGACTTATAAACATTTGCTGTAACAATAAACATGGACTGACTGACTCATCCCTTCTTGGCTTCTGACTTCACCAGGAATTATCTGCCTTCAAGCTTGTCTTTGCAGCCATAAAGGCTAGAAACCTCTTATTTTAAAAATGAGGAAGCAGAGACTCTCAGAACTTGGAAATTTGCAATATCAAACTCCATGCTTTCTGAATCATTACTATTTAATAGATAATGCAATAGATAGATAACTCCATTATATTTAGAGATCTAACTACATTAAATTTCATAAATGTTTTCTTATACATTTCATATGCAGTTTTTGCTCAGTCTTGTCCCCAGCTGTAGCTGTTGTGGGTCAAGAAGTAACAGTGGCCTCTCTATTGGTCTGCAAATATTATGAGATGTTATTGTCCTACAAATCATTTTAATAGCAGTCATCTTTCTTGCAGATTGGCATTATTATAACTAAAGGTAAAAGAGCTGAAAAACTGACTGAACTTTCAGGTATGAAAATGACGTTTCTTCATTCTTTTTCTTTTCTATATTACTTTTCTTTTCTATTTTCCTGTCTCATCTGCCCATTCTTTCTGATATAAATGGACAGATGATGTTGCCCCAATGTGCATGTGATAATTTAATTAAAAATATACTTGCACTTTATGGATCGTTGTTGGATGCCAGTAGCAGTTATAGAGGTTGTAGCTTTACACTGCATACAAATGAAATATTACTTGAGATCTCCTCTGGAAACTTACTCACTGGAGTGTTTAAACAAGCTCCAGACCAGAATTGAGCTGGGGGAGGGGGGAATGGAGTATTATCCAATGTTAGTGCTACTTAGAGTAGACCCATTGAAATGTAGTTTGTCATGACTAAAGTCCCATTTATTTCAATGGGTCTACTCTAAACAGGACTGTAAAGATTCCAGCAGATACATGTAACATGGCTGGCACATGTAACATCACAAATCCATTGCTCCCCATAGCAGCTTTTCAACTTTTAAAAAAACATTTGTGCTGTTATGTAAGTAAAGCAGTGAATAAACTTTCAATTATATAAATGTACAAGTAGTGCTTTTAAGAAATAAAGTCTGCCATCCTGCCCGAAACATACGGAAACGGGCAAGAATAATGACTGAACCAGCATTTAGTTCACTGCTAATTGTATCTCTGGGTTGCATTGTAAACGTGGTGGGAAAGCCAGGCTAATTCCGTAGGAGAAAAAGTGGTAGAAACTCTTGGTTTTTATGCAACTTCTGCATGTAATCTTACCTTGCCAAGGAAATGCTGATGGGTGGTTTTTTTGGGGTGTTTTCTTTAGCTTTTTAATCTTAGGTCTATAGAAAAATGAGTTTCAGAAGTGTGGTAAAAACAGAAGAGTTGACTTTCTTTGTTGTTCTTCAGATAATGGGTGAATTTTTACTCGTAGGGAATCCAAGGAAGCACACCTCAGCTCTGAAAAAAGCTGTAGATATGACCTGCCTAGGAGAGCCTTCTCTCTATAATGCCTTAAACTTGGCCACACAGACATTAAAGTAAGTAGATGGGGGCGACTTGAAAGTGCCTTCTTGTTTCATTTCTTTTGTTTCATTTTTTAACGATAGAAATATGAGTTTGTTCTGATTACAGTCACCCTTAGGAAAGACAAAAAAAAAAGATGGTGGAGTAATTTAATAATGAAGTGTTACTTTTAGGCATCAATATTTCATTTCATACGGTCATCCTTATACACTCAAGTTCCTCCCCTAACTTCCAACGTTAGCAGCAAACCATAGTTTGCTGTTACATCTAAACTAGGCAAACCATGACTTGTTTGCAAACCAGAATGGAAAACAAAGTGTATTCCTGACGGATTGTTCCTCTTGATCATTCTGCAATTTACAAGTACTGCAAAAAATATTCTGGTTGCTAACATGTGCTATGTAACATTGAAAAATATTTAAAGTCCATGTGATTTTTTTTTTTTTTTTTTTGCTTTTAGACACTTCGGCCGAACCACCAAACTAAGTTGTGAATGCAAAAATGGTTGCGCACACTCGCACACACTTCATGTGTATATTTGTGCAACTTCACCTCTGTGCATCCAATGCTTGGGTTTGCTTCTTTCACATAAGAAGGAACTTAGCTAATCTCATTGCAGTTAAACTGTAAAACAAACTTCTCACATATTAATTTAAAATCAGTGACCTTCTGCTTTAAATTTGACTAATTAGTATAAATGAATATTTTACTCTGTACAGGCACATGCCAGGACATACAAGCCGAGAGGTTTTAGTAATATTCAGTAGCCTGACAACATGTGACCCTTCCAATATATATGATCTAATTAAGGTATGGAAAGACATTTTAATTACTTAAAAATGCTAAATGAATGCTGAATTTGCTAGACAATTGAAATGACCAAGGGAGACCTGCATGGGGATAAATACTGGTCAAAAAAATCCTGAAAGCCTTGTGCCTTTTATAGTTTTCTCTTCTCATTCGATGTGTTTTTCTCTTTTATTTTCATGCGAAGAGTTTAAAGGCAGTTAAGATCAGAGTTTCTGTTATTGGCCTTTCTGCTGAAGTTCGAGTTTGCACTGTACTTGCCCGGGAAACTGGTGGTATGTGTGCATAAATATATATGTGTGTGTGTGTGTGGTGTGGGCATATAGTATGAATCATAGTATGAATCTAAACACACACTGATTCTTACATATTTAAAATTTGAGACAAGAGATGATCACGTATGGGAATGATTTTCGCTATTATATTTCTCTTGTCATTTAAAAAGAAACTGATTTGTAGCCATATGATAATGTATCTTTACTATTTTAGTGCCTTCTGTGCAATAATAGATTTAAGATATAAAATTGATTGAAAGTTAAGTGAAAACCATGAACTTAACATTAATTTTGTTTACAGTTGCTATACAGCTAAATTTAAATTGTATCTAATGTATTGCGATAACAGAAAATGGTATTTGGTGACAGATGGTAACAGATCTATAAAATGAAAGATGAGAGAAATTGTATAAGTAGTCACTTTTTAAAATATAGGTCTCATATCTCACAGTCAATGCTATTCAGCCTTATCCAAATGACTTTTCACTTTAAAACAATTTTGGGTACAGTTGTTTTGGGAACTCAGAGGTTTACGGCCATCCAATGCAGAATGGGAGAAGAGGCAGAGGCGATATTCGCCTCTGCACTCCTTCTACTCTGAATTTTGCCTAGATGGGCTTTTTTATCCGTCTCTCTGGAGCGCTCTGAAGATACATCATAAGCTGGCCTCTTGCCCGTTCCCACCCACCGGCATTCCCCCTTTAACCCCTGTCCAAGGTCACTTTTGCAAGCTCAGAGAGGCAGCTGGCACAGTCCTCTCTGTGCCAGCTGGGAGAAGGAGGGGGCCGGGAGCTTGGATTCCTCACATCCAGGAATCTGCAATGTCCTATGTCTCCCCCCACTTTGTCTACAGGCCATAGGATTGCTCCCTCCATCCCTTTTGGCTTGTGATGGAGTTAGTGTAAACCTTTCTCTTTACATTTCAGCTGTTAGACATTAGACATATTCTCAGCCAGACTTGCAAGTAGGCCCACAAGGCACTAGCCAACAACAGTGTGTTTTACTAAGCCACAATGTGTCTTACTAAGCCAACAAGTACCTGTGATAATCGTAAGAACAAACAAACAAAAAACCTTTCACTTTTATAGAACTTCCTTGCATGTTTGGTTGTGGACAGTTATTAGCACAGGCAACCAGTTGAGTGACTATTCACAAGCCTGTCTTCAGTTGATTAAACTTTCCTTTTTTATTTTCATGTGTGGCAGGAACCTATCATGTCATTTTAGATGAAAGCCATTATAGGGAACTCTTGATGCACCATATCAGTCCACCACCAGCCAGTTCAAGTTCTGAAAGCTCCCTTATTCGAATGGGTAAGAAGTCTGTTTTCTTTAATGATCCATGTACCGCTCTTCCTTCCCTGGCCTGGTTCAGATGTAATGGAGGGGAAAGATTACAAGCCCAGGGTTCACTGAGGTTCGCCCTTGTAACACTTATGTAAACTCTCCATAGAATGTATTTACTACAAATCAGTACTGTTTTGTAATACTGGGTTTTGTTAGACTTTTGAGTGGATTCTAGTAGTATATGTGGCTGGAAGTAATTGGCATAATTTGTTGTCTTCTTTGGGTGGTAACATTACACCCTGGACTTAAATAAACACTTATGTAAACTCTCCATAGAATGTATTTACTACAAATCAGTACAGTTTTGTAATACTGGGTTTTGTTAGACCTTTGAATTCAGCGTGCAATATCTACATAAGCCACAGAGTAGCGTACTGCAGGTATTGTTGAGTACATATGCTTAGAAGGAGCCACTGTTCTGAAAGAAAATACTATATTAAAATAGACATTTGCTGACATTAAGGCTTATGAATTATATGGGTTCCTAACCAACAGGGTATAACATCACAAATTATATCAGACGGCAAACTTGAGGCACTATTAAAATCAATTTATTTATTTATTTATTTATTTATTACATTTTTATACCGCCCAATAGCCGAAGCTCTCTGGGCGGTTCACAAAAATTAAAATCATCATAAAACAACCAACAAGTTAAAAATACAAATACAAAATACAATATAAAAAGCACAACCAGGATAAAACCATGCAGCAAAATTGATATAAGGTTAAAATACAGAGTTAAAACAGTATAATTTAAATTTAAGTTAAAATTAAGTGTTAAAATACTGAGTGAATAAAAAGGTCTTCAGCTGGCGACGAAAGGAGTACAGTGTAGGCGCCAGGCGGACCTCTCTGGGGAGCTCATTCCACAACCGGGGTGCCACAGCGGAGAAAGCCCTCCTCCTAGTAGCCACCTGCCTCACTTCCTTTGGCAGGGGCTCACGGAGAAGGGCCCCTGTAGATGATCTTAAGGTCCGGGTAGGTACATATGGGAGGAGGCGTTCCTTCAAATAACCTGGCCCCAAACCGTTTAGGGCTTTAAATGTCAATACCAGCACTTTGAATCGGGCCCGGACCTGGACTGGCAGCCAATGAAGTAAAAGGACTGGCGTAATGTGATCTCGCCAGCCAGTCCCTGTTAGTAAACGGGCTGCCCTGTTTTGTACCAGCTGAAGCTTCCGGACCGTTTTCAAAGGCAGCCCCACGTATAACGCATTGCAGTAATCCAAACGAGAGGTTATCAGAGCATGGATAACTGTAGCTAGGCTATCACTGTCCAGATAAGGGCGCAGTTGGTATATCAGCCTAAGCTGATAAAAGGTGCTCTTTGCCACTGAGTTCACCTGTGCCTCAAGTGACAGTTCTGGATCGAAGAGCACCCCCAAACTACGGACCCGATCCTTTAGGGAGAGTGCAACCCCGTCCAGGACAGGGCAAACATCACCTCGCCGGACAAATGAACCACCCGCTAACAGTACCTCCGTCTTGTCTGGATTGAGTCTCAGTTTGTTAGCCCTCATCCAGTCCATTACCGTGCCCAGGCACTGGTTCAGAACAGTCACTGCCTCACCTGGGTTTGATGAAAAGGAAAGGTAGAGCTGGGTGTCATCCGCATATTGATGACACCTCAGTCCACATCTCCGGATAACCTCCCCCAGCGGCTTCATGTATATGTTAAACAGCATAGGGGATAAAATAGAGCCCTGCGGAACCCCATGGCTTAGGAGCCACGGCACAGAGCAATAATCCCCCAGCACCACCTTCTGGAATCGGCCATCCAAGTAGGAGCGGAACCACTGCAACGCAGTACCTCCAACTCCCAGTTCAGACAACCTATCCAGAAGGATACCATGGTCGATGGTATCGAAGGCCGCTGAGAGGTCCAGGAGAACCAACAGGGTCGCACTCCCCCTGTCTCTCTCCCGACAGAGGTCATCCCACAGGGCGACCAAGGCAGTTTCCGTTCCAAAACCAGGCCTGAAACCCGATTGAAATGGATCTAGATAATCCGTTTCATTCAAGAGTGCCTGGAGTTGTCCTGCAACCACCCGCTCAAGCACCTTGCCCAGGAAAGGGATATTAGCCACCGGCCTGTAGTTGTTAACATCTTCCGGGTCCAGATTAGGCTTCTTCAGGAGTGGTCTAATTACCGCCTCTTTTAAAGAGGCCGGCACCACTCCCTCTCTCAAGGAGGCATTTACAACCTCCTGGACCCAGCCGGCGATCCCCTCCTTATTTGATGTAATGAGCCACGAGGGGCAAGGGTCAAGCACACAGGTGGTCGACCGGACTTGGCCAAGCACCTTGTCCACATCCTCGGGCCTCAATAACTGAAACTCATCCAATAAAACTGAGCAGGACGGCGCTCTGAACGCCTCTACTAGTGGTGCTGCATTAAGTGTGGTGTCCAATTCATGACGAATCTGAGCGACTTTATCTTCAAAGTGCCGTGCAAACTCGTCACAGCGTGCTACCGAGGGTTCAACTATCTCACGCCCTGGCCCAGAGTGTAACAGGCCACGAACCACTCGGAAAAGCTCCGCCGGACGACACCGAGAAGACGCAATGCTGGTGGAAAAGAACTGCCTCTTTGCCACCCTCACCGCCACAGAGTAGGCTCGATAGTGAGCTCTAGCCCGTGTTCGATCAGACCCAGCACGAGTTTTCCTCCACCTGCGTTCTAGCCGTCTCCCCTCTTGCTTCATCGCCCTCAGCTCAGATGTATACCAAGGAGCTGACCGGGCTCTGCTCAGAAGGAGAGGACGCTTGGGCGCGATCGTGTCAACCGCCCGAGTCATCTCTGCATTCCACAGAGCGACCTGGGCTTCGACAGGAGCACCGGCCATATCAGCAGGAAAATCCCCCAGAGCCCTCTGGAATCCATCGGAGTCCATTAGCCTCCGGGGGCGGACCATTTTAATAGGCCCCCCACCCTTGCAGAGGGGAAAGGCCGCCGAGAGTCTAAACCTCAGTAGGAAGTGATCCGACCATGACAAGGGGGTAGATGTTAGTTCCCCCACTTCCAGATCACCATCCTCCTGTCCAGTCGAGAAAACCAGATCAAGTGTGTGTCCCTTTGCATGTGTTGGGCCGATGACATGTTGAGACAGCCCCATGGTTGTCATGGCAGCCATGAAGTCCTGAGCCGCTCCGGATACAGCAGCCTCGGCATGGAAGTTGAGATCCCCCAGAACCACCATCCTGGGGGTCCTCAACACCAGGTCCGAGACAACCTCCGTCAGCTCAGGCAGGGAGACTGTTGGGCAGCGGGGTGGACGGTACACCAGCAGAATCCCTAATCTGTCTCGAGTACCCAACACACAGTACAAACACTCCAGACTTTCTAAGCAATCAAGCTTTCTAAGTGATTCAAAACTGTGTTTTGTTTTGTTTTGCTCTCTCTTCCTTAGGCTTTCCTCAGCACACAATTGCATCTTTGGCTGATCAGGATGCAAAACCATCTTTTAGCATGGCGTAAGTAAGGTGTGGCTGGGTTAGACTTTGACCCTGTTGAAATGACACGCTAAGCCACAGTGGTTAAGAATTTTGAGCTATACATTAGTGTGTTGTGTGAACCATTCTTAACCATGGTGGCTACATAACCATGGTTTAAACATGCTCACTAACCATTTGCTGCAAAAGGGTTGTGACCTAACCATGGCTTAGAGCAGTAGTCTTCAGCTGTCAAGAACCAAGACCACCTTGGACTCCCAACCTGCAACATGGGACCTACTTTTACAATTTTCTCCATGCCCATCAAGGTGGCAACAGCTTTGCCACAACCCATCTGGACTGATCTCATGCCCCACTTTTGAGTTGCACATCACAAGTTAAAGACCACTGGCTTAGAGTGTTGTCTGAAAAGGCCTATTATGTTATATGGAGCACTGTCTAAAAAGCTATGTTAGTGCGTTGGATAGACAGTGATTTCTTTGAAATCTTTTCAATAGTGCTAAGAACATGAGCGGCAAACTCCTATGAACAGCAGCTGCTTATCTCTTCATCTGTCAGAAGTAATGCAGTAAAAATGTCATAGACAGGTTTTGCTGTGCTGTTGTCCTTTCCCATATGTCTGCATTGTTTTTGTAGTTTGGGTCTTGAATTCTGTTTAACCAAAACCAGGCTTTGATCACTACAAATTATGAAAGTTAGAATTCCAGTTCAAGTATTTTACTAAGAGCGAATGCTCTTGAGTCGCGATGCCTATAAGGGCCTTTGCAGATTGATTTTATTGCACAATTAATACATAGATCTTAGTTTTGCCATTGAAGTTATTCTAGATATCTTTCCATTGCAGGACAACCACATTTCTGCAGAAAACTGCACTAATGTTGCTCGGAAAATGTAATTCTCTTTTTCAGTGTTTGAGAAAACCTTATGATTTCCTTAATTGTGGTAGCTTTTTAAATAACTTAACTATAAAGTTTCGTATGTATGGCTTGTGCCATATCTCACCACTACAAGTAACCCTATGCAAATATTCAAAATGTTTCTGTGCAACCACATAAAGGAAAACAAAATATTTGGTTCTTTATAGGCATCTGGAAAACAGCAATGAGCCAGGCCTTACGCTGGGAGGATATTTCTGCCCCCAGTGTAGAGCCAAATACTGTGAGCTCCCTGTGGAATGCAAAGTTTGTGGTGAGTAACTGTGTTTATGTATGTCAACTATAAAGGAAAGTCCTTAAAACAACAATTAACTGTAAAAGCAGAAACGGACACCGCAGGCCTTCGTTCTTGCAAAAGTTCAAGTTGCAACATAATGGTTATTGCTGAAGCACTGCTACTCATGTAGAACCCTCTTGCAACATTTGTACTACACTTGGATGAGACTTCTTCAACCTTCATAAATGATTTAGAATTGTATTGTTTTGACTGTACCATGTGCACTAGAAAACGTGCCAGTCCCAGGTTGTTCCAGAGTTCCCAGAATATAGACCTGACTGTTCCTCAGGCAGCCTACTGTTTCTCATCAGCTAACTCCTCCTCAGATCATTAAAAAAAATCCCACTCAAGTGAAGCTAATGTGCTGGAGTCTAAACTATTATTAGGGTGCTGGCCCATTGTAAAACAGAGGGCAACTTGAGGCCTTCTAGATGTTTTGGCCTACAGTCCCATGATTGGCTTTGCTGGCTAGGGCTGATGGGAGTTGTAGTCCAAAATATCTGGAGGGTAAAAGGTGCCCACCCCTAGTTTACAGGGTGAGTGCAGAATAGCTTCAGGACTGCGGTATCTAGAAAAATACTAATAAATGTTAGCATGCAAGATTTCTTCTATATTCAAAGCTTCGTGAAATTTAATGAGTATCACAGATATAAATAAAATTTGAGTTCTAGCCCTGTGCCTTAAATATAGTGCAGCACGAGATTCAGCTGATCGAAACAAAATTATCTTAGGTAGCTGATAAACACTCTTTATGTTAATGCCTTTCTGTCATAATAAATGAAAGTATTTTAATGAGAGTAATTGTGATTTGTTCTTCAGGAATCTTTTTATTAATAACCTTTGAACTATTTTAGGCCTTACTCTAGTTTCTGCACCTCATCTGGCTCGATCTTACCATCATCTGTTTCCTTTGGATGCCTTTCAGGAAGTCCCACTGGAACAGTTTGTAGGAGAGCGGTATGTAAAAAGATGTCTAGTTGGAGCAATTTAAGTACCAGTGCAGTTGTTTCTCTGTCTAATAGTTTGTATGTTAATGTTTCCAGCATGTAACTACTTAATTGCTTGATCTAAATGCTATTAGCTCTTAAGGGTTGCTACCCTTTCCTTTAAGGAAGCCACCACTTTCTGGTGATCCTAATACTGTTCCTAGAAAAGATGCCACACTTTTATTTATTTCTTTTTTTTTTGCATGGAACAAAAACAAATTCTTATTTTTTGTCATGGGTTTTTTGTTTTGTTTGAAATATGTGTTTATAGATTTTTTTAAAAAAATGTATCCACTTTAGGTTTTTTTTTATCTTGTATGCCTTCTTGAGATGGTCCCACCCTTAAAGGGTACTTATAAATAATTTTATATAGACAGATAAATCCTGATATAGTAAAAACTTTTTTTCAACCAGCTTATGAATTTTGTTTTGTCAACTCATTAGCTAATACTTTTTGAAAAGAAGATTTTTAACACCTTTAATGATTGTTATCATCATCATGGACTGTTATGCAGTGGGCACTCTAAGTAGAAGGACAGAATTATCCAAGAGATTTTCAGATCAAAGCCTACCTCTCTTCATCATTATATGATTTCTACGAGCCCAGATATCATGTCGCATTATTTAATATCGTTTAAAAATGCAACCTTCTTGTATCAACACAAATGAGAATCCATAAGGAACCTTCTGCTAGATATGGCTTACCTTTTGAACTATTGGATTATTGAGCATTCCTCTATGCATCATGAATCCTTATTAAAAGTGATGATTGTCGTAGTTGAAACGTGTGCCTGGCCTCTGAATAACTGGTTCTGATGATCTTATATCCTGTGCTTAAAGTAATTGGTGCTTTATGGAAATGATGGTATCAGTGGTTGTTTTTACTTTTACATAATACCACCTCATGTATATAGCACAACTTACAAGAGGACAGAACTTGAAATCTATAATTTAACAAACGGGAGGCAACAGAGGAAGGGGAGGCAGTCATAAACAGGAACGGAATAGGTAGAGTTAAGAGTTAATTACAGTAGGACATGGTTAGTGTTACATAGTTAGAGTTAATTATAGTAGGACATGGGACCTAGAGGGTTTACATGGGTCATACATTTACTAGTTTCACTAATATAACTTTGTAAATATTCTCTTTAAATAGCTATTGTCAAGGATGCCAAGGAGAAATCAGAGATCAACATGTAAGTCTTGATTATTCAAGCTAATCCATGTTTGCTTTCTCTTCGTGCAAGTAATCTTTAGGAATATCTCTTTGAAGACTATAAAAATGTGGCTATGAGCTGGTTCATACATCAGAGGTTTGGGTAATATATTAACATTCAAATTTAATATGTGAAGTGATACATTGGTTAAAACATAAACTATTTAATCAGACAAAATACATTGATTAATCAACCAAAATAAATACTTTATATAACTTTATATTATAAAGATACTATGTCTTTGCTCAGTTGCATGTTTCAAGACTGATGAGTTCCTTCCATAACAAATAGCTGAAATTTGGTATATACACAGGCCAGCTCAACTTGCATGCTAAAAGGGTCTGGTGTGTTAAAATCTAATTGCCACATGCAATGTATTATCTGCTGTGATGCCATTTTTAAATTTCAAATCTTTTTCCCCAGGTCTATATTTGCAAAGTCTGCCAGAGCGTTTTTTGTGTAGAATGTGATCTTTTTGCCCATGATACTCTACACTGCTGTCCGGGTTGCATTCACAAGCATCCTGCACCTCCCTGTGTGTGATGCCACCCATTGATCAACACTTCTTATTACATTCCTGTGGATAGAAAATCCAGGTCAACGGTTCAGTGAAGGTCTTTGGCATAGTAGGTTAAAGATGAGAGAAGGCACCTAGCTGTATGCTTATGTAAATATTATTTTCATACCTATTCTGTAATATAGATGTGTATACATGGTTCCTTGTATTTGTAATTTGTTTTTGAAAATGTTTAATTTGCTTTGGAATTAGTCTGAATGATGTGTCAATTTGTATCTCTGAAAGTGTTAAACTGGTGTTAAATTAAAATTATGGGTCTTGTTCTAATTTTTTAAAAAGATTACTTCTTAAAAAGGTAAAGGCTGCAATCTTAAGCACACTTACATAGAAGTCAGTGAGACTTAACATCAGACAGGAAGCAGCCTCTTCTTTGATACTCCCTATGAACTTTGGCCCTCATGATGGAACTGCTCCTCAGTGCCATTCAATGTAGGCAAAGGTTAAGATTAATGCCGACTAGCAAAAAATATCTCACTTCCAATAGACAGGTTTACTGTGCTGCAGGTTTTACTGTAAGAATGTTTTCAGGTTGAAGATGGAAATTTTAAGTTAAGAAAAGATCAACTGCTTTTCAGCTTCACTAGGCAAGAGATGGAAATTCAACAGGCAAGAAATGGAGCAAAGCATATGCTCTGCTCATTTTATTTATTTATTTATTGCATTTCTATATTGCCCAATAGCCAAAGTTCTCTGGGTGGTTCACAAAACTTAAAGTACAATTAAACTTAAAACATAATAAAAAACACAATATAAAAGTACAACCAGACTAAAACTGAGCAGCAGTGCAGATATTTAAAATAACAAAGTTAAAAGACTAAGAACTCATGCCACAGCTTGGGTGCCACAGCAGAAAAGGCTCTCCTGGTAGCTACCTGCTGGACTTCCTTTGGCAGGAGCTCACAAAGAAAGATTGTATTTGAGTTGAAGAGCTCTATTTCTGCATTTCAATCAGTCATATTTTTAGGAGACAAATCAAACATTTGTATATATAGAGAGAGAGAGCGCGAGAGAGAGAGCTGTATTTTACTTGAAACAATATCAAATTGCTTATAGTTCTACATTCTGCCCCCCCGCTCTCCTAAAATATGTATTGTTCTCTAGCATGTGGAAAGGGAAGAGCATATACTTCCTTACCCCCTTTCAACTGTTCAGCTATATCAACTGTTTTGGGGATCACTTCAAAGCTGTCTAGCCATGTAGCATGGAGGAACTTTTGTCTGAAAAATAGGCGTCCAAAGCCACCTTGGCACATGTAGCTGGTTATGCCATTCATTGAATCCTAGCCAAGATTATAAAGCATTTCTCACACTAAAAACTACTATAAATACAACAAATTCTGCCTCTTTGACAGATTCCCCGGTTCTGTGTTGAATTGCATGTTTTGAAGAAGTTCTTCTGGATGCATTATTTGGATTTCCTAAGACTAAAGACTGGTTGAGGGGAAGGAAGGGAGGTAGAAGTGGACAGGTATAAAGGAGCAAGAAACAGAAGCCATGGTGGCAGGACAGTAAGCTGCCTCGGCCCATAAGTCACATTTCCTGATACCTGAAGCTCCGGGCTCTCTGGTTCTGAGCATGCCCCAAATACTGACTGCACAATTTCTTACAGCCAAAATGACTTTATCAAAATCAAAATTTAGATTCTCAGGAGGAAGCTTAAATAGACATATGGACTGCAAAATTGTACAACCACTAAGTCAGGGGCTAGGAAACAATTTTGGTCTGGAGGCTAAATTGCTCCCCTGGACCAATCTGGTGGCCCAGATGACATTGAGGGGCCAGGACCTCATCCTTGAACCCCACTGTCCTCTCTTGATGTTATCTCCCACTCCTTTAAGCAGCTGCCGAGTCGGGCACCTCCTTCATGCAATGTACCACTTGGGGTGGCGCACAAAGGGACCATCTAGTCTGATGAAGAGCTCTAGAGAAATCAAAAGCTTGCACACTCTTCTGTGGCATTTTGGTTGTTCCTAATGAAGATGTTTCCCAACTCTGGGTTTTGGATTTTTTTCTCATGGACCAGCACGGTGATCTTTGTTTTTATAAAGCTCTGCAGGTTGTTTCACAGTACCAGCATGGTTCCAAACTTCTGTTTCTCAGAGAACGTATTTCACCTGGATGCTTTGAGACCTTTCCTCAAAATGGTGTGAACGGCATTTGTTGACAATATAGATAGAAGACTGGTATGATTGACATAAAAATGCCCTAAAGTGGAAATGGGGAACCTCCATCCTGGCCTGTGGAAGTTCTCCATCTGGCCTACAAGCTGCTTCTACAGACCTTGTTCCTTCTCTGTCTGGCTCTGTGTAAGAACCTCATAAGAACATAGCCATGCTGGATCACACCAACGGTCCATCTAGTCTAGCACTCTGTTCACACAGTGGCTAACCAGCTGTCGACCAGGAACGAGTGCAACATTCTTATCTCTGATCAAGCTTTCAAGCTTTAAATATTTTTTAGAGTCGGGCTGTACTTTGCATGCTTTAAAGTTGTTACACTGGGGTTTTCTCCTGAGTAGACATGCGTAGAGTTGCTTGTACCCTTGTGACCATGCTTAGAATACTGCATAGTTTTGGTCAACACACCTAAAATTGATATTGTAGAGCTGGAAAAAGTGCAGAAAAGGGCAACCAAAATGTTCAAGGGATTGGAGCATCTCCCCTATGAGGAAAGGTTTAGCTTGGAAAAAAGGAGATTGAGGGGAGACATGATAGAGGTGTACAAAATTATGCGTGATGCAAAGAAAGTGGATAGGGAGACATCTTTTTCCCTCTCCCATACTAGAACCTGGGGTCATGCCATGAAGCAGATTGGTGGGAGATTTAGGACACATAAAAGAAAGTACTTCACACAGCACATAGTTAAACTATGGAATTCACTGCCACAAGATGTAGTGATGGCTATAAAAGGGGCTTGGTGGATTCCTGGAGGAGAAGCCTATCAATGGCTACTAGTTATGATGGCTATGTGCTACCTCCATATCAGCAGTAACCCTATGTACACCAGTTGCTGGGGAACTTGGGTGGGAGGGTGCTGTTGCACCGTGTCCTGCCTGGTTGAAAGCTGGTTGACCACTGTGTGAATAGAGTGCTTGACTAGATGGACTCTTGAGGCATGTCTACATCAACCATTTATCCCAGGATCATCCCTGTGCATACAAATGACACATAGGGGATCCTGGGAGCAGGCAGGGACGATCCCTCCATTTTCATGGGATAATCCTTAGGTGTAGAAAGAGCTATAGTCTGATCCAGCATGTCTCTTCTCATGTTCTTATGAGTTTCCTCTGGCCTGCCCACTTTGCTTTGGCCACAGCCACTCTCTCCTTGGCACTGCCAGCTGTGCCCTTAGCTCTGCCCACTGCTAGAATATGCCCCCCCAAACCCTCCCCAAATTGGAATTTGATCCTCCAGCTGAAAGAGGTTCACCAACTATACCATAAAGGTTGCCTATGCCTATTTCTTGGGCAAGCAGGTGCTGGAACAGCCCCACCAAAGAGGCTAAGGATGAACTAGAATACACCATTTGAAGGAGGTAGGTTTGAAAGAATAGGTGGCCAGGAAAAAAAAGGGCAAAGTGAAGGATAGAAAAAGAGCAAACAAATTCAGGTCTGTTTCCTTCCCAACTTTTCTGATTTTTATTTTAGAATAATTTTGGTGGCTACTGATGCTGGAAAACAATTCAATACATTCTTTTGTCTTTTTACAAATTAAATCATTTCAATTAACTTTTAATTTAAATGTTACTGAAGTGTTCCTCATAATGGTAATTTCCGTGAAAAAGCAATAATGTAATTTCCCAACAATGCTTGGTGGATAGCCAATGTTAGCAGTTGGAATATATAGAACAAAAGCCACTGCCCTGCCCCTGAGTTTTCATTGCACTCCTACTTCCTCTTCTTCACAACGGAAGAGGTTTCAGCTGTGTTTCTTTTCTGAGAAGGTTGGACGATCATTGTTTCTTTCTAAGGCAAGTCCTTTTTATGACAAGCTGTAACTGGGTCAAGAAGCTGGAAAGAGGTAAGCCCCGGTTCCCAATGGAACTGTATTTGTTGCATTTCCAACATTATAATACAGGAGTCCCCAACGTGGTGCCTGTTGGCACCTCCATCGGCAACCATGAAGCACTTCACTGCCTGCTCCCTCCAAAAATGAATTTTCATTTTAAAAAAAACACCTTAGACAATACAGTGCCAAGTTCTCGCTCCTGTTCCTGCACCTGTTGCAGATCAGCTGTTGGCAGTCAGACAGAGATGGAAGGATTTGCTTTCTGGTCCTGCCCAATCTTCCACCCCCCTTTGCTTTCTCCTTATTTCTAGCTTCTAACCTCACTATTTCTCTCTTGAGTCATCAGCTGTAGAATTAAATAGTATTTCGAAGCTGTGTCTTCTGGGATTGATTTCTCCCTTAAAGCTAGATGCCTACAATACAAATGTCATGTGCCAACCAATCAGTTCACTTATTGTTAAATTCTTAATTACAATGTTCAATGGAGGGTACAATAAGACTCAGGAAAGGGAATTTACATTCCCATTCTTTGTAATTTATCATAGTCTTTCTGTGGGTCTTTCTCTGGGTGGGTTCGCACGACAGGCTAACCCACGATGGGTGTTAAAATATGCAATGTGGATTGTTGCTGTGCCTGACATGACAGGGTGCAACACCCATAGTGCATAGCTTATTTCCCCCATTTCCCCTTGGTCCTCCAACTGACTCTGACTGGCATCCCAGGGGACTTGGCAGTAAAACCCGTCTTTTCTGCTGCTGAGTTCTCTGTACCCGCTCCAATTGCGATCATGGTCGGACTATCAAACTAGCTGCGGTGAGAGCAATCTTAGGGTTAAGTAGAGCATGTGCACTTTTGAATCTAGCAGAGGGGAGGTCAACATGGAGAGCGGTGGGCTAGGTTGGGGACCCCTGTATTCCACCGATCAAAGCCTGGGTACCCACTTGGTAAGTGGGTAATTCTAAGTGTTCCCTCTGATAAGGGGGGGGGGAGTTTGGAATTATCCACTTACCAATGGCAAACACACAATGGCAATAAACTGAAGGGGAGGGAAATAAATAATAATAATAATAATAATAATAATAATAATAATAATAATAATAATAATTGTGCAAAAAGGAGCTGGATTTTTTTATTTTTTTTTTAAAAAAAGACTCCACCTGCTGTTGGAGCTACAATGGAGGTGGGTGGGGACAAAGTGCCCTGACATTCAGGCACATTTGGCAGAGCTCTTATTAGCAAGGGGAAAGGGGGCACTGGAAGCAGCTTGGCCAAAATTGTGTCCATGCTTGGGAAGAGTGACAGGGATTTCTGCCACTCTTGTCAAGCAGCTCGCTGCCCAATGCCCTTTACCCATGATGGGTTGGCATGTCTGGGTTTGGTAAAACAACCCCCTCCTCCCTCCCCATCCCCTTTCCTTTTGTGTCATGTTTTTTTAGATTCTAAGCCTGTGGGCAGGGACTGTCAAGAAATATTTTTGTAAGACACCTTGCGAGTCTTTTTGGCTGAAGGGCGGGATAAAAATGCTAAACACACACACACACACAAACAGGCCATGGGTTATCAGGCTGGCTTCCTTGGGAAAACAACTTACCTTGATAAAACAGTGTGGGTTCGCACAACATGCTAATTTACCATGGGTTGCTCAAGCAAACATTCGCACATTGTGCGAACACAGGTCGTCAGTTTCTCGTCCATGTGCTATAGCTGCAATATTGACATGCTTCCTGATTTGCCTACAACCCTTTGGAGACTTGAAGCCTCAACATTGTCAGTTGATCCCCTCAGTGTTGGATTATAGATTAATCACACACCGTGAGGAGGGGGGGAACCCTGTCCTGTGTTATGTTTATGTTACAGAAGCTTAATGGAGCTTCCATTGGTGACAATGGGAGCATTTCTTCCAGGTGCAGGACTTGGAGCACTCAATTTGTTATTTATAAACCTCCTGATACATACTAATTCTCTTAATATTTCTATAAGATTTTCTTCATTGCAGTCATGTTTACCCTGTCAGCTTTCCTCATTTCCTATTGTTGCAGCATTTTACACTTTTGTTTCACTTTTTACAAGAAGTGGGTAGGAGGTAGTTAGAGAAGTGAGTTAGATAATTTAAACCTGATTTGTGACAGACTGGGTGGGGGTGGGGGGGTCGGGGAGAGGAAGTCACAACTCATAAGAACATAATGATTGCTGTTCTAAATAAGACCAATGCCCTGCCTTGCCTAGCATTCTGTTCCCACAGTGGCCAACCAGAGGCCTATGGTAAACCCACAGCAGCACATGAGGCCAACAGCTCCCTCCTGCTCATGTTACCTAGCAACTGGTATTCGGAGGCATACTGCTTCAGATACTGGAGATAATATATAGCCATCATGACTAGTAGCCATTATCCTCCATGGAAATCACTTGTGAATCTCCTTTGGAATAAATTATTTGAGATCACAAATTGAAGGCTGTCACACAATGAAATTATCCAAATTGAAGTCTGTCACACAATGAAATGGCCCCAAATATTTTGCAGCCTGAGGCAAAGAAACAAATGGTGCACACCCAAGTTTAAGTTGCATTGTACCCAAAGCCCAACAAATTCTTTTGGCCTCTGAGGCAGAAAACCCCATAAATTCCTCTCCTCTTTCCTGGCAGTAAAAAAAGAATAATAATTAAATAATTAGCTATCTGCTGCCTTTCATGGCACTCAAAATCAGCTGGCTGAGGTGGCTGTCTCATTCTGCCTAATGCTAAGGTCAGCTCTGGAATGGTAAATGTAAGGTCCAAGCGGCAGGTGTTAACTTGCTTTATAACTTTTGGGAAATTGCCATATGTTCCACTGGTTAAGTGGGCATAATCGCAAAGGACAACCACCTGTGTGGCCATAGGAATTAAATGTAATGAATTAGTGTACCTGATCCCTGAAAAGAACCCCACCTGAGCACACCTTATCATGGGCAAAATCAAATAATGTTAATCTAGATTTGCTTGTAGGGAGCATTGTGATAGCATACTAAACAAATCACTAGCTGAGATTTGATTAATCAAAATAAATGTGGTTGACTCACGCGTAAGATTTTTTTGGACTAATCAAGGGCAATCTGTTAGAAAGGCAAGCCTCTCTGTTTGGGTCCTGTATGGTCTTGTGTGATATTAGGCTAATAGCTAGAGCCTGGATCTAGGCTGCAGAGTTAGGCATACTGGTTCAGTGTACACAGTTCTTATAAGATGGTGAGCATTGACAGCATCAATCACATGTTATGGAAGATAGAGGGAAGGTATGGATTCAGACAAGTGATTGGTGTTGTCAAAATTAACCATGCCAAGAAGTTATTAGGAGTTGTGTTCATGGACCTTTTCCCCTCTGTTATAAAGGCTGTTTAGTGATTATAACGTACAGTGCATGCAGATTTATGGACTGGAGCCAGTATCTTTTACTGGACTAATTTTCTGGGAATAAAAATGGAAAGGGAAGTGTTCTGGTAGTGGCATTAACCTTCCTTTGAATAAGATGGATAAATCAGACCACATTTTCAAATGACCTATAAAAAAGACTAAACGGCAAGAGGACTGTGCAGTGTTAGGTCTTAGTATTTGAAATGGTAGATACACAGGATGTAATAGATTACATTCGTGTAATAGATGTTGCTACTTAATGCTAGGATGAATAAGGTAGAAGTATGCATTCATATACTAATGAAACAGAGCTAGAAATTGCAGACAAACAAGGGGGGAAGAGTAGGTATGATGGAGCTCTGTGTATAGGATTGCAGCCGATGTCCCACTTATTTTTTAACCCACTTCTCAACAGAACTCAAGGGGGTGGGTTTGCATGGCACTTTAAGCCATGCTGGTTTATAAGCTACTCACAATAGCTTATCTCCCACACAATCACACAAAAAAGCTATTGTGCATAGCTTATTTTCTCCCTCCTCGCCCCTCCTCCCTCTACAGTCCTCTCATGCAGCTGGATGGTATCCCAGCTTCCTTTGTTTTGGAAACAAAATCCCAGCATCCCCTGCGCCACTGCTACATCACCGGCATCTCTCTGATTGGCCTATGTCGTGCTAGGGGTGTATTCTTCTGTTTCCTATCTCTGCCGGATCCCCGCCATTATTGGCGTATGCCAATTGTTAGCCATTTTTCTCTCCCCCCTCCAACTAGTGGTGTCCCGATTCTCAAGGCATTCCCCCCAGTTGATTAGCGTGTCGTCCGAACTCATCCAACGTCTCCTCATGGGGAGCCTCCAAATGCTGTACTGGATAACTGTGTGACTTTCTTTTTTCACAGAAAAGTGATCAGAAAAGTAAAAAGGCGTGTGTGGGCTGTAACTTCATGGAACTTTTCAGGACAGTTGCCAAAACTCACACATAGATGTCCTTTGTGGGATGCACCCGATGCATGGCCAAAACCCTGTGCAGCAGCTGCCACCCAATCGAGAAGGTGTTTCACTAGGGAATTTGTAGAGCACTTTTGGCTAAATAAGCCACCGTGATTGGGGAAAAACACTCACAGACTGAACGATAAACCATCATGACCTATTCAGAGAAATAAACCATTGTGGCTTATTGTGACTGGCTTCACACAGCACTCTATCTGATGATGGTTTATTTTCCCAGAACAACCCATGATGGGCTAGCATGTTATGTGTGGGATGTCCCCCACAACATGATGGTTTATTTCCTCCACCTAAGCCACTCTGAGAACCCATTGTCTGCAGTAAGGGTTATTTTACCTATAGTGGATTAGTGTGTTGTCTGTTGCACCAGTATGGGTTACAGAGATTACCTACAGAACTGCTCAGCAAGAGTGGCCAAAAATGCTGTGGCCGCTCTATTCCTCTCAAGTGATCTATATTCCTGCTGCAAAGGAAGCTGGTATACCTGTTTGACTGGGTGGGAGGACTACAAGAGGAGGAGGGGCAAGGGGTGTGTGTATGTGTGTGTGTGTTTGTGTGTGAAAAACACTACTCTGTGTAGATTGTTTGCCTGATCGTCTGATAGGAGCACAGTAAGTTGTTTGCAAACAACATAACCCAGTGTTGTTTGCCACCCATCATGGGTTAGTGTAATGTGTGAACCCAGCCAATATACAGAGTCCCCAGGCAGCTTCCCATTCAGGCACTAACCACTCTTAGCTTGATCAAAGTTGCTAAGATCATCATTGTTGTGATCCTTAGAGTAAAGCTGGGAACGTAAATGTAATAAATAGTAATGCTACATATGGGTAGAGTATACATTCAAAGCACAGATCAGTTGTGATTTATTTGCAACCACTTTACTTTGTTTTCTATTTTGAACAGAATGGCTACCCAAGAGACGTCTGGAGAAGACCCTAGCAGCAGCATTTTTGAGCTGGATCCCTCTTACATAAAAGCTTCCAAATTGAATTTTGATTTTCACATGCTGGCAGAAGAAATGGAAGAGGAATACCAGAAAATCCGTGAACAACTGCAAAGGGGGTTTAATTCTACAATGAGAAGTGAAGCCAAAAGGTTAAAAACCTTCTTGTCCCTGCCACCTGATAATTTTAATTCAACCTGGGCTCCCTCAGAGATGGCTGCAGCTGGCTTCTATCACACTGGTGTTAAGACTGCAATTCAGTGCTTTTGCTGTGGGCTAGTTTTGCTCACAAGAAAAATCAGAAAAACCCCTTATGTAGAACATAAGAAATTTTGGGCTCAGTGTGAATTTATTTTAGGGAAAGAGGTTGGTAACATCCCCAAGTTTGAGGTTCGAGTTCAGAATCTGGAGAAGAGCTCTTCAAAAATCATGAAGAGGTATGAGGAGGTGGAGGCAAGACTTGAATCCTTCACTGGTTGGCCATTCTATGCCAAAGAAACACCACCTGCTCTGCTGGCTAATGCTGGATTTTTCTTCACAGGTAAACTCAAAGGAAATTTATCCTGACCAAAAACTATCTTTCTGATTCCTAAAATAATTGCCTCTAATATTTATTTGAGATTCATCAACTTAACTTAACAACTCCATTGTATTTTGTAAAGTGTCCCAATTGCCAGATTGTAGGAAGATGCCATATACATATGATTATAATAATATCAATAACCCTATTATTATGTGCCCTCACCCTCATATATATTATTATTATTTATTTATATAGCAAATATAGTTAGCTTAAGTGTTCCCTGTTCTTATTACACTGCTTTGCCTTCCGGTAGGCTAGTTCAAAAGCACCAAGGCATAAAATTATACACTCAAACGTGTGTAATTTTATTATTATTATTATTATTAATAATAATAATAATTTATTTATATAGCACCATCAGTGTACATGGTGCTGTACAGAGTAAAACAGTAAATAGCAAGACCCTGCCGCATAGGCTTACATTCTAATAAAATCATAGTAAAGCAATAAGGAGGGGAAGAGAATGCAAACAGGCACAGGGTAGGGTAAACAGGGACAGGGTAGGGTAAACAGGCACTGGGTAGGGTAAAACCAACAGTATAAAGTCAGAACAAAATCAAGTTTTAAAAGCTTTAGGAAAAAGAAAAGTTTTTAGCTTTATGTAAAATTATTACATAATTTTATTATGTGCAGGTATAAAAGACACCGTTCAATGCTTTGTCTGCAGTGGAAATTTGGGAAATTGGGAAGAAGGTGATGATCCTTGGAAAGAACATGCAAAATGGTTTCCTAAGTGAGTAATTTAAAGGGCAGTCCTATGGTCTTTTTATGTTATGGGCTGCTACACCAGGGCCATGCAGAGGCACCAGCAGAAGAACAATAGAAGCAAAGCAATGCCAACAAACATGCCTGTAGCATCCCTGGTGACCACAAGGTTGCTTGCCACCGATGCCTCCCCTTTATCCCTGACAGAATGTGCCAACCCCATCACAGTCAGCTAACCCCATGACAACATTCTGCTCTGGGGCGGTATAGAAATGTAATAAATAAATAAAATAAATAAACTCTTTCAGACAGAGGGCTGAATTCAATTTCAGAGAAACTCTCGGGGCTGCATTCCACCAGAAGGTGAGACCAAAGGCAGAGAGGGTGGGACCAAAAGTGGTGTGGCCAAGAAAACCACCACCACCAACAACAGTATGTTGTAACTTAAAGGTCTTGATGCCTTTAACTACGTTTTAGGAAAAGCATTCCAACTTTTTAGAATGGGGGGAAAAAACTGCACAGTAGCTGAGAAACCACCAAACAATCAGTAGTCAGGAGAAAGGGGGTATCCTTACACAACACATAGATAAGTAGAAAGACACTACAGTGGGCCTATTCAGACAACACACTAAGCCATGGTTAGGCTGCTAACCCTTTTGCAGCAAATGGTTGGTGACTGAGATCCAGTTAATCGTTATTAATACTAGAAATCTTACCGAGTATTAAAAATGTATAAAGTAGTTACCCATAATATTTTGTTTATTATTTTATAGATGTGAGTTTCTTCAAAAGGAGAAGTCGAAAGAAGAAATGAAAGAGTATATTCGAAATTATTGTGGATTTGTTGGTGTTATGGTATACTTATTTTGCCCTTATTCTTTTGAAATGATAGAACAATAGCTAGATTTAAGAAAAAAAGATCTGGTGGCTCTGCAAATGCTGCCAAATTAAATTTGAGGTGTAAAATTAAATACATTAATGTTTATTTGACTAGAGGCAACTACTCAGGTATGCTATTGCCATATTTGAAATCTGATGTAGTACAGGAGATTCAAACCAGGCTACAAGAACATTGAAAATTAACTGATAAAAACTTTAAACACTGCCAACTGTGTAAATAAAAGTAGCTTATTGAAATAGAAGTTGTCCATGTGGGGGAAAAATGTTAGTGAAGATGAGGCTCAGATCCAGGACTGAGGTGGGCCCTTGTCATAGTGCTTCTGCTGAACACCCTCTTATGCTGGTGGGATCTCCTACAGTAGTACTCTCCCCAGTGCCATTCCTTATTAGGGGCTGTCTATTCACTTTATTTGCCCCACAGTGGCTGTGCAGTGGTGCTGCATCAATTATATGACACAGCTGCCTACTCACAGCCATCATGGGGCTTTCCCCTGAAGCAGCAAGTTCAAAAAGACAGGGACTCGGCCTGACTTTTTGTTTTGAAACAAGGTCATCACGAACCTTCCACCATGTGATCTCACTTCGGTGTCAAGCTGGGAGCATTCTCGGGTGGATGGTGACTGCTGATAGGTCACTGGAAGAGCAGGAAGGCTGGGCAGAGGGCGGGCCTGATGAGCTGAATGGCTGCTGCAAAGCCCGCATTCCCTCCTGCTGTGGGAATTGCCCGCCTGCAGGAGTGATACCATGGGGTTTCAAGAGGAAGGAGTGGGAAAGCAGTGCTGTGAAGACACCCACTTAGTCTTATTAGTTACTGGGTGACCATTTTAATTTTACTCAGTGCATCCCAGATTTTTAAAATTTTACCCATAATGATGTGATCATCATACTGGGCCACTTTGGGAAATTAAAGTAGCAGCTCTGAGTGAAAGTCTGTGGGAAATTAAAATGGCAAGTCGCTTGGTGCTGAGTTCTGGGAAAAGTGTTTTTAAAATGGCCCCCAAGGCAGCTGCTATTGGTGGATCCTACTCAGATGATGCATCTCAAGCAGCTGTGTCTCTGGGCAAACCTGTGGCAGGTTAAGGAAGAGTTATCTGAATCAAGCCTATTTCAGGCTGTCCTCATGGCATCTGTGGTTTAATTAAACACAGTCAACAGAATTGGTTTATGGGACTGCAGCCCATGCAGTAACTGAAGCATCAAACTAATAGAAGAAATGGAGGGATACATAGAAGTGTATACTAATTTTAGACTTTTGTTCTCTTTAGGGAAAGCATTTTGCACGATCCTTTGGGAAGATATTGCCCTCCAATACAGGTACTTAATGGAAATAGACCTATAATTGAAATAGTGGTGGCGGTGGTGCAGATGATGTTGATAATGATTTCCCCACTCCTAGAAGTTATTGACCCTCCAAAGCAGCATTTGATGTAGGATGACCACTTACACAACATCAAAAAAGAGGAAATGCGCAATCCCCCCAAAAGAGTACAAATTGGGCTTATGTTAATTTATATAGATGCAAATTTGAAAATGATTTAGAAATAAATGTAGAAATTTAACGAATTTAGAAATAATTACTATAGCTTAAATAGAAATATGTCTCATACTGGGATATATTGTGACCTGGTGAGCTGTGTGTTTGCTCAGTTGGCAAACTGTTGCTAACTGTTGATGGTTAACTTCAAGGTCTTTCATATGGTTCTGGACTTGGAACAGATAGCCCTTCAAACAGAAGTCTCTTTCCTGTAAAGTAATCCTAATTCAATGTGGCACAAGGGGCTGCAGCTTGCAGAGAAAATCAGCTACCTTCCCATGCACAGAGGAGCACTATGCATATGTTCACAGGTTTCTATGGATCCTTGCCCATATAATTATTAGTTTTCTGGTTGTTATTGTGGTGGCAGTGATAATGATGTCTGAAATCCTATACATATCCTGTTGAGTTCAATGGTGTTTACTCCCTGGTCAGTGAGGGTTTGACTGCACTCAAAAGCTGTGGTTAAATTTTCCAATGGGGGTAGTTGTTATGGCAGGGACCATCATTCAGAATATTTGGAGTACAGCAGAGGTGCGCCATAGCTTCTTGCTACATGTGAACCCAATGAAGGTGGGTTGTTGGGGTGGTTGGCAAGCTACCCACAATCCTAAAACATCCTCTGGGGTTTGGGTGGCTTGTCAACCATCTCAACAAACAACCCTTGGTAGGTTCACATGTAATGTGATGCTGCCATGGTGGGGGCACTGCAACCCACCAAGGCTAATAATGGTTAATGATAATGCGTAGTTGATTTTTCACAAAGATCTGAAAAGTTTAAGACCTCTCTCATTCCAGGATAACTAGCTTGTCTCAACCTAAATAAAAATATTTTCTCTTATCATAAAAAGACATGTGTGGGAGTGATTAGCTGTGTTCGCATTTAATGCTAAACCAATATTAATGTTAAACATGGTTTGTTGCTTTAACCATGAATTTTCTTGCAGACAAGCAAACAAATAGCTGCTTGTTTTTGCTGTTTCTGGCTTGTTTCTCTCCTGCTCATTTTGCCAGCCTTCAGAGCAGTTTCATTTTTAGGTAGACCATGCTGGGCACCTCTGTTTCAGGATAGACAGCAGCACAAGTAAGCTTTCTCTGCCATGGGATGGTGGCGGCTAATCCTGACACAGAGGGTGGATGTGGGCTTTCCAGAGGCCATTCAGCTCTCCAGGCCCATCCCCTGCCTTCTGCTCAGGTGGATGACAACCAGTCAGGGGTTGCCATCTGCCCGGGAATGCCTCTACTGCAATGCCGGAGTGAGGTTAGACGGCCGATGCGCCATACTTGCCTCACTCCAGCGAAAAGGTCAGGGTGAATCCCTGACTTTTTTAATTCATAGCATCACGGGAAAGCCCCGCGATGGCTGTGTGGTGGGTGCTGCACCGTATAACTGACGCAGCACCACTGCGGGGCTTTCAAAGTGTATAGGCAGCCCCCATAGCTTATGTGCAAACCAGGCCGTTTGACCGGTTCCTTCACTGGGCCATTTAAAACAACAACAGAACATCCTTTTCTTTTATTATGAAGCTGGGGAGGCCATCATGTGCCATCTTTTCATCTAAACATTGTGGCTAATAGACAATGCCCCAGGTCTTTCTAACTTGTATGATGTCTTTGGTAGCAAAAGGGGATTCAGAACCTATCTTAAATATCTATGAAGATGAAGGCGTCCGGATGGATTCATTTAAAACTTGGCCACAAGCAGCACATGCTGATCCCACTATTCTGGCTAAACTTGGATTCTTCTACACAGGTCAGTTCACTTGTTATGGAATTCTGTTGGATCCTAATAGGTCATAGCCATGCTTGCGTCAAACTCTTGTGGGACCAAGGGTCCAAGACACTTTAATGGGGGGAACAGCTCTGTGGGCCAATATCCTATTGTGTAGCTGCATCCATATCCCTATGGACTACAATAAATGAGAAAGTGCTTGTGGATGGGGATGCTCCAAGTATGCATCTGTAATCCCATACCAGGAACACATTGCTGGATTCCAATTAACGTTTGCATTCAAAAGGTTCTTTTTTTTGTTTAGCTATAAATATTTAGATGCATATCCTTTTAGAAGTTATCTAAATATTAATAATTACTGAGCAATCCTATACTCTCAGGCTGTGACAAGAGTTATGCAGTGGTACATTTTGAAGTGTAGGCGCTCGTCATGACAGTCTTCATAGACACACCCCTAAGGAGATTCTAAAAATGCTGGTGTTAGATCAATGTTCTTTTCACCCAAGGACGAGATCCAAACAGCCCTTAAGCACGACTCCACCATTCCAGCGACAGAGGGTTCAAAAGCGCTTTATTGATTAGTAATCAAGGCCTGGTCTCTTCAAAGGGAGCAATCAGACAAAAGACATAGGGAATATGGTACAGTATTTGAGCTTTCAAGGGGCAGGGCCCAGTAGCAGCATTAACCAATCAGAACATAACACTGAGGCATAGCTAATTATGCTAAACAGTCCTGTGAACAATACCTTTGGCCTGACAGTAAGTAACAAAAGTTAACCTTGACACAACAGCATTTGGAATAAAGCTGGAGCCAGGATTCTTGTTTATATTAGATAAGAAGGATACAAGGATGCACACAAGGAGACATTCTCATACAGGGCATCATGACATTTTGCTTGGTGTGCAATGGAGACTTTACAGTTTCCTGTTAAAAATGGAGGTGGTTATGCTAACACTGGTAGCTGTGTTGAGCCATCCCTTTATGAGTGTTATATGTATTAAACTACTATATGTATTAAAGTATGGAATTTGCTACCACAGGATGTAGTGATGGCCATAAATTTGAATGGCTTTAAAAGAGGGTTGGAGAAAGCTATCAATCAATGGCTACTAGTCCTGATGGTTATATGCTACCTCCAGTATCCGAGGCAGTAACCCTATATACACCAATTGCTGGGGAACATGGGTGGCAGGGTGCTATTGCACCTGCATTCTGCTCCTGGGTTCCTGGTCAATAGTTGGTTGACTCTGTGTGAACAGACTACTGGATTAGATAGACCCTTGGTCTGATCCAGCATGGCTCTTCTTATGTTCTTATATATGTAAAGCAAATGGTATCAATTTTCCAATCAAGACCAAACTGCTCCAAAATACTTTGTATTCCATCACAGGGATAGCTCATAACAATATACTATTGCTAGGAAAATCCATTTCCCCCCAGCTGGAAGATCTGTTGCTAAGCTCAGAGGGAACAAGGAAGTCTGAGGAGGGTGGCAGCACCCAGAGAGGTCTGCTCTCCTCACAGTCCAGAGTTAACAGAGAGAGGAGGGGCCACAGCCCATCAAACCCCTCAAGTCCCATCTCAAGGCTGGCTAAAGCCAGCTCCTACTAAGAGCGTCATCACACAGGGGGAAATCACATTTGCTTACCATCACTTCTCCATCCGTGCATTTGTCCCTCATTACTTCCTCTTTTGAAAGAGGACATAAACAATTTGCATGTGGCCCATTCAGTGGGACATTTTGATCCTGCTGCTTTTCCTGCACACAGCAACTTCCATCTTTAAAAATAAGTTGGACTTACTGGGTTTTTTTTTGTTTTGCGAAGAAGGCTAGAAGGGGCAGGAGGTGTGTGGGAGACAGACAACATTGTGAGAGGGCAGCGTAAAAATCTATGAGTGCCCAGTAACGAACATGCAATAAAATGCTAATCTGATGGTGCTCTAAGACTTGGCATGCTAGTTTAAGGATAAATAAATATAAATATGTTATCAGGAATAACTACACCATTGTGTTATTGCCTTCTTGCAGGGAAGAAGGACATTGTACGGTGCTTTTCCTGTGGTGGAAGCATAACAGATTGGGAAGAAGGTGATGATCCTTGGACAGAGCATGCTAAATTTTTTCCTCAGTAAGTGACTGTTTGAGGCAGTGTCTTACTTAACTGCCTTCCCCAACCTCATGCTTGCCAGATGTGTTGGAGTAGAGCTCTCATAATCCAGATGTGCTGGATGAGATATTCCATCATCCCCAGGTAGCAGCATCATTGGCCACATTGGCCAGGGGTGATAGTCTTTGTAGTCCAACACATCTGGAGGATGCCAAGTTATGAAAGGCTGCATTACCTGAATTTCCAAAGTCCTGAAAATGTCTTTGATAGCCATATATTTCCCCTTTAAAACTAGCCATGACTTATTTATATATCTCAGTGGGAAGCAACTTCATACAACTATGGACAATAAGTCATAGCTTCTTCTTATAGCTCTTCTTTCCTCAGTAGAGGAAACCTGTTTCAATAAAGCTTCTTCATAACACTTAACATAGGTGGGGAAGTGTAGGAGGAGAAATGCTCCCTGAGATATGATGATTCCAAGCCATGAAAGACCTTAAAGCAAAATTAACACTCTGAAACAAGAAACTGGTGCAATTGCCAGAGTACCTACAGTTATATGCTTCCCCAAATTCAACCCACTGCTATGAAGAGACTTGTCAATGGCTGTGGCATTCTACACCATCTATTATGTCTGAACTGTCTTCAAGGGCAGCCCTAACAAAGCACATCATAGTAAACAATCCTCAACATTCCAAAAAAATAGATGATGGATGCAAGATTTTAAAAGAATATATGTTCATATTCACTATTTTCGTTATTATAAATCATGTTCTTAGTACAACTTACATTAAGTATTGACTGGTATGTGTGTGTAAATATAACTATTTATAGAGAGAATGATAGATACATAGATGGATGGAATTATATTGGTTTAGGGCACAATGCTATCCAGATAGTTGGCAGCCTCTGAACTTGGAGGCTGACAAGTTTCCAACATAGGGTGCGAGGAGGGTGGAGGCTCTGTGCTCCAGCTGCCCTGCATTTCTACTAGATGGGCAATTTCATTGCCAGGAGGTGGGGAGCATAGGATTTGAAACTGTATATTGTATACCTTTATATGATAGTATTAATTCAATTTACTTTTAAATATCTTGTAAGCAAACTGTATAGCTCCAAGAACGTCAAACAGGCTTCTCAGAGCTCAGAGCCATTCTCTAGGTCTGATGTGAAAGAAAGAGAAGCGACCATAGAGGGCAAATTCACTAATGCCACTTCGATGTTTCAGGCAAAGTGTCAGGGTTTCATGGCTTAGTGTCACTGTCATACCATGCCGATGGAATATGAACACTACTAGAATATGAACACATCTAAGGTGCTGTTGCACTCTTTTCATGATCCCAATAATATATCTACCCTTTTAAAATGAATTATAGTTGTAAGCAATCAGATCCAGACTGGAAGACCTCACTGGAGAAGATCCAAAGGCAGGCAGAGGCTGAGTCATGGCATGAAAAGGTAAAAGATTACACAGCTGGAATGTCATATGATACTTTGTTTATAATGTAAAATAACCTCCATTGATGAGTGAGGGACTACCTTGTACACCCCAGTGGAAAACATTTTCCAAATTCTTCATCCCAGATCTTATGAAATAAGTGATCCAAATTCAGAGGGGAGTATCCTTTTGTGCCCATGTGGCAGTGGGAATGACTATTTTTGCAAAAGGGAATTTGCAATTCTACAAGCAACACAATGAACAGAAATGCTCATTTCTGGCACAGGGCTTGTCAGTCGAGCTCACAGAAGAGACACCACTGACCTGTCTGTCCTGTTTCTCCTTGTTTCTGGCATTTTTAAGAACTGCAAAATCCATGTTGCACAAGTGGTCACTCCCGCTGGCACCAGAGAAACAGTGAAAACCTAGAAGAATTTGGATTGTTTGGGTAGAATCCAATGTCACCTGAACAGACTTGCACATTGTCTATGGGACTGTCTCCTCACTTCTGACCTGTAGCCAACCCATCTTGAAAATATGCTCCAGAGAGTCCCCCAACACAACAGAGCAGATTCTAAGGATGTATGTGGTGGGGCTCCTTAGGGAATCTCCCTCCTTTGGCTTCTGCTGAGGGATGTGATTCCTTCAGAAAACCTTAGCTGAACTTCACCCTAAACAAAGGGAGTAAGCCTCAATGATGCTGGATGACACTTTTCTGAGTGAACATGAATAGGATTGTATTCTTAGAAACTTACATAGAATGAAATGAAAGATGTTGCATCTCCTATTTAGCCATTCTAATTAAAGTATCACTTGTTTTTCTAGCAAACAGATTGCAAACACCATTTGGGAGAGATAGAAGGTCTCAGTTCCACAATGCCTAGTAAGTACTTTGCCACACATACTTGGCTGGAAAAGAAACATAAGCCTATCAAATATACTTTTAGAGCCAATGCATGTGTAAACCCCAGCTTTTAATCCATCAATGAGCCTGTTGCATGAAATGTTTGCCACATAATTTGCATGCTACCACAAATCCACTTAACAGTGCGATCCTATGCATATTTACTTAAGAGTAAGTTCCACTGACTTCAATGAGCAGCTGAAGAAGAGGACTGTAATTCACGGAAGATTATGCCATAATTTTTTTTGCTACGCCACTTTGTTTGTTTGTTTAAGATGTCACAAGACACTTTATTGTTTTTATTTTCAGGTAAATGGGCTTAAATTTGCAGCCTAAATGTGGGTTCTGGAGAGGTATGCAAAACAGCCCAGTTACACATGTAAACTGCTTCACAGATTTGGCTCACATGAGAAGAAGCCATAAAGTGTTGTAAACCATTTCAATTGTTGTAATCCACACAGAGAGCTTTGCATTACAAGCCTGAATCAGATAATGCGCTCAACCAAGCAAACCATTCCTGGTTTGTTTAGATGCTTGTAGTAGTGGGAGGAGCCAAGCAGGCGTGACATGCAGAGTCCTAGCTTGCCATCCTGTGAAAACGTGGCCAGTGTGTTATCACAAAACATTACATAATAGGTAGGGATGTTGCAGAAATCGGCAAAAGAACCAATGAATCTGCCCTGTGGATTTCACAGTGGACTAGTTTTTTCCAAGTTGCCAGGATTCCATGGGCTCGCAGACCAATTATCTTACTTTCGGGAATTTTATGCAAGTTTAGTCATAGAAACTTTATGTAAAAAAAAACCAACTGGCTGAAAATGCACATTTCCCCATAGGCTAAACCATGAAAATGTGTATATGGGAGGGGGGATTTGCACATTTGGGGGGAATGATCTCCCTGACGAGGCTCGCCTGGCACCAACGCTGCTATCTTTCCGGCGCCAGGTTAAGACTTTCCTCTTTGCCCAGGCATATGGCGGCACATCTTAATTACCCACATGTTTAGTTTTTAATGGTTTTTAATGCTTTATGTGTGTATGTTCTGTGTTTTAGAATTTTAAATTTTGTATACTCGTTTTTATCTTAATTTTAGAATTTCTGTAAACCACCCAGAGATCCCTGGCTATGGGAGAGGTATATAAGTGCAATAAATAAATAAATAAATAAATAAATAATAAAATAAAATAATTAGTGCATTTGCAAAGTGCAAATTTGCACAAATTTGGGAAATTGGGAAAAAAATATCTGTCAATGAGCAGATGATGGAATGAAATGCAGACAGAATGGATTTTACAAAATCCTTACACCCCTAATTATCGGTGCTTCTGGGTGAAGCTTTTACTCTTCAATTGCCCTATCTCTTAAACATGGAATTTTACAGGGGACAGGGACCGGGTTGGTGGTGGTGAGTTCCAGACAGCATTGTCTTCAACTTGATTTCCCATGGATTCTTCTGTCTTTTTATAACCAGAAAAGAAAGCCAATAAAGAGGAAAGATGGAATAGCTGCACAATGTGAGCCAGTGTATTGTAGTGGCAAGAGAGTTGGACTGGAAGATCCAAGTTCTAGTCCCCACTTGGCCATGGAAATCCATTGGGTGACTTTGGGCCAGTCACAGACTCTCAGCCCAACCTACCTGACAGGGTTGTTGAGAGGATAAAATAGAGAGGAGGCGGATTATGTACGCTATCTTGGGTTCCTTAAAGGAGGAAAAAAGGTGGGATATAAATGTAATAAATAATATATTTTTTGGATTGGTACCACTAGGAGCCCTCAGTCTGGAAGCACCTTATGTCAGCTGAGCAGTTGTTTCACATAACTCACCCTGTTTATCTATTGTTCTTTCACAGTTGTGGCCTTTGATGAACATGAATGGCTTCAGGAAAAGCTCATAAAGGCATACAATGATATTACCTTCAGGAAAATGTTTTCATTTGGGGACTCCAGCCATTTTGCTATTGACTTGAAATTGCTCTTTGGGGACCTCACCATTGTCTGCAAGAACATCAACGATCAGCCATTGCAGCCAGTCATACTGCCTGAGGTCCTTGAGAGCTTTCATTCCATTACAGTTATTGAAGGGGAAGCAGGCAGCGGAAAGACTGCATTACTTCGGAAGATAGCTATTCTCTGGGCATCTGGATGCTGCCCCATACTCAGCAGATTCAAGTTTGTTTTTTATCTGTCCTTGGAACGAGACCGTAGCCTGGCTGAACGTGACCGTAGCCTGGCTGAACTTATTTGCCATTGGGTGGTGGAGCTGAAAGGGTCATTAACAGAAGACTCCCTGAAAACCATTTGCCAACGTTTAACAAATGAGGTCTTGTTCCTCTTGGATGATTATGATGAAATGAATGCAGTACCCCATGTCATCGAAGAACTGATTCAAAAGAACTATTTGAACAAACACTGTTTGGTTATTGCGGTTCGTACTAACAGAGTTGGAGGAATTCGCCAGTATGCAAACACGATTCTCAGCATCACAGAGTTTCCTCTGACTAGCACCCTCTATCTATTAAAAAAGCTATTTTCACACAACACTGCCCGTTTTGAAGACTTTTTCATTCATTTGTCCTCAGAGGAAACAATGCATGCCATGTTAAAGACTCCTTTATTTGCTGTGGCCCTTGCCGTGTATTGGATTCAGTATCCTAATGGCAATATGTTTGCAGGTACATTTGTTTTAAAAGCCTATATGCTGTACAGTTCATTGAAATATCCACAGGAGAGCGATCATCTCAAAGCCACGGTTTCCGCTTGTGGTGAACTAGCCTTACAAGGTCTCTTCAAATCCTGCTTTGAATTCACCGAGGAAGATCTGTCTGAAGTTGGAGTTAATGGAGATGATGCTCTCAGGTTTGGTCTCCTGAGCAAGTTCACTGCTCAAAGGCTTCGGCCTCTCTACAAATTCTTCCACCTTTCGTTCCAAGAATTCTTTGCAGGTCTAAGGATGAGTGAGCTCCTAGGTTCGGATGTGCATGGAGATGTGGAGAAAGGGCTGCAGTATCTGCAGCAAATCAACACGTTCGTGAAAATCAGCAGCCGCTATCAATATATCTTGAGATATGCCTGTAGTGATCCTTTCAAAGCGGTGCCCAAAATAATTTCCCACTTACTCAGTTTACTAAGTTGCAAGAAGTCATTTGAAAGCTGGTCAGAAAATGATGTTTATCTACAACAAACGCCCAAACTTCAGCTAATGCAACAAAAGCTTGCAATTGCTTCCTTTAGTTTGCAGCCAGAGCTGTATCATGCAAAATTCACTGAAATTGTGCTGAAACTCGCAATTGAGCTGGCCTATCAAAGCAACATGGTTCCTGTATGTGCTCCTCTGCTTTTACAGTTCCTCAGCGGAAAAACATTCCCTTTATATCTGTTTCCTTCAGGAAGTGGGTTCATAAATCACTTCTTTCTGGATTATCCAGAAAGTTTGTACTTACCAAGCAGATTTGAGAAATCTATTATTGGCAAAGAGGAAAATCAGGATATTTCTCTATTAGAAAGTTGTTATTCCAAATTGGGGGTTCCAGTTGTTGACCAAGAATATGCCCCTGGTTTTCAACTCCTCAGTTACTTTAGGCAGCAGCTAAATGAAAATATAGATTTGCACAATAGTGTTAGGACACTTTTCCCCAGACATCTTCCAGACTCCCTAATAGCTCCATTTGTCCATATGAAAGGCCATAAGAAGATCCCATCTTTGAAATTTGAAGTAAGCTATGTGAATTTTTTCCAAGCTCAGGACCTTCAGAATTTAGTGGCGCTCTTCTCCGTTTTTGATCGCATTGAACTCAGGCTGTATCACTGCAATAGTCTGATTGAAAGTATTAAACCAGCTATTGAACAGAACTTGGACTCTTTTAGAATCTGCAGTATACACACCACTGACTTGTGTGTAGTAGAAGAAAACCTACTTCTTTCCATGTCTTCACTTGAGTCTCTTGAAATTCATGGCAAGATGTCGATACCAGGTACAGTACAATACCCTTGAGTGGAATTGACTTCTCTCTGTATTGTCTTTAGTGCATGAGGGGTAGCTGTTTTAGTTAATTATTTATGCATTTCTTTCACTATAAAAACAGTAGTTTCCTTCTGTTTTGTCTTTTGTACAATAAACAAAATAAATGAATTATTTCAGGATAAATTAAATCATTATTGAAGGATAAAAATATGATAGCAATCCCATGATTTAGATATAAAAAATAGCCATTCATTTAAAACTTTGGCTCTAGAAATAATATTATTATTAATAATAATACTCCTTTTAATTGGAGCAATGTATCTGTTTCCATTTGTACGCATGCAGCCCAGTCCTGTGAATGATTACTCTGAAGTCAATGCCATTTGAATCAATGGGATTTATGCCTGAATAGGTCTGCACAGGATCAGTCTTAAATATGAGAGAGTTCTTCCAGAGGTTTCTGAAAACTAGAATTACAAATATACTTTTGCCCTATCTACAGTTGTAGTGAGTTTGTTATTGAGCAGAAATACAGACTTTACAGAGTTCCAATTCACCCCCTTTACTGCAGGGAAAATGATCAATTACCTCACCTGTTTGAGCTGCTGTTAATTTAAATGCAGCTTTATGCAGGTTTAATTTAATTTAATTAATTATTGCATTTATATCCCGCCTTTTTTCCTCCAAGGAACCTAAGGTGGCGTACATAATCTTACTCCTTTCCATTTTTATCCTCACAACAATAACCCTGTGAGGTGGGTTGGGCTGAGAGTCTGTGACTGGCCCAAAGTCACCCAGACGGTTTCCATTGCTGAGTGGGGACTAGAACCTGGATCTCCTGACTCCCAGTCCAACACTTTAGCCACTACACCACACTCATGCAGCAAGATCCTGTTGGATACGCCCTTGATACTCATAGGCTTCCAAACTTGTAGGCTTACGAATATCCACCAGAACGGAAGGTATGTTTTCGCCCACCTAGCTGAGGTGTCAGGGAGAATGAGGGAAAGAGGCTGGGTAGTCCTGGGGATATGGCGTAAGCCGTTCCCTCCCTACCCATCAGTACTCCCCCTTTCCCTTCCATCCGAGGTCACCTTTGCAACCTCAAAGAGGCAGCTAGCATGCTGTTTGTGAGAGGCAGGTAGCTCAGACTCATGGGTCTGAGGTTAGAGCGCAGTCTTCGGCCTCACATCCAAGAATCCAAAGTATTTTATAGGCCCTCAGATGGTCAAGGGGCCATAGGATTGCTCTCTAAAGAACTTAAATGGTTTAATATTATGACCATTCATAGTCGATTTATGTTTACTTTGCCTCTTGCCAAAAAACATTACTTTTGTTTTAATATAGTTGACAGTAAGGTGTTCTGTCTGGTAGAAAGTTTCAAATTTTTCAACAATTGTCTCAATCTAATCTGCGTTACAGATGAAAGGAACGTGTCATCTTCATATTATAATAAAAGAACCATAAACTGTTGTACAGTGGAAGAAAAAAAATCTTTAAAAAACCCTTTATGATGTCATTAATGTAAAAATGGAAGAGGAAGGGTACTAAAAAGCATAGACTCCTCGAACAGATGAAATTATATTTGATATATGCCCCCCAATTCTCACCTTAATCCTCATTTTTGTATCAGTGTACAAATTCTTAAACAAAATGAGAAGTATATGAGTCTGTAATAATGTAAGCAGTTGCGATTTCTATCCACTAAATCGAAAGCTGAAGTTACATCTACAAAAGCTACATAGACACAATACTTTGACCCTGCTGTGTATTTTGTAATTAGATGGCACAGAGTAAAGTAATGTTTAATGGTGTGTGTGTGCGTTTTCCTTTTTGAAAACCTACCGGGTTTTCAGCAATGACCTGGTAACTAAATGCCCATTCTTCCCATTTACTTAATAAATTTTGGGAGTTCCATCTAATAAGACTAATCAGTCTATAATTTCTGGGAGTTTTATTTCCTTTTTTTTATATATATATAGGAACAACTATAGTAGAACCCCCACCCTTTGGGAAACATACCCATTTTATTGATATATGTAAGTAATTTTGCAAAGATGGGGCCCACCAAGATGGATTCAGCTCTGAGGGTCTGAGGGTCTTTGACTTGTAACACATCATGTGTTTTCCCGCCCTTTCTATCTTTGGCAATGGGCAGAGAATTCTATTAGATATCCTATTTTACTCCAATTGCCCTGGGAAGAAGTCTAGGCTAAAATCTTAAACATATTTCTAGGGTGTATAAGCTGCATTGCACATAGTGGGACTTCGTTAGCAGTAAGCATGCATATGATTGAATTATAAATCTAATTAATTTAAATCTGATGTATGGCCATGTTCATCTATGTTCCAAGTCTGTTCTGGATCATTCTGTAGCATTTTATGGATTAAACACTGTTGTTGTTTTTTAAATGCAAGGGTTTATAAAAAGACCCCAATAACTTAATATAGAAATATGATGAGCAATTTAAAATGTAGAATCATTAGCTGGAAAACATAAGGAAACTTAACCTACACATTAGATTGCAGAGACCAATTCTGACTAATTAACTGTTTGCCTTGTGTATTTCAGAAACATTCCTTGCAAATTTGGACAAATATGCATTCTTGAAGGAGCTGATAGTGGATCTACCTGACAGTCAAAATATATTTGACATAATCCCAGAAGGCTTCAAAAATCTTCATAACATGGAGAAGTTGCTAATCTACCATGTTCAGTTTAAAGGCAGTTCTCCCAGGCTAGGTAAAATATAGGAGATAATTCCAATAAATGTAATGTCTACTCAGAAGTAAGCCCCACTGAATTCAATAAAGTTATTTCCAAGTAAGTGTGTACTGTGCAGGATTGCAGCCCATGTATGTAAGGTTGCAGTCCTCTGCCTTCTTTCCTGCAAGTAAGTCCCATTGAATGAAACTGGTTTCAATGGGATTTAAGTATGCTTAAATTATATCACACACTGTGAACACACAATCCAGCTAAAGTTAGCCGTCACAATTAGTTTGCTGTGATTTATGAAGCTCAGCTGCATATCTGGTTAAATGAGTGGGGTAACAAATGGGGTAGTGAGAATAATTTTTGGAGAGGCGACCATCATCCCTCACTGCCCCTTGCACACACCCCTTTCTCTGTGGAGGATTGCTTCCATTTGCTCAAAGTGAAGCTTTGCAGAAGAATACTGTTGAGAGCTTAGCCTCCCTTATCAAATTTCATGTCTTGAACTCACTGCTCCTCCAGTATGCATAACATTTCTTCTTGCCACTGTCCCTCTGACATCTCCAATTTCTAATATCAGGCTTGGAAGACAATCTGCAAAATGTTCAAAATATAGTTTCCCCCCCAAACATAATTGATTGACACAATTTGTTAGGGGTGTAGAATATTGCTTACATAAAATAGATTATTCACATTCTTTGAGTAAATCTACGCATGGTATCAGTAAAATCCTATGTGGTTGTAAATTACTTCGCATTGTAAAATATTTTTCCTTTTGCAGTTCAATTTATACGGAACTTTCGAAACCTCTCAGTTTTTCATCTGAAACATTCAGACTTTTCTGACTGGGGGGTCCTCATGGCTGCACTGTCTTCCTGCAAGATGCTAACAGAAATACAGCTCACTGGATTGCCTTTTGGGGAGGAAGACCTGTTTTCCTTTAGTAAGAAGCATTTAATGAGCAACTTAAAAAATATTGATAATAGATTATATTTTTGTTCAGTAAAAAGGTAATACTTCATTGTTTGCTGAACCAACATTTTAAAACATACAACAGCAAGAAGAAGCTTCTTTCTTGAGTTTATTCTTCCTCTCTGCTTATGGACATTGTACTCCAGATGCAGACTAATGTTGGATGACAGGAAAGCTGGACATGCAGAGCTTATCTTGCTGTAGGAACTTAGACTTGATGATTTCTGGGCACATTTTCTGCTCTACAAGTGCATAATAATAATTGAAAGGGAGAAAAACACATATGCTCAGGCATCATACTTTTGATTGTCTTTATCACAATGAAGACATCAGATTGATTAAATTACAAGTTGTTTTAACACTGACCATTCATACTGATCCTGCATTAGGCATGTATGAGTTTAGAGGGCTTTCAAGAATACAAATGAAAGAAATCAATAACTTTCCATATAAATATAATAACAATACAGAAGTTGGCTAGGATAACGCCGACATGAAGAAATGACCCAGCTGGATTCTCTGATGGCATTTGTACAATTATCTAGTCTTTTTATTTTATTTTAATCTATTTGAGCACTGCTTGATATCCTAAGATCTCTAAGCAGTTTGTATAAAATACATCAAATAAAATATAACAATACCAAATAATAAATACATTAAAAATCTTATACATGCAGTAAAGCAGAGCAGTATGACTTCAGATCAGTGACCAAAAGCATTAAGTATTGTAAAAAGTGGTATGTCTCTCATAGAATGCTATTTATATTTATTTCTGTTGCAGCTGCTGCTTTGCCAAATTTTACTGGGCTAAAGGTACTGGATATCTCAAGATTAAAATTTATGATTAAGGAAGGCTGTACAGCAATGGGTATGGTTTATCTAATGCATCTTTATAAACAACTTCTGAAGTTTGATACGAACTGGCTTGGGTTGGGGCATATGTGACATATTAATGGGGTTTTAAAGACATCTCAATTGGTATTGCTCTGGAACTTTCAGAAAATGAGTGTTGGTATATAACTGTCATTACTTAAAACATACTATATGGAGGGGGAAATAACTGATTGAACAGCCACTAAGGATGCAATTCTATGCATGTTTAGACAGAAAGCCCAACAGCTCCCAGCATTCCCCAGTTAGCATGGCTGGCTGGGGAATGCTGGGAGTTGTAGGACTTCTGTTTAAACATACATAGGATTGCACTCTAGTGCATGCTGGCAGCTGGGGTACTATTTTTGGTTTTGCCTAGTTACTTTGGGCATGTTTCCATGTCACAACAGCCCACTGTGGGTTAACTTATCCACAGGGGACTTGCGTTGTGCCTGTGACTGCCATTTTTGCATGGTGTCTGTGGGAGCCTGGGTTGCCGTGGGTTGTGTCATGCAAACCAAGGTAGCAGGGGTTGTTTGAGGGTTAGACAACCCTAAAATAACTTTAAATGAGCCATGGTCTAACCCTCAAACAATCCTTGCCACCTCAGTTTGCATGACACCACCACCCACGGCAACCCAGGCAGTGGTCACGACTCAAGTCCTCACAGGTAAATTCACCTGCAGTGGACTGTTGAGTCGTGCGAACTAGGTCACTGCTGGTTTTGGTTGTAACAAAGATGCCACGTAATATTACGTTTTATTTAAAGCTTGCATTTGCCTTCTGCCTCAGGTGTGTTCAGTCCAAACTTACTCTGCTACGCTAAGATGGGTCAGGGATATATATTTAAGAAACTTGGGCTTCTTCAGTCTTATGCCCAGTTTTCTTGAGTAAGCCCTATTGAACATAGGGGGTTACGTTTGACTAGAAATAAATAGAATTGTATTATAAAAAGTTGTTTCTAAATCCTTCTACTTGACTATGCAGCAGAAGCTTTGAGTTCTCTTGTGAATTTGGAGGAGCTTGTTCTACATATTGGAGAAGGAATAAGTCATACATCTAAACTGATTGTTCAGCAATGCTTCCATTTTCCAAATCTCCGAAGGTTGGCATTTAGTGAATGTTTAAATGATGAAGGCCTATTGGAAATAGGTGAGTCTTTTCAATCCTCCTCCTCCTCCTCCGCCACCTGAAATAACCTTCCCTCAGCCCATTGGTACTAGTTACTGCTGCTCCAGGTGTCCGCCCTGCACACTCAGGTCCTCTGGGGTGAACTTACTTCAGTTAGCCAAGACTAGGCTGACATCAGTTTCCCAGAGGACCTTTTCTTCTGTTGCCCCAGGATTATGGAATGGCCTGCCGGAGGAGATTCGTAATATTAACTCCCTCTGTGATTTTAAGGCAGCTTTGAAGACTAGCCTTCTCCGGCAGGCCTACCCAGATTAATGTAAAATCAAGAATTTTAAAGACGTGTTGATTCCTGCACTAATGTTGCTCCCCGCCTCGATCCAAAGGGAGAGGCGGGTAAGAAATAAATAAAATTATTATTATTATTATTATTATTATTATTATTATTATTATTATTATTATTATTACTATTATTAGAGATCTATCCATAATTCAACAACCATCTCTAAGATTTGATCTGGCCCTGAAATCTTCCCCTAATCAATAACAATGTGGTGTAAATTTAGAGAAAGTTGGTTGTATAATGATTAAAGGAGGCCATCCCCCCAAATTTTAGGAAATCTTTGAAGAACAACTTAAGGGTTAGGGGTCCTTGAATAATTCTAACTTTCCGATGACTTCATTGCTATAATGAATGTTGTATACTTTCAGAGAAATTCTGCTTTAACATTTTATGTGTTTAAAATTAGTACATATTGTTTGGTTCAGTTATTTACCTATGGTCTTTCCAGTTCTTATTCTTTTCATGTTTCTTTTTTCCATGATCATAAGTCCATCCTCTAATCTCTGGGTGGGTTTGCATGTCACGCTAAATCACCCTGAGAATAACCCACCGTGGGTTTAGTTGTTCACTCACTAATCCAAGAGATGATTGGATTTGCTGTGGGTCGTCCCAGCTCCAGCATGTGTCCCAAATACCTTTGTGGCAGAACTGAGTTTCCTCAGTCCCTATGTAAGCAGCCTTTCTTCAATTGGTCTGCTGGGGTTGCTGGCTCCCAAGGACACCTCCCTCCCCCATTGCATCATATTGCCGAATGGAAGTTTTGGAGCTCTTATGAAGATAGTGAGGTGTTCACAATTTTTTTTCTTAAGTCTTTTTCTGGGGTGTTTTTCTGCCCATCTGATATTTAACCAAGTATACCCATATCCTCCTCTTGTCAATGTCCTTGTTAATTTCATCCATTTCTGAGCTTCCCCTGCTAGGCAATGAAAAAACAAACAAACTTGCTTCACTTACAGTGAAGTAAGAACATCCGCCCCTAAAGCTCCTTCTCTGCTGCAGCTGCTTTCAACTCCCCACAAACCTGCATCAGATTGCAAAAAAGGATTTAATTTTCTGTGCCCTTATGAATACAGGAATGTGTTTTCAAGGTTTTATGTTTTGGGATCTTTTGCAAGACCACCTGTTCCAAATTCAGCCGTGCATACCTGTATTGCCCTCTTGTCAATGTCCTCCACTTCGGGACTTCCCATGCTAGTGAACCCCCCACCCTTTTTAGAGGCTGAAGAACACCCATCCCTGAAACTCCTTGTGTTTTACAGCTTCCAGCAGCTTTCGTCTCCCCTACCCCACCCCACTTCGTCCTTGTTGCTTCCCTCTACTGGTGTTAGTTGTTAGCTGTCACATTTACATATGGGTTACAGTGGATGGGATCATTAAACTTATTCAAATGTCATGGCAAAACAGCAAAACTATGTGGAAAATTGCACAAATCTCATGGTAGAGCACTGGAATGAGAAAATTATGCAAATCAGGAAACCGGAGGGAGAAATTGCGCAAATTTCAAAGAGAGCGGAATACAGAGGGGAAATGTGGGGAAATTTCCTAGCAATGGACATTAACACTTGCAAACTCCTTTCCACACTAATTATGTACAGAGGTATAATATCCCCCAAATAGATTGTTCCATCAAGCAGGTCATGGGAACATCCCTAAAGGGAGGCACAGAGGAATTAGGGATTGCATATAGTCCCACTTATCCCCAAACAGGGGATAGGTGCTGACAATACTATCTATTTGGTGCTGTGTGCACCATTCACCATGCAGCATAGAGAATCACAGGCTCAGAGTGATAGGTACATTGATTCAGTGCTAGAAATTACATTTTCAATACTCGTTTACATGTACAGTTCCTGCTGCAACAGTGGATGCATATGCAAAGTCCACCTACAGACTTCCATTCCACCTTTGCTGAAACAGGATGATAGTGGTCAAAAAGCATGGTGTAAATCCTATTCTACTACTGTTTCACAGGAACAAAATAGGAGTAGATATTCCTCTTTAAAGTGGAGTCTGCACTCCTCTTTGATCCTTACTTTAATTCCCGTCAGGGTCATTCCAGATAAAACAGAGGCACACAATGATTGACAGCAACTCCAAGCTCAACACGAATTGTTAAGATGCAGTGGGAGTCATGCAAAGAATTATAGTCAGTTTATATGCCACTGCAAACTCAGCCTCATTCCCCTACGTGCAAACAGCTCAATGCAAGCTGATTGTCACTATGCAAGTCAGTTGAAAGCACCTATGAGGCAGTACTGGTTCAAATGCGCAGGGGTTAGTATTACGACTGTTGAACCAAAGTGACTGTTCATGTGAATATTCTTTTAGACCGGTTATCAAAAATTTAAAGTTACGTAACATTTTTTGTGAAATACACTGATATTTGAAGAAACATAGGAGCACCTGTTTTTTAAAATCACAATGGTTCATGGTATTTTTGCTACTTGGCTAAATTTCTAACAATATATTTGTTGCTAATGTGGATAAATGTAATCCAGAATAATTTTCTTGAACTATTCACCTATATCTATATTGTATTTTTTTCTATAGCAAAAGTAGCAGCTGATGGAGGTTTCCAAAAGCTTGAATTCTTGCACCTCAGTGTAAACCACAACATTACAGAAGAAGCTTGGAGAAACTTCTTCCAAAAGTTGTCCAATGTGCCAAAGTTACACGACGTGAACTTCAGTCGCATTTTCACACATAAAATCAAATGCCAGGCAGCAACGGTTAAGTCTTTTGTCCAGTGCGTCTCCAGACTGCCCAGCCTCAAGACAATTAACATGCTAGGTTGGTTGTTTGATAAGGAGGACCTCAAAATGTTTGATGCCATGAAAGAACATCATCCCCAGTCAAATGAGTTATCCTTGACTTGGAAATGGATGTTGCCAGTTTCACCAATTATAAATGAATAGAGAAGAAATGGGTTTAATTGTGTAAACATTACAAAGTGTGGTATAGAGATTAGAGTATTGGACTGGGAGTCAGAAGATCCAGGTTCCAATCCTAACACAGCCATGGAAGCTCACTGGGTGACTTTGGACTACTCACAGGCTCTCAGCCCAACCTACCTCACAGGATTGTTGTGAGGATAAAATAGAGAGGATAATATATGTCAGGAGGAAAAAAGTTGGAATATAAATGTAATAAATAAATAATACAACTAAGGATGACATTTAGTGTGGAACTGTCATTTTATTGACGCACTTTTTATAATAATAAAAACTTTTTATAGAGCATCTATACATCATCATCATCATGGAATCATTGCCCTTGTGTGTTTCCCTCTGCATCTTCCATCTTTTTTTCAGAAAATGTGACTTTTTGAGGAAGAACAGGAGAGTAATACAATCATCACAGGTGTGGACAATTTTTACTGCTGCACTTCCACCTTTCTAAGAGGTGTAGTTTCCACAAATGCAGTGACGTATTGGGAAGCTATCACCGCTCAGCACCCCTTAATATAGTCTTCTGTTGGGTGTCATTTGATAACCATGTTTAGATTTTAAAATTTTAACGTTAGAATGCCTTTCTGGACATATTTTTAAAATTAAAATATTTGCATGCCTAAATGAGAGAGAATTTATAGGAGAGCACTAAATAAATATTTTTTTCAAAGGATCTGCCTGTCTTTCTACTTCACTACCATTTTAGAACTATTTCCCATCTACCCACAAATAATATAATAATAATAATAATAATAACAATAATAATAATATATTTATTTATTTGTTACCCGCCTCTCCCTCCGGATCGAGGTGGGGTACAACACAAATGCAAACGCCATAAAATACATATAATTAACACATTCAAAACTAATACATCATTAAAAGCAGCACATTATTAAAAGGCATCTTAAAATTCAACTGGGTAGGCCTGCCAGAAGAGATCAGTCTTTATAGCTTTCTTAAAATCCAGAAGACTGTTAAATGAAGTGCTTATGATCCAAAACAAATATTAAAATCTGTTTTCTTTAGCATTTCATGGGTACTGACTCTTAACGAAACATCTTAGTGCACATTAAAAAAAATTTTTTTTAAGATTGTGATTTTCTTTTTAAATAGCTACTTGAGTCAATTGGAGATTCGTAATAGACAAATTTTATAATAGCATTGAAAAATGAAAATAAGAAAAAATGGCAGTTAATAAAAATGTTGAGTATATAACTATTGGGGCAATTAATCCTATTTCAGTCTCAGCTGTCTATGTGTAAGAAATAATTTAGTAGCAGCAGGGAAATTATTAGGATAAGATGTTAAATGAGTGAAACAATGAAATGTCACCTGATTTACATGAGCACTGCAAGGAGTGCATGTCTGCTGTTTGATGAGGATTTTCCAGTGTTATGGCTCACTTGGAAACCCCCCACAGATACAGGAGGTTCCCCATTTCCACCAGTACAGAGCAACAAATGCAACAGAGGAGAAGGGGGCAGGGCTGGGGCGCTCTTTCTCCTTACATGTTAATGTTAACCCTTTGTGAAAAGCCTGAACAGGGATATTAAAATATGAAAATGGAAGACATATAATAATTCGGGTAATTCATTCTGGGATTAATCGTATAGTCGAGATCATGGCGGAAGCTCTGCTCTCGTCGGAACTTTAGACACACTGCCATAATGACAAGATATGCCAGCAAAACTCCCCTGATATACTAGGGGAATCTTACACTGACGGAACAACCAAAATAAGGCAGAGACGAGGGCAGCATGGGACAGGAGCACAAGATATATATGAATGCTATGATCATTACAAACAAATCTTTATTATTGCAAATGCTCTCACATCTTGCCTTCACCAGGAGTGCATAAACATTACAAACAGTATTTTGAGCTTGTCCAAAAAACTAAGTCACAAAGCGTCAGGTAGCATGGCTTTTGGTGGGCAATGTGCCAACCCGAATACGTAGTTTTGCATCAATTCCTCAAGCATTTTTTATTTCTCCACTATACCCAACCAGCCTGTACAAGCTCTCTTTCCAGTGCAAACCAGCTCAGATGCTAAATCAATACTTGCCCCTTATCTGTTTTCCCTGCATAAGATGTTGTGATTGTTATTTTAATATTGTATTGGTTTTATATGCTCTTTTAACCAGTTTTATGTTTTATATTGTAATGTTGTTCCCTGTCACAGAACAGTTTAGCAAACAGTTTGATAGAAGTACTGAGGACTTCCTGTCTCATTAGTTTCATTTTAAAGGGGGAAACCCCTGCAATTTTTAGCTGTCTTATCTCTTGCAGGCAAGATACTCAGGAGCAGGAGTATTTTTCAAACTCTTATATTCTTGATGACTTGAGGACCAAAAAACCTACAGTAGCATTTTAGTCTAAGTGTACAGGGTGCATATATTGTACTTGCATATACTTGCTATAAGATATACATCTTTGTGCTTCCTATAAAATGCAGTATGTAAACATTAGACCCATTAAACCCTAGAAAGACGCTATGCAGGGGGCTAAAGGGAGGTTGAGGCACCTTCTGTCCACCCTCTTCCATAAGTTTTTCTCTGAATTCAACCCACAGTATTTTATTCTGCATCGTGATATATTCTGTTTTCAAAGTTAGTACTAAGAAAATGGCAGAGAAAATTGGGGACGGACGGACACCAAACCCCAAATTACTCTACCAAAACGTTTTTGAGGTGGCTATGTGTTCAACAACTGAAATACTTCATTACATACAAAACAAAGATCAGTTGTCTTAGAGAGATGTCAGATAAGTTTTATAATTTTTTTGGTATTTTGTATGCTTTCTAAAAAATAATAGAAAATCAAGTTGAAAAAAAATGCTTTTATTGAGCAGTATTTCAAAATACTTGAGTATCATAACTGGTAAGTATCTTCTCTTTCAATTTAACACAGGAATTTGTCTAGCTCAAATATATGAACTGTTGGGTAACTAACCACATGCATTTGTACAGTTTCTGTTCAGGTCACCACTGCCATTCGCTGTTATTTATTCATCAGCATATTGTCACTGCAGAACCAGAAGTGAAGATATTCCACATCTTGGAGATTGCTTCAGAATTCATGAATGAATAGTTCATGTAGACTAGAATAGGCACCTAATTACTAACAAGATATGAACCCCAGATTATCCATTCAATAATCTTCTTAGCAATGAAAATATCATTGCCGGCCAATATTATCAGTGGTGCGTCTCCCCCGGGTAATCCATTCAGTAATCCTGGTACCTCTGAAAGCTTCTTTGCTGACCAATGTAGAAGTGGGATGTCCTTTTCTGTGGGAGTCATTTTTAAAATATAGCTTTAAAGAGAACATATAGGAGAGTGAATTCATTTTAGAAGAATAACTTATGACAATGCTATTCCACCTATCTATGCAGCAGCAATGTGAAAACTTGACATTAGGTTTTGTATGCAAAGTGTGTCTACTAGCAAAAGCCACTTTCTAGATTTGACCCTTTGCAGCAAGACTGGGCTCAATTAGTTATGTGATCCTATTATTTTCCATAGGCTACCAAGAAAACACAACAAGGAAATACTTTCTCCCCATAAGCAAAACTAAGTCAATAGCTTGTGGATTATCTTATACTATCAAGATGAAATAAGTACAGCTTTCTTTCCCCCTATTGCAAGTTAAAGCAAAAATGAAATGCAGTACTTACAGTAGCTACTTTGAGTGGGCATGTTTCCCCAAGGCAGCTTCCATTCGGCTCTGTTTTAAACCCTGTGCATTAGAGGATATAGAATGGTTTGCAACTGAAGACCAATTTGTTCTGCAGCACTATAAATTATTAGGGACTGAAAAAATATATTCAAACCTGCTTATCTAAACTTCCTTAGGTTAATAGCAGTGATGAAATCACCGGCTCTTAATAAATGGAACTTCAATTAGAGCACCCTATAATCAAAGAAGTTGGAAGAGAATAGGGTGCAGAATTGTGTGTGCACACAAATCTGCCAGCTATAGAGTTCCATGCTTCTTTAAAGAGGGCTAGACAGAGGTTCAGTTCAACACCATCTGAGACAGTCAGGTGTTGGCTAGCTAAGATGCTGTTGTTTCTTCCCCTGTACCCACAGATTGGGCCCATTCAGAAGGCACCTTAAACCATGTCTTTAACAACAGTGAATAAGGCTTTTTGCTCTATTCACCATGGTTAAAGCCATGGTTTAAGGTGTCTTCTGAACGGGGCCATTGTGACATAGTGTTTGACCACAAATGATAATCTAAACTTTAAATCAAATCAATTTGCTTAAGATAAAACACAATCAGAAGATGAGGATGAGTAGAAGCATTTCAACAATGTTTCACACTTTCAACAGGAAGCCCTTATTTTTATTCTGAAAACTAATACAAAATTAATTGCTTATTTATTTAAAACAGTTGCTGCCTTTCGAGGCACGAGCTGTTCCAACATGGCTTACAACATATAGAGTTCAACTTTTACAGGGGCTTCTCCTTTCCTTCTAGAAGACAGCCAACATGCCCTGCACACACCAGAGGAATCTCCAAACATGTGCAGAGTAATACGGAAACTAATTATCAGGACTAAGTCCAGATCTTCCCACTGGATTTGGGTGATCTATTTTAACTGATTGCATTTTGGAGTTTGCAGCAAGGCCACACATTTTAAAAAATAGAGCTAAAAACAGATTCTTCATAGGCACAGCACTCCTCCAAGTAAGGACAGGGCCTTCCCAGTGTTTTGCACTATTCACTGGAGGCTGAAGGTGATAAGGCGACCAATTAAGAGCCTCATCCCTGCCAGAAAGGGAGCTTGGCTTAAGGAGGCCTCAGATAATGCCATCCATGCCTCCTTAGGCCCAGTGTTCTCCACTAGCTCATCTGCTTGAGGTAAACAGTAGGAAGTGGGGATCAAGCTGCCAGTGTCCTAGCCTTACTAGGAAGGATACTAGGTCAAAGCAACACTGGACACTGCTACATGCATGGTGTGGAAAGTGTGGATAGGGAGACATTTTTCTCCCTCTCTTACAATACCAGAACCTAGGTCATCCCATGAAGCAGGGGTGAGATTCCAGTCAGAAAAAAGGAAATAATTCTTCATACAATGTATAGTCAAACCATGCAGTTCACCTCCACAAGATACAGTCATAGCCACCAATTTGGATGGCTTTAAAAGGCGGATAGTCAAATTCTTGGAGAAGGCTCTCAATGGTAATTAGTCCTGATGCCTCTATGCTACCTTCAGTATCAGAGGCAGTAAGTCTATGTACACCAGTTGCTGGGGAACATGGGCATGAGGGTGCTGCTGCACTCATGTCCTGCTTGGGGATTTCCAATTGACAGCTGGTCGGACACTGTGTGAACATAATGCTGGACTAGATGGATGCTTGGTCTGATCCAGAATGGCTTTTATGTATATACAGAGTGGTTGGATATAATTGGAACTAGACTTCCTATGATGCCCAACCACCCCTGTGCAGCAGTATCTAAACCCCTGTTAGACCAAGCATCTTCCCTGACCCCCTCTACCTGCAGTAAGTAATGTGAAGGGGACAACTGAAAGCAGCATTGGGAGGGACCTATCATGAAATCATTAGGATGTCTCTTTGATTAAGAATAAGTCCTCTAATCTGGAGATAATTGTCTACCAGATAAGTAAAAATGATTAAATGTAATCATTTTCAAAATGACTCATTCCAAATCTGATATGGCACGTGTGTGGATGGGTGAGGCTCGCCTATCAATAGTGTAGATTCCTACACATGTATGGCTTTGGAGTCCTTCCAGTATCTGAAGTACAGCAATAAAGAAAGTGATAAGGAGGAGACTAAGCAGTAGTAGATGTGAATGATAATCAAGGTAGACCTGGCAAGGGACAGCAGACTTGTGAGAATTCTTTTTCTATTGTTCTCACTGTCAAATATTTTTAAAAATATTCAGTAAGTCCCTTTACTATGTGATTTACCATAGAACATTTGGAATGCAATTCTATACCCACTTATATGGGAGTAAGTCCCATTAAACTTCATTGTTAAAAAGCTTCTGAAAAATGAAGTCCATGTATCTGGCACCACAACTGATGGGTTAGGCAGGCTGTATTTCATTAAAGGCGGGGGGAAGGTACATCTCTTACCAGATAGTAGCCCGTGTGATACCCACTCATATACCAGGCTATCAACATACTTCCCAATGCTTCTTCATCATCAGGAGAATCTGGGCTAAAAAGTGGAGGAGGTGGTATCAACTAGGAAAAGAAAGAAAATACTTTTGAGCTAGACTGCCTGGCTTTTCTAATTAGAAAGTTTAGTAACAAGAAAAAAATCTCTCAAGAAGTCACACATTTTTAAAAGAATAGAAATAAGCTCATATACTAGTTACATTTTAACTAGAACACTTCAAAGAACACTTCGTCAAAGAAACAAGTTTCAGGACTAAGATTGTGTAGTATTGGGGTAGTAATTTGTTGCACAGTTTGGGACTTATTGTTGCTGTTCACTACAAACATTCAGAATAACTCTTAATGTAAAAATTGTTGAATTGGGGGAATTAAAATTGCAGGGAAATTCCATGTTAAGCCCCCAGCTGTAGTCTTAAATGGTACAATCCAGAGACTGCGTTACCAATTTACCTGTTTGGGACGACTAAGGTATGCTTTTTAATGCCACTCTTTTTACCTAGGACTTACCGGTGGTCCTGATGGAAATGATGGAGGCCAGCCTGATAAGAAAGGTGGAGGTCCACTGAATTTCATTCCAGTCTATATTGGTGTTGTTTAAAATGCAATAAGAAGGCCTTCATTATACTGACAGTTGCAAAACGTAACATGTAAGATGCATCAATAGACATAACCCCCCCCCCCACTAGAGGAGTCTGGTGCAGTCTCCTCTGCTTATAATTTCATAATAATTGTAGCCTTCTTCAATCATGTTTGAAAAGGGGTATCATGAAGCCCGAATAAAGAATTCAAGTTCAAAAGCTAACACATCCTTCGTTATTTTTTTCCATATACATTGATTGTCAAGCACAACACACATTAAGGTTATTCTAAACTGAAACACACACTATTGCAACCTCAAGTTTAAGCAGTAGTCTGGTAGCAATAAGAAGCAAGGAGCACTGTGTCCCTCCTCCACACCCAGCATAGAAACCAAGTGGGCCTGGAAATGAAAGCCTTCTTCTCTGCACCCAGCGTAGAAATGCAGATGACTTCAAAAGAGAAGGAGCTCTCTGTCCCTCCCTTGCAAGCCACCAGTAGGCTAATCAACGTTTTTGCAAGCTAGTAACTTGTGTGGACTTTATTTACAAGGTTGCACAACTTCGCAGGTCTTCTTCTGTATTTCTTTAAATTCCACAGAAGCATAGAAAGCTGCCTTATTATGAGGCAGACCATTGATCCATCTAGCTTAATATTTCCTCCACTAATTGGCAGCAGCTCTTTAGGGTTTCTTTCTTTGTCCTTCTTGGAGAGGCAAGAGACTGAAATTGGTATCTTTTGCATGCAAAAAGCTCTTCCACTAGTCTCAAAACTACGGCCCTCGGTCCATTGATAGAATGGCACCTACAATGCAGCTTCTAAAAAAAGGGCTTGCATCTATGCTTACCCGTCCTGAGCCTGGCATTGGTGGTAGCGGTGGAGGAGGAAAGGGGGAATTCCATTGTGCTGATTTTGCACGATTGTGTTTGTTTCCAGGTGACTGTAAGGATAGGTCACTTTCATCTGTTGAATACTGAGTCTCATTATCATTCTACAAAATGAATTACAATTAGGAAATTGCAAGAGATATTTTCAAGTCATATTTACAAATACAGCTAATGAAACCTCATAAATATACATTACACTTTCACTCTGTTCTGATTTGATAGAATGTCCTGCATTGAGCAGGGGGTTGGACTTGATGGCCTTATAGGCCCCTTCCAACTATACTATTCTATGATTGTGAACCTGCAAGACATTCTTTTAAATGTACCCTTCATAACTCCCCTTTCCAGAGCAATTCATCCCATTTCCTATTTTTATCAAAGAACAGCATTTATCCCATCTCGTACACACCTGCCCTTCTAACCATTCCGGCTTATTTTGTTGCTTATCTGTCCTCCTCTTCTAGCCTTCATTTTTTTTTAAAAAAAAATGCAGAATGATACTTTGCGGCATTTATACACTTGGTCTGTCTCTAAGCCAAGCTTCAAGTATGCACACTTTGTTCCAACGCACACTGCCACTAACAGCACAAAAGCCAAACCCCCAGCTACAAGGAGTGAAACATCAATAATTGCGCTCAAAGATGTCATCAGACCAACTGACTAACACATATGTTAGGACTCAAGACCAGTCTTATGGAGTTGAATTAGAACTTTGTTCAACTGGAGCACATGCAAAAGGCACAAGATCAAATTGAGTTCATGCAGAAATAGATACAATTCCATATTTCACATGTTACTTTTTCTTCTCATCCTGTCTACTTTTCTTAGCTCTGCAAGACTTATAGCAATGAGAACTTTTTTTTCTTTTTCAGTTAGGCATACATTTTCTATTTGCCCTTACCTCAGCAGCACTTCTCTCTTCGTTTGTTCCCTCAGCATCAATTGGTGGTAGAAGATCTGATAGATTTTGCTCTTCCCTATTTCCATATCCAGTATAGATAACTACGCAAGTCCCTTTCTTCCAGTTGATTGAGGTAATAGTTGCTTGGTACACATTGCCATCTTCAGACCAAACTGCACTGCATGCATCATTAACTCTCCACTGCATTGAAAAGAAAAAAAAATAAGTGACATTGGTGGTGTTCTAAAACAAGTTTCTTCCTTACTCTACTACACAAACATTATTTCCCTCTTGCCTAAATACACACAATATTTGTGATATATTTGTATTCTGCACACATTTTGAACAGTTAACATATTATGGGATGCAGTAATGGGCTGGATGAGCCATGTTTTTTCGGGGAGTTGATGCTCAATCTGTTCTGGATGTGGTCACACTCCCCCATGAAGCAGCAGATCTGCAGCTTGGGGATGCCCAGCACCTTTTACCAGCTTTGTCTGGTTTGCCAGCTGTGGCTATTCCCAAATGGGATACTCTGGCCATGGTAATCCATGCCCTGATAACCTCTGGGTTGGGTTGCTGAAATGCATGGAGATTCCTTTGCAAGATTGCACATGAGTTTCAATCAGTGCAGAATTTGGTTGGCAGAATTTTTGCTACTGTCACGTATTCTGTGATAGCTACAATTTTAAAAGAACTGCACTAGTTGCCTATTCATCTTCAGGCCTAAAAAAAGGCACTAATACTTTCCTTTAAAGCCCTAAATGTCTTGGGACCGAAATATCTGAAGTGGTGTCTCTGCCCATATCAGTCTGCCCATGTCTTCACATCTTTTGCTGAGGCCCTGCTTCAAGTGCCTTCCTGATTACAAGTTTGTTATGACTAGAAAGGAAAGGGCTTCTTCAGTGGCACACCAAGGCTTTAGATTGCCCTCCGTTGGGAGGTGGGCCTAGTGCTTACTTTACAAGTCCTCAGTTGTCAGGTTAAGACATTGATACAACTAGGCATTTAAAAATGTATATAATGCTTCAGTGGTATTGCTGACTCCTATGATACTGATGTTGTTATTGTCCATCGCCCTGAAATCAGACCCAACGACGAGCATTATAACGATATTTAAAATAAATGCAGTAGGCTCTCCTTCAACATTTGTTAGCTACAATATGCAAGTTTTAAAACCTCAATACCAAATATCATGCTGTTTGAAATAATTCTTCAAATGCACCACCTGAAAACACTGGCTCAAGTATGGGTAAATCTCCAGCAGTTTTTGTAAATACATAATTGAGATAACCGAAGTATTACTCTGTTTCAAGAACTGGAACAACAGAAGTGAAACCATGACAAAACATAAGTCTTTGTCTATTTCCCTGTAAAAAGTAATGCAGAATGAGAATTAAATGACTGAATATTTGGGATCCTGTTCCTTCATTTTGTACCTGGGAGCAACTCTTTTTTTGGAAAGAAAATAGGATCTTAATTACATGATTAAAAAATCTAAATCATATATCCTATTACAGTTTTCCCAGAATGACCTGTTTCTGTTGTGCAGCATTACTTTTCTTTCTACTTTTGTTCTTTTTATTGTTTTTTCTTTTTGTCCCAGCATTTTGCTCGGTTTTATCCAAAGGCTCTGAACAGTCTCCATTCTTTAAAGCATTCTGTTAAAGTAAAGATATTAATGAATTATTTTTCAGGTTTCTATTCCTTGAATCTCATGTTATTTTTATCATTCTTTTTTATTTTTTAATTACTATTATTAATAAATATCTATGTTTACTTTTAGATAATCAAAATAATGATGCATTGCATTCAATTTTACAAAACAAAAACTAACATTCAAGTGGATAATATAATACCTTCCCCTGCCCCCAAACAAAACTGCAAGAAAAACAGTTATTAATCCATTGTTTAAGGATCTAATATAAATCAGATACATTTTGGTTAAATAATGTATTTCAAAAAGATTAGAAAGATAACAATTTTTTATACTCTTATACATTTATGAAACCTTTCTCTTCCTTCATGATTCCTTGTCAGATGTGTTAGCATTACCCTATGCAAGGCATTCCCATCCTATTCAGCCACTCAGTAATATTTGATTCTTCCAATATTTCCCACTTACTAACAACCTCAAGTCTGGTAGTGATTAAAATAATAATTACTATTTCATTATACTTTATTGGAACTAAGGGAGCAATCCTATGACTGCTAGACAGAGTTTGAGGGGGTCATAGGGTATTTGGAATTACCAGCTCCAAGCATCAGAACCTTCCTCCTCCCAGACAGCATAGAAAGAACCACACTGGTTTCCTCTCAGAGGATGAGAACACAACCTCAGAGAGGGAGCAAAAGCAGGTGTTTTGGTGGGCGGGTAGGGGAGGAGACTGGAGAGGACAGGATACAAGCCCAACTAGCAAAAATACAGGATGGGAGGATGCTGAGACAAAGACTGCCTTTGCTGCTGCTGCTGCCCTGCAAATGATGCTCATAAGCCTCCAAGTCTGAGGGCTTACAAGCATCGAGAGCACAACTCATAGGATTGTGCCCTGAATCTTTTATACACCCCCCCCCGAAAAAAACACTGAAATTTATTTATTGCATTTGTATACCACTGCATAGCCAAAGCTCTCTGGGCAGTTCACATAAGATAATTAATGACACTGTTATTGAAATTGTCTCATTATTTTCATCAGTCTTTTCCAAAAACTTCTTTTCTTAATATAATCCTACCAGATATGCATGCGACTGACATCACCAACGATTACCAGATAAATTTCAACTGCAATTCCCTAACAACATAGATGTTAAATGCCAATTGTACAGAGTTTTAAAGTGGTTTTCACAGAGTAGTAGAAACTTAAAATGCATTTTTAATATATATTTCCACATTTGAGAGATTGGGATGGATCCAGAACTAAGCATGGGTAACAGGGCCGGTGGAAACTGACATTCACAGCCCCCTGAAAATGCTCACTTGAAGGGTGAGGAAACAAGGTGAATGGGATGGGGAAGAAGGGGGATCACTGAGAGCCAGGCAGAAGCACTTTCCCAAAGTGATAGCTTGAAAAGTTCTCTTGGAAGTTTTTTAAAAAAGCAGTTGTGGTGTCTTGTTCAGGGCTGCAGAAACTAGAGACAGTTTCTGAAAACACCACATGTACCTTAAAATAAAGTCTCTCTAATATACTAACAGCTGCTTTAATTATGTACACATGGTGACCACATTAAAAATATATTGTGTGAGGAGACAAAAGCACATTTTTGATGAATTATGTACATATATCAGATAGCTGGTAGGTGTTCAAGTGTCCCTACCAAACATACACATCTACAAGAGACATTTGTTCATTGCAGCCCTTAGAAGCCTCTATATGCTTTTAAAAGACATGTGATTCTTTTAACAATTATCATTACCTAAATGACTAACAGACTTGCATCTTAACTATTCTGGGGTGACAAAGCAGCATTACTTTGTGGCACTCCCTACCCTCATGAGTGCATATAGGGGAAAACCACAAGCAGCTCTCATTTCAGTAATCCAGACCAGAATGTGATCTCCACTACAAGAGGACTACTACTTTTGGGGCCCAGTTAGCCTTAGATATTTTGTTAAAAAGCTGGGTTGTCAGGAATTTGTGAACCGCCCAGAGAGCTCCGGCTATTGGGCGGTATAGAAATGTAATAAATAAATAAATAAATAAAATCTAAGGTTGTAGCTACATACACGGGTGTTTAAGTCCATTTAATGTATTGGAACTTAGATATACATAGAATTGTTCTGTGAATTCATTAGTTACCAACAACTCAAGGGCTGATACTATTGTTAGCATTAAAGTTTAACATAAGATCAAGGGCTGATAATATTCTACTATATACATTACTCAAAAGATAACATAATGGAAATGTAGACTCCATACTAGCTCACTTATGATGTCAAGTTAAGAAGGATATGGTTTAGGGAAGATATTTCATTTGAAAGATCTCAAACAGTAAACTACACAAACAATAGGTAACTTCATGGCTTATCCCTGGAACCTGTTTCACCTGACAGAATTCAACTAAAGAGTATATAGAAAGGAGAATGCTATTGAGCATATGCAGAGTGTCCTTGCTAGTATTGACAGCTTTTTTCTGGCAGGTTCCTGTATCTCTAACAGGCTGATGACACATTCAACAGTTGAAGTTTCCTTGTCACTACATTTTTGTACTCAGAGTAAAACTGTACTTGTGGATTTTCTGCTTGGTGTCCAGCTAATGGAGCTTTGCTTGGTATCCACATACAGGGGCACTGACTAAAGGAAAAGACAATCTTCTTCCCTCCCTTTCTTCCAAAACTGCCTACTTCTGGGATTACATTCAGCAATTAGGAAGAGTGACTTCTATACAAGTTTGGGTTGGATTCACGTTTTTGTACAGCAGGTGGAAAACTCTAGAGTGAGCTTTACCTTGAAGGATGCAACTGCTTTATCATATGCTTTTATGAGTGCCGTATCATCCCATATATCAGAATCATCGCTCTGTGGAGAAGGAAGAGAATAGAACTCAAGTTTCCTTTTGCCTTTTCTTCTTAAACAAAATTTAATCTCTTACATCGAACAATTTAATACAGTGTATATAGCCTTGGGGTCTTCAATGCATCAATATTATCCTGTGCTAGAGTATATTATTGGCTAGATCCAGAGGGCTGAGATGTGCCCAACGGTAGTTTAAAAAAAATGTTGAATAGCATATTGTCCTGCACTATTATTAAGCCACTTTCCCAAATTTCTGCCAGTTTCAAGAACAGCTTGCCATGTGCCAAACGGGGGCTATTCATGAAATCTAAATCCAAACATCCTCTTGTGCGTGCACAACTCCTCGTGTCTTTCTTCTCATCTCAGAGAGTTTTAAGGTACCCCTTGCTCCCTTTTCGTAAATAAAATGAAAGTCCCCAATATAAATCTCTTTCTTCCCCTCCCCCACCTTCCAACTGCCTCTTTTCCCTTCACAATTTGCTTTCTGATCTGCTTGGCTAAGCGTCCGAGCTAAGACGCAGCGGCTAAAGCAGCGAAGACCAGTCCCGTGTAACGGTCTCCACAAAAGGGGAGAAAAAGGGAAGCCCTTCGAAGACCCACACGTTTAACCCAATACCTGCCCAGTCCCGCGTCTGAACAGCACCCCTTCGTCCTCGCTGCGAGAAGCCATGAGGGCTCCCGGTCTATGTGTGAAAAATTGAGGGAGGCGCGAAGGCCGTCGCCGTGTCGATGAGCCGCTTCCGCTACCTCAAACACCAAAGACTGGCCGGCTTCTTGGTGCCGCCTCAGAGGGAGATTAACACCGTCCCCTACTGGCAGGGAGGCCTTCGCTTCTGGCTGACGTCGCTTCAGCCTCTTTTGCTTTCCCCCGTTCTGTGAGGGAGAAGCGGCCGCTGCTTCAGAAATCCGTAAGAAGAGACTCGCTAGATTACAGCCCAAAGGCCCAATTCCCGTTTCCGAACAGGCGAGTCGGTCCTGGAACTTGGTCAAGCCACGGATGGAAGCAATAGCTGCCCTCCCTCATTGCATGACTCTATTTTTATTTATTTGAAATATTTTTATCCCGCTCCTCGGTCCGAAAGGCTGCTGGGACGGCTTACTTGCAATCAAGTAAGGGTTACAATTTTAAGAAGACGCGACATACAATGAAAGAGACACAAGGAGAGAAGAGGGAATTTTTAGAAGTTTTTCAGTGGGTTGATGGAATCCCTAGCATCTGATATTCGAGTTGGTACGTTGCCTCGTGTGAACGGCTCTAATTTAAAAACGTCTAAGTGGCCACCTCAGAACTTGTGGCAATGCTTAAAACCGCACAAGGTCACTTACAAAGAAGAAGAATAAAACAATCTATGCCAGAAATCGTTATCAGCCCCTGCCTGGCCGGGAAACTAAGGTATGCCCAGTCAGAAGGGCTAGACGGCTTCCCCCTATTTTGCACTCAAGTTTTTAAGGTGTGTATGGGATTGCATCCTTAACATACTAAAATCCCTAAGCAGTTCACATTAAAAATACAAGATAAGAACAAGATAAAATAATGAAAAACATTACTTTACTGTTTGTATTCTTCTAGCCTGTTGTTACTGTTCTCACCCATAGTCTTTGCTCCTGCAACATACTTGTTTTCCAGTATTCTCCTATCATGAAATCCATACCTGCGTATATAACATTTCTTTGGAAAGTGATACGTCTCAATTAAATAGGGAGAAAAAGTTTTTTATAGCAATTTTGAATTTGGACAGACTGGTATTTTAACTAGTTGCCAACAGTAGCTAAAATCTTTGGAGTGTAGTTGCTCTTTGGTAATCTGAGGCTTTAGCTAGACCTAAGGTTTATCCTGGGATTGTCCTGGGGTCATCCCTGTTCATGTAAATGAAACACAGGATATCCTGGGAGCAGGCAGGGATGACTCCAGGACGATCCCGGGATAAACCTTAGGTCTAGCTAAGGATTAGGAGTTGTGTTACCTACTTTTACAAGTACCTCTACTTGCTGAAAAACAGGTTTTGAAAAGTAATCATACATATAGCTCTTCCATGCACTGAAGTTTAAGATTGTAGTGCTGTCCCTGGATGGAGAGCAGTATTTAGAAATATTACTTCCTAGAATTTATCTGGTATAATTCCATATGAACTTCTAGTTCAATCATATACCTGTTTAATTCAGGTCAGAAGTAACTTCTATTGGGTACAATGGGACTTCCTTCATTGTAAAACAACAAAAGAAATCAGCCTTAGGATATCTGACTCATCTTTTGCTTGTGTGCATCTGTTCAAAACACTTTGGGTTTATGTTTCTTCTGATGTATCAGACCAGCACTCTTGCCATTTTACTTCCATTCTCATACATTTCCTACTCATTTCTCTTCACAGAATTAAACATTTGGTTTTTAATTTCCTTCCCCAAAGTAACTGAGTTTGCACCCAGATATTTCCAATAAATCAAGTACAAGGTGCAAAGAAAAAGTGGGGCAGGGGAGAGAATATTTAGTAGCAGTTAGGTTCATATTTTCTCTTAAGTGAATTCTTGAAAAATCATGTTAGAGAGTATTCTCATACAGTATTAGACATTTAAAAATGTTAACCTAGGGGTTCCCATTTGGAGTAAATGCCACTTATTATAGTGTATTCTATATGTGTAACCCAATTTTATGCACATTTTCTGAATATGAGATGTCTACATAAATATGTGCAACATTATGTTCTAATTTTGATTCTTATTGTGAAGTATGCATGTATTAACAAAACCTACCAAAAGCAAAAAAGTAGTGTAGTATCTTCATGATGAATACGTTTATTGCAGCATAACCTTCCATGTACCAGAACTCATTTCATCAGATGCATAAATCACCTATTATTATTATTATTATTATTATTATTTATTTATATAGCACCATCAATGTACATGGTGCTGTACAGAGTAAAACAGTAAACAGCAAGACTCTGCCGCATGAACAAGCTAAGATTTATTCATATATTCTTAGCAATTAAACAAAAAATTGGTATTTCATTTGTGCTTCTGTTATGCTGAACTAAAATCTGTAGGGAATGATAGTCAGTGCAGTTCTCTCCCCCACGCTTTGTTTTGAGGACATGTAGCTGATGAAAGCGAGGGGCAGGAAACAGTCAATTTATGAAGGTGCTAGAGAGCCATACAGCAGGGTCTCTTACTGCTTAAGAGATAGCCCCACCCTTCACTAGCATTCCCATTGATGTGATTTCATTATAATACAGGATACTGTAGGAAAACATTCGTACTGAATTATCTGTTTTGAAGACAGGTATTGTGGAGTCAAAGAAATATAGAAGAGAGCAACCAAAATAACACATGGATAGACAAACAGGTTTAGGCTCGTGATACAAAAGCAAGCGGGAACAGTGTAGTGGGCAAAGTGCATTAATAATAATAAAAAATTTCTTACTCGCCTCTCCCTTTGGATTGAGGCAGGGAACAACATTAGTGCAGGAATCAACACATTTTTAAAAAAATTCTTGATTTTACATTAATCTGGGTAGGCCTGCTGGAAAAGGCTAGTCTTCAAAGCTGCCTTAAAATCACAGAGGGAGTTAATATTATGAATCTCCTCCGGCAGGCCATTCCATAATCCAGGGGCGACAGAAGAAAAGGTACTCTGGGAAACTGATGTCAGCCTAATCTTGGCTGACTGAAGTAAGTCCTCCCCAAAGGACCCAAGTGTGCGGGGTGGACTGTATGGGAGAAGGCGATCCTGCAGGTAACCTGGACCCAAACCATTTAGGGCTTTAAAGGTAATGACTAACACTTTGTACTTTGCCCAGAAACGAATTGGCAGCCAGTGGAGTGATTTTAATGTTGGGGTAATATGCTCACCCCTAGATGTACTGGTGACCAACCTGGCTGCCATATTTTGAACTAGATGAAGTTTCCGAACTAGGTGCAATGGTAGCCCTATGTAGAGCGTATTGCAGAAGTCGAGCCTTGAGGTTACCAGCACATGCACAACTGTCTTTAGGTCTTCTGACTCTAAGAAGGGGCACTGCTGACTTATCAGCCGAGGCTGATAGTAGGCACTCCTGGCTGTCACATTTATCTGGGCTGTCATTTGGAGCGACTGATCCAGGAGCACCACCAAACTGCGATCACAGTCTTTCAGGGGGAGTGTAGTCCCATCCAGAACCGGTTGACATACCTCCAAACCTAGGTCAGAGCCCTTGACAGCAAGCACCTCTGTTTTGTCTGGATTCAGCTTCAGTTTGTTTTTCCTCATCCAGCCCATTACCGCCTCCAAGCATTAATTCAGAGGAGACACACTATCCATAGCTGATGCTGTTATCGAAGGCATAGAGAAATATATTTGGGTGTTATCAGCATACTGATAGCACCCTGCCCCATGCCTCCGGATGATCTCTCCCAGCGGTTTCATGTAGATGTTAAACAGCATTGGAGATAGGATGGCACCTTGTGGTACGCCATACAACAGCTCCTTTTTTGAGGAGCAACTATCCCCAAGCATCACCATCTGGAACCTACCTGAGAGGTAGGACCGGAACCACTGCAGCACAGTGCCCCCGATTCCCAAACCCCTCAGGCGTTTCAGAAGGATACCATGGTCGATGGTATCGAAAGCTGCTGAAAGGTCCAAAAGTACCAGCAGGGACACACTCCCTGTCAATACTCATGCGGAGATCATCCACTAAGGCGACCATAGCTGTCTCAACTCCATATCCCACCCTAAAGCCGGTTTGAAATGGGTCTAGAAAATCTGTATCTTCCAAAACTGCTTGGAGTTGGAAGGCAACTGCCCTCTCAATCACCTTGCCCAAAAATGGAAGATTTGATACCGCTCTATAATTATTAAGGTTCAGGGAGGGCTTTTTTAGAAGTGGCTGTACCACTGCTTCTTTTAAACATGATGGAAAACTCCCCTCCCTGAGAGATGCATTAATAATATTTTGTAGTTGTAGTCTAACTGCATCTCCGCCCTGGGCGACCAGCCAAGGACAGGGATTGAGAGGACAAGTTGTCCTCCTTACTCGTCCAAGCAGCTTGTCCACATCCTCAGTAAATACACTTTTCAGCAATGAAATTGACTGATCATAGATTCAGAACTGATAGAAGTATTCCTTCATGCAGTGCAATGGAGGCTGATGCACACCTTAGATAGCTCCTTTGGAATTCCGACTGAAATTCGGAACGGATTTATTGCGCCACTGACATCGGAGGCACCAGACTCCATTGATGCAGTACACAGTTAAGTTGTAAAATTGGCTGCCACAAAGTGTTGCAATAGCTGTTTGCATGGACAGCTGTAAATGGAGATTATGGATTTATACTGGTAACCAAATGGCATCCCGCTCTCAGCAGAATGGGGAGGAGCAATTTGCCCTCCTGCCTGCAGCTCCCTACCACTTCCCATGCAGTTCAGTAGGGTTCCCCAACCCTCTAAAGTGGATTTGTGGAGGGAGAGGGAATTGCCAAAAATCACCCCTTTGTTCCACTGATGGATCTACAGAGACACCAATTAGATATTACCGAAAGAGTATTTATGTAACACTTTTCTACAAAAAGTTCTCAAAGCAATTTACATAGTAAAATATGGGCTATAAAGATTTTAAACTAAAGTTGTTTACAATCTCAGCCAGCATGGACTTTCACAGGTAGATTTTCCACTGTCAAATATAAGGAATAGTCTCCCTCATCTTACACGCAATTACTTCTTCAGATTCTGTCTTGGAAGAAACCCTACCTTGAAAGTACCAATCTCTTCCCATCCACAAAATTCAGAAGATATCAGATAATGTTCAGGTCAGGACAAGGCCACTCCTCTCAAACAGCTGATAATGGCACTTAGAATCCTCATGGGGTGGGGACAGGGGCTGATGGAGGTGCCCTCCTCCCTTGCTGATAATGGATTAGACAAATTCATGGAACCATTTGGGTGAAAGCTGATAAGATAAATGCAACTTCCATGTTCAGAGACAGTGGAGTTCTGGGTCCCAATGTTGGGGACAAATGAAGAATTATATCCTTTGAGCCCTATTAGTGGGCTGCATGGATGTATGTGGTCATTATTGGAGACAAGTTATGGAGTACATGAATCTGTTTTTAATCTTTACTATCACTACTCCAACATTAGATTTATGGAAGTACCTTTGCCTGAGGATTTCCACATCCCCATGCACCAAATATATGGTTAACAGTGGGCCAAGCACATGTGCAACTGGATGCAAGTTTAAGAAGTTCAAGAAATTTCTGTAAACCACCCTGAGAGCCCTGGCTATGGGGGCAGTATATAAGTGGAATGCCACCATTTTCTACTCAGTTTTGCAGGCAAAGAAAGACAACTCAATGCACCATGCAAGCCCCAAGAATCACTTTAACAGCTGACTACTGTGCTTTACTAATACTGAGTATCGCTTAACTGAGATTTAGCTGTAGCACACTGGGCATCCAAATCCATCTCTAGTTTATGCTAACAATTTTCCCACCAGAATTAAAACTTCAACAGTTTTAAGAACCTAAATCCACATATCCACTCTATTTTAAAAAGCTAATACATTCCTTTCTCAGAATATCCACCCATGGTCAATAGCTATTCTGGAGAAGTTTTCCACTTTTACCTTAAAAGCTCTTGCATAAAGGATCTCAAGCTTGAGAGGGTTTTTTTCCATTTAAAACAAATGAGTACAACTGATTGTATTTTATCCATTGTGTGTGCTATAACCTACTGTTTTTAAGTTCATGAAACCCAGTTATGGTCACCCTGACTGCCCTCCTCACAATCTGCAAATATGACACGTAATACTCCATTGTTTGGGGGGGGGGGGAAACGTAGCAGGGTAAAGAATAATCACTTGACTTAATCTCAGATCAACTGGCTTTTGTTCTTCCTCACTTAAGTGTAACTATGAAAGCTAAAGAAGTAGTTCTACTAGGACCAGTGTGGAAAATTCAAGCTTAACAAAGATAGCCATAACATTAAGCAAGTAATTCCTTGGTTGCCATTTTTATAATTAACCAAGCTTTAGTGAAAAGAAAATGTAGTTTATATTTTCATGCAAGTTACAGATTTTAATTGTAGTTTTACATAGTAAATATATTAGAGAATCTTGCTTTGCAGTTGTTGAAGAATGGTGTTAAGTACTCAGGCTGCAGTTGAAACACATGAAAGAAGGCTGACTGAAGGACTAAGAATGGTGCCAAACTGTCAGCAACAACTGAAAACCTGGAGTACCCAAACTACACAGTACTTCATGCAACATTTTATTGTAAAAATAATTTACGAATAACTTTACAGCTGACCTTTACAAAGTGGAAAGCAAATACAGAGAACTGGGCTTTTAAGTGTCATCACTTTGGGATGTTGTTCAGATTTGCCATATAGGTTTCCCAGTCTACTTGCATACTTAATAACTGGTACAGTCACACAAGGCATTTACTGAGCCAACATTTTAACAATGAAAACTGCAGTCAAGCTACTGCTACCATTACTAATAGACATGCAAAGGGAATTAAGAACTTAGAATCCAATTTTATTGGAAAAGATTCTAGTAATTCATTTAAGCCAAGTCAGCTGCAACTGCACTATACTAACCAAACGTTCTAAAATAAATGCATACTGGACAAGTGAGCAAGTAGAAGATAAACATTAACCATTTAATGGCTGGCTACTTTTACAAATATCTTTTTCTTTTAGGCCCTATATTTTGAGATGCATTGCAGCAGTATTAGGTCCTTTGTGTAGCCACAGATTATTTTGCTCCACCCTGAACAGATTTCTTCTCATCAGCTGCTTTCTGCTTCTGCTGCATAATTTCAGAGTCTCTGTAAAAGAAAAGACCACGAGTAAGTGAGCTTAATAGTCTATTTCTAAAGTTTTTAGTCCAAGCTCTCAGCTTTTTGAAGCTACGGTTGCTACAAAACTATAGCAAAACAGTATGAATTTAAAGACCGCCAAACACTAACTCAAGCAAAGTCCTATTCAGGCATTCAAAAGGTTACTTACTAATCATGTAGGGGGGGAATAGGGCCACAGCACACAGCCCTGCCCCCCAGACATCTTGTGCATTATGTAGGGTCCCCCATTGGATTTGCAGAAACTTCTGTAGAGGAGAGGCCTATGCGTATACAGCTGTATGTGTATAGGCATCCATTCAATGTAGAACCTCCACAATTGGGGTTCCAAATGTTGTTGAGGCCTATGCACTTCTAGCTGTATGTGTGTAGGCTGTCCTTCTACAAACATTCACACCATATTTGTGAACTCTACATGGGACCTACAAAATGTGCACAATATTGGATGACGGGGCTACAATCCCCACTCATGTGATTAAGTAAAATTGTGAATGTCCAAGCCAAGCTACATGTCCCATATATGATACAGTTTTTCCAACTAAGGCAGAAGCACCACACCTCAAAACGTATCCTTAAATTTTGGATATTCTAAGGCAGAACTACACACTACTTAAAACATGCATCATAAATTGCTGTGCAGATATACCTCTGTTTCCTTTGAGAAGCTGACAAAGCATCCTCTTTTCTTTTTCCTTTATTCAGTTCTTGACTTTTCTTCATGTTTTTCTGGCGGGCAAGTTCACGCTGGTTCCCACCTAGAAGTGAGACAGTTTCAAGAGCTACATTTTGAGCTATTTACTGACAAGTGATTCTTTCCCAGTAGGGTACAGCCCAAAATTTCACCATCCTCTAGTTGCACAATAGCAAATCCAGGTGCCAGCACTCGAAATCTCCTCATACTAAAGTGTGTCAGGAGGCAAGACCATTCCTGGGGGGAAAAAGAGACTCTTGTCTATTCCCTGGCATACAATTTCCTTACCTAGGCATAACTGACAAGGACTAGGGGATACACCAACCTGTGCCCTTTAGGAGTGCACAACCAAATACATCTACTTCGTTCATCAAATGAAGCCCCAAGGCAAAATATCTCATCATCTAGCATAAACAGCTAACTACATTCTTTACAGGACCTTTTATCCTTACTGCCTTCCTTCCAAATTCCCTGCAGGTCCTCCTATAACTTTCACCTTGCCGCAATCCACAACTTTATCTACTGAACAACCAATCTGATTGCCACAGTAACATTTTTAATTTTCATCCTTAATTATATTATTACTTTTCATTGTGTACACCCCACATATTGAAATCTGCTGTAGTTCAAACCTGATAGTATCAATAGACCACTTTTGCTCATTTGTTTGAGTGTATTCAGCATATTTTATCTTTATTTTTTAATTGTGGAGGTAGAACGCACTCAGTGACATTGAAGTCACCTGAACCTCAAGTGACAATGTTAACACCAGGAGAACCCCCAGGCTTCAGGGGAGTGCAATCCCATCCAGAACAGGATGAACTCACTCCATCTAGTCAGAAGAATTACCAGCTAACAGCATCTCAGTCTTGTCTGGATTGAGCCTCAGTTTATTAGCCCTCATCCAGTCCATTATCACAGCCAGGCACCAATCTACCACATTCATAGAAGGAGCTGTGGCTGTATATTTGGGGTGAAGCCCTCCCAACGATACTATCTTGCAGTTCTCATGTGTAGATCATTTGAGAGCATTATTTGGCTGATCTACACATGAGAACTGCAAGATAGTGTTGTTGACTGTGTGAACAGAGTGCTGGACTAGATGGACCCTTGGTCTGATCCAGCATGGCTCTTGCATTCTAACACTGGGGGGGGGGGGGGAGAGAAGAGAAGACAAAATTGGCCGTTGTTTATCTTCCTGTATTTTCACACTACGGTTGCAATCCTTATACCCATTTATCTGGGAGTAAGCCCCACTGAAATTAATGGAACTTATTTCTGAGGAAACAACTGTAGGATTGTGCTATTAACCTCAAATTATCATGAGTGTTGGTCATGGAAAAAAGATCCTATATGGGAAGATGTTATCCTTCTGGGGTGACTAAAGGTTGTATATCAGCAAGAACATATCTTTTTGTATGCCTGATTATGAACATTATATAATAGTATTCTCAAACAGCATATGTAGGATTGATGTAAATATCACCCACAGTAGGAATATATAAAAATTTTCGTTTATCTTTCACTTCAAATGTGAGTTTTTGTGGTTGAGTGCTAAGCACCCCAATTGTGTTCTGTTATTACAACCACAGCCTTCAGTTTATTGTACTTAACTATGAACTACACAGAGTTCACAACCAAACAACAAGGATTCTCTTTTCTTTTTTTAAAAAAATGCCAATTTAAATATTTTTTTTAAAAAATCCCTTATTTTTTTTTAAAAAAGCATAGATTTTATCCACCCAGAAATGGGGTGGGTGGGTTTGATACCCATATGTACATGACATCTTGATTTTTGTGAAGGTAGGACAGGTTACTAAGCACCACAATCATATGATGCATCACCATTAAAAACACAATTCCTTGAAAAAAGCTGGATATCAGCATATATCGTTTAATTCAGCGAGGATTGTGCACACTATTCTCAAGCCAGAATATGTGAACGAATTTATGCATGAAAAACATCTGTTAAGTATCTGAGAATCTGCTCCTAGCCAGAAAAATATTATCCAGATGACTGTACAGCTGCATAGGTATCTAGTTCAAACTGCTGTGTTAGTAGGTCTGCAATCCTACGTATATCTTACTCATGCTACTCATGCTCCTCTTATTTAAAATTCTTTCTAAGTGGGACTGCATGTGTCGAGTTGGCATTGTTATAACCCCACCTGGAAATATACACTTGTTAAGGAACCAAACCAGAATGCTCCTTTTAAAGTAATCAAACTGAGCAGTGGCTTTTGTTTCAGTTCAAGTTACTAGCAAACTGAAGCCATCATCACAAAACAGTTCACTGTTTTAAAACAACAGGCACACTGAAGTTTGGAATACAATGAGCATAACGCAGGCACGAAGCTGTTTTTCACAGCTCATGCAAGGAATGCTTTAGACCTATGTATTCAGCACCCAACCATAGCTTCTCCCACAGCCTTCACAACTCTGTCAGACAGCGTTTGAGTAAAAACAAACAAACCGTTGAGAAGGGTCTCCCAGTCCTCCGATTCAGAACATAGCAAAGGGACCCTCGTAGGACGAGTCCCTCTTACAAAGAGCAAGTTGCTTCCTTAGCCACCGCAACGGATCAACACCACGGAGGGGAAGAGAACCAGGACGGATTTTTCAGGCCAGCTTCCCCCCCCCCCCCCGGCTTCCTCTGAAGGAGGATATTTTGGATTGTATCTAATGAGTCGTATCCAATGTCCCATTCGTTTCAATGGGGCTACTGTAAGTCAGACTAACGCTGGATGTAACCCCTTGCTACAAGTGAAGGCGATTCAGCTTAAAAGCGAGAAGGAAACCAGAGCGCCACTGCCCCGCACGCCGGACTGGCCTCGAGCCTGCCTCTCTTCAGCGTCCACTTTCGTTTCCCCCCCGGACCATAGAGAGGGCGAGCGCAACAGGAAGCGAGAGGCGCCTCCCTCTGGCCTACAAACACTGAAAGGCCCGAGTCGCTCCGGGCCAACTCCATCACCTCTAAAGGGGGCTCAACAGACGACAACAGACCGTTAGCCCGGCCAGCGGCCGGGTAACAGTGGGGCTCGTGTCGAATACTTACGGGCCATGGCAAAACAATAACCCCAGCGACGACAACCGTTACGCACGCGAGCTACAACTTCCCACAACAAGCCGCTCCAGCTGCCAGAACCTTCTGCGCGCCCCACCCGCCGTCGTTCTCATTATGTAAGAGACCGCCTCTGTGACGTCACGCCGCATGTCGTCATCGTTCGGTCCCTAACCAAGCTTTCCGTGACGCCCCGGGTCTTACTACGCGTGTGCAATCCAGAGTTCTGGTCTTTTGTGTGCTTGTCGCTGCTTCTGCAACCACAAGCGTTGAAGGTGAAATCCTCTTCGTAATGAACGCGGGACTGACTCAGTCGGATTTACTTCCGAGTTAGCACGACTAGGATCCAGCTATTATATCGGTACCCGTTTGGTATCCGTGTATTGGTATGATTTGTGCATCGCTTAAAAAGGCGAAGTACAAATAAAATAAATATTTGATGCATGACTATGCAGGAGCCTCACTCAATTCAATCGGACTAGCTTTCCTGTAAGGCTTTGACCCTCTTCCCTTACCTAGATGTAAGCTCAACTGAAATCACTGGGGCTTCCAAGAAAACCTGTAGATACGATTAAGTTCGTCAATCATTTTTACTATCATGGCCTTAAATCAAAATTTGACTCCTTCAGACAAGAAAACACACATAAACTAATAAGAGACTCAATTTTTTAAAGTTGCATTTTGTTAAGGTTCTGAACTGCATAAGTTGAAAATGCAATGTACATGTTTACAAAAGTATCCCCAACATTAGGGTGACCATATGAAAAGGAGGACAGGGCTCCTGTATCTTTAACAGTTGTATTGAAAAGGAAATTTCAGCAGGTGTCATTTGTATATATGAAGAACCTGGTGAAATTTCCTCTTCATCACAACAGTTAAAGCTGCAGGTGCCCTGCCCTCTTTTAAGTCTGGTCACCCTAGTATAGCTCCTGCAGCTTTAACTGTTGTGATAAAGAGGGAATTTCATATACAAATGATATCTGCTGAAATTTCCTTTTCTATGCAACTGTTAGATACAAGAGCCCTGTCCTCCTTTTCATATGGTCACCCTACCCAACATTATTAATTTATGATGCTTTGTTTTAGTGACTGACTACATAGTTAATTATTTGGGATTGGGTTTGTTACAAGTTTTTAATAAAAACATCACCCCAGCCAGGTAAGTACAAGTTCCAAAGCATACTTGTGGAGTAAATTTACATTAGTGGTGTAACTTGTGTTTGTGTATGCATGTGGATCTTGCAGGTACCATATTGGAGAAAAGTATACTCAGTTGTATTGTAAATGGCCAACCATTTATTTACTTGTAGTATTTTTTATCTCACTCCTCATCTGAAATATCAATTTTCAACTATTGTATTGATGAAAATATTAACTGATGAATGGTGTTGGATGAATACATGAGCACCTCTTAGCAGCTTTGGTTGGTTTGCCAGCTATGACTGTTTCTGGATAGGAATGGTTTGGCCATGGTGATCCATCCACTGGTAATCTCAGGATTGGATTGTAGGGCTTCCCTTGATACTGTTTTGGAAACTGAAGCTAGTGCAGAATTAGGTGGCTAGGTTGTTGAGTGGGGCAGCTAATTTGTGAGCAAGTTACATCTTTGCTCAAAGAACTGCACTGGTTGTCAATATCTTACTGGGCTAAGTTCAAGATGTTATTGCCATATAAGGCCCTATGCAACTTGAGAACTTTTCTGTCTGTTGACTTTTCTTTGCCGCCTTGAGGCCCAGTAATATAAACCACTGAGAGAGCTTTGGCTATTGGGTGATACAGAAATGTAATAAATGAAATGACTAGATTACATGAGGGAGAGGCTTCTCCAGTATCAATGTACCTGTTCATTGAGATCTATAGAACAGTGCCTCCTGATTGTTCCACTGCCTGCAAATATATAATTATGTACTATGTATTATAATATATGTACTATATTGTATTTAATGTTGTTCCCCACCTCGATCCAGAGGGAGAGGCGGGTAAGAAATAAATAAATAAATAAATAATTATTATCTGATGGCAGTCAGGGAAAGGGCCTTTTCAGCTATGGTGCCGTGCCTTTGGAATTCTCTTTTCCCTGCAATGTGATTGGTGCCAACCCTGAACGTGTTTCAGCACATGTTGAAAGCATATTTGTTTAAACAAGAATTTGCTGATTAATTTTAACTTTGTTAGGTTTTTATTTTATTGTGGATTTTAACCTCAATTTTAATTGTTGTTTTAACTAATTATGTACACTGCCCTGGAATTTGTAAATGAAGATAATCTCGACATCATCATAAAAATGGCTGGAGAACTGCAGTCAAAGATGCAGTAACATTATTTCCTTGAAAATCTCTATAATTATGGTCTGTTTCACAATTTTATATAAAAAGCTGCATCATAATGAAGATGTTGAAACTTGTTTTAAATTTTCCAATTTCTGTAGTATATAACCTGGAATTACATTCTCAGTTTTGCTGCCCATAACACAGGAAATCCATACCGACGCATCCTAAAATTTCAGCTCCCGTAAAGAAATAAAAAGGACATCAGCAAAACGGTGATTTTAAGATTTCATATGATTACAGTAGATTATGGAATTCACAAAGAAAGTGACACATGTCTGAAATCGTTACAAATGGGCTGGGACATCAAACCACCCGCTTTCCCTCTCAGTAGAATAGGTAGAGCAGCTAGGTGGTTTTAGATCCTGAAGTTGTGAAGCACACAGCCAACATTTCTCTTCTCCCTGCCCCATGCTATTCTATGCTTTACAACTGCTTCTAAATTCCTGAAATAACACAACAAACATAACCAAAACCGTTTGCCAATCCTGATTTAAAAAACACGCACCGAATACTCTGAACATGTGCCGATTCGCATTAAAAAAACAGCAAAGTAAAACTAACAAAACCCTGCTAGCCATATTTCACTGTAATTAAAACAAGAAGGACTGCTGGCTGGCTGGCTGGCAGGATGCAGCATCAGCCTTGCTGGTCCAGATGCTGACACTGGGCCGGTTTGCCCCTGCCTCTATTACTGTCGCTCTCTGGGTGGTCATTTGCTCCCCGCACCCCAGCTGAGGGGCCCTGAGGTCCAGCAGCCATAACTGCACCACGGGATACAATCCTAGGCCAATCCGACAAAACGCAGGCAGTGTCCTGATGATGCAGACCAGGTTCTTAGGCTAGGTTTGTCGCAGTGTGATGACGCGTGTCATGCGCCGCCCCAGAGCGGCTGACAGCGAACTCTATTTCTCCCCCCCCCCCCCCCCGCCGCTCCGCAAGACAGAGGAAGGGCGGGGTGTTGGGCTTGGACTGAGCGGGGCCGGTGACATGAGGCGGCCTCGCCGGCCGGAGGAAAAAGGCGACGGTGGGCTTTAGCCAGAGCTGGCGGTTCCCCCTCAGCGCGCCATGTTCCGCCGCGCCAGGTTTAGCGTGAAGCCGAACGTGAGGCCGAGCGCGACGGGAAGGGGCAACAGCGGCAGCTCCGTCGTCCCGGCGGCGGCCCCTCCCGATCCAGGTGCTCAGCATGGCTTGGCGCCCACCGCCTGCTCTTCTGCGGCGGCTGTGGGCAGCCCAACCATCCAGCCGGGAGCTCCTGCTGGAGACCTTCAGCGGAGCGGCGGTGGTACTAGCAACAATAGCAGGTGAGCTTCGCCATTGGCTGTAGCTGCCCCCTTTTAAATTCTTCTTTTTCTTCTTCCCATAAAATCGTCTGAGCTTCTAAGGTTGCCTAAGAACGAGAGTAGCCGGGGAACACAATCCCGAGGGTCTTACTAGAAATCGCAAGGACTGGTTCACACGTGCAGCGTCCAACACTTGATGACTTGCGTGTGGAAAAGAGGCGTCACAGGCGGAGGTTTCATGTCGCCTGGAACTCAGTACTTTTTGCTGGGGCCTGTTTGCATATCCAGCTGTGAATCCTGAAGTGTTGAGTCACCTAGTGATATATTTGCATGTGTGAACCAGCTCTGTATGTTTTTAGTTTTTGACGCTGACTAATCTTCCATCGTTCTCCCATTTAACCAGCATGGCTGAGGCTTGATTGGAATTAAAGTGGATGGTCTGACGTTCTCCAGCTTGGTTGTGGTGAAGAAATAATTTGTGATATTTGGCATTAGTTGAACTGTAGAAGCGGTGTTCTGTCCTACCAGTTTTGTGTGTTTGGGGCAAGGGTTTGCAGTAACAGATACATCCTTTTGTTGACTGATGGGAAGGAGAAAGAATGATTCCAGATTTGACTTAATTGGTCTGCCAACTTCTATGATGGTGATGGAGAGATGTTCAAATCCGTTTATAATCTAGCATCTGAAGGGTGTGTAATCTCAATTATATAACAAACAGCACATGCATCATTCATTTGTGATGTGCTGTTTAGACCTATGCTGAACTTGTAAGCATTTACCATCAATTACATGTGTAGATACGCATGTTCATTGGAAACTGTTAGATGGAACACATTGTGCAGCATTGACAGAATATTTGTAGAAAGATCAGATATCTCTTGGATATGGATCACTAACTTGCTGTTTGGAATTCTTTGAACACCTGAGAATGCATACGCATTAAATTACTTCTCTTACAGCACTTGAAAATATCCAACCTTGTGAACTTGTAGTCTAGTTTTCTATTGACAGGGTAAAAAAGAGGCTCAAATGTTTTTAAAATAGCTAAGAAATCCATAGAAGTAACAGCACTGAGGTATGACCAAAATTTTGAAAAGCACAGGATATTAATTTTACACTTGGTATGTGTGTTGCAGGTTGGATCAGCTCCCAAGACAATAACATTATATGTATAAATTGCAATTATCTTTAGAATAATTTTATTTGGGCTGTATAAAATGCTTGGTCAAGGTGTTTTGGTCTTAAAATCCTGTATATTGTTACTCTTAAGGCTGAAATCCTGGGAGTAACTCCCATGGAACTTGGTGGACCTTAGATCTCAGTAGATGGGTATTGGATTGCAGTGCAATCTGTGGCATGTTTATACGGAAGTGAGGCCCATCAAACTCAGTTGAGATTTACTTCTAAACTAATTTGCATAATATATGGTTGTAAGAATCTCCAATAAGCCTATTCACAGCAAATGTTATTCAGTAACCTTTTGATTTACTGGGGTCATGAACCTGAATTCTTTCTGAGCGCTGCATCATCTAGTCATAGTAATGTTGTTTTTTCCTGCTAATTACGTTACATGTTTTCATATGAGAGCTAAATGTGAGTTTGTCTACTACTGATATTTATTGGGAGAGCTTGCTCTAAAAGATGGGTTAGAAATATATTAAAGACGCAATCCTATGTATGTTGGGGGGGAAAAAGGCCTACAATTCCCAGTATGCTCCAGCTAAGTTAGGGCATGCTTGAAGTTGTAGGCTTTTTGTTTCTGTCTAAGCATGCATAGGATTGCATCCTGAATCAATAAAAAAAGTTTTCTAACAGTGACTTGTGCTTAGGACTTTGGAGTTGAGTTATTGATCTGTAGTCAATCAGATGTAAAGCACCAAAGAAAGAAAGAAAAGTAAATAAATTGTTGAATTGATTTGATATCTAAATAGAATGAGTGTTTTCAAAAAAGAAAATTCAAACAGGTTATAATTGACTTTGTGGCTTACCTTCATTATTTGTTTTTAAAGTAGCCAAACTGTCTTCTAAAGGAAGTTCATGATAGGTTTTTTCTCTCTGTGTTTTCTAGCGATGAAAAGACCAGTGACGAGAGGGGCGATGGAGATTGTAGTAAACACACAGAGACAGTTCTGCAGAGAAGAAAACGAATATCCACTATGCCCAATCTTGCTAAACCAAGAGTTGTACCTTCATCTACACAACGTGCTGTCAGTTCAATGTCAAAAGGTTCTCAGAAACAAATACCTCACTCCCCTCCGTTTGGTAACTCTCCGCTTCAGAAGGAGTCACCTACATCTGAGAAGATTCATGTGGATATTTCTCCAAAGTCTCCCATACTGCCTGAAAAGAAAACACCTGTTCCCCAGGTTCCACAGTTTTCTCCATTTAAAAAATCTGCCAGTAAAGACCCAAATTCATGTGTAACAGGTCAAAGAAATGATGAAGCCCTTCAAAAGAGCACATCCTCTCCCCTCAAAGAGAGACCTACGCAGGAAAAAATGATTCAAGAGGAAATAACTCAGTCAAAATCTTCTCCTGCAAAAGAGAAAAGGATATGCTCAGATCGTGAGAAAATAATCAAAACTCAGAAGCTAAGGAAGCTGCTTAAGGAAGAATTGAAGAAAGAGAAGGTATAGTAACATATTTGTGATGTTATAAGGAAGAGGGGAAGGGAAAAGATAGTGCATATGGCCTGATTTCAGTTTAGGAAGCTGTGTTATACCCACTCAGGCCAATGGTCTTTCTACCTGGAGAGACCAGAGATTGAACCTGGGACCTTCTGCATGCAAAGCATGTGCCCTACCACTCAGCTATGGCACTTCCATGAGAGGTGTAGAACTTCTTGATATTGTAATATGATTGCGCTATGCAAAATGTACACAATGTACTTTGCTAAAGGTTCTTGGTTTGTAAGGTTAAAAGTTGGTGTGATCCTTGGGAGTACTGTATACTGTATCCATTTATAGCAAGGGTGACAACTTGTAGACCTCCAGATATTGTTGGACTGCAACTCCCATCATCGCTGATGAGCATCTGGAGGTCCACAAGTTAATGTTTCTTAGACATCGGGCTTTGTTATAATGACTTGCATCAGTAGGATGGCTTTTAGCATGATTATCATAGAGTTGGAAGGGCACCTTGGAGAGGCCGTAGATGTAAACTGTGCTCTGAATGCATGGAGATGTATTGGAAGTGGTCCACTGTCCCAGTATTGATGTGCTATGTGTTCACTTCCTGGTTTTCAGCTATGAAATAATTTTATTTTGTGTGATAATTCATACATGTAAGGCTTGCATAATATTAACATAGATTTAATGTCTTGATTGCATTGTAATTGCAAATAAGGTAGCTATGAATGAGGACAAGAAGTAGAAGTGATCTGTTTAATAACTAAGTAACTGTCAGTAATATGAAGGAAAAGTACAGAAATTAGCCATGTGAAAATAATACCTAGCCCAATTATACTACAGCTGTGCATAAGAGGGACTCAACATTTTGCCCTGTGGTGCAGTAAGAGGGACTTGCATATATGTAGATTTTCCTTTAAGTTTTGGGGCTTGTGCATGTTACGATCCACATTTAATGCAAACTGGCTAAAGCCTACAGGTGAATTCCAACTTTACATGAGCAGACTTCTCTTCTTCCCCCCAACACCCTTCCAGGACAGTTTTTGGTTTGTGCAAGCGGCTACTGAGGGGAGGGAGGTTCTATTCCACAGATTTAATTCTATGCTTAAAACTGGAACTGTGGCCAAATATCAGGTGCATTGGCTTAAAGCTGTTTTTCTGTGTCAATGATAAGACGATGATAAAATGATCAGACTTGTCAGTCATTATAAATATGACACAAAATCACAAATTACTCGTAATTATTATTTTATGGGATACCTGCTGGACCCAGTCACTAGGTTCTAGGAGACTCGCGCTGGAACCCACCTGATCTTTTCCTTCTCTACTTTTTGCGCTCTGAGTTCTGAAGTAGATTCAGTTTCCCAGTTATGAATATTTGTGATTATCAAGGAAACAGAATGTAATTTATTTTCTATCTGATGGAAAAGCATTGTTCTGTCCAGTACTGAGCCCTTTTGAAAAAACAACAACATCCCTAAAACATTCTGAACACTTGCAGCCTGATCTTGACTCAGAAGTAAGTACTGCTGAATTCATTGGGACTTATCCCCAAGTAAGTGTATGTTAGATTTGAGCCTTAGTCATAAGTGTTTCTGCCTGTCTACAGAGAGAAGCAAACAGAAATCTATTGTTTTCATAATTATCTGCCCTGATCGAATTTATATCAGGTTAGACTATAGGAAACTGATTTATATCAGGTCAGACTATTGCCCATCTAGCCCAGAATTTTTACTCTGACTAGCTGTGGCTCTCAGGCAGAAGTCTTTCACAGCATCTGCTACCTGATCCTTTTTTCTTTTTAACTGGAGATGCTGTGGATTGAACCCGCGATCTCCTGTGTGCAAAACATATGCATTACCACTGAGCTATGCTCTCTCATCACTGTACAATTCTGTAGTGCAAGAGATGTGAGGGCTTCATGTTAATGAGTTATCAGTTATGCCCCTGGGGTGCAGGTGGAATAAAGACACTATTTAGTTGTAAAAAGCATGCTTTAATTATTGTAACAATATTTATTTATTATACTTCACCCTTCTGCATTAGCACTCAAAGTGGTGTACATTAGAAAAACACATTAACATAATTACATTAATACTATAATGTTAAAATAGAGCAGACATAATCATTTCAGTGGAACAGAGTAATAAAGCTGCAGCCAATTAAGATGAGTTAAAAGCTCCCACAAGGCAACAGAGAAAGAGCAACTCAACTCACTGGCCAAAAGTCTGTCTAAATAAGCAAGTCTTTGCCTCTATATTTGTTCAGAGAATATATGGATTTTAAAATGGAAAACTTGATTTAACTCTCATTTAAAGCTGATTAAAGTTGAAGCCTTAACAAAGTTACAGATAAATAAAATGTTTGTGTTTAGGAACAAAGGAAATACAAATGCCCAGTAATTGAAAAACCAATGCCAGAAGATCGTTCAAAAATGATTATGAGGGACTTTATATACTATTTGCCTGAAAACAATCCTATGAAGTAAGTATGCATATTCTTTTTTATAATAAAATGGAATTGTTTTTATTAATTAGTTATGTCTGCATTCTACCCTTCCTTTAAAGATCTCAGGGTGGTGTACATGATTCTCCTCCATCCTTATTTTTGCAAAATTCCTGTGAGGTTGGGCTGAGATAGGGTGATTGACATAGGTCACCCAGTAAGCTTTGTGTCTTAGTAGGATTCATCCTCTTCTCCCTTGTGTAAGACCAACGTTCTAACCAATACTGAATGATTAAGTATATACGGAAGGTAACACCTGAAAGTGTATAGATAATTGCTCAGACTCTTTCTGTATGTATCCTCATTCCCTTACTTTCCTAGTGCTCATGCACAAATTTATTATCATGATCCCAGCATATGAATGGACTTGGGAAAGTTTGTGATCCCTTTACTTTTTCCCCTTCATCTCCTACAGGGTGAACTCCCTAGTTCCTTTCTGGGAGGCTTTCAACACAGTTCGGCATGTGTTATTCCCATTGCTTTAGCCAGAGCAGAGTCTCTCCTGAAAGTTACATTAATGTTTTTCAGGATCTTTTTGTTGTTGTGGGAGGAACATGTTCCATGCAAATATTAATGCATAATTCTGTTACTGGTTTAATGTTGGTGTTCTAAAGTTGGTGTTCTAACTTCTAAAGGTTTTCCCTGCCATGTGGAGCTGTGGGGGCTGTCCCATGTCTCCAGAAGTTTGGGTTCCCTCTGGGGACTCCAGGGGGGTTAGTGGCAGCTTGGTAGCTAGTGGGAAGAAGAATTCCTGCTGTTATCTCAGATCAGTGATTTCCCATTATAGCCAGTTGCTCTCCCAATTGCTAAGTGCTTCCCCAGCTTTGGTGCCAAATAGAGGATGTAAATGTAAATAAGGACATCATTGTGACTTGTCTCCAAAAATGAACTTGGATAACATTTCATTTTCCAGGCTTGTGGAAAGTTTGGGATTCCTAGTTAAGTTATCCTAAATTGTGTTGCCTGCTGTCCATAGGAAACTATTTTTTTGTTGGCCATCTTGGGCTTATATCGTGGAATCAGAAGTAATTAGATTTGTAATTGATTCACAGTTGTCTTGGCCAATAAATCACATAGATTTAAACTGGTTCAGTTCCTCTGAAGTTTGTGTGAGTAAACCAATTTAAAATCTAATATTTCTGGTTAAAGTTCCTTGTGAATAAGACAGTAAATCAAGCAGGTAAACTGCAGATGGAACATGCACTATCGTGGCAGATGGTTTGCTGTCACAGACAAAATCTTGATAATGTATTTGATTAAATAATTATTCAGAACTGTGCTTTTTAATTAATAGGACTTCACTGGTGGAAGAAAAGAAAGCAGAGAAGACATCTACAATAACCCAAGCAAAAGAGTAATCTTTCTGTCTCTTCTTTGAAACAGAATTAGTGATACATGTAGTTAACACAGAGGGATGTAAGAAGGAGATATGTTTATTTCATATTGCTGAAATGGAATGATTGCTATAAGGGGGTTACAATCACAATAATCCCATTCCTTTTTACTGAACAAATCATACTTTGAGTAATGCACTGTTGAAGTTAATTGGCCATATGTTAAAACTCTGCCACGGCCTGTTTGAACATAATGCTAGTCAGCAGTTAACCATAGTTAGGGGACCAGAAGCAAGCAGCATGACTGGGTGCTCTGTCCTACAAGCGCTTTCCCTCTTGCATTCACATTCCCCACCCATCCACTTAACCATTATTTTTTCACTGTCATTAATCATGATTAACCCTAACCCTAGGGCCGCACTCCTAACTCGACATTTCATTCCTAGTCTCATATGCTGGGTTAGAAATGCACCAGGGTTAGCACAGAAGTAATGCAATACCATGGTTAGTGGCAGAAAGAGGAATTTGAATGCAGGGGGAGAGAAGCTAAGGTGAGAGACAGTGCTAAGTCTCCTGCCTAGTATTTTAATGATAATTGGCAGCTAGCTAGCATGACATCTATGTTGACCCTCTATACCTTATTCCCGTTTGTGACATGATATGATATAGCACTTCTGAATATTCATTAGGCATATATGCTTTCATATGATGGAAGCTAAATGTGTCATATAATGTGGCTGTTTGTGCCATTTGCAATTATTCCGCCGATTTCTGGTGCAGACTCATAACAGCACCATTTAAACTACCCCACGCATGCACACGCTCGGCAGAAGGTTATATTCCTGCCCCCTTAAAGGAAAACAAAAAGTTCAATAAAGTGAGTCACACCTGAACACTCTTTTTAAAGCTGCTGTTAAAAATAACTGACATGATTGGGATATAGGGAAGAAGAATTTGCATTTGAAAAGGAAAGAAGAAGTAAGCCCCCCTGTGGCTTGAACTGTTATCTCCCCAAATTTCAGGCCAGAGGAAAGACTTGTTGCTGAACTTGATGATGAAAATGAAGAAGATGAAGAAGAAGATGGAGGAGAAGTAGAGGATGATGGGCCCCTTCTAGTTCCTCGTGTGAAAGTTGCGGAAGATGGTTCAATTATTCTAGATGAAGAAAGGTGAGGTTTTTTTCAATTGATGTCTGCTTAAGAAAGAGGAGGTACATTTATGGAACTGCTCAGTGCTGGCCTGAGATGTTTTGCTGCTTGAGGTAAAGCCTTCCCCCTCTGGGGTCCAAACATTAAAAGTCTGCTGTACTGTTCAGACACCAATTTCTGCCTTAATGTATTTCCTCATTCCCCTTCCTTCCCAATCTGAAAGCTTATTTGCACTTACTTATGAGTAAGCCCCATTGAACTCTGTGGGACTTATTTCTGAGTAGTCCTGCTTACATAGCATGCTGCATATCCTCTCCCAATCTGTCACTCGTTCGCACTTGCTTTTTCGTACTCCACATGAATGAACTGGGGTCTATGCAAGCCCTTCCCTAAATTGTGTGTACTGCGTGCACATTTGAATTTGTGGTTTAAATAATAGGTGTTTTCATGCAAGAGAAATGTAGAAGTGTGTGCGCACGCACACACACATGTGCATAGAGTCTTCTTTTGTGTCAAAAAGACCTGATACTGTATAGAAAGAATGTTGGCGTGATATAAATAAACAAGAATGGGGAAGGTGTGAGAAGAAGTGCATGTGTGGAGGGAGGGTCTGGAGATGGATGGATTTGAATGGAGAGAGGCAGAAGAATAGATTTTAGATGAGGTTGACCCTCGCTGAGGGAGGGAGGCATTTTTATAGAGGAGGGAGATAAGCAGAAATGTGAAGCGGAAAGATGAGGACATGTGGGGCTGGATGGATTCAAGGAAGGCCTGGACAAATAGGTCAAGGCTCAAAGTAATATGGGGGGCATGGAGAAAAAAATAAGTATTTGTTTTATTTATTTATTATTAAACATTTGTATCCCGCCGTATGTCACTGGGATCCATCCACATGTAGATGAATATGAGCTCAGATACATCAACAGATTGATGAAGCAAGCTCAGAAATCACAAAAGCTACACAACAGAAGCATGACATGCAAGAATTTCACAGCAGCGAAGACATTAATAAAATATTACAAATGCATATGATGGTTCTAGCTGTCTAGATGTACAATTTACAGTTTTAAATTGTAGAGGAGGAGGAAGAAGATGAGGTGGTGCAGGGCAGAGGGAATAAGTGGTGGTAGCAAGTGAACTTGTCATTTTTTAACTTAAAAAAATAAAGAAATCCGATTCTGAGAACTGCCTAAAATCTGCCTTGGGTTGACTAATAGGTGGCTCAGCCCTGAGTGAGTGGCTTCTTATTCTTCAAATGGGTGTTAATGGTTACTGGATTAATGCATTGCATTATCTTTCCATGTTGACATGGAAGGCAATACTGGAGTTCATTAAAGAATGCTGGTAATAGTGCAGACATTTCCATTGCTATAATCTCAATATGAGAACCAATTTGTCTTCGTCTATTAAGGTAATTGGTGTGTTTGATATATCTCTGCTTCTTACAGTATTTCTTTTGTATTCTGGTATCTCCTGATTTCACATTTAGTTTAACTGTAGAAGTTTTAAGGACAAAAGGGCAATGTGTGGTGGAAGAAAATGATCCCATCTTTGAGCGTGGCTCTACAACAACTTACTCAAGTTTCAGGAAAAGCTATTATACCAAGCCATGGTCGGAAAAAGGTAGGCATAGTTCAGTGCTGCGAGTGTAGAAGTTCAGTGATGATCTTCTTTGAGTTTGGCTTTTGAAGAGCCAAACTTTTAGGACAGATTATGCGGGGTATTGGCTTGTTTGCTTTAAAGCATAATCATCTGAACAAAACCTGTGAGACAGAGGGAAGAGGGTTGGTTGCATCTATTTCATAAATCTATACATTGATTTCATTACATAAGAACATAAGAAGAACCATGCTGGATCAAATCAATGGTCCATCTAGTCCAACACTCTGTTCACACAGTGGGCAACCAGCTGTCAACTGGGACAAACAAAGCAGGACAACAGCACTCTGCCACCCATGTTCCCCAGTAACTAGTGCACATAGGCTTACTGCCTCAGATTTTGGAGGTAGCACATAACCATCAGGGCTAGTAGCCATTGAAAGCCTTCTCCTCCAGGAATTTATCCAACCCCCTTTTAAAGCCTTCCTAATTGGTGGCCATCACTTTATCTTGTGGTAGTGAGTTCCATAATTTAACTATGCACTGTGTACTTGCTTTTATTTGTCCTTAATTTCCCACCAATCGGGTTCATGGGATGACCCCAGGTTCTAGTATTTTGATAGAGGGAGAAAAATGTCTCCCTATCCACATTCTCTATACCATGCATATTTTTTTACAATCATGTCTCCCCTTAGCCTCCTTTTTTCCAAGCTAAACAATCCCAGCTGTTGTAGGCTTCCTTTATAAAATGATAGAGAAAGATGTACCCTGATGTACTCTATATGCATCAGTATACATGCAACTTAATTAGATAGAGATTGCGCAGATAGGTTTGAGTGGCATTTGCTGCAACAACAAGAAAGTTTAAAAAAACTCTATCAAAATACTTTTGACTACAGATCTGGCAAGAGCAATCAGACAAATTTAGATTTTCAAGAAGTAGAATGTATAGCTAAGAAATGAAGACGAATGTTATTGTTATGTATGTATATGATTTATTATGTGTTGTTAAATAATAAAAATTTAAAAAAGGAAACAGATAAATTCAGATTTATCCTCATGAAGTCAACTTTCTCTCTCTCTAGATCATCTCTATAGCATTTAAAATGGCTGAATGCTTTTTGACAAAATTCATCAGCACTCTGTGAATAACACTGCATTCTTCATAGAGCAAAATTAGGATTAGTATCTCACTTCTCCGGCCTCTGTTTGTGACTCCAGAGAATTATAGTTCACTTCCACAAACTAAATCTGAGTGAGCGGCTTAAAAAGCCTGTTTACCTAATTCAGATATAAAATACCTTCCAATCAGCCCTCAGTCAGCATGTGTTTTCCAGCCAGGCTTTACTCTGAAACCTTGAAGAAGGGAAGTGTGATTTACTGAATTTTAAAGCTGTTCAGCTGTTAACTAAAATGTGCTATACAATGCAGTAAACAACATAAGTGCTTATCTGCCCTACAAGGATAGGACCGTAGCTAAGTGCCGTGGACCCATATGTCAACAGGGGCCCACTGACAAGAGCACCCTGGAGTTGCTCCTCCTCTTCACCATGCCAACCTGTTTGTTCCCCTGCCTCTAGCTCTGGCCCAGTCAACAGAGGTGGTGAGAAGAAGGAGCAGTGATGTCACTGCCTACTTTTTCTCTGCCGGCCAAACAAGGAAGTGGTCTCAATAATGAGGAAAAGGAGGAGCAGGTGAACATGGTGGTGAGAAGGCCCATTCAGGGTGACTTGCCCAAGGGCCTCCCAGAACCTGGAGCTGAGACTGAGTAAAGCACACACGCAGCTTGCAAAAGACCCCAGCATTGGCAGATAGGGGCTGGGAATTTCTCCTGTCAATCAGTGTAGACAAGACTGAGCTGTAGACCAGTGGTCTGACTCAGTATAAAGCAGCTTCCTAGTTTGAAATGTAGCCCAATTTATGTAGCCTACAAAGCCTGCTGTTTTGATATTTAGCTTAATATATGCATCCATTGATCATGAGGTTAAAATTGATATACTAAGGACTGTGATCACTTTAAAAATAGTTGAACTATTTTTTTCTCCTTACAGAAACAGACATGTTCTTCTTGGCTATAAGTATGGTAGGAACGGATTTTTCGATGATTAGTCAGCTTTTTCCTCACAGAGCAAGAACGGAAATTAAGGTAAACCTTTTTAAAGCGCAAAATCAACAGAGAAGTTGTCACTTGGCTTGTGGATTTAATATTTTATGCTATTCTAATAGCTATTCAGTATCTGTTGAATAACATCATTTGAATTAAGGTTGCTTTTTGTGCTGGCAAATGATTAAAGCATGTACTCTGTAGACTTTGTGCTGCAAAACGTCAGGGCTTGGGCAAAATCTTATCCTTTCTTTATGGCTTCTTACAAAACTCAATTTCCAAGCTAATTTCATTTCAGTTTGCTGTCAGTCTGGCACTAGTCATGCATGCCATATTAACTTGGGCTGTCATTTTTAATTCTGTAATCTCATACATGTATCCTTTAACGTAAGCCCCACTAAGTTCGAGTGGGGCATTCAGTGGGTATAGATTTAATCATAAATGAAAGACTTCCCAAGGCAGGAGTCCAGAGCATTAACTTATTTTTTTTCTCCAGGCAGCCTTGCTTGTTCTATGCTAGATTAATGAAATAATCCTTTCTGTGCTACCCAGGAATATGGCAACCAAGGCATGTGCTTTACCCTTTCTGCTCCTTTCCCCAACACCCCTACTGTAGAAAGGGGCTGAGTTAGAAGTGAGAGGAATGTATGTGCTTGTGTTTGTATAAAGAACCAAATATACATGTTTCTGTATATAGGCATAGAGACCTGCATGACATCTTTATTTTTCGCATTCACTTATTTAAAATTGACAAAGTGTCCCACACCCAGAAGGCAAAAGCTAACTGTTCCTTCCCCTCCCCTGCTGAAAAAGGCTGACTTGGTCTAAACAAGTATTTTCCCCCCTGAATAAAAATCGATGAAACTGTATCAACTTCGAATTAGAAAGGTGCATTGTAACTTAAGATTTTGTACAAAGCTTTAAAAGAAAGGTCTGCCTTATTTTGTAACTTCAGCTGAAGTACAGTGGTTCAGATCCAGACCCAGTCAGCGGGTTTGCTCAAAGTATTACTGAGTCAGGATCCAAACCAATATCAGTGGCTCAGTGGAAACAATTAATTAACATGTCACAACTTTTCTATTCACAGAATAAATTTAAACGAGAAGAAAAGGCCAATGGATGGAGAATAGATAAAGCATTTAGTAAGTGTTGCTATATGTTAAACATTTCTTCATTTGGGAAAATAGTTAATTTTTTTTTTACTAAAACCCATAAACATTAAATAATGGTGCCTCTTCAGAATCTATAAAGGTTATGAGTGAATTTTTTGTTTCACTTTTCTGAAGTGAAGGGTAGCAGTATTTCAGTATTTATTACAGTACCAGTATTTCCCAAATAGACAGGTATGCACATAACCACTATTAGTCTTTGTTTAACTGTGACATTCAGTAAACTTGATGGGATTGATTGTTTGTTGTTGATCTTAAGCAGCTTAAACCTCTTCTAAATCATGCAGTACTTCACACATTTTAAATTACAAATTCATTGTTTCATGGATTTTCATAGGCAAGGTCTTTCTGCATAAAAAGAGCCTACAATAAATTTGCTAGCTTTTAAGGTGTTATTGGAGTATTTGTACTTTTACTTTAAATAATCATGTTTTCTCTTTGTTGGGCAGAAGAAAAAAGGCCTTTTGACTTTGATTTCTTTGCAAAACTCCTTGAGAAGATCCTGGAAAATGAGAGGAAGAAAAAGGAAAAAGATGCTAAATGTCAGCATCAAAAAGAGAAAAATCCCAATGAGAAAAAAGCCCCCAAATCTCAAAAAAAGCGAAAAGGTATTTCTAAAATTATTTAAATCATATTGCAAAGAAATAGGTTTCCTTTGTTATGAAACCTCCTGTCTTATGAGATCTCTGATTTTTGTGTTTTTTCTGGGTAGAATGTTAGATCTGCAAGTATCCTACATTGCCACTGTGCTCCTGCTGTTTCTTTTGTGCATTGAGGAGAGATGGCTTGCGCAACAGGAATTTTGGGGTTCTAAAAGTAACCCCAGAAACAAACAGAACACTAGTTTCTGGATCAGGACACCTAAGCGGAGCTTTCTGTGAAGAAATAGATGCAACCAACTCTTTGTAGAACCACAAAATTCCTGTTGCACAAGCAGTTGCTGCCATTGATGTATGGACACATAGGATACTACCAATACTTTGGAATGCCCTTCCAGAGATTTGCTTGACAACTCTCCTCGAGGGCAGCAAAAATGTTTGGATGGTGCATGGTTAAACTGCTGATTTGTGTTTAGTTCTGGTTTTGCATGTAAGACAGTTTTAGGTCTTGTGTTAACACAGTTTTTATTCCCCCCCCCCCCACTTTCCTTTACTCATATTGAGGCAGTAGCAAGTCCTGTCATTTTTTTCTTTTATAATATTGCCAGCATCCAATCGTTTTTATCTGTCTTTTCCGCCAAGAGTCTTGTTCATGCTTTGGTCATTTCTTGTCTGGACTATTGCAGTCTTCCCCTGACTGGCTTTCCTTCTTCTCATGTTAGTTCGCTGATTTCTATTCATCATTCTGCTGCTAAGATCATCTTCTTGGCTCGTCGCTTTGATCATATTACTCCACTCCTGAAATCCCTTCATTGGCTTCCAATTCACTACAGAATCCAATATAAGCTTCTGTTGACTTTCAAAGCTCGTCACGGTCTAGCTCCTTCCTGTCTTTCTTCTCCTATCTCTCATTATTGCCCCATTCATGCTTTTCACTCGGCTTCGTCTGTTTTCTCTTGCTGCCCCCTATGCCTGGAATTCTCTTCCAGAGCGTTTGTGGACCATGAGTTCAATTATGGTCTTTAAAGTTCAGCTGAAAACATTTCTTTCTTCCAAAGCTTTTAGAATTTTAGTTTGATCTTACTGTTTTATAACCTTGTTAGTTTTATTGTCCCCTGTGCCAGTTTGGCTCATTCCCTCCCCTCCTTTTTTGTTTTGTTTTTATCATAATGTAAGCCTGTTTTATTGTTTTACTATGTACAGCACCATGTGCATTGATGCCGCTGTATAAATAAATAAATGAAAATAATAATGTAACTGTTTTGAGGATGTTTGATTGAAAAGTGATAAATGTAGTTACATTAAAAATATATATATAATGTGGGTGGGGGAAGCAATGCAATTTTACTCAAAGCCAAAACAATAAGCGGTATTATGCAAGGTAGGATGAATGGTAGACCAGAAGATGCTGAGAGTTTATGTCATTCTTGATTTTTTTAAAGAAGCTTGTTGGTATTGTTTTAGCTTACTTATTTAGCTTACTTGAGAATTGTCTGGATGTAGGTATATTTACATTGTATTCTTTGACAGCTAAAGTTGTCAATGGACAAATCAACCACGGTCAGGATGATCTCCAGAATGCCAGAATGTCTGATGCAGAAATGGAAGTGGATGCTGAGACAGCTGAAAAGGAGAACGAAGAGTCTCCCAGTATCTTGGAACAGGCAGAGGGGCAGGCAGTTACTGAATCAATAGTGACAAAAAAGAAAAGGAAAAGGAAAAAAAAAGATTCTGAATATGAGGCGGAAAATCTTCCTGAAGAAAGAATTATTCCTGCAGAAATGGCTGAGAGAGAAACCTCAAGAAAGAAAAGTAAGAATTTAAATGGTTGCTTCTTTGTCATGTTTTTGGAGTAATGTGGGATGATTTTACTTATCTCTTTCCAGGGACCAGGGGTGTTGCTATGCATTTAAAAGGTTCGGGGCCTGTGTATGCAAAGATGGAAATATAAGGGTTTATTTAAATTTCACAGGAGACAAAGCCAACCAATTAGATTCTCATCCAGTTATTTTGAATCCTGTACCAGATCTCAAACTAATGGGGACAAGTTTTTTCTCAGCATAATTGCCATGCAGGGAAATTTGGAGGCGATGGGGAGGTAATAGTTTTGAGAGATTTATAATGCTATATTTATAATTCCCTATTGATAGGGAAAAGTACATCATCTAGTGTAGAGTTTAATGGCACTGGTGAAGTTGGTGATGAACTGGAGGATCCTGATGGAGCAACACCTGATGAAACTATTCTTTTGGTTGAGGAAGATCCACAGTGCTGCATACAGTTTAACGAAGAAGCTGAGGGAGACAGTAGTTCAACTTTATCCAGGTAATAAATTATATACAGACTTTATATGACGGGTTGTCCACACAGTCCTGCAAAGCACATCCCATCTTTGTGTTTTTCTTTGCAAGAGTCTCCTGAAAGTCCCCTCTGTTGCTGTTCCAATTTCATTTGCCATTCAGGCTTACAAGGTGATTATATGTTTCCCATGGTTGTTGTGAGGATAAACAGCCTCCCATGGTGGTTGTGAGGGTAAGCAAGATGAGGTTGTAGACTAACAATGTTATGTGAATGCCATTATAGTACAGTGGAGACAATGCTGGGTTTGAGCACTTCTCTTTTACAAAGCTCTTTGGGCAAGCCTCTGTCTCAGCCTTCCCCAACCTGGTGCCCTCCAGATGTATTGGACTGCAACTCGCATCATCCACAGATGCGAGTTGCCATCCAGTATATCTGGATGCTTCCAGACAGAGGGGCTCCTCATGCTAACAATAAAAAGGCATTGTGCAGCTATTACGTTGTTTCTTTCTTAATGGACCTTTTCTGGTAAGAAAAAAGATGGAAGAAGTGGTGGGAAAGCACCGGGGCCTACAAATAGTAATGATGTTGACTGGATCCCTGTAAAATTCCGTGAGTGAGGCAGTGTGATTGTGCAATGAAAGGCTTGTTCTGGAAGCAGCCCAGGTTGGAAAAGGCTGCTGTGTCTCAACTTGCACAGTTGTATGAAGAAAAAATGAGAGATAATAATTCTTCATGAGCATATGAGGTAGGATAGGAAAATAATGTTTTCTTCATGTTCTAATCCTTTCAGTACTCAAGACAATGTTTTCATAGAAGCTGAGTCTGGCGAACTAAATGTTCCAGAAGCCAGTTCTGTGCACCATGTTGGGCAGCCTTCAAAGTCTCAAATGTCTCTAAACACCGATAAGAACAGTTTTGATGGGACCGATGCAGCCAAGGTAAAAATATTTATAAACATTCCTAGCCTACTGATTTTCTGTCTTTCAAAAATATGCTACATAAAACCCCAAACAAACAGGTATTACATATCACTTGTCAGAGTTGCACCCTCTTCCAGCAAGGTCAACAGAGCACGGACATCTGCATGTGGGTATCTTTCTGTATATGGCTCATGCTGCAAAGGATAGTGCTGCATGCTAAGGAAGGCAGAGCAAGCCCAGCAGCTGCAGGCACACTGCCAAAGTGTTCATGTTATCAGCTCTGATAGCCTCACAAATTGGCTTGTGGTTTGTGACATTCGTGGCAGCCATTCAAAATTCCAAGTGAGCCAAAAAGATTGGGGATCCATGGATTAAGTACTCACTGCTCTGCCACATGGGGAGAAGAATCACATGGAGTACCTACTCTGTTCAGTGGGGCAGATGCACAACAAACTGCAAGGAGCTTTGAAGTGGCACCATGTTTTTTTAAAGTTTTGTCAGCATAACTATCTAGTGCTTAGTATGCACAAGATACTGCACCTTAAAAGTTTGCATGGCACCCCGGCTGTGGAACGAGCTCCCCAGAGAGGTTCGCCTGGCGCCTACACTGTACTCCTTTTTATTTTCCCACTATTTTAACACCTAATTTAACTTAAATGTAAACTTTGCTGTTTTAATTCCGTATTTTAACCTATATCAATTTCTGCTGTGTGGTTTTATCCTGGTTGTGCTTTTTATATTATATTTTTAGACTGTTGGTTGTTTCATTATGCTTTTTATGCTTTTACTTTTTGTGAACCCCCAGAGAACTTCGGCTATTGGGCGGCGTAAAAATGAAATAAATAAAGATTCTCTTTTGTCTGTCTCTAAAGATGACAGACAAAAGAGAGGCCTAATTCTTTGAACCTGAGGGGAGCTTCTCACATATCTGAGAATAGTGCTCTTTTCTGTTTCCTTTTTGTTTGTTTGTTGAGGAAGTCTTGAGTCCCGGTACTGGGAAAAAGGCGGGATATTAATATTAACAATAATAATAATTAATTTAGTGTTAAAAGGTTGTTCCATAGCATATAATCTCATCACGAGAGAAACCAAGACCATAACCTCATACTGATTGTTTTGGTGTCCTTGCAGAGCAAAATAGCTGAATTGGATAAACTGGATGAAAATCAGAATACACCACCAACAACTCATGATGAGGAAATAATGTGAGTAGAATAGTTTTGCCTATCAGTAGCCAAATGAGTTCAACCCACCAAACCCCGTGAAACTAGTCATGTGAGCTGAAGGTGCTGGTGGGGCTTTCAGCATGAGACTGAAATGCCCTGTGCTGCATGGCAAGCTGTGGAGACCTTCCAAAGCAATTGCTTAGGGTTTCTGTTATTCAGAGATAAATACAAAACTCCACTGGGCTAGTGCCAATCCTTTTCGTGATCCTAAGTAGCTCTTTGTGGTCTGCCTATGTTTTCAAAGCCTCCTCTTGTGTGCAAAATTGGTGAGTATATTTGCGCACACTTATCATTTGTATTCTGTTGCACATGCGAAAGGATGCTGAGCTAAATGCTTTTGCATCTTTTGAGTTGTTGTTTTGCTGCATCTTTTGGGTTGTTGTTTTGTTGCATACTGTTCTTTGACATTTGCCACCTTAAAAATAAAGGTCCCATTTCTGTAGCCTAACAAGGAGATTTTTCTTTTCTTTTGAGGGAGTTGGTTTTATTGCAGGTGCAGGTGTGGGTGACAGCTTGAGCTTGTACATTAGTGCTTACATCAGTTCTTGTGCTAGGTAGGGTTACATGCACAGTTTGGTACCAGAGGTGCTTTTGCACGAGTGGCAGGCCTGCCTTTTTCACCGATTCCCTTCTCCTGCTGCAAGTCTCCAGGCCGCATCGCATGCCGTTCTGGAGATGCCAAGAACACTCGGGAGCAGATTTTTGAGAGTACAGGAGGCTACGGTAGGAAGGGGGGAAGCATAGAGGAGAGAAGACCAATTTCCAAAGCAAAACTGCCGAAATAAGAAAAAAAATTCTTTTGGCCTGTAGTTTTTTTTATGTTAACTGGCACAATTGATGGACTAGATTTTTGTGTGTGTGCTGAGATGGAAAATATAAATATTTTCAATTTCATTTCAGGGAAACTGATAGATCAGCTACTGAAAAGCCTACAATAGAAGGACGGTTGCAGAGACTTACATCAGATGTAGTAATTGCATCGGAAAAGATTGAACTTTCAGTTAGTGACACTTCAGAGATCAAGATCTCCCCTTCTGAGCCTATGGATGGTGCAGAAAAGGTATGGGACATTGGAAATTGATCCAATGTGACAATTGTGTTGCCTCAACTGTTTAATTTTATTCCCTTCTACACAAGGCACCTACCTTAATTTCACTGACCAGGTCTTTCCAAGAGTTCAGGAGATGGCTTGTATTATTACACAAATCCTTCTTATAAAAATTCTTCATGTTTCTTTCAATTAGACTAATGTGGAAGATAAAACTGCTGACATAACTGGACCTATCATAGAGGAAACATCCAGAATAAACAATGGCATGGAGATTGAATCCCTGTAAGTATATATAAATTAGATTTTAAAAATATAAAACTTGCATTGTCTGGCATTTCACCACTTAATGGCTGCGTTCGGACAACACAATAATCAACAGTGGGGTAATCAACTTGACAGGTGTTTATCTAAGGGGTACTCTCCACACAACATGATAGTAATCAAGCGTGATGTGATTAGGATCAGCGTTGAGTTGACTGTTAGTCCATGCTGAGTTGTTGCACTCATCCCCCACCTTCTCTGCCCCACTCAGCCCTCCTGCTAGTATCCCATCAACCATTGCTGCCAAAAATCTACCCTGTCGGCTGGACTACAGTGGCAGCTGTCGTTTTGTCCGCTCTTGCCTTGCAACTCTGTTGGTGACGAAATAACCAACAGTGGCTGAGAAAATAGCCGACGGTGCCCTCCACACAACATGATAACCAACGGTGTTTGAAATAACCCACTCTGCACAGTGTTGGTTATTTCAGCCAAATAATCAATTGTTGGTTAAAAAACTATCTCCACACAGCATGATAACTCACGGTGGGTTAAATAACCAACCATCGATTATTTAAAACACCAGTGGTTATCATGTTGTCTGAACCCAGTCAAAAAAACGGTGAAGAAAGCTGCTCTTAATGGTGCCCATATGAGATGATCCCCTATTCTAATATTGCAAGTACAGCTAAGAGTTCTGAAAACACGTTGAAGTTATTTGTATTTGCTTGGCTAAAAAGGAATGGAAGAAGGGGGTGATATTACAATTTTGGAGGAAAGCTTTGCTTCATACTAAACCAAATTTATGCTTTTGGGACAGTGGTAAGATAGTATGAATTTCAACTTTGACTGAAATCCAGACGTAAGGAACCATTCTAAGGAATGAAGATAGAAGCCTTGTAAAATATCAGACTTTATAATTGCTATTTAGAAGTCATGCGTTTGGAAACATACAGACATTTTAGAAAGTTCCCTTCCTCTTTTTCAATCAATTGACTTTCTAATCTATCCCCGTACCCATATTTTCTGATTTTCAGTCAACTCCTGCTACACATCTTTGTATAGGTTACTTGAGAGACCTCTTTTGCTTACTTACTTAGTGTTGGGATTTTAAAAGGTATGAATGTGTTAATTTGTTTTGTGTAGAGGAACTCAAACACCTCTTGCAGAGAAGATGGAAGTGAGAGGCCGTCGGCAGAGACCTAAACCTAATATAGTGAAAGCATCTAGCAGAAAAGAAGCACCTGTCCATGGCAAGCTTGACAAGCCAGAGCCTGATGGGACTGTAGAAAAGGTATTCAGTAAGATGAATTTAGCTATTTCACCTTGGGATTAGGAAACCCTCTATTATTGCTCTTGCATGAAATAATTTCGCAGACCAGGTAAAGGTTTCTATTTGTTGTTCTCTATGGTAGCTTTCAGCCTGTTCTGAATCTATATAGAGCGTGATAATTTGCATGTAATGGCAATCTCTCACCTTCATTTTTATAATCTCTGTTTAGAAGTATGCATGTGCTTTATTAAGTGCCTAAAATGGCCCCCCAAGATTCCTCTCATGGCATTGAATAAATGAATCAAAAAGTCAATGCATTTTATACTTCGTTGCTTGGCACTGTTCTGCCTCCATGATGTAAATGTTCAAAGAGTTCTGAAATTATTGACATGGAGGGGCACAGATTCTATATAATAATAATTATTATTATAGAAGAAGATAAGAAGAAAAATAATACAGCCTTTCCTTTATTAGTGATCACTAGCAACGGGGGTGTGGGGGAGGAGAATCATAGGAACAGAAGGGGAGAAGACAGGTGCACAGAAGGGAATGTGTTGCCCAACTTATTTTCAGTGTGCTAACTCTTTTGATTTCATTATTTTAAAGAGAAAGCAAAAATGTCTTCTGTATTATACTAAAATGTGGTGTGGCAATGTTTTGGCTTTCTTTTGGAAAGAACTAAATTGGAGAGGAAGTTACAATACTGATAATGCCTTGGGCAATCAATTACCTTCTGTGCAGTGTTTGAGGTTTCCTCCCTTCTTGTTCCTGCCTTTGTTGCTTTCCCTTTTGTTGGCAAGGCATTGCAGCCGCAGATGATGGCAGGGAGATGTGCCATGCACTGCAGTGCCCCTGCAGCCAATTTGTTGCTTGGCTTCCGAGTTTTCACCGGTCACTGGCTCAGTTCAGACAACACGTTAGTCAACGCAGTGTGAAAACTCCAGTCAACGTTTGAGTTTTTAGGAGGTACTCCTCACACAACATGTTCTAACTCCACCGTTGTGTGACTGTGGGCTACTGTGGAGTTGAGTAAAATCCATTGCAGTGTTTGATTGACAGTTCCTCCGCCCTCTCTCCTCCCCCGGTCCTCCCAATAGTATCCCATCAGCCGTTGCGGCAAAAAACAATCTTGGCGGCACTCCCTCCTTCTGCTGCTCTTGCCACGGAACTCTTTAGCAAGTGCGAAAAGTCAACTCAGTGCAACGGAAAACTCCACAGAACACAACACGCAACACAACTGTTATGCAGGAACTCTCCTCTGCACAGCATGGATATTCAACGTGGAGTGTTTCCCCAAAATAACCACCCTCCACCGTTGTGTGGAGTTTTCCTGCCAGACAACACATTTCTCAACGGTGGTGTAAAAACTCCACTGCAGAGGTCTAAAACCACCATTGTGAAAGGTGTTGTCTGAACTGAGCCTCTGTCTACCTGTTTTCAAGATGGTACTACGTTGCTGTGAGGGCAATCAAAGCAAACATGCTTAGGATGTCAGTTAAATTATAAATTGCAGGCTTCTGTAGCGAAGCGAAGCAAATGTAGAATACGTACAGCTTTTGAAACCGCCTTATACACACTTATATGAGGGTAAGACATGTATAGGATCGTGCTGTTTGTCTACATCTCTTTGCCCTTAACCTTTCAGTCCTGTGTTCAGTGTCTTCAAATTTCACTTGTTGAGAATGATTTATTTTTGAAAGGCTCAGCAGTTCACTTTGCTTTTATGCTTAATTATCAGGATGATGCAGCCAGTGTCACTACAGAAGAGTCTGCTGAAAAAGATTGCCAGATTTTAACTACTGAACCTTTGTAAGTATGGGGAAGTAGGCTTCTGTCTTATATACTACTGATAATATGAATAGAAAAGGCAATCTTATAGAAAAATAGTGCCAGCAGATTAAATTGGTTTAGTGTGCGAAGATGACAAGAATAAATCAAATTAGGATTCAAATAACCAATTATGTTTAAACATCATGAAATAAAGGCTTTTCACAGTGCTAATGTCCTTCTAATACCTTAGGAGGAGTGGATCCCCCCCCCTTTCTTTAATTGAATGATTGCTCTTTCAGGATTTGTAAGAAATCTACCTCACAAGAAAGTAGCAAGCAGACTGTTCTGAAACCTGCACCGTTAACAAGGGGACGAATGCAGAGGCCAAAGCCAAATTTAGAAAGAATAGCTAGAAGGCAAAAAGGACCAGCAAGAAACACTGAGGCAGAAGAAGAAAAAGCAGCCATTGAAGCAGAGAAGCCTCTGATAGAACCTGAATGTAACAGCAGAGAACTGTTAAGAATCGATACCATTGTAAGTACACTATAAATAAAACATTATCTGTTAAATTCACACATTGGGTGAATTTGATTCCAGACAATGGCGCATTATACAATATTTCCAAATAGGATCCAAAATAATTCAAAATATACCTTTATTGCACCAACTGTATTAGTAGGATAGGACTGTATATTTTTGTTTTTATTGCACTGAATTCATGCACAGAGGGATCCTGAAACCTTCCTGCCTTATTGTATTCAAACAGTCTGGTACATCAGTCATTTGGAGACCTACATACCACTGCTCTTAGAGCTGCATTTACTTTGGCAACAATTATTTCCAAATTTCCCTTGTTCTTGTATCAGTCTGTATTAATCTGTTATCTTAACGTGTATGAAAGAGTTAAAACAACTTCATGCCCTCATCTGGGTATACTAGCTGAATTTGTTCAGATCACATCCCTTATAAACTCTTACACCTTGGAGGTTTCAGAGGAGTTTAATCTGTTTCCTAGGAGGCACCTACTTACGAAGCTGATATGCCACATTCTGAGGCATTAGAAAACAAAGCTGTTGCTAGTGCTGTGAAAGAAAGTTCAAAATACACAAGCAAGTCACCTGTAAAGAAACCATTAGGATGCAAGAGTCATAACCCCCCAACTACATCTCTATCAAGTAACAGTGTGGAGGATGCGGCTGATTTTGCTACCAGGTAGGTGTACTATATTTGGTAGGTAGAGAATAAGCAGCACAAAGCTCTTTTCTTAATGGAAAATGCATCATTATAACATGTTTGTGGCACAGTCACAAACATAGGAGTGGAGGACCTGTGGCATTGTACTTCAAATCCCAACAGCCCTGTGGTCAGGATGATGGGTGTTGGAGGTCCAACAATAACTGTAGAGCCACAGTTCCCTATCCTTGCTATAGTGCATGCATTCTTTACACATTTTGGCTTGTATTTACAATGACTTGGTTAGTACCCATGGCTTATTTAATCCATGGTTAACCCATGGTTTGTTGTCCTATCCAATGTTTCTGGCAGACGATTGAACAAACGGTTGTTTGATTTCTCTATCCCTGGGTTGTTTGTTTCCCTCCCCCTTCACCCACTCCCTCTCTGTATCCTAAAAGCCTTTGCACCTTTATAGCCTGGTGAAACAACCCATGAATAGTCCACAATTCTGGGTTCATATGTAATGACAACCCATGGTTTAAACAACCCAGAGTTCACAACCCAATAACAAACCATGGGTTCTCTTTCTGGGTTGTTCATAGGTAATAAACCATGGTTTGTTAGTGCAGCTGGGTTCACACTTCATGGCAATCCAGAATTCAACAACCCATGGGTTAAATCATGAGTTAGTGTTATGTGCAAACTAGGTCTGTGTCTAATTATCAGCTTGTAAAATGGGATTTCTCTTGTAGTATTTGGGTTTGGCTTCTTTTGCAGGTGGGTTATAGACTATCGAGTCTCGTGTGGCGCAGAGTGGTAAGCGGCAGTTACTGCAGCCGAAACTCTCCCCACGGCCTGAGTTCGATCCCAGCGGAAGCTGGTTCTCAGGCAGCTGGCTCAGGTCGACTCAGCCTTCCATCCTTCCGAGGTCAGTAAAATGAGTACCCAGCTAGCTGGGGGAAAGGCAACTGTGACTGGGGAAGGCAATGGCAAGCCACCCCACTACAAAGTCTGCCAAGAAAACATCAGCGAAAGCAGGCGTCCTTCTAGGAGTCAGCAATGACTCAAGTGCTTGCACAACAGGTTCCTTTCCTTTCCTATAGACTATAGTCTTCCCCAGTTCTGCTACTTGCTACTCTCTTTTACTGAAGATTGAACCTGAGGCTCTCTCCATGTAAAAGCAGTGCTCTACTACTATTATTTGCTTCCACCCTAATGATCTTGCCATCACATGTAAAAACATTATTAAGTAGTATGAATCTTACTCCCCTACCTCGTTGATTTGATTTTGTGCATTACAGCACAATGGAAGGAGTAGTTAAGAGTTTTAGAGTTTATGAAAGTGTTAGGAGAAAGCAAATTTATCATCGCATCTGTCATCCGTTTGATTATTAGAATTGTCCTTAGTAAGTTAAATATGTACATACACTATTGATGACCTTCATTGTATGGCTGCTTCTATTCCTCTTTATTACTGCTTTGCCTTTTCTTGTTATGATTCACAAATGCAACTCCTTCTCACTCCCGTTTTACTACTGGCTTTTAGTATCTGGGAAGAGAGCGCATGTTCACGTGTTGTTGTATTGGGCAGTATGGCATTTAAGTTAATTTCTACAGTCTTCTTTAGATTTTTAGAAATGAAAACAAAACTTTGCATTCCTTTTTGGGTATTATAGTAGTCATAGATGGCCTGTTGTTTTTTCTTCGTCAACCAGAGATTTCCGTCTTCAGCAAGAACAAAAGGAAATTTCTGCTGAAATGGAACATTCTCTAAAAAGTTACTCTCTGAGTCCAAAGGAGAACATAGGAAAAGTATCAGAAAGAGAGGAACCAGTGCGAGCAGAAGGAGAAATGATCGGGAACAAGAATGAGACTGAAACTGCAGAAAAGAGTTTAGTAAATATCACTAGTGAATGCAGCAAGTCATCTAACCTAGATGTAAGACTTATTTTTTAAAGCTGGTGCTTTGTTGATGTTGATTACTTCAGTTTGCAATTCTTCAGTTTATAGTAGCCATTTGCTAGTGAAAGTGAACCCACTTATTCATAGATTACACCTTTAAATTCACTTGAAATAAACATTAAAAGACACTTAACATTGAGTTTTAGAACATTTATCTGTTACAGGTCATTCTACATTGGCAGTCAATTGACATGTTTCCATAGTAGATAATTTGCTGGCCTTCTGTGCTCCATGCAATTTAAAGTCATGAGCCCAGTGGGGCTATTTTTCCCCATCGGGTGAGTTAGGGTGGCAACGGGGGTACAGCAGCTTCTGACACTGTATGGCCAATTGTTCTTGAAACTCCAGCACAAAGTGTTGTTGTTGTTGTTGTTGTTGTTGTTGTTGTTGTTGTTATTATTATTATTATATTTATTTGTATCCCGCCTTTTGCCCAATGCTGGGCCTCAAGGCGGCCTTACAAAGTTTAAAACATACATGGGGGGTGGGAAACGAAACCATAAATGTTTAAAATACACAACAGAATTATAAGACATTAACATAGATGGAGGGCCAGATTATTCTCCAAAGGCCTGCTGGAACAAAAAAGTTTTAGCCTGCTTCCGAAAGCCCATCAAGGAGGGAGCCAGCCTAGCTTCCCCAGGAAGAGAGTTCCAGAGCACTGGAGCAGCCACCGAGAAGATGGTGGGACGGAAAGAAGGGCTTCTCCAGAAGATCTTAAAGCACGGGCAGGCTCATAAGGGAGAATACGTTCTTTCAAATAACATGGACCCGAGCCAGGTTAAAGTGTTCTCTATGTAGGACACTTTATACACTTTATATGTATGCTTTAACAAGGGTGTTGTTAAGCCCTCAAATATGTCTCAAGAAACTACCTAGACTATAGCTGCAAAGGCATACAGCATTTTTTTTTTAAAAAAAACACCACTTGAATATTTAGGGACAACTTGCAGCAAACTGCATCATGTGTTCAGATTTCTAAAATTACTGGGAGTTAGTAAAATAAATCAGTTAACTTAACGTCACTTTATTTGGTGCTAGATGTTACGTTATTTCAGTGACTGGGAGAGCAATCCTATGCATATCTACTGGGAAGTAAATCCCATGGAGTTCAGTGGGATTTGCTCCTAGGTAAGTGTGTATAGGATTCCAGCCTATGAACTGAAAAATAGTATTTTGTGTGGTATGAGAACAAGATGTTGGTAGCTTTTGTTGAGAATTGAGATTTGATGTCTTCTTGGTTTGCCTCCATTAGTTTTCCCTTTTTTTGCACTTTATCATTTAACTGCATGCATTTCGCATCAGGTATTGAACATTTTGATATATTTTAGGAAGCTGCAAAATGTGGAATCTTGGCATCTTCACTTTTGCTAGAGGAACCCCCTGCAGATGTTCAAGAGGCAGTTGCCACAAACAAAACCCTCCTGTCTCCCCAAAATCTTTCCGGCTTCAAGACTGGTGAACCAAATGAGGTTTTACTGTCTCCAGATATCCAGAAAAAAGTTTCAGTTGGGTAAGGACCTATTTGCTTTTAAAACTTTTATCAGACAGCCCCCTGCTTCCTTACAGACCCCAAAAACTGAAAAGTAGTTGAAAAAATGATTCGCTTAAGGTCAGTTAATGGTTGTTAACTGACTTTTTCTTTTACTAAAAATGAGATACAATTATTTATTTATTTATTTATTTATTATATTTCTATACCGCCCAATAGCCGAAGCTCTCTGGGCGGTTCACAAAAATTAAAACCATAGTAAGACAACCAACAGGTTAAAAGCACAAATACAAAATACAATATAAAAAGCACAACCAGAATAAAAACCACGCAGCAAAATTGATATAAAATTAAAATACAGAGTTAAAACAGTAAAATTTAAAATTAAGTTAAAATTAAGTGTTAAAATACTGAGAAAATAAAAAGGTCTTCAACTGGCGATGAAAGGAGTACAGTGTAGGTGCCAGGCGGACCTCTCTGGGGAGCTCATTCCACAGCCGGGGTGCCACAGCGGAGAAAGCCCTCCCCCTAGTAGCCACCTGCCTCACTTCCTTCGGCAGGGTCTCATAGAGAAGGACCCCTGTGGGTGATCTTAAGGTCCGGGCAGGTACATATGGGAGGAGGCGTTCCTTCAAATAACCTGGCCCCAAACCATTTAGGGCTTTAAATGTCAATACCATCACTTTGAATCGGGCCCGGACCTGGACTGGCAGCCAAATTAAGCCAGGCTCCCCATCTTTTTATGATGAAGTTTTTGCCAAGCAGCTTTGGCTCCTCCCCTCTAATTGGTAAACTCCAGCCATCTCGTCTGCTTCCAGGCTACATGAGGGATATATAGCCTGGAAGCTTCATGCATTGGGATGGGTGGTTTTCTGGTTTTCACTGTGTTCCCATTTTCTTGAGGGGAAAAACCCTCTCCCAAAGTGTATCACGTGCCATTCCTGAAGGCTCCCTGACTTTCAAGAGCAGTTCTTCAGGGGGCAAAAGTGCCTGCATGGAGCCCAACATGTGATTCTTTGTTTCCAAGCCATAGTTAACCAATATATACTTAGGAAAACAATGAATGTGCAATTGTGGAATATAAAAGCAAGATAATACCACTTAACTGAGGGTGAAATCTTATGCATGTTTAGACAGAAAAATATATATCCTACAACTCCCTGTAGAGCTGGCTGGGGAATGCTGGGAGTTGTAGGACTTTTTTATGTCTAAACATGCATAGGACGCTCCCTAAATCTAGTAATGAACAGAAAAGAAATAAAATCTATTTTTGGTTAGATATTTGAGTAGTAGTTACCAATAATTTTATAAATAGTTAACTTCTGGTTGTTGTTTTAAGTCCTTCTTTCCCTTTGTTTATGAATAATTGACTAATAAACCTATGGATAAAAGTTGTTATATGTGGGTATTGGGGATGATGTATCTGAAATATAGACATTATTTAATTACCATATAAGCTAGTTTTGGTCTCTTCCCAGCAAACAGAGCTCACAAGAAGAAAGCAAACAGAGTGCTATTCGACCAACACCATTGCTCAGAGGCAGGTTCCAGAGACCCAAACCTAATATTGGAAGGGCCATTGGAAGGAAAGAAATGCAGCCTGTGGGAACAAATGAAGCAGCTACAGCGGTTGTTGGAAATGAGAAATCAGAACTAAAAAAATCTGAACCTTCCAGAACTCCCCCTACGGTGGTAAGTTTAAGAAAATGGTCTGGATTTTTTTTTTTTAGTAGTTAAGCAACAAAGACATGTTGAATTCAAGAGAGATTTTTGTTCCTGTATTTCTGAAACAGTTCCTCAGTTTGATGCTGATATTGCTTAATGCTTCTAGACTCCGCTAAAGTGTGATAGTAAAGCCTTACCTGTTGAGGCCTTGGAGAAGAAACTGGTGGACACTGAGAAAGTGAATCAGGAAGATTCTCAAATGCCCGGTACCTCTCAGAATATTTCAGAACAATTTTCCAGGTACGTATTCAAACTTAGTCTTATTTGCCAAACTAGGCTCCCCCACCCCGTCCCCTTTCCTAGTGTTTGGCACTTGCAAAATTTGGATTTGTAGGGTTTCCCCCCCTCCCTTTCATTTTCTGACCTTCACAAAGAATTTAAAGGAGCAATAAAGGAACAGAAAGTTACCCAAGCCACTTTGAGGAATTAAAAGTTAATGTGTGTGTGGGGATTGGGGCTGCCCATGTTAGCCTCATCAGGGTCCCTGTTTGCTGAGAGGATTGCAAGTGTGCTCAGCTGAACATGGTTAAAGTCCCACTTCAAACCTTCATGCCAGATGCACAAAGATCAAAAGCGGAGCCAGCAGCAAACTGCTGAGGTGAGTCTTACCTGGACCTGGAATTTTTGGCTCACTCAGTCACTGTCTGCCTACAGACCATGGTTTAGAATTAACAGAATGTGCCACAGTGAGCCTTGGGTTTGCGTAGAGACATCACTCCTGCCTGTTGGTCTTCCAAGCCTCAGCGGGAGTAGCCTTTTTGGGGTCCTTTAAGCCAGTGATGCTCAGCTTTTTGATAATACAGGAAGAGGAAAAACAAACAGTGTTTCCTGTTTGCTCTGGGAGAAGGGGCAGGCAGTCCTTAACAATAAGAAGCCTTCTTGGTTATAGGAGGACTCTCAGTTACTGCACTTAGTGGCCGCTAGAGGACACAGCAGGACAAGAAGGCTTATTTTGTTCTCCCCCAGTTAATGTTATTTATTTATTTATTTATTACATTTCTATACCGCCCAATAGCCAGAGCTCTCTGGGCGGTTCACAAAAATTAAAAACATTCAAAGTATAAAACAACAGTATAAAACCATAATATAAAATACAATATAAATGCTCAACCAGATAAAAACAGCAGCAATGCAAAATTACAAATTTAGAACACCAAGTTAAAATTTATTTATAGACTGTTAAAATGCTGGGAGAATAAAAAGGGTCTAAAAGCATATAACGTAGGTGCCAAGCGAACCTCCTTAGGGAGCTCATTCCACAGCCGGGGTGCCACAGCAGAGAAGGCCCTCCTCCTGGTAGCCACCTGCCTCACTTCCTTTGTGTTCACTTAATGTTCAAGTGCCTTCAATGAGAATTTTTGAATAATGAATGTGGATGTCTTCTTTTTTTTTGAACGGGAGTGGCATGAGCCTTAAGGGTTAGCATCACAATATGCAAGTAGCTGTTTGAAATACCTGTTGAATCGCTTGAGTAATGTTTTATCCATTGTGCGACAGAGGAAAACCCATTTCCCAAGAAGATAAGTCATATACTATCAAGCCAGCTCAGTTGGTGAGAGGGCGATTCCAGAGAGCCAGGCCCAATCTTGGAAGGACGAATGGCAAGAAGGAAGAACCTGTGACAGAAAATGTTAGTGCTCCAGTTGAGGGAGAAGTAGGAAAAACAGAAATAACGGTGGTCAAGAAAGATGATCTGAACGCACCGAAGGTTAGCTACTTACCCAGCTTCTTCCTGCTTCTGACCACTGCTTTAACTGGAAACTATCTGTTTTATATCATATCAGGTTTCTATTTTTCCAGGCCACCTTTTGAGCATGGGGTAGGGGTGGGGTGGGGGATCAGGGGGTCTGTGTTGGGAGTTCCCAGTGCATGTTCTTGAATGAGGGCACTTCTTCCTTACATGTGGATGGTGATAGGTAGCTGACAGCCACTTGATTCCACTATTAATCTCTGCCTTTCCCACCAAATGCATGTTATTGTTTCCAGAAACAAAAAGATTGCATTTGAACAGCATGTTAAACTATGGTTTAGCAAGAATGTGAATGAGTCTAGTGCCCCCTGGGATTGCACATTTCCCCTTACCACTCCCACTCCTCTGGTGTGCCCACAAGGAGCAGTCTGGAAGCTTTCACATCTGCTTTGATTAAGTACAGCTTGCCATGACATCTGAACTTGGAACTGTGGCTTAATCTTAACTATGCTTAGTTTCAAAGAAGCCAGCTTTGTAAACCACAGTTTGAAGTAGGCTTGCTTGAAACTAGCCATAAATAAAATTAATAACAATTCCAGATTTGGATGATACAGCAAATTGTGCTTAGTCAAAAGCAGAAGTGAAAGCTTCCAAACTCCTTATGGCTATCCTAGAGGAGGAGAGGGGAGTGCGGGAGTTTGTGTGGAAGTACTAAACCATAATTTAGTGTGATGTCCAGTTGCAACCAATAGCTCTCTCACACATCCAATTAAAAAGAAATTAAGTAATTTCCCACCTTCCAATTTTTCTTGCTAAGTTTCAGAGTTTTCCCTGCATATACTGTATGTTACATATTAAAAAGTTATTTTTTCATTAAACAATGGACTGTCTTATAGCACTTTAAGGACTAGCAGGTTTATATTATATTTATTTATTTATTACACTTATATACCGCTCCCATAGCCAGGGCTCTCTGGGCGGTTTACTGTGGGATAAAACTTACATGAGCCAGAAAGACCAAACTTCCATTTCATACCACAGTCATAATTTAACAAATTTACACAGGAGTCGAACAGAAAATCAAAAACTGAAGAAAAAATCCTGAGAGTTATGTTAAGCATCTTAAGACTCTTCAAGGAAATTCTGTTTCTGACTAACTTCTGTATCATGATATGGATGAAGTCTTTACGGTTCTGTTGTGTTAAATAAACCAACATACTCATGTGTTCTAAACATCAAGGATGAAGTCAGTGTCCAAGCACCCCTGAGTAATTTGGAGAAAAAAGAAAGGTCAGAATCCAGTAACGCCCCATCACCAAAAAGGTGTATTGATCAGAAGAAACATTCTTCCTCTGAGAAGTCACAGGGATGTGAACTTCTGAAAGACCAGGAAGAAATGTGTGTGCTTAAAGAGGATGATGAAGGAAAGCACCGGGATATTCCTGGAAGGTAAAATAAGTTGCAATAAATAAATGGAATGTGACTTTGAGAGCCTAGTTTCACCATTATTGTCTGCGTACCACAGATGACTAGTACTTTCACTGATCTTGCAAGAGAAAGATAGGTTCGTTTTCCTTGTGCTACTTCTTTGTGTGTCTCACATTTATTGAGTTTCGGTTGGTGAGCCTTAAATAGTTGAACTTGTTTCTGGTTTTTAAAAATATTCATGCGATTTAGGCAACCAAAAGTACAGTTGCAAAAAAAAAAAAGTTTTCAGGGCTCCTTAAAAACTGGAATGATCTCAGTGTATGTCATTACTTTTGCTTTTTGGGTAGTGATATTTCTGCCTCTCAAGAAATAAGACAATCAAAAAGCATAAAGCCTATCCAGCACATGAGGGGTCACCCTCAGAAGCCAAAGCCAAACCTAGCCCGAGCAGCAAAAAAGAAAGAAGCCTCTTTAGAAGCAGAAACCAGCACAGAAGGAAAGACTGAAAGAGCTACAGAAAATGATGCAACCCTACATGGCAACAACTCTGGAAAAATATCCACAGTAATGGTAAGTACTGATTGGTCATCCTAAATCAGGGGTGGGCAAGTTGTGGCCCTACAGATGTTTTGGCCTCCATCTCTCATCATTCCTCACCATGGCTAGGGCTGATTAATGGGAGATGTAGGCCATAACATCTGGAAAACCACCAGTTGCTTACCCTGTCCTGAATGAACTTCTGATGTTTTTTTTATTGCTGGATTTGCAGAAACAAGCTGGACGTCAGTCGACTTTTGTACGCTTTCTCTACTCAGCCGTCTTTAGTAGCATGTGAACAAATTTTATAGAAGTGATTCATCTGAAATAATGCATAAGACCATAGCTTGGCTGTTGTGAAGTTATAATATGAACATGGAAAACACTTCTGCTCATACACAGGGTGTCCCCCTGATTCTCCACCCCACACCCGATGCATCCTTCCAGGCCACATTGAACACTGAAGTTTGCACTGTTGCTGGCTTTCACTTTGGTTTTACTTCGTTTTAAATTTAAATTATATTTTGCTATGTTACTGTATTTTATGGTTTTAAGTTTTGTTTTGTGAACCACCCAGTGGCTATTGTGCAGTATAAAAAATGTAATAAAACAAACAGACTATTTTAAAAAGTCCCCCAAGTCTGAGGAGCGACTTTTCAGGGGGCGCATAAAGCTGCAATGAGACTGAGGCAGGAAATCCTTGTTCTTTCAGCAGAATCTGTCATTGGATTCAGTACTCTTGAGATTGGCCCTTCTTAATTAACAAAAAAATGTGTTAAACAGAAGGCTTCCTTTGGTATAAGGTAAAGATATATGCTGCTTCAATGAGATTTAAGCGTGTGCTGTATTGGCCTGAGTTTTAAAAAACTCGCTTGTCTGTTTTTATCTAAAACTGAGTGAATGGGGGAGAAGATTTCAAGTTGTTTATAAAGTACACTGAAAAGTTAACACATACTTAACTTGGTACATGTTTTCATTGTTTCCAGCACAATCGTAGAAATTTGGTGGAAGCTGCATCATTTTCTGAATCTTTGAGGCAAAAAAATTGCACAGGTAGCATTGGGACAGGATCTCTGACAAGAAGTAAGGACTCTGGGAAATGTGACTCATCAGAGCAGTCCTCAGGGAGTGAAAGGCAAATCCCAAAAGAAATCTCTAAGCCCCCCTCTGCCCACGAGAGAGCATCTGAAACATTGAAAGGGTAAAAACACACTTTGAACGTGATCCTTTTTTTAATGGAAAGGTGGGATATACATGCTTTTATAAATAAATAAACTAGGATACTTTACATAGGACACTTAAATGCAGGCCCCTAAAAGAAGAGATGTATGCAACTTTTTGAAAGTTGCCCGTCATCTGGTGTCCTTTTCCTCATATAGGAAATATAATTATACACCCTGAAGGCTTGTTCCTTGCTTTTCCACCCTTTCCAAACAATTCTGCTTCATCAAAATATCTTCTTTTATACTTAGAAAACAACCAGGAAGGACACTGAAACAGAGGAAAACCATCTGTGACTCAAGGACAGTCCCCACTACTGAAAACGAGAACGTCCATGGTGAAAAGGGAAAGCACCACCAGAAGGTTAAACCAAATGTTAGCAGAGGCAGAAGCTTAAGACCAGCCCTTCGTAAGAAACCCAGAAAAGAATATGGCAGTTCGAAAGTTAACCTGGTGACGCTTAGGGCTTCTTCTCAGGAAGAAGAAGATGATGATGATGGTGATGATGACGACTTTGAGCCAGACTATGAAGTTGAATGCTTTTCACCAGAGGAAGTAAATAAAGCTCCAGTGTTTGTCCCCAAAGGGCTTCGGTCTCCCAATCCAGTTCCTGTGCAGATTGAAGAAACTATGGAAGAGGTATGCTAGAAATCCCTATAAAGAGATGACTGCAAATATAATGAGGCATATGCCATTTCATTCCATGTGTCTGATTGGCCATATGTACAAGTGCTACCTAGCACATCCTTCAGGCCTAAAGCAATACATAGTAGGCTCAAGACAGTTTAACTAAGCATTGAAGAGCAGGGATAGATTAATGGAAAAGAGAGTTGAAAAGTCATTCTGTCATGAGAACGACCGTCTACATTAGGAGTGGGCATTATGATTGAGATATACTGGTAGATCTCTGGGTAATTTGAGGTAGATCAACAAGAAAGAACAATAAGGCTCCCTTCCCACCCAAAGTCAGGCTGCTAAAATGAAGATGACCAGGGTGGATTTTTATGTGAGAGGACTGTGAACTCAGGTCTGGTATTGAAAACAAAAGGAGACCTGTTCCTTAATTCTAAGTGCAAGATCACCCCTCCACACTAATTTGCACCTGATCCAGTTGGCGGATTTTTGGGTTTCAAGTAAAAACAAAGTAGATGCTGCAAGCTTGAAAGTCTGTCCACCCCTGGAATGAATTGGTGGCTCATTCCACAATCTGAAGTTGTTTTCCATGATCTGCATTGCTGGCAGGCTGGTAACTTGTTCACAAGGTCCTTTTCCAACAATTTGATGTGACCTGATTCTCCAGCCCTCTTTCCCACTAGGAATTGCTCATCTGAATATTTTTATTTCCTTCATTGTGTATACTTCAGGTTAGAACTGCAGTTTTTTGCATACTTACTAGAAGGAAGTCTTATTTGAGCTTTTGCATGAACTTCTTTAGATTTCTGTCTTGGGAACTGTGAAACTTTAGGCACTTCTCAATTATTTTTGAAAATATAGTGTGGCTTCAGTTCAGATATCTTTAAGTGTGCAGAAAGCAATCACGATATATACAGGGAATCTGTTAGGTTTTGGGGGGTCTTTTTTGCTTTTTTGGGACTAAGCTGAGTCGTCATGCTTCCCCTCACCTCCGACAGGTCGAGATATATGAGAATGTTGCAGATGAGCCGTTTTTGTCCCACGAACTGAGTGTAATTGATCAGCCTGTGATACAGGGAGATAAAGATTTGTACACTTTACAAGATGTAAGTATTTTTATTTCCCTGTTTATGGTATATATTTATTTTATTAAAACTATACCTTATTGATTTTAATTAATCTATTTATTTAAAACGTTTTTGACCACCTTTCCGGAAAGAAAACCATTTTCTTTAGTGTTAAATGTAAGAGTGCCTAGGACAGTCAGAATGAGCTGTTAAACAGAAGTGTTCGGAATGAGAACTCTGTAACACTTTACGACTGTAGCAAATTGTCCACCACCATGTTTCTCTCATCTTTTTCATTCCCGCCTTGCAACCGTCGCTTACTTGCCACAGTTGTTCAAGTGAGTTCTTAATTTACTTCAGTCAGCAAAAGCTAGGCTGACAACCATTTCCCAAAGGACCTTCTGTTCTGCTGCTCCCAGGCTGTGGAATGGCCTGCCAGGAGAGATTTGCCAACTTAACGGTCTTTCTGAATTTAAAAAAGCTATAAAGACTGATCTCTTCCAGCAGGCCTTATCCAGTCGAATTTTAAGCTGTCTGGCTGTTATTTTAATAATGTATTAGTTTTACATGTTTTAAATCAGTTTTATGTATTTAATAGTATTTTTGTATTTTATGTTGTTCCCTGCCTCGATCCAGAGGGAGAGGTGGGTAATAAATAAATAAATTATTATATTATTATTATACTGCTAGTGAAATGCCAGTTCATTTTTCCAACATCATGTAAATAATGGATTTAAAAAGGCAGTGGAGAGGGAATGGAACCCACCACTGTTTTGTTGTGGATGTGGAGTAAAGATTGTGTTGGATATATTCACAACCCCATGTTCCAGGTATATCGTAGTTCTGTTCCGACATGATTTGGAACTTACACATCAACTGGCTTCACACAACACAATAACCCACACTTAAAGTTGAGAATGGTTGAGTGTGGGCTGTCGTTGAACCATGGATTGTTGAACTGTTTATTGTTGTGTTGTGTGAACCCAGCCTTGCTATGAAATCATGGTTTGTTAAATCACAAACAACCCACAGTTAACCCAACAGCAAACCATGAGTTGTCTTTGTGGGTTGTCCGTGGTTAACAAACCATGGGTTATTAGTATGGTTTGGTTCACAGAATACAACAGCCATTGTGGGAGAAAAGGATTGCACTAGCTTCGTCCCGGTTTGCTTGATATCAGTGCATGAGATTTTGCACTGAAATAGAGAATACTATAATTCCTCGTTTTAATATAGGAATGGCTCTTGTTTTCTTCAATGCACTTCCCCTTCTCAATATTTAAGTTGGAATCTTATCCCCTGTTTATGGAGGCTTCTATTGTCACTAGCAGTGCTAAGTGAAAAATCTAATCTGCAGAATTTAATTTAATTGAAAATAAAATTTAGAAATGTAGTAGTTGACCTGTGTTCCCTTTTTCCTCCTAAGGTTATTACAGAAGAAGAACAAAATAAGCAAACAGGTAAATGGTCCAGGTTGTAAACATTAAACAACTGAATGCATCATTCAGGTCTTCCAAATTAACTTGTGAATGTTAGTAGTACTGATCCTTTTAAAAACTGTTTTTGTTTGATTTTAAAGAGGAGATACCTCCCCCCCCAAGTCTCTCATTCATTTAAGTAACTACTAACCACTAAGAGAGCAATCCAGTGTTATCTGGGAGAGTGTCCCAGAGGCCATAGGATTGCTCAGAAAAAACATTCCAAGGCTGGAAACAGCGCTCCAACCTCAGAAGGGGAGTTGGAGATCCTCCCCCTTGCAGTTGGAGCAGAAAGAACAATGGCAGCTGCCATCCAAAATCGGAAAAGTGACCTTGCAGGAGAAAAGGGAGAAATCTGATGGGTGGGGAGGAGAGGCCAGGATATGATTTATCTTGAGCCTCATTCCTTCCCTCTCCAAAGCGCTCTCACTAGATGGTCTTAAAAGCCCATCTACCAAAAACTCAACAGATCAAAGGATGGGGAGGTAAAGATCGCCTCCACCACTCCTCCTGCCCTGCCGGTTTCATCTTCTTGGAAGATTCTGAGCAGTGAGGGCACAATCAATTTTACCCTAAATCTAAAATCCTAAACAATAGGGGTGGACAACCTGTGATCCTTGGCCTAAATTCATGCATTTCAAAAGCCCTCTGCCTGTGATCAGTTCACACTTCTAGCGAGAGAAATCTGCCCCTTTCCTGACAGCCAGCTATGTAGGAAAGAGGAGGAAGAGAGAGAAAAGTTGGGTGGCAGAAAGAGAGAAAGAAGAGAGTGGCAGCAGCAGAATGAGAGAAAGGGGGTATTCACTCACTTTTGGTTCTGGCCCAGCTCATTGCTGGCTATGGCCCCACTCACCATCAACATGCAACCCTGAGAGATTACCCATGAGGGAATGTGGCCCTTGGTAGAAAACAGGAGTAAGCGCCTTTGAAAATAATGGGACTTCTGTGTAGACATGTATAGGATTGCACTGTAAAATACATTGAAACCACTTTGAAATTGATAGATGAGTGATGCTGAATTGTGCAGATACTTAAACACTGCTTCTGACGTCTAAGATGCTCCAAAAACATTTTCTCTGTCTTTAAATGTAGCAAAAAGCAATTGAGGGGGAGGTTAGGGAAATGTGAATTGTTTGTCCCTTTGTTTATAACCATACATATGAACACTCTTTTTTCAGGGATTAATGATGGAAGTACTGAAGCAGCCATGACTTTACTTGCAATGAGAGATCCAGCATTCCAGTTAAATATCAGCAGCCAAGGTATAATCAGTATCATCATACAGGGATTTACAACTCTGTGTGTCTGTGTCAAAACAAGTGCTAATGCTATGGAAATATAACATATTATTCTTCCTCATGTCCTGTCCCCTTCTTTCTTGCACTGTGAGCACAGCTAGGCAGACTTTGGGGAAAGCCTTGGCCAAACAAAGCTCCTCTAGCCGGCACCTCAGTTGGGGAGCTGGGTTCGCTCAAACTTTTGCCTGCTAGGAAAAGCCGGCATGCTCCCCAAATGAGGCATCGTCTGGAAGAGCTCCAGATGATGCTTCAGCCAGAGACCCAATGATGTCAGGGGCAGGGACTTGCCTCTGATGACACACCCTGATGTCAGGTGACCCACAGCAGAATCTGGGGGCAATATAGCCCGTGGACTCAATATAAAATGTACAGATTTATAAAAGCTATAGAACTTATTCCAGTTGCAAAACTTGGTGTTTCTAGTTTCATGAGTATTTTTATTGCAGAATGCTATAGTAAATTTAGTTATTTTTATTTAACATTTCAAATTTTAATTTTTTGGAATATTGAGTCAGTCGACGTTACAGAATTTGAATGTTCCCAGGTAAATATACATAAATTAATGGTATATTTTCCCAATTTTTTCTTTTTGTGAAAAAAAGAATTGCCCAGCAAAGATGAACTGAATGTTCCCAATAGCTTTCCAGATGAGCATAATGAAGAGCAAAGTATAGTCGATTGTAATGTGGCATGTTCTGCCCTTTCAAAACATGAATTAGTTTCTTCAGACAATACGAACAAAGCTGCTACAGAAGATCATGGTACTGAACCATCAGGTTTGGAAGAGTGCTTCCAGGAAGCAACTGACATATCACGGCCTGCCTCTTCAAAAAATGAAGTGGTTTCCTCACACAGTGCAAATGAAGTTGCTCCAGAGTATCACAATTCACCCGTTTTGGAAGAATGTTCACAGGAAACAACTCGAGTTGGCAGGTTTGTGTTACTATACTAGATATTGTTTAGTTAAGAATCCCACTTATTCTTTAGGATATAAGTATTATTACCTTGATATCTTGAGATTTCATAGTTGTGTTATTAACCTCTGCATGCTCTTCTCCACCCCAACTTCATTTTTCTAGTCACCCCATCTAAATATATGTGAGAGTGCTGTCAAGGAGCCATGTCCTGTATCCTGAGTACTTTTCTTTATGTAATGTTAAAAATGTGTAGGGTTAGCTTACACAGTGGCCAGGAACTAAGCACCTCATCATGCATCTGTTTCAGCTATACTTGATAGTGACAAACCTACCATATACCATATATTAGATTGTAAGCCTATGCGGCAGGGCCTTGCTATTTACTGTTTTACTCTGTACAGCACCATGTACATTGATGGTGCTATATAAATAAATAAATAATAATAATAATATACTTCTTTTAAATAGATGTCTGAGATGGACTATCAAAGGAATTCCGATTTTCCATCGAAGATTTGTACTACTTTTTCTGCCTGATAAAAGTTAAAATCAAGAGTTGAGAGCATTAAGTGGCGTGTTCTGTTTGCTTGCAGGGATTTATCTTCTTCCAAAGGAAGTAAAACATCCAGAATAGCAAGATGCAGTTTTCCTAAACCCAAACCCAATCTTAACAGAGTCCTGGGGCTAAACCGGAACACTCCACAAAAATTTCTTGCTCTGAGTTCAGGTGTGGAGCAAACAAATGCAATCCAGAATGGTAAGTCTTCTCAGTCCTTATAATAAGATAACTTCAGATGCATGGGGTTGAGGGTTGTTGGGTGTTTGTCTAATTTTATTTTTTATGGCTATTGACATAGTGGGCATCAAGTTTTTGAAGTCTTTCCCCACCCGACCCCCAAAATGTGTGGGCCATGGGTATTAAGTCCTTTATTTATTTATTTGTTTATTACATTTTTATACCGCCCAATAGCCGAAGCTCTCTGGGCGGTTCACATTAGTTTTTGCATCATTGCAATATGCAACATTTGTTCTTCCACTGAGTGATAGTAAATAGTTGACTGTCCTTCCGAGACAACCACATGCAGTTTTGCTGCTAATTATGTGTTCTTTGTAGCTAATAAACTCCACATAATTTTATCCTCCGTATAACAAGATCAGTCAGGGATTATGTGAACGATGATATCCTGTCAATGTTGAAACTCATCTGAAATGGTACAGATGCTTTACAACCTATACTGAGTGGAGTTCTATTGTCTAAAATAACAGAGGAGAAAGTGTCAGAAAGTGCTGTGGAAGAGCAGAAAGTTGAACTGGATTTCAAACTGGATAAGCTGGCTAAGAGCAGCTCTGCAGAGAAGCAAGATTTACAGCCTGGAAGTGCTGGCCCTGCCATACAGACAAACGACACAGAAAGGTATGAACACTATTTCTGTTTTATATGCTAATACATTTAGTATCTCTCCTGGGCGCTGTGAGCCAATGTGCTTGGAATATGTAGAATGTTCTATAAAATGGGGACATATTCTGGATGAAGTTCACCAGAATTGTTGGAAACTTACGATTATATATTGTTGGTTGGTTTTTAAATAGTATCTATGTTCTTATTCTTTATGTATTAATCCTCTTCATTCCCTCCAAGTATTTTTTGATGCATGTGAGTAATTAAACATCTGTCTTAAAGATACTTGGAGATGACACTTTTAAAAAGCAGGCATATTCCTTACTAGCTGAACTTATTTACGTTTCATCATTTATTAGTGCATTTACATAGCCACCCTATAACATACTTTCTGGAGTGGTTAAAGGTATCTATTCATTTTGATAAAGAATGATCGTAAACCTGGCGCCATGTCTTTCAAGCTATGCAGTATAAAAACATTTCATAATATTTAACTAGTAAACATTTTATAAAGTTAAACTGTGTTAATTTTTCCAAAGAGAAAACCTGGTAAGAGAGACATGGGAGTTAAATGCTCCAAAACTTTCTCCAGAAGCAGAAACCTACCCTCTTGAATTGGAAAATGACCCCAACGGAAATATTAATGTCCAAGCTTCTGATCCTATTGAATGCCTACAGCTGTCTACAGTTGAAGTTGCACAAGTAAGAAGTCTTGTTTGTTGCTTTATATAACTGAAATAGCTACTTTATGGGAGGGAGATAAGAAAAGGGGAAAGATACTACATGAAATAAAAAAGTGAAGGCTGTTACAGTAAATCTACCATATTCAGTAGTAAATTCAGGGTATTCCTAATACTGTTAGAGTGCAGTCCTATGGGATTGCTGGCCAATAGGAAGAAACCTCCAATCTCAGAGGCTTCTGAGTATCCTGTGCCCTGTCAGGCTACTCCCAGCAGGGCAGGAGGAGCAATGGGAGGTGACTTTTTTGCTTCTCCGTTGTCATTTGCATTTTTCTCCCTCTAGATGGATCTCTAAGCCTATCTAGAGGAGTCACACTGTTGAGGGCAGGACTGGAGAGGCATATCCTGGCCTCTCCTTTCCCCACCCCTGGAATGCCCCCCTTTTGGATCTCTACGAGGTCATCTGAGGTTGGATTTGTGACCTCGGAAGTGGGCATCACAATTTTTTCTGTGGTGGCTGCGAGGTGAGGATTGTTTCTCAGAGTCCTCCTCCTAAAGTCATAGGAGTGCCTCTAGATTTGGGAGGAAGAATCTGAAAGATCCTACGCTCTGCTAGGGACTGCTGGATTGCTCCCTTAGTGTGCGTGTGTAGTTGCACAAATTGGACATTCTTATTTGTAGCATATTGTCTGTTACTCTGTATAGCACTATGTACACTGATGGTGCTATATAAATAAAATAATAATAATACTAATAATAATAATAATAATAATATGTTCCTCTCTCTTTCTTTGCTCTACCTCTTCCTTTTCTAAAAAAGGTTTCCGTGTGCCCATTTGTTGTTAAGCAGTTCATCTAGTTTACCCAAAATACTGCTTTGAATTCTAAGGCCTAATTAGATTTTTGACAATTTTTTTTAGTCTTGTCTACAATGAAAAGACATGTCAGACTGTTAAACTGACAAATGTTTGGACTAACTTTTTTGCTAGTTATTAGTGAGAGGAACACCCTAGGGAAGATGTCATTTGAAAAGGAGCTCTAGGTTCTGAGCTTTTGGATGAACAATGCAATAATTAGAATAGCATAGGGTGCAATCATGTGTATCTTTAGACTGAAACAAGTCCTACAAGAAAAATGGCCTACATAGGAATTAAGGAATTTATTTAGGAATTTATTTATTTTGCTCATGAATGCAATATTTTCTGACTCATTTTTGGCAAAGATTGTGCTATAGGCCAGAGTTATTTGTTTCTAAGTAGTTACAAGGTAAATTTATAGGTAAGATTTTATTCTTGGCTAATGTCACATAAGTGCTTTCATTCAGAGATTCTTTCTATTGGGTTATAACTTTTGCCAAGTCTCTTTATTCCTTTTTGTTTTATTCTTTAGCAGTATCTTTTTGGAGGCAGGGACTATATTTTTACTTTGATTTATTAAGGGGTTTGTGCCTTGCCCAGACAACATGAATACAAAAGTAATTCTTTAAAAGCAACTATTGAGACATTTTCATAGTTTTATAATGTCATTTATATTTTCTCACTACTAGAGTCATTTGGCATGTTTGATATTTTCATTGTGTTATTTTTATTACTAGACGGAAGCAAGCAAGTATTCCAGTATTTCAGCAACCACAGAGATGACTGCAGGTATATTTTATGTTGTTTTATGATCAAGTGGTGCTTTTGGAAACTAGCTTTAGATAAATAAAATGTTCATCTGCAATCTAGACTAAAAGGAGAGAAACAAATGCAAATATGGACATTTTTAAAGTCATTAAATTCTTCTTCATGGTCTCTGTGCATCACACATATGGGCTCTGCACCTGCACGGAGCCCATATGTGTGACTGCACAGATGACCACTCGAAGAACTACAGTTACAGGTAAGCAACTTGCATTTCTCTCAGATTGAAGCATGTAATGGGCTCAGTCAATATTTTAATCGTATTTTAAAAAACCTTGTGGTGAAGGTTTGAACTAGTTTAGGTCCAGTTCTGACTAACTTTACTGGCTATATGTGTAAAGTGAGCACATGTGTGAACCTGGAAGTCTGGGTTGTTGAGGGTCAAAGTTTTAACCAAACAACAAACTACGGGTTCAAACTTTGGACTATTTGTCGCTCAACAGTTAGGTTGTTCCAGGTTCACATGTTGCATCAGACAACCCAGGAAAAAGGAATCCAAAGTTGTTTATGAAAGCTGATGCTAAGTGAAAGTAGCGAGTGGGCAGAAGGCCACTTGATTGTTTGCAACCCTGACAACCCAAACTGGGCCTACATGTCTATGGCCCCGTTCAGACAACACGCGGCTAAACCAAGCTGCTTAACCACAAAATGGTTAATGGAAAGCATTCCGTTAACCATTTTGTGGTTAAGCAGCATGGTTTAGCGTGTTGTCTGAATAGGGCCATTGTGTTGCAGGGCCATTAGGATATACAATTGAAGTGGCCAGCAGCGTTCCTACTCCTACCCAACACATCTAGCAGTTAAGTTAATCAGACATGGCCCTTCAACATCGTTCATAAGGCTCATTTATGCAAACATAGAAGGTATTAAAAGAAAAGCTACTTTGGGAAAATAGGAGCTAAACACATTAAATTCAACAAATGTTTTGTTTTAATACACGTCATAAACTGTCTTAAATGTAAAAGCAGCATATAAATATTTTAATAATAAAAAATCACAGCCAGCACATTATGAAACTCACAGGCATAGTTTTAGTCAAGAAAGATATGGTTAAAGAAGACATTTGGGTTCCATTTTGTTTGGCTATATCTATGATTGTATATCTATGATATACAGTATATCTATGATATATTGTATATAATGTTGTTAGTTGTTGAAAACTTTATGAAGCATATAAAGCAATGCACACTTTTGTACAGAGCCTTCTCCATCATGGACCCATATTATGGAATACTGTCCCAGAGTGACTTAGCTGGAATCTTCATTATCTGCTTTTGAGTGGACATTAAAAGCTATTTAAATATGTGGCCCTTTTTCAAGTAATTTTTTTAATATTGGATTTATGATCTTTTGTTTCTGATCTTGTTGTTTCAGTTGCTTTATTTTTGATTATATTTTATTTGGTTTTATCCTAACATTGCAAGCTGAATGAGCATTTTGCCTAGAAAAGCAGGATAAAAATGTTAAAATAAATCTTATTTTTAAGAAAATAACAAAAATTATCTGGCTCAACAAGGAGCAATATTAATTTCTTCTTACAGTGCTTGCATCCCACTTTAACTGTAAAGATAAAAAGACACGGTAGGCTTTGGAACAGAATACAGTACACAAAATTTAAGTTTTTATATTGTTAATGTTTTGCTCTCCCCGCCCCCTCCACTTGTATATTGTGATAGTGAGTAGTGGCAGCAGCAAAGAACATCCAGATGTAGAGGAGCCAACATTCATTTTAACATTGGTGGAAATCTCAGCTGATCCAGCAGATTGCAGTATTGCACCTCCTTCGTTACTACAAACGTCTGAGGAATTACTTCCAGCACCAGTATTTTTGACCCCAGATAATATAGATTCAGTGGAGCTGACAAGAGCACATAGGTAAGTAGAAATATACTTCAATATCACATTCATTCATTCATTCTTCAATATGAACTGATGTTTATTCTTGGGATTTCCTACAACTGGAGATAACTAGACCATGTTCCCTTCTATGAGTTCAAGACCTGCTCCTCATCTTGCCCTATTGGCCTAACTTTTTAATTGTATCTGGGAAGAGATTAAGAAGGGAGGTTAGTGGCTCCCTGCTGGGGCTCTGCCATTGTGGGTAGAAATTAACTAAGCATGTTAACTGCATTATAAGCCTTACCTCGGTAAAGAGGAAAATGGTTCTCAAGAAAAGGAAAGACTTTCAGTGTAAAAATAGTACTTCTTCACGCAGCACATAGTTGAATTATGGAATTCACTACCACAAGATGTGGTGATGGCCACCAATTTGGATGGCTTTAAAAGGGGATTGGATAAATTCCTGGAGGCGAAGGCTATCAATGGCTACTAGCCTCCAGTATTTGAGGCAGTAAGCCTGTGTGCACCAGGTGCTGGTGAACATGGGTGGGAGGGTGCTGTTGCACCATGTCCTGCTTTGTTGGTCCCTGGTCAGCCACTGTGTGAACAGAGTGCTGGACTAGTTGGACCCTTGGTCTGATCCAACATGGCACTTCTAATGTTCTTTTGTACTGCTTGTAATGAAATTCTGTTTATCTTAGTGAAGCTTCTTCTAAAGTGTAGAGTTAGTGAGCATTGTAGCCCTAAATCTGCTTATTTCCCTCCCTGTTAATGAGTTTTTTGAAGTAAATTAAAATCTCAGTGATTTCACCATTTTAACATGGCAACATTGTATAGCATTGGATCTGTAACAGCTGCTGCTCCAGACAACACTAGAGAGAGAAGAGGATTGCAAGTAGCTTCATCAAAACACTTGGGAGATCTGGGTTCAACCTCTTGGAAGAATCTGAAAAGATGTACTGCGGCTTTTAAAGGAAGTGGTGATCCTCCTGAAAAGAAAAAAACTCTTTCAACCGGGGAAAACCTGGAAAGCTTTGAGAAGGTCAGAGATTATTTCAGGGAAACACAAAATAGTGATACTAAGTATCTTCTGGGTCTGCTGTCTTTCAGTTGAGTAAGAGAACTTGGGATGGCTCCTGAAACAAGTCTGGGAAAGCTCTTCTGATATGTCAGAGCATTATACAATGTTTAAATAAACAGCAGCAAATTGTGCAATTAACTCTTTATGGAAACATATAACCAACCCAGGGACTAAATACAAGAAATCTAATGGAAAATTTTACAAGCTGGAACCAATTAAGAGAAGCAACTGTATTGAGTTTTTGAGACACATATCCAAAAAGCAAATTATTTTCTGATTTTCATATTTCCTTCAATGCAGGAGACCTCACTTAAACGAAAGTGTATACCAAGGAAAGCTGCTGGTAAGTGAAATTTGTTAACAAATATACAAATATTCACATAGAAATTCTCACTTGACACATGCGAGTTTTTAAAAATAGCTTTTAATATAAGCCAGGATCCAAAGAGCTTCTGGGCTTATTCAAGGAACGTTTGCTAATTCTGTCCCCCTTCCCCTGTTTCAAAAACTGTTTGTCATGCAGCATAGGTTGAGGGGTGGGGAGATCCTGTTTGAGAAATACGTCTCAAACCTGTGAGCTCATGGAGCTAGTTGGGTCCTGGTCAAGAACTGATGTTAATGAGTATCTTTGAGAAGATGTGCCTGTGGGGAAAAAGACGTATGACATACGTACATAGAGCAAAATGGAATTCAGCTGCAGCAAGTCCAACAGACTCACTATTTTTTGCATATTTGTCTGTGTTTCTTTCTTCCTTTTTAAGAAACTCCCCCAGAAAAACTGAACATTTCAAAGAAGAAAATCTCATCTACCTATAGACCAGTAACTGAAACTACAGAGCTACAAGCAGAAGAAAGAGAGCAATCTTCTCTGAATCTAGGGGCTAAGCTGCTTGATGAAGCAGCTAGTACAAGTGAGCAAGTGTCAAGAACACTTCATGCAGGAAAAGCAGAAACAAGTGAAAAGCAAAGAAACTTTGTTGATACTTGTAAATCTGTACAATCTGAGCAAGTTGGAAGCGCAGTAGTCCTTCCAAAACCACCACCAGCCAGGTACCTATCTAGCAGCTGTTTTTATTATACTTAGCCCCTTTCCCCCCACAGTCTTCTATTTAACACTGCAGTGTGGCAGGGGTGGGGAAACAGCCCACTTTATGGCTGCTAGCCCTAAATTAAACTATTGTTGTTCCGGGGAATAATCTTGTAGCAGCTTTGAATCTCTCTCACTCACCAGCCACATTTGCTTGTTAACTCTTGTCACCTTGTTTGCATGTAATGCACATTTGTGGGTTAACTAACCCATGAATTTGCCAGGCACAAGTGGGAGTGAGCAGGTGTGCTGCTTCTAGTGCGCTCCTTGCTTCCACTGTCAATAACAACCTATAGTCGTTCCCATTTGTAGGTTGTTAGTGTAGCATGTGAACCTGGAATTCTGGGCTGTTTAGATGATAAAAGCTAACCTACAATTTGTTTTTGGGTTAACACATTATATCTGACCTATCTTGGTTTGCTGTTGAAGTGTTTTACAGGAGTGTAAGTAGTATGCAGGCTCAAAGCAAGTACTAGAATAAGCTTACTCTGCTCACTTGAACACAATATCAGATCATTATACCACTGAAAGAGCTGTAAATTGCCTCAGTTCTGTTCAGGAGCATTCATAGCAAAATAGTTAATCCAGACTTGTGGGAAGTAAAGATGTTTATAATTTTCTTTAAAATAGTCGGTTTTAGGAGGTCCTAATGTTCCTGTGCAGGCTATTTTTTATTATTGCACTGACAGTAGAATTTGTGTTGAAACTTACATTAATTTTAATTGTTTTGAATAGGTCATATCAACGATCTCTAGGATTTTTACCTTTAATCTGCAAAAATAACACTGATGAAGTGGTAGCAACTAAAGGGAATAAACAATCACACCAGCAAACTCACAAAATGGTGTCTGAAAACACTGTTGGATGTCCAACTTTGTTCTCAAGAAACAACAGTGAAGAGTCTCAAGAGGGCAATTCCTTCCCATCAACCATCTCATCACCTTCCAAATGTGAGAATGAAGGCTCTTCTACTATTAAGGTATGGCTGATTATCTTTTCACGGCTCATCATCTATTAAATATAAGTGTGCCGAACTCTGAAGTGCTGAGATGTCCAATTCTGCACTTATTAGTGTGTTCTTCATCTCTTTTGTATTCCATCTGGAAAGGTGTTATAGATAATACTTTCCGCTTTATAGATAGAGATTCTGGCCAAAATACTAAAAGCTGTTTTACCTCACGATTAACAGCATCTAGAACTGCAAGATCTCCTCAAGTCAGACTCAACTATGCTAAATCTCTGACCAAGTTTTGTTTTAACCCATTTATCAAAATTGGATAGTGATTTGTTTTACAAAACTTTCTTTGATCTTTGGTTTCCTTATTCTACCAGACGTACTAAACTATTTATATACAGTGAATTCTACTGGTGGCATCCAGAGTTGAAGTGAACACTTCAGTATCTAAGGGAAAATCCAGAAACGAAACCTCACTGTCCTCAACATTTCCCTGTAGCTGTGTCAAAAATTTACCCTGTTTGCTTTTATTAATTCAAATGTTTCAGTGTGTAGTCTACAAAATTTTGCCACCACGTGTAATCCAGGTGCTTGAACCCACCTGTTTATACTGTGTGGCTCTACTTCTTGAAATAGCAATGCTTGAGTTGCTTCAGATTAGTAAAACTATAGATGGTACAGGCCAAACCTCTTTCGTTAATACATAAGTCTCAGTGAAGTTCCACTTATGGAAAGAGTGAGCCCAGAGTCTACTAAGGAGAGAGGCAATATTTGCCAATTTCCTCTTGTGGTCCCAAAGATCTGCACTGGTGGATTAAGAGACTCTCCAGGACAGTGTGGGAGGTGGTGAAAGGGGTTGCAGTGAGGAAGGGAAATCGATAACAATTGCTTCTTCTTTCTACTGGATGGAAGCCTCCAGCATTTACAAAAGACTTCCTCTGTGAGTGGAAGGACACATTTCAATCCAAACCAGTGATATATATTTAAAAATCAAGATGGCTACTGCAGTATGAAAATCATATTATGAAACAGATGAGGAAAATCACGTATGGTGCTGTGTGAGTGTTTTGAAAGCTAGCAACGAAACAACTGGGTTGGGCTTACTGGTGATAATAAATATGCATAGAACAAAATCTAATGGTGAGTTTTTTTATCTAGGTACCTTAAAAATGTACATCAAAACAATAAAATAAAATATACTATTACTGTGTTGTAAAGGCCAATCCATACCAAATACACCAAACATGTTTCGAGCTCTCATTAAGATCCTGAAACACTCAAAGCACAGATGTAGAGGATGGAGCATGATAAACTCCTAATTAGTTCCTTAAAGTGCCCTCATCCAAAACTAACTGATAACAATGAGTTATTTAAAAACAATGAATTATTTAAAAACATAACCAGTACAACAACAAATCAGACACACAATGACTAAACATTTTTAAAACCCCACAAAACCCTGTTGTTAGTAATTCATCTTAATACCTACTTCCGGGCAAAGTATAAAGTCTTGGCTATTACCTTTAAAGCCCTACATGGTTTGGGATCCAGGTTACCTGCGGGATCGCCTACTCCCATACCATCTGCCCTGCACACTCAGGTCCTCTGGGAAGAATTTACTTCAGTCAGCCAAAACTAGGCTGACAACCATTACCCAGAGGACCTTCTCTTCTGCTGCTCCCAGACAGTGGAATGGCCTGCCGGGAGAGATTTGCCAACTTAACAGTCTTTCTGAATTTAAAAAAGCTATAAAGACTTATCTCTTCTGGCAGGCCTACCCAGTCAAATTTTAAGATGTTTGGCTGTTATTTTAATAATGTATTCATTTTATATGTTTTTAATCAGTTTTATGTATTTTTGTATTCGGTGCTGTTCCCCGGGTAATAAATAAATAAATATATGATGATGATGATGACCATCCAATTCATTTCTTCTTTGAAGCCAACTGGAGATTTGGTTTTTAAAGTAAAAATCCAGAAACCTGGATTTGAAACCTGGCAAATTCTCATTTATTAGGCATATATTTAACAGTAATAGATTTCAAATCTGTAAATATGTTCATTTTTCTTTTAGGTTTTTTCTGAGTTATCTGAGCACGAAGGATCTTCTAAGGAACAGGAAAAAGAGGAAGAGCCAACCAGGATCTCAGAATATTTCTTTAGTGATATTTTTATGGAGGTGGATGATTCTGAGTAACCTAGAAACTTACCAGATGCCTGACATTCAACATACTGTAGTTAGCAATGTAACCCATCACACATTCTCAATTAGCCCTTACATTTAGTGCAATATAAGCAGTCTTGCTGGAAGATAGAATTATTTTTCTCTTATTCTGAATAATCTGTCTTCTGAAGAAAAAACTCACAATATGTTAAATTTTTAATTATATATTTTCAGAACAGCAACCAGTCTGTGTTTTATATTGGTACAAGTAGCTTCTAGATGCATGGCTATGCTTTAGAAATACAATGAGAACATCTGTATTACCATGCACCACCTAAATATAATAGTTACGTTTGTGGAGCTGGTTGTAAATTATGTTTACTTCTTTTTGTGAAGTAAATCTTTATAGGGGAGGGATCACTTATCTCTGTAAGTAAGAAATTTCTGAACTTTTCAGTGTAATAATAGTAATTATTATTACATTAAAAGTATTTTGGTGGCTTTTAAAAATGTATTTTTATAACAAATGCATGTGAATTGCTTCAAAAAGGTAATGATTAATTCATTTTAAATGTACAGAGATAAATGTGAAAAAATATTTATTTAACTTGAATGTATAGAAAGATAACTATCCCAAGTGGATAGAGCAAACATATGGTCCCTAGAAAAGTGTCCCAGGGACCACAGGGTTGTTTGGAGTCCCCCTTCCAAGGCCATAGACACTGCTAGCACCTCTGGAGGGGGACCCCAAGTTTTGTGTCTCTATCTACCTGTCTTATAGTCTCAGCAGGATGTGAATTTGCTAAAGGGCACATCTTCCATTCATCATTGTTAGAAACTTGTCTAAATTAACTACATGCTTCAGTCTGAAAAAGCTGCCCTTTAAGAACTGTTTTCTCTGCAATCTTTGTGAGTTAGTGATTGGATCCCAAATTCTGGTTGTTTCTTTTACTGCGATTAGCAATTGAAGATATTTTTCCCCATAAATATTTATTAATATATGCAATTTTTATGAAGTAACTCTCCTCACCTGCAATGATTCAGTAATACTACAATTTTTGTATAATTAAAGAGCTACTTCTGTTTCCTGGATAATCTGTTTTGTGCATATATCATCCCAAAACAGAATTACTGATATTACTAAATTTTCTATGAAAAGCATTAGACTCTTCACTTCTTATAAAGAGAATGGGTTGGATCCAGATGACTTAGCCATACTTAGAGTAGAACCATTGAAACAAATGGAACTTGTTAAAGGATTTTAATGGATCTGTTCAAAGTCTGGATCCAACCCAATTTATCAGTTATTAGTAACAAATCAATATCTTAATTATCAGACTTGACAAACCTTGATAGGTTTGTAGTATTTGAAGGAAGCCCCAAATAAAACAAAACTAGCCAATTTAATGTGAATAATTTACCAAGGTCAATGGACTCAGAGAAACATTAACATTTTTCAGTGATAAAAATTAAAGTGGAATCAGTTCTAGCATGGGAAAAGTGTGTTCTTCATGCTGATGCATGGAAGAGGTATAATGTAATCTCAAATAATGTACTCTCAAAAGGCTACAGAAATAATGAAAATCTTAATTGTGTAACCTGCTGGAATGATTTTAGATTGCAATGCAAAACAAAATTATTTTTCAGAAATCATATAAAAGATAAACTCATCTATAAGGTGCCTTAACTTTCCTTGCTAAATGGAAAGGACAAGAGATCCTGTTAGTTTTCATTGTAAACCATGTTCTCCTAGTTAACCCTTTTAAACGTTTTTAAAACAAGCAGGTTTCTCTCTGGCCATGAATACTGTATATATTAATGACAGTAGGAAACTGAACATCCTTGGTTAAGGAACAGAGAATTTCATTTCCATTAAAATGTGATAAATGTTTGACACACATTTTTCAATGGTGTGTAATGTTCATTTGTAAGCTTTCTGTTTCAAAGAAAGCGGTCCTGTTATATATGTAAATTATGTGAATAAATAATTTTGTAAGGTTTTCTTGTAAAGTTTTATTTATCAGTTGATGATTCAGGGTGCAGTGAATGATACTAGAGCCTAGAAGCTAAGCAAGTGTGGATCTGACAGTCCATTCAGACTTGTCAGTAAAACTTCTGAAATGATTAAACGTACAATTTGGTCTTGTTTTAGTTGTTTTAGTGCCCATTTACAACTAATCTAGCCTTGGCAAATCTCAGTAGTTGCAAGCTGTATCACGAATCCAAGACCTGTGAAGATACTGGACAAATGTTCTGCACATACTTTCTGTACCTGCCAGTTCCTATCCACTTTCACCATTACAATTTTAAATTGTTTTACACAAGTTGATGATGATTCCTAATGTTGAACCTACTTCATCTACCAACTTTACCTCTTTTGAGTGGCCCAACATTGCTTGGGGAGCTGGAATTGGTAGCCTTGTACAAACCCCAAATAATGGACGCTTTAGGGATGTGCATGGCTTCATAGGCATGTGGTATACAGATTATAAATTAAATACATATGGACATTAAGAAAAAAACCTTTGATCTGCGGTACCCAATAAAATTAAGTAGTGGCTTGGTCATTATCCTGTCACTTTTTTCCCTCTGCATGGTCAACAGAGAAAGGACCTTAAAGTTTTATAGGCAGCTGCTGTTTACATTTCATATTTGTCTCTTTGAAATGTCCATATGGCTGGTTACATTACTGCTATGCCTCCCATGGGTCAGGATCTATTTTTTGACAGAACCCTGAAACCTTTCAATGGGTGCATAATGAATAGTATTCAATAAGTGAAATTTGCCTCACATAATTTCCATGCTAACAGCAATTTCAATTCTCTGAGTGCTGGTGCTTATGTAGCCAAAATAGCATCAGCACACTTGGGGTAACCCAAAATATTTTTATTTCTTTAGGAACATTTCCCCCTCCCCCCCCCAACAATGAGAATGATCAGTAGCCACAGATTTTCTGACTATTTGGGGGCAAAACCAGAGTGGAGGGGGAAAATAGAATGGAATGCCTTGTAAGAGTGAACATGGTGTAAGTAGTTACAGTGTTGGACTGGGAATGGGGAAACCTGAGTTCGAGTCCCTGCTCAGACATGGAGTATGCTGGGCCAGTCACTGACTCTTGGCCTAACCTACCTCACAGACTTGTCATGAGTATAAAACAGAAAGGAAGAAGATCATGTACACCACCTTAGGCTCTCAGCAGTAAAAGGTGGGTTACAAATGTAAAAAAAATAAAGATCCTAGGGCAGGGAGGGGGATGAGAAGGCAATGTAATGCCTGGAATCCTGATCAGGGAGCACTACCTCTGCAAAATTTTGCTGCAGTTCCAACTGGGTCTGTTCTATTGGCTATTTCTTCACAGTTCAGACCATTAACTTCTGGAATTGAAGAGCACAAGATGTGATGGCCAAATCCATCAACAGCTATATTAAATTTTTGCATCCCACCCCCTACTTTCTGCTACAGCAGCTCTTAAACCTATGTAGCTCTATGAAAGCTCGATGTCCAGGGGGAGTCTACCACAGATTACCCGATGCTGGGGCCAAACAAAGGCAAATCTTCACCATCCCTCTCTGCCTGCGAGTGCTCGCGGTTGACCCTTACTAGAAACCGAATTATGGAGTATATCACGGACACTGGTCTAATCCAAAGTAGTGCCCTCCAGATGTGTGGGAGGTCGACTCTCAGCTCCAGCCAGTATGGCCAAAGGTTTGGAATAGTGGGACTTGTAGTCCAAAAACATCTGGAGGGCCCCGGGGTGCGGAAACGCTGGCTTGTTCAAGAGCGCAATCCTCTGCCCCTTGCGTCTCTGTTAAAAAGGCAGAGGAGCGCGGCCCAGGAGAAAAGGTGGCAGGCCTACGGTACAGAGAGGGAAGAGACGCCTTCTCCGGTGGAAAGGAATTCGGAAGGGAGGAGAGTTGGTTTCCGTTCCCTTCACCGGTCCTTTTACTAGGTCTGAGATGGAAGGAGGAAGCGGGCGGCGCCTCAAGGGGGAAGGCCTCACCGTGTCGCTTAGGCCTCGCTCCCTTTTTCCATTGGCTGTGGCGGGGGGAGTGGCCGTGCGGTGGGTCCCCGGCCCGGGAAGTTGTTCCTCTAGCGCCCCGGCCACCCCTCCGCAGAGATGTGGCCTGGCCTCAAATGCCGCCTCTGCTCGCTCTTTCGCTGCCCGCGAGCGGCTGCAGCTGCTCTCAACCGTGCTTACCATGGGGACAAGGTGGCCACTGTGGGCTCACAGCCTGACGCCGCCTCCTCGCTTTATCAGGTAGGCCGAAGAAGAAGGGGCGAGCTGCTTGGTGGTTATTTTATTGTATTTTATTTGCAGAAGAGGGTGGGAGCTCCCCCACACACTCCGCCCGCTCTTGTTTCTCGCGGTGCTTCCTTGGAGTAGCCCACTTGGCCCCTATGCGGGCTGTCCCGGGACATCCCTCGGCATTCAGCGCCCGAGGTGGCGCTTTTTGCCACCTGCCCGAGCTTTTTCACTGCAACGCCTTGCCTTTGCCTTGTTTTGTAGGCGCTTTCTGATCATGCGGGTAAAGGGGAGGCTCGCGTGCCTTTTGGGCAGCTGCTTGGCAGGCAGAAGTCCAGGCAGGTAAAGCTTTCCTCAACGCGGAGAAGCGCGACCAGTAGTTGGGAAAAGCTTTCCTTGTTGAATGTCTGCACTGGGCAGTGTTGCCGGATCATCAGTTCGGAATTCCTGTTCCAGAGCCTCAAATTTTGTGTGTGTTTCCCTCCAGGATTCCTCGAAAACTCCCAATTCCTGCTTTCTCTCACGGGAGGTATTTAAGCAGAGGCTGAATAGCTACAGCCAGGGATGCTGCAGCTACAAACCTGCATTGAGTGCGCGCGCGGGGGCCGGGGGTTGGACTAAAACTATATGACCTCCAAAGTTCCTTCTAGTTGTTTAACTCTAGGTCCTAGAATCTGGGAGCACCAAAAGCCACTTCAAAGAAAGTGGCTCGGCCCTTTAACCTTTCCTGGTTCAGGCAGCAGTGACTGCAGGAGTATCTCCTGGTCGCACGCCTAGCTTAAAGGGGTTCAGGATCTTCCCATTTTTTGTCCTCTTGCAAGCAAGTCCTTTTCCCCTGCAGCATTGCCATAAGGAAGCAACTGGCAATTCACCTCAATCATACAAGCAAAAACCAGAAGGGAGGCACCTAAACTGAATGAAATGCAAAAAGAGAGCGTATTTGCAAGGGTGCCAAAGGGGAACTTCTTTATCTGAACCCAACGTGTTTCAAAGACAAAAACTTCTTCATTAGAGGCAATTTTATAAAATACAAAGGCCTTGATGGTATATGAAGGATATCCACCACTTTTGTAAACTGGTTTAGTATGTTTTCAGTATTTACATTTTATATGATGCCTGTCAAAGAAGCTTAAGAAGTTTATCTTAGGTACCTTTGAGAATACATTCTCTTTTTGCATTTTGTTTAATCCACCTAAATCAGCCTTTCCCAACCTGCTGTTCTCCAAATACTTTGGGGTACAACTTCCAGCATTCCCAGGAAGTATGACCGTTGGCCAGTCTGGGTGTGGGTAATGAGAGTTGTTATCCATCACATCTGGGGGGGTATCTGGTTGAGGAAGGCTGACATAAATAAAGGAGAGAGAAGGAAGTCTTGTGTTGCCATAGGTGGATGTGTGATCGCAACACTTTGGTGATCCACCCTGTTGAAGGCAACAATGGATGAGAGTAGAGAAAAACAGCTCCTTTCAGCCAAAGCACGTGCTTTCATTTAGCACCCAGCATTCAGAATTGTGGGTTGTTGTGGTTAAACCGTGGTTTGTTAGCACATCTTGTTTCACGCAACACAACAAATCACAATTCACCAACAACCATAGTCAAACTGTACTTTAGGTTGTTGTGTTGTGTGAACCAAGTCTTAAATCCTTGACTGAGTCTTGTCAGCCACACTAGGAACTGGTAACTGCCGCCCAAGTTAGTGCTGTAGAACCCTGAATTCTTATATGTGTGTATATGAAAGTGCAAAAGGTCTTGTGTCTAACATGGAGATCTTTGATTCTTGATGTGTATTAACATTCTTACATAGGTGTTTTTTTTCAGCATTGAGACCCTGCAATAATGCTTAAAAGGAAGTAGTATTCCATCCCACATGCAGAGTTCCTCCTATTTTATTCTGGTACATAAGTTAAAACAGCTCACTCAAGGGATATGCAGCCAGTGCTGAGGAAGAACCCTTTAGTACAGCTTTACAGGCAACTGTTCTCAGTTCCCTCAGTCACAGAGCTGAGAAAAGCCATGTTCTCCTTTAGGTTTTAAGGGCTGCTTTGTTGGAAAGAAATTTTGATGTTCTTACCAAAGGATTTATGGAAATATTTCCCCTAGCCATAGTCAATTGGCGTTAGCCCTAAATATGTTTGTCTATTTTGACTTCAATCCTGAATATGTCTGCTCAGAATTATTGTTTTAAGTGGCTCATACTTCTGACTACATATGCTTAGCATCAAAATAATAAGCTTGCTTCAGATGCATACTCTACACAGTAGGGATTGTCAGCTAGTGGCCAAAGGCTGTGCCCAGTCCACTTTGGAACACCAGCTGGCCCTTAGTTGCCAACACAGAGACAAGACCAGGCATGGAAGGCGGCTTGGTGGCTGTTGCAGTGGGACTTGCTGAAAAGCCATTAGGAGGAATAGGAAGAGGCTTTCTTTCTCTCCTCAAATTGTCCTCTCCTTATAAAATTAGTTGCTGGCTAAGGCTTTATACTGTGCTGTTTCTCACTGGGAGTGTAAATTAGTTTTGGGTTTTATTTTTTAAAAATTGTTCATGAATAAGTTTCAAGTAAGAGGTCTAGATAGGTCAGATGTATCCAGCTATGCTTAATAAACAAATCTACATGAGTATGTCTGGTCTGACATTCAAGGAGTAAGATGGCTCCTATTAGCTGTTGCACAAGTGCAGCTATTATTGATGAAGGCCATGAGGTGTACACCATGTTTTACCAACATGAACATTGTGAGATCCCATCCATGAGGAGCTTATACTCTGAGCGAATGTAATGTAACAAGATACTGTGCAAACTCAAAAGTGCAGCATAAATGATTAGTGTTGCCCTTCTTGACTTCTATTGTTTGTCATTCTCTGCAGATTTAACAAGACAGGATGAAAGATAGTTTCCAAGGCAGGATAGATAGAAATGCAATTTGGCGAGACAGAAAGTATATGTTTAATTTCTGAAATCTGATGACGTAGCTGGGACCACAGGGACAAATCTAGAACTGGCAGCATAATTCCAGTAGTTGTTTTTTCTGAGTGTTAATAATGACACTTCTAGTACTGGTTGAGCTTTTTTATCTGGTTGAGCTTTTATATTGTATTTTATATTATGGTTTTATACTGTTGTTTTATACTTTGAATGTTTTTAATTTTTGTGAACCGCCCAGAGAGCTCCGGCTATTGGGCGGTATAGAAATGTAATAAATAAGTAAATAAATTAAAAAATAATAATACTCACTCTGTGTTGTTAAACTAAAAAAAAAAGTTAACAATGGATTCAATTATCTTTTTCCATGGCCATGTAAAGTCAATATCACACGTGTTTTAAGATTCCAGTGTTCTGTACGATTCACAGTGAGCCTGTTCAAATAACACGCTAAGCCATGGCTGCTAGCCCTTTTGCAGTAAGTGCTTCATGAGTGTGTTTAAACCATGATTATGTAGCCACCATCATTAGGAATGGTTCACACAACACAATAAGTCATGGTTCACATGAAGACATAATATTTTGCTCAAAACGTTTAACCACCATGGCTTAGCGTGTCATTGGAAAACTGTCAATATGTATAGATTTAGTTTGTATATATATTGCCAAAACATGGCTTGACCATTACATGATTGACTCTTGGGTTTATGCATTCAGATTCCCTCCTTGACTCTGTGCAAACCATAGCTTGCCATTACATCTGAATGGACAAACTTGGGCTCTTGGGAGGAAAAGTGGGATACAAATGTAATAAATAAAGCCTTGTAGATTGTTAATCCCATCAAAGGAGTTTTTCTTGGACAGTTCAAATGCAGAATGGAAAATGAACTCTTTCCCAATCAACACATCTGTGCTATGGTTAAAGTTTTTATTGTTCTTACCCTTAGTACTTAGTAACATTTTAGTTTTCAAAACATGTTCAGGAGGTCTGATATTGGGAATGGTGTATTGACATTTACCAAGTACCAAGGATAAGAACAATAAAAATAGTTTTTAACCTTACTATAGATGTGTTGATTGGGAAAGAGTTTGTTTTCCTTTATGCATTTCAGTGGTTGGAGGAAAACTCTTTTGTTGGGATTAGTAATCTATAAGATTCTGTTAGCAAATGCGTATATCTTTGCCAAATTACTAATTTGTTAAAAATAAAAACTGGATTATCCAATGCAACCTTTCAAACCATGGGTTCCAATTCTGATTTGGAAAGCAGACTGATTTGGATATAACAGTATACTGTGCTTTGCCAATTTGGATGTAGCTGGATGGAATTGGAGCATGCAGGGGAATTTGTGCACTCCAGGTTTGCTCATGTAACACTACACACAAAGGGATTTGGACTTGATTTTTCTATAACAGAAGCCCTTGATTCTAGATAGCAACTACTTTTGAAATTGGAGTGTAAAACCCATTTGTAAAATAACATAGCAGACTGATGCTTGAAGAAGAAAAAAGTCAAAAATTGCTCTGGGCACATCCAAGCCCGTGGGTGATGATAAAGTAGTTCTTTGAATTCTGATCTTAGAGCATAACATTGAGAGTAACTTTGCAGAGGCAGGGGAGGAAAAGTTGCTCTTTTTAGGGTAAAGTCATGTTTTTCCTCAGATATCTAGATTTGTAGCCTTAAATAGTTTAAAATAACCTTGGGGAAATAATCTTCCTGCCTACGGATTCTTATGCATTTGACTTATGAGGGAAAGACAGCGTTGTGAAGAACATAAGAAGAGCTATGCTGGATCAGACCAAAAGCCTATCTAGTCCAGCATTCTGTTCTCACAGTGGTCAACCAGATGCCTATGGGAAGCCTACAGCAGGATGTGAATGTGATAGTATCCTCCTGCTTATATTCCCCTTGGCCTCCATTAATTTGTTTAAAACCATCTCCTTTTAAAGTTATCCAAGTTGGTGACCATCATTACATTTTGTGCTGCAGAATTCCATACAGTTAATGACTGGATTTATTTATTTATTTATTACATTTTTATACCGCCCAATAGCCGAAGCTCTCTGGGTGGTTCACAAAAATTAAAACCATGAAAAGCATAATAAAACAACCAACAGTCTAAAAACACAAATACAAATGTAGTGGTTTGCTGTTGAAATTTGGTGGGAAATCCTTGCCCCCCCCCTTTGCCTAGCAAGGGCTAATGACATTGCTCTAGCATTTGTTGTTGTTTATTCGTTCAGTCATTTCCGGCTCTTCGTGATTTCATGGACCAGCCCACGCCAGAGCTTTCTGTCGGCCGTTGCCACCCCTAGCTCCCCCAAGGTCAAGTCTGTCACCTCCAGAATATCATCCATTCATCTTGCCCTTGGTTGGCCCCTCTTCCTTTTGCCTTCCACTTTCCCTAGTATCAGCCTCTTCTCCAGGGTATCCTGTCTTCTCATTATGTGGCCAAAGTACTTCAGTTTTGCCTTTAATACCATTCCCTCAAGTGAGCAGTATGGCTTTATTTCCTGGAGTATGGACTGGTTTGATCTTCTTGCAGTCCAAGGCACTCTCAGAATTTTCCTCCAACACCACAGTTCCAAAGCATCTATCTTCCTTCGCTCAGCTTTCCTTATGGTCCAGCTCTCGCAGCCATAGGTTACTACAGGGAATACCATTGCTTTAACTATGCGGACCTTTGTTGTCAGTGTGGTGTCTCTGCTCTTAACTATTTTATTAAGATTTGTCATTGCTCTCCTCCCAAGAAGTAAACGTCTTCTGATTTCCTGGTTGCAGTCAGCGTCTGCAGTAATCTTTGCACCCAGAAATGCAAAGTCTGTCACTGCCTCCACGTTTTCTCCCTCTATTTGCCAGTTATCAATCAAGCTGGTTGCCATAATCTTGGTTTTTTTGAGGTTTAACTGCATCCCAGCTTTTGCACTTTCTTCTTTCACCTTTGTCATAAGGCTCCTCAGCTCCTCCTCGCTTTCAGCCATCAAAGTGGTGTCTTCTGCATATCTGAGATTGTTAATGTTTCTTCCTGCGATTTTAACTCCAGCCTTGGATTCGTCAAGCCCAGCACATCACATGATGTGTTCGGCATACAAGTTGACTAGGTAAAGTGAGAGTATACAACCCTGCCATACTCCTTTCCCAATCTTAAACCAATCCATTGTTCCGTGGTCCGTTCTTACCGTTGCTACTTGTTCGTTATACAGATTCCTCAGGAGGCAGACAAGATGACTTGGTATCCCCATGCCACCAAGAACTTGCCACAGTTTGTTGTGATCCACACAGTCAAAGGCTTTAGAATAGTCAATAAAACAGAAATAGATGTTTTTCTGGAACTCCCTGGCTTTCTCCATTATCCAGCGGATATTGGCAATTTGGTCTCTAGTTCCTCTACATCTACTGGAGTGTAAATGGATGCAATCCCTTTATTCAGCTTCCCTGCAATTAATTTTTTTATTTATCTTAATGTTATTGGCAATATGTTTCTCCTTTTCATTCTCTTCATTTGGGCAAGACTTCAGTTTGTTGAAGAAAATCTTCTTTTCTCCAATAGCTTCTTTGGATCTGCTTATGAACCATGCTGGAGATCTCTTGGACTTTGTTCTGCCTTTTCTGATGTGCAGTATAATTTCTAGCTGTGCTGCCATTACTGTGGGCCTGAGTAACCCCCAATCACTCTCTGGGCGGTTTTGTGAACCGCCCAGAGAGCTTCGGCTATTGGGCGGTATAAAAATCTAATTAAAAAAAAAATCACTCTGGAGAGATTTGACTCTCTTGGCCTTCCCTTTCAACTTCCTTTTTACCAGTTCCTTTATGGTATATATATCCCCCTTTGAAGAGAAATAAGATTTTGTTGGAGTTCCTTGCCAAGTTTCCGTGTACATACAAATTAAATTTGATAGCACTGCGGTCACTGTTCTTAATTGGTTCAATAACACTCACGTCTCCACAAGGTCCTGGTCACCATTTAGGCTTAATCCAGGTTCCCATCCTAGCTGGTCAGTTCCATAATCAACTGTTGTTGGGTGCAGTTGCTTAGGGTATCAAGAAATTTTACCTCTTTGTTGTGACTGCAGCATGCATTTATCCAGTCTGTGTGAGGGTAATTAAAGTCACCCATGACTACAACAAAAGGAATCCCATGTTTTCCTTGTAATGTGTATTTCCTCTCTTACACGAGCATTTCAAGGATATTCATTTGTTTTGCCTTTCAAAAGCTGAAGAAGGGAGGGTCTTTTAGATAGGTGGGCTTTCATTTGCCCATCCCATGAGAGTCTTAACTTTTATTTATTTATTGCATTTCTATACCGCCCAATAGCCAAAGTTCTCTGGGTGGTTTACAAAAAACTAGTAGAACTGATAAAAAAATCTTATTCAGCCAATTTTTCTGATGTATCTTTCCGTACGAATATTTTAACATTGCTCTAGTAATCAATTGTAAAATATAACTGAAGCATAAAGGCTTGACACATTAATAACGGAGACAGATACTGACCCAGGGTCAATCCTGTACATGTATGGCTTCATCTCTCTCTCTCCCAGCTGCTCCCCTCTTCATGCACTGATGCTTTGGCTGATGGGCAGTATAAAAATGTAATGTACACTAGTGATTTGGGATATTACGTTAAGCCCACGAAGACTCATTATTGTTAGTACTGAGGGTCATGTTAACCTGAATTGGTTTTATGTACAATATAAAATAGCCAAAACTCATCCAAGCAGATTTCATTGACTAGTAAAAGGTTATGCTAAACCAGTCTTCCCAAGCCTTCTGCTCTCCAGATGTTTTGGACTACAACTCCCAGCATTCCTTACTGTTAGCCATCATGGCTAGGGTTAATGGGAGTTGAAGTCCAAAACATCATGAGAGCTTCAAGTTGAGGAAAGGTGACCTAGACATTGATGAGGAATCTGTTTTAGATATGGAGCGGTACACAAAATACATACATACATGCATAGAAGGTAATGTACACATGCACTTTCTTCTCAGAGCAGTGAATTGAATTGCATCATGAACCAATTTGTAACTCCATTTTATTTAAAAAGCTGCTTGTCAAGCATCATGCTGGTCTGCTATTAGTGGGAGAATGTGGGGGAGAAAGGTGGGAAGCTTGCTGTATAGTCCTAGATTTATTTATTTTATTTTATTTTTAAATATATTGCCTGTCAGCAAGGCTTCTAGGCAGTTTATAAAGTAAATTAGAAAGCCTGGGAGATAAGCACGTCTTTGTCTATCACCAAAAATATAACGGTTTTGGTATCCAGTGAGCCTCCCTGGGGGAGGTCACTGCCCACCTTATCTTGGATGGTCATCTTCAGAGCTCACCAGGAGGAGACTGATATTTCTTGCATGTGTAAGTGCGAAATTTTGAAACTCCATGATAAAAGACACTAAAGGGAAATTAGTAGAAAGAAAATGGAACAGTTCAAATATATTTAATAATCCAGTAACTAGTTTTGAGCAACTCATTTGGGAAAAGTGGCTTATCAATGGAATTGTTAAAAATTGCATAAAGGAAATGGGAAAACGTTATGTCGGTATTATGAAGTTTAAACATTGCCTTGCTTATCCTTATTCTTTCACCAGGAAAACTATGAACGAATGAAAGCACTAGTGACAGAACTTCAACAGCAATCAGAAAAGATCAGATTAGGTATGTATGCCCTGTTTTTCTCTTATTAGAGCATCTTATTATGTAGGATCTTGGTTGTGTTTGGCTTTCAATATTGTGGTTAAGTGACTGTGTTTAAGAACACAGTAGAGGCAGTAATAGTTAACATTTGTTTAGCATCAGTGTAGAAGTGACCCTGCTCCTGCTTAGAAGCCCTACAAACTCCTAGTCAGACGTGGACAGAAATTGAGGACGGATCAGGGACTTAAAGTGAGGAGTGCGGATGAGCTTGGGAAGAGTCTAATGGTAATGCTGGTATAAGGTAAGATTTTAGGAAGGGTTTTGCTAACAAAGTGTGTCTTAAGAGTGTCAGAAAACAAGAGTGATGTGGTTTGTGAGATGCTTTTATGGAAGCCCAAAGACAGGAGTGGGAGAAGACAAAGAGCCAGAACAGTAGGCTAACTTGTGTAGTACAGAGGAGCAGCTTAAAACCATAGAGGATAATGAAAGACATGTGGGTTTAGATGTTGTCTATGTATTGTGCTTGTTCCTGAAAGTCATCCATACATTGGTGGGGCTCCTTGAAGCTGCACTAATGTCTGGAATAGGTTCTTGTGTGCTTTGGCTGGATCAGCCTTGTATTTAATAACTTGCCTGGTTGCCATAGACAACCAGGAACTTTTCATCCCATTTAGTTTCTGTGCAGGCCACAGAGGAAGAAAAGCTCATTTTTCCATGGTAATGTAGCAGGATGGTAGAGGAGAAACAATTGCTACATCCCTCCTCCTTCTCCAGGGCATTTTATAGAAAGCATTTTTAAGTTGTCTGCCAAGAGGCTAGAAGCCTGTGTTTCCATGCAGGCTGCAGACGATGAGGCTTCCCCCTTGCAGGCTAGTAAACTTTTCTGCAGGCTAGTAAATTTTGTGGCCTCAATTACAAGGCTGGAGTAGATCAAGTGACAAGTACCCTTACCATTACCAAACCTCAGATGTTACTGCAGCTGTGGGGAGCACCAACCATGTGAAAGTGGTTTTCAGCAGCAATAGTGCTGCTGTAATAATGATTGAGTCTCAGAAGTGGAGTTTTTCAGTTTGAAGTTGATGTGAAGCAGGACATGACAGGTTGTGAAAGAATAAGGGAGAGCAATTACATAGTCATTGCAAAGGAGAAAAGAAACACATTCAGCCAAAGCAGTTTGAATCAACTGAAGGCCTTTAAGAAGGCTTTTAACAGTAGTTTACTCAAGACAAGGGATAAGCACATGTACTGATCTCAAGACAAGGAGTAAGCACATGTCAGTCCCCACACCCTCTCACTCTTCCAACGTTCTTTGTCATTGAGTTAACGTTGGGCTGTCTTGGTTTTTACCCCCACTTAGGTTTTCTTCTTCTTAATACGCAGACCTTGGTGTTTGTTGTGTTTTGACTGTGGCAAAATCTTAACTGCAGTGAAACATTCAAGCCTATAGGTGGTTATCCAATGTAGTTCAAGCTACAACAAAGGTGGTCTAAATCCCGCTAGAAGTCAGAACACAGTCAGACAAAGAGGACAAGGCAGCAGCAAGAGTGGTCAAGGTAACAAGCCAGAAGTCAAACACAGTAAATCAGTTGAGTACATTACGCAGTCCAGAAGCAGGGATATTAGGCAGTCCAAAAAGTCAGGAAACAAGAGTATCAGTTGCAGAGCACAATTCAGACTGTAATTCCAATGCTGGCTGGATTTCCAGTGAAGGCTTATAAGCCTAAAGACTGCTGGACCCCACCCAGAGCTCAGCTGTAGTAATTGAAGCTCCCTTTCCAGAGCCTGACTCCTGAGGAGTCACTTTCTCTTGAGGAGACCTTTTCTGGAGGCGAGCACTTCTTTGCACAGGAGTTCTACTAGCCTGCTGCTTGAGGTGACAGCACCTGCAACCTCCTTCCAAGAGGGCTCAGGCTCCTGTGGGTCTGGTTGCAGTCCCAGGGCTGGGGTGGGTTACTGCTAAAGGTTGGAGCTGCTTGTTCAACTGCTTGCACAAGTAGAGTAATCAAAGACTAGAGTAATCAAAGATCTTGCATGACAGGTGGCGGAGAGAAGTCACGGAACCTTCACACATCAAGAGGAAAATTGTTACCTAGAGAAAGAATTGACAGACTTATAGATCCTGGGTGGGTATTTGCTGCTTTGTTATTAATATTTTAACATATGAGGGCTTGTATCCAATGGTGTCATTCTGCTGATGGAAGCAATTAGGACAGTGGAACTGGGAGGGGGTGATTTCTCTTCCACCCACCAGCCTGTCACACAGTCTCAAAATCTGCTCTGGAGACTGGGAAACTCTCAGGAGCAGATTTTCAGATGGCGTAGAGGGTTGCAGGAGGGAAGAGAGAGAGGGAGGAAGTCTTGTTGCACCTGTAGATTTCCCCATGTGCAACGTTGGATTTAACCCAATCATGTAATCATGGTTGTTAGTTACCTTGAGCAAAAATTCTAAAATAAATAATTAAAAATACAATTGCTTTATTAACTAGGCTATTTAGCTATGAGTTTAAAAATGTAATATTGATCAGCACCAAAATGCTTTATGGGCTAACTTTTCAGAGACTTTTTCTCTCTTCTCAGGTCTCCATTTTTGGAGTTCTCCCAGTTTGCAGGTTACCAGCTATATGGCAATGAAGAGGTACCAGCAGGTGGCATCATTACAGGCATTGGGCGGGTGTCAGGGTGAGAACTGCTACTGGTACAATGTCTGTGGTGTCCGTTGGTTTCAGTTCTGACTTTCTGATACTTACAAAATATTAGAAAACAATCTCAAGAAACCAGAATTAATAGGTTTATTATTATTACGGTATCTTAGTTTTCCCTTCTTTCTACTGCAATCTGTGATTCACTGTGATTCGCTGTCAAAAATCTGTTGCTCTGTCAACTGATTATCAACCTGGCACTGAACGTCAGGACCAGAGAGTTCAAAGAAGGATTATGAAAGCTCCTTTTTTTGTCTCCTTTCTTGTTTGATAATGAAGTAATGGTTTAATGTGTATACATTTTATAGTATCCAGGAATTCTGCTGCTATTAAAACAAGTGTAGCGTAATAGAATAATGCTTCTTAGAAAGTTGAAATAATGATGAAAATTGAAATGAAAGCCTTGTAGCCTTTAGACCCCTGGCCTGAGCTTTCCCATTCCTCCTCTAGGAGTTAGATTAGTGTAACCATTGCTTTCGTTTCTTGTCCTAAATATTTATTTATTTATTTATTTATTACATTTTTATACCGCCCAATAGCCGAAGCTCTTTAATCTGCCTCTTTCATTGCTGCAATACAATCTAGACCTTTCTTTCACATGACAGATGTAGAATGCAGCTTCTCAGTTTCTATTTAACAGTCATAGATGTTTGTGGAACAAGCTGTATTATAGCATATGGGGTGCTGGAAATCTTTACCAGATATGATTTGAGCCTCAAACCAAGACACACTTATTTGAATGAAAGTTCCGTTGATTTCATTGTTGTGTTTTGATTAACCTTAGTAATTCTCTTGCTCAACAGTGAAGTATTTAGTTATTGTAAATTGTTTGTATTTCAGAGTGGAGTGTTTGATTATTGCCAATGATGCAACTGTCAAAGGTGGAACATATTATCCAATCACTGTAAAGAAACATTTACGTGCTCAAGAAATTGCAATGCAAAATCATCTCCCTTGTCTGTACTTAGGTATGTTCTATTGCAAATGCGACTATTCATTGATGAGCTAAGATATGAGGCAGGCTTCATTTCTGAGAGGCAATATCTTGATGGTCATGGGTTCCCCACACCTTGTTTAGAAACTCAAGCAGTATTTTGAGTTGTAGTCCATTATATATGTCTTTCCTTTGTAGGATAACTTTTAATTTATGGCTGTGTTCAGGTTGCAGCTGAAACAATTTGAACTGGATTTAAATGCCTATTAAATTCACCATGCAGATGAAACACTTGGTTTGTGGACAGCCCCTTGTTTTATTAAATTGAATGGCACAGACTCTTATAAAATGAATAAAAAAAGTTTCATTAAACAGAATAGAAATATTGCACTCAGAGGAATAATGAAAGTAAAATAAATGACGGCCTTACAAACTTCTTGAAGTTGTTCTCACCAGCAGTGGTGACATCTATTCCCTGGATTTCTAGATCTTAGAAGCACCACCTCCCAATCTTCTATTAATAATCCCAATTTGGTCATGGTGCATGTTGCTGTTCCTATATTGTTCCAGCATTGACTGAGCAGAACTCCCCTTCCATCTGTAACAGCTGTTTACCCCATTTGTCATATAATATTGGTTTCCATCTAAGGGCATGTCTAGACCAGCCCTATATCCTGGGGTAGCCCCTGGATCATCCCTGTGCATCCAAATGACATACAGGGGATCCCGGGGATGACCAGGGACTTTCCCCAGGATATCGGGAACTGTGGAAAACCCGACTTTTCCGCGGTTCTGGGACCATCTCGCGGAGCGCGGGCTGTTTGGCTGCTGCTCCCGGATCGTCCCGTCCTCCCTGCGAGTAGCGGGGCACTTGAAATGGGCACGGAGCTGCACGGAGCTATCTATCTATCTGTCTGCAAATATATGTGATTATATATGATTAACAGTTATTACAATATGCAAATATATGCTAATTTAATCTGCCCACACCATCCTAAAATGGTAAAAGGTAAAGGTGCAGAAGATAGGTAGAAGATGTGTTACAATGCAAAACAGTACAGTGAAGAATAATCAACACATGCATCAAATTGTATATCAGGCTGTGTGACATTGATTGTTTCATTGCTTGCTAGAAAAATGCCTATTAAATGTTGGCAGCAGATGAAAGGTGTGGGCCTTAAGCATCCTATGACCAGAGTGAAACTGTCTGGCTTCCCCATTTTCAAGTCCTGGGTTCCACTCTACTCTTTCTTTTATTTGAAGGATAGTGATGGATGAAGGGCTATAGATTGGAAATAAAGAAAAACACTTCATCAAAGCACTGTCATGTGAAGGCCCCAGTGTGCGTTGCAGCAGTGACAGTAGTTGTAATTTATTTAAAGCATTTCATCCTGCTCTGCAGCCAACCTCCCCACCTACCCCCAGAGCGGCTTACAAAAACTAATAATTCGACAGTCCCTGCCCTCAGGTGTACAACTTAAAAGGCACAAGATTCAAGGAAAGGCATGAGGAGGGAAGAGGAAAAAGGAAGATGGTTGTGATTCAGCTGCCCAGATTTGGGTGGGGGAAGAAAGCAAGATCTTTCTCTCCTCCCCGGCCAAACCTGACAATGTTGCTGCTTCACTTGAACTCTCTCAGTGCCCTACCTGAAGGGACAAATGCTTTCAAGTAATGTTTAGATAATATGCCTTTTATAAATGTTCAATCTTTATTTTAACTTAGTTGATTCTGGAGGTGCGAACTTGCCTCGCCAGGCAGAGGTGTTTCCTGATCGTGATCATTTTGGTAGGATTTTCTATAACCAAGCAGTCATGTCCTCACAGAGAATTCCACAGGTAATTTTATTTGGAAATAAAAGCAGGAATAAAATAAAATTAGACTGTGAATGTATGTAGTGTGTATTGTTGGACCACACACGTAGCATTTGGAACTGAGTACTTGGGGCTAGCTTCGGCTGATCTGCCAGCTGCGGCCTTTCCTGGACAGGTACAACCTAGCCACAGTAGTGCATGCACTAGTAACTTCCTGATTAGACTACTGCAATGCACTCTATGTGGGGCTGCCCTTGAAGACAACTTGGAAGTTGCAGCTAGTGCAAAATGCAGCAGCTAGACTGCTGGTGGGTACATCTTGCAGAGACCACATAATACCGGTCTTAAAGGAATTGCACTGGCTGCCTATATGCTTTTGGTCGGAATCTAAGGTGTTGGTAATGACGTTTAAAGCCCTAAATGGCTTGGGACCTCAATACTTGAGGGAGCGCCTCTCCTTATATATACCTGCCCGAAACTTGAGATCTGTTGGAGGAGCCCTTCTCTGCATCCCATCAGCACAACACATTCGCTATGATGGGACAAGGGAGAGGGCTTTCTCTGTTGTGGCACCCTGACTGTGGAATGCCCTCCCCTTGGAGGCCCAACTGGCGTAAATGCTGATTTTATTCCAGTGCCAAGTGAAAACATGGCTTTTTAACAAAGCTTTTAATGGTTGAATTCACTAAGTTGGCACATTGTTTTAACTGTTTTAATAGTTTTACTGCTTTTAAATTATATATTGTTTTAACTTGGTTTATGATTTAATTTGTTTTTAGCTGTGTATATTTACTGTTTTATACTGTATGCTTTTATCTGTACGCTGCCTTGAGATCTTATTGATATAGAGCAGGATATAAATGTTTTAAATAAATAATAAATATTAATTGTGTGTGTGTGTGTGTGTGCGTGCGCGCATGCATGCAAATAGTCATCTTTGTAGTGACAATGTCATAACTCGGTTGGCCTCGGCTTTTCAAAGCGAATAGCTAGTCAAGAACTCCCAATTTTTTGAACTTTTGCCTTAACTGATAAGGACTCTTTTTGTCTACTTGTCTCACTGTTTGTAGGTAAGTTTTTTTGTGCTTCCTTGACTAGGAAGTGATTAATTTAAAGGGTACATTTAGACTGCATATTCCAAATTGGTTTGTGGGTCCTATTGCCTTTCCCTATGCCCTTTCCCCAAATCATCAAAATAAAATTTAGCAGCTTGAATTAACTGGAAAGGATTATTTAGAGGAAGCCAAGTTAAGCCATCTGGAAACCTGGTTTAAATTAGTAGCATAAATACACTTAAAGCTTTTAGTTGGTTCCTCAGTAGCAGGAATGTAAAAAACAAGAGAATACAGTAATGAGGAAACGGTAAGACCCTGTCAAGCAGTTTCCCTTCCATAATACATGTCTCTAATAAGTTCACAGATATGTTATTGATTTTAAAAATTGATCTGATTTGTATGGCATGGTTGTACTTGATACTAGTTTAGAAATGCATCTACAGTTAAGGCGGCTATACTTAAATGATGCACTTAAGTAACACCACCTCATGCATGCTTGTTTGGAAGTAAGTTTCACTGTATTCAGAGGGAAATACTCCCAGATAAGTGTGCAAAAGATTGCAGCCTTGATCCATTATTAACTGAGGTATTGGTGGAGCTGAGATTGAAGGACTTCCTTGGTTTTTGTCTCCGAATATTACTGTAATAGAGAATGAATTTAACTACCAAAACATGGCTTCAACAATGAGAGGTTTCATTTATAAAGTGATAAGTTATCTAACTTCAAAAATGTGCTGATTCTGAGGGTTTTATAATATGTATTTGAATATAACTGACTCAGTTAACCAGTTGATCAATTAACTGGATGGTTAATGAACTACAAAAAATCAACTTCTTCTTGTTAGAAGAAACTATTTTGCCCATTGCTGAACTTATGTTAGGAAGAAGAGGCATGGCAGCAGGAAGTCATTTATTGCCACTTGACCTACGTGCCTTGTCCCACTTCATCACTACGTTGCTGGAATAACTTGGAGTGTGAACTGATGTACCAGGAAACAGATGCTGGCATGGCTTTTTTTTTAATCTGTAGAGTGAGCATAGCATTCTTCTAGCTTTTGCACTGCAATCAAAAGGTGTACTTGCCTCTGATTTGAACATTGATTTAGTTGTTGGTTTTGACTCTACCCCCATTCCTCAGGTTTGCTGAATGTCTGCCTTTAAAAAAAAATGTTCAAAGCACCACTTGTAGTTTTATGCTAGTAAAAGTTCATTTGGAACCTTTTATATGTTTTGTTTTGAAGTCATTTTTTAAAGTTGCAAAACTGTTCTGGGGGAAGTGATGATGCTGGATTCATGACAGCACAGGCATGAGCCAGTCAGTACTGTGTACAGGTGGCTTCTGCTGCAAAAATAGCAAAACTGGTTTCCCTAAGTTTTTGGCCACAAGATGGGTAAGAGTTCTTTGAAAGTGCAGTGACTCCTGTTTTCAGTACATCTGTATACATCCTTTTCTGAATATACATTAGACAGTACTTGGGGTTCTCTGATTTGTCCTCCATGACCTCTTTGGATTGGCTGTTGGGCTTAATCCTTTCAAAACTAGAACCTAATAAAGGAGCATTTCCCCCCAGTACAAAATGGATTTGTATAAGTTTGTAAGCAAATAGATGTTTCTTATTGTTGACATTCAAAAATGTGATATTTGGAGGGTGTTCCCCTCCCCCAAATAAAGAATTATGTGCTGTAAATGCCTTAATAGTGTGAATATTTGCCTGATGCACTTTGTACCACACCTGTAGTGGGCATAATGGACATAATGCAGGCCTGTTCAGTTAATGATGACACCTAATTTACGCGCTATTTTACAAAGCACATTTGCTTTTAATAAACACCCATTGAGACAGCAGGGGTAGAAGGTTACATCTTTTTATTTCTCTTCATTACTTTCTCAAGTACTTTCCCTATTTTTATGACAGTGCTAGTACAGTGAAAATGTCATGCTTTGCACTTCCGATTTAGCTTCAGTAACGCAATATTGCTCTCTTATAGTGCGGGTTTTATACAAAGGAAGGAAACTTGAAAGAGTATCTGTGAACAGATAATAATACTGTTTTATAAATATCCTAGCTTTCATAATAGGTTTAGATAAAAGTCTTTAATTGAAATAATATCTCAGATGTAGCAATTTATTCACCATTGAAGGCAATGTGTGTTTCTATGCCTATATGATGTTAATCGTTTTTTGTTATATCTACTCGATCTAGAATTATTTCTAGGCTGCCTTTAAGAGTGGGGCCTTCTCAAGGCAGTGTACAGAATAAAAACCACACAAAATAGATACAATAAAAGCCATAAAAGCAGCAGCTTCTTCTTTTTCTTCTCAAAGTGGTTTGCAAAAGAATAAAAGCAAAAGACCCCCCCCCCCCCTGCCCCCATACACACACAATAGCATCATGATGCTGGTACAAAGATAGCTCATGGATGGGGTGGGGGGAGGCCAAAACAACCATTTTCAATAAATGCCTAAACACCCCATTGTTGAGGCCTGACATATTTCAGTGGGGAGATTATTTTACAGGGCAAGCGCCATTACAGAGAAAATCCATCTCTGTGTTTCGCCAAACAGAAATCCTTAGTCTGTGGCACAGACAATGGTGGGTCTTCCCTGCAGATTGTGGTGGCCCTGGAAGGTTGGTATAGAGGGAGACATTCCTTGAGGTATCCCGATCTTGAGTTGTATAGAGCCTTGTATACAAACACCTTAAATCTAGGTATTCAGACATATTGAGCCAGTGCGTTGGACTGGGAGTCAGGAGATCCTTGTTCTAGTCCCCGCTCAGCCATGGAACCCCACTGGGTGACTTTGGGCCAGTCACAGACTCTCAGCCCAATCTACCTCACAGGGTTGTTGTTGCGAGGATAAAATGGAGTGGAAGAGGATTATGTATGCCGCCTTGAGTTCCTTGGAGGAAAAAAGGCGGGATATAAATATAATAAATAAATAAATAATAGTCGGCACTCTCTCACATAGCTGTTGGTGGCTGCGAACTGCTAAGTTCTTCAGCAGCCTTCCCCAAACTGGTACCCTCCAGATGTCTTGGACTTCCAATTCCCATCACACCCAGCCAGAATGGCCAACAGTCAGGAATGTTGCAATTTGTAGTCCAAAACCTCTGGAGGGCCTCGGGTTGGGGAAGGCTCCTCTACAGCTTTCCTGTTGATAAGCACTCTTCTCCCAGGAGTGCAGAAAGAAACTGATGGCACAGATTACATTCCTCTGGGAGGAGGGGTCTGTTAGCTCCTTAGCCTATTGGCCTCTGAGAGCTAGCAGACGTAGAGCCAGCCACATGTTGCTTTTAGGCTCAGGTTGGGAGCCTGTTCCCACAGGAACTTCCTTCAAGGATTTCTTTTAGCCCTCCTAATTGAGAAGACAAACCAATAAGGAGAAGAACCAATAGAAAGGGACATATTAATAACACTTCTCCTTCAATCCAGGAGATTCTGCCTGTCACTTTAAAAGATTATTGAGAGCTGCTCCATGATAAGTGCACTGCTGCGCAATCTTGCTGTCTTCTAAGCTAAAATTTAAAGCGTCGGGCTCCTAATTTACCCCTAGTGCCCCACAGTGACATCCATTTATACAATTTGTAGAGCTAAAATAAAAGAACGATCCCTGTCCTGAGCAGTTGAAAATCTCATTTCAGGGTCTTGCTATTTACTGTTTTACTCTGTACAGCACCATGTACATTGATGGTGCTATATAAATAATAATAATAATAATAATATAAATAAATAATAATAATAATAATTATATGAGGAAAAGAAGAACTAATTGTTGCATCTTAGGTTGCATCGCTAAAAGCAAATAATAGTTGAGTATAAGTGAGGAGACTTGTTCCCATTAAACTCCATCCTGCTAATCCCTATATCTGTTTGGCTTTTTAGATTGCTGTGGTTATGGGTTCGTGCACAGCAGGAGGCGCCTATGTTCCTGCAATGGCTGATGAAAGTATAATAGTGGGCAGACAGGGAACTATTTTCTTGGGAGGACCTCCATTGGTGAGTAGATGGTTTTCACAGATTATAGAAGCCTTCCTTGTTTTGTAATAACGAAAAGTTATAAAACTGTATCATAGATGTCTATGTAGGAATTCGTTTGCTCCAAAAAGACAATCTACTTGATTTTTTAAAATCCAAAACATTATGTACCCCACAATTTGATGGATATTTGACTGGCAGGACATAGTTGACAGAAAGCACCTGTACTTCTCCTTTTCTGTTAGTTACTGCTGGCAGAATTCTCTGCCTCCTGAGTTTTTGTGGGGGGGGGGAACCCCCTCAATGTATTCCCAAAAGTGTGCATGTGGACTTGTGCTCCCTCTCCATTCCTGCTCTTGGTGCAATTAGTTCTTGCGCCACCCAAGAGTTCATAGAGAATCTGCTCTGCTCTCAGACTGGGCTGTTACTGTAGTGCATAGGCTCCTGAAACCATGCATCAATCAATCCTATTAATTTTTGTGAACCACCCAGATAACTTTGGCTATAGGGTGGTATAGAAATATAATAGATGAAATTTTTCGTGATGCATATTTTCAGTAAGACAATGATCAGAGGTAAAATACAACCAGCACACATAGGCCTGGTTCAGACAATCATTTACATCATGATTTAACTGATGCGAATAAGCTGTGGTGAGTGTTGGGCTCTCATGCTCCCCCTTCCCTCCTCTTTCACACACAAGAGGAAGAAAATGAAAGCTTCCACTTCAAGAACCGAACCCAGTTCCATGTTATGTATGTACTCGGGGTTACTGTGGTTTTTTCTAACTAAAGCTAATTTAAACAAACCAGGATCAAGCAGTTACTGAAGAACCCATTCCCCCCTGCTTGTTTGTATTTCATTATAAATCAGTGCCTGTTACTCAGCAGCAGATGCCTCTGAAATTTGTTAACCTGTTAGTGAAGTAATGCTAGTTATTTGTGAGTTCTTGTGACAATGTTTCCCCATTTTCATCTTCATGAGAGGTCATATTCTCATTGGCTCAAGCCACAGATGGATTTCCCCCTGTGAGGCTGCTTCTGTCTCTTAACAGAAAACCTAGAAAATTCAAAAATATTTCTTATTTTTCTAAACCAAGGAAGTTTTTGTGCTAACATTTGTTAATCTATAAGATGCTACCGGATTCTTTCCTGCTCTTCTAGAGAGGTTCCAACATGGGGTAACTTCCTGCTGCTTCTTTCTGTCTTTGAAAATGGAGTAAATAAAAGTACTACCAGGGAACCAATTAAGTTTGAGGGTTCCTGTCTAGGATTAACACCTTTCCATTCCTGCATCAAATGAAGTCGGTTTAGTCCACGAAAGCTCATGCCTTAATAGTAATAATTATCCGTTGGCCTTTAAGGTGCTACAGACTCTTTTTGTTGCCATACTATGGACGGACATGAATGCCCCATTTGAACCTACCCAGATAGTGAAGGCAAATGGCAAAAACATGTGTATTCTATAATCATCATTTTTAGAAGCGTTGCCATATAAATTATTATATTACCTACTCATGTCACTCTTTTAGTGATCTGCTACTAGAGTTTTGGCTTCCCATAAATATTAAGATTGTTTTTTATAAGAGGGGTAGAATAATTCTAATGACATGGATAGATAAATGGCAACTTCTTAACATTTTATGACGTTGAGTCTGTAGCACTCCAGATTTTTTAAAATTTGTTTACTCATATTAAAGGGAAACATACGATGGCCCTGTTCAGAAGGTGCCTTAAACCATGATGGTTAAGGCTTTTTGTTAACAAAAAAGTCTTAACCACTATGGTTTAAGGTGTCTTCTGAACAGGGCCCGTATAACTTTAGAATTTAAAAAATATGTATTTGTTGAAGTACGCTTGAATGAAATTGCTTTTTTTCTACGTACCAAGATGACTTGTTGGCAGCAGATTTTAAAACATGCAAATTGCATTGCTTAGCTTGCAGGAATAATGACTTTAGTGTGGGAAGTGTTTTCCTGGGTCAGGGTTAGTTTTCTGGTACAAAGTAATCAGCAAAAGCAGACATAGAAAATCAATAGCAACCTTTGGATGACAAAACCCTGCAATTTAGTACTAATTAATCTGTTACTTAATTTCCTGTTGGAATTTTAGGCACTAATTATGTCACTTTAGAAAAATGGAAATGAGTCAGAGCATATTGATCAGTTGTAAGTGAAAGATCTTTTTCAAAATCTAGGATTTTTTAAAAAGTAGATAGCTTTGACACTGCTAACTCTTAACAGTAATGGGGAAGAAGGGCAGGAAGCCCCTGCTTTTATCATGGATGATGAGGCTTGATGGTGGATGAGGCTATCAATGGTTATTAGTCATGATGGTTATATACTACCTCCAGTGTTAGAGGCAGTACACATCTGTGTGCCGGTTGTCGGGGAACATGAGTGGGAGGTTGCTGTTGAACTCAAGTCCTGCTTTCAGCCTCCCGTGGGCATCTGGTTGGCCACTGTGTAAACAGAATGCTGGACTAGATAGGCCTTTGGTCTGATCTGGCATGATGGTTCTTTTCAATTTATACTAATACTATGCTTTGGGGACATTATACCATATCTGTCTGCAAGAATTACAATTATTTTATATGTGCATATTTATATCAGAATGAACAATAAATATAAAAAGTGATTATACAACCACAAAAAACAATAAAATATAATAGCAATCATAAAACTGCATTAAAAGGCAGTAAAATGTAATAAGACAAAACTCCTGGGCAAACAGAAAACTCTAACCGCCTAGAGAGCTCCGGCTATTGGGCGGTATAGAAATGTAATAAATAAATAAATAACCTGGCACTGAAACGTTTGCAAGGTTAGTGCAAGTCACACCTCCGTGGGAATTCCTCATCCTTACCTTCAAAAAACTTCCATAGCCTGGATGAATGGAATGGAGTGTCCTGAACAGGAGAACTCCACACTACAACATTTTGTTTCAGATCCCATGTGTTTTCTCTATAACAGGGCTCTGATACAGGTATTATATCCCCAAATTTATTAGCCATAGTTAAGGGTATGGGAGCACTCTGCTGGCTTTCATGGTCCCTTCCCTCCTTACTTCCTCTTTCTGGCTTAAACTCCTCCCTCTCTTTTGTTTCCAGCATTAAGCTTGATGTAGCATTATGTCTGCATGGAAGTTAACACAAACCAAGCATAAACCAGAGTTTGCTACTAGTTTCAAACCTTGTTTTGAAGTGAACCAGTTGAGAAATAGGTTATCTATATTGGGCCATTACTGTAGATTTGGAGATCATCAGTTTGAAAATAAGTAACAAGCAGCATCCAAAAACTCTATAATTTGGAAGGTTATGATAACTTTTAAAAAATAAAAAAAAGTGTGAAAGGTGATTAATTCCCATTGTCCCTGCTCTGCAAGTTGATGTGCTGTGGCTTTGCTTTTGTGCTTTAGGTTAAAGCAGCAACTGGAGAGGAGGTATCAGCAGAGGATCTTGGAGGTGCTGATCTTCACTGCAGGTAAAATAAAATACTCCCTTCCCCCCAATACATCCTAATGGTACTAACTATAACTTTGGTGTTATAACTTTGGTGTTTGAAACAATAGTGGAATCCTCTGCTACTGCTGTCAGTGGATATCGTTGACCTGGTAAGGACAGTCCATCAGTTAAACAACTTCTGGACTGTTATGCATGAGCAGGAGAGAGCAGACACACTGCCTGCAGCATGCCTGCCACCTCCACTTTTACTCAGCAACCCATGATCAGCCCCTTAATAACCCAGTAGTTTGGATTCATACGACACATTCAGCAACCTGTGAAGAAGCTGGTTGTGGGTTGCTGAGTAAAAGTGGGAGTGGTGGGTGTGCTGCAGGCAGCGCCTCCACTCTTTGCCTCTCATCCTCGACAGCCCGTGGGTTGTTTAATTCATGGGATCTTGTTACATGTGAACTGGCCCATTGTTTCACCAGGTCATTTGTGGGTTTGCTAGGGCTTCAGGTGTTTCAGGTTCTATGAGCAGATAAGTTCCCCCCCCCCCCCAATAATTCTTTACCACTGGACAATAAATAAAGATGTTTTCCTTGTTTACATACCATAGTTTTGTGTTTCAAATTTTGCAGAAAATCTGGCGTAACTGATCACTATGCTCTGGATGATAATCATGCACTCCATTTAGCTAGAAAAGTGGTGAGGAGTTTGAATTACCAGAAGAAAGTTGATGTGAGTATGTATACTTCTTTCATTTTTCTTTGCAAGTGATTACATTCTCCCATATGAGCCTGCCCGGGTGTTAAGTTCTTGAGCGAGACTCTTCACCTGGTACAGCTCCAATAGGGGGCACAAATGGTGGGGTCTTCTGACAAGAGGGTCTTCTCAGTGGCTGCTCCCAGGCTCAAGAATTCATGGCAAAGAGGCGAGGTTGGCTCCCTCTATGTTGTCCTTCCTCCAGCAGACAAAGATGTTTTTATTCAGGCAGGTCTTTGGCATGTATGCTGGTCTGTCAATGCTGGTCTTATTGTTGAAACCCATTTTGTGAGGGCTTCTGCCTTGAAAGACGGCCAAGAAATGTTATTTATATATAAATAAATAAATAAATAAATAAATAAATGAGTGTTTTTAATTGGCTGGATCTATTTCTTTTATTGTTGTATTTTTAATTGGTTTTAATGGTTCTGTTTTTATGTTTTTAATTCAGATTTTGATTTTAATCTTGATTATTGTCAGCTGACTTGAGTGCCATTTTTGCAGGAAAGGTGGGATATAACTAAAATAAATAATAATTTTGTCTGCTACTGCTATAATATTAGGACATGGCAACAGGAAGAAAAATGCATTTAAAATTGCATCACTCTCTATGTCCTGGTGTGAACATAAAACAGCTGGTCTCGTAATCAGAGTTAAAAGTTTAGGTGGGGATTGCATATGCCTGTGCTCTCAGCTCTCTTATGCCCCTCTCCCATTTGATTTCTACCCTTCCTCCCTTGTCATCACTATCCATGGTGTAGTATTATATCGGTACTGATGCTAATCAGGGTTAGCTCTTAACTGGAGTTTGAAGATGATTTACTAATCCTGATTAATGTCAACCATGGTGAATGTCAATACAGATGCATCATGGTGTCAAGGTTAATGCTGACAAGGAATTCACATGGTGGAGGGGGGAAGGGGGCTCTTAAGACAGTGTAGAATTATGTCTGCAGTAGCTCTGTCTAGAAAGATATAAATAACTTAGCGAGGGTTGTGTGGAAAAGAACATTGTTCTACAAATCTAGGGTAAGTTTAAATGTTATGTTGTGCTGAATGAGACTCAGTTACAAATATTGGAGCCTGAGTCGGTTAAAGAGGGGCTCTGGAAACTGTGTTCCGATTCATTTTTAATGTTTTATGTGTGTGTGTGTTTTGAAATTTAAATTATTGCAGGTGACAGTAGAACCTTCAGAAGAACCTTTATTTCCTCCTGATGAACTCTATGGAATAGTTGGAGAGCAGCTTAAAAGAAACTTTGATGTCAGAGAGGTAAAATTCCAAATTGCTGTTAAGAGAGCATGCGTATTGTACACATAGGTGCTCATGCATACAGATGTATAGAATGTATTTTCAGACCTGCCTAAAGTCACCAATCTGGCTCTCTAGCTTCCAGGAGCTCAAATGCATTATGGAAGATACTGATCTTTGTTTCAGATTGTGTATTTTGCTCAGTTAGAGGCTGTTAAAATGTCTGAGCCAGCACCCCTTCTCTTTCTTCCCATTTTGATTTTGGTATTAGCACCTTAAAAATAAAAGTTAGCAATCAAGAGAGTAGAGGTGCTCGAATATGTGTCCATCCTAAACTGGCCTTCACTGTTTCTGCTCTTTTTCAGAAGGCCAAGTTCACAAGTACTTAAAAAGCAGCCCTTGCTTGACTGCGTCTACAGATTCTTGTCAAATCTGTTGATATAATTGATCAAGTCTTCCAGTGGTGGGCATTGTGACTAGATAAACACTTCAGCTTCAATCTTTCACAAATTAAACTAAACAAAAGCTGCTCCTCATTGGCACAGAACAAACTTGACATATTGGCCCAAACTATTTTATGCAAGCATTTTTTATATTTAGTCATTGATTGTAATACTTGGAGTTGACATTATTGGTATACCTAGGGGCCCTAGCAACTTTGGATTATTAATATAGTCTCTGCCTCCAGGGACAAATGTTCACAGTAGTAATAGCAGGTTACCAACCCAAATTAGAGCCTGAGGTTTGCACCCCATCAGAACAAACCAGATTGTTTAGCTTTGCTCAGTGACAAATAATCGAATAGAAACAATGTGAAGAAAGAAGTGTATAATAACTGACAGAGAAAGTGTCAGATTGATAGATAAAAGTGTCTGGCTTTTTGCTGTATTTGTCTGTTTTGGGAAAAAGCCTCAGACTGGCCACAAGCATCCCATAGTAGATTCTAATATTTAAGGATATTTTATTGTTTGTTTTGAAAGTCACTAAAATGTCAGTGAGTTGTGAAAAAATACAATGTTGGTCTTACACCTTTAAAACTTTATTAAGAAAGGCCAGATTTTAATGCTGTTTTGAAAGGATGTGAAGGTTGTATTCAGGTTTGGATTATTTTTCATGGCAAATATGTCTGCATGTGAGCTAGACTGCTCTATTGCTGCCTCTAACATTTTCATTGTCCTGTTTCTTTTGGAAATTATAGCAACACCTATGCAAATCTTCTACCATTATTATTATTACAAATAAACATGTCATACAAATTTGTTATGTGTAGTTACTATAAATCCTCATACTAGGAATTATTCATTGTGAATTTATTATCCATTCCTTAAGCACAACATTTCACAACAAAGATAAAACTACAGAAGGCTGAATAACATCCTAAAACTTGTTCCAGTAAAATAAAACCCGTTTTCTCAAAAATCCCTCAACATCACCTCCATATTTCTTTTCTCAAATAATAATTAATCTCAGACATGATCACAACATACAATATTTTTAAATACCATCCTGAAAGCATTACTTTTACCCCCACTTCTTGGCTATACATATCTTCGATGCTTTCAATAAAACCAGATTCTGGTACTGTATTATTTAAATAACATAGTATAACTACTTTGGGATCCTCTGGTAGTGAGTAGCCCATAATTTCTTGTTTTATACTGCTGTTTTTATATTTTTGATGGTTTTAAATTTTGTATATTTTTTAATGTTCACTGTTTTTAACTTTTGTGAACTGCCCAGAGAGCTTTGGCTATGGGGCGGTATATAAATGTAATGAATAAATAAATAATTCTGATGACCTTTGTCCAAATTTGAATGATAATGGGACGTGTCAAAAATATATGAAACAGATAAGCAGGCAATAGAGAACATCAACAATTTGCATCATGTCCTGTGTTATAAGTTAAAGATATCTTATGTAGGGTGCAAGATACCACTGGTACTGAACTTTATAAAAAAATCCTTTAAGTTATCTAAAACCATTCTAGATTGAATATATTTCTCCTCTTTCTCCTTAGAGTAGCAATTTTAATCTTATAGACATAACAGCATTCAGTAGATTTTACTAATAAGGCCTTGAGGTACATGCTTCATTCATACTGATGTTCCCTACTAACCATTGTAGGATGTATTTTCTTTTCCTAAATTCAAAGCGAGAAGGGGATGAGAAGGGGATGATAGGAAACAGAATGTCGTAATTTGTCAATAAGTTAGAGCAAGGTGAGGTATTCTGTCTTGTTTCCCATAATAATGGGGCTTTCCTTTGCAAACCCAGTCAGCTAGTTCACATTACTTGAGCTGGTAGATTGAAATCTACAGTCCTAATATCAATCTAATATATAAACGAAGATGCTCTTAAAAACATCTTAAAGGATAGTCAAGAGTGAACTAATAATAATGGGTGTCTTGTTCTTTTCCCCCATTTAAGGTTATTGCTAGAATTGTTGATGGAAGCAAATTTGATGAATTTAAAGCCTTATATGGGGATACGTTAATAACAGGTATTATTTTAAGTGATTTTGTAACTTTCCTGCAGCTTTATATTTTGATTCTGTTTGCCTTCTGAAAATCGTTTTATGACACCTTGTAGAAAATACAATAGGTTTTATAAGAAATATTGTAGTTGCCATCTGAAAACTGCTCATTCGTACACTACACTTCATTCAGGGAGGGTACTGGAACCTTTTAAGCTTGAAATATTTCATTGTGAAATAAATGTGCAATATTCTCTTGGTCTTGTCATTTTCTTCAGGGTTTGCTCGAATATTTGGTTACCCAGTAGGAATCATTGGAAACAATGGTGTTCTTTTTTCAGAATCAGCAAAAAAGGCAAGTATAGTATGAGCTATGGGAGCTCTGCCTTCCAAATTTCCATTGTTGCTGAGAATCAAAACAGTGTAGACTAGAATTCACAGGGATATTTTATCTTTTTTGTAATTACTTATGACTAAAAGTGACATAACTTTTAAAAACATCAGTCCAGAAAGATAACTTCATTTTTAAAATCAAATATAGCATTTAAGGACATTTAGAGAGCAATTCTATGGCCCCTAGAGAGAGTCGGGGGTGTGGGGGAGGCATGGGATAATTTTGGATTACTGGGTCTGAGGTCGGAGACAGAGCTCAGGTCCAGGAATCTACGCTCCCCACCCCTCCCTTCACAGCTGGTGTGGAGAGAACTAGACCAGCTGCCTCTCCGAGGTCGCATAAACAACCTTGGAGAGGAGGTAAAGGAGTCGTTTCTGTGGGCAGGGAGGGGAGAAGAATAGAGAGTATTCTTACGGCTTACGGAGTATCCCCAGGCCTCTTCAGCCTCCTTCCCTCCCCCTCTGCAGCGCCCCAGCTAGACAGGCAAAAAAGCTTGTTGATTTTTGCCTCTGCATTTCTCTTGTCCTGCAGTGGATGTCCTTAAGCTTCTGGGTTCAGAGACTGCGCCCTTAGTTACTCTAGTTAGTTGTTAGATGTATATGTACCCACCAGGAAGAAGTATTTCCAAGACATTCTGTCACAGTTATATTGTCTAATAGTGCTTCTAGTCATTTTAGTCACATGGGATCAGTGTTGCATAAACTCATCTTAGATGGATGTCCTGTCTTCCGGTCCTTCTGGGTAGCTTGATGGGGTGGGGTCTCCTTGCCTGAACAGGGTGGGATATTCTCCTAAAGAATTGCTACTAATCTCTCAAGGAATTGCCACTTCTGAAGCTCTGTTGGCTTGCTGTGGTCAGGTGTTTGGATTGCTCTATACGTTAGATAGAATTTAATGGCCCTTCCATAGAAGTGATAATAATTTTTACTTAAATGCTATTGCTGGTGAGAACACTCCTTTGAAACGTGCTTATGTCCTGTAGCAGTCTAGCAGTTCAATTCATTAGCTTCAAAGCTCTTTCCTGATCCCAGTCATAGCATTCTATAACTGAGAAGATTGTTCTTAAAAGAAATCTACAGCATATGGATATTGAGACTTCAGATGGTTATTGCTTTCCAATTTAGGTTTGACCCTCCCATTGATATTCAAAACTAATACATATTTTAGAGATATTAGAGACTTTTTAGAGATCTGGTGTAGCATAATGGCTGAGGGATGGAGCTCTGCCTGTTAGCCTCTGCAATATGTGAGATAATACTACTAATTTGATTTGGAGGGTTGCAGCTAGATAATGACTTGCTCTGAACATTTGAAATCACTATGCAGATATTAAGTATGTGTTGTTGCTGCTGTTAAAAGTTGTTGAAACTTTTCTCAATAATTTCTCAGCCTTAACTGTTTTTTTATCGCTCCTCAGAGCAATGGCCTTAAGGTACTATTTCTAGCACTCAGTACAATTGCAAACTGTTACCTCAGTTACTACCACTTGCCATTTATCACATCTTCATGTGTTAAAACTTGCTTCAAATCTATTTTAGCAATGATTGGGGCATGAGTAACTGCTTTGCAGATCAGCTTTTAAAGTAAATAAATAATATTAATTCGGAAAAGTATTTTTAAAAATGCTTTAGTTGCTTTGTAGAAAAGTCATTTAGAGTATTACTACAATTAGGAAAAATAAGAAACTTGGTTATATTCAAAGAGGCAGTTTGTTATTTAACCCCACAATTTGCCAAGTGGGAGTGAGCAACAGCGTTCCTTTCCACATGCTCCTCACTTCCACTTTTAATCATCAACCTACGATTGGCCAGGTCACAATTAGTTGAGTATGGCATGTGAACCCAGAGAGTTATCTAGGGGCTAAACAACCCAGCGGTTAACACAAAAATGAATCATGGGTCAAAAAATTTGGTCATTTTCAGTAGAGGGAATTAGAAAAGTGCAATTTGTACTTTGAATGTTTTTAATTTTTGTGAACCGCCCAGAGAGCTCTGGCTATTGGGCGGTATAGAAATGTAATAAATAAATAAATAATAAATTTAACATCTGAATGCTTATTTGTTTGTTTTTTAGAAATGTGTTATGCGTATTGACTGGGCTTGGACAATACAATAGTCAACAGTTGCTTAAATAGTCAACAATTGCTTAAATGTCAACTGTTGACATTTGTGTCATCTTTTCCATGCCATGGTTGGTTATTTCCTCAAAATAACCAATGCAAATAATCAACGGTGTGCAGAGTTGACTATCTGCACAACTGTTGATTATTGTGTCGTCTGTCGGGCTCTCTTGATGATTTCACACGTCTACGGAGTCGCGAGGCAAGAGCAGCAGAAATGCAACATGCCAATAGTCATCCATGGAGTGGACTATTAACATAGGGTTGACTATTGTGTCATCTGAATGCAGCCATTGTCAAAGACAATTACTCTGTGACAGATCATGTTTAGTTATAGTAGCTTGATAAACATTGCCTTGGAAGCACCCCACTGATTTTAAGAGTGGACAGGATTGTGGGTGACATGTTTAACCATTACTTATCAATGAATGAATGAAATCTTTATTGCTAAAAGTGATAAGTCATCACAATCTAACGTAGTTAGAAAAATAAAATACAAGTAAAAAGATGGGCTGTACGTAAATGGAATAAAAATAGATAATTTAAAATAAAATAAAAAAGATAAACAAAAATCAACTGTCAGTCTCTTACTGCTTTTACAGGGCACTCATTTTATTCAGCTTTGTTGTCAGAGAAATATTCCAATTGTGTTTTTGCAAAATATCACAGGTCAGTAAACCATTATTATTATTATTATTATTATTATTATTATTATTATTATTGTTGCCAAATCTCAGGGAAAATAAAGTATGTGGAACTGCAGATTCATTGTGTAGCCCACTGGCAAATAAATGTGTAGTAGTAATTCATTCTTATCCATTATTTATAATAACTTTGTTTGTGGGAGTGCTGTACAGCTGACATTAAGCACACTAATATTTGCTGTTGTTCGTTGATAAAGTGTCTTAAAACCTAGATGTTATACAATGGTTGAATTTAAAAGAAAACCTGCTGCAGGCCTATAATCTACAAAAACAGTTATCTTAAAGTAATTGTAGGGTAATATACTTTATTAAGACAATTTAAAGTGTCACAGAATGATGAGCAAGTTGCTTTCTGTCAATTAAGTTGGGAGCATTAACACTATTACCCTACTGCAGTCTTTTTCAGATGTTTTGGACTTAAATTCCCATCAGCCCCAACCAGCATGACCAATGGTCAGGAATGCTTGGAATTGTAGTCCAAAACATCTGAATGGTTGGGAAAGGCTTCCCTATTGTTATTTTTGCATCTTTTTCTAATGGACCAACAAAGGTACTTGGAATTTTTGTTGACAATGGTCTTGCTATTCTTACAATTCATTAGGATTCATGGTTGGTAAAGACTATGAAGCTGGTGGAATAGCAAAAGATGGAGCCAAGATGGTTACTGCTGTAGCATGTGCCAATGTGCCTAAAATAACAGTTATTATTGGAGGTTCCTATGGTGCTGGAAATTATGGGATGTGTGGAAGAGCATATAGGTAAGTATGTATCTCAGAATTGTTAGTAAAAATTATTTACTATGAGTTTATAACACTTCCAAAGTTAGATGTCACTCAGGCAGAGATGATGCTGTTTATTTTTATTTATTAGTCAACTGACAGAGACCACAAAGCCGTTTCATCTGTCCTATTGAATTAGGTCCTTCGATAATTCCAGTTCATGTTGCACATGCCACTTTGTATATGTAACATTGTAGTAAAATGCCTCTTCTTTCTGGCTAGAGAGTCTGACGAGAGCATTGACAAATATTATTACCTTGGTTAAGGGTAACAATGGCTCCGAAAAGCTTTCTGCTGCTTTCCTATCCTGTAAATTGCAATGATAGCAAGAATGTCTTTCCTAGGCACATGGGTGGACTTGAAAACTCTCCTTCTCTCCCCACATATAGTGTAATAGTACGTTTTGAAGTGCAGATGCTAATCATGACTGTCCCCATAACCATCACCTTAAGGAGAGTCCAAAAATTCAATTTATGTTAAGCATATCAAAAATTATTTCTAGCAGTTTTTATCTCCATCAGGAGCAGGTCTTTTGTAGACCATTTTATTTATTTATTTATTTATTTACAGTATTTATATACCCCTCCATATCTAAAATAGATTCTGGAGCAGTGAAGCCAATGAGTCTGGATTGCCCATTCAAAACCAAGCCATCCAATTACAACAGGGAACAATATATTGTTCTTGGGAAAATTCATTTCAGCCTAGCTATTGTGAGGTTTGCAGCTAAGTTCAGAGGGGACAGGAAAGATTGAAGGGGGTGGCCGATGACATCAGCATCCCTGCTAATCAAAAAGTGCCAGTGCTTGCTTCCCTGTGAGCCCTAGTTCCCCACCATCCGACTTCCCATAATTTGTCCACCACTGCATCTTTCCCTACCGCCCCAAGCTAAATAAAATGATGTAAAAATAGCAGAGAACATGTGTCCTATGTTAGTTTGATGATTATTTTTCAGTCCAAGATTTCTCTTTATGTGGCCAAATGCTCGGATCTCAGTGATGGGTGGAGAACAAGCTGCGATGGTTTTGGCTACAATAGCCAAGGACCAAAAAGCAAGGGAAGGGAAACAGGTTAGTAAGATTATACAGCAAATGCTCACAATTCTACACTTTGTATCACCACTCTGCTATAATTTCTTGGTTTGACAAAGTCTAGTTGGTGCTCAATACCTGGCTGTACGCATTCATTTTAATCACGGCTGAAGCAGTATTGAAATCTAAGTATTACTTCAAGGTAGTTCAGAGGTAGTTCAATAGGAAATTAGGCAAATGTCTTTTTGTATAAGAACGGCCATGCTGGATCAGGCTGAGGGTCCATCTAGTCCAGTACTCTGTTCACACATCCATCTAGTCCAGTACTCTGTTCACACAGTGGTCAACCAGCTGCCAACCAGGGACCAACAAAGCAGGACATGGTGCAACAGCACCCTCCCACCCATGTTCCCCAGCAACTGGTGCACACAAGCTGACTGCCTCGAATACTGGAGATACCATTTTCAAATTGATTTTGATTAACATAGTTCCCACTCAACATAAAGACCTCCATCAGATGGGGGAAATCACGGTTCCCTACCGTCACTTCTCTGCCTCCGCTTCTGTTGCACAATAGAAGAAAGAGAAGAAAGAGGAAGTAAATAACGTCCACATGGCCCATTCAGTGGGCTGTTTTTATCGCGCTGCTTCTCCTGCACACAGCAGGAGATAGCGGCAAGTTCCATTTCTAAAAATAAACCGGTCTTACTGGGGTCTTTTTTGTCATGGGAAGAAGGCTAGAAGGGGTGGGAGATGCATGGGGTGTGGACAACGTTGTAAAAAGTAGCCGTGAAAATCCATGAGTGCCCAGTAATGAGCGTGCAATAAAATGCTCGTCTGCTGACGCTCAAAATCAATATGCTTCAAACAAACAAAATTAAAGATGAGCAGCAGCACCAAATACCATCTTACAAAGTTTCAACACAGGTGCTTTTGAACAAGCCAAAATTCTTATAGTCTCCCTGGCTCACAACTCCAGAGGGACCAGAGCTCAATGCCAGAACAGCAGCCTTCCATGCAGAAGAGAGCCAGTATGGTGTAGTGGCTAGAGTGTCGGACTGGGAGTCAGGAGTCGGGAGATCTGGGTTCTAGTCCCCACTCAGCCATGGAAACCCACTGGGTGACTTTGGGCCAGTCACAGACTCTCAGCCCAACCTACCTCACAGGGTTGTAGTTGTGAGGATAAAGTGGAGAGGAGGATTATTATGTATACCGCCTTGGGTTCCTTGCAGGAAAAAAGGCAGGATATTATAATAATAATAATAATAATAATAATAATAATAATAATAATAATAATAATAATATCCCAGGTTCAATTCCTAACATCTTCAGCTCAAAACAGTGAGTAGAAAGGCCCTTGTCTGAAACCCTGGAGAGGCACAGCTCTTTAGACAAATACTGGGCTAGATGGAGAGAGGCATTGTCAGGCCTCCCACGTTCCACTGACTCAGAAACCTGGATGGAGGTGCTAATTTGACAAAAGATGCAAGCACGCACTCGTATCCGAGGGGAAGGACGACAAGAAAAGAGACAGAAATTTTGTTTTAATGTCGTTCATTTATTCTTAAAGTTAATTGTGGTTTTATATTGGTTCTCAAACTCTGCTAATCGATGATGATGGTAGTTTTGCAAAGCACCTATTAAGTGTTGTTCTTGGTTGGAGCTCTAATTGTTTGGAGTGCCTCCGACACTTAGACCAATGTTAGGATTGTTCATTTACAATATCTTCAATCTGTGAGCTTCTTCAAAGTAATTGCTAGATTTCAGTGCAGTTTTAGCAGTGGTTAAAATAAATTAGTAAAGCTGGGTACAGAGCACTAACAATAGTTTTAGCCATGGTGTGGGGGCATACCACCATAAATATTATGTATATAAATAAATATATGTGTTTTATTTGCAACTCCGTTGTGTTACTATCATCAGGAGTATGTAGAACCCGGAATTGGGGATTGTTGTTGTTTTGCCTTTATTGTTGCTGCCGTTTTTTCCCCTCTGAACCATTCCCATAGGAAGCTACCTTCTACGGAATCAGACTATTGGCCCATCTGTGTTGTTCCCTCTACTGAAACTCTAGAGAGCTGTTTCCAGCCTGACTGGAGTCTCTTTTCAGTCCTACATGGAGATGCCAAGGATTGAATCTGGGACCTTTCGCATGCAAAGCATTTACTGTCCCACTGTGCCACAGCCCTTTCGCTATGGCAGGCCACATCCACACAGAAGCATCATAAGAAGGAGAAAATGTATTAGTGCTAGAATTCGTAGAGCAATACTATCTGAAGGCTTCTAGCCACAATGAAGCTAGAACTGCCTTACAGTATGGAAACTGGCAAATAAGAAAGGTACAGGCTGTAGTATAAAAGCTGTAGAAGGCCATAAAAAGGTCTTCAGGAAGAGCTTGTGTGAAGTATTGTGCAAATGAAGTAACGCCTCTGGACTTGGGGTTAATTTCTTTCTCATGGAATGTTCTTCCCACTAGTTCAGAACAGCCCTTCTGTAAGTGGAAGAGGTTTGCTGCCAGATCTAAGCTAGAGCTCAGGTTACTTACGTATATAGGCAGGGGCATGGCTGAACTCTTCATGGGGTTCATGGCATCTCTCCTGAAATCCCTCGATTTTAATTCTAAGTGTTCAGTTGCTTCTTGGTGGATTCAAACCACTGTACACATGCTGTGAAGCCTTTTGTTTTAAATTGCCTTGTATATTTCAGGACTAAGTCCTAGCACAAGTGCAGCCCTGGGTAAGCCAGCAAGTTCAAAGTTACGTTATAGTAAAATATGTAGTATGGTAGTTAAAAGGTCTGTTTCTTTAAAGATGATGTATAGCTAAAGATGGATGAGCTTGATTAAAGGAGAAGGGGTGGAGTTTCAAGACAAAGAACAACAGCTCTGGCTGGAATGTACTCTCAACAGGGTATGTGGGGATTTCAGATGTCTGTTGCTTTCTGGCTGGAATACAAAAACATCCCATCCATGCTGACCTGAGATCTAGAAGTGTGTACATAACAAAAATTGCAAATATCTTTAACAAAATTACATTCAGTTTGATAAATGAAAGATCCCAGATTGCATCCCTTTGGTGTATTTAAGAATTATTCATACAAGATTTAGCCTTTATTATATAGCTTCAAAAACATTTTAAATCTAACATAAAAGGTGATTATTTTAATGTCACCAGTTATTATTTCAGTGGGCACACTAAGTAAATGTTATGGTAAAATCGAATACACACAACAGTGTATAATTATTTGTTATTACTTAGAGGTAGAGACTTGCAGTTTTGCAAAGTAAAATTGCCACTTTCTCCAGATTCATTAACTTTATATTTTGTAGTTCTCTGAACAGGAGGAGAAAGCACTGAAAGAACCAATAATCCAGAGGTTTGAAGAGGAAGGAAATCCTTATTATTCCAGTGCCAGGTAAGATATAGATGATGGTGGTGATTTATATTATCATGTGCTGTGGGATTTTATTTTGCTTTTAAAGGTTTTTGTTTTTATTTGTGTGTGTATGTGGCATTAGTGATGAAGCCTAAGCTGTCTGAATGCCATAAGGCCTGGGCAGGCAGTACATACCTTGTCCATTAGTGGGAGTGGACCTTGGCTGGGGTTTGGCTGGGTCATTCCATTATGACTAGCCACTTATGAAGCATTTTTATATGTATTCAGTTGTGTACATGCAGAAAATTGCTTTGTGATGTAAGTAATCAACACTCCTAATTTTACTGAGGTTGAAAGATCACTTTGTGTATCTGAGGGGGAATATGAACTCTTATCTCCAGGGACCAAGCTCAGTAGTCTGTCTACTGGGGCTGTACTGATTTCCATGATCCCACTATTCTATGGTGCACTTGCTACTTTATAAGACATGAGGGCAGCAAACATCTATCTTAAAATGAGTAATCCACAGTGTATTTTTATGATGTAATGTATTAGTTTTTTATTGAATAACAGGAGCAAACCCACATTTTATTTGTGGCAATCATTTTGAGAAACATATCTGAATAGCCTTGTAGATTGAGAATAATGCTAGAGCTTTCTGTTCCAAAAAACAAAATAACTATTTCCCATGTCAGATAGAGTTTACTTACATTTGAATTTCCAGTTTATATACGTGACCAGAGTGACTTAGGTGTTTATTAGTATGAGCTTAAATACATGACGTACATACTTTGTTATTCACCATTCCTGTCCTTATATCAACACCAAACAGTTACAGTGACCTAGAGCAATCCATCTCTTTCTTGAGGTGGAATCTTAGATCTAACGCTAAATTATAGTTTAGCATGATGAGAATAACCCTCAGGCTCACTCTCTCTCCCCTGTCCTCTCGCATAGCTGCAAGAAAGTGATTGGAAGCTTTTGGACAAACTGCAGTTAATTAACTATGGTTAGTTGAACGAAGTCACCTTCAAACCTTAGTTGATGAAGCAGGGTTATTTCAACTAACCATAGTTAAGATGAACTATTAGTCTTGTATTCTTCCCAGGAAATTGAAAATAGATTATCTTGAATAGAGATGTGTCTTACAACAGGTATGAACTGGGGTGCCCATTGTAGTTGTGAAAAACTAAGTGCAGTTACATCACTTGAGCATCTGGTTTTTCTCCCAGTCACAAGACATCATATGTCTCCATGAAGCAGAAGGACAAATATCTTCATCTTTTTATTATTGGATTATACTGGAGTCAAGATATTTTTTTCACTGAACTAATTATGTTAAATAAATTATCATCAAACTGTATGTGTTTACACCAAATCCTTAATTTGGGGGTAACAATTAATGTTTTCTCTGTGAGTAACCTTTTGGATATAATCACTGCAAGCCCTTCATGATTTTTTAATGTATGCTAAAAGACTGAAGAATAATTGGATTTTTAAGCATGCAGTATGCACATAATTGTGATACAAGAAACCACATTTGTCTTTCAATATTTGGAACAGTAGGTTAGTTAGTGCTAGCACATAGGTTGTTTTAATTTAGGCACTCCCTGCTCTCTTTTGTATCTGGTTGAGAGGGCAGGGCTCCTGCAGCTTTAACAGTTGTGATGAAGAGGGAATTTCACGAGGTGCTGCATGCAAACAAAGAACACCTGCTGAAATTCCCTTTTCTATACAGGAGCCCTGCCCTTCTTTTCATATGGTCACCCTAATAGTGACTGTGTTCGCATATCACAAAATAACCCCTGATTGGGTTGATGCATATCCAAAATGGTGATGACACACAACCAAGCAAATTGTGGGTTAACTGTGACATGCAAACCAGGTCATTAGTTTTTGTAGGTGGATCCCCCTTTTGGGTCTGAAAATGCATGTATAAGGTGTTTTATCCATGGTTTCTGTGCCTGGATAGCTGTATTTAATGCCCACCATTGTGTGAATTCTGCCCATAACACACAACAGGTGGTTTGTACTTTGGATTGGCAACACTGATTGGGGATTGCAGGGGAACAGGCTCCAGGCCCTCCCTCCATTTTCCAACAGGTGATTGGCACTACTAAAGCGGACAGTATGATCCATCTGTTCAGTGGGTGCGTGCGTGGCTCTGCATAGATTATTGTGCATACTGTGTGCAGCATGGGGGTGTTTGCATTGGGAATTGTCCCTTTGAACTATAAAATGGGACTAGGAAACAGAAGAAATATTGTTGTTGTTTTTAAAATGGAAGCAACATTTCTTTATTAATTTTGCATATAAATTATATCTCATTCTATGTACAGGGTGTCAGTAGTCTGCTCCATAGTTTTGTTCCCTCATCAAAAGTGTCTAACTAGAGCCTTTCACATACAGAGGTCTTAATTATCAACAGTCATTAGCCAGACATCTTCTAAATGAGCTAGATTAATTTGCTTGCAGGTGTCTAAAAGGAGTTTAATCAGTTTACCTTGTAACGAATGTCATGAGCAGCTTTCTTCCCGAGCCGTGTGCTTCTTTTCCTTGCAGAGGCTCTATAAATTTTTTACAAGCAGAGATATGATTCATGTTCCCACCATGGGGTTTGATAGGTCGTTCAATAATTAATGCTTTATCCCACTACAGAAGGCAGTTTTCACTAAACAAAGACACAAAGACACAGTGATGTAGAGAAAATAATCTTTATCTTACGCTGAAAATCTTTCAAGTTGTCAAAAGATGTATCACTATTTACCAAAACAGAATTGTATTTTAAAGGTGTAAAGGATGGAAAGGCAGTTGTTATTATAGTGCTGTTATAAGACTGTACTTTCAAAGGTAATTGTGTTGGGTCAGTTGTGTTTTGAAAATATACAGTCATGTTCAATGTTTTAATTTAATTTTGATACGTTGGCTAAAATATTAAAACTGTAAAAATACCTGGTAGAAGAATTCTTCTTTAGCTCAGATTTTAATTAAAGAAGAATTCAGGACTTGTAATAGTCACCTTGTACTTGAAGTGAGTATAGCAACGTCATTTAAGACTCATACTTCTGAGCCTGGAAGTACAAGCATGGCAGTATTGCTGTCATCCAGTTAGTAAGCACACTGTACCATCCTGGTGAGTGCTAACAAGTTTATTTCCTACTATTGGCCAGTGTACAGCTGTGCACAATTTATTAATGAATAAAAATTTATTTTAATTTTGTCTTTCCCATCAGTGAGACCTCCAAGTGCCAAAAAAATAATAAAAAGGAACAGTATACTATAGCAACACATTAAAATAAAAAGTACAGAGTACAACAGATCTTTTTATTAATCCTTAAAACTCTCAGCTTAGACCAAGGGAAACAGGGATTTGGTTATCATGCATGACAAAAGTATGATGGAACAATATATATTTTTACAAGACTTCTAAAACCATCACTACCCAAGCTTCCTGGGACAATGGTCCCATAGTCTTGGTGCCATGTCGGAGGAGACCCTATGCCAAATACCCATCAATTGTGCCTCTGCTTGTGATGGGACATGAAGCAGAGCCTCCATTGAAGACCTCAGCTGGTGGGTATGATCATGGGAAGAAATGATCTTTTATGTATCTGTTACCAAACTGTTTAGGCCTTAAAAGTCATAACCAGCACTCTGAAGGTAGCTCAAAAATGGACCAGGTGTCAATGAAGATGATACAGTAATAGAGCCACATGGACTGAAAGACTGACTTTAGTCAAAACTCTAGCTGCCATAATTTGCACCAGCTGAAGTTTCTGAACACTTTTTGAAGGCTGCCACATGTAGAGCATGTGAGAGCAACCAGATTTGTAAATGCATTCCTGGCCACAGTCGCCACTTGGCCATCCAGAAACAAAGCTGAGTCCATGAACACTCCTAAGCTGTGAAGCTGATTTTTCAAGAGTTGTGAAACCCCACCCAAAGCAGTTGTCACTTGTCCCCTTTGGTTTTGCAATATTTATTTATTTATTTATTTATTCCATTTTTATACCGCCCAATAGCCGAAGCTCTCTGGGAGGTTCACAAAAATTAAAACCATAATAAAACAACTAACATGTTAAAAGCACAATATAAGCATCATCACATGGTAAATAAAGTCCTAACCTTGTGTTTCTTCGGCTACATCTTTTAGATACAGTAAACTTCCCAGAAGCCACATAGGTTCAGTCTTCTGCTGTAACACGTGAAGCAATTGTTCTTTGTGGCATGTTTCAGCATATGTCACTACAAAGACAGAATCTGAAAGATAATTGCAGAAAAGCTAGCATGCAGTAGTACATGGCAACACGTTATTTGGAAATAGCTTTATTATACTTCTAGATGTCCTAAACTTTGTACAACTTTTTCGGGCGCAATCCTATGCATGTTCAGACAGAGAAGTCCTACAACTCCTAGCATCCATGCTGGGAATTATAGGACTTTTTTCTATCTAAACATGCATAGGATTGCACTCTTAGTGTGCTTGAAAATGGTAAATCTGTCAAAGAACAGTCACTGTGTATGTAATGTTTGAATAGTAGGTTGAAGCAAATCTATATAACTTGCAAGCCTCGATGAAGTTGGACTTGGATAACTATGTATTGATGTACAGAATGAAGTTTCAGTTGGCCTGTTCTTTAGAAATATTAACACTCTGAAATGTGGGCTGCACGTTTCCTACATAATTAGATTTAAAATATAATCTTTAAACTGTTAACAACTGAAGGCTTGAATCTTTAGCCAGAGGAAAATGCCCTGTTCTAACCATTCAGTTCTCAATGCTTATTCATAGATAAATATTCTAAAGCACTTAACCCCCCCCCCCCCCACAGATGGCCTCTTTTCTCTGCTTTCTACTCTCTCAAATAATAATCAAATGAACTACTTAAGGGGTTGTGTTGCAATTGGTTAGTACTCGCTGGATTCCACGCACTAGTCACACGTCTAAAGTTAAGTAAATGGATGTGCTCAGGATTGGGCAGATGTGTTTTGTAATTTTTTTAGTATTGAATGTATTGCTTTAAGAGAATTTGTTATGACAGGGATTAATTTTCATCTATTTGGAAATATGCTTGAACAATGAAGATTAATGCAATGTTTAATCTTCAGGGCATTACAAAGAAATATCTCAACACTTTATATGTCTCTGAATTTAAAACTCATTAGATGACGTTATTTAAATTTCCTTTTTAGAATATGGATATTGTATAGAAGTAAATACCTATGGGCATACACTTACCACTGCTGAACTCAAGGTGACTTGAAAGTGTGTAATGTTGGATTGTACCCTACATGTTTGGAATATTTACTGAAATTGGAACATAGTTTTTTGTTTTTACAGTGAGACACTGTTAATAATGGAGCATGTCTCAGAATAACATTAGCTTGTTGAAATGGCAAGAAAAGACGATACACTGGTGTAAATATTTGGAGCAGGGTATTACAGTAAATAATCCCAAATGAAATTGACACGTTATTTAGACACTTGTGCTATAGTCCATCACATACTTAAGCATGGTTAACTCTGAATTGGATTGTGACCTTTATGAAGATGACGGGCATTTTTCCCCATTGAGGTGCAAATGTGGAAAATTTCCATTCTCATCTATTACACTTCTTATTTTTATTCTCTTTCCTTGTTTAATACTGTATGATTGACACTGAATCTGTGAATAGAATTCTAACTAAATGGATTCCATTGAGATCCTGGGTAACTTTAAACATTCTTTGGGGCCAACAACAACAGATTTACCCATAAAATCAGTCTGCTCCCTTCCTGGAATGGTACCAGATCCACTGGTGGTCCCTCCAAATATTGTTGGGTACCTTAAATGTTACCTGGAGCAGTTCACAGGAAAACGGCTCCCATGTGACTATGGTACCAGTCTAATGATCCATTTTCTCACTTAAACCTTTGTTTTTGTTTTGTCTGCTCCAGGCTGTGGGATGATGGAATTATCGACCCATCAGACACAAGACTGGTTTTGGGTCTCAGCCTGAGCGCTGCACTCAATGCCCCCACCAAGAAGACAGAGTTCGGAGTATTCAGAATGTGATTTGAAAGCCGTGGCCAGGATATCTCTGGATTATTAATATGATTTTAATTAAGATTTGAAATAAAGATTTGTGCAATACTATAGCTGGGTTTTATTTTTATGTATGTTTAAATGGAGTTGCTTTAATACCTTTACATAGGTAATTGTAGATTTCAGTATTATTGTCCAAAATGTATTAAATCATTGAAATCAGATCCATAAATACCCCAGTGTGTCACACCTTTCAGCTTTGTTCCATCTAAACCATATAAATGATTCAGAAGCCAAATACTCACACATCTTCATTAATTTAATTTAATTAGCCAGCCAGGCTGTATGCATCTTCATATAGTTCATTTAATTAAAAAGAGGTATATTCACAGTGAGAAGATAAGACAATGAAACCATATATTTTACTTTGCTTGACAATCATCATGTCTCTTTCACAGATGTAACTCTCAAGTACTTCTGCTTCTCCATTTCACCTCCCTGAATCTATAGCAATTAATAGTAGAGCAGACTGACTCCAGCAAAGATTGATTGCATTTGCAGGGGAATTAGAGACAATATTCCAAAGTCAATCAGAGCTGCTTGATGCTTGGCATTTCTGAATATCATGGCACTTAACTTAGGACCCAAGGGCCTGTTCCTGCAGTTTAGCTGTGTGGGCACACTGCATAGCAAGTCAGTTTGTGTTGTAAGGCTCAGCAATTAATCTAAATATGAAGTTGGGGCATAATTTTAATGAAACTAGGTGGAAGGAAGATCTACTACATTTGTTATCTATGTATTTTGTGGGGCATAATGACTATTCAAAATGCCTAATAATATGTCATTGGCTGTCGCTAAAATCCTGAGAGTTGAGTCATTCCAATTTTACAAATGTGAAGTAGAAGTTGAGAAAAAATAATTCAGCCAGTGAGTTCTCCTTGGCGTGCTGAATATTGAAAACTAAGGTGCCCGTTAATCAGTGCATGAGAGTTTCCTGTTTACCCTTTTGCACAGTGACTAAATTTAGTTGGAGAAATAAATGCAAATAGAGGTGGACTACTAATGTATTGAAAGTCCTAACACATTAATTTCACCGTAATGTTTCAAATTCCTAAGGCTTTAAGTTATTTTGTGTAAAACATTCCTGCTCATGAAGGAAAAAGTACAGCTTCAAATTTCATTTAAATATATTTATTAACTCTTAACATCATGGGGATTTATATGCACAATCCCCTTTGCCCACATACCTTGGTTTTGCAAATATGGAAATTATACACCTCAAAATGGCTGTAAGTTCTATGCAAATGATGCCTAGGGCTCTCAAGGACTAAAATAAAGTGCCACAACAATTGTTAAATGATAAAATTTCCTCTTTCCTCTTACAAGCACATGGCTCTGGGCTAACAAGACAATGCCTCCAATGAATATTTGCCAGATGATTTGTCCTTTAGTTTCAAGGGGTGGGCAGACTAGTTCATTCTGACACCAGGACTTTGCTGCAAAATTACATTCTTAGCCTGCAAGGGTTCACACAGAGAGTGGTAATTAAATCCCTATTTGGGCAGGGAATAATTCATCAATAATCTTGAGATGTAGGTAATGAAAAAGGATGCATTTTTACAGATTTCATACCTCTGAGAATGTTACCTCCTGGTTGCTTGTTACAGTATGAAGGGAATTATTTATTTTCACGGAGGTACCTTCATTATAATAAATGTAGCCTTGAGTCGAAATACATTCTGGAATAAATTTTAGTGACACCATTCTACAGTTCTTGGTTTTAGTAGCATATTGTTCCTAAATCATGATAGCATATGGAATTAATCAATGCAATTTGACTTGCAATTATGTGTGCTGGCATAGTTTATCAATAGGAAGATGGAACAAAACCTTCCATCTTTGAAAGCTAATGGAGTCCATTGTTTGTTCATCCTCTGAGAACATTTAGGTTCTATGGTTACATTTTCATGTAGACATTTTGTATTTTCTACACCAGCCCTCCCCAACCTGATGTCCTCTAGATGTTTTGGACTACAGTTCCATGCTGACTGGAGACCAGGGGCATGTCTACATGATTCGTCTCTAGGTCGTCCCTGTGTATCCAAATGACACACGGGATCCCGGGGTCAACTGGGGATGACCACAGACTTTCCCCAGGATAATTGAAACCAGGGATTTCCTGGTTTTTCCAAAGTCCCAGGACAACCCCGAGGACCGTGACTGGTGTGGCATGGCCTCCTGGGTTCTCAAACGGGCATGGAGCTGCGTGTGGGGTGGCAGCAATTTTCCCATCCCTGGGATGGAGGTGGGATTGGGTGTGAAGTTTGGGGGGGTACTTACTCTTTTGCTGTGCACGCGTGGCTCCCCCCCCCATGGCACCCAAGACATCCCTGTTCCCTTACATGACATTGCACAGCTGTATAGACGTTGGGGGAGGATCGTGGAAGCAGGTAAGTCCGCAATCCCCTCCCTCTCGCTACACTCTTAGGTGTAGACATGCCCCAGGTTGACGAAGCCTGTTTTACACTTACCGCTCTGTTACAATCCAGGATAGCTCACTGATATATTTATTTTAAAACATTTATGTGCTGCATTTGCAAATGCTTAAAGGGGGCTTGCAAGCTAAAATATTATTCCCATATTAAAATAACACCACAATACAAGATAAGTGCACCATAATTTCTTAAGGAAATGCATTCATAATTTCTCCACTAGACTTGGCAAACATAAGTCAAAGTAATAGATCACTCTGGAGCATGGGAGTTACAGCAAGGACTCTGCTTCTAGCCATAGATGCTCTGGTCTCAGAGATGGCATGCCAGGCAGGGCTTGAGCTGCCAATTGTGACCACCCATGAGGGCCTATTATAGGAAGAACCAGCCCCTCAGCATATGTGGGTCCTATGCTGTGTACAGAACTCCTCCCTCATGCTCACCAAATATGTGAAGAGGTTGACCTCATTCAGGTTGACCTCATTCAGCATGTTTAAAATGTTCCTTACACATGTCCAGCTTTTCCTCACAACTGGAAGTTGTGGGCCGATCATGATCCCAATTGTAAGGAAGATGTCAATTGCATTACATTTCTATACTGCCCAATAGCCAAACCTAGCTGAGTGGTTCACAAAAATTACAAGCTAATAAAAATGTAATATAAACCCTTTAACACCCACTATTTAAAAAATGATAATAGCTTAGAACATATACAATAGAAGACCAGGGACTGAGAAAATAACTGACATTAAATGCCAGTATATGCCATCAAATGCTTGGGAGTAGAGGAAAGTCCTAACCTGGTGCTAAAAAACAACAATGTTGGGCTCGGGAATTCATTTGGGAGAGTATTCCACAATTGGGCTGCTACTGAGAAGGCCTTTCCTTCTGCACAGCCAACAAGTGTGGCTTTTGTGAATATAGTTTATGTGCAATATGAATTTTTCACAGGGATCTGAACTCAGATTATCTGCCTCCCACTGTAGTGAACTGGATGGAAAATGTAGTTAACTTTGTTGATAATAGTTACTAGTATTTATGTGTGCTATTGTAGTAATCCTTATAACAGCCCTGTACATTCTCTCTGCATTATCCTGTTTGTCAGGGTCTTCTTGATAGAACTGTCCTTTTTCTAAGTTTGAGTCATATATCTCAATGAGATGTATGTAATGGATAGAGTGATTCTATGGTGTGGGGATGGGGTGAGAGTTTCTGTGGCAGAAGAACTGCCACATCCAAAGTCCTGCCAACATGTTGTGGTCAGAGTGAGAGGTGTGGGCAACTTTTCCCTCTTTCCTGGGGAGGAAGATTTTTTCTTTGCCCCTCTCATTGTAGTCAATGGGAAATAATTAACTACGCCAACTCCAACACTGCAATAATTTAGGGTCTGTTTTGGGGGACATATCAGGGGGATTTAGGATCCTGTGGATCTTTGGCTGCCTCTACGACCCTTTTAGCCACCACTGCTTATGGGGCATCTCTTTGCTGGCATATTGAGAGGCCTTTGGCAGCATAAATAATGTTTTACCTGCGTTCCTCCTTCTACTCCAGCAGAGCAGCACTTTACACAGAACTTTTTAGGTCAGTTTGTACATTTGGAATCTTGAGAATGTGTTGTGGGTGCTCTCGCAAACTGGGTGCCATTGGGCAGACTTACCCATTCATAAAATGGCTGCTATGATGGACATGGCCACTCACAAATATTCATTTCCCAGAAGGCAAAGTGGTGAGGCTAAAAGAAAAGTAACTTGCCCAAGAGCCTAATATAAGGCAGAGATGGATTTTGATCTCTAAACCACTCCTTTGAACCCAAGTAAAGATGGCACTGTGGGTCAACCTCTCATTTTTTTAAAAAAACGTTCTTAAGCTTAAGAAAAAACCTTAAGAATGAAACAAAAATCAAGAGTGTCAGGGAGCCTCGTGGGCACCAAGGGAGGTATCTGTGGGCACATTGGTGGGAGATCCCAGCCTTAATATCACTTCCAATGGCCCCTCAGCTGACAGTTGGCTGGTTTTAGGATTGTTCCCCTAGGGCACAACCCTATACATATTTAATTAGAAAAAAAGCCCAACAACTCCCAGCATTCCACAGTGAGTAGGGCTGGCTCAGGAATGCTGGGAGTTGTAAGGTTTTTTTTCCTGTTTAAACATGCGTAGGTTTATGCCCTAGGGGAACCATCAATCATTATTTTTAAATAGTGTAACCTTTGCACACTTAATGAGATAAATGAGGTATAAGCTATAACAGTAAAATTGATGTTATTTTGAAGTCCATAGTCAAGGTTCTATTAATACAGTTTCTAAATGGCATCTTCACAATTAGGCCTTAAAACAGCATAACTGTACCATCTCAGCTCTATCCTCTTATTCACTGTACACTGAACAATCAAAATAATTGCTGGTGTCCCCTTTAACATCTTTAGACAGAGATTCCAAACTTATCCACATCTATGGAAAAGTAAGATGCGTTTCTTTAAAGAACACAAATCCTTCTTTGGTAGAAGAATAGAATTAAAACGTTAATCCACAACTGTCAATGGAGTGAACAAAATATTGTCACTCAGACACTGTACAGGAAAAGTCTGGCTTTTTTGTTACAACACTGTTACCTTTCCCTGGACTGAAAATGTGGTGTCAGATAAATCGTAGCACTTGTCAGTGAAATCTTCATTAAATTCCTGTCTCATACATGGCTGAATCACTGCTCTCATTGAAATTAATTTAATCTTCCACCATGTCCTGAAGCATGCACTAGTGGAGGAGGCACCATTCTTTTTGTGTCAGTGGGTACATCTAGAATTTTGATAAAGCATCATGGGTGTGCTCACAAAATGGCTGCCATTGAGGCTTTTTTTTTTTTTTTATTAAATTTTTATTCATTTTCAACACTATATAAACATAGATAAACATTACCAAAATATAACTGAAACAAAACACAATAAGAAAAAAAAACATCAAATATCTGCTACATACATATTGAATAATTGTTGAGTACAAATATCAAAAACTATTACATATACCTTATCATACTACAACATCTTCGTTCTTAACATAAAAGTGCACCCCCCACCTCGGGATCATTCTTGAGTCCAAAATCTAATCGTTTCTTCTGCTGGTGGTTTCCCACTTCCCTTAGTAAACACAAACACTAGGAACTGTTTCCAAATTCCTTCGAACTCATTTATTTTAGTTACGCCTTTTCTCCACTTAATATTACATGTCAGTTTATCATTAATGGCTATGTCCCATACTTCTTTGTACCATTCCTCAATAGAATATTCCCCTTGGACCTTCCAGTTCCTAGCTACCATCAGTCGTGCTGCAACCAACAAATTCGATATCAGCTCTATAGTTCCTTTTCCACACTTTATATCTTCAAATAGTGACAGCAATGCTATTTTTGGTGTTTGTTCTATTTTCATTCCCACTATTTCTTCAATTTCTGAGAACACCATCTTCCATAATCTTTGTACATATTTGCATTGCCACCACATATGTAAATACGTTCCTTTTTCCCCACAACCTCTCCAACAATTTGCTGAATGTTGATCACTTATCTTATTCAATCTAACCGGGGTTAGGTACCACCTCCATAGGATTTTAAAATAATTCTCCTTTATTCTTACTGATAAACTTCTCAACACTCTTTGTTTCCATAGTCCCTCCCAGCTCTGTCGCCCTATTTGTATCTTCAAATCTGATTCCCAAACCATTTTCTCTGTATTCTCTCTAAACTCCTTCTCTAACAATATTTTATATATTTCACTCATTAATCCTTTTGAAACTATACTCCCTCCTTTCCCTTCCTCCTTACTTACTACTAATTCTTCAAACCTCGTCATCTTTCTGCACATTCTATTATCTTTAATCCACTTTTTATTCCATTGCTCTAATTGACCATATTCTAGCCAAGATAGCTTCTTCTCCTTTAACAAATTTTCCATATCCTCTCTTGTTTTAATATCTCTTACCCAATCCTTTAATCTTATTTTATTTTTCTCTTTTAATATTTTACATAATCTACCCTTTAGATCCTCTGGGAAATTCTTTAACATTATTATCGGTGCTAAGGGAGAGTTGTTCGGAAGCAGCTTCCCTTTAAATTTACTCCAAATTTCCCATTGAGTCCTCAGGAGTGGATTATCTATACTTCCAACCCACTTTCTTCCTCCGTCTTTAAAAAAAACATTCTCCAAATTCATCTCTACCTTATTTATGGTTTTTTCTTCCATCCAATATAAATCTCCTACTCCCATAATTGCTTCTACAACATGTCTTAATCTATTTGCTACGCAGTATAATTTTATGTTTGGGAGACCCATTCCCCCCTTTTTTTGGCTTAGGTACCAATTATTTTTATTCACTCTTGCTCTCTTTTCTCCATTACAATATTTATTAATAATATTTTGCCAACTTTTTATCTCGGTTTCTGATATTTTTATAGGTAACATTCTAAATACAAAATTAATTTTAGCTAATATCTTCATTTTTATTAAGGCTATTCTTCCGAACCAAGATAAATTTAATCTTTTATATTTCTCCAATTTCTCTAATACCTCTTTCTTTAACCTCGTTAAATTTTCCTTTTCAAGATTCTCTAAATTTTTTGTAATTTTAATTCCCAAATATTTAATCTCATTCTTAACTTTCAATTCCATTCCCTTAAATTCCCAATCCTTTTCTTCCTTCTTGGTATAGTTAAACAACATCATCTCTGATTTAGACCAATTTATTTTTAACCCTGTAATTTCCTCAAATTCCCTCAACTGATATTTAATTCTTTCTAATTTTCTTAATGGATTCTTAATGGTCAATAAAGTGTCATCCGCAAACATGTTTAACTTTATTTCCCTTACCTCTCCAATTCCTTCTAACTCTTCATCCTCCCTTAGTGCCTTCGCCAAAACTTCCATAACCATTACAAACAGGACCGGCGAGAGCGGACATCCTTGTCTTGTTCCTCTGGCTAGTCGTATCTTTTCAGTAAGTCCGTCATTTACCACCACTACCGCCGTATTTTGGGAATATAGCTGTTCTATTACATTTTTAAATTTATTTCCAAATCCCAATTTATCTATAATACTCTTTAGTGCCTGCCAGCTCACACAATCAAAAGCTTTAAAAATATCTAATGCCATAATACCTGCCTTAATATTTGCTTTTTTTATTACATTTATTACATTTAAAACTCTACCCACTAAATTATGCATATGCCTTCCTACCACAAACCCACATTGATCTGCTCCTATATATTCTGCCAAAAATTTATTTAGCCGTTTGGCCATAATAGATGTAAAAATTTTAGCATCCTGATTTATTAAAGAAATAGGTCTATAAGAATCGGGATTAGTCAAATCTTTATCTGGTTTTGGGATCAGAATTATCACTGAATGTTCCCATGATTCAGGTATCTTCTCTCCTGATAATATCCTATTATAAAGTTCCATTAATTTTGGAACTAAACAGTCTTTGAAGACCTTATAATATTCTGGACCCAAACCATCTGCTCCCGGTGATTTACCAACTTTTAACTTATCAATAACCTCTTCAACTTCTCTTTGAGTTATTACTGACTCCATTAACTCCTTATATTCTAATTTTATTCCCTTCTTTATAAACCTTCCAATATACTCCTCCACCTTTTCTTGTTGAATTTCTTTACTCTTATACAATTCTTGATAGAATTCCTGAAAATTTTTTATTTTAGCTTTCATTGCATGACAATAATTCCCTCGGCTATCTTTCAACGTTTCTATCCCATCTCAGCTCTATCCTCTTATTCACTGTACACTGAACAATCAAAATAATTGCTGGTGTCCCCTTTAACATCTTTAGACAGAGATTCCAAACTTATCCACATCTATGGAAAAGTAAGATGCGTTTCTTTAAAGAACACAAATCCTTCTTTGGTAGAAGAATAGAATTAAAACGTTAATCCACAACTGTCAATGGAGTGAACAAAATATTGTCACTCAGACACTGTACAGGAAAAGTCTGGCTTTTTTGTTACAACACTGTTACCTTTCCCTGGACTGAAAATGTGGTGTCAGATAAATCGTAGCACTTGTCAGTGAAATCTTCATTAAATTCCTGTCTCATACATGGCTGAATCACTGCTCTCATTGAAATTAATTTAATCTTCCACCATGTCCTGAAGCATGCACTAGTGGAGGAGGCACCATTCTTTTTGTGTCAGTGGGTACATCTAGAATTTTGATAAAGCATCATGGGTGTGCTCACAAAATGGCTGCCATTGAGGCTTGACCATTCATAAAATGGTGGCCATGGGAGGGCCTGTCTTGTCACAAAGCATTCATTTCCCACAAGGCAAACGTGTGAATCTAAAAGAAAAAAACAACTTGCCCAAGAACCTAATTCAAGGCTCTGAGCTCTAAAGCACAAAACCACTCTTTTGAACCCAAATAAAGATGGTACTGGAGAGTGGCACCATTTTGAGCAGGGACAGAAAGGCTAGTGAGTGCCAAAAGTCTAGTGGATTCAGGGTTCACTCTTATTCTCCTCCTCCCTGATTTCTCTTGATTGAAATAAACTGTGGGTGGAGATAACAGCTGCACTTTAAATCTGACCGCTTTTCAACATTTTTTTTTCAAGCTAACAAACCCCTGTCTCTGCTCTCTGTATAGAAAATCTCTGCAACTCCTCCTTTGTTCAGATTTTAAGCTTGCTCAGTGTAACACAATTTACACTGTTGGCCAATGGCAAATATCTGGGAAAATGTAGTGTTTAAATTCAGTGAAATTGAACTGACTTGGAATGCATTTACACTACAAAGCCATTTTATTAGCTAAAGACATCTTCTGTTGGACACATAATTTTATATCAGGTTTGGTGCCAAGACTGGTTATTGTTTTCATCGGTGACAACAGAAATGTTCGACTGAGGGCCTGCGACTGCTGTGACCATTTTTTCCTCTGTCTTGATGACAGTTGCAGAATGTAGACTCTACATTTTAGCATGGAAACATAGGAGAGTAGTAATAAATTTTCCTTTCAATATTTATTATGTATGTATTAAGTAATTTGTTGGTCTGAGAATGCCTTCAGAGGAAAACAAAATCATCCCCACCAATCTTCCTTCTTCAGTTCCTCTTTTCTCTTCACCCCTCTGGGCTATGGGTGGAGATTCAGGCCTTTGTAATACGGTTTCCTTTCCTCCCCTCCTAGTTAGCTCCTGGATTCTGCCAGTGTTGTTTTAAGTTCTGCATCCTGTGTATACTGTAACTGGAATGATATGGATATTTCCTCTGATGCAGGGGGGAGAAGACCATAGCTTTCTCTGTGGTGACAGCCTGACTATGAAATTCCCTCCCAGGAGAGATTTAGCTGCCCACACTGTCATTCAGGCACTAGTTAAAGACGTATTTATTAGTACAAGCTTTGGGAGGTATAGGCAAGCATTTTATCTGTTTTACTGCATTGTAGTGATGGTCTTATTGTGTTTTATTGTCTATTTGTACTTTAGAGTCATGGTTTTAGTGGTTCTCATGTGTCATATTGTTTTTATATAGGATCTTAGCTGCCCTAGGCTCCTTGCAAGGAATGAAGAATATAAATATAAATAAATATATAGGGAAATAAAATTTGGGTGAACCACATCATTGGGGATTTCAGATATTTGTATTATGACAAAGCCAATGACGAAAGTGGCAATCACACATCAAAGGTAAAATTCATATTACAAGAAGCCATTTTGCTTCTTTTAAAAATCTATTTTAAGGTGTTTTTTTCTGTTTTTATTTTATTTTATCTTGTATGCTGCTCCTAAATTTTGAATGGGGAGCAGTATATAAATATTGTAAATAAATAAATAAATGGTGAAGGTGGTAATTTGTAGCTTTTGGACACATGGTGAAGCCAAGATTTAGTCAGCTTCCTGAGATTTCTGAGCAGCAACTGCAGATATTAGGTGTGAAGGGCTTGGTATAACGCAACTGCTTCTGCTTCCTGTGTATAGTCAACTGCTTTCTTATACGATATGGCAGGGATGCAGAGAATGTATGCCTTCAGATGTTTCTGGACTACAACTCCCATTATCCTTCACTATTGGCTTTATTGGCTGGGGCTGATGAATGCTGCAGTTCAGCAACATCTGGTGGGTCACATGTTCCCCATCCTCGCTGTATGGTAACTTTTTGGGTGACAACCAGGTGCCTTCCAACCACGCACACAGGCGTAAAGGTAGCTGAGACTCACGTGCAGGAGGCATAACGTCCGCATTGTTGCTGTCTACAGAGAGGGGCGAGTCAACACACTTCACCCCCAAGCGCTCCCTTTCCTTTTGGCCTTGTGCCTTCCTGTTGCTCTTGTCTGCCTTGAAGGAGACTGAGCTAATTGCCCAACTCCTCCGTCAGTCGCCACCCCCAGCCCGGCACCCGCGCCGCGATTGACGTATCGCAGTGCCAGAAGCTTTGTCAACAGGTGACCCCAGCCGGCGCTATAAATACAGGCGGCTCGGCGAGGCTGAGCTACATTTCAGCACCATGGAGAGCTCTCGGCTGCTCGCTTTGCTCGGAGCCGCTCTAGTGCTGCTGGTGGGAGTGAACGGGCAGGAAGAGACGGAGTTCCAGCCGCGAGCCTTGGACCTCTATTCCGCCATAGAGGACACGTCCCACGAGAAGGAGCTGGTAGGTCCCGCCAGGGAAGGGTGGGGAGGGGCAGGTGGGGAGACGAGGCGGTGGCTGTTACGGCGCCTAGCTAGACGCTCGTTTTCTAAGCTTTGCATTATAGGAAGGAGTCTTGGGAAAACTTCGAATGCCTATAGTCAGTGGAGGCTGGTGGCTCCGACGTCAGTGGGGCAGTGAATCCGCTCCGAGTTTCAGTCAGAACTCTGAAGGAGATATCCACGGTTCGCACCTTGGAGAGCTCCTTTAGCGCTCTGACCGGTTCTGGACTGCTTATAGCACAGCTCCTCTAGGCAACCTGGCGCCCTCCAGATATGTTGGACTACAAATCCCATCAGCCTCATTTCCACCACAAATGGGGATCATGGGACCAACACATTTGGGGGAGTCAGGTTGCCCATCCCTGTTAAATAGAGAGATGTTCTGAACACGAAGGATGGTTGGAACAGAAGCTCGAGAAGGAGGAAAGGGGGGCATCGCCTCCGTAGTCCCTGGGAGGCAGCCCCGGGTTGTCGCCGAGTCTCCGGATCTTCCCAATTTCTATCCGTCCCCACCCCCTCCCCGAGCATGGTTTGCTCGATCTTTTGACCGGGAAGGTTTGTGTGTCTGCAGATCGAGGCGCTGCAGGAAGTCCTGGAGAAACTGAAAAGCAAACGGCTCCCGCATTATGAGAAGAAGTACGGCCAAGTCCCCATGGTGAGTGGCTTCGGATCTCATCCCGCAACAGGAAAAGGGGCAGTTTTTAAGCAGATGTTTCCAAGAGCAAAAGTAGGCTGGTGGGGAGAAAGTCAAGAGCCGGATTTGTAATTCTGAAAACTGAACATTTCCCCCAGAGTGAATGGCTCTGACTCTGCTCTGATGACAATCTGGAGGAAATCCACAGATGTTCATTTACTCTGAAGTAATTGCCCTTGGGAGTTGCGTGTCCTGCCCCCTTCAATCGCTTTGTAGCTTTCCTTGCAATAAATGCTGGTGTAACTTCCTGTCTCTCTGTCCCTTCATTCTCTTAATCCATCCCTATAGGTAACTTAAGGCTGCAATTGTATAAAACAGGAGTGAACTCCATTGAATTCAGTGAGGCTTACTTCTCAGAAGACATGCATAGTATTTCATTGCATGTTTACTGGAAAGTCAGTCCTAGTGAGTTCAGCGGAGCTTACTCTCTCCCAAGCAAGTGTACATAGGACTGCAGGTTCTTTGCCCACTTTGTTATATCCTATGAGATCTATCCTGGAACACATGGAAAACAAAATTCCTTCTCTGCAAAGATTTATGAGAATCTGACCATTGTTTTCAACAGACAACTAGATTCCCTTTTTTGTGCTATTAAATTAGTAGAAGATGAATTTCTTGGTAATTCTTCATTTCACCTCTAACACATCACCCACCCTACATATTGAGTGGAAGGGGGAAGTGTGTGTGTGTGTGTGTGTGTGTGTGTGTGTGTAAAGAATCTCATACAGTCTCCTAAATGTTATTCATATTTAAACTTCCAAATGTTGATATTTGAGCTTTGACTGATTTTCATATTGGTAGTTTTTTACATGTAACATTTGGCAGCACAACCTGTATCTTGGTCAAACAATAGTGGATCAAATTCAAATATTGCATCTTGTCCACTCTACAACCACAAATTTCTTCAGGAAGTATGCTTGTGAGCTTCCAGCTGAGGACTAGAGATACATTTAGGACTTTAATGTGATTTTTCTAGAATGCCCAATACTGTAAGAGGACATCAAATGAACTATTCTCCTCTTCCATTCATTTGATCTTTAATATTATGGAATAGTGGAATATTAATTTGAATCCTAAAAATAAACAAAATTGTACATTAAAATACAAATTTTGAATTTTGAATTTTTTAAATCAAAATTTCATTGTTCCATTTTTTTTGTTTACCTTGTTCTTCTAATCTTGCACTGTGTCCTTCTTTGTCTAACTGTTGGTTACTGTCAATGATAGTGCGATGCTGGAGAACAGTGTGCAGTGAGAAAAGGAGCCAGAATTGGAAAGCTCTGTGACTGTCCCAGAGGAACATCTTGTAACAATTTTCTCTTGAAGTGTTTGTAAAGAAATGTCCCATCCCCAGCCACTGCAGAACCAAGGAAGACCCACCGGCCGTGCCTGAAGAATCATACCTGGAATACAGTGGTGGGCGGATGGGTGGGTGGGAGCGGAATATGGTCTCCACCACAAAAACAAAAATGGGGGAAAGAAAACAGTTATGAAGTTTAACTGTGTCTTTTAGGATGTCTGATATTTTCTGTACCACCATTTCTTCTCCATCTTGCCATTTAAAATTCTTCTCTCTTCCTTCCCCTGTTCTTTCCATGCGTGTGTATTTCTGTGCAAAGATACTGAACTAATATTTTGAAAATTGTATTTTTGTATGTGGCGAGTCCTCATGAAAATTAAATCTAGAGAGCATTCATGAATTCATCTACATTCTTTGCGGTAAATGAACCAGGAGAAAAGGAGGACAGGTGGAAAGGGTACAGCATATTAAATAACAGATAGGAGAGAGCTTTTAATACTTCCCCACTTCCATTAAAGAAGAAATGTTCATTACACACCAGGGAAAATATATCAATAGTAACTCAGCCATGGCAGCATTCCAAAACATCCTGTTGGCGAGTTTCTTTGTTTCAGTTTGGTAGAACCTTCACCCAGTGCCTCCATCTTCTTCTTTGGGGAGTCAGCTTCCTGAACAAATGGGGGAAAGAAGCTACATGTATACTGCATGCGAGGATTCCTGGAAGTTAAGCTGCAACTAGAAACTAGGAATGCTTTTTTCTTGACATAATGTGCAATGGATCGGCATCTGGTGATGTCATTTGAAAGGGTAATATGATGTAATATATAGACAGTTACCAGATTGCAAGCATGTGTCAAGATGGTGACTCAGTAGTAAAAAGTTTCATCTGGCTTGATCATCTACAGCCAATCATCAACCCAGGTCATCCTTTTTCATGTCTGCTTCTTGGTTACTAAATGCATGAGGTGTAAAAGCAGACCTACATTGACATGTTGGGTTGATTTGGAGTAGGTTTTAAAAATTTGGGAAACTGGGAAAGTGTGTGTGTGTGTGTTTTAACAGAGTTGCCAAACTAGGCTTTCAGGGAGCCACAAAGTTTTATTGGAAAAGAAGAGAAGGTAATGTTCCTCTGTATAAACTCCAGTTGTTGGATCTTCTTTTAAATTGGTGAAGAAGTACACATGTTCAATGATTGCAAGGGCCTTCTTCAAATCGGTAACAGTGCCTATGATTTCACCAACAGTTTTTGCCAATAAAACACACTTCTAATGGGTGTGTCTTTGGGCATTGTCCACATGGGGTTGTTTTGGGGACCCAATGCCCAAATTTGGTTCAGCTAAACATTGCAAACAACATGGCCTTATGAAGATCTGTGTTAAGCTTTGGCAAGCAATGGAGAAGAATCTGGCCAGGCATCAGAAACTTCAAGTAGCTCACATGAGTTGTAACACCCTCAAATTTTAGGCACCACCTGCCATACATCTCAAATAGCACCAAGACATCAAACATGCAGCATGCAAAACTCTTTATATGGAGGTGCCTTTCAACTAGAGACCCTCACAACAACAGCAATGCCTACGTCAGTATATATAAATATACAGTTGACCACTAGTGGAATGTTTTCATGCATCTGAGAGAATTCAGAACATACAGAGATACATACATCATTATGAATATTTTATAAGATCATTGAGAACATTTTATGTGGAGTTGGTGGTAGGCATAGCTACAGCTGTGAGAATAGAGCTGTGAGAATGAATATGTAATCGATGCATCCTAATGATTTAAAAGCACATAAAACAGATAACTTCTGTAACTATGTACATCTCATACATTTAGATGTTTTTCAATCATGCTCCATTGTCTTTTAAGCCTTTATTTGATTGTTAATAAAACCACTGTTACAAGGCCCATTTTTAGTGTTATCATTTCCCCCCTTGTTTGAATATCTCCAGAGATTTGAGAATGATTATATTCAGGCATTTTGGATGATATTGGTGCTTTTACTCAGATAGAGATTGTCTACAAATTACCTGATGCTCTATCACAGGGCTGGTGAACCTATGGATCTCCAGACACAGAGGAACTCCTATTGGCCAGGCTAGCTGGAACTGATGGGAATTGGATCTCAACAATATCTGGGGCTCGTCTACATGGGAGTGGTGGCAGGTGATCTACATGACGCAGCCGCCACTCTGAAGGCATCCAGGGACAAAACCTCAAAGCTCCACGCTAAAAAAGTCGGGTACTTACCCCAACTTTTTTAGCATGGAGCCAGGCTCCGTGCCTCAGCGGAGCCTTCTTAAGGAAAAAAAAAAATTAAAGGGGGAAGGGGGCTTACAGGGAGCCCCGGGCTTCACAGTGATACATTTTAAAGAATGGGGTGTGTGAGAGAGGAATGGGGCCGCATGGAGTCAGCCACCACTGCCTGCATCCAGAGTGATCTCCAAAGGCGAACCAGCTGCCTTGTTCCTCCCTCCCTTGTTCCCCCCAGTTAGCTGTAAATGCGATCCTTCGCATTTACAGCTAAAAAAAAAACCACTTTCCCCATTAAAATACCCCCACTTACCAGAGAAGGGGGGTTGCGGATGCTCCCAGGCACCTCTGGAAATGCTCAACTGCGCTCCTTCCTGTATAGATGCTGGGAAGGAGCGTCAATGCGGCTGTACCCCGGTTGCGCTGCAAGGCTCAGCATTACAGAAGCCGTATAGATGAGGGCCTGGACAGGCACGGTTTCCCCATCCCTACTCTGTCAGGACTCTCCTACTATTTATTTATTTATTTATTGCATTTTTATACTGCTAAAGCTCCCTGGGCAGTTCATAAGGACCTACTACCAAATACAGTTACCAGAACATTTTAGAAAGCAAGGGCTGCCACTGATACATAGGTACATAGATACATAAGTGTCTAAGTGGTCACTTGGGATAGATGGTAAAAAAAAGTGGTACCAATGAATCTGAGTGCCTTTAGAATTGCACATGATCCAAGAGTTGTACTCTTGCATCTCGTGTGATATAGCAAGGATTCCACGGCCACCTCTCTGGGGACATTGTGAAACAGTGGCATGTGTGTCGCACTCATTCTGACCCTGAGGATTGCAAACAATCCAGTTATACTCTATTGGCAGTTCAAAAGATTAAGTTTCCTTGGCATCAAAATCCTGTCCCTGTGACTCTTAAGTGGCAATTGGATTCCTGTCATTCCACATACAAGGTCACGTACTCTGCTTTAATTAATTCATAATAATTAATCCTTTCCAGTACTCATATTATTCATGCAAAAGAAGTAGAATTCCAGCTTCAACTATAAGTGTACATTGACAAAAGCCCACCCTTTAAATACTAAAAAAAACATAAGGAGCAAAACTACCAAGACTGAAAATCAGCATTAAGTAACCTAACCTTGAGAATAAATAGTTTAAATGCCACTTTCCATATAACAGTGTGTGCAGGACAAGCAGGACCCACTCTTATGAGCTAACAGAAAGGCCATTAGTCTTTGTCATCAGCTTCTCAAAGTCCTTTCTCTAACCTGTTAATTTTAGTGTAGGTAGAATAATTTTGTTTACCATGATTTACAGGCAACCCTTGAACTTAATTTATAATAAACATAGCATGCAATTAATTAAGGAAAATATATGGACAATCTGAAATGTGTGAGATTGTACAAAAAAGGATTGTACAGAAGTAAGATTGAAAGCATAGCTTCTAGTCAAATATTTAGCCTCCTTTTTATATAAAAATGAAGTCATACTATAAATTGTCTTATACAGATTTGGGGTCAGAAGGTCCCCTTGCCTCTACAGACACAGGGCAGTTGAACTGAGTTCTATCAGAAATGGAGAACCTTTCCTGCCTAGGATTGTCATGACCTCCAGCCCTCAGACCTTCCAGTATGCTGCAGAGGATTCTGATGAGTATGAGGCATAGGCTACTTCCTTGGGAGTAGGTGTCAGTGACTCTCCCAGTGAGAGGACACAGCCCTGGTTCTGATGATGAGTCCCCAGCAGACCCTTCATTTCCCCAGCATCACAGAAGCCTCAAGCTTCAAAATTCAGGGGAGGGTCCTTTAACAATCTAGTCAGCAATCATAGGAAGAGTGGAGCTGACTTCAGTATTGGTCTTTTCAGCCTACCTAACGCTTCAGTTGGCTTTAACTCCCTGCAGACACAACATCCTCCTATTGTTCTAAGAGGTGAGAGTTCCAGTCAGCAGGACCCATGTGGTCCTCTCCAAAGTCCTTGATCTGACTGTCATCAGATGCTATTAGCTTCCCTTGTGAGCTCCAAGGAAGCATAAGGCTGATCTTCTCTTTGCCAGTGTTCTTGTTAGTAGGGAAGAAAATGTCCTCCCAGTAGCATTGTTCCCTTTGTGAAGTGATTGGGGTACAAGAAGGACCTTCCCTTTGCCCCCTGCAATCATAGGGCAACTCACAGAATTATAATTCCCAGAATATTGGAGTTGAGTGTCATAAAGATTAAGCAGCTTTCAAACTAACTGAAGCATGTTAAAAAAAGTTGGCCCTAAATGAAGGCTATTGCTTAAAGAATCAGAACAATATTGATCAAGTGACAGTAACCCATAATAACGAGATTGCAATTCTGTTCTGAAGAAGCTTGGCCCACTTTATTGGTGGCTGAACAGTCACTCAAAACAGTTGGATGTACACTGTATTAAATCAATCTGGTGTTTCCATTAAGAATCTGCAAAGTGTTACTTAAAAAGAGGTGATATTCTGGTTAGCTAAGGTAATGAGCTAGTTAAATGTTAACAGTTGTTTCACCCAAAAATGAATAAGTTAAACTATAAAGCTGGGATTTCTTGAACCGAAATAACACAAATGAAAACAAAGCCAATGTAGACAATATAAATGTGAAATAGTTATATGCCCTATGTAAAAGATGCCTTCCTCCCACTCTACCAGTTCTTTGACAGTGGTGTGTGTGTGTGTGTATGTCGAGCTGCTTCCTCTGCAGTTTGTGCTGTATCTTTTTCAGTATGAAGGCTGTGCTGTCACCCAACACAATGACACAGACCATGGTGAGACATCGTTGGATGATTTAAGCCTTTCATAGTTAATTCAATCTAGCATTTGCAGGTGCCTTGCGTCACTGATCTCTAAGGGGTAATAACATTCCGCAGAATAATCAGCAAGTGTAACAATAGCATCTTGGTGTGTGTGGTGGTGGTGGTGGTGAATTGATTAGTATTCTTTGGAATAACAATTCTATGAAGACACAATTTGCGTAGGTTCAGCTAGCATTGTCAAGTGTTTCAATGAGCACTCAACTCTCAGGGCAGATACAGATATGCATGTATCACGCCAAAGTCAATGCTACTTTGCATGTGTGCTACTCCACAGCATGTAGAGTAAGTGCAACAGTTTACTTGCACTTATTTTACCTTAGCAATTGTTGTGAAGTTATTAAGCAAATATAGTTGGATCCACAGTGCATGACAGAATAAGCAATTTATTTAGAAGTTATAAATTATGAAAACAAGACAATGACAATAAAATCAGTCCATCACATGTTAACGCTCCTGGTGTGATGCCTAAAAGCAAGTTTTGCTTGTGGGCCCTTTTTATTCCCTTGCATCTCAATTCTATTTTGCTCTTGCTTTTGTTTGTGTCTGTCCTAGTCGCTGTGCACCTTGTTTCAATATCAAATATTGGTAGGTCTGTGTGCCTCTGAGTAGAAGTTTAGTATTTGGATGACTCTCTGTTTGCTCTTGGTTGTGTGTGTGTGTGTTGTGTGTGTGTGACTCTGGTCACTTTCACATGTGTATGTTATTACACTATTCTGCCTTGTTTACCTTTTCACCTGTGCCAGCTCGTGCTTCCTCATATCGCCATTGTACCTCTTTTCTGTCTAAACTTGCATTGTATTGCATACTAATATAATCTGCGGCCCACAAGGTAAAAATGTTGCCCATCCCTGGTTTATCAGTTCACCCCTATCCACCTGCTTATTGACATTCTCAAGGAACTCTCAAAGGTTAGTGAGAAAAGACTCACCTTTGCAGAAGCCATGCAGATTTTTCTTCATCAAGACTTGCTCTTCTATATACTTGACCATTGTATCTTTAATAATGATCTTCACCAGTTTATCCAGCACCAACATTAAATTAACCAGCCAGAAATGTTAAAACCTGTGTTAAAATTGTTGTGAGTTGTTAGCACTCAAGGATTCTGCACAAGAAAGAGAGGACCTCCTCCACTGTCATGAGGAATGAAGCCCAACATTCTGGGAAGCAAGGGAACCCCATTTCTCAAAGGCTTAACATTTACATCCTAGACGCCAACAAAATATGGGAACCATAGCTTGGGTGATGCCTTACTGGTGTTCCATTTATATAACAGCTGTGCCACACATAGCCTAGTGGGGATTTGAACCTGTCACACTCTCTCTTTCTCTTTCAGTCTCTTTCTTTTTCTCCCTCTCCCCCCCACCCTCACTCAAATCCTCAAGTTTTGTCTGGATCTATACAGCTAGTCCATACAGGTGATCAAAATATCCTGGGCTTATTCAACCTGAGTAGCTTGATCATCTTTATAATTCTATCAATGGTAAGGGTGATTTTACTACAGATCAGGTGCAGATGCGTGGTAAAATCCATAGTAGAATTTGTGGTAAGATGGTATTATATCAGACACCTGAATAATGTAGCCAAATCTCTTTCGTGAAATACTTTGAATAGCATTTTTAAGATTGTATTGTTTCCATGTTCCATTACCCCCTAGTTTCGTGATCCATAAGAGAATCAAATGATGTACACATTGAGTTACCAGGTAGTCTCCTATTCAGGACTTCTTAGCATCAGAAATGGAGTACCTCAAACACCTTCATACTATTATTAGGGCTCTAGTACTTGGGTTGTGCAGTGCAATCCTATGCATGTTTATTCAAAAGGAAATCCTATTGTGTTCAATGAGACAAAGGGGTCCATCACACCTACTTTTCTCCCCCAGGAGCAACCCGCAGTTTCCACCTCCATTTCATTAGCGCCTCAAGTGCTGGTCCCTTTCACATGCCTTCCCAGTATTGCCATTGCATTCGTGAAATCTCTTTTCACTTGTTTGCTCTTCCACTATTGCACCCGCACCACCTCATCCCCTTCTCCTTCCCCCTCCAGTTTATTGGTTCTTGTGCTTGATGGACATTGTGATGGGCGAGGGTGCCTTACTCCCCTTTGGTTTTGTCTAGAATTTTAGCAATTTAGCGTTTCATCAGCTGGGTGCTGTTTCTGCCTTTAGAGGTGAGATGTTCCCTTCTGCGCGGGGTCTTTGCGCACCCACCCTCCCCTTCCCAGCTGTGTGGTTGAGTGATTGAGCCATTCTACAGACTGGAGGAGAATGGACTCACCCTCATCTTTCATCAGCAATGCTCCCTTCGCAAGAAGGAACATTCTGTGACATAGCACAAGCACGGCAATACACAGGGATGGAAGGGTGGTTTTATCTTGTGCGGAGAAAAAAATACCTCACTTTCCCTGCCCCAGAAAAACACAGAAAATGGAGGGGAAGAGGCGAGATGACTGCAGGACAGGGACGATGTTGTGTGGGGGTCGCAGGACAAAAAGGTAAACAAGGCACGATGAAAGTGTGATAAAACACTGGTGTAATGGAGTCCTAACTCCCAGGTTATGTGTGAGTAAGGTCACAATATGTAAATCAGTTAACTTTACAAAATAAATAAGTATTTTGCTTTCCCGTGTAAAACGGCAATCGAAGCCCAACGGAACTGGGAGGTAAAAATATCTACATCTTTTTATTGTGTTCTCAGTTTCACACTTGGTTGGCAACATTAGACTGCCACTTTTTTGCCAGATAGACACACTTCTTCCTATTTTAGGATATTATTCACTCCTCTACTAGTGAGAGTAAAAATACTTTCCATCTTTCTCTTCAGCAGATTTGAGACATGGTAGTTAATGCCAGTGGCTGAGATGTTTAAAAAGGCTTTGAGAGAGGAGGGGAAGAGAGGCCCCCTCATATTTCACACTACTTATGATTATTTCTCACTTAGCAGCCCCTGTGTTGGGAATGTGGCGTGTGTGGCCCTCCAGATGTTGTTCGACTGCAACTCCCATCATCCCCACCATTGGCTCTGCTGCCTAGGGCTGATGGGAGCTGCAGTCCACCAACATCTGGAGGAACACACATGCCCCCCGCCCCACCCCACCCCTGACTAATATCTTTGATCAGAATGACTCACTAACAGTGCAGCCCTATGCATGTCTGCCCAAAAACAAATCCTATTGAGTTCAATATTCTTTCTTTGAATATTTCCTCCCTTGAAGTCTCTTTGGCTATCACACTCTTGCTGTAAACTGAAATAGCATCTCTGCCCCGTGGTAATGAAATTCATTATCTTGCATGAGGCTGACTCCTAGTTCTTATTCCCAGGTCCCAGTACCTTGTTGGACACAAAGCTGTACAAGGAAATGGAGTTTATGTGACTGCACTCCCAAGTAAGCTGTGGCCTATCTTTTGTCATACATCTCCATAATGGGGAGATGGTTCCCTTTGATATGCACCTGCAATCCCTGATCAAAAGCATTGTTTAGGATGATAACCAAACATATAACCTGTGCAGTGGGGCAGGGAAATACTCTGGGGAACCCAGCTTAATTGCAGGAAATCGGCCAGTGAGAATACCATGTGTTCCCCTCGGCTCCATCTAAATCACGGATGGGGACCTCTGGCCTGTGGGCTGGAAAGCAGCTGTTTTCCCACCTGGTTCACCAGCTTCTTTCCCAGGCCCAGAACCTTCTTGTTAGGCAAAAGGCCTAATCTCCAATCAACAGAAGATTAGAGAGAAGTGCTGTCCCCTGCTCCACACTGAGAGAGGGAAAAGGGCTTCGCCCCATCTGCTGCACTTTGGAGATAAGACATTTTCCCTGTCCCAGTGCAGAGAGAGTATCTTTTAGAACCTCTCTGCTGTCCCAGGATCTGTCCTGATGAGTGCTAGAGAGGAGAAAGGGCTTATTCCCGACCTGCTGCAGCCTTGCCCAGCACCGAGGGAGGGGCTTTAGCATTGGCGCAGGGAGCAGGTTTCATCTCCAATCCACAGCAATGAGCCTCGCTCAGCACTGAGTAGGGAAAATGGCACGGCCCTCAGCTGATCTTAATTGATCAGTGGAGGAGGCAGGTTTGGGATGGGTGTCTCTGTCTCTGTGTGTGAATGGTATGTGTGAATGGTGTGTATGTGAGAGGGCTTGAGAGAGTGAATGGTGTGTTTGTGTGTGTGTGTGTGTAAATGATGTGTCTGCTTGAATTAGGGCTATGCATGGATCCCCCTACTCCCCCCCCCCCGGCTGATTCAGAGCTTCTGGATCAGCCCTGATCTGCCTCGGCCTGGATCCAACTCACTCTGGATCTTGAACTAAAGTGGGATTTGAATATCCAAATAATTTGGACGTCTGACAGGCTGACCCGGGTGACCGCCCACTGCTCCCCTGTATCCTCCTGCTCACCTGTAGTGTTGCATACATGGCTGCTTTATGGAGAATTTTACGGAAATACACATGTCACTATTTTAAAAATGGCTATCCTGAAAGAAGCACAGATGGCTGCCGGTGCTCATGATGGGTCCAGGTAAGGAGCAAGGGGCTCATGCGGCTCAGCAGCTGCATCTGGGGGAGTGAGCAAGGCAAAGGCGAGCGGTGGGGCAGCTGGATTGGGCCAAAGCACTCCAAAGCACATTTGCCTGATCCTACCCACTTTGGGCCACTTTGGCCTGGATCCAACCCTCTCTGAATCCAGACCGATTTCGTCCAACTCTACCTACTTTGGCTCAGAATTCAAAGCCAGATCTGGAGTGGTGCACAGCCCTAGTGTGAGTAACCCCCCCCCCCATCTCTCTCTCTCTGTGTGAAAGTCTGTCTGCATGTGTGCATAAGGGAGACACATGCCAGCAATGGCTCCACCCATTTTGGGCAGTGGTTCCACCAAATGCTTGCATATGACCCCCAACATCCTGGCCCAGGGCCAATTCAGCCCTCAGGCCAAAGATGGTTTCCCACCTCTGATCTAGCTGGCCATGAAGAATAATGGCATTTTACACCATATACTCCAGGCATGCTTCCAGATGAATGGCTCCCAGCTCAATCAAAAGGTGTTGTGCAACTATTCCATCTTTCCCTCCTTAACAGATTTTTAATATTAAAAAAAAAAAGATGGAAGAAGCCGTGAGAAAACATTGGAGGGTTATAAATGCAAGTCAGTGATGGCTGGACACTCCCTCTCTTCATTAAATACAGAAACATCAATAAAACAGTGGCTGGAATTTAATCATTACTCAGGAAATGCCTGCCTGAAAAAGACTTCAGCCAATGCTGAAAACACAGTTACATAGATGCATGCCTGATCTCAAGATGGAAGGGTGTTCCATTGACTGAAACTAGATTGAATCTGCCATATCTCCAGGAGTGCCCAACTACTAATAAAAGAAAGTATGTAGGACTGAAGCACTGTTTTACGCCAGGCTAGTTCCTTCAAGGGCCAAGCTAGGAGGTAAGCGAAATGTGTGGATGACATTTACACATGTATTTTAAAAATTTAAATGGTAATGGGGAAGAGTGGTGGTGGGTGGTTGCGGTGGTGATGGCATGAGGAACGAACTACTCGTTATTTCTAGCTTCCTTCCCTTGTTTTTAATTGTTTTGAAACTGGATCTCCTGCCTCATTGCCTCAGAGCTCTGCTGTGCTCCAGGACCGATACCAAAAAGACGTTATTTGCCTCCCTCCCTATCCAAGCGTGTGAGCATGGCTCCCTCTCCTGGTCAGAAGAGATGTTAGCAACATTCATTTCAGTGGGGGTTGCACAATGTTCTTTTGCAAACCCCTCTCAAACGAGTGGACGTTCTGCAGCAGCTGTGCACAGTGGATTATTTTATTTATTTAGGGTGCAATCCTATGCATGTTTAGACATGCAGCCTTAGTTATTTGAAAATATTTCCATACTGCCTGTCGTGGACAACATATCCAGATGGTTTGCAATGATAAAACTATAACACAATTATAAGTTCAACAATCCGCCATACAACAAAGCCAGCAGCCATGAATTAAACAGCATGAAGACAGGTTTATTGTCCCCCCCTTTCATGTATGCTGTATTGTATGCACAGTCTTCTCCTCATATTGCAGAATTAGTCCTTTCAGCAGCTCCTGCTTTCCAAATAGAGGCATTTCAGCGTGAATTCACAAACAAATTATTATGAGACTCAATACCCTTTCTAATAAAGTTTATCTTTTCCCTTAGGCAATAATAATAATAACAACAACAATACAAACGCTGCAAATAGGGAGGGATTTACATAACAATGTGTCCTTTTGATTTATGCAGTTATTGACCTCAGAGAAGCAGCAATCCATCCTGAGGACAGCTGAACGGCAGTTATTATTGCCCATATTGATTAAGGAAAGAATATTTCACATCACTCAGCGCTGGATTCCTGGTAATTATGGGGCAGTAAGACTTCAGAGCGAAGAGTGAATCAAAGGTAGATGTAGCAGTGGTTCTTGGGTCTTGCTGTTGGATTACAGCCCCTATCATCTCCAGCTGGTGGGGGAAAGGAAAATGTTTGGGGATGATGGGAATAGTAGTCTAACAACATACGAAGACCCAACATATGAAAACTTGGGAACCATTGAGCAGAGGAACAAATGGCCCAAACAGCAGCCCCTGATGTCCTGGTCCAGGCCAAATTTGGCCCTTGGGTTAAAAATGGTGTGTGTGTGTGTTTGTGTGTGTGTATGGGGACACACAGGCACATACACACACATCAGTCCGGGGTGGGAAGAAGACACACACAGATGCATACATAACCTGATTATTGCTTTATTGATGGTAAAGTAGCAATCCCAGCTGCTTCGGGGTCACTGGAGAACCTGGCTCCTTTAGGGTCACTCCAGTGTTACACGATTGCCATTACACCACCACTCTGGCTCCACTATACCACTGTTACTACACCACTAACTCTATACCACTGCCACTACATCACCACCCTGGCTTCCTTATCTCTAATCTCTGGAGAGATTGAGGATTAGGGAAGGGATTCCCTCACAAGCGCTATGAAGGACACCCCTTCTGTAACTCTGATCTCTCAGCAGAGTTTGGGGATAAGGAAAGAATAGCCAGTGCCACTGTGGTGGAAGTTGGAGGGGGGGCTGGCATGCTCCTGGAAAAGAGTTGGTGGGCCACATGCTGCCTAAAGGGTGCACGTTATGTACCCTGGCCCTAAGAGTTAGGGGCTGGGGATACACTGAGCTGTATCTAATAGTGTCCTCCCACCAGCAGAATGGACACTGCTGACCAGCAGTGTAGTAGTAAATGTTGTGAACGTTATGATGGCCCAAGTGGGGGCCTGGAACACAATTCCATAGTTAGCGGGCTAAATCCAACGCAACAGGAGTTTCCCCTTTTCCCACCCTGGAGTGCCCCCCAACTTCCAGAAACGGTGTGTGTGTGTGTGTGTGTGTGTGTGTGTGTGTGTGTGTGTGTGTGTGTACATAGGAGGTTGTAGGGGGAAGTGGTATAGTGGAGCCTGGATAGTGGTATAGTGGAGCAAGGGTGGTATAGTGGTACAGTGATGTAGTGGAGCCAGAGCTCACAGGGACATAACTCCAGCACTTTTTCATTAGCAGCAGTGGAGGCTGGTGGTTCTAATGTCATGGGGCGGTGAACCCACTCGGAGCAATTTTCAAGCCAATTTAAGCCTGTTGTGTAGAAAGAAAGAAACTTGTTCTTCCCCCTGTAACTATAGTCTGTGCCGTTGTGGTCAGAGCTGCTTGACATTCAATGCCCAGTGCAAAATGGAGGACATGGAGCACTAATCCCTCGTGCAAGCAGTTTCTAAGACATCTGCTGGCAGGTACAAATGGCACTTTCCTGCCAATGTATGAATGTCAGCTTGCTGGGGGCTTCTCTCAGTATTGTGACAAGATTTCTGGGAAGCTGCAGCAGGATTCCTGCTCTACCACCCTTTGTTCCTGGCATTAGTCACATTGCAGCAGTTGCTGCCAACCCACCAACGAGGGCTTTTGAGTGCAGTCATTGTTCCATTGGCTTTCCTGGCACATCGTTTGTGGGCGACTTTTGTTTTCGTCTGTGATGGCTTAAAGCTCGCCTGCCTTTGCATTGTAGCAGGGAGTGACCTCAAATGAAACGTTTCCTTTCATGTTGGTGTGAAAATGCCAGCAAACTAGGCAACAGCAGGTGGCGATGTTGATTCTGATGTCTCTGGGTGAACACAGTAAAATACATCTGTTTCGTTTGCTACATTTTTATGCAGCCCCTTTCTTCCAAGGAGTTGCAAGTGGCATCTTAGCCCCATAACAACCTTGGGCCACTTGGATGGGTAGGCGAATAAGTGAGTGACAGCAACCACATTGCAAGGCGTGTGGCTCACCCACCTGCCCAAGAAGGTCTACACTTCCCCCTTGGCTTGCCATTCTTACCGCCAGCAGAGGGGCCTGGTTAGGGGTCAATTGCCTGAAGGCGCAAGCCAACCCCTGACCCTGACAGCTGCCTGAAGGGGGTGCCAATGCCTGACACTGGCCTTGCAGGTTGGGTGATCAAATATAAAGAAGGGGGTTCATATGCCTTTCATAGGTGAATAGTAGTAGGGATTTCAGCAGATGTAGCCTTGTCGAAGCTGTACCTGTTGAAATCTCACCTTCTGTTAAGTAGGGTGACCATATGAAAAGGACAGGGCTCCTGTATCTTTAACAGTTGTATAGAAAAGGGAATTTCAGCAGGTGTCACTTGTATGCATGCAGCACCTGGTGGAATTCCCTCTTCATCACCACAGTTAAAGCTGCAGGAGCCCTGTCCTCCTTTTCATATGGTTACCCCACTGTTAAGTCTCTGCTGGTCATCTTTTGCACTTGTTCATCCTAGAAGCAGATCTGACCTGTTACCTCTGTTTAGTGCAACAGGAGATGTGAATGGGTTGTTGGATCCAGGATCTGCCTTCCATGAATGGAAGGGCTCTGCTCATGGAAGGTGTCTCCTGATGTAGTTCAGCGGTGGTAGAGCACAGGTTCAATTCCCGGCTTTTGTGCATTTTTTTTTCTGGTTCCCACAATTGCACAAACGGTAATTTGTACAAATTGGATATTTTTGGGAGGCATACAGGATCTTAAAATTTGTGAAAATAGGCCCATTTTAGAAAAAAATTATTGATGATTTGCACACGTGTTCACGATCACAAGTCTTCCTTTCTGCTACATACATAGCCTCTCAGAGGCATAGTCCTCTCTTGTAAATATTGTTGTCAGTTTCATTCTCTCCACACACTACTTCATTTAACCCAGTGGAGCCATATTCTGTATTCATCAAATACCTTTTCAATTCCACACCCCCTTCACTCAAGAAGCGCCAAAATGGAGGATAAAATTGAAAAAAGATTAAAAAATAATAATTTCGTGCAAACTGCTGCCATGAAAAAGAAAAATGGAATCCGTGTATTGGCTCAACTCATTACAGATCAAGTCAGTGCCAGCAAGGGGAAATAGAATGAAATCCTCTAGGGCTGAACCAGAAAAGTTCATTGAGATTTCACCCCGAAATGGAATTCTTCATACATCTCTATTCAAGATATTGCCCGGCTGCTGCTTGGTCCTTTGCTAACATCTTTAGATGTGACTGAGCATTACAAACGTCCAAGGGTTTGTTACCTGCAACTGGCATTATTGGTTTCATTGCTTCATATCTGGAATGGCAAATGTGTGGCCCTCCAGGTCTTGTTGGATGACAACTCCCATCATCCTTCAACATTGGCTGTCCTGGGCAGATGGGAGTTGTGTTCCAACACCCCTGCTCTATATTTTCTCTGGGTACCCAACTGCAAAAGGGGCAGTTGGACACCCAGATATGTTATGGCTAAGCAAGAGGATGTTCACTGTGGGCTTCGTTTGGTTAGGCCTTGCACCTCCTGTTTGTGAACACAGCCTGTTCAAATCGGAGTTCACATAGTTCTGTTTCTCATTAAACCAAATGTTTGCTTCATCCTCATCATGATAAGATCATACTAATTTTGATCCAACGAGGGCTTTACTAATTAATTAAACAGGCCTCCCCTGATTTCCAGAAATGCAAGCTGATTTCATTTTTGCACACATTCAAACAAAGCAAACAGGATAAGTGTGACATGAACTGAAGGAAGGCTGGTCTTTTCAGAAATAGACAAACATGTGCCTTTAAATGAAGATGATTCACACTTCGTAGCCACCTTCCTGAGCTCCTGATTATTGATAAAGGGATCCCCTAAGCACGGCCGACAAGTATCTGTGGTGTGGTGGAGCTGGAAGATGTAGTGTATTACTTGTTATGCTGCTCCTTATATAAAGATATTAGGGATTGTTTTCTGGGAAATCTTCTGAGAGCAAAATCGGGTTGGCTTACTGCTGATATTATCTGTGATCTGTTAGCAGATTATAGCAAAGCTATTATGATCAAGGTTGCAAGTTTTGCTGCAGCAGCTCAAAAAATCTGCCAAAATTTTCTAAAATAGTCAGGTGCAGATTGCAGAGGGGCCCACCTGCTATTATTTCCTGTTGTCATAGCTACTGGTGTCTGTATCATTTTTTTTCACCAGTGTAAATCTCAACCTGTTCTCTTAGCTTGGTTCTTTTATATGAATTCTCCCCTTCTGAGTTTAGGCTGTCATGTAGACACCTTGTTTTATTGTTGTGTTTGTAACAGCCTTTGTGCCATAGACAAGTAAAATGAATTCAGATTATGATAAAACATTATTTGGTAGCCATAAGAATATGTGGATGCCCAGACTATTTATTAATGTATTTCTAGGATTGGTATCTCAGCCTTCAACCTACTGCCTTTGGCTGCTATCCATGTTGAGCTTGCCTTGAGGCCATCATCTTGGACCACATATGTTTCCCTGTCCCCAAACGCTCTTAATAGGCTTCCTAGAAACCTATTTAATGCAGTCAGGAAACCCAAGGAGTTTCAACACTTCTATTTTTCCCCTATGGCCTAACCTCAGAAAGTGGGTTTTTCCAACAGGTTGGTGGCAACAACTGGTTTCAAGAGGAAAGGGAGTCATTAGGATTGAGTGTTTTTAGCAAAGAAGGTCACAATTTGAAGTTGTGGCCCATGTTAACTTAGGAGTCTCATTCTTCTGCTTTCCCCCCTGTAGTTTGAGCAGAGCAGTAGAAGGCCACAGCGTTGTAACATGTGGACATGCATATGCAGGCAAGAGATCTGAAGGGTGTGTAGCAGCTGGTTGCCTTCAGGGCAGCTCTATATGCTAAAATGCCCCTGCCTACGGTGTTCTTCCATGGTGCCAATACTCATCGAACATACATATGTGCAGAATGCAAGCTGGCAGTGGGATTAATAGAAAGGTTCAGCGAAATCAAGAAAGAGGGCATGAAACAAGCTCTGTAGGATCATTGAAGCTGGCTAGCAGGAAGGCACCTTTGGGGATTTTCTGAATCTCTGAACTTTCTGAATCTGTAAGTGATAGAACAATTCAGCTGAAATGACTGATTTAGTTGAAAAGGAAATTCTGAGGCCCAAATTCTGGGATTTTCTTCATGAAGGACAAATGCTGGCATTTTTAGAGATTCTTGGAAAGCTTGGGTGTTGATGGGAATAAAACCCGCTCAGGCTGCAAACCTAAAATACTGGATTGGAAACAAGCCCTGTTGCAGGGATGTTGAACCTCAAGGCCATGGGTCAAATCCAGCCCTCCAGGGTTTCCCAAAGGACCACACTCTCTTTCCTGTGCTCCCACCCAACTGTCCTCCTCCAACTACTCATTGTTTGGTGATTTCTCAGTTTCCCCCCAGTTCTAAAGGGTTGAAATGCCTCTCCTAAAGGCTTTGTTACTGGCAACAAGAGCTTTCAGATAAAGTATGCTGTTTTTTGGGTTTTTTTGTATTTTGATCCCACTCCTTTTGCTTACGGCCCTGCCCACCACTGGAATGTGGCCCCCGAGAAATTGAATTTGGCCCTTGGCCCGAAAGAAGTTCAGCACCCCGGTTGGTATCAGTGGGAACTGAGAGTGAAAAATAAAAGGTTTTCTGCTTACTTGTGGGCAAAATTGGACTGGAACCTAACACAATAGGAAGAGTGCAGAGCGTTACTCCACTATTGGGAGTGGTTTCTGCATTTATGCAAGGATGCTTGTAGAATCAGGGCATATGTCTGGGCTTCTATGGGATTTTTTTTTTTTTTTTGGTGATAGGCCCATTTGGTTATAGATATTGCTACACGCTCCCAGTCCTGGCATCAGCACCTGGCACATTGGGGCAAATGCTGGAGCCCACAGGCCCTGGAGGGACCATCATCACGAACACCAGCATTCCTTCATTTTTTAATTTTTTTTATCAAATTTGAAAGGCCCAGTACTGAAAGGCAAATTTTGGGCCAGCAGCTGCTGCAGGCACCATCTTTTTCTCCTAAACTGGATTGGATCTAATGAGAGCTTCCCTGCCATTGTACATGTGTTTGTGCGTCTGAGATCTGATTGGGTAAACATCCTTCCCCCCACCACACGCACACAGTGGTCCTGATCTGGCTCTGGTCTTCCACATCATTTATTTATTTATTTTAAAATCATCTATACATGGATAAATTATTTGAAAAACATCATGTCGAGTTTGGGCCTAAGTAAAGCATAGTCTCTGCTGCACTGATCTAGATTTAGATTGAGAATCTGTAATGTATTTAGGTCTGCAGCATAATGAAACCACATCCTCAATACTAAAAGCTTTTTAACTTGCCCAACCTATGTGAAAGAATTGATCCATTTTTATTGATGGACCTAGCCATGTTAAAACATTTGCCGTTGCTTTTTATAGTTGTGTTGATCTATACTGTCAAAATGCAGTGTCTATTAACATTTTAAAATTGCTCTTTCAAGTATGCTTGGAGAGAGATTTTATAGGCACAAAGATTAAATATGATATATGGGTTTCAAAGTTTCTACACTGCTGTTTTTGTGTAGGTAATGAAACCAACATGATGGCAATTTTCATACTGATGAATTTAGCTTACATTAAGTTTTTTGGAATGTATAGAACAGCAAGCCTTTAAATCAGGAGTGGACAACTTGTAGCCCTCCAGAAGTTTTGGCCTACAACTCCCATCAGCCCTATCCAGCAAAGCCCATGGCAGGGGATGTTGGGAGCTGGAGGTCAAAATATGTGGAGGATCACAAGTCACCCACCGCTGCTCTAAATACAGGATGCTGGACTAGAGAGGCCTTTGGCCTGATCCAGCAGAGTTCTTATGAGGATTCAGATTATATGATATGCCACTTTCAAATGATGGCTACATGTTATGCCCATATCCTGCCACTGAAGGGCAGTAGTAACCTACTGAAACATTCCAAGTGATGAAGAAGTCCTCAGTTACAACAAATCTAAAAAAATGGATTTGTAAAATTAATCAATTACTTAATTGTACAAATATCATTCAGAAGATTGCAAGGTACTTAGTTTTTGTGTTTTCATTTTGTAAAGCTTTCAGGTTACTGCTTGCTTAACAATGATCTGTGTTTAAATTGAAGTGTGCAAATTCAGGTAGTTCTATGGCAGGAATAAAACATAGAAATCCTGTGTTGAGATCACAATGGACAGGGCTCATAAATTCCACATGAGACCTTTGGAGTAAATAGTGTGAAGCTTCCCGCAAACATTTCTATAGATTCTTCCTATATCCCGAAATATTGCCACTAAAATAAGTAGCAGACATGGAACCAATACCCAAGGGACAAAGTACTATTCACAGATGCAACTGAACTCTATGCTTGTTCTACAGAATTTGGATGGAATTCTAAATCCTTTTTTCAGGGCCGGCCCTGTCATGATGGAGACTGAGGGGACTACATTAGGCGGGACATTACTACATTAGGTAGAGCGGGAGGAGCAGCAAATTGCAATGCTCCCCCTGCCCCCACTAGGACAGCCCACTGTTGTCACTGCTGCCCCACCATCTCCAGCAGGTGCTCCGGAGAGACCCACGATCTGTTCTCCTGCAATGAGAGAGTGGCTGGTGGGGATGTCTGCTGGCACTGCATGCCCCCTTCCCCTTAGCTGTGCTGTAGACGCTGGGCTTCAGTTGGTCAAACTCTTGCAAGACCCAGCCAGCTGAACTCCTGTGAGAAGAAGAGACAATGGTGGTGGTGGTGGACAAGGGAGCGGCAGTGGGGAGAAGAGACATGAGGTGGTGGTGTGTGTTCTTGCTTCAGCTGTTGGGCTTGGGGCTGCCTTTTGTACTTGCATGGCCACACACTTATATTTATGGAATACCCTCTCCAAATCAATTTAAGAGGCACTGGGGTATCAGGTTAAGACCTTTTAACTTTCCAACTCTTTTAATGGAGTGACTTATAGAGGTTCCTAACATGGCGCCCATGAGTCCTCCAATGGCACCTATGAAGCTTGCCCCTCATTGCTCTCTTCAAAAAAATAGTTTTAAGAAAAACCATGAAAAATGTTAGCGTAGTCTTCTTTCTGTCCCTTCCTAGCCTCTAGCCTTGCTTGTTTCCATTAATTTGCACATAGCGATGCTGAGGGGAAAATATTTTTTAGACTTTTGCCAAATGAATGGGGTGGGGAGAAGAATCTATTCTGTAATAACATCTAGGGCCCGATGTACCTGTCAGTGGGTTGGATCCAGCATCTGCCTTCCATGAATGGAAAGGTTCAGCTCACAGAAGTTCTCCCTGTCCCACTCCACAGTTCAGCCCATTCAACAGAACATTTGGATGTGGTACCGTAAATAGCATCTTTTTACTGGGATATTCTGCATGGAATAGATAACACCTTTTCGAATCTGCTTTATTCCCACAAGTTTAGAAAGAAAGAGTGGTAATTATGTCATGTCATAATTACAAGGATAATTACAAGGATACAGTTGTTATGCTCTCTCTCTCTCTCTCTCTCTCTCTCTCTCTCTCACACACACACACACACACACACACACTCACACACACACTCATGATATCTTTATTTTATCCTTGAAGTAAGCCAGTGTGGTGCAGTGGTTAGAGTGCTGGACTGGGAGTTGGGAGATCTGGGTTCTAATCCCCACTCAACCATGGAAGCTCACTGGGTGACTTTCAGTCAGTCACAGACTCAGCCCAACCTACCTCGCAGGGCTGTTGTTGTGAGGATAAAATGGAGAGGAAGATTACATATGCCACCTTGGAAAAAAGGAGGAACAAAGGTGTAATATAAATGCAATAAATAAATAAATAATAAATAAAATAATGTCATGATGTTATTGATTCTATTCAAATATCAGGACAACACCGATATGGGTGCACTTCCATATGAACACCGATATGGGTGCACCGATATGAGCTAGCTTCTTGTTGCACTGAACGCCATTGTCGCTAGTGCTTTGGATATTGCCCATGATGATGGCATTCCTTCAGGTTTAATGCCTGCGGTAGTTGGAAATCATACAGAATGCACAGGCTTATATAGAAATAATACACAGGATTCAATAAAAATCTTATGCTTACTTTGGCAAAATGCATGAGGCTTGGTACTACCCAGAACAATGCTAGAGAAGGGATAGGGACTTGGAGGAGAGAAGGCAAAGGCAAAATGACGAGGTTCAACAATTGCTCCTTCTCAAACAAGGCTCATGAATACATGCACACAGGCTTCTTAAGAAAACTACCGTCAGGAGTAAGGAGAAAAATGTATTCATGCTTGTGTCATTTAATACTATACGACTGTAATTTAGGGCTTAAGCAAGCACAGATCCCATTAGGGCCATTAATGGTTCTTGGTTGCCTTAGTAATAGGTGTGCCTTCTCTAAGCACATTTACCACCTGCGCCCCCGCCAGTCTCTCTCCCCTCCTCCCCCAGCCAGCCCTACGCGAGAGAAATGATTAGGCAAACTGAGTCCCATGCCGTGCAGACTTCTTCCTTATGAGGTAGTACTTAAAAAGCCATCCTTGTTTTGACAATAAAGACACAGTCTCTATTCCCTTGCTGGAAATTTAAATTCATGAGGAAAGGGAGAGAATCAATGCTAGTTGTTTTAGAAGCTGTCCTTACATAGCCCATTGTTTTAATTTTTACATGTTTTTAAAAGTCATTGCAAAAAGAAGGATTACACATCTGTTGATTGTACTATTCAGAGGAACATTTGGTGATACCTGTATTTATTTTTGAATTCATTCATAAAGCTCAACTGAATGGGGGGTGGGTGGGGTGCAGAAACTCCTATACATTAAGCAAATAGAAGATTCTGAGCTGTTCTTTCTGCTCTCAGAAGGGATATAATTGAAGGATATAACTTGTTCAAAATGAACAGAAGAAATAGAAAGGGAGGCGGAGTTGCACTTTATGTTAAAAATACCTATCCCTGCACAGAAATACAGGCGGATCAGACTGGGAGCCCCATTAAGAGCATCTGGATTAAAATAAATGGGGCAAGGAATAAAAAGAACATGATAATCGGAGTCTACTACCGACCACCCAATCAAGGAGAAGACGAGGACAAAACTTTTGAGAAACAATTGCCAGTGTTTCAAGGAAGTCTGATGTAGTAGTGATGGGGGACTTCAATTACCCTGATATCTGTTGGGAGACAAATACTGCCAAAAGCGGACCTTCCAAGAAATTCCTGACATGTGTGGGTGATAACTTTCTCCTACAGAAAGTGGAGGACGGAACGAGAGGATCGGCAATCCTTGACTTGATATTGACCAATAGGGATGACTTAGTGGATAAAGTGGCAGTTACGGGAACTCTGGGGGAAAGTGATAAAAGTTGAGTGTAGCCATACACGTACTCTGGATTTTAGGAAAGCTGATTTTAATAAACTCAGAACTATGATAAGTAAGGTCCCATGGCAAATGAGCCTAATGAGAAAAGGAGTGCAGGATGGGTGGGAGTATTTAAAAATGGTAATTTTAAAGGCACAATTACAAACAATTCCAACAAGGAGAAAAGATAGAAGACAACAGAGGAAACCAATGTGGCTCCACAAAAATCTTAGAGACGATCTGAAAACAAAAAAAGACATATAGGAAGTGGAAGGAAGGCCAGGCTGCAAAAGAAGAGTACAGACAGGTGGCACAGAAGTGCTGAAATGGCGTCAGGAAGGCTAAAGCTGAGAATGAGCTGAGATTAGCAAGGGATGCTAAAAGCAATACATACATACACATGGAAATAATCATTTAAAAAGGCTAGCAGTTGCAAAAAAACCCTGAAATGTAGCTTTTAGGAAAAATGCCATCTGGATTCTCAGGAATAAATAAATGAGCAAATTGTGTGGACGAAAAGGACAGTGTGGCTAAATAAAAGCAGCCAAGAAGTTCAGAAGATCCTGGTACAGACTGCTACTCAAGAAAGGGGACAATACATTTTCAGGCACTTGACTTGACTGTAATTGTTCAAGAGAGAGCAACCACATGCACTTCTATTACCATAAACTTTAATGAGCTGTAAGTAAATTTGGGTCACCAATAAACTACCTGATAGCTTTGTGAGTACAAATGGCTGCCAACACACAACATTTCCCCCCATTCTTTATCTCCTTTCATTGGCATGGCGCTCTAAAATTGATGGTGTGTGTACGAACTCTAATTAGCAGTTTCTAAGCATCCCTGCAAAGTCACAAAAAGCTGTGGAATGCAGGCAGGGAGGCATTCAGGCGGACAGCCAAAAGCAGGCCTCAACCTGTGCTGAAGGTTTGTTTTCTGCCAAATTCCAAATGGGACTAATTTCATTTTGATTTGCAACAAAGATTTAACACAGCCATAGTAGAAAAACCATATAAATTTCCAATTATAATGTTTGTACCAATAAGAGATCATAAAGAAATTGCAAGACTCTGGAGTAATCACACCAGGCATCTAGAATTTAAAACAAACAACTTTTCTTTTTTGCTCTAGTCCTATAGCCCTAGCCAAAGTCCTGTATTGATCAAAGAAGCTAAAATGCTGAAGTAGCACTGTCCACAGCAGAAACAGGGGTTGGATCCAGGGTCTGCCTTCCACAAGAAGAAGGGCTCTGCTTGCAGCAGGTCCCTCTCCTTGATTTTGGGGGATCCTGGACAGTGCTAGCTCCAAGATTTTGCCTCAATGGACCTCCTCTCTCAGTGAGTCAACTTTTTCACCACCATCATCACCAGCTGCTCTTTTCCCTCCTCCTCCTCCTCTTTCTCATCATTGCTACCACTTACTTGCTGGACAGGCAGAGAACCAGTGAGCAAGTAGGCAGCAGCATTTGCTGCTCCTCCTTTTCACTGCTACTGTTGCCTGGGCCACGGAGGGTGCTGTTGCACCATCTCCTGCTTTGTTGGTCCCTGGCCAACAGCTGGTTGGCCACTGTGTGAACAGAGTGCTGGACTAGATGGAACCCCAGTCTAATCCAGCATGGCTCTTCTTATGTTCTTAAGTGAACAAGCAAGTTGCAATTGTGAAGAGGAGGAGCAATTCCAGGGGGCTCTTGTCCATGGGCCCTGAGCAGGGGCCAAACATGCCTACCCTTGATGTAGGCTGACCACATGAAAAGGAGGACAGGGCTCCCTTATCTTTAACAGTTGCATAGAAAAGGGGATTTCAGCAGGTGTCATTTGTATGCCTGCAGCACCTGGTGAAATTCCCTCTTCATCACAACAGGTAAAACTGCAGGAGCCCTGCCCTCTTTTGTAACTGGTCACTCTAGTATAGCTCCTGAAGCTTTAGCTGTTGCGATGAAGAGGGAATTTCGCCACGTGTTGCATGCATACAAATAACACCTGCTGAAATTCCCTTTTCTATACAACTGTTAAAGATACAGGAGCCCTCTCCTCCTTTTCATGTGGTCACCCTATATCAAGGGTGGGCATGTGTTGAAACGTGGACAAAATGTTTATGGATTTTAATGCAATTAAAATAAAACATTCTCAAAGATTGGGATGAACTGAACTAAAGATTAGAAAAATTTCCAACATTCAGGATAAACCAAATATAAGACTGGAAAAAGAGAAGCAGAGAAAAAAAAACTGACAAATTCTTCCATTCCTACCTGGCTTTAGCCCCTATAGCTCCTGACACATATTCTGCAATCTGCACGGGGCATCAAATTCCACATGTCATCACCAAGTGACAATCGACACCCACTATCCTTCACAGGCACTGCCTAAATTATATTCATGTATAGATGTCAATCTCAATGGAAGAATAGGTGAGGCCAGCGACGTAAGTTTATGAGTTATTTGCATCAGAGGTGATAAATGAAGCCGTGCGCTTCAATGTTGAAGTACAGAGGGAGAGTGGCTATGAATAAGCATGAGACACCACCAAGGCAATCTGACCTAATTAAAATTTGTCTCTGGGTCTCCAAATATAAAAGATGAATTGGTTAACCATGTGGCTACCTCATCCTGACTTCTTTTGATTAGTGTGGAAATATATTTGCATAACCTAAAGTGGATTTTCAAATATTGTAGCAGAAAGGGTAACTTTGCCAACAAAGCAAAATCCACACACCCTAAAGCACCCTCCCCACAACCCTACGAAATTTAAATTCTGTGGCCAGAAAACAAATAAGAAATAATTCATTCTGGATAACAGCGTTGTCCAATTATGAGTAGGAATGGCTTCTCTGATTTGGAAAAAAGTGTGGAAGTCGCTGGGTGGATAATGCTCTTGTCATGTAACCTCCAAATTTGAGATGACTAAGGTCCCATGATTGCCCACAAGATTTCAGAGCCTATTGCCCACAGCTGCCTTCTCAGTCAGGGCAGTTTTGCCCACCCTGTAACTTCTCCCATTGGGGAAGGCATAGTGAGGGCAAAGCAACCCCCACTAGGGTGATGGGTGGAGTGTTCTTCCAGTTACCTGTCAGTCAGAATGGCTGTGTTGTGTGGGAGCTTTCCCCAGCCAGAGAAAGCCTATGCGCAGTGAAAAGGTTTGGACAGAGAACCAGTTGACGATAGGGTCATGGCATTCTATTTAGGACAAACAGGTAGGGCTGGCCCTACCATTAGGCAGAGTGAGGCGGTTGCCTTAGGTGGCAGATGATGGGAGGTGGCAGCCAGCTGTTTGAGGAGAACACTTTGTACTCTGCAGCCTGCTCCACAAGCCCTAAGTTAGCCTGCTTACTTCAGCTGAGGTGGAAGACACTGCCCCATAGCTAGTATTGAAGGAAGGTTCAACTGCCAGTCCAGTGTACGTGGAATAGGAGGGGGTGCCATCTTGTTCTTCACCTTTGGTGGTAAAATGTCTTGGGCCAGTCTCTATGTGACAGAATAAATGAACAGAAATCTGTCATCAGAAAAGGAATTATCTATCTATCTAAAACAGCGGGGAAACACTGCAATCTCCCAGGACAACTGTCATTGATATCATGATGACCATTCTTAAATAAATGATCCTCAAAGACACAGTCCAATGTGAAACAACTCAACATCAATTCAATGAGGTGTTCAGCTCTATCTCCTGTGGCTTGAATAGGGACAACTTGTTTTTTTAAAAAAATCACACTACATGTGTTGATCAGTTCACCAAGGCAAAGATGCTTGTGTTATCCAACAACTGCTTTGCGAATTGTACCTGTTAATAAGATAATTATCACTGCCTGCATTTTCTGCACTTCATTTCCTGCTGAACTCCCACCATATGTATATATATACCTGTAAGCTACCGGACAACACTTCATGCATCTGATGAAGTGGGCTGCAGTCCATGAAAGCATATGCAATAATGGGTTTGTTGGGTTGCTTGTTGTTTTCTTGTGTATCTTTGTGTATCTTTTCATTCAAAAGAGAGGGGAAAAAAGTTAAGCACTATCAGATCATCAGTGTGCATTTTGCAGGACAATAACAAGGAGATGGATTATTTCCCCAAGGAGTGTATAATCTAATCTAAAATTTGACACAGGGGAGGCAACAGAAACAGAGGAAGATGAAAGCAAGGGGGAAGAATATACCGTATGTTCCTCTCACTTTTACAGTGCAATGCTATAGATGCCTGCTCAGTTCAATGGGGCTTACTCCAAGGTAAGCAGGCACTAGATTGCAGCCTTAGTTTTAGTATGGAATGCAGACTTCTGTTTTGGTATCTTTCAGTGCTGCTGCAATAAATGAATGTCTAGTGCTTAAATACAGATTTGTTTTCACGGTGACACAAATGCTGTTCGATAAGACTGCAGTCTTTATTAGGCCTTGTCTGGTAAGGTGGTTTTGTTGAGTCATCGTGGGCTCTGCATTGAGATTCAGAGCCATTACAGCTGAGTCACTCCTCTGCACTCACTAAAGCACGGTGCAAAATGGATGCTAATGGAGGCCCTGTGCAAGTAGGAAGGGAAGGCAGAAGCTGAAGTTGGATCTAGTTTGTGGATCTTACTTACTCTGCAGAGATAGAAAAGCAAAATGTAAAGTATTTTTTTCTCGTGCTTCTGCGCCGCTTAGAAAAAGGAGACTCAACAGAAGAAACTATCCTTGGTTGAATTTATAACTGCATTTAGTTCCCTTAATGTAACGACTTCCCCTAGGCAAAACGACTGTGAGGTAAGGCCAGCCAACTGATTCTGGGCTGCATGAAGTGTGGCAGACTGATAAACCTGACCCAGGGGTACAGTCCACTGGAAAAGAATGGCTGCCCAAGAGCATTAGCGCCCCTACGTTTGCCGAGCCCCTGTTCAGTTCAGTGGGGCTTTGTGAAGAACAACTTCCTGGTGGATTGTGCCCCATATTAATTAGTAGAAAGGAAGGGGGTGGCATGTTCAATTTTCTGCCTCAGGCAGGCGCCTTGGCTAGTCCTGGTTCTTTCAGGTGTGCATATCACTAAAAACAGTGTCCATCCCTCAGCCGACTGATAATACTGGTGGAATGGATTCCCCCTTCTCCCCTGCAGACCCCCCACACCCACAAAACTATTCTGAGGGTTTGGGGGATGCACTGGAGCTGATCTGGGGTACAAGGGGTTGGTGAGGAAGTTAATTATATTTGCAAATTTCCTGGTATTATGAAGGACTGGAGAAACGAAGCTGCTGGTCTGAATGTAATACAATGTGTGCATTTGATGGGCTAAGCAATCCAATACTCTAATTATGCCCAGAAGTGGGGGTGGCCACTGTTTCTTATACTCACCCAGTCCGGGTGGGGGACATGGGAAATCTCTAAATGGCAGGAAAATGGCCAACCCTCCCATGGGGTTTTTGGAAACTCTTCCAGCCCTTCCCTGCAATCAAGGTCAGAATCTGTGACAATGGTGTTCAGAAGGCACCTTAAACCATGCCTTTAGCTGTGGTTAAAGCCCAGGTTTAAGATGTCTTCTGAACAGGCGCAATGGCTACATGCAGTGTGGACATGGAAGGAGCCAGTGCGCACCAGCTGAGCAGCCCACTGCTCAAGCACAAACATGCTCCTAGGACTGTTGGTTCAAATACCCCCCCACCCCGCACTCCTACTCCGGACAAAACATTTTACTTCCTCTATCCCTGCAATGGAAAAAAAAAGACGTAAAAGCAGGCCATGGGCTCTAGTGTGGGCCACAAAGGAGTAATGCACGTGCACACATGCACACACACATATACATGCTATTGGGATTGATGGTTCAAATTCACGCATTTTATTTTATTTTATTTTCCTTTCTTGTTATTTATTTATTTATAGTATTTTTACTCTGCTTTTCAGTTGAAAAGTCTCCTACTATTTTTTAAAACATACACACAAGACATCCCCTGTCCACATACTTATGACTAAAAAACAACAATACAAGAGGAAAAAAGGGTGAGGAAGGCAGAGGAAAAACAGAGGATACTGTTGTTTTTATACTGTTTTTATGTTTTTTTAATTTTTGTATACTTTTAATATTTACTTTTTTTAATTGTTGTAAACCGCCCAGAGAGCTTTGGCTGTGGGGCGGTATATAAATGTAATTAAATAAATAAATAAACTCAAGCATTCATTCTTAAAGTTTCAGTTCTTATAACAATTAGCTGGGATGGAAAAAGTTCAGGCAAGGGAGAGGGGAGAGCCAACCTATAGCCGGTCTCCCAGCAGGGCCAATGGCATAGCTCTCCCCTCCCTCTGCTGCAGTCTCATTTATTGTAAAAGGGAAAGTCACTACAGTTCCTGAGACACAAAAATAAATGCACACATACTCCCAGAGCCACGGGTTCAACTATTCCAAGGGAAAAAAACATGGCACACATTTGCATTTAGAAGGGCCAGGACAATAGAGGGAGGCAGGGGAATGTGTAGGATGCACAAAATTCTAGAACCCTGCAAGCTTTGCTAAGGCAGTTACACCCCTTCCTTGGGTTAGGAACCACATCGGAGGAAGCAGCCCCCAATATGTCCCCAACGTGGATTCGCAGAAGGGTGGAACCCTGATTGAAAGGTTTTAGGATCTGGAACAATTGGCTCCTTCTCTGTGCTTCCTACATTCTGCTTGTGACTTCTCCGCATTTTAGAGTGTCCCACCAGCATATCTGTCATGGCTGTTGAGTATCTTCTTCACACAGCACATAGTTAAATTATGGAACTCACTACCACAGGATGTATTGATGGCCACCAATTTGGATGGCTTTAAAAGGGGGTCAAATAAATTCCTGGAGGTGAAGGCTGTCGGTGGCTACTAGCCCTGATGGTTGTGTGCTGTCTCTAGTATCAGAGGCAGTAAGCCTGTGTGCACCAATTGCTGGGGAACATGGGTGGGAGGGTGCTGCTGCACCATGACCTGCTTGTTGGTCCCTGGCCAATGGCTGGTTGCCCACTGTGTGAACAGAGTGCTGAACTCGATGGCCCCTTGGTCTGATCCAGCATGGCACTTCTTACATTATGTCCCTATGTTCTTATCTCACCTTCGGCCCACACAGCAAAGTTTCCACCGAATCATAAAGTCCCTCAGCTGGCAGATCTCAAGTACAAGGACTATGCCCTCATTCTCAATCCCAGACTAAAAAAGTAAAAAAAGAGACATTTGTAATCCTATGCTAAATCATTAGAGTATAAATATTAGCTATATGCAATTGTTCAATTTTCCATGAATTCTTCTCAAAAAGCGGCAACCGTAGTCTGGATCAGACGTAAAGCTGCTTAGCCGAGAGTGGAATTATATACCCTGGTTTATAAGATGCCTGCATATCAAGCTATTATCAGAGTTTGAGTTCTTGGGTTGGAAATAGTGATGCATTTAATCCGTCAGCATTTATATGCAGGGAGAATGAAAGAGAATGAGATACTGAAATATCAGTAGATGGAGACTGTCGATGATGTAATTTGTATTACGGTAATACTTTAGGGATGGTAGATTTTTTTGTTTTGCTTTAAATGGCGATCGATTTGAATAAATCCTTTGAAGTGTTTGTTTTCCACAGTTTGTTTCCAAGATTAGTGCCCTGGCAAACTGCTGAGTCACAGCCGTCTTGGGCTGCTGTCTCTCCTCTCCACCCTGTCTCTTTCCCTCCTACGTGAATTGCTTGCCTGACAGCAGAGGCTGTTTGGGTGGAGGTAGTTTACTGCAGTGTTTAGCACAGAGCAGCAGAATGGGACAGTAGTAGTGGCGGCTGGCAGCCATTGTGCTGGCTTAACCTTAATTGAGTTCTCTTTGAATTCCGAAGTCACATTTACATTTGTTCCAGAACCAACCGAAGGCTTTCTCGGCTGTTTTGTGCTTTTTAGCCTCAGAATCAGGATGTGGCAGACAAGGAAAGCAACACTCTAAGTTAAAACCTTGCTAGGTACAAAAGGTTGTGATGAAGGGGGACAGGGATATGCTGAAGGTGGAAGCGTGTGGAATAAGAAAAGTGATGTAGAAGATGGGGCAGGAGGAGCAGTTGATGGAGGCAATAATTGGATGGGATTCTATAAATACATAGAATTACATGTTACCAGAGAGGCACTGTCTGCTTTAATGGAATGTGCAACGTGCCTCACATTCTTGAAACATGGGGACAGGAGCAAGGAAGCCCACAGTGCAATGATGTCATCTCATCTGTTATTTAAGGTCGGAGAGTAGGAAAAGCATTTTACCATTATAAAGGGGTAATTGGGGGGTGGTCACTCCAATGTTCATAAAATCGAAAATGTTTTACCAATCTTCCTGAACTTTACATGTTCCAGAAAGTAATGTTGGTTTTACATACCCTGAAAATTTCAAGAAGATTGGTGAAAGGTTGAGGGAAGGAGGGTAGTTTAAAGTACAAAAGAAAAAAACGTTCTCTGAATCAAAATGGTTCTGATAACTTCCATTGGCCATTTTTTTATCCATGGAATTTGGAGTATTGAATCCCCTACTCATTAATCCAGTGGTGGTGTCTTCTTTCTCCTTCCTTCTAGTTTGTGGAATAGCTTTTCTTTTTTTAAGAATTCCCTTCGGTTGATTTTTAATTAATACTTATTTATCCTATTAGAGTGAATACAGAAGCCTTCGTCAACCATAGCATGACACATGCTCAGTAGCGTCGCTCTCCCCCTCTCTCCTGCCTCAGATAGATTAGAATGTTGAAAATAAAATGGCTGCCTAGCACAGACATTTCCTTACTGAAATCATCAGTGTCTTCTCAGAAGTAAGTTCCATTGAGTGTAATGGTCTTACTCCCAGGTAAGTGTTAGGGGTGTGATCCGCTCCGATTAGGAGCGTAGAAGCAGTAGCGGATTGGCCTGCTCCGCCTTACCCAGAGGCGGAGTAGGAGCGGACCGCGGACCCCCTAGAAGCAAGGCGAAGAGAAGCGGCCATTTTTCGGAGCTCCTAGTTCAGGCGGAGCGCTCCGGTCGCCATCTTGAAAACATTTCACCATAGGATTGCATTGCGGCAAATAATCGCGCATAACTACGTTCTTTTTGAAGCTATCGTTCTAGAAATTCTTGTGCACAGAGAGTCGTGGATGGGGGTCATTTTGAGACCACTCTCACCTCTCTGCGTTGTCTGGGTCGCGTGCTATATTTTTCTGAAAATCGGGTCAACCGCGCGGCTCAAACGGCGTTTTCGGCTTTTCGCCCATAGGATTGCATTGAGGGAAAGACTTGGGCATAACTGGGTTGGTTTTTAAGCTATCGTTCTGAAAATTCTTGTGCACAGAGAGTCGTGGATGGGGGTCATTTTGAGACCACTCTCACCTCTCTGCGTTGTCTGGGTCGCGTGCTATATTTTTGTGAAAATCGGGTCAACCGCGCGGCTCAAACGGCGTTTTCGGCTTTTCGCCCATAGGATTGCATTGAGGGAAAGACTCGGGCATAACTGGGTTGGTTTTTAAGCTATCGTTCTGAAAATTCTTGTGCACAGAGAGTCATGGATGCGGGTCATTTTGAGACTACTCTCAACTTTCTGCGTTGTCCGGGTCGCGCGCTAGAAGTTTTTTAAAAATCGGCGGGAAAAATACCTTTTTCAAAGGGCTGAGGGGCAGAGTCAGCTCCCGGTCATGATCACATGATCCCAAAGTTAGAGGAGGGGATAGGCAAAACGGGTAACTTGGGATTCTGGGAAACTTCTCTTTCTTCATCTGAACGGGCTTTTCCCAGTGTTTTTTAAAACAGTAGCCCTACCAAATGCACAAACACAACCTGAAATCATATACTAAGCCACGAATCAGAGATAGAAACACAGCACTGCTCCCCACCCTAACCTTGGTGAACAACTGAATAGATGTGGTGCAAGGGGATGAGCTCCCCTAGGGCATCTCATCGTGGACGTGCCCCCACTCTCTCCTGCACTGGAAGGCCATTAGAGCCTTCCAAAGAGAGTAAAACGGTGGAGCAATGCCTATTATGAGTTGAAGTGAGCGTTTACTTCTCAGTGGTGGAGCAATGCCTGTTATGAGTTGAAGTGAGCGTTTTACTTCTTCTCAGAGCTGTCGGTGGCTGTCTTGAACTGGCAGCTACTTCCCCCTCCCCCGGGCACGTCCCCCTATTGCTGGTAAAAGACAGATATAGCCTTTTTAAAAAAAATCTTCTTGCTGTTTATTGAGCAACACTGCTGCTTTTAATTCCACCCCTCCTTTGTTTATTTATTGATTTATTCCATTTTATATGCATTACTGGCTTATCCTTGGCTCACTTCCTTATGCCCCCAGAAATGCCAGCTGCATGCCTGCCTGCCTTCCCTCCCTCCTCCCCTGCCCACCTCGCAGGGAAGTTGTGTGTGGGGTGCCCAATTTTCAAAAATTCGCCAAAAATCAGGGGATGATGGGATTGCTTTGAAACTTGGCGTGCGTGTGTATATCCCCATGAGGCGTCATGGTGCCAAACATGAGGTTTCTAACTTGAACAGAAAAAAAGTTGTATAATTTTTTAGCTTTCAATGCAAGCCTATGGGGGGGGAAACGGAGCTCCGGATCCGGATCCGGAGCTCCGGGCGGAGCGGAGCGGAAGTGGGCGGAGCGGGGGCGGGGTGGAGCGGCCCGATCTGGAAAATGGCGGATTTGCAAGTGAAGCGGAGCGGGGGGTCCGTGCACACCCCTAGTAAGTGTGTAGGCGATTGTAGCCTTTTTAAAACTGCCTGGAACCTTGGAAGGGGGAGAGTGAGAGATGTTACTGAGAATTTCCTCTCCTTTTCAGCACAATAATCCTACAGTTAACAACTTGCTTACTTAGGGTGATCATATGAAAAGGAGGACAGGACTGCTGTATCTTTAACAGTTGAATAGCACTTAAGTAGGGATTTAGCCATCCCAACTTTGAAACAGACTTGTTCATGCCTTGATTTTTAGGAATTTTTTAAAGTTCAAGGGATGAACTGGTCTGATGGCTATAATGGGCTGTTTATAACAACTTTAAAAGTCCCATTGTCTTCAGTAGGCCTTACTCCCAAATAAATGTGCTGAGCTTATATCTACTCAGAAGTGCCATTGACTTCAATGGCATTTACTCCAAAGTAAGTGTGCTGAGCATCTTATGTCTACTCAAAAGTAAGTCCCATTGTCTTCAATGGGGCTTACTCTCAAGTAAGTGTACTGGGGATCTAATGTCTACTCAGAGTAAGTTCTGGCTTTCCTGGGGGCTGCAAAGAAACAGTATAGCAGATGTCCCCTCCCATCCTTTGCACACATGCCAGGGAAGAACGGAGACACTTAGAGTGTCTCTATGTCTTTTGAAATTGGTAGGACTTGCTTCTGAGTGCTTACTCAGAAGCAAGTCCTACCAATTTCAAAAGACATAGAGACATTATTATCCCAACACTAAAACCTTATCATTGCATTCTAAACCCTTAACAAGGGATGCTACATCATCGGTCACTGGTACCAATTTCAACTGTTTATACCCTCATCTAGCAGCTAGCATCCTAGGGCAGGGGTGGCTGGAAGGTAGATGTCCAGATGTTCTGGACTAACCTCATAACCAATGGTTAGGAATGCTGGGAGTCCATAATATCTGGAAATCTACTTTCTGTTCATCCCCTGTTCTAGGGGATGTTATGTACCTACTCCCTTTAGTGAAAAACTGGATTGACCACAGCTTGTCTCTGCCCATATGGACACATTGGCCCATTTGGATGTCAAGATAGCCCATGATGGGTTAATAAGCTATGCACAGTAGCTTGCTTTTGAAAAGGTCCATGATCTTCTGCCACACAAATGGGTTAATAAGCTACACTGAGTAGCGTGGTAGCTACTGTGTGCAATTTGACTCACCCACCCTGCCCTGCTGCAGTCCTCTTGCTGGAGTAACGGTGCTGTTTCAGCTCTTAAAGCACTGGCAATTTGCAGCTGGGAGGCAGCAAATCCAATATCAAAACTCTGTGGGACTACTCAGCAAGGAGTGAAAATCTCGAGTGTATTAACAATGGGGTGATAGCTCTAAAGCCTTGGGGCTTTGCAGGATTGGGACAAAATTTCACACATAGCCTCTCCTAATCAGGAGGCACCAGATCCAACAACAAATCCCTGTGCAATTGCACCCGGGGCAGGGAATTGACACAAATGCAAATTGCTGCAAATTCACAATTGCACGAACTCATATTTGTGCGAATTCGTAGCTGTGTGTTTCTGCACTTTCGTCCATGGGGGCAATGCAATTTTTGGCTATTTTCTTTATTTTTACTTATTTTCCAAAGCTTTATTTGTTCCATCCACTATTTGTTGCACCCAGGATTTCCCCTCCCCTGGGTGAAATTGTGCAGGATTTTGAAAGTGCATAGGGTGCCTCCAGACTGGAGGAGGCTGCCTATGAAGTGTGTTTCCGATCCTGCAAACTTTCAAGTGTTTATAGAGCAGCAGCAGTTATATGATCTTGTCTTGCTGCACAACTCTATAGGCCAGCAAAGTAACCCATGGTGCCCACCAGACAACACAGTAACCCATGGTGGGTTAAATAACCCCTACTGCAGGCCATGGTTTACCAGAGTGCATTATTTCAGGCAAATAATCCATTGTGAGTCAAAAAAATCCCAACAGATGACAAGATAATCCATGATGGGTTAAATAATCCACAATAGGTTATTTAACCTATCATGGGTTATTGTGTCATCCGAACCCAAATATTCCCTGTGAATGGTGCTTGTAAAGTATTACATTGGCATAAGGATCTCCTTTAGGATGTTGTTTAGGACAGAGCAATGCAATGTTGGATAGAGATCCCACTGTTCGCTGTCTGGTCAACAGAGCTATGCACAAATTACAATGATGTTTGTAATGCACACTAACTGTTCCACAAATAATTTCTGACCGGGTTTTGTTAATCTTGGTTATTTTCTTTGTTAATCTGCATATGAAATATTAACTCTAAGAGTGCAACCCTATGCATGTTTAGTCAGAAAAATGTGTTGGTTGGGGAGTATTGGGAGTTGTAGGACTTTTTTCTGTCTAAACATGCATAGCCTTCTGCTATAAAAAGTTACTTTAGGGAAGTTTTTTTTTTGAAGAGGTGATCTGAGCTCCCATTTTTTAAAGGTATTCTGGAACCACTGCAGGTCTTTAGGAATAGGATTAAGAAGACTCCTCATTAGGAATAAGATTAACTAGAGGTGACTTGACCCATCATCATGTCAGTTCCAAAATAGTTGGAAATGAGATTACTTTTTCTGACTTGAACTTCCATAATTTAGGTAAGTGTATTCCCCCCCCCCGCTTCATTTTAATTAACAGCCAGGATTATGAGAAGTTAATACAAATTGCTAGGTGAGATGTAAGACTAGTGGGTCGGAGGAAGAGATGAATTTAATACAAAATAACCTAGCCAGGAGCAAGAGATACCCTTCTTCTGTGCAGATTTCTCTTAATCCTAAAAAACCAACAGAGATAAGGGAAGTGAATTTTAATTGGGAACCTGGCTATGTTTAAACAATTTGTAGATCAGCATTATTTAAATATAGAAGGTGGAGTTACAGGATTCTGAACGTCTACCTGTATGTCTCAGCATGCAATGGTCTTCCAATCTCCCACTTATTTCAGTGAAGTTTATGTGGTAGATGTTATCAGTAGAATGTTGCCAATCGGAGTTGTAATTGATTCCCATCGGCTAATGATATTTTCAGTGTGACTATTCTTTTCTGCCTTAATCACTGGAGGCTAGTGGCTCTGATGTTCAGTGGAAGTTGGGCCACTGATATCGGAGCCAGCAGCCCCCTCTGGCCTTAATCTTATCTGGCTGGGACAACTTTTATTATAAACAGCCACATTTTTATTTCACTTTCCCTCCAAGGAATTCAAGGGTACAAGATCTCCCTGTTTTATGCTGTAGATAGGTAACCATTATGCTGAAAGGTAGTGAGTAGCCCAAGGTCATCCAGTAAGCTTCCTGGCTGAGTAGGGATCTGAACCTGGTTCTTCCCAGGACATGAACCACTGCACTGTACTGGGAGAGGCAGGAAAAGGAGGTGGGGCCAGGGGAAGGGGTGTGACAATCTGGGAAACCCGAGAGGGCAGGATTGGGACCACAAGAGGGCCAAATTTGGCCCACAAATCTGAGGTTCTGCACCCTTACTTTAGAATGACTTCATGTCCGTTTCTGATTAACAATGCCATCCTATGTTTGTTTACTCGGAAATAAATCCCACTGTGTTTCTCCTCTCTAGCAAGCACATTAATTATTGCAGTCCGAAAGCTTCAGCCTCAAAGCACTCTTGTCCTTACATAATATATTTTTCGGAGCAATCCCTTAGGTTTCAACTGGACTGCTTTAAATCATGTGGGCTATGTTTACAAGTCCAGTAATCTGTGATGCACCTGAGGGATCAGGTGTGCATTGGCTGCATGACAAAAAAACAAATGAATGCCATGAACAAGAGCATTATGATTATCTAAATGTCATCTTGGCAGCATGTTTTGATCAAGGCACAACACTCCTTTGAAGAGATCCTGGAAGTACATGGCTGCCGCAGTCTTGCTAACTCTAGTTTTGTGAATTCTTTTTCGGAAATCAACAAGTGAGCTGCTAAATTTGTTTCCGGAGAAGCTGTTGGAGGATAACCCCTTGGGTGGCAGTCATTAGAATGTTTACTTTGGAGAATGCAAGAATGACTGTGACTGAAATTGGTATGGCAGGGGGTGTCACTCTGGGCCCTGGAGAAGCAATCTTGCATGATCAAAAAGACTGCTTGAGTTAGTAAAGTTTTGATAGGAAAATGCTCTGAATCCACAGAAATGCCAAGTGGACCATGCTTACTGTCAAAATCCAGTGCTGTGTTGAGAGAAAATTTAGAAACATGCAGCACATTTCTGAGGACAGCCTGATCTTATGCGTAGGATGGCCAGGTGTCCTACTTTTCAGAGCGCAGTCCTCTATTTGAAGGCATCTTCTGTTTCAAGGGCTGCATTGTCCAAGGCCATTATAGAGATAAAGAACCATAAGAAGGAAGAATTTACCTATCAACAGTTACAACCAGGCTGTAGACGGGGGTGCTGTCTTGATGGCACTGGGCTGTCCCTGCTTTTAGTATTTTTGCTGCTGCAGGGTGGCATCTGGTAATCCCACCGCAGGAGGCAGCACGGGCTTTCCAACGGCCATTCGGCTTGCTGGATCCACCCACTTCCCTTCACCTGGCTTCCAGTGACCAATGGGAGATTGCTTTCCACCCGGGAACACCCCCGGTGCAGCGTCGGAGTGAGGACAGATGGCGGAAGAGCCATGCTGATCTTGCTCTGGCAGGAAAAGTGGGGGTAAGTTCCCGACTTCTCCACTATGCATCTTCATCTCTTTGCTCTGAGGTGGCAGCGAATCAGCAGCTGTGTCATATAAAGGATGCAGCGCCAATTTGCAGCCACTGTGGGGCAAAGATGATGTTTAGACAGCCCCTTGGCAGCACGCAGGTCACTTGGTTACAGCCTTCTCCAGCATGGTTAGATGTACTATGTTCCTATTTCATTTACAGTAATTATTTATAAATTTGCATCAATGCATATAAATTAGCAGATGTAAATCTCATACAAATCTGTGCCTTCTTTTCATGGTTTGGTTTTCCTCTTAACCACAGAATTTTCACCAATCTTCCCTTTGTATGTGTGTTAGGGAGGAAAAAAATTGGATGCACCTGGTAAGACATAACCTTCAGTAATAAATGAGCTAAAGATTGCTTTGGAACATGTGCAAAAAACCCTCCTGTCTAAAACAGCAATTCAAGAGAGGAAATTGAAAAATAAATGCCCCTTTTCTGCCCTAATGGTAAATACTTGAGGCCAAGAACACTGAAAAGTAAGAAGTGTATTATATTTTAGAAAGCAGCACTTATGTCAAAGATATGGATTTTTGAAAAGCTCTTCCTTAGCTATTAAATGCCTCTGCTTTACAAAGAACAGAATCAATCCGCAGCATTTCTATGCCAGCTCTCACTGTAATGATAACTTTTAGCATTTCCCAAGGGCAAAAAGGTCTTCCTTTAAATTTCTGGTAGATGAGAAGCCTTATCATATAAAAGGATTATTCTACAGAATTATCAGGGAAGATATCTTTTTTTTGGCATTTTTTCCCCATGGTCCCAGGACAATCCCGAGGACCATGGGTGGTGTGGCTGCCCATCCCAGCTTCTTCTCTCCTCTCCATGAGTAGCGGGGGCCATCAGAGGGAAGGAGCCAGGACAGGAGGAATCCAGGGCCATCAGTGGTGGGTGGGGAGTGGGGTTAGGGCTTCTTTTTTAAAAAAACATTTTCACTGGAGCATGGATGCGCTCCCTCCAGCTCCTGTCTTCTTCTTTTTTAAAAAAATGGTGGGCACGACATCCTGCTTCCTCCCTGGACGTCATGTGCCGCATGTGACCCCAGGGGGAGGATCTCGCGATCAGCATATCGCGAGACCCTCCCCTTTCCCTCCCCTAGTGTAGACATGCCCTTACACATGACTTTAATTGTACCACAAAGGGAACCAAAAAGAATCTAACATGTTTAGATCAGGGTTCCTGGACATATCCCCTTATGAATTTTTGGTTTTATATTAAACAAGGGAGTCCTTTCTATAGAGGCTAACACTACATAAATGTTTAATAGTAGAAGTAAGGTGTTTTTTTTGACATGGATCAAGCCCAAAGCCAGCATTTTCCTTGGACAATTGAAAGAAAAACTGATTAGTTTTCTCTATTATGGAGTCCTTACTTTGCTTTTGGTACTGAACAGCTTTTGGTGGATAATAAGACAAGAAGCTTACAACCTTATTTATATTTTATTTTATAACAATGTTAATTGAACCAAATTATTTGGCAGCTTCTTTGAAGAAGAAAAAAAGACCCTTTCCAAATCTGATTACTTGCAGTGACACTGTAGATTTTATTTTATTATATTTTAAAAACCTCTAATTGCTGTGCATAATCGAATTAGAATGAAGGCTAGCTTAAGCCATTGGGGAATTTGTATCAGAGAGCCCCACTACTAATTAACCTGTTCTTTTGTATTAAATTTCATTTCCTGAGCCAAATGCATCCTACGGTGTAATTCTGTCTTAACGTATAGATTCTAGTGCCTTCCTGTTCCTTTAGTGTAATTGTTGATTGGGGTAACCTACCCAGGAAACTCCTGCCTTTTTAACTTCCTTCTTGAAAAAACCCTGCTTCTCTGTGGCATTGCTATCATGTGTCATGTTTCATTCGTGGTAGTGGTGTTTTTGATTGGCTTGTTTCTTTCACTGAAGAAAAAGAATCATAAATATTACTAGCCAAAAGAGAGCACTGAAGTATGGTCTGAAAGCAAATCCAAAGGACTTAAGGCAACAGGCGCAGGGCTGCCCCTATCGTTATTCATTTATGATTTATTTTACCCATTTTATTTTACACATTCATGTGCATGGATACCAGGGTGACATACAAGAATATGATTACAATCACACAAAATACAATACATCATAATCGTACTCAAGAAAATAAAGAAGTAGCAAATACTGCCGAACAGATATACCTCATTCTACCACTCTGAGGCCTGACTGTACTCCCTACTCATTATTCCTCCTGGTGCTCACCTGTACTCCCAAGGTAAAGTGAGGGGGTTGGGGAGCAGTGGCAAAGTGTTGGAGGACAGAGCCGTGTGAGTGGAGAACCTCAACCTTGTGGGTCAAATCTGGTCCTTTGGGTGGGGGGAATCCAATTTGGCCCTCTGGACTTACACAGTTGGCCACACCTCCAGTTAAAACATGCTGGTATATTGTTGATAATCATCCAGAGAGCTTCGGCTTTTGAGTGGTACAGAAATGTAATAAATAAATTATATTTCTATAGCTGCTTTCCTTGGGTCTTAAGTAAATTAATTATGCCACTCCATCTTATTGCTCCATTTTACTGCTCTTTTATTGTTGGAAGTGTTGTAATGCTGTGCTTTTATGTTATATTTTAATATTGTGTTTTAATGTTGTGAACTGCTGAGAGATTTTATTATATTCAGTGGTATGTATAAATGTTACAAATAAATAAATATAAATACATTTTTATCTCTGCCCCTTTTGCCTTTACCTTGTTGGTGTCACTAGGGGATGTTTGAATGAAAAGGAACTGACCCACACAGGCCATAGCTAGACCTAAGGTTTATCCCTGGATCATCCAGGGGTCAAACCTGTTCATCTAGGTGACACACAGGGGATCCAGTGCTCAGGCAGGGGCGAACCCTGGATGATTCCAGTTTAAACCTTAGGTCTAGCTGTGGCCACAGTGAAAGGATTTCTTCTCAATGATTTGGTTTTGACACCTTAGCTGCCTTAAGATGATTAAATTGCCTTCACATCCCTTAAGGAACTGGTCAGTTTCCTTGTCGACAGAAGGTGTGAGATATGCAGAACCAAAAGAGCCCCAGAAGAAACTGTCCTGCCTGACATTAGGGCTGCAGGTTTGTACCTAAGGTTAAGAAAGTTTCCCACTTTCTCTCTCCACTCCACCCCACTCATTTTAATAATCTGGATTTGTCAGTTGCTCCTGTCATGGTATCAGGAGTCCTTTGTGCGTTAGCTCATTTACATAAAGAGCATCCCTAAAAAGCGTGTTGGCTTACCACCGCTTTTTCGCCCACCCATTTATCTCTCATTACTTCGTCTTTCAAAATCTGATTAAATTGCCTTCACACAGCGGGAGATAGCGACAACTTCCATCTTTAAAAATAAGTCAGACTTACTGGGGTGTTTTTTTGTGGCACGAAGAAGGCTAAAAGGGGTGGTAGACAAGCAGGAGGCAGGCTACGTCATGAGAGGGACCCTCGAAAATCCGTGACCTACCTCACAGGGTTGTTATATAAATGTAATAATGATGATGATAGTATTTTTTACTCACCTCTTGCAGCAAAATATCTTGGGCCAATCCTATTATTGGGCAGAGTTTAATTAGCCTGTCATTGGATGCCCCTGTGCCAAAGGCAAGACTTGAACCGAAACTTTCTATAAGAATGCTTTTTTTCCTTGGAAATCCTCACTCAGGCAACAATATATGAAAAAGATTTTGTCCTGCTGCTCTCATGATCACCTGGAAAGCCAAGATCCCCAGGTCACTGTGCCTATTCTCTCTACTGTTCCAGACATCAGCTGTCTGTGCTGTTAATAAGATAGGGGAAGATGTGCAATGGCTTCCAGCTGTGAATGGTATCACTCTGTGGGAAACCTTTTACCTCCTCCTACGTCCTCTCATTCTTAGCTGCAATCTGGCTCTTCACTTTGTGTGTTTTCTCTCAATTATTGGCATTACGTCTCAGCCATTTCAGGCTCCTAACAGTGGCATGTTCCTATGCGGTACTAATGGTAACTTCGATCTCCTTACAGACTCAGTGAGAGGGATAGAGAGCTGTACTTCTGCCTATTGCTTTAAAACAGGAGTGGGCAGACTTCAGGCTTGCAGGATGTAGTAGAACCCCAAGATCCAACAACCAGACCTGGGTTGCAAAAGCACACCCCTATGCATTTAGAATTAAAGAATCTGAGCCTGGGAATTTGGTGTGTGTGTGTGTGTGTGTGTTTTAGTACTAGATCTGAATGGGGCCCACCATCTTTCCACACAAAAATGCACACCTGTTTATCTATCAGGCATTCTACATTTCATTATTTAGGGTGGTGGTGAAAGGATCATTTAGTCACTGCTATTGTTAAACCATGGGGAAGTCATTGCCAATCTACTGCAAACCAGCCAGAGATCTACCAGGAGATCTTGTTCTACCTTATGCTCACCCTTGTTTAAAATTTTTAAAAATTAAAGGATAAAAGGAGATGTGCATTTCTGTGCTGGAGTAGCAGAGTGCACAACCTTCGAAAACTAAAATTAAAGAATAATCTGTTTTTCAAAGATCTGGAATCATTTTCATAAGCATATACACTTAGAAACACAGTGCAGACTATTTTCCTTGGTGGCTTTTCAGTTTATAGTACAACAACAACAACAACAACAACAACAACAACATATTTCTTACCCACCTCTTGCTTTGGATCGAGGTGGGGAACAACATTAGTACAACAATATAATATAAATCAAATACATAAAATTAATTAAAAGAGCATATAAAACCAATACAAGATAACAATCCACACATCTTAAAAAATATACAACTTGTATTCATTCACTTTAGTGGTACCCAATCTAGGTGCAACTCAAAGTACATCTTTTTTATTTTATTTTTTAACATTTAAACACCTTTAACCCTTCTTTGAGAGCTATCACCATGGCTACAAAGGATGGGGCCATTTCAATTGTGGCCCCTCAGTTGTGGCTAAGTATGTACTGATTTTGTAAAATCTATTCTGTTTGCTTTTCATGGATTATGAGGTGCTTTTCATTCCATCTTCTGTTTATTGACAGAATTGGTTCCCCCCCCGCAATTTTCTGAATGTGTTCAAATTTGCAAAAATGTGCAAATCCTCGAAAAATGCACAAATCCCCCCTGAACATTTCCATGCATTAACCTATTACGAAAATGTACATTTTCAGCCAATTTTTTTATTTTACCTATTTTTCTTTGACTAAATTTGCCTAAAATTCTGGAAAGTAAAAGAACCAGTCTGCAACTCCATGGAATCCGTGCGACTTGGGAGAATCCAGTGCAGTGCAGAATCTGCAGGGCAAATTCATAGAAATTTGAACACTTGTGATTCTTTAGCAGATTTCTTTAGCATCCCTAGTTATGGCACACTCTCTGAAGGGATGCTTGTCCAGTGCCTACTTTACTGTCCTTTCGGTGCCATGCAAAGAACCTTTAATTGTACCAAGCTTTAAAAAATGATAAATAGATGTATACATTATTTATATTCTCATCTTAATCTTTGCAGATCACATTGGTATTCGGTTATGTCAGAGAATGCAGCCATTTGCAGTGATGAGAAAAGAAGTTTCCATAACCATGAGAAAGTCCTTCAAATGTTGTTCATGGCTGATCTCCAGTGATCTCCAGTCATGGCTCCTATTATGCACTTGGATCATGAACTTCTGTGCTACATTTTGAGGTAGACACCTTTTGCTTTTGCTGTTAATTAAGAAAAGTTTGAAAATGTAAATGAAACGAGCTCTAATTCCTGTCCAAAGCATGCTTCTGTTTTATATATTCACTGTGACTTAAGGAAGATCTGTGTCAGACTGACTCATTTGCAGATGATGGGGGATGAATTGTCAACACTTAGTTCCCATCATGTCTCTGTGTTCTGGCAAGCTTTAGTACTGCAAATGTGTTTTTTTCTCTCTCTCCAATGTGAACTCACTAAACAAAGTTGAAAAAAAGAAGAGGAAGCTTCTATTATTCATGGCTCAGAATCCTACGTCTGGCATCTAATCTTTGTTTCCAATATATAAACAATAATTAAGCTGGAATTCAAACGTTTTGCATCTATGCCTAAATATGTGTGAAAAGGGTGATCGTCTCTGCTGTTTCCCCCACATATTGGATCATTAAGCTCTCCTGATTCCATCTGCTATGACTTTCTAACAGAACCATGGACAGCAAATCATTATTTGCTACTGCACAAAACATGCCCTCACCAGGTGTTACGGACATACGTGTGCTAATGTTGAAAGCTTGCAAATGTTTATTTTATTTTATTTATTTATTTATTTATTTCATTTCTATACCACCCAAATAGCCAAGGCTCTCTGGGCAGTTCACAACGATTCATCAAAATAATAACAAAAACGACAAGATTATAAACTTTATAAAGCAACATTAAAATAAAACACGATCTAAAAAACCTTTAGGAGATGAAATTTAAAGCAATTAAATAGCTAAAAACACTTTCAGTTCAGTTTCAGGAACAGACCTGTTCAAGACAGCCCACTTTTCTTCACAGTGAAGAATGAAGGCTTCAAGTCTAAGGTGCACATATACCTCTAGAACTTTTTTTTTATACTTCCGACAATTACCATCTCCCTGCTGTAGCCAGGCATTGAAAGGATTATTCACATTTGTCCCCTTTCCTGTCCTGTACCTTCACCTGCTGTAGAAAAGAGGAATCCAGGTATGCCCATAGAAATAGGGGTGGAAGATGAAACAGTGGAAGTATGGACAGGAAGAGGCATGATTACACTGTCACCTGCAGTTTGTAATTTTTAAAACAAGACGCAGCAGCTCCACATTGCAACCTACTGACCCCAGAAATGTTTTCAAGGTGGTGGGGTGGGGGCTCAAGGTGCTCCAAAATTGAATTAAAAAAGGATCCTCACTATACTGAAAAGGCACCGATCATGCATATTACAGCATGGCGGAAGAAGTAGATGCTCACTGTTCAGGGTTGGACCTCTTTGCTCTCAATCTATGGGCATGTATACACCAGCCCTATATCCTGGGATTGTTGCTGTGTATTCAAATGCCATATGGGGGATCCCGGGAGCAGGCAGGGACTATCCTTCCATATTCCTGGGATAACCCTTAGGTGTAGAAAGGACCTATGTCTACCTTTTTTTCACACATTAGTGCTCAGCTCAGCTCCTCCCTCCCAAACAAAGCTTTGCTCCCAAGGCACAATAGCGAATCCTACAAAATTCTTTATCAATTACCCTTGACTACAATAACCTTCTTTTTGCCTGATTGTCTGGTGGTAGTGGTGGGCATGGGGATAGGGACTCATGTTTTTAACCTGTTGGGTGTTTTATTGTGGTTTTAATTTTTGTGAACCGCCCAGAGAGCTTCGGCTATTGGGCGGTATAAAAAAATCAAATAAATAAATAAATAAATAAATAAATCTTGACCAATTTTGGAGTCCCTGGGAGACCTTTACCTTCTTTTTGTGTGATCAAAATATTATTTCTATTAGAAAATTTTAAAAAGGCACATGATTAGGAATACTAATAACCTTGTTCATAGTAGCAATGTGAGATGCTCAACCCTGGAGTGTGATTTTGTCTTTCGGTAAACCTCCCTACATTTTGGACGGTGTTCTTTGCAAGTACAGGAAGACACTACAGCCACTCTGCAAAGTTCATGGTCAAAGAAGCTTTTCCTTCACATGCCAGTGAATTAATAGGAAAATCACAGTGTCAGCTGGATCACTCTCACTTATAGAAAGTGATGAAAAGTTCACATTTTCACAGCCAAGGGCTAATGGCAAGACGTTTCACAACAGATCCTGTATGTGCATTTGGCAGCTTCCCCAATGTGAGAGAAATAATACAAAACGTATGGCTTTGGGCTTGTAGCTATTTGAGCAGTGGGATGGTTGAGCTGTGGGAAGTGTGTAGAATTGTTGAGATATTCCTTTACCAAGAAAATGCCAGTGATCCATTCAAGTGACAAACAGCAGTGATTGGCTGTCTTGATCATGTTCTATCTCAGTTTCCCAATATTAGTCAAACCAAACCTGCAGACTGTCTCCTGGAAGAAACCAAGCTTTTAGCAGGGATCTTAATCACTCTGCGACATCTCCTGGAAATAATGCATAAAATGTCCAAGTTACATCAGGCGAATGAAGCTTTTCCAATACAACTGGACCACAAAGTAAAGTAAGGGATTAATATACTGACAGCCCACGGTTTCTTAAGTTTGCCGGTTTTATAAGCAGTCTGGGTGTAGTAATCGCACTAGAAAAACTCTTCCCCATCAATTCTTATCTGCAAAATAATCCTGGGGCTAAATTGCCAGCTTTTGTTGCTCAATCTTTGCAGAACACTAGCAGAGGAGGAATTCAGAGTTAACAGATGTCAAGAGCACTGAGAATGTACATATATTAACCCATTACATACAGGCACATTAACTCTACTGAAAATAGAGCAGGGAGCATTATGGAGGATGGCTTTCCATACCAGTATGTTGTCCCAGGCCAAAGGGCATGCTCAGACAAGGCTGAAATAGATGTAATATGGCAGTTCTATGCATTTACATTTCACATTTCCCTTATCACAAAGAAAGTGGGTGGTGAGAATCTAATTTTAGCAGTATACCCCGAATATATTTATTTCAAACAACCCTTTTTGTGTTATTCTCTCAGTTTTATCATTACCCCCTGATGAACAGAAAGTTCGTGAAATGTGTCAGGGAATCGATTAAGACACAATGATTGAGCATAAAGATCCCTCCCCCCCCCCCCCCAGCCTCTTGCTGTCAGCTATTTTTGTCCACAGACTGTTCTATTGCTGGTGAATAAGAGGATCAAACAAAAGCTCTTTGGAACCAGCTCCTAGCTTCTTTCACAACTTTATTGCAATGCTATACTTTCTTACAATAGCCCTAGGAGGTCTTTGGCTGAATCAACGTTTATGTCATTGCTATTTACCTGTCATTTTCTCACATAAGTCAGTGTTCCAAATGAGAAAGGGAAATAAATCAATTCGGAAGCAAAAGGGTCATACATCTAATGTTGGAGATTCAAGCAAAAGTGTGCAGTCTATTCTCCAACTTGGTAAGAAGAACGTAGTATTGAACTGTTACATTGATGTCACCTGGGGGCTGTCTATATATGGGGAAAACCCCACGATGGGATGGCTGCGGATCTGCACTGTGTCAGTTAGATGCCACAGACGCAGCTTCGCAGCCACCATGGGTCTTTCCCACAAAGCTGCGGATTGAAAAAGTCTGGGATTTATCCCGACTTTTTTCAATCAGAGCGATGTCACTATGGCTCTTCCACCATCCAATGTCACTCTGGGGCCAATCTTGGGGCGGTCCCTGGCAGAAGGCAACTGGTGATTGGTCACCTTTCACCAGGAAGAGGGCGGGGGCGGCTCCGGTACCTGGAATGCCACCCAGAAACCCCGCCATCCCTTCTTGGTGTCAGGATTACCCAACGTCATCCCAGGAGAAGGAAACCACAGGGTTTCAGAGGGAGGTGGCACCGACCCGGCACTCTGAAGACAGCCCCACTGTCTTTCCACACACATCTAATCCTCTATGCTCTTGTGCAAATTCCATTCATCCTCTCTCTACAAGGCTGAAGCAATCAGCTTGCCAAATGTCTGCTCTCCAGGGATGGAAACAGCTCTGTGACAAGTGTGGTGGTAGATATATTCTGTCTACTGGAATTAGTGTAGGTGTTTAGTGTACCTATCAAAGTCAAAGAAAAGCACATAAAATAAAAAAACTTCTGAGTCCTTTTAGTGTTCCCCACATTGTATAGATTCTACAGAGAACTGATGGCTCATATTTTCCATTGTTCTTAGCTTGTGAACAGCAAATGTGGGGGATAATGTCGATCCCCCTTGCAGATGTGATGCTCTTTGATAACCTCCTGCCATTGGATTAATAATTTTATTTAGTCAGTCTGCTAGATTTTTATCCCATCTCTGAGTTTCTCTTTCTGCATTTCATGGAAGCCCCCCTTCCTTTGTTTTTAGATGACCCAGTTAATGGTAAAGGGTAGAGGAGTGTGGTAAGGGCCATGTATTTAGGAGTAGATCCCATTGAGATCAGTGGAACTTACTTCTGAGTAGACATGCATAGGACTGGGCTGTTAGTGTGTATGAGAGGGACCTGCAACAATGGGCATGTCTACACCTAAGGGTGTAGTGGAAAGGAGGAGGGAGAATCACAGACTTACCGGCTTCCATGATCCTCCCCCAGCATCTGTACAGCTACGTGACATTCTGGAAGGGAAGAGGGACATCCCGTGTACCATTTGTTTTAAGAGGAGCCACCTGCATGCAGTGAAAAAGTAAGTTAACCCCTGCCAAACTCCGCATCCAACCCCCCCCCCATCCTAGGGATGGCAAAATTGCGACCCCACCCCCATGGGCATGGAGCCACCCTGCACAGCTCTGTGCCTGTTTGAGAACCCGGGAGCTTGCACCACACCAGAGTTGTCCTTGGACCGCGGAAAACCCAGGAAATCCCTGGTTTCAGTTATCCCAGGGAAAGTCTGTGGTTATCCCTGGTTTACCCCGTGTTCCCCTGTACATCAAATGGATGCACAGGGACAACCTAGAGATGTCCCCGGGATAATAAATCATGTTGTCATGCCCAATGTTGCAGTGAGAAGTGCTCCTGTTCAGGCTTCCAGCCAGCCAACCATGCCCTTCTACAGAATACACTATTCCATTCCCCTTTTCTCTCAGGCTTTCCATTTCCCTCCCTCCAAATGTCAGCCAGCATTCTGCGGCAACTGAACACGCTAAATTCTCTTCGAGGTGTTTTTGGTTTCCCTTCCCGCAAAGGATTGTTTATATTTCCATAAAGCTTGCATTTCCCCCAAGCTTCGTGATAGCTTCCTGTGTGGGTGATGCCATTTTGGCTACCTAAGGATTGGCACTCAGAGAATTTAGTTTTCTCTCAGTGTATTTGACTTATTCTCCATGGTGTCATGGGAAGAGGAAGTGACTTGGCAAAATTTGCAGGAGGTGGGCAATGCTAAAAGAAGAGGAAGCGAGGAAATACTGAAATGCAGGGGAGAAAAAAAGGTTTGTTATTAGCTTTAGGTTAAGGGTTGTTCTTAACCTTTGGCATTTACAGATCTAAGATGGCACAGTCATGACAGTTGCTTGTAAATCAACAAAAGATCTCTGCTTATTGTTGGATTTATCATCTAATACATTTTTGCTGGCTGCCTTGATATTTTGATACTGCAAATTACTTATAGCTTAAAAATGCTTTCCTATGCATGACTGCTCAGAAGTAAGTCTTACTGAGTTCAATGAGATTTACTCCCAGGTAAGTGGGAAAAGGATTGCAGCCTAAATGTACAATATCTGAGATTTATTTATTTTTTCTTGAAGTGGAGTGAAGTGTTCCTCTAGGCCAAAAATACACCCACTTTCCTGGGCTGTGTGCCTGTTTAGTGAAGAGGGAATTGTTGAATCATAGCTCTTCTATAGTACAGAGGACTGAGACACAAAACACTGGATTAATGGGGGAAAGAAGCCAATTTCAGAAGCATCTAGGGAAGGACAGGAAATAATTACACTGTGATATTCTGAAAATACTAGATCTGTGATCTAATTGCATCCATAGAGTATCCTGAACACTGAAATGAGTGGAAGGGTTGTTGATTTTATGGCTATCAAAGTTATATGGTAGGGTGCAGAACACTTTTGTTATGAAGGGCTGAATTTCTCCCCACTGGGACCTCTGTGGGTTGGATGACATCAGTGGGTATGGCCACGCCAGTAGACATCATCTCCCCACCTATGTTGTCTTTCTCCATGCTGAGAGAGGCACAGAATTCTATGCCTCTTCCAACATAGAGAAAGAGTCCTGCCAATGTTGGGAGGAGCAGCCATTCTTCCCAGTACTGGCAGAGTTCCTGGCTTTGCACGATGTGCAACATTCCCATGGCGGTGGTGCAAAAGGGCTTGGCTGGTATTGGGAGGTGATAACAGATTGGAGATCTGCAAAGGGAACCCTGCTGGCCAGATTGGGCCTATGGGCAGAAGGTTACATAGAAATATACATAATTGTTGGGCCTAGCACAAGTGCTGCTGGGGCCCTGAGCTGGAATCTGATTGCAGGATAGGATCAAAATGGTTAGAACACATTTCAGGTGTGAGAAGCCCAGGGCTTGAAAGTCTAGCTCTGCCTAGTTTCTCTTTGGATGTCAGACCAAGGGAGAAGAGGGGGGCTTGTTTGGGCCAGTTTAGGGTGGGGAATGTTAAAATGGTGGGAGCCTGATTCGATCTGGCTTTCCATCTGATTACAGGCCAAAGACAAGCACCTATAGCTTTTGCCTTAGCTATATAATTTTGAGGAATTGTAACTATTAAGCTTTTGCTGTGATATCTGCTACAATAAATCTCACTGATTTTGGTGTCCCATGCATGTCAGAGTGCCAGAAAGATGGGCCATCTTCTCCCCCAGCAGGGCAACTTTGTGGTTCTGGTTTCAGCCTTGATTGGACATTGTGTCAATCACAAAGCCACATCCCTCCCTCTATATGCCATAGAGGCAAACCTCTGTATGTCTTCTCACCAGTAAATAGGGCAAGCCCTAGGATTCTTTCAGCTTCCTGGTAGAAAAAAGATCTTACTGTGATTAGCAGATGATCAGAGATAAGAATTTCTCCTGCTGAGCACTGAAAAGGCAGAGTTCATATAACATTGGGTTTAAGAGTCTATTTTGTAGGTTCATCATTGGTAGATGCATCAATTTTGTGTCTATTTTGCAACCTACAGATTTAGAGTAACAATGAAAAAAATACATGTTTTCTTTGGGCAATGCAGAAACCTATACTACAGGCTTTCTTTACATTTCTATTAAAAACAAGCTAATAAGACAGGAACAATGAACCAGTGTTTCATTCCCCAAGGTTTTGTATTGTTCTCAAAAGTGTTCTGAATGCAGTCATGGCAAATCACCTCAGCTGCATCCTTTGTCTACATACCGCCATCCACTTTTTTCCTCTTTGCAAAGCAAGTGGAGTTGAATGGCCTTCTAATGGGGGAACTGGGCTCTCTCGTGCTTTGCAGCTGACATTCCTACTGAACATTTGACAGAGCTTTCATAGACAAGTTGACAGTCTGTGCAAAGAACAGGCCACCAAGCAGATGTAACAGAAGCAAATCAAAAGGCAGTCAAAGAATGATGCTTACTGATTCCTTTGGCTGACAGATTCAGTTCCTGACATACAGCAGTGCAAGAAAACTTGTTCTCTCTGAATTCGTGTCTACCATTCCCTCCCTGGTGGCCACCACCATCATGTCATTTCCATCAAGACAGGTTTGGAAATCATGGTGAATTTAAGTAGTCCCCTGCCCTGATGCAAGGAAATGCCAAGAAATTTACTGGATGCAAACTCAGCAGAGAATGCTTGCAAGCTATCATACCAATGAAAGTATATACCACTGAGGACTTTTTACATGTATTAAAATGATATATGTCTTGATCATACACAATCAGACAGACACAGAATTTTATACATCCAAGCAAGTTGAGATATTGGAGAAACATTGTTATTGAAATTAATGACAATAGTGACTATGAGCTCCATCACACCAGTGATTTAGTGCACTCTTGCCATGCCTGGTGTGTGAATTTGCAGCACGGTACTCACATTATTATTATTATTATTATTATTATTATTATTATTATTATTATTATTATTATTATTTATTTATATAGCACCATCAATGTACATGGTGCTGTACAGAGTAAAACAGTAAATAGCAAGACCCTGCCGCATAGGCTTACAATCTAATAAAATCATAGTAAAACAATAAGGAGGGGAAGAGAATGCAAACAGGTACAGGGTAGGGTAAGCAGGCACAGGGTAGGGTAAAACTAACAGTAGAAAGTAACAGTAGAAGTCTGCACAACATCAAGTTTTAAAAGCTTTAGGAAAAAGAAAAGTTTTTAGTTGAGCTTTAAAAGCTGTGGTTGAACTTGTAGTTCTCAAATGTTCTGGAAGAGCGTTCCAGGCGTAAGGGGCAGCAGAAGAAAATGGACGAAGCCGAGCAAGGGAAGTAGAGGCCCTTGGGCAGGCGAGAAACATGGCATCAGAGGAGCGAAGAGCACGAGCGGGGCAATAGTGTGAGATGAGAGAGGAGAGATAGGAAGGAGCTAGACCGTGAAAAGCTTTGAAGGTTAACAGGAGAAGTTTATATTGGATTCTGAAGTGAATTGGAAGCCAATGAAGAGATTTCAGAAGCGGAGTAACATGGTCGGAGCGGCGAGCCAAGAAGATGATCTTTGCGGCAGAGTGGTGAACAGAAACCAACGGACTGATGTGAGAAGAAGGAAGGCCAGAGAGAAGAAGGTTGCAGTAGTCCAACCGTGAAATAACCAGTGCATGAACAAGCGTCTTGGCAGAAGAGACAGACAAAAATGATCGAATCCTGGCAATATTATACAGGAAAAATCGACAAGATTTAGCTACTGCCTCAATATGAGGAATAAAGGAGAGCGAGGAGTCGAAGATAAAGCCAAGGCTATGAGCTTCCTTGACCGGAGTAAGCGTAACATCATTGACAGTAAGAGAGAATGAGAGATGAGGAGAAGGTTTAGGAGGAAAAACAAGCAATTCAGTCTTTGCCATGTTAAGCTTCAAGCGACGATGAAGCAGCCAAGCTGAGATATCTGAAAGACATGCCGAGATACGATCGTGAACATCAGGAGAAAGTTCCGGAGATGACAGATATAGTTGTGTATCATCGGCGTACAGATGATATTGGAGGCCATGAGATTGAATAAGCTTGCCCAAGGGCAACATGTATAAGGAAAACAACAGCGGGCCAAGCACCGAGCCTTGCGGAACCCCTACTGAAAGGGGAAAGGAGGAAGACGAGCTGCCATTAGCCAACACGCTGAAAGAGCGACCCGCTAGATAGGAGGTAAACCAGTTATAGACAGAGCCACAAAATCCAAGGTCATGAAGGGAATCTAAGAGAAGATCATGATCAACCGTGTCAAAGGCTGCAGTTAGATCAAGGAGAATAAGAACGGAATAATGGCCTTTAGACTTGGCAGTAAGGAGATCATTGGTGATCTTAGTAAGGGCTGTTTCGGTGGAATGGAGAGGACGGAATCCAGATTGAAATGGATCCAAAGCAGAGTTACTAGAAAGAAAGTCAAGACAGCGAGAGTAGACCGCACGCTCCAGGATCTTTGAAACAAACGGCAACAAAGAGACAGGTCGGTAGTTAGATAGAGATAGCCTATCAAGAGTAGGTTTCTTGAGAATGGGAGAGACTGTAGCATGTTTAAAAGCAGAAGGAAATGAACCAGAGGACAGAGAAAGATTAATAATATGTAGCAAGGAAGGGAGGATAGCAGGAATAAGATTAATAAAGACGCGAGAAGGAATCGGATCACGAGAACAAGTGGAAGGCTTCGAAGAGCGCAGTATTGTAGACAGTTCATCCGCAGAGACCGAAGAAAACGCAGAGAAATTTGCAGGAGGAGCTGACAGATGAGGAACAGGAACTGGAAGAGGAGCAGAGCTGGCCAGATCAGAGCGGATAGTTTGGATTTTAGCATTGAAAAAAGAGGCAAAGTTATTAGCAGACAGAGAGGCGGGGAGAGATGGCGGATTAGGCTTCAGAAGAGAATTGAAGGACGCAAAGAGCCGCTGAGGATGCCTAGCATTTGATTGGATCAGCGTTGAGTAGTACTGCTGTTTGGCCAGTGAGATGGCAGAAGAGAAAGAGGAGAGTACAAATTTGTAATGGACAAAGTCTGCCCGGTCCCTGGTCTTACGCCAAAGGCGTTCAGCTGCCCGGGAACAAGAGCGAAGGTAGCGGAGGGAAGAGGTGAGCCACGGTTGGGGTTGAGAAGGGCGAGCTATCCGAGTTGTAGATGGAGCAAGATTATCAAGAGTTGAAGATAAGGAGGAATTAAAGAAGGAGACAGCTGAGTCCAAGGAGACAGCCGAACAGACAGAAGGAAGGGAGGAGGCTAGAGACTGGGAAAAAGCCTCATAATTGATAGATTGCAAGTCACGACAAGAGCGAGAAGCGGGACGTGAAGGAGGAGGATTATGAGTAATATTGAAAGAAACTAGGTGATGATCTGACAGCGGAAAGTGAGCAGTAGAAAAGTCCAACACAGAGCAATTCCGAGTGAGAACAAGATCCAGACAGTGTCCAAGGGAATGTGTGGGTGCATCAGACCAAAGCTTAAGATCATAAGAGGAAGATAATGAGCGAAATCGTAGAGCTGCAGCATCTTGAGGGTCATCCACATGAATGTTGAAATCACCCAGGATAAGAGTAGGACAGTTGTCAGAGAGGAAAAAGGACAGCCACGAATCAAAATCAGAGATAAATTTTGAGGACGAGCCTGGGGGGCGGTACAGAACTGCAACCCGCAGTCGCAGTGGAGCGAAGAGCCTCACCACATGTACCTCAAAGGAGGAGAAGCAATGTGAAGGTGGAATGGAAAGAGGCTGGAACTGGCACAAACTAGATAATAAAAGACCCACACCACCACCCCGACCCTCTGGGCGACTAGTGTGAGAGAAAGAGAGTCCTCCAAGAGAGAGGGCAGCAGAGATGGCAGTATCATGGGCAGGAAGCCAGGTTTCAGTAAGAGCAAGGAGGTGGAGAGACCTAGAGATAAACAAGTCCTGGATGACAGGGGCCTTAGAAGCAAGAGAGCGACAGTTCCATAAGGAACACGAAAAAGGCAGCTGAGAAGAGGGGAGACACCGGATAGGAACTAAGTTAGGAGAGACGAGATTGGAACGAGCCATAAGGAACAGATATGAGGAGAAAAGAACTGAGAGGAGACAATGAGAAGATCGTGACCTGAATCAGAAAGTGGCAGCGACCGGACCGTGGCTGGGGTTTTTCCTCCAGAGTAGAGGATCCGCTTGACCGGCTTCGCCCCACGGCTGAGAGCCACAGGCCGAGAGCCCTTGTGCTCTCGCCCTTCGGCTCGCGCCTCCAGCAAACTGGAGGCTTGAAGTACCTGAAAAGGAGGGGGGGAGGAGCAGACATGACGCTGTGCCTGTCCTGCTGACACCCCGCCTCTAACCCAGCGTTTTCTAGCATGCTTAAAGTCTGGATTATTTCCCTAAGTGCGTTTGATGCACCCTTAAGCCTCCGAGTACTCTCACATTTTCCTTTGTTGGGGGCGAGTGCTGTGACAGGAGACTTGCTGTTGGCTTGAATGGATTGCATCAGGTCCTGGCAGGGAAAAGCTATCTCTCCCAGCAGCCGGCTCCAAGCCTCAATATAAAAACCCAATCTTGCATCCCAGGCTTGAAAGCATTTTTTAAAAATTGTACAATGTCTGAATCTCTGCAGAGACAGGCTTGTACTCCCTCAATGTCCCCGAAGAGCCAGGCTAAAGAGTCGTTCCATTTTTGCCAGGCAGAAAGGTGGTCTGGTTGAAGTACTCACCTGACAGGACCTGCTTGTATATTCTTGTTCAAAAAAAGGGGGGAAGGAGAAGCCAATGAACTGGAAGGAGAAAGAGAAGGGGCAGGGTGGAGTGGAAGAGCAAAGGAGAAGTGTGGGACCATAAGCGTGATGTGCTTATACATTGGAGGTCAAAAACGTGGAGGGAAAGCAGGGGGAAAAATTACATGTGATGGAGCTCTTTGTAATACCATCAATAGCCTTGGTGATTTTTCTGGGTTACATGAATTGTCTGGATTGAGCTTAGACTCCAGTTCTAACTTGTTTTACCTGGAAGGAAGTCTCATTAAAACCAATACAGTACTTTCAAAGTTGAATATTTAAGGGTGCAATCCTGTGCAAGTTTACTCAGAAGTAAGAAGTTGAATGGGGTGTGCTCTCAGCAAACAGTAGATATGATAGCAGGTTAAGGCTGTAGTCTTATGCTCACTTGATCTCAAAGGGCTTAAATCTGAGTAGATATTAGGGGTGTGTGCTCCGTAATGAAAATCTGGGGATCCAATGGACCTCCAACGGACCTCAAAAATAGTAATGTGGTTAGGGAGGTGTTTCAAAACAATAGCCACAGTCTCCTCCCTGTCCACATTGCTTAGGGGGAGGGATTGCAAATTATAAAAGAAACACCCCGCAGCACTGCTCTTTCACAATGCGGCTGAGGCTGACTGAACATCCCGGAAATGGGAAAGCTCCATCAGCTTTCCCTAGTGCCTTCCAATTTGGGGGCATATTGAAGCCCCCCTCTGCCCCTGCTCCACTGGTCAAGCAGGGCCAGTGGCCTTCCTCTGGGCATAGGGAGGGGAGCCATGCCCACAGCACTGCCGCTGCTGCTGCTGCCAGCCTGAGACTGACCGCTGGTGGGGGGATCTACACTACTGCTTCAGAGCGCTTTAAAGAGCTTTATAACAGTTTTGACAACTGCTGGGGCCCAGGACACACTGCATATACAGTTTCCAAAATGTTTTCAAAGTGCTTTAAAGCGCTTTAAAAGCAGTTGTGTAGATCCCCCCTGGCTTGAAGGGGGTGCAGCCTCTTAAGATCTCGCGTACCTGGGATCCTTTTCCGCCAAAGAAAAATGATCCCAGGCGCTAGACTTGAGTTTTGAAGCAGAGGGTGTGGGTGGAACCTCAAGACCACCGACACCCGACTTTTTCTCCTGCACTTAAAAAGGACCAGCACCAGCAGCACCTCTCTCTTTCCCAGCATGGCCAGAGCCAGCTTTCTTTGGTGGGTTTTCTTTTCTCTGTGTGTCTGTCTGCTTTTATTTGCTTCTTGTTGTACCACCCCACACTCCCCTTTGTGTGTTATCGAGTGTGTGTGTGTGTTCTTGTTCCACACATGGGGATAGTGGACTTTGATTTTTGTAGGCAGTTTCTAGTTTCTGAAATTTCTGCAAGCTTGAGAGAAGATGAAGTGCATCTGAAGTGTGTGTGTGTGTGTGGAGTGGGGAATGGTTGGAGGGAGGACTTTTAAAAAAAATCCTAACAAGGGATGAAGGGATGTGCATCCAACTTGGCATGGCTAAAGCCCTACTTAAGATCTACCAGGGTGCCAAGTTTCATGTCTTTATCTTTAAAAATGACAGAGATGTATGCATTTTTGTTAATAATTCCCATTGACCATAATAGAATGGTTCTTCAAAAATGGAGCGGATTTCCGTTGGGTAATCTGATGGTGTAGGGAGGCAGAGCTGCCCCCAAACTCAGGCCAGGGAATTGCCTCATCAGAGCTCTGCACTAAATTTTAGGGAGGGGCAGACCTGCTCTACACTCCCTTAATAGACCTGAAGAGATTTGCAGTGTTATACATTTCTTATTCTATAGTACCACTTTCTGTCTCACCCTCATGGTACTTAACTTCCATAGCATTTTATCACCTTCATTAGGAAAATTTAAAAAAGTCATTTGGGTCTGTAGAGTCATAGCTCTCCCCTTTTCCATGTAGCCATTTTCATTGGGGAGCTTTAATATTATGTATATTACTTCACCTCCCATATTAAATAAGTGATAATTCTTCTCTTTTTGACCACATTTCTATTTCAAATGATGATATGTATATGTTCCCTCAGGCATTAAAAAGAACCACTTATTGGAAATTGCATCACTTGATTCTATTCTAGTGCCAGGTTTTCTTCATTTGAACCTTTTAAGCTTAAAATGAACAAGTATCAACATGCAAGTCTCATTTATTTCATCTACCTCTTTGGGAATTGTTCCAATTTTCTAAATGTAGAAAACTCAAGAAGACTCACAAAGGAAACCCTCTGGGAAGATGTCTTACTGTAATATCCCTTTTCAATTAGTTTTAGAAAGATAAAATAAAGAATATCAAGTAATGTTAAGAATGGGCTACAATATTTATACATTATAAGATCTTATGACCTAAAAAATGTATTATAAATGGCTTGGATCCAATGGTGTCATTTCACAAGCGGAAAGGAAAGCACTGGCAAACAGAATTCATCTCCTGTCTGCAGCATCTGTGTGTCCCTCCAAATCTGCTTCAGAGGGTTGGGGGCCGCTCCAGAGCAGATATGATGCAGTGGGAAGAGAAGATGGGGGAGTCTGGTTGCATGAGCAGGAACCCTGTGCACAAGTGGACTTCTGCCGCTCCAATGTTGGATCCAAGCCAGAGTCCCAACACTAGTTTACGAAAGCAGGGTGCAATGAGATAAAAAATTAGCTGCTATTCCCTCACTTGTTGACCGTTTTGCCCTGTGTGTACAAAATCAATGCATTCAATTTGGTATGGAAACCTGTGAGGTTTTCACTAGTGATTCTAAATTATTCTTTAGAACTTTGCATGTCTGTAAATTGAATAAAACTGATCAGAATTGTAACTTGATCTAAAAGTCATTGTCCTTGGCTTTCCATATCACATTTACATTACTCACTCTTTAGAAACTGCATATGGCCATAATAACATCGAAGAAAGTTCATGTATGTTTTTGGACCATTCATAAAACTCTGCTTTGTAGATATATTGCCATGAAGCGGCTTCCTGTTTAGCTTAAAGAATATACAGAGAAGCATCGCAAAATATGCTTGGCTTAGGCCATATAAGTCCTTGAAGGCTGATGGATACGTCCCTTTAGGCAGTTTCCTTGTGGGAATCTGTCATGGCTGGGGATGACATGATTGCTCCTAAACTGACATCCTTTCCTATTGAGAGATTAGAGCAATGAGGCAGCATGGATAACAGCAAAAGAGCAAAGGCTCAGGCAAGTCTGAGTGAACACAGCTTAGAGCATATTTTAAGATCTACTTTGTGGCAGTGATGGCAGCAAATGAGTAAAGAAAGCATACTTTTCTCCCACTATCAAGGTCCAGCAGCGTTGTTTCTGCTGCAGAAGAGGGTTTGCCTTCTGCTCCCTAGGGAACTAGAGGAACCCGCCAAGAGCCACCTGTGACTTCTTTATGAGGCATTTTGTGGATGAAATTGCTCGTTTCTGCTTTGACTTGGATGCCACTTTGGTTGCAGTTCATGTTCTTGTTTCTAAGTTCTCTTTTTGTCACATTTTCTTAGATAATTCTCATCCTGAGGCAGTGGAGAGGTCCTTGGAGAAGTGAGCCCTGTCATCTTCATTTTTAACCCTTGACCTCTTTGGTTAATTAAAGGGCCTGTTTGGTAGGGGAGGTAGGGAATGCTTCAATATGAGAGGAAGTATACTCTGCCAACTTGAAAGAGGAAATTGGTAAGACTGCTCCATAGGGCGGGGGGGGGGGGGCAGGGTAGAACCTCCTTAGATCTAACTGATGTGGGTATTCATTGTCCAGTCTCCAATGTACCATTCTTGGGCAAGGTGCTCAGATATGGGGTTGTGGCCCAGCTCCAAACATTTTTGGATGACACTAATTAATATTATATTGTATAATTTTATCTTTACACTGCCCTGAGATCCTAGTGATATAGGGTGGGATACAAATGTTTTAATAATAAATAAATAAATAAATAAATAAATAAATAAATAAATAAATAAAATCTTAACATTTAGATCCATATCAGTCTGATTTTGTGTCCAGTTTTGGGACTGAGACAGCTTTCTGATCCAATTTCTGGTCCAAAAGAGTGTGACTGTTGATTTTCCTAGATTTCTCAGAAGCTTTTGCTACTGTTAATTGCAGTATCCTACTGGATCAGCCTGCTGTGATGGAGGATAATATGAGATGCTAGTGTTAGAAAAGCTCTGCTCTACCCCATGGCTGCTCACTTATGGAATGCCTCAAGGTTGTTTCTTGTCTCCCACAGTATTTAAATATCTACATGAAACCAGAGATGGCAGCAAATTTTTCCTAAACCAACTTTAGAAAACCCTGCTTCAAAGAAGCAGCGAACTTGAAAAGCTTCCAAATTCTTCTTCCAGCTCAGACTGAAATTTGAGCTTTCCTCCAACCATATATATATATATATATATATATATATATTGGGGGGGAATGTAATTCTGCAGAGGCTAAATCCAGGGGGTGGGGAGGCCCCCACCCCATGGTGAGGACTAGAAGATGAAGGGCCTCTTCTCCATTTCTTAGATTTAGCTCCTGCTGGGTCCCCAGCCTCCCTGCCAGATAATGGACTAAGTTCACTAGCTCCCAGATGGCTTCTTGTCCTATTTATTCTTTTAATTATTAATTACTGAACATATTTCATTATATGCATTATATTTCATTCTAAGGAGAACAAAAGAGAGAGAAAATTACATTGCTAGCATAGGCATATACTCAACAAACTAAAACTAGTAAAAATCTAACTAAAAAACAGAATACTTTACTTTCTTTTTTAAAACTAGTCTGTTATCTGTGGTCCTTCTACATTTTTCCATTTAAAAGTCACTTCTATTCTTGCTGTAACAATTAAACTATATACCAAACTACCTGTGACAAACCTGTATGTCTGCATCTCCAACCCTGCAAGTTAGGACAGGCTGCAAGATACCTTTCCTCTATATTTTCAGAGGTAGGCTGCCAACGCCCAGGTATCTTATATTATATATATAATTCAAAGACTGGAGTTAATTTGTCATCACTTTTTGACTGTCTTCCTGTTGACTGATTCCCATGAAACATACTTCATTGGAAAGGCCTTGACATGCACATTCCATGAATAAAAACAGTTTTCACTCTAATTCAAAGTTGGGAGTTTATTTATGTCCATAAAGCTTCTTTTTCTTTTTTAAAAAACAGGCTATCTTCTATAACAAAGTACCATAAAGTTCTATTTTTATATCAAAAATGTCAAGTATAATTAAACAAATACAATTAATTGCAAATTGGAGCAAAATAAAATATGAATACAAAAAAAGTTTCTGTATGCCTTTATAAACACAGGGACAAGCCAAAGAACAATGATATGCCTGTAACATATGGCCTGTAAACAAATCATGAAGGGATTAAGTAAAAATTGCTAAGAATGGAAGTGTCTAGCTTTCGAACTTACACCTTTATGATCACAGGTGCAGGCCAAAGTACAATGATACGTGAATTACATGTGGCCTCTAAACAAATTAGGGACAGACTGTGGACCAAGTTGCATCTATCTGCCTACATCTGTCTTCTGCTATGGACAACTCTATGTTGCCATGGTTCATGTGGACACATTGACAAACCTCAAGATTCAAGTTGTTGATGGACCAGAATAAGGATGTTACAGTGCCTGGAGTTTACTCCAAGAACATTGTATTTAAGGTTGTTTTGTAAAGACAAAAGATGTAACACTTTTAATGTTCCAACAAACACAGTTACCTAAGTTAAACCTTTTGTTAGGTTGCTTTTTCATTGCAAACTGTGTTCATGGTTAATAAATAGTTATTAATAACTATTAAGTAGTTATTAATAAGACTTATTTAATGTTTAATAACTGCAAACATGGGAACCTAAACTTATGCCTTTTATATATGGGGAAGGATAGGCTATCTTTTCCAGATAATTCTTTGAATGCTTTCAATGGTCTGCATGTATCTATCAAACTGTCCAGCACATGGGTGAGGCCACCTTTAGGCAAAGAACCAAATCAATCCATGTTTCCAATTCAGTATATTAAAAAATGAAGCAGATGTCCAGAAAGAGCTGCTTTTAAAAATAAAATGAACATAAAAATTAGCTAACTAAAATTTCTAAGGTTCTTAAGAATAATACGTCAAAGCAGCTATTAGGTGGAGGAAGGGCTGAGGCCCACCTGAGCTCCGAGCCTGGCTTGGTCTTGTTTTGAGTCTTTGCCAGCCAGCTGCAAGCAAATAAAATACTTCAAAGCCCTAAAGGCTTGGCAGCTCCCAGAGAGGGGAATTCAAATTGACCAATCATTAGTCTGGGAAGACCTGATATTGCATCCTGCAGGTGATTTATACACTACCTATTTAGCATAAGGCTGGAATGTGTATAAATATAAATGTTGGTGTCTAACACAGCTTGGCTATGACTTGGCATGTCCTTTGTTGAAAGACAATTCCAGAAAGGGGTGAGGGTAGGTTGGAATTGTTACATTACCTGACTACTCAAATTGTTACCAGAGGCCCTGCTCCATGTTCCTTCACCATCAAGGGCGAGATTAATATGTGCAAGAGAAAGGGCTTCTCATTGGTGGTACCCAGTCTTTGGAAATCCCTCTATAAAGCAACTCATCTGAGTTCTTCTGTTTGATTTTTTTTATAGCTCAAGTTGATCTATAGCCATGTATTGTCTTTAAGTTTCAGGTTGATTGCAGATATCCTTTTTTTCATCCTCTCAACAATCTTGTGGGGCCTATCATCCTTACTTCCATTTTCAGAGACCTACCTGCCCAAGTTCACTAATAAGTCCATAAGTGACCAGTGACTGGAGAAGTGGCATCAAGTTGACTGAAGGAGTGACATCAAACAACCATGTTGGCAGATCTGCAAATACGTTTCAACGTTTGTGTAAGGAATTTAGCTAATGAATAAAATTTGCAGCATCCCCCCAAATAAACAAAAATGGAACTATCCTTAAAGAAGGTGCATCTGTCTATTCACAATGCATCCTAAAGTTAACCAGGAGTTTAATGCATCAGACTGGTATGTAGCCCACCTACTTCATACAAATAGAGAGCAAAATCCAAAGAAAGCACCACCCCTTTTAAAATATAATTATAAACATCTAGAATTTTTCTGCCTGTAGCAACAATATGACTCCTAGTAGTCTCATTCTTTGAATGTTTAAGTTTACGTAGCCTTTGGATACATAAATACTTTCCAGCCAGTTCTTCGAGCTATTCAACAGCTGCTCTTTCATTACCCAATCCAGGATCAACAGAACTTTTGTCATATATATATATATATATATATATATATATATATATATATAAATAATAATAATAATCTATTTATTTGTTACCCGCCTCTCCCTCTGGATTTGGGGGGGGGGTACAACACAAATAAAAACACCATAAAATACATATAACTAATTCAAACATTTTAAACCAGTGCATCATATATAGATAGATAGATAGATAGATAGTATAGTTATGGTTATTATTGAAACATAACAAAACCCGCACATCCAGAATTCCACATCTTTGCTTGAAAACTGAATAAGAAAAAAAAAGACACTGTTGGCTATTCTGAATTTAGTCATTGGATCATTAAAGAGAGCATTTCCTGAACAAATTTAGATATATCTGTAGCATTCCTCCCACTCTCACCTTTACAAGATTTGGCTGTCAGCAATGAACTAGGAGAGGGAGTGGGGTGTTACAGTTTCCCTTAAGTAAAAATGTAATACTGTGTTTATAGCTAGAACATATCGGGATGAGCTTCAGAATGGCATACCTAAAGTAGGTCATATGAAGTGCACATTATTATAAAATTGATGGAATGACATGCCATAGTAATAGATCTCATATCAGCAGGGAGAGAGGAAGCCTTAGAGCTGTGAAAACAGCAGGCAGGGCCTTTAAAATGTGTTAACCCCTTATTGCATCACATACTGCTGCTATACAGCCCTAACCCAATTAAACGAGGATTGGCAGGAGCTCTTGGTATGTCCTGTCCAAATGAACGGAAAAGAAACAGGAGCACTGTTCAATGGAGTGAGTCTTGTAACAGTGTCATTCAGGACCAGCCCTACCATTAGGCAGAGTGAAGCAGTCACCCTGGGTGGCAGAGACTGGGAGGCAGCAGCAAGGTGATGGAGGAGAGAGCTGTGTGCCATGCGGCCTGACTTGTGCTCTGTAAACTAACCTGAGGCCTTCAGGCATGGTGCTGTCCATTTGCCAGTGCTGAAGAAAGTTTCAACAGCCAAGCCAGTTGGCTTTTTGTATATGGGATGGGTGGGGACACCATCTTGATCTTTGCCTCAAGCAACAAAATGTCTTGACAGGCCCTAATGTAACTTCAGCCCATATTTGGACCTCCTGATTCTGAACTCCTTTTGCTGGACTCACAGCATAATCTTTATGTTTTGTCTCCTTTGAAAGTGTACTCAGTCTAGTGGATGATAACATGGAAACTAAGTCCTTCAGGAATAAGTGTCTTTCCTCCTCTCTGTTGAAATCTGAAATTATAGAAGCCTGGTATGCACCAGATGGAGCTAAATAAATGTTAAACTCAGAGCCCTGATTGGCAGGGTGGTAGCGGTGCAGAAGAGAATAGTGGGACAGTTGGCTGGGGGATGCTGGAAATTGTAGTACTTATTTCTGACTAAACATGAATAGGATTGTGACCTTAGTCTTGATCTTGATGTGAGACTTAGTCAAGTGATTTATCAGAGTCCCATATGTATGTAAGCAAAACCGTAGATGGCTGAATATTGTTTATTCCAACACTTCATACTTTATGGTGTATGTGATTAATCACCCAATTCACAAGTTATTGTTTCTGCTCTCTGTCAGAATGGCAGGTTTGGAAACAAGCAAACAATGGTGGGGGGTGGGGAGAGACAGAGAGGGATGGGGGAGGGAGAGAGAGAGAGAGAATAGCATACAAGCACACTTCTGGTATGAATGCTTGCTCAAAAGCCATTTCTGCTCAAATTCACAAAAATCCAGGGATGCCCAATTGCTGTGAAAAGTGATATTATTGACATCCTATCATAAGCTAAATTAAAATTATAAATGTGCCAATTATGTCAAGCAAACATACCCATTGTTTTTATAAAATATGCATTCACTTTATCAAAATAAAGTTGCCTCCTATTAAAATATATGGGGTAATCCAGAGCACCAGTTTAATTTGATTAGAATTGGCCATGCCCACAATGCCCACATGAGTAAAATGAGTAAATTGACCAAACATTACATGTGAACGAATTCTGAGATAGCTGTTTTGGAGTGTTTCCACAATTGTTCCTTCAGCTTTGTTTACACAGAGAAGTTAATTATGGGCCTATGGATTTAATCCATTATTTGTTAAAATAAAATAGAATTGATCAGCATCTAATTGGCATTCTCAAACTGTCACTTCCGAAGGGATGAGTCTGCCTTGGCATGTTGTCATGATGGACACAGGTGCTTGCTGATTCCGCAGTAAATTTCTACAAGAAGCATTTTATAAGCCAGCACTTTTAATCACAATGGGGTTTGGCAATGATGTCAGAATTAGATAGGCTGAGCTGAGGAGTAGGAAGCAAGGTCAAATGTTTCACTCAATCAACTGATGCTCATTTTCTCATAGATAGATCGATAGATAGGTTGATAGAAAGAGTAACAACAGATATTTTTTAAAAAAATTAGCAAAACGATTCAGCTTTGAAAACTTTGAAAACATACCATTCAGTACATGTGCTGTTACATATTACGTGTGTGTGTGTGTGTGTGTGTGTGTGTGTGTGTGTGAGTGTGTGTGAGAGAGAGAGAGAGAGAGAGAGAGTTCTAACACTATTGCATATATTATCTGCAGTAAAGACTGAAAATTCAACTCCCAAATTTTCAGTTATCTCTCTCATCGCCTAAGCTATTCCAGAACAAATCTGAAGATAGCTATAGGCAGCAATGTTTTAAAGATGAAAAAGTAAGCTGGGCGAAGACAGGCATCATTCTTATTTTTCTTACCCCAGGGGTGTTGTCAGGCCCCTAGAAGACAAATCTGAAAAAAAAAAACCCTGCATATGCTAATTTATATCTATGCATGCAAATTCAGAAATAACTACTAGGAATTATTTAAATTTCACAGACGGCAAAGCCAGCCAATTAATTGCTCATCCAAATCATCCTAAATAAAAGTATCCTTTGGTACCATTAGAAGTTTATATCTAAGTTTAATTGGCAAGTGGAGTGTTACATGGGGTGGAGGTGGGGTGGGTGGGTCATAGTGCATAGGGAGGGGGGGTTAACCCTTTCCTTCCAAACTGAAACCCACTCACTCCTGCATGGCAATTAAGTTTAGAACAAACCTTCCAATGGCATCACCCCCCTAAATTTCATTGCCGTGTGTGTATGAGTGTGTGTGTGTGTGTGTGTGTGTGTGTGTGTGTAGGAGTGAACTAGGGTTGTTGCAATACATGGGGAGGGCAGGATTAATCCTTCCCTCCTCAGTTGTGATTCTTCCTGAAAATTGCCCCACCACTTTTCTGGCAATTAAGCTTATTAAAATACCTTGCATTAGTACTCTTGGAAATAGTTCTGGGGTCCTGGAAACTAGATTTAGGCCCAGGGCCCCCTAGAGCCAGACGTAGCAATGCCCCTGGCTACTGCTTTTGCCTCTGAATCATTATTCAGAAAAACTCTGTTGTAAGTGAAGCCACTTCCTCATTAGTCAATCTCATACATTGTTGGAGACATCTGTGTAAAGGAAATCACACAGCATGGCCCCATGATTTGGTGCTCACAGCACCAATGTCACCTTTCCATGTGTATTGGTAAGGAACTATCCAAGGTGCTGAAACTGATACCGACCATGGGCTGAGCACCTTGGATAGCACCTTTAGAGTTCTGTCTGGTTCTGACTAAAACCCAGAATGGAATCACAGCCCCACTGAAATCGGAGAAACCAGTGTCCACTGAATCTGGGGCAAACGTTGGAGTTGTACCTTATTTTGCTAATTGCCATTTCTCTGACTGCAGGATCACAGTGGCAAAACAAGGAAAAATTGAGGAATATTCTTTTCTTTTTTGTGTCCAATTAGACAGTTGTTTCCCCCTCCTTTACTATTCGGTCTTTTATCAATTCTGTCTTCCAACCAGTTTCTGTAGCTACATCTGAACTGCAACACCTGTTGTGAACTGTATGAATAAGTAACAGTGAATGAGTTTCTGGTAGTTTATAGTATTTTGGAAATATGTCTTTATTTTGCTTGATAGCCCACCTTATCGCAAGGGCTCAGGACATGGAGAAAATATGATTGCGATTTCCTAAACTGTTAGGAATTCAAAGCCGCAGCATAAGCCCTTAAAATGGCACTGAATAGTTGAGCGACTGGAGTAGTTGTTAAAATAATTGCTTCTATTCACTTCCCAGTGGCTTGCTTTAAAAAATCAACAGTTTTGTACAATAGGTAAGGCTGAGAGCAATCTTTCTTGTTTAAGATATATTGCCAATCAATGCAATTCTTATCAAAACGAGCAAAATCGATAAGTGCTGATTAAGAAGAGGGAGGAAATGTTGACAATTTATGATGTAGTTTCGCTGCACTCTTGCACACCCACCTCTCCTGATTTGATTTAGCACTGTAATTGTGGGTATAAAGTCCCTGTAAACTCTTGCACAATACTGGCCTTTTAGGAAGCTTCCTCTTTATACTTTTCTGTTTATCACAGTTTACAAATACTATGTAATCGTTCACTTCATAAGTGCTATGCCATTGTTGGTTATGCAGAACATCTAATTGTGAAAGCATTTTCACAATTCCATGTACAAAAGCCAACTGGACAGATAGTTGGAGCTTTCTCCAATGTTTGCAATGTGACAGCATCATCCACCACACCGGAAGGCAACAGCTTAGCTTAGGGGAGGCTGCATGGCTCACAGCAGTCCCTTCCAACATCTTGTTGCCAAGTCCCAGCATCTGCCTCCTGAGGCAACCATCCCACTTTGCCTAATAAGAGGGCCGGCCTTGCTCTGCATCATGCACATTTATGACACTACATTCATCATCAAAGGATAAATCATTGATTCAGCATATAGTGTTTCATTTATGCCATATAAACTTTCATAATGAGTGCCTAAAAGCATTTGTTTTTAGAGAGCTTTTCAGAAGTTCATTTCACATTCTTGATTCCCCTTCCCCAACAGGCCATATATTTGAAAAAGAAGAGGTTAGTGAAGCAAAGGCCAATGTGGGATGCTACCTGTGCCAGGTGTCACTGAAGCTCAAGGTTCTAACATATGGAAAAACAGGAAGGATTGTCCTGAGGCAATGAGTGAGTGATCCAACAGACAGTGGGAGTGAGCTGCAGTCTGGCTCTTTTATTAAATAACACTGAGGAAGCACACTGGTGATATATTGAAAACTAAGGCCAAGCAACAGAGATGAAAGGAATTGGAGTAGATATTAAGGAGGATGAAACTAACATATATTTTCCTTTATATTTTACTGATTTGCTAGTTTTAATAATTTGTTTGTTGCTCTGCTCCTTCCGTATCCATATATATGTTATCATGTTTCCTTTAATTTAACCTCTGTCTGGTTTGTTTCCAACTCTCTTCTTCTGTACTTTTCCATATCTTTCTACCAGTGGGGCCCTTAGGTTTAGACTGGATCGAATAGTCTTATGTTCACACATTAAATAGACACAGTTCTATTCATAAAAATACAACTTCCCACAATCTTGTACGAGCCACCACCATTCACCCACCTCTATGCTTGCAGCTCCTTTCTCTTAAAACCAAAGATGAAAGTGCACACGCCCTTCCCCCCACCAAGTCCAGGAATTTATGCAAATTGTTTCATTTTTTAAAAATAATAACCGGGTCCTGTGATTTGCACAAATGGGCTCATGTTGTATGCCCCCTATTTTTTCAGTGATTTGCACAAATAGGATCATTTGTTCTGAGTCTTTAAATTTGCAGAAACAGTACTTATTTTTTGCAGTCTTGCACAAATATCCCCTCGTAATTATTGCTACTTTCTACTACCCCACTCCCCAACATTCTTGTGAATACCTGACAGCTTGTCTGTTCTCTGACTCAGAGCTTTAAATCCCTTATCGATCTGATGCAGAATTGGGGTAGGGGGTGCAGAGTTTTGTTTGGGAAATGCAGAAGTGGAAGATGAAATTGACAAGTTCTTTGACAAGTACTGAATATGGTCTGCTGGGCTAAAGGAAGTGGTGTGTGGAGGGGAATGAAACTGACAAGTATATTTACAAGGGCTAAGTAGCAAACTGGCAGACTTGAGCAAGACCCTGATTTTTTAGTTAAAAACAAAACAAAATTATGATCCCATTTGCACAAATTGCCACCATTAAAAAACAACCCAAAATCGGTGTATTTGACTTGCTACAAACTGAGTCGATGCCAGCAGGGCGAAATGGAACGAAATCTGCTAGGACTAACCCATAAAATCCGTCAGGGTTTCACTACAAAGTGGAATTCCAATGCATCCCAAGTATTAGTTCACTTACTTGAAAATGTGGTAAGCCAACCCTGCTTCATTTGGGGACACACACCCCTTGCTCATTCTGCTAAGTGGAGCCCTGGACCTCTCCCCCAAGGTTCGGACTTGGGTGCACCAGTGGTTCTACTAAAGTCAACTCTGAATTGATGGATGCTGATTTCAGGAATCTATGGAGATGCCTCAGTAATGGTGTGTGCTCTGCATAAAGCAATGGCAATATGAGCTGCATCATCTGTGGATAGTTTCAGAAGAACCACTGAGTTAGACCCTTAGACCATTCATGTGAATGCTCTGGGAAGTCACGCAGGTAAGAGATGATCACAGTTTATCACCTTCTGGCTCTTTCCATATTTCAAAGGAATTCTACAGTGTGATGAGCTGTAATTTCACAGCTTAGCCGGTAATGTGTCAGAACATTCATGACACCCCCTCTTCCAGTGACTGCATCTTCACCAACTCATCATCTCTGAACCAGTAACTAAATGTCATTTTCCTGACTGCTAAGTAAAACATTAAAGAATAAGTTTGGTCGCAATGGAATGGAATAGCACCCAGTTTTACTAACCAGTCATCTCACTGCTCTGGCAAGTCAATGTAATGGGGAAGGGGTTCAAATGTGACCAAGTGCCCTGAAACAACAAAAAACTGGAGTCACCCAGTGGAGGCTGGTGGCTCTGATGTCAGTGGCACATTGAATTTTCTCTGGGTTTCAGTCAGAATCAGTCAGAAGTCTAAAGAAGCTACCCAAGGTGCAGAGCACCTTGGATAGTTCCTTTAGAGAGGTCTGACTGGTTCTGACTGAAACCCAGAGCGGATTCAATGCCCCACTGACATCAGAGCCACCAAATTCCACTGGCATTAAACAAACAAACCTGCTATCTTTGTTTTTTTGTTTAACATTCAGCTTCAGGAAGAGTTCTCTGAAACTCAAAGGTGATCTCAGCCATTTGTGACTTTTAGCTGGCCTGGTAAAGCTTAGGGATGTCCAATGCTGGGAACTCCTTTAGAGATCTGACTGGTTCCAACTGAAACTCGGAACGGATTCACCACCCCACCGACATTAGAGCCGTGCCTCAGCTGAGATTTACATTGTAATCCTGTACCCACTTTCCCGGGATAAAGCCCCCATTGAATTCAATGGTGAATTACTTTTGAGAAGACATACATAGGATTGAACTGTAAATTGTTAAACATTGTTAAACCTTGAATAGATCCTTTAGAAATATGGTTGGTTCTGACTGAAACCCAAAGGAGATTCATAGCCCCCAATGACATTGGAGCCTCCCGCCTCCCCCGGGGGTCACAACAGTGCATTGGAAGTGACCTGCACATTTTGACAGTGCCGGTCAAGCTTTTAAATCCATGCTTTGGAAATGAGCTGAAATCCCATGTGCTGGGTGTGCTTGTAATCTGAGGATGCTGAAAGGAAGGAATAGAAGACCACATACAACTGCATTGCGAAAATTGTATGCAGATTCAAGCCAGCACAGTATCGGATGGAAACAAACTAACCTGCAGTGCAGACGTGGCCTAAGATCAAGAATTCATTCTTCATGTTGGATTATCCCCAGTACTTTCCTCAGAGCATACTTCTATATAACAGTAATATAACTGATGGCTGTATGCCACATTGCAGAGATCTTTTAAGTCACAGTTGGCTCAGGGGGCTATAAATATGGGACAAAACACAGTAGGATCCTGGCTCCACTGAATTCACTGACGCCAAGATCTTACTTACAAGAATCCAGGAATATATGGCTGCAAAGGCCAAGTGGTCTTTAAATGAAAAAAGAAAAACTAGTTGGGGAGAGTTCTTTGAGACATTTGCTTAAATCCCCCTTCTTGACTTTCTCCAAGATTGTATGTGAAGCAAACTAATGATGGGAGATAGACAGGTGCTACTTACGGAGCAATCCTATGAGGTTGCGGGAGGGAGAATCTGTGGGTTGCACTGGCCAGGGCAGGAGGTAGGGCCAGATTTCCCAGGGTTTTCCCCCTCCTGTTTTGCCTTAAAAAGAATCCCCTCCCATTGGTGCTCTTGTATTTTTTCATTCCAGTCAGACGTATACTGGGGAAACAGGAGTGTTTTTGAAGCATGTGGATCTAAGCCTTCCTTTGATCTATCCCTGACATGCCCCCTTCTCCCCATCCTGCCATAGGATTCTGTCTCCTCAACAAGAGGCCTCTGGTGGCAGATCCCTTTTTCTGCCCTCACACCTTCCTCCCTACCCATAGAGAGGCAGATCTGCAATCTGCTAAGTCAGGGGTGGGCAGAAGGTAGAGCTTCAGACTTCCCAGCAACTCCCTGCCAGCATAGCAACTGGTGGTCAGGAATGCTGGGAATTGAAGTCCAAAACATCTGGAGATCTGCTTTCTGCCTGTGCCTAGAGGCTATCCAGGCACAATAGGCTTGCAGCCTTAGTGGCTGTCATGAACATACTGCACGGACCTGGGTCTCCAACCTGCTGCCCATGGGCATCTCTTTTGACACCCACCAGGCTCTCTGTCCCTCCTGATTTTTATTTTATTTTGCAAATCCTTTTAATTTACTTATTTTTAAAATGTTTTCAAATGGGAGATTCGCATGCTGCAAAGTGAAGTGTTGCACACCAGCATTGTCGGTATTTGAATTCTTAAGAGTTGTTTTGTGAATTGGATCTCAGACTCCTTGTACTTAAATTCTTGGGCAAACAACACTTTTCTCTTCTTTTTTTTCTCTTTTGGTCTTTCTTGTTTTCTTTCTGGTAAATGAATGTTTTGCAACTGGCCATGCCCACCATAGCAGCCATTTTATGAATGGGCAAACCCCATGGCAGCCATTTAATGTCAGTGCCCACAGGTCTTTCAAATTCCAAATGTGTCCATTGACCCAAAGGGCTTGGAGACCCCCTGACATAGAAAAACATAGCATCCAGGCTAATTTTCTGACGGTATAGCCACCCCTGAACTAGAAGGTTGTGGGTGTGCTATGCAGAATAAGGGCAAGTATAACTTCATTATACTTATTATTACAACACAATGGATTGAAGACTTAACAACATTAGCAACATTTGAAAGAGTGGTATACAGGCACTGTTTATGACTGGACTTACACTCAGACATTTGGTCTGCCTTCACAGACATTTATGTGTAATTTATGCTACTTCCCCCTTTTTCATTTAGGATATTGAGATATTTGAAACTGAGGCTTTTGAAGTATGTAGTGCATATGTCAATTTTTTAATTATTTTTTTATTTAATGGTTTTTATTTTGTTAAAATTAACAATAAAAATGATTTAAAAAGTAAAACATCTTTATATGTGAAAATGTAGGAGATAAAAAACATGGATTTTGCACATCTCATTAGGAGACTTCATATGCCTGTTATTCATGGAGTTTATGGAAGTTGGAAAAATCCAATGAGTTCAATTTTCAGAATCCAATGAGTTCAATTTTCTATGAACTTGACCTGCAGATTCTGCTGTGGGTTGGCTTTTCTCAAGTCAAGTGGATTCCACGGACTTGAGGACCATTTTATTTTATTTTCTGAAATTTTACACAAATTTGGTCAAAGAAAAATAGTTAAAACAAAAAAAAACAAAAAAAAAAGCCCAGCTTAAAATGTGCACTTCCCCCATAGGCTAAAACATGAAAATGTGCACTTTAGAGGAATTTGTGCATTTTCACAAGTGTGCAAATTTGCATAAATTCAGGAAATTTGTAAAAATCTGATTCCATCAGTGAGTGGCCGATCGAATGGAAGGCACCAACAGACCATGAAATGCAGATGGAATGGATGTTACAAAATTCGTGCATCCCTAATGGAGATCACACCTTTGCATTTAATGGAATGACTTTCTGTGTGCCTTTGCAATCCTCCAAACTGCCTTCGTCCATCTCAGGCTTCATGTCCTAGCCTGCTTTCCCTTACCCAATTCTAGCACATGGTCTCGTCTTTCTTCAGTACCTTTATCCAATTTTAACCTTCCTTGTAGCTTCATTAGCCTGCTTATCCAATTTATCCTATCCTCATAAGCCTGTGCAATGAATAGAGGCTGGTGCTTCCTTCCTAGCCTTCTTGCATGTTGCAGTCTACTCATCTCCTCTTCTTTATGTGCTTCACATGCCCATTTAAAGGTTCGTCCATCACTGGCCCCCTAGTGAAGTCCACCTCACTGGCACCATGGTTGTGCTGCTTTTTCTTGTAATTTGGCTTCCCATGATCCCAATCATCACTTTATTCCCTCTTTGGCACTATTTCCCCATCTGATCCACACTGGTGTGGGTCTTGTGCTAAAAGAAGTAATACCAAAAAGAGCATTTTCAAGATCCATCCTGGGAATGAGGCATTGTGGGCGCAGGGCTTGAGCATCAGCAAAGCCAAGGTGCCAGAGGATTCTGTCTAGATGAGAGATTAAGCCAGAGAGACAAACTGAAGTAAAGGACAAAGTCAGTGGCATGATACAAGCCAGGGGCCAAAAGCAGGACATCGGGCTGCAAGAGGAGAAATGGGTGGTAAAAGCAGGAGGGGTGGAATCAGGACATTTGCATCAGGAAAAGGAGAAACTAAGGCAGGAGTGAAGGCTTTGGCAATACAGGATTGAGTAGAAAGCAGCGGTGGCTGGTGGCTCCAAAGTCAGTGGGTGGTGAATCCGCTCCTGGTTTCAATCAGAACCTCTAACAGAGCTATCTGAAATGCTTCGGTAGATATTCGGATTATTTAAAGGCCCAGTGAAGATCTTAATTTCTAAGCAGGCATACATCAGTGGAACACACTGGGTAAATCCTGGGAGGTAAAGAATTCCAATAGTAGGGATTAGCAAGAGAAAAAAAGGCACAGCCAGATAGTGGGGTGTGTGATTCTGGGTTTACGGGGGACAAAGGGAAGCAGAAGAATGAAAAGAGCCTGACAAGGAAGAGCAGAGGAAAGGGCCTTTTACCTGACAGAGGATTTGTCCAGCTAGCCTGGTATTGCCTACCCTGATTGGCAGGAGTTCTCCTAGGTCTCAGATAATTTCTTATCGACTGCTTCCTGATTCTTTTTATCTACACTGTCAGGGATGGACTCTGAGACCTTCTGCACATAAAGCACATACCTCCAGTATCAGAGGCAGTAAGCCTATATACACCAGTGGCTGGGGAACATAGGTGGAAGGGTGCTGTTGCACTGCGTCCTGCTTGTGGGTCCCTGCCTGGATTGATCAGCTTTGCTTGTTGGTGGAAGGACAACAGAGAGGGGACCAACTGAGCCTCCTTTGGCATGAAGTTCTACAGCCTCTGAGAAGCTAGCAGTGGATGCTAGTGGCTCTTATTTTAGTGGGGTGGCTCTGGGTTACAGTCAGAACCGCTCAGAACTCTAAATGAGCTATCCAAGGTGCTGAATTCATGGTGGGTCTAGCATTCAGCACTTTGGATAGCTTCTTCAGAGTTCTGCCTGGTTCTGACTGAAACCCAGGCCACAGCTAGACCTAAGGTTTATCCCGGCATCATCCAGGGTTCGCCCCTGCCTGAGCACTGGATCCCCTGTGTGTCACCTAGATGAACAGGTTTGACCCCTGGACAATCCAGGGATAAACCTTAGGTCTAGCTATGGCCCCAGAGAGCATACGCTGTCCCACTGAAATGGGAGCCACCAGCTCCACTGCATTCTAGCACTTTGCTGAAGGGGTTGGGTGCTGTTTATTTCTTTTAGATTTTTTTTGAGTTTTTAATTGTGATTTTGATATGTATGTTCTTAAATTGTATTTTAATTACAATTTTGTTTTTAATCTGTATTTTTGTGTTAGCCAGCTTGAGCACTGTTTTTGGTGAAAGGCAAATTAATTAAACAAAGACATTAATGATGGGAATTGCAATCCAACAACATCTGGAGGGCCACCCATTCCCCATCCCTGTCCTATGCAGAAGTGATTTCTGAGAACGTGAAACCCGTGTGACTTCTCAGAAGTTGCTTCTGGGTAAGATGTTGTGTGAATAGTGCATTTAGACCAACAGCAAATATGAGCAAATAAAAGCAGCTGAAGTCATGTTCTATATAAAAGTCAATGAAGACATGATATAGCAAGTGATTATGTTATTAACAATTATAGCAGAATAAGTTACTAAAATGAAGATAAATGCTAAAATGAATTCTATCCTAATTTTATTTGGACAAATCAATAGCTTCTGAAATAGGAGCTTTATAGTGGAAATGCCTTTTGGAGTCTTTTGATTGGAACAGAAAGAAACAATTACATAAATGTTTCCATTAAATGGGTGTTAATAGAGAAAAACTACAGAATTTGCAACAAATTTGCATTGTACACTGGCAGAGTAATGGGATGAAGAGCTCTTCCAGTTCCTACAAACTGCTTTGATAATTTGAGCAGAGGACGAGTTTGCCTTTAATAGCATATAGGACAGGTGCAAAGTGAGCCATATCATGAGGTTACTTATTTATAATTTCCTGCCAGAGTTGACTTCCTCGCAAAAAAGCAAGTGTTGAAATTAGGTCTTCCAAGAATAGCATTTATACATTATTTAATCCCCTTGGACATGACTATCAGACTAGTACAGTAGAGATTTAGTGATATACCCAAGAAAGCATGTTTAGTGAGCTTTACTAGAAAATCACAAACTAAAGTATTCAGGGGGTTATCCTAGGCCACTTACTTGCAGTAATCCCCATTGAATGAATATAGTAGGAGTTATTTCTGAATAAAGGTGCATAGGATTGCATAAAGGTGCTTAGTCAATGCACTAAGATGAGCATCTGATTTTTATACTACAGATTTGATATGCAAACTGGAATAGCCATGGTTTAATTTTATTCATTACATTTATAATCTGCTATTGCTCTAAAGAGCTACCATCTTCCATCGAGGGTAGAAGACATTTTTTTAAAGAATGATCAAACAATCCTTCAATCAGCGGGGGTATCCAAACAATATATATATATATATATATATATATATATATATATATATATATATGGAACATTTACGGGGTGCATTTTTTCACACTGGGCTTCTCTGTACTTTCATGATTAGGTTTTATTTATTTATTTATTTATTTATTTATTACATTTTTATACCGCCCAATAGCCGAAGCTCTCTGGGCGGTTCACAAAAATTAAAACCACAGTAAAACACCCAACAGGTTAAAACACAATTATGAAATACAATATAAAAAGCGCAACCAGGATAAAACCACACAGCAAAGTTGATATAAGATTAAAATACAGAGTTAAAACAGTAAAATTTAAATTTAAGTTAAAATTAAGTGTTAAAATACTGAGTGAATAAAAAGGTCTTCAGCTGGCGACGAAAGCAGTACAGTGTAGGCGCCAGGCGGACCCATTTCTGCAGGAAATGGGTTAATGAGTCTGCTTCCTGTAAAAATTCAGGAATTGCATACTGTGGAGGAAAGAACTATCCTCATTTTTCTTTCTTTTTGTATTTAGTTTGGGATTTGGATATTATAGGGCTAAATTTTTGTGTGCATGGACAGTAGACTGAACAGGTACACAGTTCACCTGTTCACAATCTTCATCACTACAATGAGATGCACTGCATTTCTATTTAAATTTTAGTAACTATTTCAAAATTTGCAACTACACATTGACACATGCACATTTTATACAAACCTGTGTCTTATTTTGTTCTCTTTTTTGGTGATGCAAGTCACCACCGTACTTGCAATCAACATCACATGTACATATAACTTGACTTTGCAGAAGTCAAGTAGCTATAAATGAGGTTAGTTTAAACTCAGCTAGCATATCTCAGTATGTCCTTATGAATTAAAAGGGACTCAACTCCTAGCATCCATTTTTCATGCCATGCAGCACTAGACGATAATTTTATTTCATTTCATTTATTACATTTCTGACTGCCCAATAGCCAAATCTGTCTGAGCTGTTTACAAGGATTAAAAACACTAAAAATACAGTTGTATGCATAATATAAAAACAGTTTAGCTACAAACATATAAACAGAGCAGACACACATACACACATATTCAAACAATATCCCATTCCCTGATTAAAAATGCATTATGTGCTGCCAAATGTCTGGGAGTAGAGGAAGGTCTTGATTTGGCACTGAAAAATTAACAATGTTGGTGCCAGGAGGCCTTGCTGAGGAATTCATTCCACAATGGGGGTGGGGGCACTACCAAGAAGGCCCTCTCTCTTGTTGCCCCCCTCTGAGCCTCCTTCAAAGGAGTTGCCTGGAGGTGGGCCTTAAACAATGAGCATAGTGTAGGTTCATGCCAGGAGAGGTGCTCCATCAGGTATTGCAGTCCCAAGCTGTGTAAGACTTTATAAGCCAGCACTTTGAATCAGGTTCAGAAACATACAGCCAGCCAGCCAGTGCAAGTGGGCTAGAATTGGCGTTACATGTCCAAAACCTCTTGTCCCTGTTATCAATCTGTCTGCTGCATTTGCGCAAGAGCAAGCCCCATGCAGAGAGCATTGCAGTAAGATCGTTGAAGGCGCCAGTCCATTTCAGATATTTGAGAAAAGAGGATCTCTCTGATAATTATAGAATGAAGTTGGAGATCTTAAACTGCACTGTGATGCCAATGTGCACTTTCATTCTCTGTTTTGCACTGCTGTCATTCCCCTGGGTCACTGCTGGAAAGAAGATAGGAATAATTTAGTTTTGAGGCTCTGATGGAAAGGTTCCTGAAACAAGTGCTACAAACTAGCTTCAAATAAAATGGTGCAATGCCTACTCTTCATGCAACGGGCTATCCCTGATCATGCTTCCCCAAGACGACTGCTGCTTGAGGCCTGAAAGCATTGGGCAAGAACATTTGGTGGCCCATATGCCTGCAACAAAGCGTAGCGTAGGCCTGAGGCTTTGACTGGCTGCAAAAATAAAGCCAACCGCATCTGGAGCACAGAAGGTGGCCCCAAGGGACTGCAGTTCCAGCAATTCCTTGGCAGTGGCTGGTGCCAGGCCTTGAAGTTGTCTTCCTGTAATCTAAGCCCATTATTGCTTGTCCTGCTATCAATGAATACACTTAAAAATAGTTTTTCCTTGTTATCTGATTATACAAAGCCTTATTTAATTTTCCTGGAGTTAGGTTGGTATGGATGTAGTACAGGGCAGCCACTGATGGACTGACAAAAAAGAGGAAGCGCATCACCAAAAACAAGGACACACATTTGCATAGAATTTGCATATGCTAATTTCGTGTATAGGTGCAAATGTAGAAATGATTCATATAATTTGAATAGACAGTGCATCTCACCATACTGTGCAAGAGTGTGAGCAGGTAACCTGTGTACTTGCCAGTTCAGTCTGCTGTCCAGGTGGGAGCTGTTGATGGGCAGCAGTGCTTATGGATTTTTTTTACCTTTAGCCTGGACTTTGACAGGGCAGCCCTTCAAAGAGAAGATGCGTTCAAGTAGAGGATGGTCCTCTGGTTGTCCTTCAAATAGAGGACTGTAAAAGAGGACACACGGCCATTCTAGGCAGAGAGAAAGATGCTTCCCCCCCTAATATATGAAATAGCTCCCTTAATTAAGTGACTCTGGCTTGGCTAAGCACATTTGCCTGCAGAGAAGTCAGTGTTTTTTTTAGCACCAAGTGTGTCAGGCTATAATTGTCATGTCTAATCCTACTGCCCCTGCTTTGGGAGAAGATGTTTCAGGTAATCAATCAGAATCAGATTCAGACACCAGCACCAGACACCAGCCAGCCTGTACCAGTGGGGGAGGAAGCTCTCATGGGCAATTCTCCAGCTGGGAGTCAGCCCTCTCCAGAGCTTATCTCCTCAAGGTCAAATCCTACACACTGAGTGGGAAGTGAGGTTTCTTCTGGAGGTGAGCATCCCGACAAGCTAGCTGATGCTAGGGTCCACCGGAAGCTGAAACGCACAGTGCGGAAGGAAGGCATGAGAAAGTCAAAAAGATTATGCCAGAACTTGCCTCCGCACCAGGCGCTCTGAAGTTATGGGTATTTGAGAAGCGGCTTCCTATTCTTGCTTAGTTTGCATAGTTTTGCCTAGGGGGACGTTTCCAAGAGGTTCGACTCTATTCAGGTAGAAGAGACGTTTGTTGCTTAATTAAAGCATTGTGGATTACTTAGCAAGCCTCGTTGTTTACCTCCCATCGAAAGCAGGAGTGTTCTAAGGAACACGACAATAATATGAGTAGCTGCAGCAGTGAAACAATAGGGAGACAGATAGTGCATGGCCTCCCCCAGGTAAATTGGGGGCACTAGCCCTTACTCCTATTTCTACCACACAGATACTTTGGAAGCTCCAGATTCTAAATGCAGACAGTGGAAAAGAATCAGGCAGAGCCTGCCAGAGCGCATGCACTATATACAAGATCAACGTTTTCATTAATCTGAGTTGCTTAATCTGGACTAACTACCTCCCTAGATTCCATATTCACAATCAGTAAAAAAGCAGGATATTAATATCAGCTTCACTCATAGGTATGAAATTAAGTATAGGGGGAAAAAACACTCTGTGCATGCAACATGGTGCTTTCTCCTGCCTAACAAACAAGAGCAAGATTTCCTAGTTGCTGTGGTTTGCCAGTACTAGATTATTATTGTGTCTCTCAGCTAGTGCAGAGACAGCGGATCATGTTTCAGTGCAGGAGGATGGACTCAGTCTTCTTCTATCCTCTCCCTGTACAGTAATTCTATGACTATAGGACCGAGCATCAAATGAGCTTTGTGCCATTGCAGTCTCAGTCCACAGTGGTGTGTTGCTGTCACAGACACAGTGACATCCCAAAGAGTTGAAGCTTCAAATCTCAATCATCCTTGAACAGTTTAGGATAAAAAAAGAAGAAAGGAGGAGGAGGAGGAGGAGGAGGAAGCAAGTTATTGCTGTTTACTCAAGTGATGTTGAAATCACTGGTTGTGGTTCCTAGATCACCCACTTGAACCTGTGCTGTCTGGAATCTACATCCAGTTTAAGATGATTCTCTTCCACTTTCTGTCCTGAATTGACGCTCTTCACAAGTGTGAAAAAGTGTCTGTCCAGGAAGTGCTTTCCAGGAAGAGATCAAATACCTTGGGTGGGGGGAGGGGAGGAGAAGCAGCAGTTTAATGCAGGGGAACAGTGCAGAGAGAAGGATTAACCTATCACCCCAGTGCTACTTCCCCAATCAAATTAACAGCCCAAAATGGCTAGTTTTGAATTCATATATATCAGATCCCTGATCACAGACTTCCCATGTCACTTTTAGTTTAGCCGTTGTATGGTACAGAATTATCATACTGTGTCTTTCCGACCAGTTCACTGCTGTTGTGCTAATTGAAGACCTGCTGCTACCACTTGGTTCTCTTTATGGGCCATGATCCCCAGTCTTTTCCTCCCTCTAATTAATGTAATTCATTTAATCTGGTTTTCAAGCAGGAACTGAACTAGCATCCCTCTGGGATTACTTTCAGCTTCACTGTCTCAAAGCAATTCTAAGTGCTGTGTCTTCACAGAACACTTTCATATTACAGAAATGGGTACTAGATAAATAAGCTGGACTGACATGTTATGGCAGACAAGTGACTTGTGCTTTATACGTATTAGCCCCATGCCAGTAAATAGCCCATTGTAATACTTCCTTCAAAGATAAGGCATGAATCTCCTGGAAATCAGAATGCTGATATTCCCTGGGATGTTGTTGTTGTTGTTGTTGTTGTTGTTGTTGTTGTTGTTGTTGTTGTTGTTTTTAATTACCTGCAAGCTATTTTCTATCAAGAATATAATGTGCCTGAAATATATGAGGCACAAAATGGAATATTTGCAGAGCTTGGATTCAGCAGAACCTTCGGCCTCAGTTCATGGTTGTGCATTTTGCATTTCAGTAAAGAATAAATGCTTCTTTCTGCCAAAAGCAAAACTGAGAACAAATGGAAATGCTTATTCTCCATTGTTTCATAGTATTTGGAGTCTTCCTTCACTTTGGGGGAATCCTCTTCATTAGTATGTACTGCCATTCCTACCTTGCTTACCAATGCAGCATAAAATAACATGGAGTTCCTCTACGAAATGACAGAAGGCAAACACTGAAAAATTTACAAATTTAACTAAAACATTTTGAGTGAAAGTCAAACTGCAGAGAAGAAAAATGTTTTTAAAATATCTTAAAGCATAAAAAAGCATTAAAAAGTAAAGATTTACTTCTCAACTATTCCAGGACTTTTGCAAAGTAAATGCCAAGTGAGACAGTCAAGTCCATTACCTTTTTAAAACAACAACAACACCCAAATACACTTGAAGCTTTTCCTTCTCCCGCGATCCGGAGGGAGAGGCAGGTAACAAATTATTATTATTATTATTATTATTATTATTATTATTATTATTATTATTATTATTATTATTATTATTTAAAAACTGTGTGATGAAGGGCAAAGGCTTAAAGCCCCCCTAGCCTCTTAGCAGGGTCACAATCCTGGGCAGGATCTACACTACTCTTTTAAAGCGCTTTAAAGCGCTTTATAACAGTTTTGACAACTGTTGGGGCCCAGGACACACTGCATATACAGTTTTCAAAACGTTTTCAAAGTGCTTTAAAGCAGTAGTGTAGATCCCCCCCGATTGTAACCCAATGCTTGCTTTTTCCTTGTTTAAACCACTCAGTGGTTTAAAGCCAAGCGCTGAATGGCATCATATCTGTTTTGGCTCAGACTTTGCTATGTTTTGTACATTGACAGTGCAATCCAGACAAGACAGAGGTACTGTTAGCGGGTGGTTCATCTGTCCGGTGAGGTGATGTTTGCCCTGTCCTGGATGGGGTTGCACTCCCCCTAAAGGATCGAGTCCGTAGTTTGGGGGTGCTCTTGGATCCAGAACTGTCACTTGAGGCACAGGTGAACTCAGTGGCAAAGAGCACCTTTTATCAGCTTAGGCTGATATACCAACTGCGCCCCTATCTGGACAGAGATAGCCTAGCTACAGTTATCCATGCTCTGATAACCTCTCATTTGGATTACTGCAATGATACGTGGGGCTGCCTTTGAAAACGGTCCGGAAACTTCAACTGGTACAAAACAGGGCAGCACAGTTACTAACAGAGACTGGCCGACGAGACCACACCATGCCAGTCCTTTTCCAGCTTCATTGGCTGCCAGTCCAGGTCCGGGCCCGATTCAAAGTGCTGGTATTAACATTTAAAGCCCTAAATGGCTTGGGGCCAGGCTATCTGAAGGAACGCCTCCTCCCATATGTACCTGCCCGGACCCTAAGGTCATCCTCAGGGGTCCTTCTCTGCAAGCCCCTGCCAAAGGAAGTGAGGCAGGTGGCTACCAGGAGGAGGGCCTTCTCTGCTGTGGCACCCCAGCTGTGGAATGAGCTCCCTAAGGAGGTTCGCTTGGCACCTACATTATATGCTTTTAGACGCCAGGTGAAGACCTTTTTATTCTCCCAGCATTTTAATGGTCTATAAATAAATTTTAACTTGGTGTTTTAAATTCGTAATTTTCCATTGCTTCTGTTTTTATCTGGTTGAGCTTTTATATTGTATTTTATATTATGGTTTTATACTGTTGTTTTATACTTTGAATGTTTTTAATTTTTGTGAACCGCCCAGAGAGCTCCGGCTATTGGGCGGTATAGAAATGTAATAATAAATAAATAAATAAATAAATAAATAATCCAACTATGTGCAAAAAAGGTTACTCCCAGGTAAATGTACACAGGATTTTAGCTTTATCACCTTTTAGTATTATATGAAAACATCAGTAGATTTATCAGTGGAGGCTGGTGGCTCCAATGTCAGTGGAGCGGTAAATCTGGTCCTAGTTTCAGTCAGAACTGTTCCATGAGCCTCTACCAAAATTTACATTGCAATCCTATACCCATTAACATGAGAGTAATCCCCCACTGAATTCAATGGGAGTTACTTTTGATTACTGTGTGAATTCTCAAACACTTGGGCAGTGTCCTATACTGCTCCTGGACACCCACTCATTCCATTGTGCCTGTAAGACTCACCACTAGCTCAAAGGGGAGTTAACCCTTTGTAAAGGAACCCTGGAGTTCCCTTCTGGTCCTTGGATGTCAACAAATACAGAAAAAATGTATTACAAATAAAACACATGTAAAAGAATATGTGTCTGTGCTTCCGCATCTTATATGGAAATGTTATAATTCCCAAATGCTTTATGGAAATTGTTTGATAAAGAGACATGTTTCAACTACTAAATCAGATTACACTGTTTTCAGAACAATGAAATGCCCTTCCAAACATGTGATGCGTTTGTGTGGGGTGTGTGTGTCTAGAATAATTGTACTTATCCTTATGCACACTCAGACAGCTAAGGGAACTGATATTACTGCAACACTGCAGCTCAAACAAACTGATGTGATTATATATGTATGCTTCCATGGTTCCAAAGGAAAATTTAAAAAGGCAGCTATGACATCCCCACCCACCCCAGATATAAAGCTTCTGGTTCTATTCAAGCAAACCTGATAAATAAGCTCCCACAGTAAGGGATATATTGTCTAAAAATTGATTAAAAAAAAAAGGAGCCATGTGGGGAGGGGAGAGACTACAAGAAAAAAAAGTCTCATTAAAAAGGTATTTCATATCTCAGAGGCAGACTAAGCGGTGTGTGATGTGGCAGGTTTCTATAGTGACTGCTCTCTTTCATTTGAAAGCACAGTAAGCAGTTATACAAAACCAAAGCAACTGGCTGGCTGGCTGGCTGGCAGGCAGGCAGGCAGGCATGGTCTCTCCCTGCACCCCACCCCCCTCCACTCCATTACATATAGGGATTTTCTGCACTTGAATTGAAAATGCCCCTCCCTGTGAAAGAGCTTTTGTTATCTACCAGAAAGGAAAGCTAATATTCAGCAGGAGGACAATGGCGAACAGAAAATTAAAACACTAGAGTATGTCTGCACCAGAGCGGGTTTTGTTGTGGTTCCCTCCACCCACCCTTCCTTCTTTGCATATATATCGGAGCACACAGTGATGTAATGTGCACCTCATCCCAGGCCCTGTCCTTGCCCCATTTCCAAGGGGAGAGCTAGTGGAGTAGCTGGAGCCTTGTTAAAGTGATACTATTCGCTTTCCCACAGCGTCACTTACAGATTATATCGATGGACACCGCAAAGGCATTTCCCCTATACTTTAAGCGCTCGGCTTTTGTTTCTCATCTTAAGTCATTTTACTGAAGAGAAGGCACATCTTCTCACCCCATGACCTACCCCATATTTTATTTGTTATAGTTTTAGCAAGGAATGCAAAAAACTCAGACACCTTTCATAAAACAATAGATTCATTCCATATCCAAGGCAAAACGATACCCAAGGCATAGTATTTGAAATCTGTACCTGCTCTTGAGTAAATTTGTGCATGGGGAAGAGTGCCAATATGCCACTTGAACCCCTTCAGAGGGTTAATACAGGAAATTGGGGGATTTATTTATTTATTTTTAAACAGGATAAAGTAACTGTGTATGTTCTTTCACCAAGAGGATGTGTGAGTCGACCCCAGACAACTCCACAAGCAAACATGGATTGTAGTATGCAGCCAGTGAAGTTTGGTAATAATGTTACTTATTGCAACAGTTCTTGAGAATTACCTGTGTAAGTCTTCTGTGCCTTTTATAGCTGTGCAGCTGTCAGAGAGGGAGAGAAATGCCATTAGACGAGCACAAAATTTGCTTATTTTCAAGGCAGTGCAACATTGGGTTCCTTGGGTAACCCAAATGTACAGAATTGCCTTGCCAAGCCTGCTAGGAAATTTCCTATTGCATCTACAGACCCACCTGTCTCTGAAGGTAACGGTATATTTCCATTATCCTCTGCCATCATGAGTTTAGCATAAGTGGGAAATTATTAAATTAGGACAGCCTTCTTCTTCTTCTTCTTCTTCTTCTTCTTCTTCTTCTTCTTCTTCTTCTTCTTCTTCTTCTTCTTCTTCTTCTTCTTCTTCTCCTCCTCCTCCTCCTCCTCCTCCTCCTCCTCCTCCTCCTCCTCCTCCCAACCATGCAGCTCTGTTGGGAAAACACTCAAAATTTATGGTTTCCTTTTGAATCACCCTGATCTAGCCAGGGAAGTATGATAGATATGCTTCCATGTACATAGCTGGATGATGAATCATGTAGGATGAGGAGAAGCATCTATTTCTATTTCTCTCTTCCTTGCTAAAGCCTCATCACTGCCAAGTATCTGACCAGGGCACATGGAATTGAATCTGGACCAGTGAATAAGAGTATTCTAGAAATATTTGTTTGCTACAACAGACACAGAGACCTAAAAAAAAATCCTAGGCTTTATAATTTTATGCTTGTTTTTCCCCTTTTTTATTATGCATTAATTGTTTAGTATTTTATGTGAATAGCCCTGGAAATGCTTATTGGATGATGGCATACAAATTAAACAACAACGATGATTGATTGATTATTGTCAACGTATTTTCTTGCAGTAGTTGGCTGTCATTTCTCCTAGGAATGAAAATAGGGGCACCCCCAGACAAAGTAGGGATCCCTGCTATGTGTAGAAATTTCCCCTACAATTCTATGTGGATCCCCAACTTGTTTCTGCTAATGTAACCGCTATGGAGTAGATGTTTTAGTCCCTTGGATGGGGCTCTCACTCAGAGGGAGGGCCGGAGGAGAAACAACAACTTTCTGCTGAAAGCTGAATATTAAGAAGATTGCTATTTAATTATGGGCTCTTATCAACTTGTATAAGGTAAATTGAGCTGTTAATTGTGTACAGTAGAATTTCAAGTGGATGGGGAATCTTTTTTCTTTTCCATTCTTGATATATGTCCTAATTATATTGTTGCAGGGCTAATACTTTGAACTACAATGTTGAATTACTGATTAGGATTGCCCTGTGAAAGTAGTTAAGAAAAATCTACAAAAGGGACTTCCGAAATACTCAGTGCCTGGAGATACAGAACCATGTGGGACTGGATTATAAGCAAGAGATCCATTTTTTTGTGTTGCACATAGAAGGCCACTTTGTGGCATATTTCTGTAAACTGAAGTTTGCTAAAGACATATTTTGTTCAAGTTATATTTTTTTTGCAAGTTTATTCTAATTAAGCCTCAGAGAATCCACATGAGTAGAAGTTACACTAACACAAATGGAAATAATGTAGACAATAATGTAGGCTGCAATCCTATGCATACTTACAAGGCTGGCCTAAGGCATGTTGCTCTATGACGTGGCAAGGTGCATACCACCTAAGGCCAGCCAGGTTATTTTGGCTCCTGAGGCAGAAAATACTTCAATCACCTTTCCCTCCACCTGGCAGTAAAGATACAATAATAGTAGTAATAATAATACATTAAATAACAATTTTAACAGACCCCAGAATAGCTGTTTTTACAAGGACACTGTGTTTTATGCTTTTTATGTTTTTAAACTTTGTAAATTTGTTTTAATGTTTACTGTTCTTAACTTTTGTAAACTGCCCGGAGAGCTTCAGCTATGGGATGGTATGTAAATGCAATAAATAAATAAACAAACAAACAATTTGCTTAGGGTGACCATATGGAAAGGAGGACAGGGCTCCTGTATCTTTAACAGGATAGGGAGACATTTTTCTCCCTCTCTCAAAATACTAGAACCCGGGGTCATCCCATGAAGCTGATTGGTGGGAGATTCCAGACAAATAAAAGGAAGTACTTCTTCACACAGTGCATGGTTAAATTATGGAACTCACTACCCCAAGATGTAGTGATGGCTGCCAATTTGAATGGCTTTAAAAGGGGATTGCATAAATTCCTGGAGGTGAAGGTTATCAATGGCTACTAGCCCTGGTGGTTGTGTGCTATCTCCAGTATTTGAGGCAGTAAGCAGCTGGGTTCTAATGACACGCTAATCAACTGGGGGGTGGCGTTAATAGAAACAGAATGGGGAACAACCGTTGATTAGCCCGAAAATTCCCAAGCAACTGGTGTGCACAGGCTGTCTGTCCTGTGCACACCAGTTGCTTGGGAACATGGGTGGGAGGGTGCTATTGCACTGTGTCCTGCTTGTTGGTCCCTTGCTGACAGCTAGTTGCCCACTGTGTGAACAGAGTGCTGGGCTAGATGGACCCTTGGTCTGATCCAGCATGGCACTTCTTACGTTCTTATGTTCTTAGTTGTATAGAAAAGGGAATTCCAGCAGGTGTTATTGGTATGCATGCAGCACTTGGTGAAATTCCTTCTTCATCACAACAGTTAAAACTGCAGGAGCCCTGCCCTCCTGACCAGATGGAACCCTAAATCATCTGCCTGAGGCAGCCATGTTATTCTGCCTAAGAGCAGGTCCAGCCCTGCACACATGGCTGGGAATGAACCCTATTGAACACAGTAGGGCTTACTTTGGCAGGACATGCACAGGCTACTAGCCCTGATGGTTGTGTGCTATCTCTAGTGCACTGTAAATTCTGCCTTCCTGAAGCCAGCTGTAGTCTTCCTCGCTGATTTCATTATGAAGAGAGCCAATGCCAAAATGAGAATGTTTGGAAACCTCCTTCCCAAGGTCTTGCTTAGATACAAAGTATTCATTCAATTTACTCCCCCCCCCCTTTTAAGCCATTACATTTCCAACTATTCACAGCACCTCCATTTGCGATGACTTTCATAACACGGTTACAAAGTTGCACAAAAATAAATCATAGAACCTCCTAATTTCTCTAAGTACATGGACAATGGCAATCAAGTGTGCATTGTATGTTCAACATTTTTCTCAAGAGTACATGATTTAATTGACCATTGACCACCTATGCTGAGTCTTTGCTAGCACAAATGCATTTGTGAAATTGACATTAAGGGAGAGGAGGAAAAGTCTTGGAAAGAATTCAAGTTAAATTGAAACAGCATGCAAAAGAGAGGAGAGAGAGAGAGAGAGAGAGAGAGCGAGCGAGCATGGAAAGTGTGTGTTCTATTTGGGGGAATAATTTGTTTTGTAAATCTAAGGAGCATTACAGAATACAAATAATCTAATTGCTTGTAGCACTGCCCATGTGATTGCTTTGTAATGCAATGTGCTCATAGCAATGATACTCAAGAGCAATGATACTTCCTCAGCATTTTCCACAGCTGTAGTGATCTAGGTTTTCTGGCTCGTTTTCTGCATGAACTCAGCAAGCAGCCTAGCCTGTAATGGACAGCATCCTATTTCACTTTTTGGGAGGAATAATCCATCCATCCTATTTTTGTGAATGTGTAAAGGAAGGGGCTGAGAAGTTTACAGCAGTTCTCCCAAAAGCAAAAAGTGTTTCTATCACAAGAGCTCTTAAATTTATCTGTTTTCACGATAGGAAACAAATCATATTACAGTAGACCCCAAGATTTAGTAAATGCAGATTGTGTGGTCAGAGACCATGATGAAACTCATTATGTTAATAAGGGACATTAAAAAGCCCCCCCCCAACACTATTATTTTCCATTTACAATCTTGAATAGCAGTGAACAGTAATGCCTATACAACAGTCTGCCACAAATTAGCTAGGGATAGGGTAGCCTCTTATGAATGGCCCCCAAAGAAGAAATGCATCACCAAAAAAGACAAGAGAGAACAGCAATTTGCATAAAATTTGCATGTGCTAATTTATATGTATAGATGCAAATTTAGAAATAAATATTATAATTTAGGGCACAATCTTATACATATTATGACAAAAAAGACCTACAGCATCCAGCATCCCCCAGCCAGCCATTTCCTAAATAGAAATACAGAGCATCTCACCATAGCGAGACTGTGACCAGATGACCTGTGTGCCTTGTTCAGCCTGGTGTCCAGGTGCTGTTGATGGGCAACTTGAAGGCCCAGTCCTTCCTTTAGGTATTTCTTTACTTTTAAACTGGATTTGGACTGGGCAGCCTGTCCAATAGAGGATGTCTACAAAATAGAGGACAGTCCTCTGGCAGCCCTCCAAACAGAGGACTGTCCTCCCTTTGAAAGACCCATGGCTATCTGAGCTGCGGAATCTTTTCTGGCCACTCATCTGTATGCCAAGAAAAGCTTCGCCTGCTAACTTTCTGTGTGCTTGGATCAGGGCCGGTCAAAAGTTGGCAACTGCTTATGCTCATTTAAGTAGGGCTTTCAGGACAGGAGAAAGAAAATAGTGCTAAATCTGGATGTTGGATTGTCAGATAATAATGGGTAACTACTTTGCTGAAGATTTATTTTTGTCTAAAAAGTAAAAAAAAAATGGAATCTAATACACTTTTGGAATAGTCTTAATTTCATCCCATTGGCCGGATTAAGTAGGCACTCATAGGACTGCATTTTACAAAAACGTAATCTCCTGATTCATTCTTTAACATCTTGACACACAGAAATGTAAAAGGTACAGCTTTCCCTGGTGTAGACATGTGGCAGAAAAAAGCGTCAGCTGCTAAATTTCTGAGTGTTGGGCTGCTATTAAAGACATGTGACCAGGTCCACAAAAACATGGATTGGCAACCCTATCATCAGGATGTACACTTTTCATATATTACAGATATGTACAATAGTGACTAGTTGTGCATCCTGTAGCCAAACTTTCCAAACATGCAAGTGAAGAGAAATGCTTTTCATGGACAACTTTTCCCATGTAAGATCTTCTGTATGTAGGCATTCTGTATGTAAGGCATAAAGGTGTGAGCATTGCAACATCCAAAACAGCATTCTGGAAGGTTAAACTGGCTGAGTGACAAGGAAGAGGATAGGCTGATATTCTGTCAAGATAGCCTGGGTACAAATGCATTAGCTATTCTACATATACTTCAGCTTCATTTGATTTTAGTGACCACTGACCTGAGAATCCAAAAAGAAAGACTAAAACCTTACATCGTGTATGATCCACTCGAATTACTCACTAGTGGAGTAATTCAATATTTCCAAATTTTTGTACAAACTGACCTCTGTCGTTTCCAGAACTAATGTGCAGAGAGGCACATAGTTATCTATTGGATTTTGCACTTATCTTAGGGCACAGTCCTGTCTGGATGCCTGTCAAGCTTTCAAACTCGGAGGCTGATGGGCATCCTATGAAGAATGGAAGAAATGAGTGTGTGTGTGTGTGATCTTCACCTCCGCGCTTCTGCTGCTCTGCATTTTTGCTAAACATGAGTTTTTGTCCATCTAGCTAGGGCTTTGTGCAGGGAAGTAGGTAGGGGATAGCCCTAAACAACTGGAACCAGGATACCCGAGAGAGCATCTTCTCTCCTACCAACTTGCCTGGGCCAGATCTACACCAAGCAGGTGTAGATCTTTGAAAATGGGTTGAAAACTGGAGTGTGTCCTGGGCCCCAACAGCTGTCACTACTATTATAAACCATTTTAAAGCAGTAGTGTAGATCCTGCCTTGGTCACTGATGTCAACCGAGGGTATGCTCCTGGTGGTTCCACATAGACCCATCCTCCGATTGGAGTCCACCAGGGGGAAAGCCTTCAGTGTGGTAGCCCCCCTTCCTATGGAAGCCGCCTTATTGAATAGACTAAAAAGGAAAAATGGTGCAATACTTTGAAACTACCTCTTGCAGTTGTAAGTAAATGCGTCTTTATTGAACCCAGTTCTGATTTTAATAATGACAATAATAAACCCAATCATGATGCTGATGGTAATAATAATAATAATAATAATAATAATAATAATAATAATAATAATAATAATGTTTCAGTGCATTTTTAGATCTTTACACTGCTGTTGGCTTCTATCTTGATTACTACTTTGGTTTTTACTTCAGCTAATGGGCAGAATAGAAATGTAATGAATAGATAGATAGATTGATAGATGAATAAAAGAAATGGGAAATTCTGAATAAGGTATCTCAAGCCAGCTTCTTTTTACATGCAAAACTGTTCTATATGTTGTTAAGAATCAAGTCCCAACAATGTTGATAGAGGCTCTTTCTTCAGATGAGAATGTGTAGTTCATGTATTCAAATAGGCAATTCTCTGTCCTGCCCAATTCCTGTAGGAGGCATCCATAGTTTATGGTTGCGTGCAGAAGGTCCAGATCCATTCACTGGCATCTCTAGTTAATGGGATCAGGAAGCAAGTGAGGGTGAAACCTTGTGCATGTTTAGATAGGAAAAAATCCTACAATTCCTATGCTGGCAGGGGAATGCTGGGAATTGTAGGACATTTTTCTGTCTAAACATCCATAATATTGCACCCTCAGAATCATATATGATTCCAAGGCCCTGAAAAATGTCATTGCATAAAATTCCATGGCATAAATTGCCTCCTACACTGAAAAGCTGCAGAACATTAAGTGTTCTAAAATATTGTCTTCTGTAATGAATGGCGAGTTGCCTGCGAATGTGATGGAAGGGGAGGGGGAATTGGGGGATGGAAGCAATAAATCCATGCACCATTATCTGCTGAGTTGCTAGGGAGGAAATGTATGCAACCAGCTGGTGCTTCCAGAACAGCCTGCAACAAGTTTAAAGCATCAAAATGAGATCTGGCCCTGGCCAGATGTCCGCAGTGGCAAATCCATAACAGGCGAGAACTCAGCAAGCTATGTGGATCCAAATGGATGGTGGCTGTACTTGATGAGCTGTAAAGAGAAATTCCTTTGTTTCCAAATTAGAAAACACTGAAATGCATCATTAAATTTTAACACTGTGTTCCAAGAGAGAGAGAGAGAGAGAGAGAGAGCGCTAAAGGAAATTGGAGAAGTGATTGATGTAGGTCTGGACCACTTCAGTTTGTATTAAACCAGTGATATGGCTGGTGAGCGTTATTTATTTATTTATTTATTGCATTTCTATACCTACCAATAGCCAAAGCTCTCTGGGCGGTTTACAAATTTAATGCATTGTCTAGGCTGGTGCACCCACTATGAAGATGATGTGATGAAGAGGAAATTTCACCAGGTCGTACTGGGCTCGAGGGAAACGAGCCATGTCTTAAGGGGGCCTCGGGCCTTACCGTCTTTCTTCCCTTCCTTGGTCTGCGATACAGAAACGAAGCAGGCTCGGGGCTGGTCAGTGCTTGGAGGGGTGGCCGCTTCTGAGCCCCCCACCCCACCAGACTCCAGCGCAGCCTTCCCCTACCCTGCGCTCTCCAGAGCTTTTGGACTACAACTCCCATCAGCCTCCCAGCCAGAGCAGCAGAATGCTCGGGGTTGATGGGGGTTGTAGTCCGGGAAAGAACTCCCCCCTCCCCCTCCCCCTCCCCCTCCCCCTCTCCCACTGGGGAAGTCGTCCTTGTTGGTCTGTTTCCCGACGCATGGTGGAAACGTGGCCTGTTTTGACTCTGGGGAAGATACTAAAAGACTTAAAATACTTGAGAAGATACTTAGGCCAGCATTGCAGATAGGCCCACCCAAGTTGCTAGCCTACACTACTATTTCTTTCTCTTTTATACCAGCCTGCTAAGAAATGGGAAGCCTGCATGTCCTGGAGGAGAAGGCCCTTCCTCTGCATCCTGCTTGAAAAACACAGACTTCTTGCCCTTTAACATAGCCATCCCCATCCTGGTGCCCTCCAGATGTGTTGGTCTATAACTCCCAGCATCCCATGCCTGGAGAAGGCTGCTTTAACAGGCTCCCCCCCCTTTTTTTTTTTTAAAAAAAAAAAAAAGCTTTCTATCAAGCTAGTAAAGGAGGGAGGGAGGGATCGCTCTATTGCTTCTCTGCTGTTCCACTTGGGTTCTGTGTTAGGTGTGGAGGAAGTGACCCATCCCTTCGTTGCCAGTCTGCTCACTCACCTACATAGAATTCCTAGTAGCCTATGGTTAGCTTAAATACAAGGCTGTACTAGACCCCTTTAGGTTTCATCCCCCTTCCACCCGTAGGATCACAAAATTGTGGAGTTGGAAGGAACCACAAGGATCATTTAGCCCAACCCTTTGCAGTGTGCAGGAAAACTAATTAAACCGTCCATGCTCTTCTTAAAAACCTCCAGAGATGGAGAACCCACAACCTCCGTAGGTAGACTGTTCTACTGTTGTACAAATCTTACCATCAGGAAGTTTTTCCTGAGAGCAAAGGGGTAAAAGCAGCTTGATTTTAACGTGCATATGTGTTAACGGATTTGCATGAGCCACAAATAGCAGTGCATCCCATTCTTTTCCACCACCAGCTCCCTGTAACTTAATCTACTGGTTAGAGCAGCCTTCCCCAAGCGGCTGTCCTACAGATGTGTTGGATAGCAAATCCCATCATCCCCAGTCAGCATAGTCTGGTCATGCTGGCTGGAGATGATGGAGTTGTATTCCTAAAATGTCTGGAGGATGCTAGCTTAGACTGGAGGATGTCTGGAGGATGCTAGCAGGGTTAGAGTGAGACTGAGGAGCGCCAGGTTCAAGTCCCCACTCAGCCATGAAGGTTACTGAGTGCCTGTGGGCCAGTCACTGTTTCTCAGCCTAATCTATTTCACAGGGTTGTTGTGAAGATTAAAGGGGGGACACGATGGGTTGGGGCCAACGTGGCATGAGAAGAAATCCACTTGCACAATGGGACTTCCCCCTGCAGCCTCTGTGTTCCCCCAAATCTGCTGGAGGGTTCCCCCGATGCTCTGGAGCAGATTTAAAGTAGGCAGCAGGGGAGAGGGGAAAGCCAAACTGCCCACGGTTTCCTTTCTACTGGCAGAACATCCTCATTGGATCCAACCCAGTGCCTGTTTACCCTACCCTGTGCCTGTTTGCATTCTCTTCCCCTCCTTATTGTTTTATTATGATTTTATTAGAATGTAAGCCTATGTGGCAGGGTCTTGCTATTTATTGTTTTACTCTGTACAGCACCATGTACATTGATGGTGCTATATAAATAAATAATAATAATAATATACAAATGACACTTGCTGAAATTCCCTTTTCAATACAACTGTTAAAGATACAAGAGTCATGTCCTCCTTTGCATACGGTTACCCTATGACTGCCCCAAAGTCACTGTTTCTACACCGGCCATTTTTCTCTCCTCCTCACAAGTAGCCGAGTCAGCAGAGGGAAGGAGCTGGGCCTGGTGGCTGTCCAGGGACATTGGAGGGTGGGTGGGGAGCAGGGTCGGGGCTTTTCTTTAAAACTTACTTTTTGCTGGAGTGCAAGTATGCTCCGGCTCCTCTTGCTTTTTTTAAAAAATGGCGACCGTAATGGGCACGATGTCCCTCTTCACTTCCGGGAGGTCGTGAGGCCGTCTGGACGCAGGACGATAATCCCATTAGCCGGAAATCCCAGGATCATCTCCCCTGCATCCCTCTACACCCTTAGGTGTAGAAAGGGCCTCAATGAGCATCAGGGCTGAGAGGTGACTAAAACCCGGGTGTCTTGAATCCCAGTCCAACACTCTAACCACTATACCACATCTCTAAACTACTTGATTAACTCTGAGCAGTGATTACCGGGGATTTTTCTATAAACAAAAATCTAGCAGAAGTGAATGGGAGTCTAATACTGAGCACAACATCCAGACTGATTGAAATTAGGTTAACTCTGAGTTAAAAGTACATTTATAACCCTGGGGTAAATACTACAAAAATGTAATTTGAGCAAAAGCTACCTCTTTGACTGGTGACTCAGCCAGCCAACATGGTCCCTGACCTTACTTACCAAAGGACTGATCCTTCTAATGGATTGGCCTGATGGTATTACCAAGGACAGAAGCAATGCTGATATATGTTCTGAATGCATAGATTTTAATTTTATGTTTTAAAAACTCTTGCTTATTTTTTGCCCTCTGTATTCTCTATTGTTTTCAAGGGAAAGTTATATTGATTTTTTTTTTTTGGCAATATCATGTCCTACAGAGATGTTCCTTATACAGTTAATGCAACACTAATCTGAACTTCAAAAATTATGGTGCTTCTTTTAGATCAATATAATCCTATCCAGAGTTCATGGGCAATGGAATGTCCAAAATGAGAAGTCAGAAGCACATCAGAAGCAAATCAAAGCTCATATGAATGAATATTTAAGCCCAGGTTGTAGGCTTTGAGTGTGATTCATTGACAGTGCAATCTTCCTATGTACATCTACTCAGAAGTAAGTCCCATTTCACTGGAACTTACTCCCAGGTAAGTGTGTAAAGGATTATAGCCAAAGTTATATATTGCTCTTTATTTAACGCTCCCCCCAAAAGCCTTTAAAAGGACCAACCTCTACTTGCAGTTCTAGTGTTTATAGAAAACTTTGAGAACATATTATACATTTTAAATCCAGAGTGCACAGAAAACCTGAGGAACTCACTGTCACAAGATAATATAATGTAATACATAAAAATAAATAGATGTTATTTATATTATTCATAAAGTGCATAAAATAACTAAGCACTGTAGAAGCAACATGGTACCCCTGGGCAGAATCCAACAGGGTGCTTATGCTTCTGCCAGTTCAGTTCTGCCCTGCTGGCTCCCTTCTGCAAGTGGTGGGTCCATTGCACAGCCAGGACCCACAACTTACACAAGGGGGAGTTAGTGCTTCCTAGGGGAAGACCCAGAACAAGCGGAAATTCTCATTTCTAGAAGGAGGTAGGTCAGCGGAACTTCCTTATGCAAGAGCTGCCTACCTGCCTGCCTTTTTCCAGAAGCAAGTGGTTGCCCTGGAAACACCAAGTAGCCATTGCGCAAATGGTGGGGGCCACTTGTGTAACGCAATCTGCAGGGCAGAGGAGCATCAGCGGGGGCATAAGCACCCTGTTGGATTCTGGCCATTGGGCCACTCAGGTTGGGTAAATTACGTCTCCACCTGCTTCAAATTCTTGTGTTTTTAAAAGCTTTACTAATAAATGGGTTGATCATTATCTTTTATTTAATTATTTTTCGTAATGTGAATTGGGGTGATGTTATCCTGTTATCCCTTTATTTTTACTAGATGGGTAGTAAGTTAATTACACTCGAGCAAGCGATAATACAAACTACAGAGTCACAAACTTGGTGAACGCAAATTTAAAATACAACAGGCTAAGAACTGGAAACTATTGTAGGTTTATGAGATACAGTGTTTAAACTTTTGCCAACTGCTCAGTATTTAAAAGTACTTGTTACCTTATGAAAGATACTCAAGAAGACTAATCTGGAAACTGCCTCCTAAAAGGATAGATTAGACATTCTCTGACACTGTGATAAAAGCTACAAAGATAAACACACCAATGACCATTTCCACTTCGGTGTCACAACAGGAGCAACATATGTCTGACACACTTGTTCACCCAGGTTTTCCCTGGGCCGTAAGTAAAACTAATTATACCACTAATTTTACTGCTCCTTTATTGTAGTTGGAAGTCTTTTAAGCTATGTTTTAATACTATGCATTAATATTGTGTTTTTAATATTGTATTTTAATGTTGTGAACTGCTGAAAGATTCTGTTATATTCAGCGGTATATAAATATTACAAATAATAAATAAAAGGAATACTAGCAAATCTGCCATCCAAAAGAGTTGACAGTAAAACATTAAAGTTGGCAGGTAGAAGAGCTCTTCTCTATTTTGGTATTGATAAAAAATATATAATTAAGCAAGGCACAGCGTTTTCAGAGACACACTACCGCCATTTGGAAATCCAAATGTCATTAGTGAAACACCCACCAAATGGCAGTAGTATGTATGGAATGATGAGCATGTGTTGTAGCTGAGTGGGTAGTACGTTCCAGTCTCAAATTCCCATCCCAACTGGCTTGGGACCCAGCTTCCTTTCAATTGTCAGGGATGATGGGAGCTGTAATTCAACTACTTCTGGAGGTCAGATCCCCCATCCCTACTCTGCACAAATCTGCCTTGAGAAATTAGAACAATGGGATGATGAATCCATTCCAGGTTTCAAGTCAGAACCAGTCAGAACCCTGAAGGAGCTATCCAAAGTGCGAAGCTCTTTTAGAGTTCTGATTGGGTCGGATTGGATGTCCTATTGACATTGGAGCCACTGGCCTCCATTGCTTGCATCAGAATTATTTTTCATTCTCTGTCCATTGCTTTTCTTCTCCCCCTCCCCCTACCCCTGGTAGACCTTCAGCCTGTAGGATTGCAAATCTTCCTTTCCAATTAGCTTGGAGTGTAGAGGCTGAGTCAAGTTCATTTTCATGCATTTTTCATTTTCATCCTTCAAGGGTGTTTCTTACTGCAGCACAATGCTTTTGATCCACAAGCTATTAGCCAGCATCCCGCTTCCACTGGTGCAAGTCTTCCTTTCTCTTAACAAGACCATACACCACTTAACATTTAGAGAAATCATCTTGGCATCCTCCCATTATTCTGTAGTTTATTAGCCAATAACAGTTTGTCCCTTTTGTAGCTTGAGACAAATTTGTACTTTACATAAGTAGAAATATAGTGAATAAAAGATCTGTTTCTTTGCAGTATATAAGATAAACACGACCTTGACATTTCTTTATCTAGCTAGCTTCTTCTTTGCAGATTCCAGCTTATTCAAGCAAGTGCCATCCAGAAAGTGAGCTCCAGCAGATGGGAGAGGGGGGAATCACAGTTCCATACTATTGCTTCTCTGCCCCTGTTCCTGTCCTACAATACTTCCGCTTTCTTCCTGGAGAAGAAAGAGGAAGTAAACAAAGACCTTGTGGCCCATTCAGGGGCTGTTTTTATCACACTGCTTTCCCCGCACACAGTAGGAAATGGCAGCACATTCCATTTCTCCCTAAAGAATTTTTTTGGTGGGGGGGGGGGTCTATTGTGTGATAGAAAGAAGGCAAGAAGGAGTGGGAGGCATAGAGGAGGCAGGCAGCATCGTCTAAAGGATGTGCGAAAAACTGTGAGTAGTCAGTAGTGAGTGTGCACTAAAATGCTCATCTGCTGAACCCCCCACCCCAGTTAAGAATTTCTAAATACCAGGGGTGGGTAATAAGTTGCCCATGGCCACAAGCACCCCCTAGCCTTTTTGGTGGCCCCAGGGAACCCCAAGTCACTGCCGCCACTGAAAAGCCACCTTTTTGCTTTAAAACAAGGCACACAGGGCTTCACCCTATGCAAATTCATGGTACCTTAGGCTTTAGCTCTACACTTGTTTTAAAGTGAAAAAAGTGTATTGACTTTTGGTGGCAATTTGGTGGCAGTGATTTCGATGGCAGTATGGGCGTGGCCAGTGATGGTTTTGGGGTGAGAAAATGGCTCCCAGAGCCTCTGAAGTTGGCCACACCTGCTATATACTAAGGGTGCTTCCAGATGGAGTAGTCTTAGCACTAACAGCCAGAAGGCATTGTGCAGTGATTCCATCTTTTCTTTCCTTCACAGTTTTTCTGCAGTAAGAAAAAGACACAAAAAGCAGAGGGAAAACACGAGGGTTACAAGTTTTTATTTTATTGTATTCTATTTTAAATATTTCTAGTCTGCCTTTCAGAGCAGAGGTCCTTCCAAGTGGATGATAATGTCATCTGGCCTTGAGATGGGTGAGAATGTTGTTTCAGTTCGATTTTGATAAGTATTTAGAAAAATCCACAAACGTCTTTATGTTTAATATGGAAAGGAGGTGTGATTTTAACAAAAAAACTGAATGTGGGGGAAACTGAAACTGACAGATTCTTCCATTCAGGCCCAGGACTGTGCTCTGATGTTTATACAGTTTATAGGTCATATCCCTGAATTAAATTAAATCCTGGTACAAGGGCACTCTTGTGCATTAAAACTGACAAGCATTTGTGAGGGCTATGCTGGAAACACTGGCATTTTGCTGTGTTTGGCCTGTGCATACACTTCATTTTTAAGGGTGATTTTGAAGAATATCAGCTTGTAGCAGTCTTGACTTCATTGAGTCCTGATAAACTTGAATAATAAACTTTGCCTAATAATTGTTAACAGGATAAATGCCTTTATATTAATTTCAATATGTCAGCACCCCAAGCACAGTACTAAAAGTCCAACTTCATACCAACATGACATAAAGTGCAGCACTAACTTTTGTAAACTGCCCAGAGAGCTTCGGCTATGGGGTGGTATATAAATGTAATAAATAAATAAAAAGAGCAAGATGGTATACTCCTCTTTGTATCCCTTGGCATATTGTTGTCTGAGTATTTTTTTTTTTTTTTGCTATCTCTAAGCTCAGACTGTCAGTAAGTCGCCTGTGATGCCCATATACAAATTAATGCCTGCATCTGTTTAAACATGCAGACATTTACATAGTTGTGCATGAGAGCTGAACAGATTTTTATGCACAAGGGCAAGAACAAAACAAACACATTTTGAGAACAAATTTTTGGTACCCTGCTTTGTAGGTTACTGTCAAATATCTATAGCTTCAGAGATTATGTGCTGGTATCCACACTTTGTGCCAAATTCATTGTCTCATCTGATTAGATGATTCTGAGATAATTTCAAGTATCATAAAGCAAGCCACATAAAAGTCAACATTTGCCACACTTCAGTTGAAACAGTACCTGAACTAAGCATATATGGGATGCAACTTTTCATGGCTTTGTGAACCTTTCATTTTAATTATTCCCAATGGCCATGAGCCTACAGCAGGTTTAAAATAATAATAAATAAGAACTTTTCCATGCATTGCACAGTGGAACTCTCAGCCAATGTGTAGAACTGAGTCCAAAATGTCATTCACTGTTTAGATTATTTGTTTGTTTGTGATTTTGCTTCGGCACCTTTCTAAAAAACAAAAACAAAACAGCTTTAAATCCCCCCAGGTGCCTTACAAAATTAAAACATACAAAAATTTAAGCAGCTAAAAATGATTCTCAGTAAAATACTACAACCCCATGAAACAATTAAAACATCACTGAGAACCATAAGCAATTCAATGGATGCATTAAGGTGCACATCAGATGCCTGGCAAGAGAGGAAACTCGTGATCAAAAATATGACATGGGTGGTACTTGGCAGACCTCACTGGAGATACAACCCCAGATTTTAATATCTGACTTTTATTTATTTTTAATCCAGTTATTCTTGTAGTTTTATTGGGAAATTCTATGGCTGATATGGTTTTATTATGAAAAATTGTATTTAGTGCTTTTAATATGTGGAAACTTATTTATATAATTCTTTATTTATTGTTAACCACTCTGAGACCTTTTTTAAAACACACACACACATGTATATGGGAAATAAATTGAATCATTAATCCTTCACATGGCCCCTAAATTATGCCCACCACATGTGAAATGCCATCCTAAACATGTTTACTCAGAAATAAGTCCCACTGAGCTCAGAAGGGCATGGGTTCCAATTTTATACACACATTGTTTGGAGTAAGACCCATTAAACTTAATGGGACTTACTTCTGAGGAGACATGCATAGGATTCTGCTGCAAGTTATTAGTTGGCAAATGGTTGTTTATATTCACCTGCAGACATTTCCATTGGCCTTCAAAGGGGTAAATTTCATGACTGTCTTGGTTTCTCTGATTTTCTGATTGTGTTCAGAAGTATGGCAACATTCTTCTCATCATCTTGCAAGACACTATTACCCATTTCATGTGGTTGCCTGCACACACTGACCCAGTTCCTATGATCACCAAGTCCGCAGTGTGTGCAGAGCACCTTTTGCCAAATTATCCACCTGGGCATGGCTTGTTCAAGCCACACCTGGGCAGGTAATTAGGCAAATGGCGCCTGGCATGTAGTGTGGCTTAGAGAAGCCACTGTGGCTTGTTTAAGCTATGGTGCTTGTTTGAACCAGTAATGAATTTAACCCTTCAAAACCATCTCTTCATTCATTCTTCAACCCATTTAACCCTTCTCCAGCCTGGCACCCTTCAGATCTTTTGGACTGCAATCCCCAGAATTACTGACCACTAGCTATGTTGGCTGGGGCTGATGGGAATTGAAGTCCAAAACATCTGGATGGCCCCAGGTTGGGGGCAGCTGCATTGCAGTGAGCTATAAGCTAATAAAGTGCTATCTATATTAATACTGAGAAGAAGGCAAATTTGAATTCTAGATGTGGTCATAAGATTGATTATATTAAAACCTGGAAACCTGGCATGCATTAACAGCAGTGTTTGCAGAACTGTGCCCTTTACACATAGCAACAGCAGAGAGCTGAATTAGCCACTTACATTGCAGTGCAACATACATTTTCCCATCATGAATTTAAAGGGTAGGTTTCCAACATAAATTGCAAAGTAAGGAAGATAATATCATCTGTGGTTTCATTTACTTTACAAGAAATTGTTCCCCCCATTATGTATCTCATCATGTTTAAGAGTTAGAAACAATGTCATCAGAAGTGTAGCTGAAGCCACAACCTCTGGAAATGACCTCATCCACAACGCTGCCATAAGCATTCTTTTAGCCAAAATCTTCTGTTGACTTGAGCAGTCTTGCAAAATGTTGTTTGATGAGCTACCTCCTCCACTTCTTTGTACTCTGTAATGAACTTATGCATGGAAAGTATTATGACTTGTCCATTTTCCATTTGTTTTGATAATGGGATGGTGGGGAAATGATGCTGATAATGATCTCAATTAATTAACATGCAATTAGTTAAACAAAATGAGAATTGATTTCTGACCTTTTTTCATGTTTATATTTAAACCTCTTTGGAGACAAGTGCGTTGAATGACAAATATAGTGTTTACCATTTTTCCCAGAGTAGTAGCTATTTATAAGTACTTCTACAGGCAAAACAACATAAGAACCTACACTACAAGCATTATTATTATTATTATTATTATTATTATTATTATTATTATTTACCCCAAATGGTGACATGTAAAACATAGGACTATATTGATTTGCGGCTCTTTGAAAGGGGCATATTGGTAATGTAGAAATATGAATAAGATGTGAGATTTTGTATTTTAAAAACAAACAGATTAAAGTTCATTTAATACAAGAGGTATTATATCATATAATCAATCATTCAGTTCTCAGTCTTACACTGCCTACTCTACCCCTTCCATCTGGCCCTGTCCTTAAAATCCTGACTTTTAAGCTAACTGGCTAAATATCCGCTCCTGCCTTTTATACAACCAGTCTCCTCCCACACATGCAAGCCCCTCCCACCTCTCACTCACTCTATGATATACAATCAACCCTAACTTACCTGGGTTCTATTTAATAAAGCATACACAAACAACATGGCAAGCATTGTGTTTTTTGTCACAACAGTCTTTTGTCTTTTAAGATGACTTATTGGCTGAAGTAGCTTTTAAATTTGGTAGATGCAGTTTATTTCTTATTAATGTACCTTTAATTGATGTGTTTTTATCTTTTAATTATAATTCAATATTTTATCCGTATTTTTATAGTTAGTCACATCACTCACATTGAGCACTATTTTTAGTGGTCTGTACTGAGGGGGATAAGAGAAGGAAACAGGGACATTCCACCAGCCCTGCTGAAAAATTAATTTCCATGCCTTGATTGGTGTCCGCTAGGAGAAGAGCCTTTAGTGTGGTGGCCCCTTTTCTTTGGAACTCCCTACTCCTGGAGGTCAGGCAAGCACCAACACTGTGCTGCTTCCGGCGCCTCCTGAAAGCAGCTCTTACCCAGGAAGCATTCCTCAACTGACCAGCTACTGGTTTTTTTAAATTGGTATTCTGTTTTAAATTGAATAATTTTAATATAGTGTTTTAATTTTTTTTTTATCTTTTTACTGTTTCATTCCTGTTCACCACTCTGGAATCTATTTTAGATATGGGGTGGTATATAAATATTGTAAATAAATAAATAAATAAATAAATATGTAAGTCATGCCAGGAGCCTTTTTTGCTAAGTAGCAGGATAAAAATACTTCAAATAAATATAGATTTAATAAATAAATAAACAAAGCCTGTAGCTCTATTAAACTAGTTATTTGAAATCAATATGTGAAATCCAGCTTCTCTGCTCAGCTCTACCAACAGCATACATTTTCTTTTCCTCTAGGACCTGTGTGAGGCACAAGCCAACTCAACATTTGCTTCCTACAAAATAACAGTATCAATTGCCAACATTTTTTTAAAAAAAATGTCCTCCCCCCCTCAGCACTTAATAGCTCTTTGAATTCTGTGACATCACAGCAATTAAACTATTTTTTAAAATAATAATAATAATTATCCTGCCTTTTTTCCTCCAAGGAACCCATAATTCTCCTCCTCCTCTCCATTTTATCCTCACAACAACAACCCTGTGAAGTAGGCTGGGCTGAAAGTCTGTGACTAGCCCAAAGTCACCGAATGGGTTTCCATGGCCAAGTGGGGACTAGAACCCAGATCTCCTGACTCCCAGTCCAACACCTTAGCCACTACACCACACAGGCAGGAAAGGGTGCTTCCCGGCAAGCAGCCAGTTTTTAACTGATCTATGTCTAGTATGAACAGCAAAGACATACTCTTATCTGTTATTACTAGTGTAAAGCCCAGTCCGATGATGAAATATACTGCAGATTGCAATTCTGGGTAGTGCTGTATGATAAGAAAATCCCACCCATTGGGAAGACTGAAAGGAGCTGGACTTTTAAAGTCACTGTACCAGCAGATGCTGCTGCTGCTGCTGTGCTCCTGACTCTGGGGAATAAACAGTGCCTCGGGTTAGTCCAGCCTCTTCTTCACCTGCTCCAAGCACCTTCTGAGTCCAGTCTGGACAGGAGACAGGAGGAAGTGGCGCTTTTGCAGGGACTGCTGCTTCCCAGGCTGCACACTTACATTGAGCAAAATAATAATAATAATAATAATAATAATAATAATAATAATGATGATGACTATTATTTAAAAATATTTTAGGGTGATTGGAAAGAAAGCATCATTAAAAGTAGGGACACTTGGGGAAGCAACAACAATGGGGTGCTGATGGGGGTCCCAGGATCCTAACCCTAAAAGGAAAGGGGCAAAGGAGGATTCTTTTTTCTTGGGAGGGGGCAGAAAGACAGTTGGGTGTGGCTGTCAGGACACCCTCTAACACAGTGGTTCTCAACCTTCCTAATGCCGCGACCCTTTAATACAGTTCCTCATGTTGTGGTGACCCCCAACCATAAAATTATTTTCATTCTTCTCTACACGATCCATTGTCATGGGATGGTTTGCTAATGAAAATAATACATAACAATAGCTTTAATAATACAAAAAATGATACATGACATAGTTCAGTCAATACAGTTTCCTAAGACCATCGGAAATATGTATTTTCCGATGGTCTTAGGCGACCCCTGTGAAAGGGTCCTTCGACCCCCAAAGGGGTCCCGACCCACAGGTTGAGAACCGCTGCAACAGATAGAGGGAGAAAGAGGATGCTCCTTCTTGAAGGGGGTTGTTCAAAGGTAGGAGGATGAGGAGGTCAGTGAGATTGGGAGGGTCTTGCTATACTTTCCAATAGGTATTATTGTCATTTATTTCTTTTTCTGAGGGGGTGGGGGCCGAGGGTTTCCATGGCAACTGTGGTGCCTCTTCTCTCACCTTCAGGAACCCGCATTTGCTCTTATCCGAGTAAGGTGACAGCCCTGCTGAGTAATTCAATGGCATTCTCTTGCCTCCACCTCCTCCTTCTCCTCCTCTTCGTCCTCCCCTATTTTATTTATTTTTATATCAATAAAGTTTCCCCTCATTAACCCCTAGTCAGGGGAAGGTACAACTTCTTAAAAATAGCGAAACAATGAAAACGTTGAAACCAATCAATAATACAAAAAGCATCAACGATTGGTTTAGAAAATCCATCCAGAACACCAGCACCACAAGGCTTGCTTTAATACTAAAATCCGACAAGCTTTCTTGAGGTAAACAGTGAAGTGGCTTGGCCAATATGTCCTTGAGTTCTTCTTGTTGTTTTGCTTTTATGATGTAGTGGCCTGCTGATAGATTCTTGCACAGTAAACAAGACATGAATTTCTAATGTAAAGAAAATCAATCAGTCGTGCAAAACTAGCAGGATCTGAAGATACATGAGACAAGGCCATGATGAACGACTGACTCTGAAGAGAAGCCTTTTTTCTTTTAGACCGTAAAGTCTGGCTTTTGATATTTTAGTTTGTAGTTCTATAATTTTATTGTATTTTCTGTATTTTCCCAGCAAAGGTGACCAATACACCCTAAAAAGAGGGGGGAAAAAAGTGGAAATATCTTTGGAGAGTTTGGTTCTTGCATTCAACAGCTGCCCAGAAAGAGTCCTTCCATGGGAGTCTCCTCACTGATTTCACTAGGGTTGGACATCACAGCGCCAGCACTTCTTCACTACCTGTTAGGTTGTTCACTTTAAAGTGGGCCCTCTGCATGGTGTCCTTCCCTCCCTCCTGAGCTGATAGATCCTGGTGGGCTTTCCTAGCAATGGCAGCCCAAGAGTGATGGGCAACAGCAGCAGCACTGCAGTGCTTGGTTGGTGAGTCTGAACTACCATTTTAATTTTCCACAGTGTCCGCAACGTTCTCTCACTATGGGGCATTGTGTGAAATTCAACTGGTGGTCCCCAGGTGCAGGAGGTGGGCAAGGCAGATATCAGTACAGTGTGTGTGTGTGTGTCCCCGTCCTGGGGTCCTGGCAGCTGCCTGAGGGTGCTTTGTGCTGCTCTTGATCTTCCTCCCTTCTTTCTGCATGAATTAGTTAGGAATAGCTTTGAGAATCCATGCTTGTTCTTGCCAGCTATGCCTTTCCCTTGCCCCGTAGGCCTTTGGCCTGATTACACATTGCTAGATCTCGTGTGTCCTTGTGGGTCTGAAGCAGAGGTGCACATACACACAAGAGGAGGAATGGAAAAGCTCTTCTGTCTGCTGCTGTAGCAAAAGGGTTGCTCAGCACACTCACAAGTACAAGCTGTGACCTATGCTTACATTAGACACAAGGCCAACCATGACAAGTGTAGCTGCTGCTTGTGGGTGCCTTGCATCCAACTTCTGAAGCCTGCATCTAGGAGCTGTCCGGGGTCCTGATTTGCAACTGCCCTGCCCTGTTGCCAGTTTTACCAGCATCTCCATAGTGTCCCAGTCTGTAATGGGATATACATTAATGATTTAAAAGTTTTTTTATGTTAAATCATTTACATAAATCAGTTTGGATCCCTCTCCCCCAGCTAACCTCATTTAGTGTTTTTGCCCACAACACCCATTCAATGATCAATACTGTCACGCTTTCAGTCAATGGAAAGGTGTGCTAGCAACTCTGTCTAATATCAAGCCATTGGATTGATAGCTAATACTTTATTTTAAAATCTTTTGAACATGGCTTGGATGTTCGTTTTTTTTTTAAATTTAGATCCCCATGGATCCACATAAATGCACATCCCACAACCCAGCCCCAGTAATCCCAACTATGAAGTACGTAATTTATGTCCTGAATTATAGACTTTGACCATGACACAAAAAGCCACAAAACTAGTGAACCCAAGGCAGCTTACATAATCCTCCTCCTCTGATAAACAAATGTATGTTAGCAGCAAATATGCAGACTCCAGTGATATTGGTCAAGACAGCTGGGAGGCCAGTTCTCCACGAAATGTCTTTAACCCAGACTTGGATAGGGCAGCCCTTCAAATAGAGGGCTGTCCTCCATAAAATAGGGCACATGGCCCTTTATGGGTGAATGAGGTTTTTAAAAATCATAATATGTTTGCTAATAATAGCAATATGTTCCGGCTTAGCATCGCGTCGTTAGAGGTAAACATCTGTGGCCTAATCTACACCAAGCAGGATATTGTGCTATGAAAGTGGTATGAAAGTGGCATATAAAAGACAGGAGCCATACCAAGCAGCATATAGTGGTATGAAAGCAGTATATGTATGTGTCAATAGGCCCCAACAGTTGTCTGTGCACTTCAATATTGCTATAAAGCAGTAGTGTGGCTCCTGCCTTTTATATACTGCTTTCATACCACTTTCGTAGTGCAATATCCTGCTTGGTGTAGATTAGGGACTATGTGTGTTGCAGGATGAAATCTGGCAAATGCTAGTGCCTCAGACAGGAGCCTTGTCTTGTGTGCACGGCAGAGATTACTTTGCACATAAGAATGGCTGTTTTGTAACTTTGCTTTATCATCACTGCCGAGGTTCCAGCTGGATGGAATCCTTGAGATAAAATGCCTGCAACTTCTAGAGGAGGAGGAGGGCCACATTTGGCAGCAGTTGCTCATAATATCAAGCCTTCCAGGCTTGCTTGCTGCTGCATAATCACGCTGAAAAATGTCTTTGGAGAGGAGGCGTTACACTGATTGTCTTTCCCAGACACCTGCCTATTTAGGGCTTCACATTAGCCCTAGATCATGCTGTGTCACTGAAAAAGACAAAGAGAAGATAATCAGAGAAGATCTAAGTGTCTTTGTTTGCCCCCAACCAACTTTGGCTACCCTACAGAGCGAGCATCCTATTCCTTCTTTAATTGCAATCACAGGTTCAGAGGGAAACCAAGGCTTTTCCAGCTTACTTATTCTCTGAAGGCAGGCAGTCTGTGAGCTCATGGTAGCAAGAAGAGAAATAGAAAGTTGGCCTCAGAACCCTTCAGCTTCCTGCGTGATCTATCCAGCTCAAAGGCCTTCTGAACTGCAAGGGAAGTTTAGGGTCCCTTCTGCCAGTTGTGAAGCGTCTTTGAAAAGTGCTCCGTCGCCTCAAAGTATACGGAAGCCCTCCAAATTGCCCTGGGTTCCCTTTGCCTGAGCAGATGGAGCTATAACATTATTGATAACGGCGTTACTATAGAGACAGTGCCATGCGTGTGAAGGATGTTTTACAGCATGCAGCAGTTTGCAAGAGTAAATTCTGTGAAATGTGTGCTCTGGGAGACAGCTTTATAATTGGTAGGGCTATGCTGAAAGGTACATATTTCCAGTGCTCCAAAGTCTCCACTGGCTTCCCATTGTAGCCCCTCATCTTTATTTTTAATCAATAAAGCCAGGCCTTTCCTGGAGCCTAGAAATGGTGCAGCATCCTCCTCTGTGTATTTATTTGGCCATAAGTCCCACTCAGTCTGAAAGGACATTGGTGCAATCCTATTGGGCTGATGCCTGTTAGATGGAAGCCTCCATGATTAGGGGCTTTTGAGTATCCAACACTCCTTGTCAGGAGGAGCAATGGAGGCCTTTTAGTCTTTCCTGTATTTTCTGCTATGGAATTTGGCTCCCTAGAGAGGCCTGGCACCTAGTTTAATGTTTTTCTGGTGCCAGGCAATAATAATAATAATCCCAGACCTTTTTATTTACATTGGATTTTATTCCTCTGCATTGTGTTATTAATTTATTGAATGATGCAGAGTTGTGTTCCTCTGATTTCTGATTTTATAGTGTTCTTTTTAACTCTATAGTTGTGCTTCATTTACTCCATTCTATTCTATTTTAAAATATAATTGTGGTTATTTAACTTGTTCTTGTTTTTATCTTGTAAGCCACCAGGAGGACAGTCTATACATTACAGAACATACACACATATCTGCATACATATGGAAATCTTGTCCTTTCAATATGCAGTCCAGCAGCTATGTACTGTAGCTTGCCTGGTGCTATGATACCCTGTTCCCTTGGACAGGGAATAAAAACAGATATATTGAGCCCTGCCATGCTACCATCTAGAATTGGCAGGCAAAATTCAAAAGTTGGTATACACACAGAATATTTTTGGACTGAAAAGAAATGGTTTTTGCAAGGAATGTCTAGGAAAGCAATCTTGTGTAAAGAGAAAATGCTCATCGTAGATGAACCTACAAGAGTTTTGGTTGTTTATCTGAAGGTTATAAAAACTGTTCATAGCTTTATAGGATCCAGCTCTTCTATTAAGATAATCCAAAGCATAGAGAAAGGAGATTGACATTAAAATAGTGTGTTTCTCTATACCCCTTCTCATGTATAGAGTCCCCAGTATAAGCCAAGAGATGTATTAATCATACTGTACTCTTTGATTAGACAAACAGTAGAGATCTGTTCTTGGAACCTGCTCCTTAGTAGGCATGTGCTCCGCTCCGATTAGAAGAGCAGAAGCAGGAGCGAATTGGCCTGCTCCGCCTTGCCCAGAGGCGGAGTAGAAGTGGACCGCGGACCCCTAGAAGCAAGGCGAAGAGAAGCGCCCATTTTCGGAGCGCTCCGGTTTCCGTGTTCCGCTTCTATCGCCATCTTGAAACATTTCGCCCATAGGATTGCATTGCGGAAAAGAAAGGGGGATAACTGTGTTGTTTTTGAAGCTATCTTTCTAAAAATTCTTGTGCTTGGAGAGTCGTGGATGGGGTCATTTTGAGACTACTCTCAGCTCTCTGCGTGGTGCCGGTCACGCGCTAGAATTTTTTTAAAAACCAACAGGAAAAACACCTTTTCCGAAGGGCTGAGGGGCAGAGTCAACTCCCGGTCATGATCACATGATCCCAAAGTTGGAGGAGGGGATAGGCAAAACGTGTAACTTGGGATTCTGGAAACTTCTCTTTCTTAGTCTGAACGGACTTTTCCCAGTGTTTTTTAAAACAATAGCCCCACCTGTGAAATCATATACTAAGCCAATAATAAGAGATAGAAACACAGCACTGCTACCCACCCTAACTTTGGGGAACAACTGAAAAGTTCCCCTAGGGCATCCCATGTGGACGTGCCCTCACTCTCTCCTGTACTTGGAAGGCCATCAGAGCCTTCCAAAGAGAGTAACCCGGTGGAGCAATGCCTATCATGAGTTGAAGTGACAGTTCTACTTCTTAGTGGTGGAGCAATGTCTTTCATGAGTTGAACTGACAGCCTTGCTTCTTAAAAGACTGGTTGACCAGTCAAATTGGCAGCTGCTGCTTCCCCCTCCCCTGGGCACATCCCCCTATTGCTGGTAAAAGACAGATATAGCCTTTTAAAAAAAGTTCTTCTTGTTGTTTATTCAGCAACACTGCTGCTTTTAATTCCACCCCTCCTTTGTTTATTTATTTATTTATTCCATTTTATATGCATTACTGGCTTATCCTTGGCTCACTTCCTTATGCCCCCAGAAATGTCTGCTGCCTGCCTGCCTTCCCTCTCTCCTCCCCTGCCCACCTCGCAGGGATGTTGTGTGTGTCTGGCTTTGACTCAGGGGAGAAGTCCTTCCTGCGCTCACTTGGAGTTTTGGAAGTTCCAAATCCATTTTTCAAGTGTGGAAGAAGATTCATAGGTTTATCTCTACTCCCCAATTCATGGCATGTTGGGATTTCCTTTGAAATGGCCCCATTGAGATGTCTGCAGGTTTAAGCCCCGCCAAAAAACAGGGGATGATGGGACTGCCTTGAGTCTGGGCGTGCATCTGTATCCCTGGATAAGCTATCATGGTGGTGAGTTTGAGATTTCTAACGTGCAAATTGACGGAGCTATCGAAAGGGGTGTGAATGGGGTGCCCGATTTTCATAAATTCCCCAAAAATCAGGGGATGATGGGACTGCCTTGAGTCTTGGCATGCATGTGTATCCCTGGATAAGCTGTCATGGTGGGGAGTTTGAGGTTTCTAACGTGCAAATTGACGGAGCTATGGAAAGGGGTGTGAATGGGGTGCCCGATTTTCATAAATTCCCCAAAAATCAGGGGATGATGGGACTGCCTTGAGTCTTGGCGTGCATGTGTATCCCTGGATAAGCTGTCATGGTGGTGAGTTTGAGGTTTCTAACATGCAAATTGACGGAGCCATGGAAAGGGGTGTGAATGGGGTGCCCGATTTTCATAAATTCCCCAAAAATCAGGGGATGATGGGATTACCTTGAGTCTTGGCGTGCGTGTGTATACCTCCATGAGGTGTCATGGTGCCAAACTTGAGGTTTCTAACTTTTACAGAAAAAAAGTTGTATACTTTTTTAGCTTAATGCAAGCCTATGGGGGGGGAAAACAGAGCTCCGATCCGGATCCGGAGCTCCGAGTGGAGTGGAGAGGACATGGGTGGAGCGGGGGTGGAGCGAAGTGGCCCAATCCGCAAATCGTGGATCTGGAAGTGAAGCGGAGCGGGGGGGGGTCCGTGCACACCCCTACTCCTTAGGCTTGGCTCTCCTTTCGTCTTAAGGTTCAAAGCTTGTGAACTTAGAAGAAGAAGTGTAAGGGTTTTACAAAGTGAACAGGTATTCAGGGGCTGACAAAAATGATACATTTGTCTTAACTACAACCATTGATATTCTGTCTATCTGTAGCACCCTCCAGGTTCTAAATGATTGAGGCAGGTACCAATAAAGCAGCACATGATCTAAGAGTTGTGAGCCTGGGACACATCTTTTGAATCATACACAGCAAATCCATGAGATGAACAAATATCGTGGGACAACCCTAGCTCTCCCTAAGACATGCATGGACGCACACCTATACCCTGCTTTAAAAAAAACAAAAAACTTGATCCCACAGAAATATTCAATATTCTTCCCCCTTTTCTTTCCAGGGACAATTTCCAGGTAATGAGAATTATATCTATCTATCTATCTATCTATCTATCTATCTATCTATCTATCTCTGCAAGATCTATTTGTTCATACTTTAAATGACAGATTAGCATTCACTTTCACATACACTATGTACTTGTTTTACTATCAGGCTGCAATCCTATACACACTTACTTGGGAGTAAGCCACATTGAACTCAGTGAACTTTTGTTCTGCGTGGACATATATAGAATATAAATATAATTTGTCACAGGTGCAATCCAGAAAAAAAATAAGGCATTCTTAATTCCCAATTAAACCAATGGAGTGTATGCACAAAACTACACATCAATTCTGTTAATTTCACTGGGACCTATATATTTCTGGGTTGCTCTCCATCAGTTTATTCCTTTGATATGAGGCTTAAACTGGGTAAATTTTCTGAGAAAGGCAATGGTAAGGTTTTTTGTTTGTTTGTTTGTTTCAAACATTTATTAAAAACACATTATTGTTCAGTTAGAAATTAAGAACCTTCCTTTAAGAAACATTTGGCAAAAAAAATGTTACGCTAAGCAAAATGACCAAGTGTGGCCAATCAAACCTGCTGTTAAATATATTCCATTGCTTCCTGTTTTAATATGACTCAGTGATTCTAAAAATATTATTGCTTCAACACTATGCACACAGAATTAATGATCTCAAATATATCTAATAGTTGAGATATCATTGGTCATGGAATCATTATATCTGTGTTAATTATTATTTTTGCCTCTTGGCAGTTTATCATCAATAACCTACAATAATAAATCATTCCTAATTCTAGCTTTGATTTTCTTATGTGGAAGAATTTTGAAACTACATTTAACCTTTACATTGCTGTTAGTGCCTGTATATAATTAGTGAAATATTTAAACACTAATGAGTACCTTGGGTACACTCATTCATCATATCGATTCAACATTCAATCTTTTTGCAGTATTTTGCAGTAATATCAGAGCAGAAACTAAATCCCACCCTTTTAAATTTCACTAGCGGAGAGCACTTTCCACACAGACTATGCACTGCAGAGCTTGCAGGAATTCTGATGTAATGGATTTCATTGCTCTCTTATTATTCTAAAATACTTTATAAACCAAGTGGGTTAATGCCAGAAATAGTTTCAGCAGTGCTAGAATCAAATCATCATTTCCATTTTGAGCATGGTGTTGTCTTGTCTATTGTAACGTTGTGGGGGTCACTGCCCACATTTTATACACAATGGGCTGTATCCAGTGATGGCTTTGTATGAGTGGAAAGTGCTTATAGTCACAAAAGGTGGGGCATCTGAGTGGCCAACCAGTTCCCTATGGGATATCCACAATCAAAATGTGAGTGCAACAGCATCTGCTTGTTCCCCAGCAACTGGTGTACACAGGCGTTCTGCCTTTCATATTGGAGGTAATTTATAGCCATCAAGACTAGAAGCCAACTCCAAGTAGGGTGGAACAAGACCCCTGTCCGAAACCATGAAGAGCCACTCCCAGTCAATGTAGGCCAGTGGTTCCCAATTAGCTAAGTACTGCGGACCCCTTGTTTTTCAAATACCAAGCCATGGACCCCCTACTTTTGAAAAAAAATGTTATCTCTATGGCAGTTACCTGTGTGAAACAATTTTTTGGAGAAAATAAGGGGTAGCCCCTAATAAGCAAGGGATTTTAGGTATACTAAAAAACAGTCCATAAAATATTCGTAATATTACCATACAAAAATGACAATGATTTAGTTAGGAATATAAAGACAAATTTAATTTTACTAACATCTAGTTTACAATTGAACAAATTATGACTTGTCTAGCAGCTACTAAACCTAAATGTGATGGGAGAAATCATGCCTCTTTTTGTCCTGAACAATCTCTTCCACATCCGGTTCAATATTTCCTACTTTTAATCTCAAATCTGGATCAACATCGAGCCGATTTCTATGCTTGTTCTTCATATAACAAAATGTCAAAAATGTTGTTCACAAAGATATGTGGAACAAAAGGGAACTAGATGTTTCACCTAACTTCTTATAATCAGGAAAAACCTTCACCCAGAATTGGTCCAGTCTATATTCTTTGAAAAATGATTTCAATGAACCATCACAAGTCATGTCAACAAGTGCATCTTGCTCTTCTGCAGATAGAGTTGTTAGTTGTACATCACCACATTCAAAAGGATTCCTTATCCATGAGTTTTCAGGATTAGGTGCAGGGAAGTAATCTCTGAAGGTAGTCGCTAAATCACGCAGGTGCTCAGTGATGTTATATTTTACTTCTGGTAGGAATTCATCATCAGTGGACTCTAGAAATGAATGGTGAATATGTGAATGGTGCCATGGACCCCTTGGGTGGGTTACATGGACCCCCTGGGTCTGTGGACCACCAATTGGGAACCACTGATGTAGGCAATACTGAGCTAGATGGACCAAGGTCTGATTCATTATAAGGCGTCTTCCTATGTTCCCATACTCATCAAAGAGCCACGACTGGGTGCAGCTCTTTTTAAAGAGTTCCTTTATTGACAAACCTAGATTTGCTTTTGCAGAATGTGTGAAACCCCTCATCATCATTAGTCAAAATGGTAACCATGGAAAGTGACTGGAACATTGATTCTATCCACTGCTAACGTAATGTTTTACAAAATAGGTACGATATATGAAAATGTGTGCCATTCACCCTTAAAAATGTGGCCATAATTCTTCGAACAGTCATTTTGATATGCAGATCCTGATTTGAATAATTGCAATGGTGCACAGAGTAGTATGTGTTTATAATGACATCAGCATCTTTTGCAAAGCAAATGGGATGCATGCTTGATAATAAACAAAAATATGCACCTTTTTGTACTCTTCTTGCTGGAATTATTGTCTAATGTTACTCAATATTTGTTTAATCCTCCACTTTATGTTTGAAAGTTGTCACATTCCTCTATCTGGCTAACACTAGTAATTATCCCCCTATAGCTTGGCACTTATATTCTCTTGCCTTGGGGCACTGTGTGCTGCTGTTGCTTTAATATGACATGAGAATGCTGAAAGGGGTCACAAGGTCATCTGTGCACCTCCGAAAGAAAGGATGGTATAAATGGAGGTCACCCCTTTCAGACAATGTTGCAGACCTTATTCAGGTTTCAGCTATGCGATGAAGGGTCACAGGTTGCACATTAATGCAGAGCTAGCATTCAACTCTCCTTTGATTTGGTGAAAATCCTGTGGATTGGTTAAGTTCAAGTCTGAACACACTAGGAAACTGATTTACACTGAGCCAGCCCATTGGTTCATCTAGCCTAGTATTGTCTACACTGACTCTCCAAGGTTTCAGGCAAGATTCTGTCTGGAGATACCAGGGATCAAACCTGGGGCTTTCTGCATGCAAAACATGCACTCTATCACACTGAGCTATGGCTCCTCCCATGCTCAGCCCTACAGCAGAACTATTTGTCAGTTACGTATACACACTAGCTTTCTATGCATCTCTCAATACCCATTACATTATTGCCTTGTATAACTAATTTTGACTCCATAAATGGTCGTTGCCATTTAACATTGGCAAATATCTGCTGCATTTAATGTCCTTTTGAATGTACAATTTTAATCCTTTTAATAATAATAAAAAAGCTTTCGAAGTCTGTGTCTATAGTCTCTGACTCCTTTATTTTTTTAAGGTGCCTATTTTTCAGTAGTAGTCAACATTAAAGATCCCTTGAACATGTCAGGGTTGTACATCAGGAGATGTACACTTCGGTATCTAACTAGGACATTTGGGAACAAAGTCTTCAAGGGAAGGTTTTTTGTTCAGTGATGGGAAGAGGGTTAGCTTGCCTAATCAACCAGAAGGAGTGCCTCATCTCCTGTTGATTTTTGTCTTTTACTCCATCAACACCCAGACACTCTGCAGGAAAGGGAAGGAGAATGTTTTGACCCATTTTTATGTTATACTAGTGAATGCACCTGACTTCGCACATAGCACATAGCTTGATGCAGTGAAACCTTCAAGCAAGCTTATATAGCTGTCAGAGTTGGCCACACTGTCCCACCCCATCTGAGTGAGGGCATGCTTACTGGCAGCGCAAGGCATGCTATAATGCATTATTATAAACCTCTAAGGGAGGGGGGGGTCTTCCCACTCCAGAGGGGGGGGTCTGCCCCACAGCAAGGAGAATGCAGCAGGCATAGAACACTGCTCTTGGTTTACTAATCCCTCCTGTATGTCTTCAAACTGTATGGACTGCAAAGTGGTGAACTGGTTAGGGAAGTCTGCTCCTAGTAGCTGAAGATGTTACTAAATGGATACATTTAAAAACATAATAACCCCATAGTGTCCACTCCCAGGTTTCCTTAGTATGACTGCCATGTTTCAATCCAGAGGAGAGGGGGGTAACTTTATTATTATTATTATTATTATTATTATTATTATTATTATTATTATTATTATTATTTCAGGTGTCTTCATGCCATGGTCTTGGCGCTATGGCACTGACAGGTAGACAGACAAAGAAACAATATCCTCAACTTTTCTTTTCTTTTTTTATAGATTTCTTTTGTAAGCCATGTACTGTATGGGGTGGGAGCTCAGCCTAAAGCAACTACTTTCTAACTGGGTAGTGGGAATGCCTTGCATTCAACTGTACACTAAGGATTATGCAAGTATAAAGGTGTAGGGGTGTGTGTGTACTGTTCTTGGCCTGGTATACCCCCAATGTGCGATTGGGCTTTGAGTGTGTTCACTCCAGCAATTTCAGTTGCAAGGCATATAGATTGCACAATAGTTTCAAGCAGCTAGTCAGTGTGACTGCAGCTTCTCTAATCTTTTAGCCTACTGCAGACAGTCCATTTTCTCTTGACCATTGACATCAGCTATATCTAATGAACTGGAACAAAAGCAGGTCATTGCAATATATAAATACATTGTTGGAGAAGAGCCTAGTGCCCAGGGCTACACTCAGCACTGTATATGGAGGCAATTAGATATCCGAACGATAAGCAGCGCTCTCCCTTTTCCCATAGAGTCGCATCATTTCCCATAATAGAAACTATTTTTATCTGCATCCAAATCTGCATGTAAATCCAACTTGTCAAACATCTGTGTGTACTGTAGGAAAAAACATTTGTTAATATGTACGAACCTGGGCCTAAATTACTTCCATCAATTTGGAAGAAAGGTCCTTTGGCTGCAGGAGAGAGATTAGATAGAACCATATGACCAACGTACAGAGAGCTTTGGAGAAAATTTTGTGTTAGACAATGGGCATATCTACACGTAGCGAGGGAGCAGGGAGGATCTCGCAATATGCTGTTCATGAGATCCTCCCCCTGGGTTCACACACAGCACGTGGCATCCAGGGAGGAAGCAGGATGTCGCACCTGCCTTTAAAAAACAACAACACACAGGAATAAGTATAAAGTAAGTTAAAAAAAAGTAAGTTAAAAATAGCCCTAACTCCACTCCCCACTATTTTCATTATAGATAGGGATAAACATCTCCATTCTGAGACCATGTTTTACATCCAATATGTTGCTGTATATGACTTCAGATGGAATTGGGCCAATATTTACACAAGCCCAAATGGAAGTGTCATAACATTCTTCCCCCTAACCCTAACACACACAGACCCAGTACTTTACTCACAGATCTTAATCAGGCAGTGTTTTGAAAGTCACCTTATGCAATGGTGCCCAGTTTTGTTTTGTAACAATACTTTCAACAAAATAGCATCACTTTGAAATTAAAAATTCAAATCAAGCATAAAGTTCTTCTCACTGAAGTAGCAATGAAAAGCAACCATAATGACAACAGATACTATGGTCTATGTCAGCTCTCCATAGCAAATTATGAAGTTTGTAATTATCACTACAGCAAAAATTCAGAAACTGTTAAGGGCAATTTTGGCATGATTTACTGTTCAAGAGAGGTACCAACAAGAATATACAGATCAATGTAAATGTTTATCACAGCCTTCCCCACTCCAATTATTTGAAAGCAAGTTGGAAGAAAGAGGAGGGGAGTAGAAGGCATCAGCAAAACAAGTCACCTTTTCACCTTAGAAATAAAACCCAACAATACATTAAAAAATTAAACCAATACATACATACATATATAGCTAATCAGGGACTTAGTGGGCCAGAGTTTGGAGCTTTGCACACAAAATGATCCAGATATTAGTCAAGAAGATTTTTCCTGAATGCCATGAAAATCCAGTTTGCACAATAAGTGTTGTATGTTTTCTCTGACCGTCACCATAGTCTCTGCTCAAACCCTACATCACAAACCATTAAGTTGTAGTTTGCTTTGCATCCTTATAATAACAATAAGTAGGTCAGTACACAGCAGTACCTGGGGACTAACGGCCAGATGAGGTTAATTGCCTTTGGCTCTCCTTATGGCCATCAACTCCTCCCAGCCCATCATTAATCCACCATCTTACCCTTGATCATTAATCTGTAGATCAATACCAGTTCCATCATTAAGCAGATGAGTACCAGGCAAAGTGGCTAGAAAATGGAAACTGTAACATGGAGCTTCAAAGAAAATTAGGTTGTTCTCTTTGATCCATTTATGTAGTGAAATAATTCCTCTGGTTGATTTGCAGAAATTAGCTCTGGGACAAAATCATGCCTTGGAATTTTGACTTTGATTTTTTAAAAATCATCTATTAATAAGTATTGTTGGCAGCTTTCAGGATGTGAATTAACTCAATATATTATATAACTATAGAATGATGGGTTTGCATCATGTTCTAAGTATCATGTTCTATGCACATCATGTTGTGCATAGAATAAAGGAGATATTAATGCAATCTATTTTCTAAAGCAGCAGATGTAGTACAGGGACTGCTCAAAGCCATTGCACAACAGAGTCAGAAAATGGTGGGGCTATTCATATGGAAGTTGTATTGATCCAAGTATAATGAGGGACTTCAGTCAATTCTTCTATGTATCAGTGACAGATTATTGAAGTTCAGATAATCTATTATTATTACTACTATTATTTCTATATTAATCACTTTTCTACTGAATACTGAAGGTGATGTACTCAATTTTTTTTTTAAAAAAAGGTATTACAACAGTGTTTTGAAAGGATGTAATGCAATACATTAAAGCAGCAAGAGAATGTTTGTAAAAATAAGAGACTTGGGGCTCATCTACACCAAACAGGATATTCCACTATGAAAGCAGCATGAAAGCGGTATATAAAAGGCAGGTGCCACACTACTGTTTTATAGTGATATTGAAGAGCACAGCAGGATCTACACTACTGCTTTATAGTAGTAATGAAGTGCACTGACAACTGTTGGGGCCCATTGACACATCTACACCAAGCAGGATATAGCACTATGAAAGCAGTATGAAGTATATGGTATGTGTCAATGGGCCCCAACAGTTGTCAGTGCACTTCAATACCACTATAAAACAGCAGTGTGGATCCTACATTTTATATACCTATTATTATTATTATTATTATTATTATTATTATTATTATTATTATTTATATAGCACCATCAATGTACATGGTGCTGTACAGAGTAAAACAGTAAATAGCAAGACTCTGCCGCATAGGCTTACCACTTTCATAGTGGAATATCTGCCTGGTGTAGATGAGCCCTCGGTTGCACTCACACATGTAACTGTACCCATGGTAGGGGTTGGTGGTGGGTTTGAACCCCACAGGCTTTCCATGTGACTTAATAGCCAAGAAATCCACCCTATATTGGTATGTTCTGGAGACCATGAAGGGCAATGGACGGCAAATGGCGTAATTTCTTCACTAGAAGCAGAGTTCACTTATGGGTCCTATTCACAGACTAGGACTAGCATCTGTTGATTTATTGCCTTATTAAAAGTTGACAGGCCTGGGATCTGGCTGGTGACAGGCTACTCCAGAAGATTCCTGCACTGACTGGGGGGTTGGACTCGATGGCCTTATAGGCCCCTTCCAACTCTACTATTCTATGATTCTATGACACCCTATTTAAAATGTGCTCAAATAAAAAGAAACAAGCCACCTAAATTGAAGTTGTGGCTGGGACCACACAGGGATATTTTTTTTAACCAATCTCCCAGCTTTGAACCCTCAGAAGTTTCCTTATTCAATAACAACAAAAACAACAACAACAATAGCACAAAGTGGGAGTAATCATCTGTCACTAGGAATGTCAGAGCAATCTGCAATGAAATCAAATGAGTTCAGATTTCTATGAATCTGACCAGGTTTTCCAAAGTTACACAAATTTTGCAGATATGAGGATCATTTATTTTACTTCTTGGAATTTTATGCAAATTTAGTCATAGAATATATATATATATATATATATATATATATATATATATATATGTTGTTTATTCGTTCAGTCGCTTCCGACTTTTCGTGACTTCATGGACCAGCCCACGCCAGAGCTTTCTGTCGGCCATTGCCATCCCCAGCTCCCCCAAGGTCAAGTCTGTCACCTCCAGAATATCATCCATCCATCTTGCCCTTGGTCAGCCCCTCTTACTTTTGCCTTCCACTTTCCCTAGCATCAGCACCTTCTCCAGGGTATCCTGTCTTCTCATTATGTGGCCAAAGTACATCAGTTTTGCCTTTAATACCATTCCCTCAAGTGAGCAGTATGGCTTTATTTCCTGGAGTATGGACTGGTTTGATCTTCTTGCAGTCCAAGGCACTTTCAGAATTTTCCTCCAACACCACAGTTCAAAAGCATCTATCTTCCTTCGCTCAGCTTTCCTTATGGTCCAGCTCTCGCAGCCATAGGTTACTACGGGGAATACCATTGCTTTAACTATGCGGACCTTTGTTGTCAGTGTGGTGTCTCTGCTCTTAACTATTTATCAAGATTTGTCATTGCTCTCCTCCCAAGAAGTAAACGTCTTCTGATTTCCTGGCTGCAGTCAGCGTCTGCAGTAATCTTTGCGCCCAGAAATACAAAGTCTGTCACTGCCTCCATGTTTTCTCCCTCTATTTGCCAGTTATCAATCAAGCTGGTTGCCATAATCTTGGTTTTTTTGAGGTTTAACTGCAACCCAGCTTTTGCACTTTCTTCTTTCACCTTTGTCATAAGGCTCCTCAGCTCCTCCTCGCTTTCAGCCATCAAAGTGGTGTCATCTGCATATCTGAGATTGTTAATGTTTCTTCCTGCAGTTTTAACTCCAGTTTTGGATTCATCAAGCCCAGCACGTCGCATGATGTGTTCTGCATACAAGTTGAATAGGTAAGGTGAGAATATACAACCCTGACGTACTCCTTTTCCAATCTTAAACCAGTCCTTGTTCCGTGATCTGTTCTTACCGTTGCTACTTGTTCATTATACAGATTCCTCAGGAGGCAGACAAGATAACTTGGGGCCTTGCTAGATGAGGCCTTAGCACGCTGTGAGGCCGGTTTCCCTGCTGTGCATCCAGATGACGCACAGGGGAATCCGGGGTCAGGCCGCGCTGAAGCCTCCCCTAACGCGCCATACGCGAAGTTGCTTAGGACGTGCCTTTTCCGCAGACCCGGCCTGAAGCCGGGGCTGTGGAATGTCTAGCAAGGTCCGTGGCTTTTTGCGGCTACTCGCTTACTTGCATCCCCAGCTCCCCCAAGGTCAAGTCATACGAGCGCTGTGCTGATCGGGCCGGGGGGGGGAAGGCCAGACCCTGCAGGAGAGGGGGGGTAGAAGGCCAGGCACCAGGATGGCATCGGGGAGAGGGAGAGCAGGCACGGGCATGGCATTGGGGAGAGGGAGGGCGGGCAGCACGGGCATCGGGGAGAGGGCGGGCAGGCAGCACGGGCATTGGGGAGAGAGAGGTCGGGCGGGGAAAGAGTGGCCAGGGAGGCATCGGGGATGGCGGGGGGGGGGATCAGGAGCGGAGGGGGCTTAATTTTTTTAAAAAGGCACTTACCTTGTCCGGCAGCTTCGGGGCGCACGTGGCCCCTTTAACAACAACAACAATAATGGCCGACGCTGTAGGGCTTCCGTAGTCCCTGCGCGTCGTGCGTCTAGGAGGCGGGGTGGCGCGCGCTAAGGTTAGCGCGCTTTTGCCCTGCCTCCCTGCCGGCTTATCCGGCATGGTCTAGCAAGGTCCTTGGTATCCCCATACCACCAAGAACTAGCCACAGTTTGTTACGATCCACACAGTCAAAGGCTTTAGAATAGTCAATTAAACAGAAATAGATGTTTTTCTGGAACTCCCTGGCTTTCTCCATTATCCAGCGGATATTGGCAATTTGGTCTCTAGTTCCTCTGCCTTTTCTAAACCCAGCTTGTACATCTGGCAATTCTCGCTCCATGAATTGCTGGAGTCTACCTTGCAGAATCTTGAGCATTACCTTGCTGGCATGTGAAAGAAGTGCCACTGTCCGATAGTTTGAACATTCTTTAGTGTTTCCCTTTTTTGGTATGGGGATATAAGTTGTTTTTTTCCAGTCTGATGGCCATTCTTGTGTTTTCCAAATTTGCTGGCATATGGCATGCATCACCTTGACAGCATCATCTTGCAATATTTTAAACAGTTCAGCTGGGATACCGTTGTCTCCTGCTGCCTTGTTATTAGCAATGCTTCTTAAGGCCCATTCAACCTCACTCTTCAGGATGTCTGGCTCTAACTCACTGACCACACCGTCTGACCTATCCCCAATATTATTATCCTTCCTATCTTGGCCAAAAACACTCATTTCCCTCATAGTATAAAACATGAAAATTCACATTTGGGGTAGGATTTGTGCATTTTGGGAAGAATTTGCACATTTGCGGAAATGTGAGAAATTAGAAAAATGACGATTCCTTCAATGAGTGGACAGTAGAATGACAGGCACCTGGCAATCCATAAAATGCAGGTGGAATGGATTTTATAAAATCCCTACATCCCTATCCATCACCACTCTAAATGGGGCTGAAGACTTTTATAATCAAGACATTTGGAGGTGTTACAGTTTCTCCTATAATACCAAAATATCCATCCACCATTAGCATATAGCACAATGGATCCTTTTAAACCCAATGTAAGAATCAATAGAAGATGTTGTTGGTCCCAGACAATACATCCACTAGACAGACAGGGCATTCATTCCAAATGAGGGTGCGCAGAGTTGCTTTAAAACAGACGTACACTTTCTATTATTCACCAGAAAAATACTCAATAGTATTGTGAGCTGTACCTAGGATAAACATCTTTCTGTCTGTCTAGTAAACACAGTGACTATGATCAGGAGCCTCTCCTGATTCTTGGATTGATTGAAACATGCAGCGCATAGGTGTGTGCAAGGGGTGTGCCGGGTGTGCCCAGGCACACCCTAATGTCTCAAGCAATAAGCAGTGAGGAAGGCATTGAGTAGGGATCCATAGGGGGATCCAAACACAGTGGGAATGGTCCTCTGACTGCCCTCTGGCTGCTGAGTAGGACATCAGTGCCTACAGTGTTTAATAAATGAATGAATAAAAATAATGTCCTTTATGATTGATATTCAATAAACGTTTGTCTTTAAAAAATATTCCCTGGGTGCACTCCCTAATGAAATGTGCTGTGTACGCTTATGATGCAGAGTTGGTTCTAGGTTTTTGAGGGCCCTTGGGCAAGACACCTTCAGTGGACATCCTTCCTTGGTGAGTCAGCCTATTTACTACCATTGTCACCAGCTGCTCTTGCTCCTTCTCCTCTTTCTCATCATTGCTACCACTTGCTTACTTGACAGGCAGACAGCCAGGAAGCAAGTAGGCGATAGCATCTACTCCTCCTCCTTCTCATTACCACCATTGTCTGAGCCAAAACAGGAGGCAGGTGCACAAACAGTTGTGAGGGGGCTCCTGCTGGGTTGTGGACCTCAGCATAGCCTGACCATGCCTACTTTTGTGCTAGCCATGGACACACGAGCAATTCTAATTTCAGATATGGGATTCTTATCAACTTGGGAATCACACCGAACTTAACTTAGCTGTTAGCCTTTTCCAGAGACTTGGGATGGTTAGATTGGGCATTTAAGGGTTGAGGTGGAGAGAGGGTTTTTATTGTTGTTTTTATTTAATGTAGGTGAGTTAATTTAGCAATTACTTGGAAGGACCAAACCCCAAGGTATGCTAAAGGTCAAACAAGTCATGCTGAAGTCAGGAAATTTTTTTGGAGGTTCGCCGTGTGAAGAGTGCCATCCATATTCTCAATCCCATCCAATATGCCTGGACGGTCTTTCAGAATTCCTGCTCTCGTACCTGACCTTCAGAAGTCCCTCCTCAAGGGACTGGAGTTCAGTTTTGATCACAGTATACCTGATCCTAGAAACCCGCACTGATGGCAATGACTTCAGTGATTTTAAGAGACAAACTCTCACTGACATGTTTGTGCTCTGGGGGAAGACGTTCTGAAGTAGTGTATTTATGCAGCTTTCTTTGGTACAATTCAGCTGAGATGTTGTTCCCACATAAAGAATTCCATTCAGTACTATAATTATGGGATGGCTGGTAAACATTTAGTGCTGAGTACTGAGTGATTTCAGGGAAGAAAATACACAGTGTCTGAGGCAAAGAGCTGGGGGTTGTTATGATAGCAAAACCTGAGGGAATAACCCTCGTCATGTATACAGAAAGGAAGTCATGAGGCAAATAAAAGTGGTGCTTGAAACCTGGCTCTAGATTCCATTCCACTTATACAAATAAATTATTCTAGTGCCAAGAACAAGCAGGTCTGCTGACATGTAAAATGATATTTAAAATGCAGCAAAATCCTAATCATATCTATCTAGCTATCTAGCTATTTTGCTAACTATTTTATTTGTTTATTTAAAACATTTCTTGGCCGCCTTTCAGGGCAGAGACCCTCACAAGGTGGCTTACAACAATAAAATACATAAATCATATATCTATCATCTATTTTATCTATGTGTCCCATTTATATCTTATACTTCCAACATAATCACGTTCTCAAGGTTGCTAATGGAAATGTAAAACTGCCACATCATTGCTGTAGAAAGAGGTAAGATCCTTTGTGCTGCAGCAGTATTTATTTATCTGCTACAGGAACCATATAGATTTTTGTTTTATTTTTCATTTTTGCAACCAGTGCAGACAAGTCCTGAGAATTCTGGTTAAGTTGCAGAAGGAATTCACTTATTTGAGAACCCACTTAAGGTTGCAGAAAGAGGTGAGGTTACAAACCCTCAGGCATGCAAGTTTTTGCAATGTGTCCTCCTGAAGCAATGGAAAAGGTGGAAAACATGTTGTATATTGCTTGGGACCTTCAGTAAGAAATGATGTCATCTGGAGACCAGTGCTAAGAGGATGCTTCCCTCCTCTTCAGGTATTTCAAGTAGTGGAGAGGAAGTGAGAAGTGTAAAGGTGGAAAAGCAACTGGCTTCATTCGCTGGTTTTCCAAAATATTACATGATAACTAAGAGAAAATTCATCATTAAATTTCCATGTTCCTTGTTTTAAATCGATCAGTGGTTGTCCAGTTCTGGGGCAAGACATATCCTTGTAGAGACACAGGGGACCTGCCAGGGGAAGGGGGGGGGGGAAGTTCCAGGGAATGATGGAATCCTAAAGAAGATGATGATTTTATGTCCCACCTGCCAGAACCTGGGAGCTGTCTATATGCAGGGAAAGCCCTGGAGTGGCTCTGTGGTGGCACTGAGCCACTTATACGACATAGTAGCCACTGTGGAGCCATCCTGAGGCTTTCCCCCAAAGCTCCGGAGCAAGGTGAGGTGGCACATCGGCCACCTACTGCTGCTCCAGAGTCATGGCGGAGGCGTAGCCAGGCAGATGGCGACCCCCTGATTAGCACCACCTGCTCGGGCAGGGGGAGGGCCAGTGAGCCAAATGGCCACCGGAATGACCTAGTGCACTGCCTCTGGAGAAGAGCGTCTCTCTTCTCTGTGGGGAGAGTCTCTCTTTGGCTTGGAAGTTCTCCGTTCCTTTTATGAGCTGGCTGTCAATATGTGGGGAAAGCACTATGAGGTAATGGGGGAAATGTCAGGGAGGGATGGGTGGCTGCGGTGGCTCTGATGATCAATGTAAACTCCACACTCGCTCCTTGGTGTGGGGATTGCCTGGTGCAACGCCTCAGACATGACACTGCAAGGTTTTGGGGGTTCATGGAGTCAATGTGTCATCATCAAGATAGGTCCCAGGTCAGATAGATTGTATTCCTCCTGGTACGGAAACTTTCCATATTAGATCTGTGGGTGTGAGTCCATCCTTACTGTCCTGTGTCCCAATGTGACCTGAGAAGAAAGGAGTTAAGAAAGAGTTCCTACTTAGTCCTTATGTTTCCTTATGCATGACATTAGGAAGGAGGCAATGAGGTCCTCTTCTATCTCTCTTCTAATGCCACTATCCCTCATCCACAGATCCTCACATGCAGCACATCCTCTATGCACATGAATGCATGCAAGGATTTCTGCACACATTTGTGAAACAGATGATTTGTGCTGGGTTGCCCTCATTCCAGAAAGTAAGTTAAGTTTAGAAGGGGAAGAGGGTTCTGGAAATGTTGAGAAACATTGTTCCTTACTGTCATATTCCGTTACAAACATCAAGTTGCATATTTACACTACAGAGACACCTTTACCATTAGGTACCGTGAAGCAGTTGCCTCAGGTGGCAGTTGCTGGCTGTGAGGCAGCGGTGGTAGATCCCCCTACCAGACTTCCTGAGCCACTGATCATTCCCCTCCATTGTAGAACAGAGCTGTATTTCCCATGTGACCGGCCCTGAACCACCTAAGTTAACCTGCTGCACTGTATAGGGAAGCTGTCATCACTGTTGAAATAAGATTCAACTGCTATCCAGTCAGCTTCTGTATGTGGAATTTGGGGTAGCATCTTGTCCTTTGACAAAATGTCTTAGGCCAGCCCTCTTAAACTGAAACCTGAAACAGACAATACTGTTGTTTTATATTTTGAATTGTCTTAATTTTGTAAACTGCCCAGAGAGCTTCGGCTATTGGGCGGCAATAAAGAAGAAAAAAATATAAACCCTTTCTTCCATTTCCTGTTGCTTCAGAAACCTTGTGTTGTAGATTTGTGGAGATCCAGTGTAGTCTGATGGCTCTGGATACAACTGAACATAGAACCTGAAGATTTGGGCCAGATCTGCACCTCATGATGTATCAATACAATACTATCATGATGACACTATGGGCTCATCTATACCAAGCAGGATATTCCACTATGAAAGCTGTATGAAAGTGGCATATAAAAGGCAGGAGCCACACTACTGCTTTATAGCGGTATTGAAGTGCGCTGCAGGATCCACCCTACTGCTTTATGATGGTACTGAAGTGCGCTGACAACTGTTGGGGCCCATTGACACGTCTACACCAAGCAGGATATAGCAGTATGAAAGCGGTATATGTATGTGTCAATGGGCCCCAACAGTTGTCAGTGCACTTCAATACTGCTATAAAGCAGTAGTGTGGCTCCTGCCTTTTATATACCTCTTTCATACCACTTTCATAGTGGAATATCCTGCTTGGTGTAGATGAGCCCTGTATCCCTTTTGTACTTTTATATCTTGTAGCACACATAATGACATCTGTTGCAGAATTTTGGATAATACGGAATGCAAAGCAAGAAAAAACACTAGAAAAGCAATATACAGAATGCATAATGGGCCCCAACAGTTATCAGTGTGCTTCAATACTGATAAAAAGCATTAGGGTAGATCTAGCCTTGGTTTCAAATCTCACATCTTCCTTGACTCATGGCATGGCTTTGGGCAATTTGTAGCCCAATCATGTGCATGGTTTCTTAGAAGTAATTCCATAGCTAACCTTACTCTCAAGAAAATGTCCACAGGACATTTACATGTATGTATTTAAAAAAATCTGCCCCCAGTTCTACCAAGTAGAAGTGGCTTACAATTCATTTTAAACGATACAGATGCTCATTAAAACCAGCTTAACATTCAACACAAACTAAAGTCTAGGCTACCAGAACAGTGGCATTGGACACTGGTGAAACTAATAGGTAGATCTATAATATTTGCCATCGAAGGGTTGGATGAACTGAACAGCTTTAATCCAATGCCTAAAATAACACAAATTGGACTCAAGAAAAGTTAATTCTGTGGGAAGAATTTTAGGAAAAAGGTAGTTTTAGCCCTGTGCCAAACATAATGTGAATGAACAATAGTGAGAATGTACAGAGGAACATAAGGTTTTATTGCATAAATATCAAATAACACAATTGTTTTCTTTTAAAAAAATAAATTCAATTTTAACAGACATTATAACAACAACATACACAACATACACAAACACAATAAAAGGCAATAACATGCACATTGCATGTTGGCTGGTTCCTGTGGTGATTGTTACTTTAACATTGTACTGGCTTTATATGCTTTTTATACTAGTTTTATGTATTATATTGTATTTAATGTTGTTCCCTGCCTCAATCCAGAGGGAGAGGCAGGAAATAAATAAATAAGTATATTATTATTATTATTATTATTATTATTATTATTATTATTATTATCTTTTATTCTTTCCTTTAAGTTATTATTGCTGTTTGTTACTATTTGTTTTATTACATGTCTTGAACTGCTAAAAGTATTTGTTTGAAAAGTTTAAACAAACAAACAAAAATCCCAAAAACATAGTCAGAGCCAAACAATGGTTTCTATGGAGTAAATTTCCACAACTAGGGTGCAACCACCAAAATGGCCCTGCCTCTCAGAGTGACCTGCCTGTCTTCTGAAGGCAGCAGTGACTGCTGCAGGTTCTCAGCTTATAAGGCTTATGATCTCAGCAAACTGTAAAACAGGGGTAGGCAGTGTGGTACCCATGGCCACTAATGCACCCCTGCACATCTTTCTTAGCACCCACCTGTCACACTTTTTTTTTTAAAAAAAGTAAGACATTTTCTTAACAGAAGCTTGGGTTGCTGTGAAATAGGTTTCTGTTCATACTGTAAACTGTGGGTTCAAAGGAATTGTTTAGTGTGTCGGGGCAAACAAAATAAAAATAAAATGGCTATATATGATAAATTGTGTAATTGTGCTGTTTTGGCAGTTCTGAGATCCTCTACAGCAGTTTATAGGGTGGTCTGGCAACAGCATAATTTCTGAGGCAGACAGCTTCCCATTTTCTCTGCTAGTTAATTTTCTCTTCGCTGCAAGTGTAATTCTCATATTTCCGTTTGTTGCCAAATGCCATAATTTGACCCTGAATAAGCAAAATATCAAATTAACCAAAGCAAAGTAAAAAAGAAAAGATAAATCATTGGAAACCAGTGACTAAAATAAAGCAATATAAGTAAAAACAAGACAAGGTAATATGAAAAGCAGTCCTGATAGCTTGATAAACCAGTTCCAGAAACCAGTTAACAGATCTGGCAGGAAATAAATGAAGCTAAATCAAATGCACACTCATTATTGAAAGTTGTATAATGTCCATATATGCAGGAAGTAGAGTCCAAGACTCAGCCTAATTTTTGGCAGCTTTAGTTAGAAGTAAGACCATTGAATTTAGTATGTTTAGGAACTGCATACTTAATATCCTTAATCTTGTAAATTAGAACTCCATTTGTATAGACATTTGCTACCATTCTCCATAGGGTGACAAAAGAATGGGCAAAGACCAACTTTAAGCAATAGAAATTTACTCACATGGGAGGATGCTGCAGCAACTAACCCATACTCCTTCTTAGTATCCTGGAGTTAGGGATGGCTAAATCTACTAGTTCCAGTTTCACCAAATTTCTCATTTCCCTGACTGCAAGTTCATTTTGGCCCACATTTGTATAAGATTGCAAATGTATCACATTTTGTTGAAAAAACGTTCTCATGCACATTTTTATGTGCATTTTTCCTATAACACACAGTTTGTGCACACGTTTTCCTAGTGTGCCTATTTTTTTGCAAGTGTTTCCCCACAATATAATGCAGGTTTGAGCATGATTTTCCTTAATATACACGTTTTTGTATGCATTTTTTAATTGTGGATTGAAAAATTCTGAAAATTGTGGATTTCACTATGCAAGGATCTTCTGGTTCACCTATAGGTTTGGCAGATCAGAATTTGATAAGTTCCATCAAAAATTTGGACCTCGCGTATTTCTCCTACATCATTACCTGGAGCTGACCTCTACATCAATTCACTGCTCAAACTTTGGATTGTCCCTTGTTTAGAGTTTCATCACATGTGAAGAAACTCAAGGGCCAATCCAAAGTTTTATTTTCCAGGCATGGGAAAGGCATTAAAGGATTTTCCTGGGTCAAAGTAGATGCAAAACAGCTGCTGACAAGTGCAATATATTTGTACTTTTTTTTTTTACTCAGCACATACCATGTCTGGAATATGAAACTACAAATGGCCCTTAGATTCAGACTAAACGAACATAGCAAAGAGAGATACACAGAAACATTGTTCCCCGGAATGTAGTTTTAGGGGTTGTCACTATAAAATCTGACCTCTGCTGATGCCCATGGGCAGTAGTCTCCTTATGTTTTCCTTTTGTCTCGGGTTGTAAACCAGCATGCCTAACAATCCCTTTACTTCTACGCTTTCTAAACATCCTCTTGGGTTTGTATTCCTCATTACATTTGGTCTTCTTGGTGATACTGAGAACTTCCCAAATCCAAAAGCCACAAATGTACTCATTAGTGGAGTAAAGTTTATATTTCACTTTGGAGAGATTTGCACAAATTTAACTTCTTTTTTAAAACACTTTTGGGGAAATTTACACGTTTGCTCAAGCGCAGTTGTTTTTGCAAATAAGTGCTGTTGTTACTGCAAATGTTCACAAAACTCCCCGAAAGTTTAAAAAAAGATGTTCTACTTTTTGTCCTAGATGAGTCCCAACCACCCTCACTGGGATTCCAATTCTTGCTCCCAAAGAGGGCTTCTCTTTAAATATTATGGCTCATACCTGTTGACAGGCTTTTAGGATGCCAATTATCATGGCAACTATTTTTAAAACCACACTAACCTTTAACGTAGGCCTTAAATAGTAAATCACTGAGATTATGTATTGAGGTATAAAGGGGAATTGCACTCTGCTCATGTGGAGGAAACCTATGTGCTCTAAGTGTACTTTTGTTTGGGGCTGAAACAGGAATATCTATTTGGGTTTATTAATAATATGTTTAATTATTGGAGTTTTAATGAAGGATTTGATAATAAGCAAGTAATTTACTGTGTTCCTCATACTTTCTAGCATACAGTTACATTTTGATTACATTTTTCCTTTGTGAGTACTTGAACACTAAGGAAAATGTGGCAAGTGATATGAACTTCGTACATTTCAGCAGCAAGAATATGCTGATTCATAGCCCAAATGGAAACATTTACCCTGGTTTATCTGCCTCTAATGCCATTAAACCATCCTTGCACTCCTAATGTAAAATCACGTCTCATAATATGGTGTTGTTAATCACCCTATTTTAAGCCCCTGAGCACCATTCAAGTAAGAAGTAGTTTGTTTAGAGATATCTAAAACTTCATGTAACCATTTCCTTTAGTTATCCAGATCCTGGTTGTTGTTCTTTACATGCCTTTTAGCTTTCTGGCTCTACAGCAAAACTGCATATTCACAATTCGAACTGTAAGTGTTTGAATTTAAAAAAATAATGAAATTATGTCAGGTCTAATCAGCTGTGTTCGTTCCTGGAAGCTGAGTACCCATATGCCATTGTCATATAAGGTAGTGCCCTGATGACTTAGATTAAATTATCATAATACACTCTGTCTGGAGCCTAACCTTGAAGATTGTTTAGAAATGACAACTGGCTTCAAAACACAGCAGTATGATTGTTGTCTAGTGTATGCCCCTCCTAACCTCTAACACCACCTTCTTATAGTATTTCGTTAGTTGCTGGTTAGCTTCCAAACTACATTCAAGATGGTGGTGTTGACCTTTAAACCCCTAACTGCCATGAGCCTGGATAGTTTTGAGTTTTATTGCTGTTTGATTTGATTTGTACTTCGCCTCGAGCACCTATTTGGCAGTGGGGCAATTTCATAAATGTATTAAACAAATAAACAGACAATATATTGGAAAATGCCTCCTCCAATATAAGCCTCCTCTATCTGAAGATCTTCCAGTGGTTATACTTCAGGAATCCTCCTTAGCAGCTCAGATTGGACACTCTTAGGAGCAGGGTCTTTTTGGTCATGGCACAGTCTCATTTAGAACACATTCCCTCAAAATATCTATGTGGCTTCTTCCCAGCTTCTTTTTGGGAAGCATAAAAAACTTTTTTTTTATTCCATCAGTCTTTTGAAGCAAGCTAGGAGATACTCTATATCAGGGATGCTTTAGGGTGGATTCCTGCCTTGAGCAGGAACTCAATGGCCTTGTAGGACTCGATGGCCTTGTAGGCCCCTTCCAACTCTGCTATTCTATGATTCTATGTATTGCAGTCAAACAAACACCTTGATTGGAAATGGTCTTAATACACTCTGGGGAAAATACTGTGTCTTTTGAAAAACTTCTTGCAAATTTTATTTATTTAGTACTGTGCTTCTATTGTCACTTCATAACATAAGTTCTCAGGGCAGCTCACAAACAACTACAATATTAAACTACAGTGCCAAATAATAAATGTTGATATAAAAATATTAATGGCAATTTTAGCCAATAGACTGCAACAAGTGATTACAACATTGGTTGGACCAGATGTGATTTATTAAAAACAGGCAGAGGGTCAATAATTTGAGATTATTTATTTATTTATTTATTTATTACATTTCTATACCGCCCAATAGCTGGAGCTCTCTGGGTGGTTCACTAAAGATTAGTTGTGGTTCTCATAGCTTTAAACAGACAAAGAACTGACCAGGCAGCCATTGTCTCTTTGGACGCTGAGAAGGCCTTTGACAAAATACATTGGAAGTTTACGCTTGCTAAATTGAGTAATTTTGGTTTTCCAATGTTCTGCAGATGTTCAGTTACCAGATAATTCCAGGGCAGAGAGCACACCCCTACTAGAGAGGTGTGGCGTATAGTATCATGTCAATTACAGTTTGATCCATTCTCTCATGCAAAATTGACTTTATGGGGAATTCAGATTTAAGAATTGGAAAGAAAGTATTCTTGTGGAGGATGGATAAGATGATTTTTACTTGGATCGATGAACAGGCCCAAACGACAAGTTTTTGTCATTTTCTGATCTATGTGTTAAATATAATTTTCCTACAATGGCTGAATGGCAATACTTGCAATTGGAGCACTTGCTGGAATCTAAGTTTGGTCTGGCCACTTTTTACAGCTTCAGAGCCTCCATTATTAGAAACATGAATAGCAGCTGAACAGATGTCAACCCATGCATTTCAGATTAATAAATAAATATGATACCTATGGTTTAAGACAGGATTGGAACAGGGAATTGGAGTCTTCTATTTTGCCTAATCAATGGATTGCTGCCCTAAAGTTTGTATCTGAAGTTTCTATGGATCTTAGGCTACGCCTTATTCAGCCAAAAAAAAAAAAAGTTTCTTGTTTATTGGACTCCACAATGCCTTTTTAATAAGGGTTTGTCTAACTTGCATAATTGTTGGAGATGCAATGCACCTAACACTTCTTTAATACATATGTTTTGGCAATGCCCAGTAGTTGCCCCCTTTTGGGAGGAGGTTATAATGAGGATAAACTTTGTACTGAAACCATCTTTAATGTGGAACGATACGCATGTCCTCCTAAGCTACCTACCGGCTTCTTGGAAGTTAACACAGGGTCAGTAGAAATGGATTTTCAGAGCCCTTATGACAGCTAAAAGACTTATACTACCATGTTGGAAGGATAATTGATCACCTCACATAATGCAATGGACTGAGGACTTAACAATACTATCATTTGAATGGGAAGCACATGGGCAGGACATAAAGACAATAGCCCTCTCATGCTGCTGTTCCCCAGAAACTGGTATTCAAAGGCATACTGTCTCTTTAACCTGGAAGTCACATATAGACATCATAGCTAGTATCCAAATTCTCTGCTCCATTAATATGTCTAATCCCTTTTAAAGCAATCTAAATTAGTGGCCTGACCATTAAGCACAGTGGATTTGGGGCGTCATGAAATGGCAGAATATTGTTACTTATTTTAGTATTATTGTACTTTTACTGCAAGGGAGGGAGAGAAATATTCATGGGATTATTATGATTTTGTTGCCTCTGGCTTTCTTGTGAATTTATTTGTTGCTCCATCCCATGCAGCAAAATGTCTTGCATTGGCCCTGGAAGTCACCACAACTTGTAATATAATATAATGTAATATAATAAAATAAAATAGTTATTTATTTTTTACATTTTAAATTTCTAAACCACTCCTTCATCTACAAAGGGTCCTTGGGCAATGTACATAAATTATAAAGCAAGTACAATATAATAAGAATAGTAACAATTATGACAATAAGAGGGATTAAAAAGTATTCAACCAGCACATAACAATCAATCAATCTAAAATCAATTTAGACTGAGCTTAAATATAACACTTTAAAATGCCTGGGCAAACAGGAACATTTTTATTTGGTGCTAAAAAGAAAACGAAGTTGTTGACAATTGCATCTCTGCTTGGGAGGGCATTTCAGAATCGGGCTCCAACAGAGAGAAGGCCGCCTCTCTTTTGTAACTGCATAGTGCTTCCTCTGAAGATCTTATTGACTGGACAGGATGATATGTGACAAAATGTTCATTCAGATACTTAGGCCCCAGGCCATTTAAAGACGATAACCAGCATTTTGAATTGGGCTTGGTAGTGAATAGGGAGACAATGTAATTCCTTGAGGATCAATGTAATATGGCTCAGCTTAGGTAAACCATTCACAATTCTAGCAGGCAAATTCTGTACCAGTTGAAGCGTCTAAGCCATTTTCCAGAGCTGCCCCATGTATTATGCATTAAAGCAGTCCAACCTGGAGATAATCAGGGCATGGATCACTGTAGCAAGACTATTTTATCCAGGAAATGCTGCAGCTGGCAAAGCAGATGAAGCTGGTAAGAGCTGCTCTGAACCACTGGGGCTACTTGGGACTCTAGTGATCATTTTGGATCAAAGAGCACCCTTCAAGCTGCAAACCTGCTCCTTCAGAGGAAATACAACCCCATCCAGAACAGACTGAACACCAATTTCCCAGACCCAGGAATCACCGACCCTCAATGCATTCATCTGGTCAAGAATCAGCTTCAGTTTATTGGCCCTCATCCATCCCATCACTGAGTCCAGACAATAGTTCATCACCTCTACAGCATCACCTGATTCAGTTAATATGGAGAAATAGAGCTTGGAGTCATCAGCACATTGATTGTACCGCACTCCAGATTCCTGGGTGACTTCACCCAATGGCTTCACATAGATATTAAAAAGCATAGTGGCGGAACAAATGGAATCTTGCAGGACTCCATAGCTCAAATGCCATGGGGTTGAGCAGAAGTCCCTCCATATTACCCTTCTGAAACTGACTCAGTAGATAAGAGTTTCACTGTGGCACCTGTCCCAATCCACAGAGCCATTCCAGGAAGCTATTTCATAGTTTATCTATATGCTATGTGAAGAAGTACTTAAAAACTTAAGAAGAGCCATGCTGTATCAGACCAACAGTCCATCTAATCTAGCATTCTGTTCAGTCAGTAGCCAACCAGCTGCCTCTAGGAAACTAATGAGTAGGACATGAGTGCAATGTCACCCTCCTGTTCATGTTTCCCAGCAACTGGTATGCAGAGGCATGCTGCCTTTGATACTGGAGGTAGCATATCACCATTGTGACTAGTAGCAACTGATAGCCTTCTCCTTCATGATTTGTCTAATCTCCTTTAAAGCCATCCAAGTTGGTGGCCATCACTGCAATTTGTGGTGGTGAATAATTTAGTTATGCACTGTGGAAGAGGTACATCCTTTTATCTATCCTGAATCTCCCACCAATCAGCTTAATGAGATGAATCCAGGTTCTGTTATTATGAGAGATGGAGCAAAATCCCTCCTGGTCTACTTTCTCCAAACCATGCGTAATTGTGAACCTCTCTTAAGATGTCTTCCCTTACTCAGCTTTTGTCTGTGCTTAATGTCCTATCAATCAGTTTCATAGGTTGACCCCTGAGATCTAGCATTAAGAAAGTTGGGAGAAAAACTTCTTTTCAGTTTCTGGATCCCATGCAAAATTTTATGAACCCATTCTACACCTCCAGGACAATAAAGCTCTGGCATTTGGCCAATCTATCACATCCCAAACTATATGGCTGATCTTATGATGAGAGTGGGAGGAACCCCCTTTCCCCAGCCTTTCTCTTCAGTGTCTGCTAAGGAAAAAGGGCCAATACTTGCCTGAACTTCCCTTCCCTTTGCTGTGATTATGTAAATGTCTGTGGCTACAATCCTACACATTCGTCCTTGCCCGGGACCAAGCCCCTTTGGATCTATTCGAACTTCTGAGCAAACATGCATCAAGTTGAGCCGTCTGCGCTTTTATTAGCAGAGGTGGCTCCCGTTTGGCCCCAGGGCCTGGGGGCCTGGTCCCCTAGCGGGTCTCCCTTTGCCCCTCGATGTGCCTTTCTGGGCATTGTTAGCCCACCTCGTCCTTTCTGCTTCCGGAGGCAGCGATGGGAATGATTTGCTGCAGATGACATCAGCTGCCTGTGGTGGATGCTGGCAAAGCAGCGGCAGCGCGCGTGGCTGTGGCGGGTCCCCTCCTCCTCCTCCTCCTCCTCCTCCGCCGCCCCGCCACCTCCTCCTCCTCTCCAGATCCCAGCCCCGCACTGTCTCGGTATAAAAGCGCCGCCGCCTCCCCACCCTCCCTCACTCGCCCAGCAGCCTGGAGCGCGGCGGTGCCTCACAGCTCGCAGGGATTTGTTTTTTTTTTCCCCTGCCGAGGGAGGCGCCTTTGGAACTAACCGTTTTCTTCCCCTCCCTCCTTTTTCGCTGTCGTCGCCTGTGGGGAGAAGAGCAAGGAAGGCGCCGAGGAGGAGGCGGAGGCGCAGAGGGGCTTGCTAGGATGGCGACGGTAGTGCTGGAACCGGAGTCGGAGCCGTCTTGTAGCCTCCCCAACGCGGTACCCCCCTCGCCTAGCCTGTCGCACCGCTTTCTCGACAGCAAATTTTATCTCCTGGTCGTTATAGGCGAGCTGGTCACTGAGGAGCATCTGAGGAGAGCTATCGCCAATATAGAGCGAGGTAAGGCGGCTGCTGTTCGCATTCCTCTCCCCCCCCCGCACCTCCCCCTCTCCTTCAGTATCCCTGAGAAGAGTTACTTCGTCTCCTTCGCTCCCTTTTCCAGCGTTGGCTGTGGGGACGGGGGTGGGGACGAAGGTACTGGAGGCGACCTACAGGTTGCACAAAAGTCCTTGCTGCTCCCACCATCTCCTGCGGGGGCGAGAGGCGGTTTCTCCGCAACCCAAGACAGAGTGACTCTGCATAACCTTGGCACAGCCTCCCTCGTCCCCATCAGGTCTTCTGCTCATTGTCTCCTTAGCCTGGAATTGGTGTGGAACGGCTAGGCAGACTTCATAGTCCAGCCACACAGAGAAGGTCCGAAAAAGGGAAAATCTGATGCAACCACTCCCTCTCCCCCCGCCCGTATGTATGCGTGTGTTGGGAGGGGGCGAGGATCCTCTGTCTAGAACTGCAGTGCTTCGAGTTGGCAGCAAGATCTTTTCAGCCCAGCTGCCCTCCCTCCACCCCACCCCACCCCACCGCCCTCCAGCCTCTTCTGCAACCCTTTTTGAAAGATTCTCACTTCTTCTTGGAGTTGCATTATGCATGGAATAAAAGAGAAGCTGCAGCTGGATTCACTGAAGGCTGTGTTTTCTTCATGGGTAGGCTGCAGCTCTTATGAGGAGATGGAAGATATGGCACCCTTATAATTAATGGCTTTGTTTTTAACCATAGCTGACTTCAAAACCATCACCACAAACCGCCACCTTGAGATACAGAGAAAAGTTGATCCCCCACTCATCCTCACTTTGGTTGGGGGAAGCTTGTTCAATGGCGCACTCTTAATTTACATCACCGATTACCAAGATTAATGCAAGAGAGGGGGAAATTGCAGGGACCTACTGGTATTTGTTCGTGGGTGGGAGGGTGTTTCGAGGCAGTGTGAATCTCTCAAGTATGTTAGATGCAGTGTCTGGAGATGTACATGACTTTTGAGCTACCGCAGCAACAACGGAGGAGGGAGGAGACAGGCTTGCTCACACAAAGATCTGCATTTGGCTTTGGCATTTTGCTGCACTCGAGAGGCACCAGGAAGGTGGGAAAATACAACACACCATCTTCTTATGCAGTTGATCTTGAGTTTGCCCTGCTCCTTCCTTTTGTGAGTCATTCCTCCTTCCCCCTCCCTATTGTCATTGTACACACACACACACACACACAGACCCCAGACCCCCCAACCAGCTCAGAGCAGAGGTCGTTCAGGTCTTTTGCAGAGCCAGCAACAGTGCCTTCCTTCGCTTTCTCTTTTTCACCTCTTGGTGCTGCTGCTGTTAGGGAGTCTGCCCAGAGATACCGGCTTGTGGGCGTGGTGCAGTCCGCAGTGCGGGTCCCTATGGCAGCCCATAGCGGACAAAGGGCGTTCACACAGTCAAGGAGAAAAAAAAGAAAAGAAAATTTCATTAAATATCCATTTGTGAATAGCCTGCCTTTGCTCCTGGAAAAAAATTAGTAAAAAAATAATAATCTGTAGAGCTCTTGTGTTGCAAAATGTGCAGCTCCTGATAAAAGATGCAGCAGCTTCCTTTGTTTCTAACTTTCAGCCAGCAGTGGTTTGGGTTTGTTTTCAGGGGCATTTCAACAAAACAGACTTTGGAGAGATTTTTCAAGAGAAGCAGCAGTAACAATGAAGAACAGAAATGGTGGTTGTAACACATGAGTACTTTATCTTTTAAATCTTGCCATTGTCCAGCTACAGCTAAATGCAGTTGTGAACTTAAATTTAGCTTTTTTTTGATAAAAGCCACAATAAATTGGAACATAGGTAGAAGCAAGTGGATAGCTTGTAGTAATGCTCTTAAATATAATACTGTGTCCATTGTATGAATCTGAGGAATGCAATTGTGCAATGGTTCAAGTAGGATATATGCTACATATTTTGAAAAGTAAAGCTTTAAATATCAATAGGTTGTATACAAATACTTGTTAAAATCAAGTTTTTGAGCAAATTAACTGGTTGTGGCTTCATTTGGGAGAGAAGGATAAGGGATTTCAAGCATCTGCCATTGTCAGGCAACCCTTCAGGCAATGCCTTGGATACATTCTTGCTATATAGGTGTGGTTCAGCAGATGGAGGACTTCATTTGGCTCTTTGTATTGTTGCTTCACTCCCTACAAGTGGTTCTAATTCTAAACTACTTGGGCATTTCTTCGTGAATCTATATTTTTGTGAAGACAGGACCACCTGTATTGGTAGCTATTTTTGTAAGTGACCTGTTTTGTAAGTAACCCATTGTAAAGTGACAGAAACCAGCCGGCTTTGATCTTTGTTTTATACTCCTCTCGTTATTTTGTTTCTAGATTTATCTAAAGTTTTAAGGCAAGCCAGCAGGAACTGCATTTTACTTAAAGTTATTAATAATTTAATATAGTAAATGGAAGTGCATTATGCCCTCAAGGCATCTGATGTCGATCACCCCCACCCCCACCCCAAAGAAGAAATAACATTCAAGATTGAAGTTCTAACACTGGTATATTTTTTCTTGCTGCACACTTTGGTTGTAGCTTCCATCTTAAATATTGGATTAGAAACTGGGAGTGATAATAACTTTAGAAATTTATGACTGCAACATCATTTATTTGATTCTGAACCTTGACTGGGGAAAGTCTGATTTTTTTTTTCCTGTGGAGCAGGCATAGCTTGATTAAAACACTTTCCTTTGGAAAATCTTAATGAGCTAGCACATGAGCTATGTGTTTGCAACAAGGCCTTCAAGATTTCAGGTATCTTACTTGTGCTGTCAATGTTGTCTCTTGGGTGCCACCCTTAAAGATGCTGGAATAATATGAATCACTGCAGAGAAATTTGAGAAGACATCATGTACTGATGACTTATCTTGAATGATCTGGAGGCAGGTGGTTTTTGTTTTATTTTAAATATTGTCAAGAGGGGCCTAGAGTTTACAGCCTTATCTAGCATGATTTGAGAATTTCCACTAAGCTGTTTATTTTAATGGTCCTGTCATCCTTTTTGATCACTTAAGACTCTTGGATCTGTACAAAACTCAAGATTTGTGGGTGTGCCCAGGTTGCAAATGGAGGGCCTATTTTCAGATCTGCTTCACTTCTTATGGAAGGAAACAAACAGCCCTATCTCAATTGGACTTTCATTCATCACTCACGTTAATAGAAACAAATTTAAAGACCTCCCCCCACTATTAATTAATTTTGGGTTGTTTTTCTCTCAGAACTGCTGAATTATAGGGTTTTATTGTGGAACTGACATTGAATTGTTACCATGCTTTATTTTAAAGTCATGTGTCTGGCTTCTATCCACACTGAAAGTCCCCATTTGCCTCAAGAGAACTGTATGCTATACAGCAAAGAATGAAATATGGATGAATTAAAAGAAAAGGAAGGCATCCAGTAAATTGCTGAATTTGACTACCAAATGCCTTTAAACCCAACAGTCCTTCTCCAAGTGGGTTGTTCATGATCAATACAAATGTGGCCCTGAAAGAGCATGTGTGTACATGCATAGACACATTCATGCATCTAAATTCCCCTTGTTATTTTTTATAAAATATATGCATAAAATATGAACATTATCACTCTGCTGCATTTAACTAACTCTTAATATATCCTATGAAAGATAGTAAAAATGTGCTAGACAAACGGACACCAAACCAGTATGTTAATATAAGCAGCTGTGCTAGGTAATGATAGTATCTCTTTGACACTTTGCTTTATGCTGTATAGGAAATAACTGTTACAGTGCAATTCTATGCATATTTAAAAACGAAAAAGTCCTACAACTCCCAGCATGCCCCAGCCAGACATTTAGGACTGGGGAATGCTGGGAGTTGTAGGACATTTTTGCTGTCTACATATGCATAGGATTACACACTTAAGAAGTAATTCAGTCCTGTTCATTCATTTTGAATCTTTGACTGTATAGAACACCCTTTCCTACCCTCCAAATGTGTTGGGCTACAACTCCCATACTCCCCAGTCAGCTGCCTAGGGGATTATAGGAGTTGTAGTCCAACACATGCGGAGAGGGACAGGCTTGGAAAGGCTGGTATACAGCTTTTGCCCTTGATAACTATATACTTGGGAGTAACCATGTAAAAGATTTCATCTGAGCTTTTATTGATTTTGATGGGGCATGTGGATAATTGTATAGGATTGCAGCCTTATTCTAACCCCCAAGTATTTGTCTAAAGCAGGGGTGGGTTGGACCCAACTCCATCATCCCTGATCATTGGTCATGCTCGCCATGGGTTCCTCACCCCTGGTATAATGGATTGATTCACACATGTGTGTTCATCACTTATTGACTGTAGCATTAAGTGGTGACTTGGATGTGTGAAATTAGTCACCATATATAAATTGGCAAGCTCAGGTTTATTGGTCCAAGGAAGAGGAAGGCAACATGTGGCCCTCCAGATGTTTTGGCCTACAACTCCACCCTTAATGGTGGCCTAGAAATAATTTTAGATAGATAGATCCACCGTAGTCTGCATAGCTAATGGTTAGGCATCATGGAAGTTGTAGGCGACAACATCTGGAAGGCCACTAATTGCGTACCCCTAATTTAGGGCAAGGAAACCTAGTACCATCCAGATATTTAAGACTATAAACCTCATAAGCCCCAGCCAGCATAGCCAATTGTCAGGGGTTATGGGAGCTGTAGCCAGCTTGCCTGTCCCTGGTCTAGACGTGTGATCATCACTTTTGGTACAAGATGTCCTGCTTCAAGCCCATGTAACCAGAAGAAGTGGGGCCACACCTTTTAGGAATTTTTTTTTTAGAGGAAGAACTGTTGGTCAGTGGCAGACCACAAGCTTTGCATGCAGAAGGTCTCAGTTTCAGTCCCTGGAAATGCCAGCCAAAAAAAGAAAGAAAGAAAAAAGATTTTGGGACCAGGTGATGAGAAAGACCTCTGCAGGGGGGGATCTACACTACTGCTTTAAAGCGCTTTAAAGCGCTTTATAACAGTTTTGACAACTGTTGGGGCCCAGGACACACTGCATATACAGGTTTCGAAACGTTTTCAAAGTGTTTTAAAGCGCTTTAAAAGCAGTAGTGTAGATCCCCCCCCCCCCAGGAGAACTGCTGCAGGACTGAGTAGACATAAATCTGATTTAATATAAGACAGCTTCCTATGCTCCTAATCTCAGGCAGAATATTGCCTTGTGTCAACTGAAACACAGTATTTTTCAGTGGAGACAGTTTAAGCATTTGGCTGAGAATCAGTAATGATGTCATAAGGCAAATGATTAAAAAATGAAGGGCAAATAATTTCTTTCTTTTTTGGGGTGGGGCGGGGGACTCTTGACACATTTGGCCATTACTGAATCTCAGAGGCTTCCATGAAGAGCAGGGATGAAAGTCCTTTCTAACTAATTTAATACAACAATATGAGTTTTCTGGAAAAGTTGGAATTTGAAAATTTCCAGATCTCCATCCCACAAAGCCCAAAATAGACTGGGATATGATTCAGCATGTTTATATTTTATAGGTTTAGATTTAGTGAACAAAAAAAGCATGTCATGTAAATGTCCTGTTATAATAAGTACCTCATTTTTTTCAATAGCCAAATGTATTTGAGTGAAATATAGAATTAGGAAAAAAGGTTAAATAAAGCACTCCCCCCCCTATAAATTCAAATCTTTGCTCAGGAAATATTTTTATTTTTATTGGAATACTTGTAACACTGAAGTTTGTTAACATGCTAATTTTAGCATGCCCAAATTGCTGGGATAATTTGGGGAAATGTTTGAGCAAATGCTTCCTAAGGGAACCTCAACAATTTAGTTACAACTTTAGGCTAATTCAGCTTGATATTGTATCAATTCATTATGCTGTTAATTTTATGAAATAATGCATTTTAAAAATGGATTCTTTTTCCTGACAAAATTTAACCATTTTGCTATGGAAAAAGTTTTATCCCCATGACTGGTTAGTACATTGCTGCATACTTAACTTTTTCTATAATTGGTTTATTTCAAACAAATTATTACTTTAAGTCACAACTAATTCAAAAATAAATTGCAAATGGCTGACATACACATTATTATTTTGCTTATAATAAATCGGCAGGATCTGTCAGCAGTTTCTACTAATTTCTCCTTTCAATCAAAAGCTATATATAAGTAGTTCATTTTGCCATTATCAGTATGTCCCAAGCTTTGTTTAACCATGATGTTTAACTTTAGTGAAGAGTTCTGAAACATATTTGATAAAATGCATTCTTCTAGTATCTGGCATATATCATCTGTCTGACAAACTTGATTGGATTAAAACTATGTAACAAGGGACCATATGAAAAATAGTTTTAGATAAGCAGATCCAAGTTCATGTGCTATAGAAGGAGCAAGCTAGAGAGAATGACATTGGTGGTGCAAAAGCATCATTGGAGGCATTGACTTTTAGTGCAAAGTAAAATAACAATTGCACCATGATTCACATTGTTAAGAGGGAAACAAGTTGACATTTTTTTCTAATAAGATTTTGTTGCTATTGCAAACTGCAATCAAACCAATAATTGTTTGAATTTAAAATTGTTCCTACAGAACTTTTAACAGCTCTGCATGGTTTTCTAGGCCTCTTGAGGTAACTTCTTAGCCACAACATGGCTCTTATAATAACATCTCAACCCTAAGGTGTGGCATATATTTTGCTAAGGATGGTGGGAAAGAAGTAATGATCTAACTAAAAAGGAACTCCTGCTGGTATTAATGTGCTTCTGTAGTTGAGAGGTGCTTCTCCCCCTTTAGTTAGCCACTTCCTACTTTCAAACTACAGAGTTTTATATACATGTTTGCATTGTCTTCTAGGCTCTGCTTTCTCATCAGGCGAACAGTTTGGTCATTTAGGTTGCAATCATTGGTCACTTACCAAAGTAAGCCCCATTGAACTCTATGGGACTTGCTTCTGTGTAGATCTGTACAGAATTGCATTGTTAAAATTTCTTTAACCTTATATACTTTTTTGTTTCGGTTTTGTTTAAATTTCTGCCATCTGAAACAAGGCAGGTGACCTTTTGAAATATGATATTGCAACTAGTTTGGACTTGTTTTTAAAACATCTGCATTTTTTCATGCCATGTAGGCTTTTTTGTTTGTTTCAAAAATACAAACCTGAAACTGTCCATTATGATTATGTGCATTTAACATTTAGTATTTGTGTCTTGTAGAGTTCTGTATCACAGGGAAACCTTTCCTAAACAAACAGTAAACTTCATTTAAAAATAGTATATTTTGTTTTAAGAGGTTCCAGTGTAGCACATTAATATCTGTTAAAAAGAAATGTAACCTATTCATATACAGGATTTTATTTTATTTTATTAAAAAAGGCAGTGGCAAGAATATTACCTACTTGGTTGCACTCCCATATTTAACTCTACCCATGGTAGGGGTTGGTGGTGGGTTTGAACCCCACAGGCTTTCCATGTGACTTAATAGTCAAGAAATCCACCCAATATTGGTATGTTCTGGAGACCCTGAAGGGCAATGGAGGGCAAACAGTGTAATTTCTTCACTAGAAGAAGAGTTCACATATGGGTCCTAGTCACAAAATTGGACTAGCATCTATTGATTTATTACCTTATTAAAAGTTGACAGACCCGGGGCCTGGCTGGTGACAGGCTACTCCAGAAGATTCCTGCACTGACTAGGGGGTTGGACTTGATGGCCTTATAGACCCTTCCAACTCTACTATTCTATGATTCTATGATTATAGGCAGACGGTATGGCTGGAGGATTGGGGCTCAGGTACTGGATCAAACAAATAGGAACCAAGAGCCAGAGCAGGAGATATAGTCACAGACAGGCTAAAAATCAAATACTAGATTGGATAGATGAAGTGAGACAGCCAAGAGAGAGTTTTTCCTACCCAGTGGGATGAATTGTTTGGACTGTGAGCTTAGATTGCTTAGACTACAAGGGAGGGTTTTACAGACTTCGTGCCTGTCCATCAAACTGCAAGGTCAGTTGACCACATTCAGTCTGTGAGTTCAACTGAGAGCATTTAGGCCAGCCAGAGGGCACCCTTGTTCTCTGGAAGCTTTCTCCCAACCTGGTTTTGGGCTTGAACTAACATCAACCCCTGCCAGCCTGGTCAACAGTCAGAAACTCCAGGAGTTGTCATCCAAAATATTTGGAGGTAATTAGGTTGGGGAAGGCTGTTTTATGGGGTCTGCTTTTGCTGACTGATTCAAGGCACAGAACACTAGTGGTGCTGGAGATAAGTCACCAAAGGCTGTCTGCTGGAGACCTGAGTTTCAGACCTCCCCTGGGCATTTTATATCAATTTAGGGCTAGTCAGCTAAAGACCCTTGATCAAACACAAGCTCATCCCTTATAATGAAATACGTCAGAACAAATGAAATCTCAGAATGAAAGGGTAATTTGGCATACTGATGTACTTGCTATAACATTGCTATTTATGACAATTTGCCCTTTCCTTTAGGAACCTCTTGCATGTATGCCAAGGTCTTTGAGATATGGTAGGTAGGAACACATGATAAGGTGTTTTCTGTGCCCCATACTGTATGTAGAATGTAATCTTGGGCCTTAGCTAGATCAGGCTATATCCCGGGGCGAACCCTGGGATTGTCCTTATGCGTCCACATTACGCACAGGGGATCCCGGGATCAGGGAGGGATCATCTCTCCCTTGCCCCGGGATAGAGCCCTCCCCTTTGGGCCTGCTTTTTCTGTGGTCCCAGGCTGAGCTCGAGACTGTGGAACGTGTGACCCATTTCTGCGGCTTGATTACTCGCACGGAGCTGGGAGCCACACACGGGACACACGCTCCCGGGGTGGTGTGGTGTGGTGCAGGGAAATGAATTTAAATTTTTTAAAAAACTTACCTTTACGCACGACTGTTTGTGCGCTGCCGTCGCTTAAAGAAAATTAAAAAATGGCGGGCATGACCTCTTCCTGAGGTCATCACACCCTACATGTAAACGGAGGAGGGATCTCGCGTTAATCACAACACAAGATCTTCACTCCTCCAATTCGTGGTAAAAGGTAGGTCTAGCTAAGGCCTTAGTCTTTACTGGTGTTCTTCTGGTGCTTAAAGACTCTTCTCTTTATGCAAGCTTTTAACTCCGTTGTCATTTAAGTTATTTAGTATTGTCTATTACCCAGATTTCTTCATTCTTCCCCACCCCCACCTTTTCTTACACTGTTATAGTTATGATGATGTGGATTGTTGTTATTTTGATTCTGAGTATTGGATTTTGATGACAACTTCGATTGCTCTGCAGGAGAGGGAAAGCAGGATATTTTTATATATACATACAGTAATATTTATAACTTTATGGTGCATGCCTTTCTGTGTGACCACAAAGGGACTAATGGAACTCGGTGTACAATTGTGCCTTTAGGGAAAGAGTTAAATAATAAAGGTTTTTCTTAGGGCCTGTGTTCTAAGGGTTAGGATCTTGTGCCATGGTGGTCATTAATGAAAATTAAATATTGTTATTCAAGAGAAGACACCACTTTATATACTTTAGTGACCATTTCACTTATGGTTGAAGCCTGGACAATGTTTGGGTTTCCAGTTTACCAACATTTTTATATACAAAGAAGTGGAAATTCTAATTCAGTGGAGGCTGGTGACTTATATGACAGTGGGGTAATGAATCCGCTCTGGGTTTCAGTCAGAATCAGTCACAACTCTAAAAAAGCTGTACTCAATCATAGTACAGAACCATATCCTCAAAGTGGGCTCAGCATCTTGGTTAGCTCCATGAGAGTTCTGAGTGGTTCTGACTGAAGTCCAGACAAGATTCACTGCCTCACTGATATCGGAGCCACCGGCCTCCACTGTTCTAATGCAAGTTAGGGATTGTGAGTAGAGAATAACCTACTAGTCTATTGTATTGTACCTGCAATAGTCCAGTGATTTTAAAAAGGGTAGTTTCCTATTTCCTATTTTACATGGTATTATTCACATGCATAAGTAAAACAGACATCTTTTATTTTATCTTCAAAAAGTAAAATTTGTGTAAGAACTTCCTGGGTAGATTTATTTGTATATAACATTGAAACAATAGTTTAAAAAAATGTTACAAATTGGTTTGAGAATACATATTAGTTGGCATTCTGTAATTCTGCCACATAATAGCAGAGCTACTAAAATGTTTGTGCTTGCAAGGGCTGGAGCTGAAATTCTTTTAATAACTGTACTCCAAAGTATTGAAGAATGCTCAGCATGTTGAAGGATTAAGACAGAGAAAATGTGAATAAGAGGTGGAAAAAACTTTTAAAAACCTACTTTTTGCCTTTTAAGAGCAGAGAGTCCACAGCCTAGCTAGATGGATAGGTAGGTAAATCGTTACTTAGATTTTATTAAAGAAAATCCAGAAACTTGCATTCTATTCTTATCCAAGAATTACAAGTTAATGTATTTTGTCTTAATTTTTAGGAATCCGATCATGGGACACAAACCTAATTGAATGCAACTTGGATCAAGAACTTAAACTTTTTGTGTCTCGCCATTCAGCTCGATTCTCTCCAGATGTGCGAGGTGAGGTTTGTCTTTCTGTCTTTACCTGTACATAGCACAGATAAACACCTATGTGCATGATGAAACTTGGTTTCAGTTTAATACACTGAATTGTTTTTTTCCTAGTACAGAGTAAGCATTTGGGATAATACATGTTATCAATGTATTTGCATGTATGACTGAATATTATATATAGAATCATTTGTGGTTAATAACAGAATTGTAAATATATTTGTTTCAAAGAAAGGCCTAAAGTAGTCAATGGAAAATAAAGTCAAGTTTATAAACCTAGGATCACAGCCAAAGGCTGTAATTCTAAACAGACGTACTAGGAAGTAAGTCTCGCTGAGCTCAGTGGGAATTAATTCCCAGGAAATATGCTTAGCTGGACTGTAAGCCTAGTAAATAACCATACTGCATATTGTACTCTGCAAATAGGATTCAGTTTTGGAATATTTCATTTGTACTGTTCTATGTCTTTCCTACATGCTCCTTTTTGCAATAAAATAACAGTTAAGACTTTAAAAATGTTAGCATTGTAACTCTACATATCAGTTAAAGCTAGGGTAATTAGGCTAAGTGGTTTGGCCTAACTTTGTTATACTTGAGCATGTAAATTTGAATAAGCATGCGGTACCTTTACAGACAGATATCATTTCTGCGGGATCAGACTGCATTAACACTTCCTTTAGGCTGCGGTCCTTTACCCCAGGAATGTTGAACCTCTTTCACCCCTGAAGGCCAAATTCAGTTTCAGAAAATCTTTTACGGGCTGCATTTCAGAGGTGGGCAGGGCTAAAAACAAAAGGGGGAAGGGGCAAAATATGGTGGGGGGGAAAGCCAGAATATTTTAGCTTGAAGCTTTTGCTACCAGTAACTAAGACTTTTGAGAGGTGTAGAATGGGGAAAAACTGCAAAAGCCAAGAAAACACCAAATGATCATTAATTAGAGCAGCGGTAGACATGGCCATTTGGGAAACCCGGAGGGCCAGAATGAAATTTCATGTGGGGCAGATTTGGCTGTGGGCTTGAGGTTCAATACCCCTACTATATACAATTGCCTGGGAATAAAGCCCATTGAACACAATGAGGCCAACCTCTGATGTATAGCATTGAAGCCTGAAATTGCTTAAAGCAGGAGCGGGAAACATGTGGCAGGCCAGATGTTGCTGGACTGCAATTCCCCAGCTAGTCTTAGCTAGCATAGTCAGTGGTGAGGGATAATGGATTTCAATGACACCTGGAGAGCTACATGTTAAAAGCTTATTGCATTCCTAAAGAAGATCTTTGGGACCTGAGGCAGTATCCAACTGTGTCATTCCGTTAGTGCAAATGATGTTGCACTAGGTTGCTGAAGTGCAGTTGTGCAAACACTTGCACATTATGCTTGTGCAAAGTCTCATGCAACCTGTTATGCAAGAGGTTGCACATTCTGCTTATGTAAGCAGTTGTGCAACTCATTGTGCAACTCCAAGTAGAACCGGTTGCACAGGTGTAATGGACAACTGCTTGCGCATCGGAAAGCTTCAGCAGTGCTACTTGGGTTTGTGGAATGACATCATTGGATACTGCCCCTGGTTTTAATAATTTAAGTTTTTCTGGGAAAACAAAGGGAGAAAAACTTAAGTCTTAGGCCTTAGCTAGATGACGGGTTAGCCCGGGCTGATACCCGGGATCGCCCCTGTGCGTTCAGATGATGCACAGAGGATCCCGGGCTCAGGCAGGGGTCAACCGTCCCTTGCCCCGAGGTAATGGGCTCCACTTGTAGCCCAGTATTTCCCGCGTCTCGGGTTGAGCCCGAGACTGCGAGCGTGTGGGCTGTTCCGCGGTTTCTCCCGGCTTCGGCAATTACTCGCGAGGAGCCGGGGGAAGCTGCGCACTGGGCACAGCACTCCCCAGGAGCGCTGTGCCCATTGGGGCCAGGGTGCGGAGAGAGAGCGGGGCCAGGGGGGATCGGGGGAGTTTTTCTTTAAAAAAAACCGTACCGTTCGTCTTGTGCTGCTGCTCCTTGGAAAAAGAAAAAAATGGCGGGCGTGAAGGCTCTCTACCAGAGTCACCTCGCCTGACGTCAAGACGAGGGTGGAATCTCATTATTTACAACGTGAGATCACCCCTCCTCACGCCCGGATTTCACGGTAGGTCTAGCAAAGGCCTTAGACTGATTTTGCAGCAAGTTGCAGGGGTGCGGTGTTTGCATGACTTTCTTGTCTTCTTCACAAATGGGGTTAACATGGTTTCTGTAAGGAGGGAGGATGTGGGCTTATATGGCCAATTAAATAAAATTCTGACTAGTACTTGCACACACCCAATGTGTCCTTTGATAACTTTGCTCAAAGTCTGATGTGCACAGGCTTGGTGAGCTTCCTGTTTCAAGCTGAGCTAACTTTTCTAGGCCTAGTTTCAGATAGTTTATTTGATATACACATGCAGCAGAACGGACTGCATTATTTGAGGATGCAGGTAGGGATTGTCATTGTTGAATACTCTTCAATTAGAAAACAAAACCTCACTACACATAAATAAAATAGCATATCTGGGACAAAGGTTCTCTACTAGCCTGTTCCCTGCTGTGCAGATTTTCTGCTTGCAGGGAATTCATTTTTTTTTTAAAAAAAAATGTAAGGGAGTAATGTGAGTCCCCACCCGTAGTCTGAACTGGTACAGTCCATTCTGCCACTTTATTCTGCTGCATTTGTAGATTCAGCCTTCTACTTCTGCCTAGAGGAGAACTAGGATCAATACAGAATACAGTGTTTCTGAGAAAAACAGTCTGTCTTGTTGTAACTGTAGTCCTAGTAGTGCAATTTATTGTGTTACAATAATTGCATAGCAGATGACAATATAGATTGGGTTATAAAAAGTTGCACGTTGACTGCATAGGAGTAGCTATTATGAATGACATTTTGATCTTCTCTGTTTTAGGCTGAAGTATGTACTTAGGTCTGGATAACTTAGTGGTGGTCCCCCTGCCTTGTCTCATTATTTAGATTTGGTGGCAGCTTGAGTACTTAGAGTGACTTCACTCCCATTGACTCAAGTATTCCTCAGATGCAGAGCTCTGTGAATACTCTTAAGGCTGCAAGTGTGTGCACTGGAATCACTGTATTCGTCATGAAGTTATAAGAATTACTGCAGCAAATTTATGACTTTAATTAAAAGCTGATATGTCTCTTGCTTAGACAATGTGTTAGATAGCATTATAATAAATTAAAATAATGCAAAACATCTGCTTCTGTTCAGATGAATAAAGAAAGATGATATGCATCATGTTTCTGAATAGTGTGATTTAAAGTACTCTAGGAAATATTTTCTAGGGAAAATATTTTTAGCCTTTTTTGTGTCTACATTTGTATGCTTAATCTGTCATCAAGTAGGATTATAGTTTAATTTCATCATTACATGTATGGTGTCAGTTCTAAATTTGTTTCTACTATTCCAGTCTTTGAACAGAAACTGAGAAACAATCAATATTCAAAGTATTGAAAGGAAGCTGTCTTAAATGTGAAAATTCCAAAGAAATTAATAAAGTGAGGTTAATACCCAACTTCACAGTGCTGTCAGAGTGCTAGACTAGTGCAATATCATCACAACTTGCTAGGCAAAGAGGAAATTTATTTATTTATTTATTTATTTATTACAATTTTATACCACCCAATAGCCGAAGCTCTCTGGGTGGTTCACAAAAATTAAAACCATGAAAAGCATAATAAAACAACCAACAGTCTAAAAACACAAATACAAATTTAGTGGTTTGCTCTTGAAATTTGGTGGGAAATCCTTGCCCCCCCCCCTTTGCCTAGCAAGGGCTAATGACATTGCTCTAGCATTTGTTGTTGTTTATTCGTTCAGTCATTTCCGGCTCTTCGTGATTTCATGGACCAGCCCACGCCAGAGCTTTCTGTCGGCCGTTGCCACCCCTAGCTCCCCCAAGGTCAAGTCTGTCACCTCCAGAATATCATCCGTCCATCTTGCCCTTGGTCGGCCCCTCTTCCTTTTGCCTTCCACTTTCCCTAGTATCAGCCTCTTCTCCTGGGTATCCTGTCTTCTCATTATGTGGCCAAAGTACATCAGTTTTGCCTTTAATACCATTCCCTCAAGTGAGCAGTATGGCTTTATTTCCTGGAGTATGGACTGGTTTGATCTTCTTGCAGTCCAAGGCACTCTCAGAATTTTCCTCCAGCACCACAGTTCCAAAGCATCTATCTTCCTTCGCTCAGCTTTCCTTATGGTCCAGCTCTCGCAGCCATAGGTTACTACAGGGAATACCATTGCTTTAACTATGCGGACCTTTGTTGTCAGTGTGGTGTCTCTGCTCTTAACTATATTATCAAGATTTGTCATTGCTCTCCTCCCAAGAAGTAAACGTCTTCTGATTTCCTGGCTGCAGTCAGCGTCTGCAGTAATCTTTGCGCCCAGAAATACAAAGTCTGTCACTGCCTCCACGTTTTCTCCCTCTATTTGCCAGTTATCAATCAAGCTGGTTGCCATAATCTTGGTTTTTTTGAGGTTTAACTGCAACCCAGCTTTTGCACTTTCTTCTTTCACCTTTGTCATAAGGCTCCTCAGCTCCTCCTCGCTTTCAGCCATCAAAGTGGTGTCATCTGCATATCTGAGATTGTTAATGTTTCTTCCTGCGATTTTAACTCCAGCCTTGGATTCATCAAGCCCAGCACTTCGCATGATGTGTTCTGCATACACGTTGAATAACCCTAACCCTAACCCTAACCCTAGCATTAGTTTATGCCTAATGCAACACAATTAGTGCTAGTACTGTGATAGTGGTGAATAACTTTTTGGGGGTCTGGCTGTACAATTAGAAGCATGATTTTGCTTGTATTCTTGCACATTTCTTAGTGTCTTGACATTGCAGCCTGTATGAACCTTTGTTCCGATATTCTTTACAATACCACAAAAAGGATTTTTTTGTGACCCTAGTCATACAGTAGAAAGGAAATTTCTTTAAGGCGGAGCCACCTAAGCCTCATCCTATGTAAAGGGATGAACTTGGCTAGGTTATAGTGCCCTTGCTATATAAGAAGTGAAATTAAATGACAAAACCTGCACTGATGTTATCATCAGGTATTTATGTTAAAGAAATGAGAAATCAATTTAATGGTTGCTATGACAAAAAGATCAGATTTTCAAATGTTGTAAGGAGCGGCTTGTTTAGGAGGTGGAGCCATTATGATTCTTCATCTACAGCTGAAGGCCAAGAAGAATGTCTTGCACAACAAGTGCAGCTTTACTTGGTCAAACCCATGCCAAATATTCTATTCTTAAAGTGTCTAACAGTAGGACACATGGGTGGGCTGGGGGAGAAGTGATGATGATTTCAATCAAAAATAATGTCCATATATTTACTAGTATGGGAGATCCATAGATATAAACATAGACATGTGCACATATACCTGGGAGTAGACTATATTTTATTTCATATATTTATATCTCACTCTTCTGCTCTTAAAATACTCAATAGTGGTCTGAAATAAACATTTATTTATTTATTTATTACATTTTTATATCGCCCAATAGCCGAAGCTCTCTGGGTGGTTCACATGTATAGTATTGAGCTGCATATTGAAGTGTTTGAATTTAAACTAATTTCTTCCATTGACTGGCAGTAAACTAGTTTTAATCCAAATAATTTAACTGAAGTGTGTACTACACTATACGTTAAAGCCATTAATAATCCAGTATTAACTTTCTGGTTTTTTGTTTGTTTTTGTTTTATACTGCTGTTCTTACTATTACTCTCTGGCACTGAGTTTCAAAGAAATGTTATTAGTTGCATTAAGAAAAATACCATTTTAAAATTAAAAATGCTCTGTATATTTATTCTCTAATTCTAATATTATATAAAGTGATAAACCAGTTGAGCATGGGAACTGCATTGGCATAAGTAGAAATTGGAATTGCATGTTCACTGCCTTCACCATTTAGTGCCACTTCTCCAATGCAAAGGGTGGCATCTTAGCTAAGCATTCGGCTGCAGGGTAGATTGACTGAAATCAAGGAGATTTAAATCAATAAGGAAAACCTTTGATTATTTACACTGCCCTTAGTCTTACAACCAGGGCTTGCTTCTGTTTGTTGCACTGTATACATCTTGCATCTTTCTTTCTTTCTTTCTTTCTTTCTTTCTTTCTTTCTTTCTTTCTTCTTTTTTACCTATAGAGGGGATTTCTGTATTGCCACATAGGGCAATACAGTACCTGTGAGAATTTTTGAGGTTAAGGGTGCAGTCCTATGCATGTTTAGACAGAAACATGCATTTACATAGAAAAGCCTACTTTAACTCAATGTATCTGGTAGGTATTGGTTCAGTTTTGCTTTTTGTATTTTATGTTGCTATGGTTTGTATGACTTTATGTTCTTTTTTTGTTTTATTAAGGGATGGCATACAAAAATGGTAAATGAATACATTTAAGTGCAATCTACTTTAGTGGTCTTTAGTGCTGACAGGTGATTGATAGACTAATATCAAATGAAGCTACTACAAATCTCACACCTATATAGTGGTTCAGTTTCAAAATAGAAGTAGTCATGCAGTTACTTTACTTAATTCAGGGAAAGTAGTTTTAAGATTGCTGAATGCAGCAGAAACTGTTATTCTTGGAATAACTCTAGGAGTGAATCACAATAGTTTGGTAGATTTCTGGATTTAACCTCTCATCCCCTCCGTTGACTAAAATCTTCAATGTATTTTTTTTACTTGCTGCTCTTGGTAAGAAAGAAAATGGAGACAAAGAGACAGAGGTTAGATTAATTTAGCTGACTCATGCAGATGGATCTTTGCTTAGTTTTCCCCATGGAGGTGTTGCTGTTAGCAACTGTGCCATCAAATCACTGCCTTGCTGCACAGTAACAATGAGGTAGGGAATACAGATATGTTTAAAGGTCCATGGATTGTGTTCACTGTGTAGGAAAAAAACAAAACAGAACTTACAATTTCATCATGTATAATTAGGTTTAGAACTGAACGTATCAGAAAGAGGCAAAGTAAAATGCATTTTTCTTTAGCAAAGTTCCTGTGTCTTGTGCTTTCAGAACATAATCCAGGCATTTCAAATAAAATGTTTTTTGTATACATGAGCAGAAATATTCATTGCTAAAAATGTTGATGATCCCCCTTATTTGTTGACTTGGAGCTTCTGAAAACATGGGTATATTTTCAGTATTGAATGCTGTTCTATGTTGGAAAAAGGATGAAAACCATAGGCTGATCACACATAGTGGTTTCTGTTGTGCTGTGATGTCTGCTGTACTTCCCTGCTCTCATATTAAATTGGGGCACCCTCTACATCAGCTTTCAACAATTTTGCCCTCTAAATGTTTTGGACTACAGTTCATCAGACGTGCTGGCTTGGGCTAATGAAAATTGTTCTCCAAAACATTTGGAGGCTACCAGGTTGGAAAGGCTGATCTACATGCTCTGTGGTCACATGGGATGTTCACAACATAGGGGTATGCTTAACCTGTAATCATCCTACTTTCTCCTTGATTGCAACCCAGAGATGACAGAAAGAGATGTAGCATAAACCACCACAAAGCCTTCACATCCAGGTTCTTGAGATGCAAACCTTATCTCTGGACAATATGGTGGTGACTCTTTCCTTTAATCTCATCACTCAGAAGAGTAATGTCAGTTCTTCTTCTTTGGTTGCTACTTAGAAACTACTCTTAATTCTCTCTCTCTCTCTCCCTCCCTCCCTCCCGATAAGATATCAGACTTTGTGGGTAAATATCTTTCATCATTAATATTTGAAGATTTTCTGTTGGATGCATTTTAAATATTTTAGCTGTCTGAAAGATATATTAGAGAGTCATAAAAGCCCATTTGCTCTAATGTGTCTGAAGACAGGATTTAGCAATCTGCTAATTTAATATTACTCATAGTTCATTTGTCCTAGTCTATTGAATTTTTAAAGTCTTCATTATCAATTGTAAGCTGCAGAGCTCAGATTCGGGGAAGTTCATTAGACTTAAAAAGATTTAAATATTCTTTAATAAGTAATAAGGATTCTTCAATTTTAAGACTTTCTAAGAATTCAAAATTGTCATCCTTTTAGATCTGCATTTTTTTATTTATTTGTTGCTATATATATATGCCTGAGAAACAAAGCAGTTAACAGAAAAAGAAGTCTTGCAACAATAATTCCAAAATCTAAAATGAGTTTGGTTATTTGTGTATTGTACAGGAATTATGATTTGTCTCTTTGGGGCTGAATCACAGTATGGTCCCCAAATCACATATAGGGTTTGTGGCTGATCCATTTGTATTCATAAAGAGACCCTTGTGGGAATGGTTGCTTTGCCCCTAACAACTCCCCCTCCACATTAAACCTGTAATTACATCAAGAATTATAATTTGTCTTTGGCTTCAGTGGGATAATGTCATTGCATGTCAAGTTGGGGATTATCAAGTGGAAGGAGACATTGCAGACACTGTCATTTTATGTTAAATAGGAGAATCTGATTTTCTTCTCATAATTATTCAGAGGCGTATAGCCGTTTACTGGGTAAGTTAATAGGAGTATGTAGAAGATAATCCTTTGCCACTAGTTAGAAGCAAGACAGGAAACACAAAGTATTTCCGTAAAATCAGTAGTTCAATAGATAGGAGTACCAGTGTTTCAGCTATTACACTCCAAGGTGCAAAGAGAACAGCCAACTAATGGTTAATGGTAGTGGACATATTTATCTCCCACCTTGAAAATGAGCAACTGAATAGAATCTGAAATAAGGCTTGACAATATTTCATAATTCTAACAAATGGTTGTGTTAGGCTTTTAAAAAAATTGCTTCCCTTAGCTACAAGGCCAACAGTACAAATCTTTTAAGTGATCAGCAAATTTGATTTATGGCTGCTTGCATAAGAACATAAGAAGAGCCATTCTGAATCAGACCAAGGGTCCATCTAGTCCAAAACTCTGCTCACAAAGTGGCCAAACAGCTGTTGACCAGGAACCCACAAGCAGGAACCAGTGCAATAGCAGCCTCCCACCCATGTTCCCCAGCAACTGCTGTATATAGGACTACTGCCTCTGATACTGGAGGTAGCACATAGCCATTAGGACTAGTAGCCATAGATAGCCTTCTCCTCCTGCTTCTTCATTACCAACAGTCACCCTCTGCTCCTGCATAATTACTGCTTCTTTCCTTCTCCACTATGACAGTTCCAGCCATTCTTGCCACTACCAATGTCTTCTCCAAGGGATAGAACAAAGGCATAGCACACTTACATCTCTACCACATAGATATTTTGCTTATTCATTGTATTGAGCTGCGCAAAAGCTGTAGTGCAATTGGGATGATTAGACTCAATTTGGCTACCTCTGGTAGATATCAATCTAGAGGCATTACTGTATATTGCTGGGGGGGACGACGACTCTATAATGCTTATTGTCCCACTTCATTGAGCAGCATATTAATGACTTTGTTCCATTTTTGCACCTTAAATATTGAATTAAACTTCCACCATGGTTAGAGGGCACATTTCAATTTATGTATGGTGTTTAGGATAATCTGAATCCTCTGATGGTTCATTTCTTAATGGATGACTAAAAACAAAGAGACAAGTTACTGAATGGGAATGAATCAAACTTTTTTCGCTTCATTGCAACTGGAAAAATGGTCAAGGCAATGCACAATAAAAAATATACTTCTGCTTTTTAACCAGTAGATGGCATGGGGAAAATGTTATGCACAAATATTCTCTGATAAAAGCAGAGTTGTATTCCTATTCACACCACTGCAAATTCTGACTACATCCACTGAATACATGATATATTTTACATATTTAATAATTGCTTCCATGTCTATGTTTTTTTAAAAGCTAGCTAATGGTGAGTCACCCAAGCACAAAAAAGTATCAGTCATTAAATATTTTTCAGAATTTTTGTGAACTGACCAAATTTTTGTGAACCAACCAAAGAGCTTCTGCTATTGGGCGGTATAGAAAGAAATGACTAAATAAATAAAAATTGACAGATTCTAAAATACTAGAATTGTTATCACTATAATTTGTGAATGAACTCCAACAATGTGTGAGCAGAAAGCAAGCTTGCCCAGATGAAATTCCTGCCTCTTCCCCCTGTACCCCTCTAAAACCATCTCTGGAGGACTGGGGTGATCTGCATAACATTCTAAAATGTGTCTTACGAGGCTGCAGCGGAAGTGGAGAAGGGCTTCACCCAATTTCAGGTGATTTCCCCCTCCCACTGCAGCCTGTAAATATACCTTACACAATGTTCTGTAGCCTGATGCTTCTTGAGGATTACACAGAGTTGCAGGAGGGAAAATGAGAAGGAAAAGATATGTTGCACAAACTTTCCAGTTGCACAACTTTGGATTTCACTCCACAGGAGCTAAAACAAAAACATCCAACTTACATTATGATAAAAACATGGTTTTTTCCCTAAATAACTGCATTTTTCTAAGTAAGCTATATTCCTTTGGCCATGCTGGCTGGGACTTGCAGTCCAATACGTCTAGAGGGACCAGGCTGGGGAAGGCTGTCCTAAAGTACACAGGACTAAAACTAGTTAGGAACTTCATGGCAGTATGATGGGTGAATGGCTTCCATTGTTTCTGTAGGGGAAAATAAAGCAATGGCCCTGTAGATTTACTTACGTGGGGAGAAAAGAGAATGGTTGAGAGTTGTGACGGGTCTTGCAGGTAAAGGGAGACAAACAAATGCACTTAGTCCACAAACATTTCTACCTCCCGACTTCCACTGGACTTATGGTATATATGTATCCTCAATAGTAGGGTTGGGGATCCTCTTTCAGCCCAAGGGCTGCATTCAACTTTGGAGAAGTGTTGTGGGGTGGGGGGACCAAAAACAAAAGGGGCCTGACAAAGGTGAAAGGGGCAGGGTTGTTGTTGTGTTCTGTAGCTGCTCCAGCTTCCTCTGGGAGAGAATGAGACAAAGTGCTAGGCAATTTACAAAGCTTTATTACAAGCAATAAACACTTCTGTAACACAAACTAGACGCCTTCTGTGAAACTCCCCTTTAGGCAAAAACTATGCAAACTAAGCAAGACAATTGTCCGTTCAAAGAAAAGGCTTTTCAAAAGTTCATAACTTGAAGGTGGTTGATGCATGGATGATTTTTCATGCAATCTGTCCACCTGTCTCTTTGCCACTAACCTCGCTGAACGTTTTAGTTTCCAGTGATTATTATTATTATTATTATTATTTATTTATATAGCACCATCAATGTACATGGTGCTGTACAGATAACACAGTACATAGCAAGACCCTGCCGCATAGGCTTACAATCTAATAAGTTGTAGTTAACAATAAAGAGGGAAGGAGAATGCAAACAGGCACAGGGAAGTGTAAACAGGCACCGGGTAGGGTAAAGCTAATAGTATAGAGTCAGAACAAACTCAATATTTGAAGGCTATAGGGAAAAGAAAAGTTTTTAGCTGAGTTTTAAAAGCAGTGATTGAGTTTGTAGTTCTCAAGTGTTCTGGATTCCTAGCATCAAGTAAGGTCTTTGAATGCTCACCCCCGGAAGTTGACTCCCTATCTCCTGAAAGCACAGAATTTGGCCTTGAAGAGATAGACTTGGGAGGGGGCAGATTTTCAGCTGGAGTCTCTCCTGTGTGAACCTCCTCCTCCACTGGCTCTAACTGCCTGGTGTCTGGCTCAGAGTCTTCTGAGTCTGAATCTGTTTCTGATTGATTACCTGCTTCACCTACTCCCAATACAGGAGCAGTAGGGCTATACATGACAGTTACAAATACCAGCATGCATTTAGCGTCAAACTCTTACTGCCAGTAGCTGTCTTAGAGAAAGGCATTTCAACTGTTTAGAATAGGGCGGAAAACTGCACAGAATCATGGAAACTACTGAATGGCAGGGGCCAATCTACACCAAGCAGGATATAACACTTCTTAAATGGTATGAAAACGGTATATGTAATGTGTCTTGGGCATGAACAGTTGTCATAACCATTATAAACCATTATAAGCAGTAGTGTAGATCCTGCCCTGGTTGAAGGAAGAGGGTGAAGCCAAGGGAGGGGTGTGTGTGTGTTGCCATCTGGAGAATGCTGGAAGGCTGGATTGGGACCCCATGGAGACTGGATTGGATTGGGCCCCATGGGGACTGGATTGCATTGTTTTTAGTTTGCAGTTGGATTGTTACGTTTTTAAATTGTTTTATAAAGTTTTTAAAAATGCTGTAAGCAGCCTTGGGAGGATTTTGCACTGAAAGGCAGTTTATAAATCTTTTAATAAATTGTAAAATTGATAACTGGCATTTTGAATTGTGGCAAAAAAAAAAAAAACTAATGGTAGCCTGATCAGATGTTTCAGAATTGGCTGAATGTGAGCTCACTTTTGCTCTGTACCTCCTGCTGGTCACAAGGTTTGCATTCACACTAGTCTGAGAATGTAGCTGAGCCCACAGTTTGAAGAACTGCAGTGTACCAGTTCCATATATAGGCAATTTGACAGCTTGATTTCAGTTCTGGATTTATTTATTGTTTAAAAATAATTATTATTCATTTGTTTCTAACCAGAATGTATACAACATATTCTGTAGTGATAGCAATTTATTAAGCTGCTATGCTACAGGAAAATGGCACAAATATTTATTTATTTATTTATTTATTTAAAACATTTGTATCCTGTCCTATATCATTAAGATCTCCAGGCAGCTTACATGTGTTCGGTTACCTTCCTCCACCCCATCTTTCTGGCTTCAGTAGTCTTGGCAGGCAGTAAGAGGCTTTTGCAATGCAGATACTCCTCTCTAGGAATCTGAAATGTTTGTGCAAAGCAAAACCCACAATGAAATATAGATTCTGTCTACTCAAGTTTCACTTCATAAAGGAAGCTTTTAAGCACCGCCATGTTTCTCTGCAAGTATATTTTGTTGTTGTTTCTGGAATCTATTTGCCAGTCCTAAATACAGCAACCAATAATCCAGAAGTGTTTACAGGGCAACAGTTAGACCCAAGCAGAGGCATAATAGGTAGAGATTTTGATTAAACCTCAGAATTCTGATTACTGCCTGGGGTCACCTTCAACACCTGGAGCTGATAGGATTGACTAGCATTTGACTTTTTGTCGCCTCTAATTTGCCACCCCCTACCCAGGATTGTTGCATATCTTATGGCTGAGGGTTAATTAGAACACTTTAAAGCTGTACTTGTGGAGGTTGATTTAAATTCCATCTGTGTGGATTATGAAGTAGCGTGGTGCATTAGTATGCAGACAAGTTCCCATACATATCTTTCAAATGACATGTGATTTGAAGGCACTTCACAATCTGGCAGATCTTCTGTGCCTTATAGAGCTGGCCCACACCATCATATTAGCACAATTTAATTAAGCAACCAAGAGTACCATATTTCTAACGGACAAGATAAGATAAATCAGTATTTATTGCAAAGGTTCTTTCAAGTATAATGTTCCGCATTTCTCAAAAAGATTTAAGTTTGCTTATCCCTAACAATTAAACGTTCTTTGTCAAACAGCCAGTATTAGAAAAGATTTACTTTGAAGGATTAGACTGTCCTTTTGGTTTCCATTATGTTCTTGTATCGTGCTGTTTTAGTGTAATATTTAAGCTTTGATAAAAGCAGTGTTGTATTTACAGAGACTACTTGTCATTAGTTTTATTGAGCAAATAACTAATGTGAAAATTTCAGAATGTTAAGAAAATGAACATTTTGCTTCAGTAACGAACATGTATACAATACATGAAGGATAATTTAGCTTAGGTCTGTTGATCCTGCTGATGGTGGCAGGTTTTAAAACTGCAACATTAGATTAACGTTTGGCTGGGACTTGAGACCCAAGTTCTAGTCCCCACTCATCCATGAAGCTCACTGGATGACTTTCAGCCTAACCTACCTCACAGGCTTGTTGTGAGGATAAAATGGAGAGGAAGAGGATCGTGTATGCCACCTTGGACTTCTTGGAGAAAAGGCAGAATATAAATGTAAGAAACAAACAAACAAAGTATTACTGCCAACATCTAGAAGCCTGAAGGTAACAGGATTTGCTTGTGCAAATTGCTTCACATTGGTTTATTTACCACATGTATTACTGGAAAGAACTTCTTCATATATGTACTTGTATGCATCGTAAGGGCTTAATTTAATCCATACATTACCACATTAAAATGCAGATGAGGCTCTATTATTATTATTATTATTATTATTATTATTATTATTATTATTATTATAAATCATAATAATTCTGTACCACAGAAAGCTCTGGCGTGGGCTGGTCTATGAAGTCACGAAGAGTCGGAAGCGACTCAACGAATAAACAACCACCACCCCATAATTGACAAAGTTCACAAAGATTAAAAACATAAAAACACACAACAGACAGTATACACAGAGCCAAAGGCCTAATCCACACCAAGCAGGATATAGCACTATGAAAGTGGTATATGGTATGTGTCAATGGGTCCCAACAGTTGTCAGTGCACTTCAATACTGCTATAAAGCAGTAGTGTGGTTCCTGGCTTTTATATACCGCTTTCATAGTACAATATCCTGCTTGGTGTAGATTAGGCCTAAGTAAATCGAAATCAGGATGATGTATGCAGTACAAATAGTCAGGCTTTGTCAAATTCTTATCTTGTAGCAGCCACATTGCAATTAGTTCGGATTGTATGGAACCAATGCTAGGCAAATCAGGAGCAGAATTGCATATCATTAATAATGCCTCTGCATGGCTTTGTTTCAGATTTGTTTTAAACTTTTTATGAGTATTCAAAACCGCCTCCTGTTTCTGGCAGTTTTGACACATATTGTGAATACATTCATGTTGTTTTGCTGCTATTCTCCTTTGTGTGCCATCTTTCTTCGGTTGTCCTTGGCCTTGTTTGTGCACACTACAGTTTAATTCATTTGCCTGTGCTGGACCACATAATTTTGCCGCTGATGTCACAGCACTTTTCTGAAATGATGATGCCATGGCTGCCTGTAAACAAAATCACTTATGTCACAGACCATCCATTTGAACTGACTGAGACATAAATAGAAATAGTTCTAGATATATAATGAATATTTATTAGTTTTAGAATAAAATGAAAATGGCTGTAGTTTTCTTTGTGGAGAAGGTCCCAATGAAAATACTCGAAATCTACCAACAACTTCCTTATTACTTTTTTGGGGAAAAACACACACATACACACTTTACTAAGGCGTGCATGATGACACAAACAACATGATCTTGAAATACAGCCGTGCTCTTTTGAAAAAGCATAAGAGTTCTTGGTAAAATTAGCATTCACCTGTCATTTATTTATGTGTTCTATTTTTGACTGATGGTGATTTAAAGGCTTACTGAATATTGCTCCCAAGTAGGTTAAAATCTTGCCAGTGCTGACACCTTGTCATTCTGATGGGGTATAATTTATGAAACTAATTACACAGTGTATGTATAAATTGGCAAAAGTAAGGTTACACATCTAAAATTGCACTTTATCTACACTGTAATTTAATCAACTCTGACAATTCCCAGGAAGATGAAAAACCTTTTTCCCAAGAAGCAGCTGAGTCTTTCTGTCTTCTTGGGGCAAAAGTGATGAAAGCTGAAAAAAGGTCGGGTATAAGTCTGTTCTAATCATGTTAATGGAATATTTATAAAATTGATTTAAGGCTGCAATCCTTTATGCACTAATTTGGAGGTAAGACGCATTGAATTCTATAGGACATTTTATTTATTTATTATGTTTTTAATCCACCCAATAACCAATGACTTCTGGGTAGACATATATATGCTAAAAATGCATGTACATAAAAATAAAAGAAAATAGCACAAATTACAATCAGTTCAAAAGTAAAAGAAAAATTTAAAAAGCAAAGAAAGGTAAATATGACTTGTTAGGTATACTGAGAGTTGATGGAATTACTCCCATGATTGGAAAATAACAACTGAAGGATATTTATTTATTTATTTGTTATCATCTCATCTTTCTTCCAAGGAGCGCAAGGTACATCCTCCTCCTCATCTCCATTTTATACTCACAATAGTTCTGTGAGGTAGGTTAGGCTGCAAGTCATTGACTGGCCCAAAGTCATCCAGTAAGTTTCATAGCCAAGTGGGGAATCTAAATTGGGTCTCCCAAGTCCAACACTAACCACTTCACCATACTTGTTGTCTAAGGCCTCAGCTAAACCTACGGGTCTAGCGTGATGGAGGGGTGAAGCTCTCTCAATATTTTTATCATGTGATCTCCCCCTCTGTTTACCTGGGGTGATCACGGGGATCGCCCCGGGATTTCGCCCTGTCTAGCTACGGCCTAATATGGCCTGTAGGCTAACCTTGGGAAGATGATAACAACCTGCAGGCCCTACAAGATTTCACTTCCTGTTGGATAGGGTTTCAGATATGGGCAGTGCTTGCAAGAGCCCACTTGGACATGGGCCCTGGCTTTTCTGAGCTGTGACTCAAATCTTTAGTGCTGCCCCAACTGCCATCATCTGTCTTAATAAGCATGATTCCAGTAGTCTTAGAGTTACTAAGAGACCTTACGACACACTCCCTTCATAGACCAGCCTTTTAAACTAGAGGGGAGGCTGCCACCTTTCCTTCCACAGTGTGCTTGTTACTTTTGTTAAGTCCAGAGTTCAAAATTGCCTAATGGCACCGCTGTCACACAGCTTTCTCAGAGTATGCCTGCCTCTGCAGAGACTGGCTGCGCCAATTACTACTGGACATTTGCACTTTTGTCCTAGGCCAGTGGTTCCCAATTGATATTCCGCAGACCCCAGGGGGTCCGCATAACCCACCCAGGGGGTCCGTGGCACCATTCACATATTCACCATTCGTTTCTGGAGTCCACTGACGACAAATTCCTACCAGAAGTAAAATATACAATCCCTGAGCACCTGCGTGATTTAGCCACTAGCTTCAGAGATTTCTTCCCTGCACCTAATCCTGAAAACTCATGGATAAGGAATCCTTTTGAATGTGGTGATGTACAACTAACAACTCTATCTGCGGAAGAGCAAGATGCACTTGGGGCTTTGCTAGACCTGCTGGCTTATCCCGGCAGGGAGGCGGGGCCAAGGTGCGCTAACGTTAGCGCGCCTCGCCCAGGGTTCCACACACCGGACACGCAGGGACGACGCAAGCCCTGCAGCGTCCGGCATTTTTTTTTTTTTTAGTTTAAAGGGGCTGCGTGCGGCCCGAAGACTCCGGTAAGGTAAGGGTTTTTTTTTTAAACGGGGGGGGGGGAAGGATGGCAAGGGGGGATGGCAAGGGGGGAGGGCGGGTGAGAGAGCGCCGCGCGCCGCCGCCTGAGCAAGCAGGCGAGCGGCGCTTGCCCGGGCAATGCCTGGCATGGGGTGGCATTGCCCGGGCAAGCGCCGCTCGCCTGCTTCCTCGGGCAGTGGCGCGTGGCGCTCTCTCTGTCACCCGCCCTCCCCCCTTGCCATCCTTCCTGCCCCTCTCTTCCCCCCCCGGGCCGATGGGCACAGCGCTCGTATGAGCGCTGTGCCAGGTCCGTGGCTTTTTGCGGCTACTCGCGAGTAAGCGAGTAGCCGCAAAAAGCCATAGAAGTAGCTAGACTTCCCCCAGCCCCGGCCTGAGGCCAGAGCTGGGGAAAAGGCGCGCCATAAGTGACTTTGCTTATGGCATGTTGGAGGAGGCACACATGGGAACCACTGTCCTAGGCCATTATAGGCAGTGAGGCTCTAGCAAGAGAAGAGCAGGCACATTGGCTTCTCACATGCCACATGGAGTGCCAAAGGCTTACCTTACCTGTTGCTTCCTCCAGTCAACTCCAGGCCCCTTACCTTGGGGAGAACAGAAATGGTTTTCCTTGCAAAAAGGTTTTGAATGAGCAAATTTGGAATTTGGGGCAAGGTAATGTATGAGTGTATGGCTTGTTTGAGTATGCCTGGAACTCCTAGGTGCCACAGTCATCTTTCTGGAATGCACCTGCTTTTTGCATGACCCATGTGGCCAGATTCTGGTGGGTGCATGGTCCTCCTTGGTGTCAGGGGTTTGCACTAGGCTAGACAAAGGTGAATGGATGTGGGAGGAGAAGAGGGCTTCTTGTTCTTTCATGTTCAAAAGCTACTATGCTATACGGCATCTTAAAAACTCACACATTCATTGTGGCATAATAATTTTTCATGGACTGGAGTCCACTGTACAAATAATTATTTTGAAAGATGTTGGTTTTCGTATAATTGGAGAAAAAATGGCATTTGTTCCTCATGGGCTAGCTGGCTTTTTGTCCACATGTGCTTCCCCTCCCAGTGTTTCCCTTGAATTGGGTCATTCCTGCGTTCCTAGGAAAGTAAAAGCCAGCTAGTGGGTGGGAACCATGGGTTGTTTGATTATGTGAGTCGGGTCCCTGTGTAAAATTTTCAGAGGGCTAGAAAGGCTACCATGGGAAGGAAGGGGTAGGGGAAGAGTTCTATTAAAATGAGATGAATGTTATTAAATGCAGTCTGTACTACAGATGTAGAAGAAGCCACTGTTAATGTTTCTATATTAAATGTGATTTTGAAGACAATCCACCCACTTTGCAAGTACTAGTATTATGCTACAGGGGTAGCAGGTACTTATTATACAATTTGAATACATTTATTATACCTCAGCATGACACTTAGGACCATGAATTTGAATAATGCCCAAGGGCTAAAACTCAGATTAATGCAGCTCATCTCCTTTTGAAAGATTGCTTTTTTCCCATTAAAATAAACTAATAATGATAATTTGAAACCTACAGCTACTCTCAGGTTTTCTGTGTCAGACTTCAAAAAGTTTCTGAAAGGTATTTGAAATGTAATGTGTAGTTTCAGATTTTTAAAACCAGCTAAATGTCTTGCCATTTTGTAACAAATCTTTTTTTCCCTTTTCAGCTCTTTATGTGTTGAAAATGAAAGCAGTTGTCACTATTCAGATTCAGAAAGTTTTCATATAACAAGATGCATGCACAAATGATGAGACCATCTCAGAAGTTATTCCCACCCCCAGCCCTGACATGAAAAAATAACAATACTGGCCTCTTCTTATCTTGACTAACAGCAGTGTTAGTTTTAGTTAAAACAGAAACCTCAGCACATTACAGTTATTATAACCTAAGAATTAGGCTGTATCCTAAAAGGAGATCCTTTATTGTGATTCACAACATTTTATTTATTTATTACATTTCTAATCTGCCCAACAACAAATGTTCTCTGGTCAGAATACAAAAATTTAAAAATGAAAATGCCATAGAACAGTTAAAAATATAAAATACACTACAAACATTTAAAAGAATGAAATACAATATAATGCAAAACATTTGGGTTACCTTTGGTTTGTTCCCCCCACCCACCCCCAGTGTTTGTCCATTACCTCTGTTTCTGATCTCAGTTTCTGACATGTACCTCCACCTTTAGGTATTGTGGATTTGTGGGTTACTGATTTTCTTAACTAGTGCTTGATAATGTATATACTCATATATACACTAAGGGCCTTGCTAGACCCAGCTGGATAAGCTGGCAGGGAAGCGGGGCGACGGCGCGCTAACTTTAGCGCGCGCCGCCCCGCCTCCTAGACGGCCGACGCGCAGGGACTACGGAAGCCCTGCAGCATCGGCCATTTTTGTTGTTGTTGTTAAAGGGGCCATGTGCGCCCCGAAGACTCCGGAAAAGGTAAGTGGGTTTTTTCCCCTAAAATTATCTGTCCCTCGCCCCCATCCCATCCCCAGTTGTCCGTCCCTCCCCCCATCCCATCCCCGGTTGTCTGTCCCTCGGCCCCATCCCATCCCCGGTTGTCCGTCCCTCCCCCCATCCCATCCCCGGTTGTCTGTCCCTCGGCCCCATCCCATCCCCGATATCCAGCTTTCCCCCCCTCTCCTGCTGGTCCAGCCTTCCCCCCCTATCTCCCCCCCCCCGGGATCCCCCCGGCCCGATGGCCACAGCGCTGAGCGCTGTGCCCAGTCCATGGCTTTTCCCAGCTACTCGTGAGTAAGCGAGTAGCCGCAAAAAGCCACGGACCTTGTTAGACATTCCGCAGCCCCGGACTCAGGCCGGGGCTGCGGAAAAGGCGCGCCATAAGCGACTTTGCTTATGGCGCGTTAGGGGAGGTTTCAGCGCGGCCTGGGCCCGGATTCCCCTGTGCGTCATTATTATTATTTATTATTTTATTACATTTATATACCGCCCTCCAGCCGAAGCTCTCTGGGCGGTTTACAACAATTAAAAATAGTAGACATTAAAAGTATACAAAAAATTTAAAAAACATAAAAACAGTATAAAAACAACAACAGTATTCATTTAAAACAACAATTCTGGGGTCCATTAAAACAAACTTAACGTTATTAAATGCTGTTAAAATGCCTGGGAGAAGAGAAAGGTCTTGACCTGGCGCTGAAAAGATAACAACGTTGGCGCCAGGCGAGCCTTATCGGGAAGATCATTCCACAGTCGGGGGGCAACCACTGAGAAGGCCCTCTCCCTTGTTGCCATCCTCCGAGCTTCCCTCGGAGTAGGCACTCGGAGGAGGACCTTAGATGTTGAGCGCAGTGTACGGGTAGGTTCATGTCGGGAGAGGCGTTCCATCAGGTATTGTGGTCCCAAGCCATGTAGGGCTTTATAGGTTAAAACCAGCACCTTGAATTGGGCTCGGAATTCATGTAGACGCACAGCAGGGAAACCGGGCCTCAAAGCGCGCTAAGGCCTCGTCTAGCAAGGCCCATACAGGTGACTATATGGGCCTGTTCAGGCAACAAACTAAGCCATGGTTAAGCCAAGAATCCTTTTGCAGCAAATAGTTAGTATGTGTGTTTAAACTGCGTTTGTCTAGCCACCATGGTTAGGAATGCTTCAGACTACATATTAAGTCATGGTCCACATGAAAGGCTAAGCCATAAGGTTTAGCTCAAAATGCTTAACCACCATGTATTCCGAACAGGGTCTGTATGTACTAAACACAGTCTTTCTGAGTTACAGTGGGGGTTTTGCATTAAAATAGTGTTAGCCCTATTTGTGAAATGGATATGGATTCACTGTACTAATGAAATGGAGGAAGTTAATAGTCCTGGTGGGTGTAAGAGGAGTATATCAAAAGTTTTGTGTGATTCAACATTTTATATTCCATTGCATTAACCTGTGATGTTGTAGCCTGATCCAGTAAACATGTCCCATTGAATTAAATGGAGGTTACTTGCCAGAAAGTATGCATAGGATTGCAACTGCACTCTATCAGAATTTAGCGCTCTGCTTATTTGTTGTGTCCTTGAAGTGGGCATAGAAATCAAGATTAACATCTTTGTTTTAAACATGTTAATGCGAAAGCAAACATTATATAAATTAGCTTAAATTCAAATGCACTGACATAAATGATTTTTCCTTAGTTGACTTTGAAAGTAAATCCTCATACCAGCAGCTTCATATTAATTCCATTGGCTTCAGCAGGATAACTCTGAGTGCTTTGAAAAACCATAGCACTATATTTTATATATCTGGACAAAAATATTAATCTGCATAAATTCCCTACACTTAAAGTCCATATGCATGAGATCTGAAATGAAACAATATTTAGGAATATTGGACCACAGAGGAGCTGCATAAAACACCATAATTGTCTCAGCTGCCATGGTTCCAGCAGGATGCTTTCAAATTCTTTAGTCCTCAGGGACATAGTCTTCGATACCACCCATATTGTTGGCCTTATCTGTTAATTGATCTCCTGGGGCTGGAATAAAAATGAACAGAGATTTTTGTGATATCTTGATGCAAGCCTTTTCCTCCGTTGAGAAACATTCCAAGGGGAATATCTCTGAGCCTCTTGGTACCCTTTTGAGCTAATGGTTCATTCTTCCTTAAGAGGCAAAATGGGAGAAAAGAGGACTAAACAAGACAAATAATATTTGTACTCTGAATTGTAGCAGTTACTTCCCTCATCTTCTCCCAAGAAGCTGCTGAATAATGATGATAATAGGAGATCCCTTATCATAAAGTCCAAGAAATCTCATCACTTAGCCATCCATCATTTAGAGAGATTAGCTAGCAGCCTTAATTGGTAGGAAAATGGAAGACAGAGCCACACGGAACTAAGGAATTAGAGGAGCTTCTGTGGACATCTGTTCCATCTTTTTTTCTTTTTCTTTTTCCTGTCCCCACCCCTCCACTTTTGTCTGGATATGCCAACTTTGTACCTAGGACATATTTCACACAAGATTATCTAGGATCCCAGTAGAAAATAATAATAATTTTAACCCCCAAAATGCTGTCAGAAAATTTTATTATGGCTACATTCTAACCTGTTTTGATAAGTTTTTGCTGAGCTAAGGATACTTTTTCCTTTAAAAGTCAAATCATTGCAAATACTTAGATATCTTATCTGAAAAGAGCTGATACTTACAGTAAAAATAATTATGCTATAGTCATTTTTTGAATGAAATCCTAAACACACACAGGACTCCTATAGACTACTCTTATAGTCTATAGTAAAAACATAGGATAATAGCAGATCTCCTTCTCAATGGTAATCTCAGTAGTGGTGGCAGAAAGATCTGCTGCTGTTGCTCATCTGATGTTGGTGCTTCAACAGTAGAGATAGCAAAAGGGGTATTCTGGAAATGGGTTAGGGAGGGCTTTGGATACACCAGTTCCAAATACTTCTCCTTCCCTGAATATGCCCTAGGAACAAGGGAAAAAAACATTCCAGCTCTAGAGTTGGTGTATATTCCTTGTCCTTACAAATTGTTCCATGAACCCTTACTTCCTCATCTGGGCTCATTTCTCATCTAATAGCCTAATAGGGAGGAAATTAACCTAACATAGGATAGGGGACATTTTCAGAGGAGAATTGGCAGGGGAAGGGCTTAGCAGCCCCTCCTGCCCACCCGTTCTCCCTAAATAATGTCTGCTCCTGTATGTCATAGTCCAGGATCCTGACCCCTCACCTTCAGAAGAAGTCGCTCCTGAGTTAACAGTTCAAGAAGAGGACTCTGTTGCAGAAAGGAGTCATGTGGCCTCCACCTGTTCAGGCCCCAGTTCCCCAGGACAACTCCAGGGTTCTGCCTCCCACCCCATGAGTCCAGAGGGTGTCATATTGCCATCCTTGGATTTCTGAAAACTCCAGCCATGAATATACCAGCATGCCACAGCCACCTCCATGTTGTCACTGTCTGAGGGTGCAAAACCTGACCAGGTCCATTTAAGAAAAAAGGCCTTAGTCAGTGTGGAGGCGGGGCTAAGCAGTCTAAAGGAACCCATCTCCCTACTTAAGGCTCAGTCACTATCTGCTGCTTTTTCCCCAGCAACCTACAGACAAACGTGTCTGGCTTCCAGACCCAGCACCACTTTGAGCTTTCCATGGTGCTGCTCTATTCTCATTTCTATTGCCCTGACTTGTTCAAGACCTTGGTTAAAATCCAATCCATAGTAGACACCCTGTAACTTGGGTCTCACCAATGCCCAACGATGCTAAGTCTCATCATGACAGAGCAGAACAGAACACTGTATTAGCATTATGAGGCTGATAATTCAGTGTTTATAACATGTAGGGCCTCTGTTATTGCATTCAGCCTCAGCACCCAGAATTGCAATAGGATGTGGGGATGATAATAAAGAAGAATTGTGCACCGAGTATACAATGCTATTGCAACCCGAAATGCTTCCTTGAAATGGATGGGGGCAGATTTTAACACAGCAGATGTAAAATGTAGCTAGAAATCCAGGCATGCTAATTGAACTGATTTATGGATTGCACCCTTTTTGTACAACAAACAGAGACTGTTTATGGGATATATGATCAAAACAAGCCATGTTTCACTCTGCAAACTCAGTAGGAAAAGTCTAACAAGCATAAAGTGGTGTGTGTGTGTGTGTGTGTGTGTGTGTATGTATGTATGTACGTATTCAGTTATCAAAAAAACCTGCCACTTGAAAACAAGCTGTTGGCTCAAGCTCCAGAAAGCCAGGAAATTGAAAGCTAAGGCTGATGTCTTGACTGACGTACCCCGTAATTATGATGTTATGCAATGTCACAAATTGGTCTTGCTTACAATTTACCCTTCATGCTCCCACACTTTTCCTAGCTCTTCCAGGCCCAAATCCAGATGGGGATGATGGAGTGCCTGGGACCAGCAAAGATGATCCTTTAATGCTTTATGAATCATCTGAATCTTATTATCTTGCTAGAGGAATCCTCCCGTGAGTTGACCCATGCCTGCTTGTTGCTTATAAGCAAGCACAATTTGTGACATTGTGCAACAACGTCACTGATTACGGGGCATGTGTAAAGGAATCAGCCTTGCTTCCAATTTTCTGGTTTTGTGGAGCTTAAGCCAACATGAAATAGCCTTAACTCTGGTCTTAAAGTGGCAGAGTGAAACTGAGTGTGCCCGATATAACTTTACCCTTAGTTGCTGCCATAGGTTTCCATGTGGCAGAAAAAATGTTGATTTTAAAATACTTCCCAGAATTTTAGCAGACTAACGAAAGGCACACTTCCCCCCCCCCACCTGAATTTTAAAGAAATATATATATGCTGACCTGAAGCTTGGGAGTAAAAGGTATAAATGTGTTAATTTTAACACTTCCTATATCTGTGGAAATTTGTATTAGATTGGATTGAAATTTGGCAATTGTAGACTTTTTAAGGAGGATTTTGAATGCCTTCTGAATAAACATGTATAAGAATGTGCTTCTCAAGTGTAGAATGCTAAAGTTCGATGAACTTTCTGCTGAACACACTGAGTCTTTCTTCTGGTAAACACGCATTCAACTGTGATTTATAAATAAGAATTATTTATTTATTTATTTATTTAAAACATTTATATCCTGCCCTATATCATTAAGATCTCAGAGCATGTACAGATAAAAGCATACAGTATAAAACAATAAATATGCACAGTTAAAAACAAATTAAACCATTATCCATGTTCAGAAGAGCCTTTCAATTCTGAATGAGCCACTATTCTGGGAATAATATCTAAGTGAAAGGTAGCAAGCCAAGCTTCTTATGTAGGTTGCTAGTTCTGTGTCCCTGTGGCAAAATTGACTGAATAATTCAACCACACCTGAGATGTGGCAGAAATACTTGCCCCAAGCAAAGAGCTCCAATAGGATCTACCCAAACTGGGTGAATAGGGCAGAAAATGGCAAATGAGGTTGATATCACTACAAACTGTTGTACACTAGAGCAAAAAGAATAGCAACCTCACATCTACACTGATAGGGTCTGAAATTATGATGATTAACTTGAAAAGAGATCTTTGGGCTATGGTAGATAATCAATGCAAATGCCAAATTAGTGTACAGTTGTGGTAAAAAAAAGCAAAGGGATTGAAAATAAAATTGTTTGTATTGCAATGCCTTTAGATAAATCTATGCCATGGTGTGGCTGCCTTTGGAATACAGCATACATTTCTGGTTTGCTCCATCTCAAAAAGGATATTGTAATAAAGCAGGAAACTGCAGAACAAACAAACAAAATTATGCTGTTTTGCATCTGGGCTTCCTGGAAGAATTTGGCTGGATTTGTGGTTGTTTACCCCTGATATAGAGAATAATAATTGGTATACCATTTAGGTCTTCTTGCTCATCCCTATCTCAGAGCCATCCCAGCTGTATATTCACATAAAGCTAATGTACATATCTTGAGAAAAAGTGCATGGATATGATTTTAAAGGTTTTAGGATTACAGTCTTAATATAACATGTATTTGTCTAGGCTGCCATTGATGCATATTCATTTGAAAAATAATAGCTCAGACGATAATTACCATGAATGAATTTTGATCAAATTCTTGGATCTTTCTATGCTATAGGATACATTTCACCATTTAGCCAATATGTTTCTTATAAGAGATACATTGAAGAGCTGTGTATTTCTTTTTGCATAAGAAAATGAGTTTCAATTCCTCCCTGTTGCATTATATTGACTGGGTTCACACAATACGCTAACCTACACCCAGTGGTTAAGTGTGGGATGTTGTTGAACTATGGGGATTTGTTGAACCATGGGTTGTTGGGTTGTCTGAACATAGCACATTTTCTGCAGGGTGGATTGTTAACCATGCAGTATGGCTTATTCTTTCTCAAATAAGCCACCTTGAGAACCCATGGTTAGTTGTTGGTTTATGGTGGTTAACAAGCCACCCTGCATGGTTAACAAGCCACCTTGCAGAAAACATGCTGTGTTCAGACAACATAACCCACTGTTCAACAACAATCCATGGTTCAGCAACAACCTTGAGTGTGGATTAGTGTGATGTGTGAACACAATCATCTAGTAGAATGAGCACAAGATTTGTATCTAATAAATCTTGACATTTTATTATGGGCCTGCCATTGATCTGTTGTGTGGGTAAGTTTCCTATCTATACTATCTATTTTAATTTCCCCCTTTGATTATTCCCCCTGACTTTTTATCTATTTATTGCTACCTTAAATTATGCATGTGATTAGATTGCAAGGGCTTGAACAAATACATCTTTCCTGTAGGTAGCACAACAGAATTCTATAGGATAACCTGCTAGAATTTCATTTCTTCTCCCCAGTATTCAAAGAGGGTGATTTCCTTAAGTATATCAAAGCACAGAGGGCAATATCTCTGTTTGACAGAGTAGAACAAATAAGATTAAGTTGTACTTGAGAGGCTTTTGCAACCTGCATGACTGAACACTGATTTTAACTTCAGTTTGGAAAGAATCAGTGGATTGCAGTGGGAATAAAATGTGGCAAGTGTTCCTCCTGCAACTTACAAAAGCTCTGACACCACTTTTTATATACTAAGGGCACAATCCTATATGCATGTTTAAACAGAAAAAGTCTTACAACTTCCAGCAGTCCCCAGACTTTTTTTCTGTATAAACATTAATAGTATTGTATGCTAGGTGACTTCACCAGTGCGCTGTTTCCATGCTGGCTGCAGAAGAAGGGGCTTCACTTCCTCTGAAGCCAGCATGGCCTCCAAGCAACAGATTGTCCTACTCCCTCTTTTACCAGTCTGCTCACCTGCATGGAGGGAATTCCATGAACTCGGCCACGTGGAATTCTTGATTACCAATGGCAACGTGATGAGCAGTTAAATGAAAGACTGGTTTATAAATTTAGAGCTGAAATCTTCCCTTAAATGTTGTCATGTTTAACTTTCTAAAGGTAAGGAAGGGGAAACCAATTCGGATTAGATTAGATTTCTTCAGAAGAGCATCCTTGATAGAACTCAAAGAGCATCCTTGATAATCTATAACTCTTAAGACTGTATTGATCACAGTTTTCCACTTCATTCTGTATCATTACTTGGTCATCATTACAGGCCTTCATATGGGCCCTAAAGACTTTATTTACCTTGGCCTATGGTTGGGTCAGAACTTTATTTGGTGCTGTTGTATATATGGTGTTATTTAGTTTCAATTGTTAATTTTGATGTTATTTTTGTCATCAGTTTATGAGTGAAATAAATCAAAGATTTGGTGACATGGGCATCATTAATGTTACAATAGCTGTTACAACAGCGTCCCTTGTTAATATGGGTAAATCGTTGTTTGGTCTACAGCCCAGATTTGGATGAATTGCCAGATTAAAAACAAAGGAAGATGACTATTCTGAATGATAGATTGCTCATTAAAATAATATTGTAAGCTTGTGAAATTTTAAATTGTATCTAGATCCTTCTAGGCAGTAAAACAAGCAATAATATAATAATAAAAACACACACAAAGTAACACTATAGGGTAATAAACAGGAGGACTTGACCGTTGATTACTGGTTTGTCCTCTATTTACTGAAATAAGAAAGCTAAAATTAACTCATAGTCATCTGGGGGGGGGGAAATGTAGGGTGTAAAAATATATATGATGTATTACTCATACTATACTCAGAGAGGACATGTACTATAGTAGCACAACAAATCAGATGAAGATTAATTTTAGGAGCAAAAAATATCTCCTCATTAGAGATCAGGACATTTTTTTAAAAAAATACCAAATTTTAAAATAGCTTGTTGGTTTTGTTTTATGTAACATATATTTTAAAATGTCTATTTTAAGCAAAGTTTTGGGAGGCACGGAGCATTGCAGAGGGAAGGGGAAATCAACAAAAATTGTCATCTACTCAGGTGATCTCAGGATCCAAGCCATTGACTGGGTTCTGACAACACGATAACCAACGGTTTATGCTGCTAAAAACATTTATTGTTAATTGTTATTGTGGTATTTATGTTTTAAGGTTATTGATCATATTAATTTCTAATTATTGAAGACCACTTTTGACAATATATACCAACCTACTTAGATGATCACTGCATAGTTATGAGAAAATGAACTCTGGTTCACTAAAGCTTCTGCTACCGTAACTGTTAATTTTTAAGATGCCACAAGACTCTTCATTGTTTTTGTTGCAGCTACCTAACATGGTTGCCTTTCTGTAATTTATTATGTGAGACTCTTCCAAAGAATGGCATGAACATTGACATCAGGGAAATATGTATTTGAGTTTATTAGGTTGACTTGTTTCTGGGAGATTATAATATTCACTGGAGGATTTAAGCCTGACAAAAAGAAAGTTCAGGCTATTGAAATGATGCTACAGCTCCAGTCAAAGAAAGATGTTCAACATTTTCTAGATGTTCAACAATCCATCAAAAATGTTACAGTAGGGGGGTCAATGAATAAGATTCCCAAGTTTAATGCCTTTAACATGAACAGCATTCAAATGCAACCAGCAATTTTTCGGCTAAATCGATAAGTGGGATGGAAGGGGACTGTGAATGAGAGAAAGAGAGAGAGGAACAATGTGTGAATGTTTTTTTAACGACAGAAGAGGAAAGCAACTGATATTTAATAATAACACGGGAAAGTGATAGGAGCCATATAGTCATACAAGGAACCTAAGTGTGTAAAATGTCATGTCATGGCCATCCGACTTTCCAGTGTGAAACAGAATATTCTGATGAGGACATGGCGCAGGCTACTTTCTCAGGGGTGCCTTATTAAGAGCGCTCATGGCGAGAGGACACAGCCCTGCCATTGTCCTCTGGCTCAGGGGTTGAGTCCTTGGCAGAACCTGCATCTCCCAGCTTCACACAAGTATGAGAAATTCGGGGCAGCTTTCCCCATTTTGTTAGTTGTGTTGTGCAAGTGTTGGTTTATGCTAGTGCAGTGTCATTTGGGCTAGTGCTGGGACACCACTGAATACTACTCCAAATTAACAGATATTTTGGATTTTAGAAAAAATGTGTCAATGGGTAAATATACAGGAAATATCCAATGGGTAAATATACAGGAAAGCAAGAGTTAAATATGACACAGATAGGAAAACAAACAGAGATGGGGAAACAAACAGAGATGGGGAATTCAACTCAATGAGGAATTTCTGAATGATTCAAATTCTGAAAAGCTTCTTTAGCTGTGCTAGCTTATGATGCAAATGCGGTATTTAAAAAAAACACTTTGTGATATCTCCAGACTGTTTTAAGTTAATGCTTTAAAGTCTATCTCTGACATTACAGTATTAGATTCCGGAACATATTTTTTTCTTCAGGTACTGGGTACCTGAACAACTAAAACAGACAAAGACTAGTTGGGTTCTTCCTTTTTAAAAAAAGGCATCCATTTTTTTTAGTATTATAAATTGCTTCTGTGAGCTGTTGGGCTGAAACTAAATATTGCAAAATGCAAATAAGTGATCCTTGGTATCCCCAAGCAGCTCAGAAAATCAATTTATAATACTCTGTGAAGACTGACAGGGAGAACCTTTATAAATATATTAAAATGACGGGAAACCTTCTAGGGCTTTATAATATATTATTTATACTGCATAAAGCCAAGTGGTTCAATAAGAGACAGCAGCAAAGAGGTATATGAAACTGAATTTTAAAGATGGGATTGCCACTGATGTGAAAAACTTAAGGAATTTTAAATGCAGTATTTGTTCAGAAGAGGATCCAAGGAAACAAGGTTTTGATTTTGTCAACTTTGGGGTAATATTTTCCCCACTTCAGAGAGATACAGATTTATTAACTTTTATGTGAATTTACAAAAATAAATATTTCTTATCATTGGAATCTTGTCTGTTATTTGTCGGTGTCTGCAAGTGATAATTTTAAGTACTTCTAGTCTGTTGTCCACCAGATACCTGTAATATGCGTACAGCAACACATAACTGAGTACATTCACATGATCATAGGGGCCAATGACATCATGGAGCCACATGGTGGAGAGGGTTAGGCAAACAATGAGCTGGCTCCCCATGACTGCAAAACCATGCTGCACAACACAGTTTACCTACGTCCCAGAGGCACACCCTTCCAGAGTCCGCCCAGTCAGGCAGCTGCACATCCCAGCGGCCACCGTGGTGGAAAAGGGATCCCGGCAGCTCCATCATGTTGCTAGGATGATCTCAGCCATAAAGATCTGCCGAATGGAGCAGAGTGGTGATGTTTTCAGCCACTCTAGGCACCCATCTCTGTGGTGCATCCCCATTACTCCAAAGAGAAAAGGGAATCACCCTCACGTAGAGAAGGTAAGAAAGAGGACCTAAGAAATATGGTTCAATTTCCTATATGGACATTAACAAGGAATACCCAAAAATTGTTGTTCAATATTGTGTGTTTACACATTAATCAGTGAATGTAACCATAGTCCAATTTACAGACAACAGTAAACGGTCAAGATTACAGATATGAATATACAATCAAAATCTCAATAGTGATAACAAATAAATGATAATGTGAGCCAAATATACATAGTAGTGACACAACAACAGTGCCGCGTCCCCCCGGGACTGTTTGAAGTGATGAACAGTGATTTACAACCGAAGAAGACTGGCTTTGAAACGGAATACACAATCCGGAATGTTCGTTTTGATTTGATTGATGTCATTGTCTCCTGCATCTACAGGAGGATAGATTTCAGCTGAATGTTAGGATAGCATATTGATGGTAAGAACACTTTGAGAATAGAACAATTGTCTAGGGGTGGGTGGGCTTTCCCTCATTGGAGGGAGCCATCTGTTGCGAATGCTTTAGCTCTGGATTTTCTGGGCTAAGCAGTGGTGGTGGTGGTGGACTAGATGGCCTTCAAGGCCCCCTCCACCTTTTGTTTTCTTTTTGCTTGATTCCCTTAATTAAAGCACCATGTACATTGAAGGTGCTATATAGATGATGATGATGATGATGATGATGATGATGATGATGAGTGCTTCTGTTGCACTTTTACTTGTGGATATTTGAGTTCGGAATTCACATTCTGCCAGTTTTTCTACCCATAGAAAGAGAACTGGGGATGTGCATAATTCAGCTGAGCTCCAGTTTGCAGTATTTGAGGAGAAGAATGCATTTTTAATAAGCCAGAATTGACTCTTGCATCCTACAGGATTTTGCAAAATCCATATTTAACTTCTCCTTGTCAGAAGACAACTGACTTGGGGAAGGCATTGAAAGAGGGTTGGTGGGTTTGTGCTGTTGGCGTAAAAGTCAATCATGGGGGTAGAAGAAACCATCATGGCTTCTCTCCTCCCACCCACCCCGGCTCCTGTGCATGCTGTATGTGCGGCCATAATTTGCACGGGGTTGCTGTGCTGTCTGAACTTTGCACATGGGGGTTGCTTTGGACCCACCCTACAACCCAGGATGTGCAGTAGGGTATGAACCCATCCCTGTCATGACAAACTGCCCTGCAGTGCTGGTAATTATGCAAATTATGATGGGGGGGGGACCACAATAGCTTCTTTTACCCCCAAGATCATCTGAACATCATTGCTGCTTTGCAATGCATAGGAGCCTGACTTTGGGAAATACTTTCGGTTTTTATTGTGAAGATGTTTTTGTGCTCAGAATTGGAATTCATAGTCTTTGCATAAATCCATAAAAAGTGCTGTAAAATTTTAAGAATGGACAATTGTGGATGTACTCAGCTTTCCTTCTAAGCCTTTCTTTTATGAGAGTCTTCTGCTATTTGAGATTTTTATGTTTAACTTCCATGAGGATCTTTTGTTTCTCCTTACAACCTCCATTTGTGTTTTTATTTAAAATATGTGTCCTTCACACTAAAATCTTTTGAAATGGGGTCATCTGAACCACTTGTAAACACACACACACACACACACACACACGGTTTTTACGTTTTACCTCTTCAGGAAAGGTATAACTTTATAATGGGTATGTGGGAAAGCTATATTTACGTTTAGTATGATAGGAAAGTTGTTAGCTCTGCAGTATTTTACTCAGAATTTCCTATCATAAAAATGTCTCAGTAAGAATTTCCTATCATAAAAACTTCTCCGAAAGATGCTTGTACAGTCTGCAGGAATTTGAGTGCAAGTTCTCTCAAAACATACAAACCCACCAGAGTTCAATAAACTTGCTATCCACACTCACCATGGTGAAAGGGGAGCTAGCCTCTGGTAAAGCAGATGAGCCCAAGGCTTTCAGTGAACATGGAGCTAAAAAGAGGAGAGGGGATGAACCCCACCCCTCCTGACTCCAAAGTTTAACTGAAGCCTGGGTTTTCTTTTGGCTCTGTGATTGCTAGGCCCAAGTGCAGATTCAGGTGCAAACCTCCAACTCCTTTCTGAAGCTCAAGCTGGACACAGGAGGCAGAGCTGTATGAGATCATCTTTAAACCTAGAACATAAAAAGATAAGAAGAGACATGCTGGATCAGATCAAGGATCCATCTAGTCCAGCATTCTGTTCATATGATGGACAACCAGCTCCCTATTGGAAACCCACAAGTAGGATGTGAGAACATCCTCCCAGTTGTATTCCTCAGAAACTGGTGTACATAGGAATATTGCCTCTGATATTAGAGTAGCATATAGCCATCAGAATTAGTATCAATCTGAAGAGTAACCAGAGTATCTAAGGCCTCTGTTACTAGATCTCAATGAGGAAACCGCTCGGTTCTGTTTTCATCCTTCCTCTTGCAGAGGAGAAGCCCTTTGTTTTGATTGCTGTTACGCCAAAGGTAAGGACATAAGAGCTGTGCTGGATCAGACTAGAGTCCATTTGATCCAGCAATCTGTTCACACAGTGGCCAACCAGATGCCTGTAGGAAGCCCGCAAACAGGATATGAGTGCAACAGCACCCTCCTTCCCTTGTTCTCCAGCAACTGGTATACATAGACATACTGCCTCTGAAACTGGAGGTAGCCTGTAGCCATCAGCACTAGTAGCCATTGCTAAGTGTATCCTCCATGAATTTGTCATCCCCTTTTAAAGCCACCCAAATGCGTAACTTTGCATGCAATAGACATTCCAATCTTGGACTGCCTGACTGATGCAGAGGAAGCTGATGCACTGACATTTCTCCCTACCAGCTCCAAGTTTACTGTCCATATGCTTACTGTTCGATGGAAGCTCTTGAGATCAAAGCACCTATCATCACAGAGGTAAAACAAGCCAATGTGCCCCAGCCTCTCTCTTCAAGTATCAAGTTGGAGTGAGGAGGCAGAAGTGCATGGACTGTCTGCATGATGGGTGCACTGAGACTAGAATGCACATTAGCACAGAGGCAGAAACAGCCTTTGTCCCCCTCCAGCTCTGAAACTGTTAAGATCCAGGGGCTTGTTTTATATACTTCCACCCTGCAGCTCTGAGATTAGCGCTGGAGAGAAGAGCAGGAGATTTCCCTCTTATCTTGTGCTGCATTTCAGATACATTGCACATAAAGCTTCATCCCACGTACCTGCTTCCCACAGATTATCCCCGTAGTGCGGTTGTTGTTGTTGTTACTACCAGGCAACAGTGATCCTTTGCATACCAGGAAGTGAGTTTAAGGGGGGAAATGTAAAAAATCATAAAAACAACAACAGATGACCCAATTCAATTCAAATTTGGTGTGCTGAAAGCTCTCCCTAATATCTATTACTGTGCCAATTTTGGTGTCTTTATCTTTAAAGCTTACGCAGATGTAAGCATTTGAGGTTCTGTCTTCAATAAATCCAGATAAATTCTGTGGAGCTTGGAAAGGTAAATAAAATAATGTGCAGCTTATTGGATCTTTAGACTACAACCATTTTGTTACACCTGTCCTTGACAGTCCTATTATTTCAGCTGTTTAAATTAGCCCCCTTGGAGATCTTCTACTTGAAGTTTCTGTATAACTATTCGCATATTTCTTTTCCTCAAGAGAGTTTCTACTCCCTCTACATCATCTTTGCTCTGGGCCTAATGTTTCTTTTGTTCCTACTGTCACAGAAAACCTTACAACCTAAAGCCCTAAACCACTTAAAGGACTCATCCCTGGAGCCAGACTGAGCAAACATCCAGACATGCAAAGATTCCCAAAAGAAATACATTCTCAGTGACAAAAGGGGGAACATTTTCTTTGGATTGGAGAAATATCAGACTTTAGCAGAGGTTATGATCAAGGGATAGGTGGACTTTTGAAAGATTGACACTATTTGTATTGAGTGATGCTATAAATATGTAAATTATGAAAACTGCTGATGTGAGGTAGAGAGCAAAAGAGAGATGCTTTTAAATTGTATGTACATGCTCTACTCAGTCTCTCTTGTGCTCTTTGTGCCATGTTGTCAAGCTTGGCTCCTGGATGAGACAGAAACAAAAGGGCAATGCAGAGGCAAAACAAGTCTATGGGCCTTGCTAGACAAGGCCTTAGCGCGCCTTCTGACCCGATTTCCCTGCTGTGTGTCCAGATGACGCACAGGGGAATCCGGAGGCAGGCCGCGCTGAGGCCTCCTCCAACGCGCCATAAGCAAATTCGCTTATGGCGCGCCTTTTCCCCAGCTCCAGCCTGAAGCCGGAGCTGGGGAACATCTAGGGACTTCCGCTGCTATTTGCGGCTACTCGCTTACTCACGAGTAGCTGCGAAAAGCTGCGGACCTGCCTGGCACAGCACTCATACGAGCGCTGTGCCCATCGGCCCGGGGGGGGGGAAGAGAGGGGAGGGCGAAGGATGGCAGGGTGGGTGGCACGGGGGCAGGGCGGGTGCGATCGCGCCGCGCGCCGCCCGAGCAAGCAGGCGAGCGGCGCTTGCCCGGGCAACGCCGCCCCATGCCAGGCATTGCCCGGGCAAGCGCTGCTCGCCTGCTTGCTCGGGCGGCGCGATTGCACCCGCCCTGCCCCCATGCCACCCACCCTGCCATCCTTCCCCCCCCCGTAAAAATAACCCCCAAAAACCGGACTTACCAGTCCGCCGTCTTCGGGCCGCACCCGGCCCCTTTAACAACAACAATACAAAATGGCGGACGCCGAAGGGACTCGACGTCCCTGCGCGTCGTGCGTGTGGAAGCCTGGGGGAGGCGCGCTAATGTTAGCGCGCCTCGGCCCTGCCTCCCTGCCGGCGTAAGCCGGCAGGTCTAGCAAAGCCCTATGTCAGTACAACTAGCAGCAAACTCAGAACTTCATAGAAGCTAGGGACATCAAATTAACCTGTCCTAGAAACCTTTCTGTCAGTAGTCAGGGTCTGTGCCTTGATAGTGCTAATGCATTTTCCAACATATGTTAAACAAACTCAAGAAAGACAATCATCAAGAGACACAATTAAAGGTGATCTATGTGTTCCTTTAATTTTTCCCCATTGTCCTGTCTTAGTGGCCCTGTTCAGAAGACATCTTAAACCATGGCTTTAACCATGGTGGTTAAGCCAGAAAGCCAGGCTGTGTTCAGAAGACACTTTAAACTATGGCTTTAACCACGGTGACTAAGGCAAAAAGCTTTATTCACAATGGTTAAAGCCGTGGTTTAAGGTGTCTTCTGAACAGGGCCAGTATGTATTCCCATATGTAAATACTTCTTCCTACCAGAAGTAGGGCTTGGGGTTTTATGTATTTTTAAAATTTATTTAACAAGTGCTAAAGTTGGACAGTTGCACCAGCACACCCACAACACTTGAAATACCCCAATAAATGTGATTAAGTTTGCCCAAATAAAAGACAGTGGTGATGGGGAACTTTGAGATGGGATTGTTCAGTAGTCTGTCTCCAAGGTTAAGTCATAGGTTTAACTTCTGCTAAAAGAAATGAGAAGTCCTGATTAACAAGGTCTCTGAATGAATAGGACCAAATACACCGTGATGCAAATTCAGTGTAAAAAGAAGAAAAGCTCTGGTATGGATGGAGGGAATGGAGGGCAGTGACCAGGAAAAATGTGGCACAAGATTTCTGGCCTTATTAATCATACCTATTTAAAATGCTGGAATAGAAATGCTGAGAGAGCATATAATGTGCCCCAGACACAATTATATGCTCTCACACAATGTTCTGTAATAGATTAAATAAGAAACTGCTATCTTGATCTGCCTTTAATTGTATCTTAGAGCAGGCCTTAAACTATGCAATACCTATATCGAGTGGTAACTATTAAGCCTATGTTAGCTAATAATTTTAATAAGGAATTGATCATTCATTAATTTCCAGCCATTAACACTGCATCTCAGGGAGAGGACAATAAATCCCCCTGTACTGGTTTAACGGGACCCATTTCCATTTTGGACCCTCATAGTCCAGAAGTGAACATCCCAGCTGGTTCCCCCTATGGGCGTTGAAGTCCAAAACGTTTGGAGGTCAACAGGCTGGGGGTTACAGCAAGCCCCATGTCCCAGTGGTTAATCTGGCTGTGACAAATGTTTATTAGGAACAAAATTGTATTAAATTGTATTAAAGATATTCATACTAATAAAGATATAGCCTTACTGTGTATTTGTGATTGTGAAACTAAATCATGTAGCTAGTTCTATATTAGTGTTAAGGGGTGGGCACAATCCAGCAAAAATTAATTACTTTTAAGTCCCCATTGAAATGAATATCAAGTGTTTAATATCAGCAAGTTTGGGTCCTTGCTTTCTTTAAACATTAGTGCAAAAGCAGTATACTGGATATGTTGATTTATTTTTTTCTTTTATTTTTTTGATTTTGCTGTGGGGTTGCTGTTGTTGTCTTGGTCTTCCACTATTATTAAAAATGAAACAGGAGCAATGTTTCCGGGTGTGATATATATGACAGTTGTGGGGAAAAGTTTGTCCCCTATGGTAATTAATGGGGGTAAAAGGTCAGCTGTTTGTCTGTAGTTGATTAATGGCAGTAGTTTGACAGCAAATTAAATGTCACATAAAGTTGGCAAATGATACAACAAATCAATACTTAGTGGAAAAGCTGATACAATTATTCTGGCAATCAACACCATTAGGTGCACACAACTTGATTTAAGGCATGTAGTTTGCTACAGAGCTTTTCATGGAAAATGGTTTGAATGTTCAAAAGACACCCCAAAGTATTCAAGTGGATAGGCAATAACTAAAACAATTCCCAGCAGATTGTGTTTTCATGAGTTGCTGATGTCCCTGTTGAAAGTTGAGAGTAGATGTCAACCATCCACCTATTAAAATTTAGCAGCAAATATCGGGGCATCCTCACCTATCTCTTAAAGTTCAGATAAAGGGCAGTTTAACTTAGCATGGCATACAGTCATCCTATCCAAGACTGATCCACATAGTTACTGTTCACAGTTCATCAGTGTCTTCATTCCAGGAAGATATTCCCAGGCCTTTTATCCACCATCTGCAATAAGTGAGAAACCAAGACTTGAATTGAACTAACAAGGTGCCAGTGTAGGGGTGCAAACCACAATCAGCCTGGGTAATGTTTGTTTTGTTTTGCTTTTAATTTATACTGCAAAGTACCCAAAGGGGAAGACAACTTCTCAAATTATTCCCAAATTTGGCCTTAGTCCAATGGAATAAAATATCCTGAAAAAAATTATCAGTTTTCATTTCTGGATTTTACAAAGAAGCTTATAGGATGCAATCCTAAATACACTTACTAGAGCAGGCTTCCCTCAGCCTAGTAGCTTCCAGATGTTTTGGACTACAATTTCCAGGATTCCTGACTATTGGTCATGCTGTCTGGGCTGGAAACATATTTCAAATTTAACGATGCTAGAAACACATCAATAATAATAATAATATTTATTTATTACCTGCCTCTTCCTCTGGATCGAGGCGGGATACAACACAAATGCAAAACACCATAAATACATATAATTGATTAAAACATATAAAACTAATACATTATTAAAAAGCAGCATATTATTAAAAGGCATCTTAAAATTCTACTGGGTAGGCCTGCCAGAAGAGATCAGTCTTTATGGCTTTCTTAAATTCTGGAAGACTCTTAAGTTGATGAATCTCTCCCGGCAGGCCATTCCACAATCTGGGAGCGGCAGAAGAAAAGGTCCTCTGGGTAATGGTTGTCAGCCTTGTTTTTGTTGACTGGATAAATTCTTCCCAGAGGACCTCAGTGTAACTTGGACCCAAACCATGTAGGACTTTAAAGGTAATAACCAATACTATACTTTGCCCGGAAACTAATTGGCAGCCAGTGTAGTGATTTTAAAGTTGGTGTAATATGATCACCCCTAGATGTACCGGTGACCAACCTGGCTGCCATATTTTGCACTAGTTGAAGTTTCCGGACTAAGCACAAAGGAAGCCCTATGTGGAGCGCATTGCAGAAGTCGAGACTCAAAGTTAACCAGCATGTGCACTACCATCTTTAGGTCTTCCAACTCTAGGAAGGGGCGCAGCTGGCGTATCAGCCAAAGCTGATAGTAGGCACTTCTGGCCGTTGCATCTATCTGAACTGTCATTTGGAGCAACGGATCGAGGAACATCCCCAAGGTGTGAATGCAGTCTTTCAGGGGGAGTGTATCCCCATCCAGAACTGGTTGACACACCTCCAAACGCAGGTTGGGGGCTTTGACAATAAGCACCTCCGTCTTGTCTGGATTCAGCTTCAGTTTGTTTTTCTTCATCCAGTTGTTAGCCAGTATCACATTTGTTAAGGAACTTTAGGAAGCATGCACTTGATGTTTTGCCAGCCTAGCCTAGGGGAGGTTTATCTATTATTTACTTACTCTCTTTTATGCTGTTTTTCTTTAAAGCTCAAAGTGGTCCTGTCTATATAGATTTTTCCCCCAAACAGATGGGTAAATGACTTTTCCAATTTAATTAGGCCTTACATAGGCCAATAAGTTGTTTTGATCTTTTTAATGATCCATTTCCTTTACCCTGATTCATAGTTTTGTGCCCTTATGTCTTCCAATTCAACAATTCAGCAAGGACTTTTCCCTTACTGGCATATTGCTAAAATAGGGTTGGATCCAATTGTGCCCTTCTGCTGATAGAACTGCTTCCATCAACAGAACTGGAAGAGGGCAATCCCCCTACAGCCCCCACCCCCACCCCACACACTCTCAAAATATGCTAGGAAGCTCTCTGGAGCAGATTTTGTGGCTGGCACAGAGGGCTGCAGCAGAGTCCCATTGCACTAGGAGATTTCCACTAATTATGCTCCAAGAACAACTATGGTGACAGAGGATTGTTGTCATAGCTGTTGATGTAAAGCAATATTGTAATGTTATGTACATTTATTTGGGAATGAACCATATTGAACTTTCTTTTAAGAAACCATGCATAAAATTAGGCTGCACATCAGTTATATTTCAAGGATTGAATCCAGAATTGTTATTCGGCTAGCAGAAGGATACCACTGGTGGAATGGGAGTTCTGCACCCTCTCCTCCCTTTGAAGCCCACATGCATGTTCCAAATCTCCTCTGGAGGATCCCCCAAAAGTCTGGAGCAGATTTGGAGAGCATGTGGGGGCTGCAGCAGGGGGTAGAGGATGTGAAAGTCCCATTCCGCCAGTTGTGTCTTTCTGCTAATGATATGTCAATTCTGGATCCAAACCCAAGTAATTTCTCTTCCATAGATCTCAGATATTTTAAGTTACTTGGCTTGTGGTTTGGGCTGAAATTCATTAAATATTACTCATCACTTTCTCTTTGCCATATGTATGTATTTATTTACTAATGGAAAAAATAGTGAACTAATGTGAACCAGTGCTCTGGCAGTAATAATTCATTCTCTGTTCACCTTGTAAATTGTAAAATTTCCATAAATCAGGTTATTTACTTGCAATTATCTGGGTTAATCTATTATGCAGCCTGAATAAGGGTGGCTGTTATTGGGAACAGGCTCCTGTTCTGCATGGCTCATTGTTTGGTGCAGTATGGTAGTTAGTTCCTATTATGCTGATCACTGCATTGCATTATTTTTCCATTCATATGCTCCCTAAGTGCTTTCCTTGGGTTGTCTTGTTTTGGCCTGCAATAAGAGGTGGGCTTACTGTGATATAGATACTTTCCGTTCTTATCCATTGGAGGATTGAAGTATTGAAAAACCTGTCCATTTGGACCCAGGTGGTGGCCGGGGGGGGGGGGGGGTTAAGAGGAGGGGAGTGCTTCTTGTCACTTATAAGTGATTTCCCCAGCTAATTCTTCAGCTGAAGGCTGTGAAGCTGCACTGTGGGGACACCAGGAAAAATGCTTTTGTTCACTGTCTAAAACCACTCTGTAGTTGTCTACAGATCAGCCATCCATAACCAGAGTTTGAATGACAAGTAATATTCTGTAAGCATTCTAATTCTACTGACATCAGAGTTAGAACCATTTTTTTCTGCCACAAATTGAGCTCTGCAATTTCAATTTCATGCAATGGGTCTAATGCATTCTGAGTCCTTTGAAAATTTAGAAGTGATCATTAATACATAGTCTGAAAAAAATAATTCCAGATCCATCTGATGTATATAATACATAAACAGGACTTTTATTAACCCTCAGTAACACTAACACCTATTCAAGGCCAATTTTCCTGTCTGTCTAAAAGTGTTAAAACTAGAAATTCAGACTGCTCTTTGTTCTACAAAGCATTTATTTCAAAGTGCATTTCCTTCCTACTCCCTCTGACAACCCTCCCACATTGTTATTTTCACCTTTTTAAAACATCTGAGAATGGACTTCAACATTGAAAATGAGACTCTTGCATACTTTCAAAGCGTTTTTGCCTCTAAACACCATTAGAGGAACATTTCCACAAGGCATGAGGACATAGAGGGCTACATGCATCAAAGATATTTTGAAAGAACATAGAAGAGTTGTCTGCTGACAACTCATTTTATCATTCACTTGTTGTGAGCAGGACATTCATTAGAGAGCTTTGCTGACTCTGACATCTGTTAAGCCTTTTGTGGTGCAAAGTCTGCAGTAAACATATAATTTGTACCATCAAAAATGACAGCAGTAAACAAATTATTCATACCACTCACTTTGGTGGGGGGCATGGGCAAGATGCCCTTAATGGCCCCCCTACCTGAGCAGGTTCATCTTCTTGCTTCCTTCCCCACTGCCTATTCACTTGCCTTCCCCTTCTGGGCCCAATTTGTATAACGGCCTGGAGGGAGAGAACAAAGCAAATGAAGGATGCCGTTCTGTCTTCTCATGCTAGCTACAGGTTGCATGTTTGTAAAGGGAAGGTGAATGAGCACTGACAATGAAGAGGAGGAGGAGGAGGAGGAGAGCCAAGAGGTTACCAGGATTGGTAGTCGGGCCTCCTGCAACGGTGATGTCCTGTGATGCGTACCTCTGACACTATAAAAAGTGGAGAGAGGTGAGCGTCCAAAGTAGGTACACCAAGAAGAGAAAAAAGTTTTCAGGATGCAAGAATACATTTATTGACAAAAAGCCCAACGCATTTTGGCCTGTCCCTGTTTTGAGACCTTCTTCAGGGGGCTGTAACATTAATAATAATAAAAACTACAAACGGGTCAACACATAATACTGAAAGACTTTTACAAACTAAATTAGTAAATCACATTGCCACAAGGGCCTATGTATATATAATATTGTTTCAAAGCCATTTAAAAAATACTGTAATGCTACAAAATAACACATACATTTTTAGTTACTAGAGAAAAGTCTGCAGAGTTTTCACAGCAAAAAGATTGTCTCCTTTATTATGTTACTTGCTACTGGAAAGGATATTTCCTAAATTCTAACTTATAATCTTGACCCATTTTTTCTCATTTTCTTTCCTTGGCGCTTTCAGGTGTTTCTGTGTTAGTGTAACTGAGTCAAGGTCTCCTAATCGGACTGTGCTACTGTAGCTAGGGAGTGTCTATAAATCACTTCTATGACTTACGATGATTTATAGCCATGCGTGTTTTATTTTGTTTTGCTTTCTACCAAAAATTCCATAGATGCATCTTAAACTCTTCAATTAGGAAGGAGATCAGAAAGAAATAGTGTTCAGCTCCATGAAAGCTGTAAGTGACATCTCATTTGATTAGTCTGTTGAATATATCAGTGATCTGTGATGGAAGATAGAGCGATTTAGATATCAGTAACTACGAATGTGGAAAAAAGGTCAGAACTATGCTTGCTTGCTTTATCAGTGCTTTTTATTTATGATTCTAGAATGTAAACTTTATACAAAATGGATGACCTTGTCTACAAAATAAATGATCCATAGAGCATAGACAACATAAAATCAATAGGGTTACTTGGCTGCCTGACTAGTGTGCCAAAATCAGACCAGCGGAAATTAACTCTTTGAACAAAAGGGCTAGTTCAGTTGATCCTTGGCCTCCTTAACTGGGGGCTGTGTGTCAGTAGAATAATGTGTGGGTAGACATATTTGGCCACATCAGGTTTTGCATTTTACCATTGCTTTTGAGTTGGTGTAGTTGGATCTAGTGTATTGTATCACATTTTAAAATAACGATTGGGCTGAAAAAAGGCAGGGATCTTATAAATGTCACAGTTCTTGTGAAGCCATCCTTGTCCCTAGTAGGCGAGTATAAGTAAGCAAAATTCATTTTCATAAAAACTAGCCAACATAGTTGTAAAATAATAATAATAATAATAATAATAATAATAATTCTAAATTGCACAACATTGGAGCTGTTTGATGTGTTAGAAATTTAATATGAACGTCTATGTAAGATACGTTTTGTGCTTGTCGCCATATAAAATTAATCTTACTTTGCAAACCTATGCACAGTTACTGGGGTGCACATTCACTGAATTTAATAGGGCTTACTTCAGAGTAAGCATGTATATGATTACATGGTCAGTCAATTCGTTAATTAAGAGAGCAATCCTACCGTTCAGAAAGCTGAGAGACAGAAACCTCTGAGATTAGTGGGTTCCCAGTATCCTATGTTCTGCTGGAAGAGTGGCAAGAGTGCTGGAGATGGATTTTGCATCTCCATTCTTCTTTCAGGAGATTTCCCACTAGATGGCCCTTTGACTGCAGTTGCACTGCTTGCAGTGAGATGGGAGGGGGGTGGATCCTGTGGACCTGCGGTGCCTCCCCATCTCACCCAATGACACACGCCCTTCTTCCTGATTTACATCATTAACTGTGGTCAGAGTTCTGACCTCAAGTGAGGAAGCTGCTGTTCAGTGCTTGGGAGAAGGTGGGGGTGGAGGGGGGATTCCCCCAACCCAAAGGCCATAGCTGCCCTGAAAATAGTACAGTTGTTGCACTGATCAATCTGAACATCAGCAAGAAACATGTTTGCAATATTATTGTGCTACATTAAAACAAAACAAAACATTGGAGGAAAAGAGTTTCTCAAACACCTAAAAATGGACCAGTTTTTCTATTCCCCACAAAAAACAAGTATTTATATTGTTTTCAAAACGGTAGTATTACAGACTTGCCAAATGAATTGTTTGCTCTCTGCAGCCTTTTTGTCAAGGTTAATTAATTTATTAATTTCTTTTTTTAAAAAAAATTGTGCCAAGTTTCTTCTGTGGGTGTTGGACTAATTGCCAGTCAGGGTGTCTGGATGACATTCCCTTCACAACCACAATACAAGTGCTAATTAATCTCACTGCTGTTCTCAGAGAAAGAAGCACAAAATGAATTATGCCAAATGCCAGAACAAGAAGGGGAGGGAGAGTCAGAAGGCAGTGGTGGGCAGTGGTTCCAAGAGTGATGCACATTACATTAAAAACAGATACATGCTAACTGTTGAGTAGTTACACTGACTGTCTCTAATGTGGAACACAGTCACACAGGGTTTGTTCTTTTCAGAGCCTTCATATTGTCATCTACCAACTCTTATTTGCAAACACTAAAACATGAATCTTCTTTATGGCAGAGAAAAGCAATGTGAACTGGTTGGAGAAATTGCTCTTCTTGGGGAGACTGTCTTAAGGCAATAAATAAATTCATTGAATTGCAAGCCATACAATTCATTTTTTATTCTTTCCATATTTGCAGGACAGAAAATCCTTCACCACAGAAGTGATGTCTTAGAAACTGTAGTCCTGATTAACCCTTCAGATGAAGCAGTCAGCACTGAGGTAAAGTCATAAAAAATGTATAATACATTGCACACATTGTACACAGTGGCTGTACAATAATTTCACTTCAAAGGAGCTGAGACAGTGATATCTATAGTTTACTGAGGCTGTAGCTAGACCTAGGGTTTATCCCAGGATCATCCTGGGTTCGTCCCTGCCTGAGCACTGGATGCCCTGTGTGGCACTTAGATGAACAGGTTTGACCCCAGGACAGTCCTGGGATAAACCTTAGGTCTAGCTATGGCCTAATTGTCCTAAATTTTTAATGGCCACTAAGGTCTTTTTTTTTAACCTGAAAAACAAATATAACAAAGGCCACAGCTAGACCTAAGGTTTATCCTGGGATCATCCCGGGTTCGCCCCTGCCTGAGCACTGGATCCCCCGTGTGTCACCTAGGCGAACAGGTTTGACACCTGGACGATCCAGGGATAAACCTTAGGTCTAGCTATGGCCAAACTGTAAGTGAGTGTTCCTTTGTTTCCCATTCCCTGTCCATTCCTAGGTGGCAATCTGCATCTCACTTTTTAATTTATAAAGAGAAAGTAGGTGATCTGAACATGAAAGCCCTTCTAGATCAAAAGGCACTACCCAGAGGCCAACCAGAAGCCTATGGAAAGCCCACAAGCAGTACATATAGGGAGCAGTCCTTTTCACTCATGTTCCCCATCAATTGATATTCAGATGCATTCTCTCTCTGGCCCTGGAGGTAGAATATAGCCATTATGACTAGTAGACATTGATAGCATTATCTTCTGTGAATTTGAATAACCCCCCTTTAAAGCTATCTGTTGGTAGCCATCACCATTGTACAAACAGAATGCTGGACATGATAGGCCTTTGGTGTGATCCAGCACAGTTTTTATGTTACATATTTTTCTTAGAAGATAATCAACTTTATATCTGAGTTCTTTCAGAAGTCTTTGGTACCATCCAGACCAAGTAATTTGTCAATTTGTAATTTGTCAGTAAGGCTTCTCTTGTTACCACTGTTTTCCTCAGTTTTTTAGACTTTGAAAAGTCAATTCAGGCATCTGCCCTACATCTTCCAAGATACAAATAATTCATTGATCTTCTCTGCAATTTCCTTATACTTGTTTAGCACACTTTTAATTCAATGATTTTTAAAGGATTAGGTCTCGCTTTAGTCCAATTGGAATCACTGAAACACGTTAGTCATGACTAACATTAATTTTGATGGGACTAGACTATGAATAACTTAGTCTGGTCCCCTCCACACCTATTTATTGCAGGTATTAATGCTTTTAGCAATAAAGTCTTCAGCTGTTGTTTTGTATCTCCTATTGTCTGCATCCATTTCATTTTCCAAAGTTTGTGTTCCTTTTTGTTCTCATTTGGCAAGATTTCTGTCTTCTGAAATAAAACGTTTTGCTTATAATAGCAACATGCATAGACATCTGACTTGATAAATAGATACAATTCTCAGAGTTTAGCTGTATGCTTCTACCCCAATTCTTTATATCTGCATGACTTCTACAACCATCAATAAATAAAGAAGGTTCAGGAATATAATGCAGCAATCCTATATCAATGTTAAATACAGCAACAAGGTAGAGTGGGGTTTTTTGCTGGAAAAGCTAATGGCTTTGTATAAAAAGCTGGCAACTATCCCAGAGCTTTGCCACCAAACACAGGAAACAATAAAACAAGAGAATTCCGTTTTTAATGGATTTGATGCAATTAAATGAGATTTAAGTGACATTCATCAGACAGTTGAATGCCGTCCTCAGTGTTTTCTGAAAAAGACATACAATAAATGGACTTGACCCATTAAGAATAATGTTACATTTTTATATCCCAACACAATTAGTGTCAAACCAGCATGGGATTTGCTTCTGATTATGTGGTTTACTGCTGTTCCAAGCTTTTCAGTGAATATCCTTGAACTCACTATAAAAGGTGAGTCCTTGAATTCAGAGCAGTACTGCTTTTTCATGGCATGAGATGGAATTCTTTAAGAGCAATTAATCATTTGACTGTTGATGCATTTAAAAACAGTAGCTTGTTGAGAAACTGTTTTGAGAGAATTCAGTTGATTCAGCCAACAGTGATAATTCACCTATGACAAAGTGAGGCCTTAGCTAGACCAGCGGTTATCCCGGGCTGATACCCGGGATCGCCCCTGGGCATCCAGATGACGCCAGGGGATCCCGGGATCAGAGACGGATCATCCCTTCCTGGCCCCGGGATAATGCCCTACTCTTTGGGCCCGGTTTTTCCTGTGGTCTTGGGCTGAGCCTGAGACCGCGAGCGTGTGGCCCATTTCTGCAGCTTTTCCCGGCTCCATAGCTTACTTGCGCAGAGCCAGGAACCCCGCACAGGGCACAGTGGGGAAATCAATTTTTTTTTTAAAAAAAACCCTGTTACAGTTCCGCTCCTGCACAACCAGCCCTTTAAGAATTTTTTTTTAAAAAAAATGGCGGGCGCGATGCCTCTCTTCTTGAGCTCGTCGCGCCTTGTGTGTAAACGTGGGCAAGATCTCGCATTATTCACAATGCAAGGTCTCCCCTCCTCTCCCCCGGATTTTCAGGTAGGTCTAGCAAAGGCCTGACTCTCCTGTTGGATGCACTTGAATAACAGTGGCGAAGAATAGAAAATAGTAAAAGTAGCAAGAGCAGCAACTGAGAAAGCATTTTTTTTTAATAGTCAATGTTCATTTTTAATCTCAAGAAACCCACTCTGCTGCCAAAGATTCTGCTTTGAACATCCATGAAAATTCTAGATAATATACTGTATATATGGAAGTTTATTTTGGCAGCTGGTTTGAAGATGCTATCACTCTCATCACTAGCCACATTTCAACATCTCTATGGCTCTCAGATTCAATTCCTGAACTGTGTTGCTGTAAAAGTTGCATGAATAGGAAAGTGGAGTAAGACAGCTCTCCTGCCATTGCAGCACTGTGATGTGGAAAACTGCCTCTGTTAAAAAAAATACTTTTATAGGAAGAAGTCTGGAATGACCTATAAACCCTAAACATCACACAGAATTTGTATAATATCGAGGTTTTTTTTACAGAATGCTATGATGCATGTTTCTTCAGAAGTTAGTCCCAAAATGCTTTGAGATTTATTCCCTATTAAACATGTTTAGGATTGCAGAACACAGACAGCAAAGCTTTTTTAAAGCTTCCCTGTTTATCTTAGGTTTAAAATACTAGGTGTAACTCCAGTACTAAGGAACGTAATGCATATTGGGATCATGACCAAATGCGCAGATTTGATCATATGCTTTTCTTAGTCACAGCACCTCATCTGTGGAATTTTCTCCCCAGGGAAGCTTGCCTAGTGCCCAGTGCTGACTTTTTTGTGTTCCCAAGACTTTTAAATGTAATCTCACTTGGTTTTATTGGGTGTGTTTGTTTTTCTGCAGTTTTATCCTGATTGGTTTAATGCTATTGTCTTAACTACTTCTACTGATTTGGTTATAGTTTATTTTGTGTTTGGTATAAAGATTTTTATTTGAGTGGAAGCTGACCTGAGAATTAAGCTGATTGGGTAGGGTATGCATTTTCTTTATAGATAAATTACCTCCCTTTCTTTGCTTATACAAATTTTTTACAACCCCTCCCTCTTGAGTGTTCCAGTGTTTTGAGATAAATAAAATGCAAATTAAATCATATATAACTTCCTTGCATCAATGACAATCTGATTCTTGTAGAAGTTACCTGTACTGAAAAAAATCAGGGGTAGGAAATGTTTCAAAGCATTGTTTTTACTTTTTACCACAGGTGCGTTTAATGATCACAGATGCTGCAAGACACAAGCTCCTGGTACTGACTGGGCAGAACTTTGAAAACACAGGCGAGCTCATTCTTCAGTCTGGCTCTTTCTCATTTCAGAATTTTATTGAGATCTTCACAGACCAAGAGGTTTGTCTTTAATCTGTTTGCTACTCTCACCTAATTTGACAAAGCTCCATGTTTTCATCAACATTAGTTATTTGTATATTTATAAACTCAATAATAAGATTTTGGGAACAAAATAACAAAGATAATAAAATCATATTATAAAATTAAGTCCAGAATAAAAATATATTTTTCCAGATGAAAATACTTTTGCTTAATTGTAAATTATGTGCCAGCAAGACAGGTTAAGGGTAGAAAGGGAAGTAGATTATCAAGCCTCTCTGCCACCTGCTGCACATCAGAAAGCAATGGCATTGATGAAATGGCCTCTTCACAAGACTTTAATACACAAGTAAGAAAATGTAGGAAGATACATTCGTTCATAGTAAGCAGTGACTATACTTGTATGATTAAAGATTAAAACAAAACTTTGAATTGTGATTGAAAGCCACCTGCTAACTAATGCAGCTTTTAAAGAATAGGTATGTTATATGTTAAGACCAAGGGCAAGATGGATGGATGATATTCTGGAGGTGACAGACTTGACCTTGGGGGAGCTAGAGGTGGCGACAGCCGACAGAAAGCTCTGGCGTGGGCTGGTCCATGAAGTCACGAAGAGTCGGAAGCAACTGAACGAATAAACAAAACAAAAAAAATGTTATCCCTAGGGCCAGCATCTGTCAGGATCCTGGCTGCTTAGGAGAGTGGGGATGTGAAGTAATGGTACCCATTGCATTCTAACAAAATACCCTAAAAAGGACCTGAGAGTCTGAAAAATGTTGGAGGTTTATTATATTAAGCATCCTTTTTGATATCCCTTTGCCCTTGGCTTTTTGGGCAGTTCCTGTATTCTCAACCAGATATATTATGGTGACCATATGAAAAGGAGGACAGGGCTCCTGTATCTTTAATAGTTGCATAGAAAAGGGAATTTCAGCAGGTGTCATTTGTATATATGGAGAACCTGGTAAAATTCCCTCTTCATCACAACAGTTAAAGGTGCAGGAGCTACACTAGAGTGACCAGATTTAAAAGAGGGCAGGGCACCTGCAGCTTTAACTGGTGTGATGAAGAGGAAATTTCACTAGCTTCTCCATATATACAAATGACACCTGCAGAAATTCCCTTTTCAATACAATTGTTAAAGATAGAGGAGCTCTGTCCTCCTTTTCATATGGTCACCCTAAGATATATACTTAATCCTTGCGTATAATCAGTGTGTCTAAATAGTAATGTTTGGTGTAAATGGTATAATTTACATTTAAAATGATACTATTTAGCAATTGTTAACAAATTATTCTTGCCTGATAGTAGCAAATACAGAGCAGCAAAAAGTTAAGGAAAACCAGGATACATTAAGATTGGTGCAGGTCCTTGGGTTGCACTACTTTAGTGGTTTTCCTATATCATGGTTATATTGCAGCCCTTTATGACCCTGTTCACACAACATGCTAAACCATAGTAGTTAAACATTTTCAGATAAACATTATGGTTTAGCATGTTGTGTGAACCATGACTTAGCATGTTATATGAACCATTCCTAACCACGGTGGCTACATAACCACAGTTTAAACACACTCGCTAACCATTAGTGTGTTGTCTGAACAGGCCCTGTATTACAAATATCATTCAAACCAGACCCAAGGACCCACAAAGAGTTTTTCTCTACAGCCAGGAGGGATATAAATACTTTTAAAATGAAAGCATCTTTTACTAATATGGTGATGGCCTGGGCTTCAGCCCATTGTACATCACTGCTAATCTTCTACAAACAACATTATGTATTTATTTGCTATTGGCACAATACCTTGTCATGTTTTCTACATGGCATTTAAATCACCAGCATTTTCAGAGTGGCAAAATGGATATCAATTAGCTACAAAGAATGATTGCGCCGTGAAATAATAGCCATGCTTATATATTTTTCTTCTCTCTAGATGTTATGTTGTCTTGCAATTAATGCATAGTGTCTGCAAATTCCTGTAAGACAAAAAAAAAAAAAAAAAAACCAACTATGGTAAACAGACTATCAAGCTGAATTATGTATTTTATAGCTCAGATGGATAGCCATAGAGGGATTCCAATTAAAGTTTAACAGACCTAAGCCCCATTTAAATCAGTAGGGTGGGCAAATGCTTGTGCCACTCGACTGACTACCATATAGCAGAAGATGGCGGTTTTCTGGTTTGGTTGCAGGAGATATAACTTTGTAACTATTATGAAGGCGTATTGCAAAGTTAGTTTTCCAAAGAACAGTCATGTCATGTTTCACTATTGCTAGTGGTTCCCAGAGTGTTTATAACTAATCAGTGAACTTAAGGATTGTCTCCTCTCCCACCTTTCTGCAAACTTTAAATGTGCATCTAGACTAGCCTTTTTTCATGCAGTCTGTATTGTGGGCAATCTGCTGTCACTTAACTAGAATTCTACTCCCCCTCCCCTGCTCCCCAATGTATCTTACAAGGTACAAGATTTTCGGTCATTGGTTTGACCACAGTGTGTCTTTTTTCAACAAGGCAAGTTGTTCCTCCATTTTTCGAGCATTCTTAACTTAACCTGCCAATTTCATGTATCAAATGTAAAGCATCCATAGCTATTCCACAATCTTAGAGCCAGGCTACTTTATGATTCTGTCTCAAGGTGTTCACCCAAGGGATGTCAGAGAAATCTGCAATGGAATCAGATGAATTCAGTTTTCTATGAATCCAACCTGAGAATTCTATAGCAGACAGTTGACCACGTTAAACAGATTCTGTGGACTTAAGAACTTTAAAAAAAACTTTACAAAATTTTATGCTACTTTAGTCGTAGAAAAATGCTAAAATGAAAAAACAAAACAAAAACAGCAAAAAATGTGCATTTATCCCTTGGGTTAAAGGGAGAACATGCACATTTTGGTGGGATTTGCACATTTTCACAAGTGCAATTTTGCACAAATGCATATTTGCACACATTTAGGAAAATGCAAAAAATCTGATTCTGTCAATGAGCAGACAATGGAACAAAAGGCACCTGATGATCCATGAAACACAGACAGAAAGGATTTTACAAAATCCGTACATCTCTAGTGTACCCACCCTTTTTTCAGCTTATGAGATTACCTGAACCTTTATTGGAGTTTAGATTTATATTAGTGATCAGATGCTCAAGGTTTTGCATGGTCCACATTTGAAAGTGAACTCACCTGATCTGCACCACCTGGACTAATGTGCAGCTTAGAATGCAGTTGTCCTTCTGATTCTACTCTTCTCCAAATTCTGTGATGTGGTTTTTGGTTAAAAAACAAACACTGGATCTACCAAAATGGATAGAAAAATATGAATTCCACAATATATATAAATGTTTATTTTAGGTCAGGGGGGAATCCATGTAGATTTCTTTTTAGATCTCTCCAAACCCCAAAAATTAATGTGGAAATGGGATGGAACAGACTTATGAATGAACAAAAGCAAAGCAGACCCAAAAGAGTCTGATCCCTGTTTTAGATGGATCTGAGCATGTGTAATGTATTATTAACAGTGACCCTGTTCAGACGACATGCTAAGCCATGGTGAATAAGCATTTTGAACTAAACATTATGGCTTAGAATGTCGTGTGAACCATTCCTAACCATGGTGGCTACATAACCACAGTTTAAACATGCTCACTGACCATTTGCTGCAAAAGGGTTCTTGGCGTGTTGTTCTTGGCCCAGTGTGTTGCTGGGAGAAAGCCCCTCTTGGGATTGCAATTCTAGAAAGAAGAAGCATGTGGGAGCCATGTTTGTTCTGAGAACCTGAGGGACAATACTGAAATAAAATGAAATTTTATTACAGGTTGTCTAGAGGTACTGTAATTCTTGCACAACAAAAGATGGTGGCTGTCTGTTCTGTTATGCCTTTTGGGTTATGCAGCCTTCTCAAGAGAAAGGCAGCAGTATCACCAGAATTATTTGACAGCTGACACATCCAGTTATTTCATAACAAGCTTTTTTAAATGTATGTAAGCTCTGATAAACGTATCTATTTGATAATCTTTCTGAGAATTAGGTATCTTGACCTGACATTTTTCTCATATCTTGGAGTGTTTACACTTCTTGTCCTCTTATTTCTTTTTAATAATAGTGCTTTGGTTTATCAACTAAAGCTCTGCTTGACATTTAGATAGGATCTATTTATATTCCTGTAAGATGGGTTTTCTACTCCATTTTGGTGACATATGAACAGAATGCAGCTGTTCAGTCAGCTTTATTTTTATTTTTTACTATCTTATATTATGCACACACACACATGCACACTCATATTGGATGGATTATTTCTCAGGAGCAAAACATCTGCAGTTGTGTTCTGTGGCTTTGTTAAATGTTACTTTTAAAACAAATAATGAAAATATCATATATTGAAGTGCGTAAGAAACAAGTAAACATGTTCTATGTTTAATAAAGAAGAAGTGCTTGGATCTCTAAAACAAATGAATACATTTTATATTTATTTGTTTACAGTCCTTTTCCATTTTTCTGGCTAATTCAGTTTGTAGATCAAGTTTCTCAGTCTAATCAATTAGCAGTCTAATCTAAACGATTTCTTTAGTGCAGGGAAAGGAAGGCTTTAGGCAAAGAGGATCCCTTTCTTTCTTTCTTTCTTTCTTTCTTTCCTTTTTTATTCACAAACATGATGATTCATCAACTTGAGCTGGATGCAAAAGGTGACTAGCGTTTCCACTCATTTCGGAGCTTGCCCCTAGAAGCGCTTCATCGCAGCTGCCAGCAGTAGGGGCTGCACATGCACTGCGGCCAGCAGGGCTTTGCCCCATGCAGAAGGCCCCTGTGGGATCCTTTCCAAGATAAGGGGGCTTACAAACCACAAAACAGTATACCTAGACATTACTGATAACATGGGGTCTAAATCTCACATGCAGGTGTCTAACCATTCATTCATGTCTAGAATCACATTACACAGCATACTCATGTCCCCTGTGTACCAACTTGTCTGCCACATATCTGAAGAGAAATATTTGATGCATGGGAGGATATCTGGGAAAGTGTTTGTTCAAGGAATAGATATAGTTTAAAAACAGGCTTTTACAACTCCCTCCAAATCAAACCTAAGGGGTTTGATTTGGAGGGAGTTGATGATGAGTTGAGCCAATGGCTCAATATTTCCTCTGTTTTTGCTGCCTGCTTGGGACAGCAATAAGAGGGATAAGGGTTGTCACATGGCTAATGGGCTGAATTTGGTTCATGGGTTAAAAGTTGTGCAGGCATCATTTAGAATTACCAATACATCAAAAAACAGAATATTGGGTTTCTCTCTATTTCTCTTGCAAACAGAATACAAGGAGGAATTCTTTTATTATTATTTTGAGGCTTACAAGGATCTTGAAATCAGCCACTAATTTTATGGGACGAAAATTTGATTCAATTACTACATAATATTACTACATAATATTTCCCTTTCTGTTTTTCCAACTCCAGATTGGAGAATTATTGAGCACTACTCACCCTGCCAACAAAGCTAGTTTAACGCTTTTCTGTCCTGAGGAAGGGGACTGGAAGAATTCGAACCTTGAAAGACACAATCTTCAAGATTTTATCAACATTAAACTCAACTCTGCCTCTATCTTGCCTGAAATGGAAGGACTTTCTGAATTCACAGAGTACCTGTCAGAATCAGTGGAAGTTCCATCACCTTTTGATATCTTGGAGCCACCAACATCAGGAGGCTTTCTGAAGCTTTCTAAACCTTGCTGTTACATTTTCCCAGGTGGAAGAGGAGATTCTGCATTGTTTGCAGTTAATGGATTCAACATGCTTATCAATGGGGGGTCAGAGAGAAAATCTTGCTTCTGGAAACTCATCCGGCATTTGGACAGAGTGGATTCAATTCTGCTCACCCATATTGGAGATGATAACTTGCCAGGAATAAATAGCATGCTGCAACGGAAAATAGCTGAATTGGAAGAGGAGCAATCACAAGGCTCTACTACCAACAGCGACTGGATGAAAAATCTAATATCACCTGATTTAGGAGTTGTATTTCTTAATGTCCCTGAAAGCCTAGGAAACCCTGACCCTAATTTTCAGTTAAAAAGAAGTGTAGAGGAGGCTTGTTTTACACTGCAGTACTTAAATAAGCTGTCTATGAAACCAGAACCCCTTTTTAGAAATGTAGGAAACAACACTGAACCCATTATCCTATTTCAAAAAATGGGAGTAGGAAAGCTTGAAATGTATGTGCTCAACCCTGTCAAAACCAGCAAAGAGATGCAATATTTCATGCATCAGTGGACAGGTACAAACAAAGATAAAGCTGAACTGGTGCTGCCAAATGGTCAAGAAGTGGACATCCCCATTTCCTACTTGACTTCAATCTCATCTTTGATTGTATGGCATCCTGCAAACCCTGCTGAAAAAATAATCAGAGTTCTTTTCCCAGGAAACAGTTCCCAATATAGCATACTAGATGGACTAGAAAAGCTCAAGCATTTAGACTTTCTTAAGCAACCAACAGTTACACAGAAAGATCTAAGTGGCAATGCAGCAAGTCCAGCAGTGAAACAAGCAAAACTTAAACAGCGAACAGACAGTAAGGAAAGTCTCAAGCCTGCCACAAAATCGCTATCTAGCAAGACAGCCAGAAAAGAATCAAGAGAGGAGGCGCCTGACATAGGGAAATCTAGCCCACCTGAAAAGACTCAAAAAGTAGAAAGTAAAGAAAAACCCACAGTAAAAAAAGATAAACCTGGAAAAGCTGAGACTAGGCTTTCTGTGACAGAAAAAGATTTGACAGCTAAAGAACAGCAGCTTGTGAAATCTGAAACAACTGAAAAACAAGCAGCAGATGTTAAACCAAAAGTAATAAAGGAGAAGCATGTGAGAAAGGAAGTGAAAGTAAAATCTGAGGAAAAGCAAGAGGAGAAAGAAAAGCCAAAGAAAGAGGTGCCTAAGAGGGAAGAAAAAATCCTTGCTAAGAAAGAAGAAAAGCCTAAAAAGGAAGATACTAAGAAAGATGTGAAAAAGGAATCTAAAAAAGAATCAAAGAAAGAAGCTCCTCCAAAAGAATCTAAAAAAGAAGAGAAAAAAGAAGTTAGAAAGGAAGAAAAGAAGGAGCCCAAGAAGCTTCTTAAAGAAACAAAGAAAACATCTGCTTCTTTGCCTGACTCAAAAAGGACTGCAACAAAGCCTAAGCCACAAAAGAAGGAAGAGTCTGTCAAAAAAGAAAGTGGGCTTCTTGGGAAACCAAAGGAAAAAGTTAAAAGCAAGCCACTGAAGAAAGAGATCAAGGTTACCGAAACACCAGCTGCAGCGGCTGCTTTGGGAGCTGTTGCTGCAACTGTGGCAGCTGTAGGTATAGCGGCTACTGGAAAAGAACTTGAGGTGGAGCGATCGCTCATGTCTTCACCAGAGGATTTAACAAAAGACTTTGAAGAATTAAAAGCTGAAGAAGTTGAAGTAGTAAAGGAAACAAAGCCTCAGGTAGATATAATAGAAAATGAGGGCAAGTTAACGGATATAGAACAAAAGGAGGATTATGAAGTTCAGAAAGAAAAAACAGAAGGTCCCGATGATTCTCCTGATGAAGGCATAACTACCACTGAACCTGAGGGAGAATGTGAACAAACTCCTGAAGAGCTGGAGCCTGTAGAAAAGGACAGGGTTGATGACAATGAAAAATTTGAAGATGAAGGGACAGGTTTTGAAGAATCTTCTGAGGCAGGTGACTATGAAGAAAAGGCTGAGACAGAGGAGGCCGAAGAACAAGGTGACAATGAGGAAGAAGGGATACCACTAGGCCTCAAAAAGCAAGATATGAAGGATATAATAGAAACTGGGGAGATTGAAAAAGAAATGACTACAATATCTGAGTATGAGAAAATGAAAGGTTTAAAATATGACGAAAAAGCTGAGTTTAAAGTAGAGGGTGAAGAGCAGCGAGATGAAGAAAATGCAGATGAAACAGTTGAAAAGGCAGAAATAGAAGAGACTGAGGAGGAAGACAAAACTGAGGATGTCAAAGATGATGATGATGAAACTGAAAAAATAGAAGTTGAGGAAGACTATGTTATGGCTGTTGTGGACAAAGCAGCAGAAGCTGATGAGATTGATCATAAATATGGCTTACACATAACTACTCCAACAAAGCAGTCTCCTGCTAAGGAACCAGCATCTTCAATCCATGATGAAACTTTGCCTGGTGGTTCAGAAAGTGAAGCAACGGTTTCAGATGAAGAAAACAGAGAAGACCAACCTGAAGAATTCACTGCTACTTCAGGATATACCCAGTCCACTATTGAAATATCCAGTGAGCCAACTCCAATGGATGAAATGTCAACTCCAAGAGATGTGATGAGTGACGAAACTAATAATGAAGAAAGTGAATCCCCTTCCCAAGAATATGTTAACATTACTAAGTATGAGTCGGCACTGTACTGTCAAGATTTTACTAAGCCTAAACTTTCACCACTTCCTGATGCTTTCAATGGGTTATCTGAAGGATCCAAAACAGATGCTACTGAAGGCAAAGATTATAATGTTTCAGCTTCTACCATTTCACCACCTTCTTCATTAGAGGAAGACAGATTCAGCAAATCTTCTTTCCAAGATCTGTACCGCCAACGAGAAAATGAAGTCAAAAGTACTACTAAATTAGAAATTTCAGAAGCTTTTGATGAGAAACATAGTCCAACTAAGAGTCCAGATGAAAGTCCAGCCCCTCTATCACCAGTTTCTAGAACACCTCTTAGTGAACGTAGTGTGAACTTTTCTTTGACTCCCAATGAGATTAAAGTGTCATCTGAACCTACAACCCTCACAGTGCTGCCTGAAAAACATGCTGAAACCCACGAAGAGCACTGTCCCAGCCCCGATGATAAAACATTAGAAGTGGTGTCCCCTTCTCAATCAGCTGCTGGTAGTGCTGGGCACACACCTTATTATCAGTCTCCCACAGATGAAAAATCAAGTCAGCTTCCATCTGAGATTCCTGGAAAAGTAACAGAAGTACCAATCAGCTTTGAAGTTAATGATGCCAAAGATAGTACTGCAAAACATAGAATAAGCCCAATGGATGAACCAGTGCCTGACTCTGAATCACCATTTGAAAAAGTGCTCTCGCCTTTACGAAGCCCACCACTGATAGGTTCAGAGCCTTCCTATGATGCATTTTTGAGTGCTGATGTAAAGTCTCCTGTCAGAGAAACTGAGAGTCCCTTTGAAGAGAAAAGTGAAAAAGATGGGTCTCCCTTGCAGAAGAGCCCAGTTTCTGAAGAAACTTCTACAAGTGTTTTCCAAGAACAGCAAGTTGAAAAAGACATGCAGCTTACATCACCAAAATCAGACTTTGTCTTAGAAAAGAAAAGGGGTGACTTAGAACCTTCAGGAACTCAGCCTGCACTGGTTTTGGATGAAAGGAAGCTAGGTGAGGTTTCTCCTACACAGGTAGATATTAGTCATTTTAGCTGCTTCAAAGAAGACACCAAAATGTCAATTTCTGAAGGTACAGTCTCTGATAAATCTGCAACACCTGTTGATGAAGTTGTAGCAGAAGACACTTACTCACATATTGAAGGAGTTGCCTCTGTTTCCACAGCATCTGTTGCTACTAGTTCATTCCCAGAACCAACCACTGATGATGTATCTCCTTCACTGCATGCTGAAGTTGGATCTCCTCACTCTACTGAAGTAGACGATTCTCTTTCTGTATCTGTTGTACAAACACCAACAACATTTCAGGAAACAGAAATGTCTCCATCTAAAGAGGAGTGCCCAAGACCTATGTCCATTTCTCCCCCAGATTTCTCCCCTAAAACAGCAAAATCAAGGACACCTGTTCAAGATCATAGGTCTCCTGAACAATCAACTATGTCAGTAGAATTTGGACAAGATTCACCTGAGCAGTCTTTGGCAATGGACTTCAGTAGACAGTCTCCTGAGCATCCCTTAGTAGGTGCTGCTATACACCATATATCTGAAAATGGTCCAACTGAAGTTGATTATAGCCCTTCAGACATGCATGAGCACTCTTTTCCACATAAAATATCACCAGTGGAGCAAGCGTGTTATGGCCATGAAAAGGATATTTCAGAGATTATTTCAGTATCTCAGATTGAGGCTTCACCATCTTCCTCCTCTGCTCATACACCATCACAGGCAAGTTCTCCACTGCAAGAAGAAACTGTATCAGGTGTTACACAGCCTAATGAGATACCATTACATCCTACATTTCCATCAGAAAAAATGCACAGCCTGGGAGAAAAACTTTCACCAAAATCTGACTTATCTCCATTAACACCACGGGAATCCTCTCCTTTATACTCACCTAGTTTTTCAGATTCACCTCCTGTGATGAAAGAAACAATGGCTGCTAGCCATTCACCTCCATTATCATTGCATATGTCTCCAGACAAATCATTTGGCTATCATACTTCAGTAGTTCAAGATCCTCTAACAAAACATAGTCAAGAGCTCCTAGCCTGTACAGAACAGGAGGATGTTGAGGAAACAACCAGATCACCTGAAGCTCTTAATTACTCTTACAATGGAACTGGAAAAACCACCAGATCTCCTGAGGCTGTTAGTTATTCCTATGAAAAAACAGAAAAAGTCACTGGATCCCCTGAAGCTCTTGATTATTCCTATGTAGCAACAGGGAAAACCACTAGATCACCTGAGGCTGAACGTTATTCCTATGAAACAACAGAAAAAGCCACCAAGTCACCAGAAGCCTTTGATTATTTCTGTGAAAAAACCACCAGATCATCTGAGTCTGTCAGTTACTCTTATGAGACCCCTGAAAAAACTAGCAAATCACCCGAGACTATTAGCTACACTTATGAGACCACTGAAAAAACTAGCAAATCTCCTGAGACTGTCAGTTACTCTTATGAGGTGACAGGAAAAACCAGCAGGTCACCTGACACTGCTAGCTACCACTATGAGGCTGATAAATACTTTGCTTCAGAAAAACCAGAGACCCGTCAAGATGTCGATTTATGCCTTGTTACTTCCTGTGAATACAAGCATCCCAAAACAGAACTTTCACCTTCCTTTATCAACCCTAACCCCTTAGAGTGGTTTGCGAGTGAAGAACCATCTCAGGAACAAGAGAAGCCGTTAACTCAGTCTGGGGGTGCTCCACCACCTTCGGGAGGAAAGCAGCAAGCACGCCTATGTGGTGAAACCCCTCCAACCTCTGTAAGTGAGTCTGCTCCATCACAGACTGACTCAGATGTGCCCCCTGAAACGGAAGAGTGCCCTTCTATTACAGCAGACGCTAACATTGATTCAGAAGATGAGTCTGAAACTATTCCAACAGATAAAACCATTACATATGAACACATTGACCCTCCACCAGTCCCAATGCAAGATCGCAGCCCTTCCCCTAGGCACCCTGATGTCTCAATGGTAGACCCAGAAGCCTTGCCTATTGATCAGAATTTAGGTAAGCCTTTGAGGAAAGATCTGAAAGAAAAGACAAAAACAAAAAAGCTGGGCCCCAAGACCAAGTCTTCCTCGCCTGCCAAGAAGAGTGATAGCAAATCAAAACAGGCGGCTTCACCAAAGCCTGCTGGCTTGAAGGAATCATTGGATAAAGTTTCAAGAACAGCTTCTCCAAAGAAGAAGGAGTCTGTGGAGAAAGCTGCCAAAAATGTCTCCACTCCAGAGATAAAATCTTCCCGTAATGAGGAGAAAGATAAGGAAACCAAGAACGCAGCCAATTCTACAACATCGAAGTCAGCAAAGACTGCAACTGCAGGTAAGAAGAAATTGCAAGGTCAACCCCCTAGAGGAGTTTGCTACTTGTGCAAATTTAACCTATGATATGAAGTAATAATCTAAATGGAATGTAACAATGACAATAGATTGTGTTGTCTTTTTGCGCTATGCATTGTATCTAACCCATCCACCCACCCGTCAGCCAGTGGAATGGCAACCACATACGGAATGGCTTTTCCCTCCCCCTGCAGTACCTCATGCAATCCCAGCTCCTCCAGACCAGATTGTGGGGAGGCTGCAGTGCAGAGGAGAGGAAAGGGGAATTGCTCATGTGGCATTTAACCCTATGCTTATAACTGGTTGATCAAAGCAGTCATTGTACATGAGGACCATTAATGCAGCCTTAAATCAAGTCACTGTAAACCAAAGCCTTTTGCTTTGCATAATTTCGATGTCACCCATCATTACAGTTCAACAGCATGACTCAGGATGGTTCTGCACTTTACATAGCAGACACAATTGCTGTGGATATACCAAAGTTGCATTACTGTTTCCCACAGCATACATGTAGAGTGTGGACAACGTACCAGCATCATCTTCTTCTTCTTCTTCTTCTTCTTCTTCTTATTTATTTATTTATTTATTTATTTATATAGCACCATCAATGTACATGGTGCTGTACAGAGTAAAACAGTAAATAGCAAGACCCTGCCGCATAGGCTTACATTCTAATAAAATCATAGTAAAGCAATAAGGAGGGGAAGAGAATGCAATCTTATACATTGTACAGCCCCAGCCCCCTTCTGTGTTTCCAGAGATCAGTTTTGGTGCAGTAAATAATCTGTTGTTATGGTTCACAGCATGCCATGGAATCAGTTTCAAAGTAGAAGAGACAAAGCTGCCATGTTTCTCATGTCCAGTGTCGCTGTTTTGAGAACACAAATTGGATGACCACAACCCTAACACAGACAATAAGTAGTTAAGAAGAGACTGTTGTATTGACCACAAGCAGAGTTCCTTCTGCTAACAATAGGCATTCTTTCTCTGTCTCCACAAGGCAGGGGAAAGGATTTCCAGAATATCTTGAGCCATGGCATTTTAGAAATTAAACTCTATGAATATTTCACAAAGCAGCACAGCTACTGGATATAAAAACATGCAGAAATATTCATCAAACATCTCTACATTTTATTGGTCGCTGGAGGAACTATAGTGCAAAATGGTATTGGGAGATATAAGAGCCATCTCTTGTTAAAGGGAAACCCCATGAGAATCTTCTTGAATTTTCATAAATTCCTAGTATAATGAAAGTAACAAATAGATGTAGTTAATATTCATCATGCCCTCCACTGGTGTCTGAGGCCATGTTGACTGAGGGGGCAAACAAACATAAATGATGCTAATTTGTAAGCAGTTTCTACCATCATGGCATTCCCATTATCCTATCTTTATTCAATACTGTGACAGTTAGCTTGTAGTAATTGTACTGCATAGCCTGTCTGTATTACTGCTGTATTTCCAGATTGTTTTTCAAGTTTTGAGGTCCACCTTTGAAGAAGTACCATGGTGGCAGAATATTGCACCTGGTGAAATTCCCTCTTCATCACAACAGTTAAAACTGCAGGAGCCCTGCCCTCTTTTGTATCTGGTTACACTAGGCAAGGCATCTGCAGCCTTAACAGTTGTGATGAAGAGGGAATTTCACCAGGTGCTGCAGGCATACAAATGACAATGGGTGAAATTCCATCTTCATAACATCTGTTGAAGATACAGGAGCCCTGTCCTCCTTTCCATATGATCACCCTAGCTTTTCCTCGATTTTGGGCATGTCTACACCAGCCCTATATCCCGGGATCGTCCCGGGATTGTTCCTGTGCATCAAAATGCCACACGGGATCCTGGGAGCAGACAGGGACGATCCCTCCATTTTCCTGGGATAATCCTTAGGTGTAGAAAGGGCCTCTGACTCTAATTATCATGCATTCATTATTTGTGCAACTGAACCTCCTTATATTTCACTTTTGTTATATGTGAGATGTCTATATGCAGATTACCATTTGCCCTCTTTTTAAAACAAAATTGAGTGGGTCTTCATGCAAAAGGAGCATTAAGCAGCAGCAACAACAACAAAAGTGAAATTATATGAACAACGAAATAATGTTGCATTGAGGTTGATAAGAGTTGGGTATTCAAACCGAAAAGGCGATGGTGTAAACATACTCTAAAACTTTTGAAAAAACTAAATTGATCTCCTGGGCAGAATCCAGTGCTGCTCATCTGCTAGTGGAGATGGCTGCTTATTATTACTGGTGTGATTCCATTCCACAAATGGACCTGTATTGCTTGCAGAATGAAAAGTAAGCACTTCCGGGGGCAAGCCCCCAAATGGATGGAAATGCTCATTTCTGGAAGGGGGCAAGTTGGCCGAGCTCCATTATTAAGGTGATCATATGGAAAGGAGGACAGGACTCCTGTATCTTTAACAGATGTATAGAAAAGGGGATTTCAGCAAGTGTCATTTGTATGCATGCAGTTCCTGGTGAAATTCTTTCTTGGTCACAGAAGTCAAAGCTGCAGAAGCCCTGCCCTCTTGACCTTATACAAAGGAGGGCAGGGATCCTGCAGCTTTAACTGCTGTGATGAAGAGAGAATTTCACCAGGTGCTGCATGCATACAAGTGACACCTGCTGGAATTCCCTTTTTTATGCAACTGTAAGAGCCCTGTCCTCCTTTCCATATGGTCACCCTATCCATTATCCTCCCTCATGTAAGCTCTGCTGACCTGTGCCCTTCCAGAAACTAGTGTTTCTGTTCATTTCACCTTGCCCTGGAAATGCTAAATCACTTTTCTGCAAGTGCTGGGAGCTCTTTGCTAAACAGAATTCAGGTAGCTGGCTGGGCACACAAACATTGGATTCTTCCCCCTGATTCCCTGGGAAGCCCCTGCCACCTTTTCCAGATGTTTTTGTTACCTTTTGGGAACTGTTGCTTTCACTCCCACACAGCAGCAGTATCACTGATGTTATATGTCTTAGAACTTGCTCTCCTGCATGGTTATTACTTATGGCCTTTCTCCATCTTCTCCTGGTTCTATGGAATGCCTTTGAACTGGCATTTGGGATAGTGGCTCTTCCTGTTTCTTCCAGTGGGGCAAATGCGTATCAAATCATGTATAGAAGGATTGTATAGTAAACTAGCAGATATATTCCCAGTGTTGCTCAGGTCCTCTAATAATGTTAATCTGCTTCCCTCCATTAGTCGCTGATTGCTGCTCCTCCTCGCCACTCTCTTGAGAGGAGTAGCATCACCAAAGAGTGGTGGGAAGTGGCTCTCAGTGAATGTGGGCAGCTCTGAGCAAGGCATGCTGGGATGTGTAGCCATTTCAGAGATCTTGGACGATTGCCCACAGGGCCATGTGTGATCCTCCGTGATCTCTGAAACACCTACACATCCCAGCATGCCTTTGGCATTCTGCAGGTGGCTCCATCCTCTGAGAGGCAGTTCCTCGACAGTTTCTGGGAGTTGTAAACCTGCCAGGAGTTGCAGGCATCAGTGTCGGATTTGTTTTAAATTGTTTAAAAATAAACTGCAAAAATTCTGGTTTTAGGATTTTTTGGGTCCTAAAAAATCCTAAAACCAGAATTGTATCAGCATCCTAAATTTCAAATTTCTAACTCATCTGGAAGTGGGTAAACATTTCCAGACATACAAACCCGCATACAGACTTTCAGCTTTTATTGGAGAATCCTTAAAAAAAATTGAACGGCAACTTCATCATCACAATTTCTGCATGCTAATTATTGAATTAACTAATCTTGTTATTTGACATGATATAATTATAATATATAATATAAACATCATCATTTGATAGTTCATGTCAAATAATAAGATTGGTGTGTGCAATACACAATACACACACACAGAGAGATGTTTAGCATTAATAACTCATCAAGTATGTATTTCTCTCTTGCTCTCCTCACTAAGCCGACTTTGGGGATACAATTATCATATTTTAGCAACTCATTTATAATTTTTATTACATTTAGAGTCAATAGGATGACAACACAATTTCATCAGGATACCTTTGTGTATCACAACCAGAGTGTGATGAGACAGGTCTGTCACTTCTAAGGTCACAGTAGTAGGCAGTAGGCATCAACATTTTATTTATTATTTATTTATTTATTTATTACATTTTTATACCACCCAATAGCCGAAGCTCTCTGGGTGGTTCACAAAAATTCTCTGGGCGGGTTTCTCATCAATAACCCTTGTCTTGTTTTTAAGGACCTGGAAATGTCAAACCAACAAAATCTATAGCTGTCCCTCCGGGGCCTCCTGTGTATTTAGACCTGGTCTACATTCCCAACCACAGCAATAGCAAGAATGTTGATGTAGAGTTTTTCAAGAGGGTGAGGTCATCCTACTACGTGGTGAGTGGGAATGATCCTGCTGCTGAAGAACCAAGCAGGGCTGTCCTGGACTCCCTGCTGGAGGGCAAGGCTCAGTGGGGAAGCAACATGCAGGTAAGCTCCCCAGTTACTTGTGAAATAAAAACTGAAAAGAAAATAAGTACAAGGAACTGGGGAAAGCCATTAAACTAAGATCTCAAGAGGTGCCTGGTATTTGATAACCATCTAAATTATCTGGGCAAAGTGAAAAAAAAGTATTTCATCGTACACGATCTTTCCTAACTCTAACCCTAACCCCGATAAAAGCTATGGATAAAATCCAAGGTAAGTCCTACTTAGAGTTAGACCTGTTGAAATGAATGAGACTTAAGTTAGTCATTTCAATGAGTCTACTCTGAATAGGACTTACATTGGGTTCAGCATTCCCCTATCTGGTTTCCTCCAGATGTTGTAGACTTCAACTCACATCAGCTCCAGACTGCATGGGAGGAAACCTGCATGTCAAGAAACCTGAAAGTTGAAGTCTGAAATGTCTGGACAGAACCAGGTTGGGGAAGGCTGTTATATACGTCTGTTCAAAAATAAGTCCCATTGAGTTTAATTGGCCTCATTCCCAGGAAACTGGTTTTAGGATTGCCGCATTAATGGATTATTCTGTTTAAAAGCAACAGATGGGAACTGTTTCTTAAATTTTCCAGTTGTTTGTTAAGGAGGGTTGATTGCAGAACAATCCAGTGGCCCCTAGGCAGTGTCTGCGGGGAGGGCTATAGGATTGTTCAATTTACTGGCCCCTGGCCTTGGAGCTGGTAAGCCATGCTCCCTGCCCCCTCCTCCTTGTAGCCAGTGTGGAGAGAACCGAGCTGGCTACCTCTTTGCATTTGGAAACTTGAGAGTGGAGATGGGAGAAAGGGGATGGCCCCGGGGGCAAGGAGGGCAGGAGACTGGGGAAGCTGCCTTATGCGGGTTCCTATGCTCGCCTGAGCCTCCTTCCCTCCCGTCCCGTCCCGAAATCACCCATCTAGCAAAAATGGAGGGTGGGTGGACCACGGCGGCTACCCTGCATGAGGATATTCAGCAGCTTCCAACTTCAGAGGCTTTTGATTATCAACATAGAATTGAGCCCTAAATAATTTTTTGATTGATTAAATATTTAAAATGTAAATAATTTTGCATATTAGCAAATCTGTGTAACAGGTTTGAGATATTGAAGGAAGTGTAAGAGGAGAAGTAGACATGACAGGGGCGGCCCCTTGTCTTCAGTAGCTAAGTCACCACTAAGCTACTGTAAAGTGGAGGGCAAGTGGATGTTTTCAAAGCAAAAATCAGTCCATGGAGGGTTTGCAAAACCCTTCCTCCACCCACTCCTTTTTCTTAATAACCCCACCCTCAGTGTTTTGGGGTTTGTTTATTTTTGCTATCCATGCTATGACACTGGAAATAAGCCCGGTGAGAGAAAAATGTTCTGGTCAAGTGTTTCTGGGGGCAGTGTTTGATGGAAGAAGGATTATTATTATTTATTATTATTTAAAGTATCTGTATGCTGCCTTGAGGGGAAAACCTTTCTCAAGGTGGCTTCCAAAACTTACTGGCTGGGCTCAGGTGATCAGTGGGGGAGACCGGTTGTTTCCCTCATCCTGCGCATCCCGGTAGCACAACTGGCATTATCCTAGTTACCTGTGCTGCATTGCAGGTTGTCAGGCCATAGTGAGTTTTTCATCATCCTATGACCCTACTGCAAGCCGTAGAGTGATGTGTTGAAAGGCAAAACTCTGCATGCCATACAGCCTGCTTTGCATCCCCTAAGCTAGCCCAGAGGATTCTGTCCTGTCACCAGCATCCCCTAAGCTTACTGTAGATGGGGCTGTATCATTACGAGTTTTGAAACAAGGTTCATCTGCCAGTCCAGTTGGCTTTTGTCCATGGAGTGGAGGAGGGCGCCATCTTGTCCTTCATGTCAGGCAGTAAAATCTCTTTTAAGTTGGCCTTCCTTCTTGTACTTGGTTGTTCCCCATAGATATTCTTTTAAAAGAGGTGCTCCATATTATATAATGAGACGTATTAGGATTTTTCCCTATCTCGATCATTTGTCCTGCGTAATCTTACTGTGCCCTCTGTTCTTGTATTCTTGCATTGCAGGTGACCTTAATCCCAACCCATGATTCAGAGGTGATGAGAGAATGGTATCAGGAGACCCATGAGAAACAACAGGACCTTAACATCATGGTTTTGGCAAGCAGCAGCACTGTCGTGATGCAAGATGAATCTTTTCCTGCATGCAAGATTGAACTGTAAAAAAGAGAAAAGAAAAAGCAATGCTTCACAACTTTAAACTTTGTTTCCAGAAATTCTTCAATTTGAAAAAACCTTTTTTAAAAATGTAATCCATCTAATTCAGCTGCTGAACTATATATACCTGCCAAATGCTATACTGTATCACAGTGATGCAAGTCACTATTCTTTTTTCTTTTTTTTTTTCAGTCTTTGCTGATTGCTATGGGAAATAACAGTATTCCCACCATAGGGTTCAAATTACTGCAGAAACTGCAGATCCAGGTTCATCTCCGCTGAACACTTGGAAACCATGCACTAGCAAACACTGCTGACTTCTGCCAGGTTATGGGGCATTTGCCCTTGAGAGAAACACAGGGAGAAAAAAGAGAGAGAGAGAGGTAGAGGAGAATAAAACCATTAGTTTCGCATTACTCTCAAAGCAATCAGTGTATTGCTTCCTGCACTCTGCCATCACATAAAAAGAAAGACGTACGTTTGCATCAGTCTGAGTTATTGCAAGAGCGGGCGTTTTTAATTTAGTGACAAAATAGCTAGAAAAATAAGTGAAACTGAGCGTGGCTTTGAAGGCACATGAGATCCAAAACACTCACTTGCTGTTAGCAACTTCACTTTTAAATGCTTCATACTCACTTAACATAATTCTCTTAGGCAATATATGCTAGTAGTTTGAACCTCATTCAATTTAACATGCAAACATGTTGATCTAAGGCATGCTCCCAATGAAAATCCACCTAGTCCTCTCAAATTTGACAAACTTGCATGCTGAAACACCCAAGTCACAGTCAAGTTTACTGAAGCAAAATACCAAAGCAGTTGGGAGTACCTATGGTAGACAATTTGCCTTAGAAAGTGACTTGAATGTACAAAGATACTTGATGCACTTATTTTTTAATGCAAGATAGCAAGTTTATAAAACATCTGTGTAGGATTATAGTTACACCAGTTCAGAAGTATGCGTGTGCATGTGTGCTACTGGAAACCTCTCTGATTGGTCAAACAGCTTGGTGCTATGAATTATGTATGTAAGTGGGACACTTCATTGGGGCACCTGAACAGCAAGCCGTTCTTGAAAGTTTGTTTTTTCTCCTTTTTTCTGCTTTATGGAAGCATGAAAGAAAGGGTGCCCAGTACCCGAAATGCAAAACGTAACAAACATACAGAATGTTGCAAACAGGTTCTCTGCACGTCTGTACAGTCTTTTGAAGCCTTCGTTTGTCTTACATTCTTTTGACTGTTTAATTTAAGAGTGAATAATGGGAACAAATGTACAGAAGAATTTTTTTAGCTCTGTGTGAACTTTTAATAGATGAATTTTTAAACAGACGTTTCGTTTACAGGGAATCGCAAAGAAAAAAAATCAGGTGAAGGCAAATTTTTTAGTAGTTTTGTAAGACAAAATGCGTAATGTTGTTTTGAGGTTCTGGTGAGAATGAAGTATGATATTGCAGTAACATATTTATTGAACACAGTTGACTGCCAAGAATTCTTTTGCAGGGAGCACGCTAACAAATATAGTTATATGTTAGTGATTGAAGAATTGAGGACTGAAAGGCTAGTTGGCTTCCTTTTTAACCAGGAGGCAGCTTAGGTTCTGGGCTGGCTCAAGGGCGCACACAACCCAGTCGGTAACTTGTGGCAGCAATATTTTTCATGGTACCAATGAAAGCAGCTTACGATTGGGAATTGCACTGCTGCATCTTCTGTGACATTGCAAGCAATCCTGCCATGCACCTCTCAAACTGCCCAGCACTGCAGGTTGGGGCAACCTAGTTCTACCTAGGTTTCCTTTCTCCTTGTATTGTCTTGAGTAAAATTAGCTCAAGGAAGTCAAGCAGTTTCTCTTCCCAGTATTTATAGATCCCTCCCAAAAGTAAATCCAGGGCTGTGTGTATGTTGTAATTCTGTGAGACCACAGAAGAGCTGTAGAATGTGGACCTGGCCACAGAATTCAGCATTCTGAGAATCTCAGCTCTCTTTAGAGGGGAGGGGGTGAACCATCTTTTCTTACTTGCAAGGTTGCATAGAGAAGCTGGAGGAGTTGCTGATCAGGATTTCTGGTAGTCGGAGGGTAGGACATAAGTACCCTGGAGAGCCTTTTGCATTCTCCAAGTCTAGCAGTTGAATAAATTATGCAGAATGAGAAATCATGCAAATAGGCATAATTTTTGAAAGTTGAAGAATTCAGCTGGAGTTATCATGGAATTTGGATTACCTTGGAGCAGAATTTTGATTTTATTTATTTTGACCAACAGCCATAGAGTACACACAACCTGAGTAAAGTCTTCTATTTTGTTATTAAGATAGATGGGCTCAAAGAGGTGGAAAATTATAGAAGCTGTGATCTCATAGAGATATTACTGGTGGTGCTGATAGAATACTTTGAGGACCAAGCATCATGTTATCACTACATATAATGATATCCATTATGTTTTACTTTGCGGCTTTGTACAGAATTTACATAAGTTCATTTGCTTTATAATAGGAATTTGTATTGTTCTGTGCCAATCATTATTTTTGTAGAAGGCTTTGATTCCATTAAGCAGTGGACAATTGCAGCATTTTATTTTCTATTTGTTGTATAATTTATTTCAATTGTTAACATTGTTTATTTTTGTTTTATTGGATAGATGTGCATTTGCACTGCTAACTTTTTATATTTTTAAAATACTATTTCTGACCCCTTTTAATTTGGGCTGTGTAGCCCAGTTAATGCTGTGAAATATTGTTTGTTTAATGTTTTGTGCATTTAAAAATTCTAATATTTTATTTTTGTTTGACATCTCTAGCAATGCTGCTTTATTTATTATTTTACCTTGGCCCTTCAAACATGTGTGTTCTTGCAGTCCCTTTGATTTTATTGGAACAATATTTGTGGAAGCACTAACAGTCTTTAAAAAGTCTTTAAAAATTCCATATGATAGTGGTACGAAAGACAAAGGGAAATGTATTGTGGAAAGACACAAATTGCTGAGCTCATAATAATCTATGCTACGTTCCTTTTCTAATGTGAACATCTTGATCCTAAAGATGGGTTTGCACCACAGCAAAGAATGGTTTGTCCCAGTATAACTATAATAGAATCCTGTGCAGAGCAAGTGGGGGAAGATTGTTCTGTTACCTGTATGTTGAATCCACTGGCACCATGAAGCTGAAATGCCCACATGTTGCTACATAACTGGTTATTACTCCTGCCTGGCCACATCCTTAGCTCAACAGTAGCCATTTGGTAGCCATTTGGCATCTGCTAATGTGGTGCAACCTTGACAGCACATTCGTCCACACTGGATGAGGCAGCACAATACTGTTAACAATGCATTATGTGGTGGTGGTGGTGGCGGTGTGCCTGAGCTTGCTTTGTTAACACAGTTGCTAAGAGTCTTTTGCAATCTCCTTCTATGGACATCTGCGTAGAAGCAAGCCTTACTGAGTTCACTGAGGTTTATTCTCAAGTAGGTGACCAGAGGACTGTAGTGTAGTCTACCAGATTATTCAATGCAACAATTCCATTGATTAACCAATTTTGCAGAATTGATTTGTGTTGCTATTCCCCCCATGCCTGCTTCGTAATTAAGCTGAGTTTAAAGGATTGGGTCCAGATTTAGGCCTACTTAGACTAGACCCATTGAAATTACTGGGACTTAAGTTAGTCATGGCGGACTTAAATCTCACTGATTTCAGTGGGTCCACTCGAAGTATGACTAAGTCTGTATCCAACCCCAAAGCATTTTGTAGCATGGGAATATATTTCACAAACCTTTTGCCTAAAATGGAGAATGTAGTTAACAGTGAGCAAGGCATTGTGGAGGTTTCCACTTAGTCTGATTTCAACCGAGTGGCTTCTTTTACCAAAATAATAATAATAAAAATTGGATGGGGGTCGTTCAGCCTTAAATAGCATTATTAAATGTATATGCATTTATATGTGCAAAAGAGAAATTGCCACCTCTGTCCTCCCTCTAAGAGGTGGGACCTCTCCCCCCCCAATCATATGTACATCAGCAGTGCCGTTGAACCAGATAATTTCAAATCAGCATAACAGTGCAATTTTGTATCCATCTGCTTGGAAGTAAGCCCCATTGAATCCAATGGGACTAATTCCCAAGTAAATGTGAATAGGATTGCAGCCTTAAGGGGTTTCAGATTTGGCCTTAACACTCCTTCACTTTACGCACATTCTTTATTGCTCTCATGTGTATTTAATTGTAGAAGCAAAAATGTAATCAAGTTCTTGTGTCAGCTGCACCTTTTTTCAATGCTTTAGCATTTTCTTTAAAGCCCCATTCAGCTCTTGGATGCCAGCTAATTTTTTCCAGTATGAAAATGTGGCATTCTGACAGCTTTCTGCAATCTGGTGCCCTCCAGATGTGTTGGACTACAACTCCCATAATTCCCAGTCAGCATGGCCATGTTGGCTGGGAATTATGGGCGTTTCAGTCCATTGCATCTGGAGGGCACCAGGTTGGGGAAGGCTGCTCTAGGGCTTGGACACAAAGATCCCATTATGCAGAAGCCGCGTCGCTAATTTCACCTTCCCTCATCAGCAACCCCCCCCCCCGTGCTTCCTACAAACTGGTTCCTGAGGCACAGAGAACTTTCCAGAATGACTTTCTGAGGATATGGGGAGATGCAGTACGAGTGAAACGGACACCTGCCCTGTGCATGAGTGGAGTGCCTTCCCCCAGTGCAGCAGGATCTTTGGCTCCAAGCCCATGTTACCTGTTTCAGGTTACTGAATAAGACTGGAAAAGTGGGGTATACATTTTGCAGACATCTTTCTTTTTCATTTACACATACAGACACACATCCACGCACTTGGAGAGTTTTTAACTGGCAGTCAGTTCTGGTGTTCTTTTTTAAAAGAAGCTCCTCTTGACCAAATCAACACCTTTCTTGCCTGTGCAACTAACCTAATTGTGTTAGTCACAGCCATACACAATTAGCTTAGCGACAGTCAATCAGAAAGTACCATGGATACTGAATATTGAGCTCCGTTGCTCAGCAGATTACTAGAAGCATGGTTCAATATGGATTAGTCTAATTTTAATGTATAATATTTGGGTGTTAAGAGCACTCTAGAAAATGGTATTACCCATTGGTAACATTCCCCTAATCATGGCCTTCATGATAGTACTATACCACTGATTGAAATTCAGTGATGGTTTAGTCGAGATCACAGTCCATTTTCAAATTTAAAATAGACCTTCTGCATGCCTTTTCATTTTCCTATGGTGGGTCTAATTACAACTATTCCTACCTTTTAATTCCATCTTACATTCTTTCTCTCATGATTATGATTATTATTTTACATACTGTGGTGAATGGATCCAAATGTGTATATGAATGTGTTTAGCTGTCTCCAGTAGCTTAAGCAGTTTAGGAACCTTGCGACACGGAATTGAGAAGATCAAATTGCTTAGGGAAACTGCCCCATTTTCAGGTTCTGTGTCATAGGCCTTTCTTTTGTCCATATGTAACCAGAAGTTCTTGCTCAGAGGAAAATAATTTTTTGTGGTCTGGCATTATTAGCAATGGGAAAATATTATGTTTACACTTTAAAAAAATAAAGAAAAAAATGTAATGCTCATCTTTTCACTTAATGGTCGAAAACGAACAAAAATCAGTCTAGGTACAAGCAGTTCTTTAAATGCATTTGCAATTGCATTGCTTGCCTTGTTAAAAGATGTTTGCTATTTAAAAAAACTGTTTGTTGTGATCTTACAAAATAATAAAATAAAAATGCAGCATCAAAACCTTGAACATTTAAGGGGTGAAATGCTTCTCTGCACTAAATTAGCTTAGGAGTTCCAGGTGCCCAGAGCTACCATTATATTCATACAAGACTGGGCTGTAATCATACCAGTAAAAGCGCAATTCTGAAGTTCCAGGATGCTTTTCACATGTTTGCATGCAGCCATTTATTCTTCCAAGCCATGGAGAGAAAGTCTTGTTGCTGGCTGAGAAGCACCTCACACGCCTCTCTCTTGTTCTGAATGGTCTCGTTTGTGTCGGTCTGCAGCTGTGTATGGTTTTATGTCTTATAATCCTTCATCACCTCTATTCTATCCAGTCATACCTAACGTAGAAAATTAGTTTCCAGTGAAAGTAATATGTAGTGCTTTTATGATATTTGTGTGCAATATCCCCTCTTCCGTTGAGGATATTTGATGTAAAGGAAACAAGCTCAGTTCCACAATAAAATTCAAAAATAGTTCAAGTGGTGTTGGTGTGATTTTTGTCTTTCCATGCTGGATAATAATATGTGGAAATGGACTTTTAGCTCTCTTTTTAAATCCCATCCATTGAAAAGGGTTGCAAGATCAAATGATTCTGTAGGCCTCATTACCAGCTCATGGAATCAAATGGGGTAGGAGGCTGGAGTGGCTGTCACCATCATAGCTATCCGAGGGGCATCTGGCAAGCCATGTTGGTGTACCAGATTAAATCGACCTTTGCTTTTTGTGTGGTATGTATGCAAACACTGCGATTTCCCAATTTAAATAATGTCCAGTCAGTGGAACTGCTCTAGAATAAGTGTCTGTTGTGGATTTCAGCTAAAGTCCCTAAAGTGATACCTCTTACATACGTACATGCTCTCCAGCTGGAGTGCTTTTGCAAAGCTGGAAAGTTCATAACCTCTCCTGACCTGTTGCTGTTCTCACTTCTGAACATAACGTAACAGCAGGATTACTAAAGAGACAAAACACTTGATGCCAAATTTGAAAAGAAAACTTAGAACATGGAGGTCAAGTATTTCTTTCAACTAGGTTAACTATCACCTAAAGGCACAACGAAATGTCTGAAAGAAGATTTGTGGGGAGGGTGAACAATCGGCTGTAGCACAGGAAGCCCAGTACCATCCAAATCCCCACCCACACATGAGAAAATATAAATCAAAGGTTGGAACCAGTATCACATTGTCAGAAGCGGAGGCTGCCAATTGCACAATGGGACTTCTGCGACTTCTTCATACTGCAACCCCTTTGTGCTCCTCCAAGTCTACTCTGGTTGAAGGACCTCTGGGAGATCCCCAAAGGAGTTTTGGAGGGTACAAGGGGGGTGGGGGTGGGGAGAAGAAGAGAAGACTCGGAAGTCCTATCCTGGAAGTGTTTCCTTCAGTAGCCTGATGCTGGATCCATCTGATGGTACATAGTCATACATTTGGTTGTAGCTTTTGCAGACATAGTGATCTTTTATCTCAGTATTGGGATGTAAACAAGCAGCTGGTATAAATACTGATTATTATTATTATTAATATTATTATTCTCGTTAGCCTTTTGACACTGGAATTTTGAGCAGAATTTTACATTTCCAGTGAAGTAAAATTATTACGACCAATCTGGGCTATTGATGAACTAGGCCCAGCTGAGCATTTATATTCTTGCTTAAGCAAAAAAAAATCACTGTATTTTGTATAACAACCTGAATGTTAAGTAGTCCAATTGCCAGCACACTGCTATTATGCAATTTGCATTCATTTCAGTAACATCTGCACAGGAACACATAACCAGCTATACTTAAATTAATGGAGGGGGGCACAGAGTGGCAATGCTTGGTGAGCTCTACTGTAAGTGAGTTGCTTCTAAGTATGTGAATGAAGCATCTTGCATTTATCTTTGCTTGGCTGTTGTGATAGGTTTGCCACAGAAAACTGCGGAGTTCTTGGGGTAAGAAAGGTTCACCCTTGCCTTGCTATGATCATCAGCTCCAACTGCTATCATCCACCAATACATCCAACATGGAGAGGGGAAGGCTTGCATCCGTCAGTTATGAGTTGGATTTCCCCTCAATTCTGGAAGACCATCTGGAAAATGCCATGAGTCTGTCAATGTCTGTCTTGGGGAAAGGCTGCTGGTGCTAAATCTAGTTGGCCAGTCCATGTTCAAGTAACAAATTTGTAATCCCGATTCCCTGCCTTGTGTTGCAGCTCTCTTTTGGTAGCGAAGGATCAAGTGGATGATGTTCCATCTACACTAGCTTATTATATATGTGTCCTTCAGGTGTGTCTATGAGTGCAGCAAAGCTTTTGGGGGTGCTTATGAGTGTCACCGCTAGGGAACTTCCTTGGAGCTGCCCACAAGGTTACGTCTCACCATCAAGGTGTATAATGAAGCCGCTGGGCAAAAGTCAGTTTCGGTTTTCTCTTTCTGCTTTTCTTATCCTGCTTAGAACCCCTGAGCTAGTTCAATCTAAGACTTTTTGCGCAATCACGATGCTCCTGTTTGCAGAATAGGAATGGTGGGTTCATACATGTATACTGACTTATATGCATGCTGTTATATCGCATCTCTCAGACTAGATTGGCTCCCCATTTTCTTGGTGTGTGAGGACCAAATTCAGGTGAAATCATGGAAGCTGAACTCTGAAAAGATGTGCCGATGTAAATAGTCTAGCACCCTGGTCATAAAGGGCTGGATCCAGCATCTGCCTTCCACAAGAAGGACCTTTCACAGGGAGGCCTCTCCTTGTGGAATTGCCCCTCTGACTGATTTGGGGGCGGGGGGGCAGGGCCCCCCTCCATTCCACTGATCACTCCATTTAGCAGTGTTTCTTGACTCTCTGTGTAGCATTTTCAGGAGGTGGAGGGGGCAGGGAAGTCTGCTTCCAACAGCAGTTGATCTGAATTCAGAGGCTGGATCTTGCTGTCGCCCACTGTTCTGAGTTTCAATGGACATGTGGGTTTTTTTTGCCAGCTATGTTACTATAAAACATTGACCAGCATTGATCCAAGACGAGGGGGGAAAGGGTGTAATTTCCTTCTTTCGAATACTGGACACTCTCAATTGGATTGTTAGTGTTGTGAATAATAAAAGGAAGGAAGAGTTGTATATTTGCTTACCTAGTCATTAATGTATTTAGTGTCTGCTGTGAATTTGAATCAATGATTTGCATTTCAAACAAAACAGGAAAAAAACCTCTTCGTACGCATTACTGGATAAAGAATATGCCCAGTCAACAGCTGCCTACAGATTAAAACAAAGGGGTGCTTTAAAGGCAGGGTGCCATGTGGATATTTAAAGATGTGCTCACATATGCCCTTCCAAAACACACCCAGTAAGATTAGTATTGTGTATGCAAAACGCAATTACTCCAGGGAAATACTGTCTGTCTATAGAAAATGCTGAGGTTTTTCCTACAGCAATGCTCCTTGCTTAGCTGTCTGCTCTACATAATGGAAAAATTATTTTCGGCTTTCAGATGGAAGAACATTTTGACACTTTAGAAAAAGGTACAGGGGGCGGGGGAAATAAACCCAGTCTGCAATCCTATATACCTGGGAGTACACCCCACTGAACACAGTAGGACTTACTTCTGCATAAATATACACCTTGGAATGCACTATAATTTCCTCATCGATAAAGATACACATTTGTTATTGGTGGAGATCCTACAGGAGCATAAGCTGCTGACTGTACATGCAATCATTTGCAGCACGCCAGAACTGACACAGGAATCACATAATGGAATTTGGTAACCTATGAACTTGGCACTGAGCTTTGATGGACAAAAAAAGGCCAGCTTGTCCAAGGGCTTGGTGCTCATTTAGCAGAATGTCCTGCCCCTTAAAAGCTTCACATAAACAGGAGAGCTTTGCTTCGCCTGCTATAAATGTGAGGATTTTTTGTTCATCCTAGCCAATAGATGTGGTCAATGGCTACTAGTCGTGATGGCTATGTGCTACCTTCAGTATCAGAGGCAGTAAGCCATTGTACACCAGTTGCTGGAGAATACGGGCAGGAGGGTGCTATTGCACTTGTGTTGTGTTTGTGGGTTCCTGATTGACAGCTGGTTGGCCTCCGTGTACACATAATACTGCACTAGATGGACCTGGCTCTTCTTACGGATCTCCCTACTGGGAGGCTGAAGCTGCTCGAGGAAGCAGAGAATTTGGAGCTGTCTGGCAACTAGTCTATGTGCAACCCGTACCCTCCATTATAAATCCTCCAGACTTCTTCAGAAGTCTTGCAGCACAGAATTACAAGGCCATGCTGTGAATTCCTAAAATAGCACCAGCTACAAGGGCTGGTTTACATTTAGCAACTTATTTTTTAGTAAATTACAAAGAAAAGAAAAAGGAAAGTACATCTCAATGGAACAAAAAGGCTAATCTGCTAGGCAAACTATGTAGCAACCACGTACAACCAGACAAATTCAAAGAAGGAAACTCCACTATACAAGTTGAATTCACTGCAGATGAGGGATGTCAGTCCCATGTTTGCATTTGGTTGTAAAACAGCAGCAATCTTTCCCCCCTGAAACAGTCTTGTGAATCAAGAAGAAAAACATCTCTGAGGGCTGCCTAGTTCTTGTGGGTCTTAATCAGACATCAGAGGCAACTGGGAGCCATTCCAGGGTAAAACTCCATGCTGAGAATAGTTCATGTGATTGTAGCGATCAGGTGTGCTCATTCACATACCATAGTACCTAAATTAAAGCCCAAATGTATCCATTCTGTCCACCCCAAGGAGCTTTCACTGTACCAGGGGTCAAACTAGCTAAAGCCCCATCCTATAGCATACTTGGCCTAACAGTTGATTCAGGCAGGAAATAAATGGAGAATAGTGCATGTGATTGTGAAGAACATGGGTAGAAAGTAGGGCTGTGCGCCGCTCCATTCCGGATCCCCAGATCCGGAGCGGATTGGGCCGATCCGGACCCACTAAATTCGGACCCGAATCGGGTCGGGGGAGGTTTGGCTCAGTTCAGATCAATCTGGATCGATCCAAACCAATCCGGAACTCCGGACACCATTTTGAGACAAACCCAGTTTTTTTCCATTGACTTGCATTGGCCTAAAGAAATGCCTCTTTTTTATTTTTAAAGCTAGAAACATGAAAGTTGGTGAGCTTATAGATACCTTGGAGATGCTTACATATGCCCAATTTTAGACAGTTCTGTACATCGGTTTCCTTGCAATGATTTTTTAAAAATGTGATTTCCAGTCATTTCAAAGTGCTATAAGGTCCTCATTTTTCAAGATACACATATGTAACTTTGCATCATGATAGAACCTAAGTAGGGCTTTAGGCATGCCAATTTTGAAGTTCATAGGTTCATCCACTGATTTTTAGAAATTTTAAAAAGATTTTACCCTCAAAACATCCCATTTACAAAAATGCATTTATCTCTGTCATTTTTCAAGATACACACATGTAACTGGGAAACATGATAGCTTCTAAGTAGGACTTTAGACATGCCAATGTTGAAGCATATCAGTTCATCCCTTGACTTTTTAGGCATTTTTTAAAGTTTGAGGTTTTAAAATTATTATTTTAAAACACAAGGTCATTTTTAAAGGTAAAGACATGTAACTTGGCACCATGATAGCTTCTAAATAGGACTTTAGGCATCCCAAGTTTGAAGCATATGGGTTCATCCCCTGATTTTTAGGAGTTTTAAAAAGATTTTCCCCTCAATATTACTCTCCCCATATTGCTCCAGCCTGGTAGTGTGTATTGCAGTCAATGCACAATTGGTTCTTATCTTAATGTGAGCGTGCTGATCGTTGATTAGATAACACACTTTCTGAAATTGCTCTTTGCGAGTGGCTGCTGTTCCCTTGAAAAATCACATTTTTACAAATCTATTAAGACCAAAGTGCTGGACGGATCTTTCTGAAAATTTACACACATGACAATCATAACTCCATCTGTAAGCTCAACAGGTTTCATGTTTATAGCTTGAAAAATAAAAAAGTTATAGCTGTTTATTATTTCTCCCAATGCAAGCTTACGGCAAAAAAACACATTTTTAAAAATTATAGCGACCAAAGTGCTGGATGGATCTTTCTGAAAATTTACACATATGAGTAGGTCGATGACATCTGTAAGGACACCAATTTTCACGTTTCTATCTCGAAAAATAAAAAAAGTTATAGGCGTTTATTTCTCCTAATGCAAGGCTATAGGGAAAATCATCCGAATGATTCGGAGGTCCAAATCTCGCTTTGGATCCAGATCCAAGGCAGGTTGGAGGGGTGGTCTGGATCGGTCTGAGGTGGATTTGGCCCGATTCAGAAGGTCCAGATCGGGCTCCGAAGTGGATCAGGGGTCTGTGCACAGCCCTAGTAGAAAGCAGCTGATTTCTAGGATGTTCAGCAGGACAGAGGGCCTGAAGGTGGTGTTGGAGAGACAGAGACTAAGAAAATGTGTGAAAGAAGGAGGCAAAGTCAGAATACCAAACAAAACCAAAATGGTGGAGGGCAAAGCATATCCTTAATGTTAGCAACTGCTATGATCCAGCTTGCAAAACAAGTGTAGGCCGTGGGAAGGCAGAGGCCCAGTTCTAGGAACCGAGTGCTGGTTCTTACATGTTAGAAATGACAGTGTTGCCACTCCGCAAGGGCACCACCCCATACCAGTCAATTAACGCAAGAATATGTACACCGTGGTGGAAGGCAACCAAGTTGACCCTGTAATGCTAGAGTAGATCCTGAGCCTGATAGACCTCTGCAACATTATGTTTATTGCTGTTCGCAAGAGGTTGGTCCCTAGACTGGAAAGCACAACCAAAGCAGGGGGGCAAGCAGCCAAGGGAAAATGTAGCAATTAACCTGCAAATGCATAAATAAAGTATATCTACATAATCTGAAAGTTTCTGTTTGTCTGAACTATGGGGCTGCAAAATAATATAAACCTGTCTTGCTACAGCGAGATTGCACAACGTGTCACCCTTGGCTGCTCCCAATGCAGCCCCAGAAGCCGGCAGGACCCCACTTTCTTTTCATTTCATCAGCCAGACTGCAGGGCGAAAACGTTAATCCCTGGCTTCCAAGATCGTGGTTTTATCTTGGTGACTATCACTGGAGGATGGCAAAGGCTTATACCTCTACACACACACACACACACCAGCGGTCCCTAGACCTCAGTGGATGCAGAGGGGAGATGTGTGTTGGGAAGCATGCGTGTGCACATGTGCATGTACAGCCTGCAGCCAACACTGAATGCAGCCCTTGGGGCTGGAAAGGTTCTGCCCCCGCTCCCTATGCTAAGGAACATTAAAGGTACATTTAGACCAGCACTGTGATGTCCCCAGAGTGGCCAGGAAAATGCCTTTGGAAAGCTTACAAGCAGGACATGGAAGGAATAGCTTCTGAGGAAAGGCCATACCTCAATACATGGCTCTGGGTTCAATTCCCCACAACTGCACTTTAAAAATATCAGATGGCAGAGCTGGAAAGACCCTGGAGAACTTCGGTTTGTCAAAGACTATGTTTGATAGACCCGTGTTCTCAGCTAGATGGATCAATGTATGACTTAACATATGGCGTCTTTCATGCGCACTGCCTCTAAGTGAGAAAGCTTAATTTTTGTAGCTAACCAGGTTAATAGCTAGTAAACGACCTAGGAAAGAAGGTAGGTAAAGATCTTAACTCCCATTAGGAATCTTTCTTCTTCTTTTCATGGCGTAATAGCAAATACTGACGGTGGCAACAGCACTTTGAACATATTGTCTCACCAAGCTCTTTTTAGAAATGAATCATTCTATTTGATGACGGATATTTGCTCCTAGACACAACAGAGACAAAATGGAGCCCTTGAGGTACAATCATAATTAGAGATTTAAAAGGGGGTGGGTGGGGAGGAGAGAAATACCCTTACTAGATGGACATGTAAATTGGATCCGGAAAGGTTTTTAATCTGGGTACAGTCAAGGTCACAAAGCAACAGCGCTGTTCACCCACTTGCCAGGGGTATCTGTAGCATGACAAGATGTTTGTAAGCCAGGAATATTAAACGGACGCGGTTGCTGCATTCCGGGCTTCCAGCTCCTGCTTGGCCTTCTCCCTCATCTCTCTCTCCCTCTCAATCAGGGCTGCTCGCTCCTGCCCCCATGCCTTCAGTTTCTCCGTGTACTTTGCAATGTCTTCCACTTCACATGCTGGCAGCTTTTCCTCGACAAGCTGGGTGGTCAGTGTCAACAACCGGGCAGATTCCACCTTGCCAAGCGACTGCAGTTTAGAATTCAGCTCCTGCCACAGGAGGGACGAAAGAAAGAAAGAAAGAACAGCGGCTCATCAACCAGTCGCAATGTATCAACAACCTTCTTGCCTGGTGCGGATCATTCCCCCCACCTCCCCCCGGAACAGGAATGTGAAATTCTGCAAGTAGGCACAGCACAGCTGACTTGCATTTTGTTTCGGGAAAGCGCGCCAGGCCACAATAAAGGAGCATTCATCCAATCCATCCGCCCTACCCTGAAAGCAAAAGAAAATGAAGGGGGGGAGGAGGAAGAATTTATGGGTTTTTTTATTATTATTTAGTAATAACAAAACAGAGACAAAAATAATCAATTTTTAATTCTGCTAAGTGCTGGGGTGGGCTGAGCTGAGCTTGCACAATGAATGGGAAACGTCATCATTATTATTATTATTTTTTAAAAAACAACCCTCTTTAAGCTAAGAAATTATGAATGGCTAGCCAGCAATCTAAATGCTTTAGGGCTCCCCCATCCCCTTGCTAAAAGCTGATGCAAGGAGTTGCCCTGAGTTGCTTCAGCTAACCTTCCTCTCAACAGATGGGAATAATTTAAATAGCCTTGTACTAATGGCATACTAAATAGCTCCCAGGAGCCTCCGTGCTATTGCCCGGTACATTCTTCCACGGCCTTTTTTCTAAATGGCTCACGTGATTTTAAGCTTAGCTACTGTAAATGCTTTTATTCGGCTTCCATGGGTGGACCAGGCGGGGAGTGGGGTGAGCTGGAGTGTGTATGGGTGGGGTGGGGTGAGGGGAGGGTATTCCATTCCAGCCATGCAGAATTTAGCCAGACAGCGGGGCAGTATATCATATCAGAGTTCGACATATATATACAGTGCAGTATTTCTTGCGACACACCCTGATGAATCATAAAAAATATTAATTCACTTAAGTGCTTTAAGACGCAGAGCCATTTGTGGTTATGGAAGTTTTACTGGACAGCTTGATGTTCCCCAGACAAAAGGCAAATTAATTGCCTTAATGGAGGAGCCTCCTGGAGAGTGGGAAGAGAGTTGTCCTATGAAGGAGACAAGATGGCAGCCAGAAGCTTCCAAGTTCTGCTTTTTACAATTCTTTCCTGCCTCACCAGAAAGAATATTTCCCTCAGATGGGCCTTTTGATAAAAAAAATTAAGACTGGCCTACTTCATAGAGCTTTAGCTGGCATTGACTTTTAATGAGGACCAAGGAGACCCACAAGGAGCCACTTCCCTGAAGCGGCATCCAATTGAACTCAAAATGGGGCTTACTTCTGAGTAGACATGCATAGGAGTGTGCTATTTACTCACTTTTTAATTTATCCAGCCAATGTGCAGCGTTCATGTGACCCAACAGATGCTGTCGGACCCCCAACTCCCATCAGCCCCAGCCACCAAGGCAATGAATGGTCTGGGGTGGTGGGAGTTGTAGTCTAACATCAGGAAGGCCACAGGTTCTCACTTCTGGGATACAAGGTACATCTCTTCCCCATTCCCCATTTATTCTCATAACAATCCTGCAAGATCAGTTAGGCCAAGCTATGAGTGACTGGCCCAAGGTCACCCAGCGGTATGACGGCAGGGGGCGGATTTGAAGCCGGACCTCCCCAGTTCTAGTCCCACCGTCCCACCACTCTGGCTCTCTGTGCAGGGCACAACGGAAGTGTGTGGGATCCTCTGGGACAGAGAAGATGACAAGCTCTGAAACCACAAGGCATCTCCCTTTGGTTCTATATTGCTCAACTGCAATTCCTGCTGTCAACAATGGTTACCATACCGGCTGTTTCAGAAGCCTCCTCCGTTTGTACACTCCCGTTCTTCGTTTATGGAGCCTATAATTTCCATCTGCCATATAATTCCCATCTCCATGTTTGTTCACAACCATCGTCTGATGCAGATTATACTAGAGGGCGAAAATTTTAGCCCTGACTTACAGCAGAGACATATATGCAGCCCTTTCTCTGCTCCTCGGACCTCACACCTTGCTCCTTGGACCTCACATCCAATGGCATCAGAGCAATTCCAACAGGGTCTAAGAGCAGCTTTTTATTTTCTGTTTATTTATTTATTACATTTCTATACCGCCCAATAGCCGAAGCTCTCTGGGTGGTTCACAACCGTTAAAACCATTAAATATAACAAAAGATGCACCATAAAAGTTTAAAACCACAGTATAAAATAGAAGTTAAAGCCAAAATAAAACCCAGCAGCAATACAAAGATTTGAAATATAGTAACAGGTTTAAAACAGTAACTGAAAGGCAAAAACGCCTAGGAAAATAAAAGAGACTACAGGGTAGGTAAGGTTGTCGTGAGAGTCGAGTTGGGGGCTCAAACTTGGCCCTCAGACCCCGTCTGAAGACCCCCGTGCTTGCCAGACTCCACACGCGCCAACCCGTGAGCCACCATTTTGTAGAAAATTGCGGGTAAGCATTTTACAGCCAGTGTGGTGTAGTGGCTAAAGTGTTGGACTGGTAGTCGGGAGATCTGGGTTCTAGTCCACACTCAGCCATGGAAACGCAGTGGGTGACTTTGGGCCAGTCACAGACTCTCAGCACAACCTACTTCACAGGGTTGTTGTTGTGAGGATAAAATGGAGAGGAGGAGGATTATGTACACTGCTTTGGCTTCCTTGGAGGGAAAAAAGCAGGACATAAATGCAATCATCATCATCGTTGTCATTTGGGCAAATGGTGACCATAAATAGGTCCTATGCAAAATGGTGATTTATGTAAAAGGCCTAGCCAACATTTCTTGCAAAATGGCTTCTGCTGGACACTGTGAGGTGCTTGCTGGGCACCCGTGGACTGTCTGGCGGCTCGGCGTGAGTGAACAGAATTGGGCGGGTGGCACGTGAGGTGGGCAAAAGTGAGTTCACCCATCCCTAAATGTAGGCACCATGAGCAGTAGGTGTCTAGAAACTGCTGTTGAAGGCCTTGGATAAGGGAGACTCAAACTGATCTTACCAAACCTGCTCAGTTATGGAATTTACTGGGTAGGCCATGTATCCCTCAAAGTACCCTTTTCAGGATAATTGGGATAAGCACCTTAGGTAAGTTTTATACAAATGATATATAAAAACAGCTATGCTGGATTAGGCTAACTAACCAAAACTCAATTCAGGCAAGACAGTGGTGCTGCTGCTAATGGATGGATCCCCCAATCAGATGAGGTGGACACAACCTCTTCTGGAGCGGATTGCACTCCCCTTGAAAGATCAGGTGTGTAGCTTGTGGGTGCTCCTGGATGCACTGCTATCATTAGAGGCTTGGCTGGTCTCCGTGGTATGGAAGGCCTGTTACCAGCTTCGGTTGGTAACTCTGCCACGACTCTATCTGGAGGTGGATAGCCTAGCTGCAGTGATCCATGCCCTGGCAACCTGCCATTTCACTTACTGCAATACATTGTATGTGGGGCTGCCTTTGAAGATGGTTTGGAAACTTCAGCTAGTGCAAAATATGGCTGTGAGAATTCCAGCTGGAATTTTCCCCATTTGCAATGCCTCCCAATTTCTTTCTAGGCCCAATTCAAAGTGCTGGTTTCGACCTAGAAACCTCTACATGCAAGAGAAGGCTTTTTTGGTGGTGGCCTCCCAGCTCTGGAATGATCTCCCAATGGAAGCTTGCTTGGCATCCACAGTGCTATCTTTTCAGCACTAGGCTAAGACTTTTCAGCACCAGTTTCAAAAATATTTTTAGTGTTTTAAGTTTTATTATTTTATTCCCTGCTGTGTGGTTATAACCCTTGTACCAGATGGTCATTTTAGCATTTGTACTCATATTGTGCTTTATGCTGTGTTGGAATGTTCATTCGCTTTACCTTGTTTTTATTGGGAATTTGTATTTTCTGTGTTATTATGTTTTAAATTGTACAACGCCTAGAGAAATTTATTCATGAGGTTTCCAAGAAGTTAAGTAATCTATTAATTGGGGGCTGTGTGGCAGGAGGAAAAGAGGTTTTTGCTGCTGCTAACATTTTACTTAAATAAATGCACAAATCCACAGTACAACTATTCATCTGAAGATCTCTGAAAAAACAATGATCCCTCCACACTGTGGCTGCAGCCCTGAGGCCGAATAACTCAACTGCTCTGTTTATTTTCATCAGTCCTTCCCCGCCCCACGTGCACTTTTCTTGACCCTTCGAATCTTTTAATATCAAAGCATTTAAGCAGTCTGGTGGGCAAGAAAACAGACTGCACATTTTCATAATTTGTGTCATTCAAATTCAGGAAAATCCCTTGTTTAGTTTAGCTGAGATTGTGTCCAGTTTAGAAATATAACCCTACAGAAAAAAGGAACTGAGTGCTGGGCGTGTATTGCTGGATGTACAATGTTTTTATCTGGTTGAGCTTTTATACTGTATTTTATAGTATGGTTTTATACTGTTGTTTTATACTTTGAATGTTTTTAATTTTTGTGAACCGCCCAGAGAGCTCCGGCTATTGGGCGGTATAGAAATGTAATAAATAAATAAATAAAATACATACCATGAAAACTTGCCAAACTCTCTTGGGTCACAACTTCCTATCAAAAGTTCCCTGGGTGTTGTGGATGGAGAGTTAGAGACTCTGCATTGAGCCATGTTAACAGGCTGATAACTGGACAGTGTGGATGTGCAAGGCCTTAAGGGGACACTGGTAAAAGTGGGAATGAATGCAGTAGACCCAGAAGTGAATCACTGATGGCTGAATAGGTTTAAAGTAACATAATTGTATTAACTGTTAATAAAATACACTTTAATTTTGCAAATATTAAAGATCAAGTATCTAGTGCAGGGGTGGACAAATTTTGGGTCTCCAGATGTTTTAGACTACAGCTGCCATCAACCCTAGCCAGCAAAGTCAATGGTGATGGAACATGGGGGTTGTAGGCCAAAACATCTGGAGGGCCACATGTTGCCCACCCCTGGTTGAGTACTTGACAGTTATTCTAGTGCCTTTGCATTCATTAGAATAAGACTGTAAGGCTGGAACAGGTTTTCTTCTTACTGTGCAATTGAGAAGAATATGCCCTTCTCACTTTCCCTCAATTTCCAGAAGGAAGAGTACTAGAAACCTTTTTTTAAAAAAAAAAACTTTAAGAAGAGCTGAAATTTCAAGGAAGAGGTCCCTCTTCCTGTGTCTCCAGCCCTGAAAGTTATCTGCTTGGCTGAAGCTGCCCACATCATAACAAAATGCCATGCTGTGTACTTAGTCAATGGCCCAGGGCAAGCAAGCAGTTCACCAGGTCTGCAGCTAAAGAAGCCCTGCAAGATGGGTAGGCAGTAGCATTTTTGTAGGCTGGTCATGTTTTGGCAAAGTTGAAACAATGATCCCTGAGCAAAACAGTGCTGAGCTCAAGATGAAAAATATAGCCTTAAAAATGCAACAGCTGAAAGAAGAAAAAAGGTAGAGAGAATCACTGCAAGGTCAAGTACAATGCTAACTACGTATCTCCAATGTTTTATCACTGAAAAGTACTTAATGCTTCTTGGCCAACTGCCCTCAGCCTGCACTGACCAGAACACCAGGCCTCATGATCCATATCTTACAGGCTCACTAATAAATGGAAGAGAGCAATTCTTCTCCTCTGTAATGCAACCACACACACATCATCCTCTCCAAAGGCCCTTCCTGATTCTCTTCAGAAAGAGACTGTGCATACACTCCTATACACACTTACTTAATAACAGTGGCTGGGTTCACACAACATGCTAACCCACACTCAGTGATTGAGAAAGGAATGATTTGAATGGTGGGATGTTTGTCAAACCGTGGATTGGTGTGTTGTCTGAACCCAGAACACCTTCTGCAGAGGGGCTTGTTAATCATGCTGTGTGGCTTGCTTTTCTCAAACAAGCTACCTTGAGAACCCATGGTTTGTTGTTGGGTTGTTGAGGGTGGTTAGCAAGCCACACTGCATGGTTAACAAGCCACCTTGCAGAAAATGTCCTGGGTTCAGGCAACATGTTAACCCACGGTTCAACAAACAACTGATGGTTCGAAACAACCCACACTCAACCACCAAGTGTGGGTTAGTGTGTTGTGTGAACCCAGCCAGTAATATTTAACATATTCATTACCCAAAAGGACCTTTCTAGTGACATGGACAGAAACCACACAAAGGCCACATAGGAATATGGAGACGGCTTAGGCAGGCTCAAAATAAATCAAGTGTGAAAAGAAGGAAAACCCCGTAGGGGAGTAAAAAATAAGCCAAAGGCAAGGGCGGAACCAAGGAATCTTCTACAATAATATTATTAGTAAAAGGTTTACTGAAGTGCCAGGTGCCTACGCGTTTCGAACGCGGTTGCGTTCTTCCTCAGGGCTTTATACCTTCTGCACTAACGTTATAAAGCCCTGAGGAAGAACGTAACCGCGTTCGAAACGCGTAGGCACCTGGCACTTTAGTAAACCTTTTACTAATAATATTATTGTAGAAGATTCCTTGGTTCTGCCCTTGCCTTTGGCTTATTTTTTACTCTCAAAATAAATCAAAACTACCCAGCTAAGGCATCCCCTTTACTAGTTTAGGGCGCAATCCTATGCATGTTTAGACAGAAAAAAATTCCTTCAATTCCCAGCATGCCCCAGCCAGCATGACTATGCTGGTTGGGGCATGTTGGGAATTGCAGGAATTGTTCTGTCTAAACATGCATAGGATTGTGCCCTTAATGGACTTCTTTCAACTAAACAGAGAGCCAAAATGTTACCTTTTACAGACAGATGTAACAGTCATTAGTAGACTACTAAGGGGAAACAAAGCCAGCCCCTTTGGAGCTACCTGAGCTGACGAGGAGCCCTGATGCTGCAAACACACATTTTCCACAGTTTTCACAGAAGCCCACAGGAGTGCCATGGAAAGTTTCCACTTGATAAACAGTCACTGGTACTGACTCATATTCCCATAGAGCATGGGATGAAATCTTTGTTAAGAGTCCTTTCAGCCTGATGAGAGGTGAGCAAGAGAACGTGCCTACAGAAGCCAGAGACGGTGAAAGGGCAAGTTTCTGATCAGGAGTGACACTCCGCTTTAGCTAGCAGGAGCTTGACTTATCAAGTCTGATGTATGAAAAACAAAAACAGCATCCCAGCAGCCAATGTTCAGGGGGCCTTGAGCATGTTTTTCGCAAGACATATTCCTGTTTGAAGCAGTAAGGACATAATTCAATGCCTGGTAGCATTACTGGTGGGGAACCAATGGAGCTTCAGCGTCTCAGAATAAAAGGGTTTTACTATGGACAATGGAACCGAACCATATCTTGCCAATTTCTAGCAGGAAGGAAATAGCATACCCTGAATCGGTTCAGGTACTCAGGCAGTCGAGGCACCTCTGTCTCTTCTGACTGCACTTGCTTCGGCGTTTCTTCTGGATCATTGGCGTCTTCTTGAGAAGCTTCCGTCACAGGCATGGGCTGCAAAATGGCTGCCAGAACGTCAATCTTTGCAACAGACATGGGAAAAAGAGAGTAAGTGGCTTGTAAAAACACCAAAAAAGTCACGGTGGCCAAAATTACAGGGATGGTCAATGTGGGTCCTTGTTAAAATCCCGAGAATACCATCTATTATTGTTTGAAAGGGACATTTCTAACCTTCATGAGTTGAATTTGAACACACAAGAGTAAAAAGGCTTGAGGGTTCACAACAGGATGTCAAGCAGGCTGTACCCTAATTCACTGTTTTCCAAAGCTCAAGACTTTCTGGCTCCATTAAGGTTTTATTTTGCTTTCAGGCTTCACTGCAGAAAAAATTGCTCCATGTCTTTTGAGATTCCCTACTCTAGCCAGAATACATCTAGTTTAAAAACATCAATGCACTGACAAACAAGTGATTTAATGATCAGCAACAAATCACTTGACTATTGTGAAATAAAACGTTGGGAATTAAAGGGTGAGCTTTGTTTTTCTTTTAAAATGACTACGTTGCTGGCTGAAGTTAGTGAGAAAAGCTATTGGACGAAGCCAAGCCTTTCTGAAATTACTATTGATTTTACTATCGGCTCCAGTTAGGTCACAGAAGCTCTCGCTGAAAATTACTCAAATATTCCACAACGGTTACATGTGTAGGAAGAGTTGATGGGATGCTTATGCAATGTAACTGACATCTCAATTCCTGCTTTGCTAAAGTGCATCATGAGCTCATCTTGTCTATTTGATTTTCAATAGGGTTATCTGTTTCCTCACTTTGATAATGGGCAAAACAGAAAAACCTGCCTAGGTGGAGACGAGGTGCCTGCTGACTCTGTATTGGGAGCTTGAGTGTCTCCCAGGTTGGTTCTATTAACGTAGAGAGCAAGACAGAAACCTGCAATCCTTGTTCCTTTGTATCAATGTCACATCACCCAAAGTCACTCAACAAAGCTGTTATTTACATCAGAGGTGCAGAACCTGAGGCCTGTGGGCCAAATCCAGCCCTCTGGGAATCCCAACTTGCTCCCTCCCACCCGGTCCCAATCTGACTCTTTAGGAGTTCCCAGAGGCCCCACCCTTTTTCTCTATTCCCAGCTTTTGTATATTTCTAAAAAGACTGAAATGTGTCTCTTAAGGCAGGAAGTGCTTTAAGCTAAAATATGCTGGGGGTGGTTATTTTTTTGGGGGGGGCACCCCCTTCGCCTTCAGCGTCTTTCCACTAGAGTCTGGGGTCCTGATAGCTTCTCCAAAATGGAATTCCCCCCTCAGCCTGAAAGAAATTCTGCACCCTTGATGTGTGCATGAATATGGCGGGAGAAGAACTGACTATTCCATGCAACTCAAATGACTCCAGAAAGATGAGCAGTTTAGGATCTAACTCCAGGAACCTTATTGCACTACAACTACGATCTAACTGAGTCCAGAATGCTCCAGTGATTCTCGTAAGAACATAGGAAGAGCCTTGCCTGATTGGACCAAATGACTATCTAATCCTGCGTTCTCTTTCCCACGGTGGCCACCCAGATGCCTGTGGGAAACCACAAGGAGGACATGAGGCCAAGTGTCCTCCCACGCTGCTGTTGTTCCCCTGCAACTGGTATTCAGAGGCATGACATGAGGAGTGGCAAGAATCAGAAGGTGACAAGGATTTTGCATTCTCCTTTGTCAGAAGGAGAAACAGGAAGCTGAGGGTAGGTGGGTGGGAAACCTTGCCCTCATGTGATGGCCGTGTTCTTCTGGTGGAAATAATATTCTATCCTCAAGGTGAAGCAAATACTACTGAATACTACATTTCTACACACAGCACTTAGTTAGACAATACAATTCACTACTGCCCAGGGAGCTTCAGCTAATGGGCGGTATAAAAATGCAAATAATAATAATAATAATAATAATAATACCACCACCACCACTAGATGTAGTGATGGCCACCAATTTGGATGGCTTTAAAAACTGTTAAGAAAAATACCTGGAGAAGAAGGCTATCAAAGGCTTACTAGTCCTGATGGTTATATGCTACCACCAGTATCAGAGGCAGTATGCCTATGTACATTTTTATTTATGTATTTAAAATATTTCTTGGCCGCTTTCAGGACAGAAGCTCTCCGAAGGCGGCTTGCAGCAATAAAATACATAAAAGCAGTTAAAATATTAAGTGTGATAAAACAGTAACACAGTAACACAGCAATAAAGCCAACAATAACAACCAACAATAAAACCAGCAGCAACAACCACTGCAATAACAGTGTCATATCAAGAGTAGGCCAAGGTAAAATAATGTTTTCAAGGCCTTCTTCAAAGCCTGGGGTGACAGAGCACGGCACTGATGGCAACGTTTTCCAAAGGTGTGGCGCCACTGCAGAGAAGGCCCTCTCACCTAACTGCTCTCACAGGGGGGGAAATGAGAACGGACTCTCTTCCTGATCCAAAAATGTAGTCAAAATGATACAGGTGAAGGTGGTTCAAGTAACTTGGTCCCAAACCGTTTAAGGCTTTAGAGGCCAAAAACAGCGCTTTAAATGAGGCTTGGAAACGCACCAGTAACCAGACCAGCTAGTGCAGTATTGGCGTTATGTGATCGAATGGCCTCACCCCCACCAATACTCGGGTGGACGCATTCTGCACCAGCTGAAGTTTCTGAACCGTCTTCAAAGCAGCCCCAGTTGCTAGGGAACATGGGCGGGACAGTACTGTTGCTCTCATGTCCTACTTGTGATTACCTGGTTGACAGCTGGCTGGCCGCTGTGTGAACAGAATGCTGGACTAGATGGACCCTTGGTCTGATCCGGCAGGGCTCTTCTAAGTTCACATTCAAGCAATATGAAGCAGGGCCAGCCAGGGCTGCCTCCAAGCCTTTGAGAGCCTTTCAGCGAGACACCCTCAATGAGCCCCCGGCCTCAGTAAGTGTACTTTCTCCCCGCTATTGGCCCCGTTGTCTGGTTGCTCCTCCTCTTTCTTATCATTGCTCCCCCTGCAGAAAACAGCAAGTGAGAAAGCAGTGGCATCAATGGCTCATCCTTCTCACCATCACTTTTGTATGGGCCAAAAGGAGAGGCAGACAAACAAGCCGGTTGCGACGGTGAAGAGGAAGGGTTAAGTCCGGGGAGATTTTGTCAGGGGGTCCTCGGCAGAAGCCCAACCATGCCTACCCTTGATTCCTACCCTGAGGCCACCAGCAGCAGAAATGATGCTGCTGGTCTACTCTGAGAATCCATAGGCTCTCTAGTCAAGCACATTCAAGGCCCCACTTGGCTAAATGGCTCCCCACTTACGGCTTCCTTGCAGAGCTTGACATCATTGGGAAGCGACACCACATTCTCTATCAGCAGCAAGGCTCTGTTCAGGTACCCCGGGGTCCACATGAGGGGCATCTGGTGGTATGCAGCTCGTAGCCCCTTGTGCAGCTCCACTTTCCCTGTAATGAAACAGCCACTGTGAGAGTTATGATGTTCTCTAATGCAAGGAAGCACAGTAAAATCTGGAAGCAACTTTCCCATAACTGAGGTCGACAGAGACATGATGCTAAATATATCACTGGGAATCACATCTGGGTTTTTGTTTTTAAAAGAACCATCTCAGGCGGTGATGGTAGTGAGGGGGAATTTTCATTGGGACCCCAGGATGTGGGAAGGGGTCCCCCCCCTGCTGTGGTCCCAACAAAAATCCACCAATGCCTCCCATGATCCCTGGAAGGGAAGCTGGTGGGGGGATGGTTTTCGTTGGGACCATGGCCAGGGAAGAAAGAGTTACACCTCCCCTCCTCTTTCCACCTGATTCCCAGAGACGTATTTAGGGTCACATCTAGTTTGGCCGTCAAAATGATGCTTCCTTATCTCTTTCCTCTCGTTGTGTCCTCCAGCCCCTCCATGGCAGGAGTGCTATAGGTAAAGGAGGGGGAAATCCTTATAAATATTTAGTTTTCTGATGGATTTCTCTCTGCTCCAGCCATCTTGATAATTTCTCTTAATTCTGAAAGACCCAAATGATATTAAAAAATATTCACAACTGAGGGGAGGAAGAGGAGGATATTTTGAAATTTAGATTTGATTTACACATGGCATATTAACATAATTTTGCTAGGGCCAGGATTTGGGTTTCTTTGAATACTATTAGGCATACTCATGAGTCAGGGCTGCTTCACATGTTAATGTCTTCCTACAAACAGGGAATTAAGAATACAAGAACCTTGCTGATCCATGCTGGATCCAACCAAGGGTCCATCTAGTCCAGCACTCTGTTCACAGAGTGGCCAAATATGGTTATCTTCAGGCAGGTTTCATCTGTCTCTCTACATGAAAAATTCTAACCCTTTTTTCAAATCATGGGAAGGGATCCTAGATTATGTCCAGATCAGAACGTAAACACTTGTTGATTAAAATGCTTTATTAGCAGGACCCAGCGCTTCCCGTTGTCACCCTGGCAAAAACAACTACACACCAATATTTGACGTTAAGCATTTTAGAGATACCCGTTTACCTTACCAGAGTCTGTATCACCTTTAGCTGTCGACATGAATCACAAAGGGACATCTAGCCATGCAAACTATTACTACGCACCTTCGCCTCTCTTCCCCAAGCAGGGAGTCCAGAGAGAGCCACATGAGGATGCGCATAAACTAAAGCTCATTGGGTTAATTGCTAAAAATAAACTGCTATGGTGCCCCGGGCCAGTCTACGCCCACAGACATCTTTCACTCTTTGCAGAGGTCTACTCCATTAGAGTTGGCAAGACTGCAGATTATGTGACATCGCAGAAAATCGCTTTTGATCTTCTGAAAGACAATGTCAGGGGAGGGTCACTCGCACATAGCGAGTAAAACGATTTGCTAAGTACAATGCCGTCCCAAATTATTCAGGCTATAGTTTTTAAAAATACATTTAAATATATATGTTGACTGAAGAAGGGGTGGGGGAAGCAGATGTGTAACAATAGCTCAAGAAAATAGTAAACCAAGAGCTTGGGGGGGATATGTGTTGCTTTGCTTCCCCCCCCCCCCCGCCCCCAGCTGAAGATGTAGTTTTCATCTTAACAGTCAGGTAAAATCAGAATCAGCACCCTTATCCTGTCATGTCCCGGGCACTCTGATCATCGTTAACAAACTGTGATACGTAGAGAGAGGGCAGCCAGCTCACACATTCAGCCAAAACTGTCTCGCACCTGAAGGGCACATGCCATTTATCAGCTATTTGTGGAGGAGGACAAAACCGCCAAGGGATTTGTTTCAACCTTGTATGAAATAAAAACATGATAAAACATGAAAAGGATATAAGAAGAGGGGACCTCGAAGATTGTATGTGGGGATTTACCCAAATGGGATTCTGGAAGACCATGGTGGGTTCTGCAGAGGCAAGATTAGGAATGGCCCTGGAGAGGACCGCGCCCCGCTGCCCCTGCACTCAAGACCTGTTATGGGTAGTCTGGTGAATGAGAAATAACGGGAAATATTTAAGGTGCAATCCTATGCACGTTTCGATAGAAAAAAGTCCTGCAACTCCCAGCATGGAATTGTAGGACATTTGTCTATCTAAACATATGCATAGAATTGCACTCCTATTTATTTAGGAGTAGAGCAAAACTCCAAAGGAAGGAGTTCAAAATGCACCCTTCTCTTGAGAAGTCTGGTCACGTTTCAAGTTGGGCCAAGCCCCCACCCCCCTTTTTAGCTTGGCCCAACTCAAAAAGGGGTTCATAACATACCTCTGCCAATCCCTGTTCTCAAGGGGAAAAAAATCTTGGAGAAGAGGTTTACTATAATACAGAAATCACCGTAGAAGGCCTCTCCTTGGCTATAAATGATCTAGTGTGGTAAAGGAGAGCCAGTGTGGTGTAGTGGCTAAAGTGTCAGACTGGGAGTCGGGAGATCCGGGTTCTAGTCCTCACTTGGCCATGGAAACCCACTGGGTGACTTTGGGCCAGTCACAGACTCTCAGCCCAACCCACCTCACAGGGTTGTTGTTGTGAGGATAGAAATGGAAAGGAGGATTATGTATGCCGCCTTGGGTTCCTTGGAGGAAAAAAGGCGTGATATAAATGCACAAATAAATAACTAAAATAAAATATGCATAGGGCATTGTTTACTGCCGGGGATCCCCAGCAGGAAATGACCACCGCACCATCATTTGCAGCTAAGGAAACACCTTCTATGGCCTCTCCTGTGTTAGAGGGAACCATCCACAACCTATGACCCATTTCACAAGGTAAGTCTTTTGGGGGTTGGGTTTGTGTATGTGTGTGTGCGTGGGGGAGACTAGCAGGAAATAAAGTTCAACCTACTGGTCTAGTCATGCGTTCAACAGGAACGCTAAAAAAACTGGCTTGATTTTCAGGGCATGACCGATGGGGCTCACATTATTTGGATTGTATGCCAACCCACTGAATATGATTTAGTTTCAATTTTTTAATATGTCAAAGGCTATATTAGAATTTAATTGAAGAATCTGACTAATCCATCTACTTTGAACTAATCAATAAAGCGGTAAATTCAATACTTTAATTAAGTCCTTTAAAAAACTTACCAAGGAGGGCATAGCCGTACAGCTGAGAACTGACTCCCACCGTGTTGGTCTGCTTCAGACCTGTGAGCAACAGGGATGCGCCAAGATTTTTCTCTTCCTTCCACTAAAAACAGCAGACATTGCTTGAACAAATGTTAAATCAGCAGGGGCTGCAGCTGGCTTTCGCCACCGGGCTCTCTGTGTTCTCTACCATAAGCAGGCCTACTTCTGCTCTTCTATTCTTCTTAGACTTCCCCAGTCTGGTGCCCTCTAAATGTGTTGGACTACAACTCCCGGCTAGCTGGTTGGGGGATGCTGGGACCTGTAGTCCAACACATCTGGAGGGCATCTTAAGTGTTCAGGGATTATTTATGAGTTACTAATATCTGCACCCCACCTTCCTATCTTAACTAACAATGACACAGTCAATAACCAACTGGAGTTACATCATTCTTTAACGTACAGGCATTTAGGATTACTGGGTCATTTCTAAATGACTTTTGTCATCTACAATCAATCTAGCAAATCTAAAAACATGTATAAACAACATGTCTTGTGGCACCTTAAAAGACTAACATGTTTATTCTGGCATAATCTGTTATGGACTATAGTTTACTTACCAGATGCATCGAGTAGTATGGAGAGTTTTAGGGTTTTTCTATAGTACAAGGATGTGGGACAGAATGAGGACTGGGCACTGGCCGAACCACTGCACAGGAACCTGCAACGACTGACCCGCTTCAAGGTGTCCAGATCTGGATCCGAAGCAGGTTGGCCCAGGCCCAAAGCACCCCAAGTCAAATCAGGGCTGATCCAGAAGCTCCGAATAGGCCTCTGAAGCTAATCACAGGGCTGAATTGTAAACAATGAGGAAATTCTGTGAAGAAACCCCCATCTATAGGTATAAATAAATCCAGAAACTCATCAATGCTTCATGCATCTGATAAGGTGGACTAGGACAAAATAAATGTGTCAGACTTTAAGATGCCACAAGAATCTTTGTTGTTCTTGCTGCAATAGACTAACATGGCTATCTCCTCCATCTATGGTAGAGAACGCAACAACAATATAAAAATAATGAGAGGGAGAAAAAAAGAAAAGGATAAAAAGTGGAGTAGGAAAAAGGAAAAAGAATGCAACCAGACCAAAATTTCTTTTGCTACAGTTGGCTTTCACCGCCATGCTCTCTCCAAAATATATTTTGCTAACTTAGATATCTATATAGTTATGACAAAAATCAGTTCAAATTTGGAATCAAAGGGTAGCATCTAACATTGTCCAGGCGCTAATGACATCGCACTAGCATAAACCTGCACTTGTGGAATGTAACTAGAACAGGAAAAAACAGCACTTTGCCAGTGAAATTTGGCAGGAAAAAAGGGATGGTTTTTCTTCTAAGCCAGGCATGGTCTCCCTGTTGCTTATTTTATTTATTTAATATATTTCTTGGCACCTTTCAGAGCAGGAGCCTCCTGAAGTGGTATACAGCAATAAAACAAAGACTAAGAACTGATGTGGCTTTAAAAACAATACACACACAATACAAACAGTAAGAGCACTATCAAACCAGCAATAATAAAAGCAATGCCCCCATTGCACTCCTTGCACTGCGTGAAGGTTGTGCAACAGCATTAGTGCTAGCACTGGGACACTGGATGCTACCCAAACGTCTTGACACGTGATTTCCAAATCCTTTTTCTCGTGTTCCCTTTACATGTAGGCCAAAGATGTACAGAGGGAATAGACTGTGCCAGCTGCTCCTGGTGTCCACACAATTCAGCGGGACATCTGAAAAACGGCGCCTATGCGCACACAGCTGTGTGGATATAGGGTTCCCGATCACATGGGGTGCCTCAGGCTGTACACACGCAGTCACCCTTGTTCTGACCTTCCACTGGATGAGGGACGTCGAAGTGTGGGCCAGTGGGTGCAAAGCTGCTTTTCCCCTCGATGTGTTTAGCCTATCCATGAAGGGAATGAGAGAAAGGGACTGAGGCATTTTCTTTATTCTCTTTTTCAGGACACACTGGACTCTCATATTGCCAAACATAGTAGTTTTGAACTAATTTTAAAAGGTGTGGTTACAGAGAGTCCCATCCTTACAGAACTACTAAGCGGCCCTTTATCCCATCTAGTCAGGGCACAGCCATTGCTCCTCTTCTAGTCAGACACTATTGGCCTTCTCAGGCCTGGAGCGTACATGCACAGCAACTGGTCAGCAACCAGGCCTGGAGGGTAAACATACAGCAACCAGTTTCATGGGAGGCCCACTTTGAGGAGGGGATGAAGCATAGTAGGCCAGGATCCTCCCCCAAAGTGAACTGCCACCAAGTTGTGTTGCCACAGCAACCACCTCCTTCTCACATCTAAAGACTAGCAACCATGGGTTCAGTTGATGTTTCTTAGGGTTTTAGCTCTGGGACTGTCAGTTGCTGATCCTTACAATATAGTATTGCACCAGACTAGAAGTGGCAGTAAATGTAGCAGTTACAGATGAAGGGAAATGGGCACGGGGATAGGGGGGCAAGATAGGAAAAGAGTGATTCCTTTCCCCACCCCACGTAGCGGTGGGGCTCGCGAGACTGAAAGGGTGGAGACTGCAGAGGCAGCACAAGCCTCCAGAGGCCAGATGCAGAGCCTCTGTGGGCTAAATTCGGCCTGCAGGCTGGAAGTTCTGCATTCCTGCTTTATAGGGAGAGTGCCTCTGTGGTACAGTTTGCTAAGGGCCAGATGGAAAATCGCTAAGGAGAGTCACAAACTGTATGAATGTTCTGAAATTAATGAAGAAGAGTATTATCACATATACCCAGGGGATGGGTGGGAAGCAAAATCTAAAATATTTGCTGTCAGAAGTTCAAATTATTATTATTAATAATAAAAAGGAGAAATGTTTGCATAGGATTATGCTGACATTTGGGGGACAAACTAAGAGTTGGGATAATCAGAAAGTCATACAATGCAGAGCATTACTGGACACTTTGCCTACACCATGGCATTTTTCATCTCCATGGCTGAATGGAGATATGGGGATATTCTGTAGAACACGAATATGTGTAGAAGCTTGTCATGGAATTTTAAGGCACAATGATACTAGAAGACTTGACCTAAATTACAAGGAATAGTAAAAACCTAAAGTAGTTTGGCCTGCCAGAGATGCTGCACTGTGCTAAGCTAGACATGAATAAAAGAAGTAGGAAAGGAATCAAATGGCCGAGTGAATTTAAAAAGGGGAGAGGGAAGAGTACGAAGTGATTTATACATTCATTGTGGTGTAAATCCATCCTCTCAATCACAGCCCTCTAAAACCCTTAAAATGACATGATTTTGCATAAAATTCTAATTTATTAAGGGTGCAATCCTATGCACGATTGGACAGAAAGAAGTCTCGCAGCTCACAGCATTCCCCAGCTAGCAGTGCATAGGATTGCGCCTTAAAATAATTACTCATGTTGGAAGTCAATACAGTTTCTCAGTTTTTTTCAAACAGAAGGGAGTCATTGTTCAGACAGGTCAGAAAAGACAATAAGAATAATCAGCATTTATCTAGCATTTTCCCCCTAGTGTCCAAAAGTCTTCACATACTTTGTCTCAGTAATCCCTCACCCTGTTATTTTATAACCTCTAGCCCTCAGGGCCATTTATGAAGCAAGTAAACAGATGACAGAAACATCCTAAAAAAAGAAAGATTAGATGAAGGACATTTTGTTGGGAGCAGAGAAATCAAATGTCAGGTTCCCCTCTAGAGATTTGGGGCATAATCCTATGCATGGATGGCTATGGAAGGTTGGGAATTTCCTCTGTCTGCAAAGCATTGTGCCCTTAGCAACAGTTCCCCCTGTCAAGTCATAAACTCCTCGCCAAATGTCCACAGGTGAAGCACTAGGGTTGCCCATCGTGGGGAAATCCGGCCCTTTTGGGGCCCGGTAGATCTCCAAGAGCTCCCTCTCAGACTCCTCCTATACCTGAGAGGTTCCTCCTGTCCCGCTGCCGCCGCCGCCACCACCACAGTACCTGGAACAGGAGTAGGAGAGGGGAGAAGTGATCTCCCCACTCCTCCTACTGTTCCTGTTGTCGTGGCGACAGTAGCACCAGGGCGACAATCAGGGCAGGAGGCTGCATGAGAGGCTCCCCTCCCACTCCTGCCTTTGCTGTTGCGCCGCCAGAAAATCCGCCAGCTGGCCCCACTCGTTGAGGGCCGAGTAGAGCGAGCTGACGGATGTCAGACCTGAGTACGGGGCGGGGGGGGTGTGGGTGTGTGTTCAAGCCAACCAAGGTCACCAATCTCCACTCCTCAAATGGATTCCTCTGACATCCCTATGAAGCACACATCTGAAAGGAAGTTTTCAAATATAGCTGCTCAAGCATTCAGTTAACACAGTTCCTTACTGGTACCAGAATTACAGTCAGAATAACTGTCATAGGAAGAAGACCATGAATGCTGTACCACCTTAAGAGACGAATGGCTTTATTTTGACACGAATTTTGAGGCTGTTTCCACAACACGCTAATCCAGTGGGTTGTTGCTGAACCATGAGTTGTTTGTTGAGCCATGAGTTAGTGCATTGTCTGAACCCAGGACATTTTCCACAGGGTGGCTTGTTAACCATGCAGTTTGGCTTGTTAACTACCCTGAACAACCCAACAACAAACCATGGGTTTTCAGGTAGCTTTTTGAGAAAAATAAGCCTCGCTGCGTGGTTATCAAGCCACCCTTCAGAAAACGTCTTCAGACAACATGCTAATTAATCCACAGTTAAACAACAACCCACACTCAGCGTATTGTGAGAACAGCCCCAGAGAGAGAGGGGGACGATGACTATCAGATGCATTAAGTACACTGACAAGATGGTAGGCATACCAAAACATGATCTGGATGATCAAGAACGTGCTGTGTCTCGCCCGCCTCCTCCTTCTCCCACACAGCTTCAGTTTTAGTTTAGCAGAAATCACAAGCCCACTTTATGTGTGAATTAGATGAAGGGAACTCCACACCATGAAAGAGAAGCAAGGATGACGCTGTGTGGATTTACCAGCCTTGCCTTCAATAGCCATGCCTTGAGCATGGACATCCAGGCAGGGGAAGCCTGCACACTTAGATCTCTATGCCAGGGCAGAAGGTAGATCTGGATTGATTGGTAGATCTCTGGGCAATTTGCAGTAGAACAGCAAGGATTTCAGACTTCTCACACATGCCCTAAATTATACTGCTGAAACTGAGAAAGCTTGGAGGTGGGGGATGTGACCAGGAGTGGGCTTTTGGCAGAAGGACTGTGTGCTCCATTTCATTCTGTTACTCAAAACTAATATCTGTCTGAGAATTCTTTAATCCTAAGTATCTGTCTTTTGCACCAGAGTCCAGTTGGTGCATCCTGGTGTTCTAGTAAAACACAGGTAGATCCTGCAAGACCAAAGTCTGACCACACCTGCTCTATGCAAACTGGAACCCTCAGCAATGTGTAATGTCAGGAGTGGAGAAGTGGTGCGGTCCCATTGCCTATATTCATGTGAAGCACCCTTCATGCAATTAATACTTGAAGGACACTGCTGTTTGCCTCCAAACCGGGGACTGAAATCACTTCAAACCCATGGTTTCAATCCTTGGTTTGGAGGCAAACTAGGGTTGTACAAACTGCAGCTTGCCCCATTTGGATGCAAAGGAAATTATGTTTTGTTCAAGTCAAGGGAAACAGGGCATGTATCATGTTCCTGATGCACAAAAACCAGACTACAACTCCCATAATCCCTGACCATTGGCCCTGCTGGCTGGGGCTTATGGGAGTTGTAGTCCAAAACATCTGGGAGGAAAAACTGGATTACACACCCCTGCTCCAAACCATGCTTGGGAAGACTGGGAATGCTGCATCTGAACCCTGCTACTGCCTTACCCCCTAAACCATAGCCACAGAGGTATATCATGCAAATAGCTTACCGTAAGTTCTGATTTGGTTGTCAAATATTTATACATGACGTAGAGTGAGAGAAGTTGTGTAGACACTTCATCAAAAAATTCCTGTATCATGATCTCAGAGACTACAGCCATAGCATCTAGCAATCAAACAAACAAACCTGTAAATACTCTACTCATTGCTGGCATTAAAAACACCCACCCACCCACACCTGAAGACACATTTATTCCAGTCTGCATTTGGTTTTTGGTTTTTTTTAAAAAAACATTTGCTGCTGCATGTGTAATTGTAATTGTCATGTCTTTATAATATTGTAAGCAGACTTGTGAGGGCAATGCACTCTGAAAGTCAGGTTAAAGATCTTTTACATAAAGAAATCAACAAACCAAAATACTTTGGGAAGTTTCTTTTTGATATCAAAGAACTCACAAATACCAGCCCTAATGATCATAGAATCATAGAATAGTAGAGTTGGAAAGGGCCTATAAGGCCATCGAGTTCAACTCCTTGCTCAATGCAGGAATCCACCTTAAAGCATCCCTGGCTGATGGCTGTCCAGCTGCACCTTGAATGCGTCTAATGTGGGAGAGCCCACAACCTCCCTAGGTCATTGGTTCCATTGTCGTACTGCTCTAACAGTCAGGAAGTTTTTCCTGATGTCCAACCGGAATCTGGCTTCCTGTAACTTGAGCCCAGTATTCCGTGTCCTGCACTCTGGAATGACGTCATTTGTTGAAACACTCTGGGCAATTTTCTTGCATTAACAAACTCACCCCACTTGGCACCTGCCTGCATTTCTCCCCACCCCTTTACGTTTGGGGCTCTTGATTGCCTGCCAGTGGAATCATGGGAAATCAGGTGAACAGGAGGAAGCACAAAGAGGGCCATGTCATCCAGAGGTGCACGATGTCTAGCAGATATTTTGTTTCATACCTTCATAATTCTCGTCCTTTATAAAAGAATCCAATAATATATTGAAGGTAAAATTATCAGGGAATATTCCATATTGTACCTGAAGAAAAAAGGAGCAAAAAGCACAAAAATATGCAAACATGTTTAGTATTGCATATAATTTAGGGTTACTATTAGAACATGTAATACAGTGGGGCAGGACTAAGGACATGTCTACATAAGTATGACTTCCAGTTCTTCTGATCGAAACCGGAGCATGAGAAATAATATCCTTTGGGCCATGTGGAGTGACACTTGCCTGTGGCAAGCGACTATTGCCACATGTTGGCCAGGCAAGTAGGAAACTGCAGTTGTACATAACATTCCTTCTATATGTGGCTGCCTATGTGCTTGTGCTGCCACAGCTATCCAGTAGCTTAAAACTGGGACCGGTAGCCTACATTTTTGGGAGCTTCAAGAAAAACAGAACAACGCTACGCTCACTGACTTGCAGCTCCTTCCATCTCACTTCCCTTAAGGCAGTCCTTTAAAAGTCAAGGAGAGAGACAGAAGTATTCATGCACAGCAACCATAGTGTTGCCACAGCTTTCCGCCACTATCATTCATAGACAGAGGCTAGTGCATAAAAACAGCCAACTGTACGCAAGCACACAGCCACACTCGCCCCTATCAACCACACACCATTCTGCTCCCAACATTTTGTGTAGGATCCAGCATTCTTCAACTCTTACTTTGCATTAATAACGTGCAATGAGATTTCACGGGGATATGTTTCCGAATGTGCAGTGTGTAATTGACTTCTTATACTCTAAGCCGGGGGAGGGGGGGCTGAGATTGTTCAGAAATGCATGCTTTTCATTGTGTTTCCTGCCAAGCTGTGAATCTTGGGGAAAGAAGGGTATGTTCCAGCATAATTTCCCCCAAGCCATTAAGTCTTTTAGCAGCCATTTCCTTTGACTGTGCACTGACATCAAAATGTCTTTGTTATCACTACAGGAGACACGCTCCACCTCCAACTCAAAATCCAAGCTAAAATGACAAATAAACACAACCAGTAAGTATTGCAAGGATCATGTATATCTGTGCATGCAAAAATAGGAACCACGGGCTTCTATTGCTCACTCCTGTTGAAAGCAGTTCCACGCGAGGTACAAACCATCTTATTGAAACTGTCTACAGTGCTTAGAGTGGTTTGTGCAATACCATACTCTTAATGAATATGTTAAGTGATTTATTAAACAAATAACAATAAACAAACAATGGGCACAATCCAGGCAAAGTTGAACACTGTTACATCCTATTGATTTCAGCAGGGAAGAAATAAGCAAGCATTTAACATCCCACCCTGAACTCCATGGGACTTCTTTAACTTTGGCTGGATCATCCCCAACATCGAATGGGAATGGAAGAGCTACAGAAAGTGTATTTCAAACTCCACACTATCATCCTAAACAAAGAATGTAATCTGTGAACAGGACACACATTCCCATCAAGGTGTCTGGTTTAGCTAATTATGTGCTTTATGGAAAGCTATTCTAACAATATCTGAAAAGTGTCTTGTTAAAACATCACCTTATTTTGCAAAGTGTACAAAGCTTTATCCTGTGCCCCAAACTTAAGGCATTGCCTAATCCAGCTGTGGATGCTCCAGTCTCTCAAGTAAAAACAATTAGAGCTGTGACGGAACCTAAGTGATGAGATAAACATAAAGAATTAAAGAGGCCAACATATATGCAGACCCTTCAATATATGTACATTAATCAAACACAAGCAGAATAAAAGGTCACAATACAGAATTTCTTTGAAGTTACATTTGCACTAACTTATAAAGGGAGAATTTACTCCCATTTTCTCATTTCTACAAATGTAAACCGTTGCCTCTGGCATAATTGTTTGGGTCCAGTACCACCAATGTTAAAAACCTTTGACGTTTCTTTGCTCTCCATGAGAGGTTTATCTGGGTGTTTCATTCTGGATTTAAATGTCTAACTGTGGCTGGATCAAACCCCTAATTTTATCTGAATTGGTTAGGAGCACTTGACACATTGCAATGCAACAAACCTGGGTTTGTCACCAAATCAACACTCAATTGGGAGTCTCAGTCAGTCCCAACTCTCCAGTAAATTACTTGTAAGATACATGCAAGTCAAAACAACTGTTTGTAACATTCAAAGTTTATATTTTAGGTATACATTTTTTAAAAATCTAAGGTGTTCACCCAAAGAATTGTAAGGCGTAAGGATTGCATCAGAAGTAGTAGCAGGTCTCTAGTTTAACATGTGAAACATATGTTAACCAGTTTAATATATGAACCAGATTTTTAAGGGTGTTATGAAAACACCCTTAAAAACAAATTCAACTACAAGAAAACAAAAACAGTTAAAAGACACTATTAAACACTATGTTAAAGTAACAATATCAATATGGAAACAATTCAAAAAGCAGTAAAAAGGAGCAGCAGATGATCAATTGCGGTTATTTACAAGCCAGAGAAAGCCTGGGTTAAGGAGCATGTTTGAAAGATGCCACATTTTCTGCCTCCCGAACTGCATGGGGGACGGGTTTTCCAGAGGGTGAGCACCGCTGCCAAGAAGTCACGGTTATTACCAAAAAAGCCTCTCCCACATGGGCATTACCAACACTGTAGTGGCAAGCAAGCACTGCTCAAACTGGAGGGGAAGTTTTTATTATTATTATTATTATTATTATTTATTTATATAGCACCATCAATGTACATGGTGCTGTACAGAGTAAAACAGTAAATAGCAAGACTCTGCCGCATAGGCTTACAATCTAATAATTTATTTTATTTATTCATTAAATTTATATACCGCCCCATAGCCAAAGCTCTCTGGGCAGTTTACAAAGATTAAAAAGATTGGATTAAAAAGACTGAACATTAAAGATCAATATACGAAATTTAAAAACATAAAAAAGTTAACATTTTAAACAAATTTTAAACACTCAGCCAGGCCAAAGCTTAGCATATGCTGTTGAATGCCTGGGAGAAAAGGAAAGTCTTAACTTGGCACCGAATAGATAACAATGTTGGCGCCAGGTGGGCCTCATTGGCAAGGTCGTTCCACAATTGTGGGGCCACCACAGAAAAGGCCCTCTCCCTTGTTGCCATCCTCCGAGCTTCCCTTGGAGTAGGCACCCAGAAGAGGGCCTTAGATGTTGAGCATGGTGTATGGGTAGATTCATGTTGGAAGAGGCGTTCCGTCAAGTATTGTGGTCCCAAGCTGTGTAAAGCTTCATAGGTTAAAACCAGCACCTTGAATCGGGCTTGAAAACGTACAGGCAGCCAATGGAAGCGGGCCAGAGTCGGTCTTATATGTTCTTCTGGTCCCTGTTATCAATCTGGCTGCTGCATTTTGCACAAGCTGCAGCTTCTGAATGGACTTTAAAGGCAGCCCCATGTAGAGTGCACTGCAGTAATCTAACTTGGAGGTTATCAGAGCCTACACAACTGAGGATGTGGACAAGACGCTTGCATCTGTCCAACCCACTGATGCAAGACAACCCACAGACGGACAAAGGATAAAACCTCCCAGGATAAAATCTGGTAAACCAAAGTTATAGCTTAGAGAAAGTCACCATACATCGGCAAAACAGCTCCAAAAGGACAACACCCCCAAGGGAAGTGTTGAAACACCACAAGGTTTTCGGGCTAGACAACTCCTTTAGGGTGAATACCAGTGGTTTGCAAAGTAGGATTTAGAAAAGGAAATGTTGGTTTAGGATGCAGAAAAACATACCATTATCTTAAGTTCACCAACTTTTTCTCGTAAACTCTCAGGCCCTTATAATATTTCTAAAGGACTTTTATGTTACAATTCATACCTAATCCTGGGCTAGAAAATGCGGGATCAAATATTTAAAGTGTGATTTTATTTGTTTCTGTGTGCAGAAGCGCCACAACATTTTCTGGGGCGGGGGTGGTGGTGGGAATAATGGCATAAAAGAATTCTATTGTGTTTAATAGTAGGAAGAAACTTTTAAGGGGGGGGGAGAGGAGGAAATCCCTTAACATCTGCCTTGATCTTTGAGCCACAGACTGAAGCTCCTCAGATATACGCAAGCTCTAAACAACAAGGGCTGGGGAGGATTACATCTGAACCACAGCAAGCTCTAGCCCATACCCCCTTTCTGAGGAGCATCAGGATGAATGAACAGTACTAATGCGCAGATGCCGGCCGCCTGGAGCCAAACTGCAGCACCATTTAGTGGCAGGATTGGTTCTTCCATCTGAATGAGCATGCTTTCCAGAACATTTATCAGACCATTATAGCCACCAACCCTTTTCACTTCCCTCTAGTGAATTTCTGAGAATTGTCCCTTATGGCTAAAGGCTATACAGATTACCAGGGGGAGGAGGGAGGTTGTTTCAGTCTATAGCCTTGGTAGATATCCAGCTGCCAAGTACAGAGGCTTTTATATGAAAGCTCAGCAAAAGGGAATAGATATACCACATCTATAAAATTAATCTTACAATTTAAAAAGGCACACTTTCAGTAGCAAGCTATGGATGGTCATTTGGTTGATTGCTTCCCACACTTCTCACTTCAACTCTGGTATTAACAACAGAAAGATCATATATTTGCTTTCATTAGGGTCCGGCCTCAAAAACTGCTTGCAGGAAGCATCAATTACAGGCAATCAGATTGAATCATATCTTGATAAACCAATTGTTTAATTGGCAAAGACTGGCTCACCAGCCATAAGAGAAGTCAGAGAGTCTAAGATTTGTATCTATGAAGCATCTTGTATGGGGCACCTTGTATATTTTCTCAGTCTCCAATTCCAGGCTGGCATGCACATGGGTTGTTAGGGAGAGGGTACAGCTCAGAAGCACAGGTAGCTGAGCTGTAGGGCTAGATGCAAGAACAGAGTGAATACAAGACCCGGTGTCCCTGGTGGAAAGGGACTTACAGAGGCCATGTAGTATTACAGAGGTGTGAGTTCCAGCTGGGCTGGAATGCCTCTTGCTGCCCCTAGGCTTGGTTGGATGGTAGAGGAGGGTCATCATGGCCTTCAGGTTGTACTGGGGAGAAGTCAACTAAATCAGAGGACAGAGGCAGGGTGACCTGCTCAGGAACAAAGTGGGAAGGCTTTGCTGTCCCCAGGGACTTTTCCACCTCTTCTTCCGTGGAAGCATCTAGCAGGGTAACCTCACTGCTGACTGCTAGATGCTTCCATGGAGGTACAGGAATCCAGTTATCTTTGAATCTTCAGAGGCCTCCTCTGGGAGGCAGATGGTGGTGGGGAGAGTGGCTTGGAGTCCTGGGCCGGGACATTAAGAAAACAAAAGAGCCAGTGCAGGAAAAGTGGCTGTTTTGTTTACCACATCCAAACCTAGGCCCACATATCCACTTACAAGTTACGCAGCTATCAGATTTGCCAGTGTTATACCGATGTTTCTTGCAGAAAAGATTGAGAGATGGGCAGTCAGCAGGGGTGGCCCTCCCATAAAGTGGGGTGAATCCCCTGCCTCAGGTGAGAGAGCAGGAGGAGTGGCAAAATGGTCCACTTCCCCCACCCCTACCATGAAGGTCCACCACTGCCGCCTCCTTCCAACGGGTGCTCCGGAACCCCACCACCACCACCACCAGCTGCTTTCCCATCGTGGCATTTGCCACATTGGGAGATCAAGGCTGGTGGGGCTCTCCAGAGCAGCTAGCTAATGCTCTGGAGAGCCCCGCAAGTCCCTCACTCTTGCTGTGGAAAATACCGCAGCAAGAGCAGCCAAGGGGGCTGTTTGGAGCAACCTCCCTCCTTCTGTTTTGCGCCAAGTGAAACAGGATGGGACAGCTGCTCTCTGGCTCATGCTGAGAATGCTCTCATCATGAGCCAGTGGGCAGGTGGGCTTTCTGGAGAACTGTGTCAGCCGAGGATGTGGCTGGCATAGCTCTTCAGAGAGCCGGCCAAGCCGAAATGCCTGGCTCCGAGGAAGGCATCCCATTTGTGGTAAACCTGGGGCCAAGCAGGCAATGTTGCCAGCCTAGCACCTTCGGTAGATTCCCACATAAACATTCCAAAACACACTAACATTAGAAGTTCACTGCTTGCTACAAGAAATGTGGGGTGGAAAATTCTCCACTGACAGATTCCATTTCTAAAAATGCATTGTTAATAAAATTGATCAATAACATAAAGAATGGACACATTGCTGGTCAAACTGGCCAGTTCCAAAGTTGTAATTAACTTTTCCTAGTTAACTGTATCCCACTTCTCATGTTCCATCCCACAAAGTTATAGTCAACGCATGGAGGGGGACTGGTGTAGCTGGCCCACCCCACAACCTCTGTGCATCTGTTTGTCCTGCTCCTGGTCTTGACAGCAGAAAGTGAGAGCCAGTATGGTGTAGGGATTAGAATGTTGGCCCCAGGTTCAAATCCCTACTCTGCCATGAAGCCGCCTGGATGACACTGGGATAGTCACTAGCTCTCAGGCTAACTTATTTCACAGAGTTTAGTTGAGGATAAATGGGAAAAGGATGCTCATGCATGCGGTCTTCAGTTTCTGGGAGGAAAGACGGGATGTAAGTGTAATGAATATCGAAAACACCTCCGTGTATAGAAATATAAGCATGTAGGCTCTGTATGCATGGTTGGGAACTCTGGCATTTAAATAATGGAAGAGACGTGCCTGTTATTGAGTTGTCATGTCTAAAGTTATTTACAAGCACTCTAATAAAAATAATTTTGAAGCATAGCCTTGAATTCCTTTAAATAGAACGTTTAAACAACACTAAAGCTGCAATCCTATGAACGCCTGCTTGGGAGAAAGTCCTATTTTACTCAATTGAACTTATGTCTGAGTAAACATGCATAGGACTGTAGACTACAGCTCCAAACCTATACTCATTTACTGAGAAGTAAGTTCCATTGAAATCAATGGGTCTTACTTATGAGTAGAGATGTATAGGACTGCACTATAAGGGTACATTGTGTCCCCTCCCCCTGCACCTACCCCCTGATCCCCTATTTCAGTTCAAAACTTCTTCGGCTTTTAGAAAAGCTCTTGAGATATTTATACAGCATGTAAAATTAACCTGGCGTCCTATGGGAGATTTCTTTACTAAATATAAATTATATAAAAATGCTAAATGAGATCCCGCTTGATTTAAATGCTATTTTTTGTAGGAAAACTGGTTATGCAGGTAACATACATCACTGCTTGCCACCACCTCCCCTGTCATGAGGATGCCACACATTCTCTTGGAAAAAACGACTGAAACTATTTGTCAGTAGTGTAAGCACAGCAAAGCTGTTAACGTAGATAGAGATTAGAGCAGCGTTTCTCAACCTGTGGGTCGCGACCCCTTTGGGTGTCGAACGAACCTTTCACAGGGGTCGCCTAAGACCATCGGAAAACACATATATAATATTTCACAATATATAATTACATATTGTTTTTGTGATTAATCACTATGCTTTCATTATGTTCAATTTGTAACAATGAAAATACATCCTGCATATCAGATATTTACATTACGATTCATAACAGTAGCAAAATTACAGTTATGAAGTAGCAACGAAAATAATTTTATGGTTGGGGGGTCACCACAACATGTGGAACTGTATTAAAGGGTCGCGGCATTAGGAAGGTTGAGAACCACTGGATTAGAGACTATTGTATGGTACTGCAATTAAAATACTAGGATGTATTTATTGCTAAGAAAAAAGAGATCAGATGGGATGTTCACCTGCAACAGGAACCAGAAAACTGAAAACCCTTAGGAAATGAATAATGCCTTTTGCTGAAAATAAAAATCACTATTTGCAAGGGATATTTGCTCCCCTTAGGACTAGAACCTGTCACAATCATACATGGTTGTGGGAAGAATGGGCTGGGGAAAATGCCAGTCTGGGCCAGGTAAGACATGAATGATGTCATGTCTAGAGTAAAGGAACTTCTGCCTAGCAACAGGATTAACATTACAAAAGGGATGGGGGTAGGTTTCTAAGAAAGAAAGGGATACATTTAGAATCCACAACACATTTTCTAACAAGGACTGGCCTGGGATAGACAAATCTGACTGTTTTACTTTCTATAACATTTGCATTTTTGAAACACAAGTTCACTCCATCCCGTTTTCACATCAGTTTGTGATTTGTTTTTAAAAGTCTTCAGGAAATTTCATATGCAGTTTCCCCAATGCACACAAATATATACACAATTTTGGACGGGGGAACAGCATCACGACACTCAGAGAAGAGCAAAAACCAGAAGGATAACTGCTTGAAATGTGATTTGGGCCAGTTCATCTTAAAATACAAAAGAAACAAATTTCGCCCCATCCATTACCTGGGGAAAGGGTGTGACAGGCCCCTTGCTAGGTTGTGGCAGATAGAACCGCATAAAGAAATTAAACACACTTGAACATCAATAGATAAGCTTATAACAGGAAGTGGGGGAGGGGAAGAGTTGGGAAATTCCTAAATATGAGCTAGTTGGGCTATGTTCATCATGCCACTCAGGTTTCATCTACCTCCCAGGTGCCACTTTGAGGGCCAAAACAGAAATTACTTTAAATCCATATCTATTTTTTCATTTTAGAGTAGGCACTGGGGGCGGCACAGCAGGGTAAAATTCAAACTCTAAGAGATTAGAGAGGAACAGCCTGAAACACAGAATGTCTCCCTGAATTCTCAGCTCTGACTGCACAACATCAAGAAACTCCAGATGGATTCAGAGAAAAAGTCACAGTACGGAGCGAGATGGTGGCAGACATCACCAAAGGCATGATCATTCACATGATGTGTGACACGTCACTGTCAAATAGTAGTATTATAGAATTCAAAGCAATTCTAGGCCATCTCAACTCTTGGCACTGACAGGCCAGGTTGTCTGAATCAACATGGGGCTGTTTCGAACTCAAGTGACTGGAGGATTAGGATGACCAACTCTCTCATAAACTGGTTCCATATACAGTAATAAATGTCTGCATAAGTAAACAACACAGGCTGTCCCTGTGGCGAAACCCAATTTGTGTACCCCAGGACGTTGCACCCAGATTACTATAACTGGCAATGCCTGTGCAAGGATGTGCAAACCTCCCAAAGGACCCAATACTCCATTCAAAGAGGGTCTGGTTCCTTTCTGTCCTTTGAAAGAGATGTTTCATTTTATCCTCTTTGACCTAGATGAAATTTTTAAAATGCCACAGCAGGTACTCTAAATAAATAAATAAGAAAAATAGAGGTCAACTGCATGAGTGTTAGCATCTCTCCCCACACTCTCAGAAACCTCTAACAGGATATAATTAGGCTGTGCAATATGTTCAGGGACCAGAGAAAGACAAGAGGAAGGAAAAGGCACAAATTACTAATTACTGTTGCTGCACAAACCTTATTGAAAGGAATAGGGTGGCTGTGTGAAGAAGCGCTTGGTGGATGGCAGGCTAAGACTGCAGGAAACGAACAATGACAAGCCAAAGGATAAACACTGAATTAAATGAAGAGGCAGCCTCTGGCATTTCTTATGTACAGAATGGAAAGACCAGGAGGTTTCCCTGCGGTTTTCTGCTATCTATACTCCTCCAGCTTCCCAGAGATTCTAATCCCATTTTTTGCAAACAGAAAGACAATTCTGGTGCAGCGCTGTGCTTATATTCTTTAATATTAATGCACAGCAAGTCAATACGGCAGATCCATGTTATCTGATCTGGAAAGTGCATAAAGCTTTCTACTATTCTATTCAAAATGAAAATATTACTGGACTACATATGCTAAGCATGATTACTTAGAAGCAAATTTTGCTGATGTCTGTGAGACTTGTTTCCAGGTAGACCCATTCTTTTCAATTTTGCATGGAGAGTGTGGTTGTTTCTTCTTTTTCTTTTTTAAACATAAGGTTTTTAAAAGTTTTGTGAAGTGCCACCATGTGGAGAATTCCTGTCCTGACATGCTCATATACAACTATTCATACAGTAAACCTCAGGTAAGCAGAAAGCACTGAAACTATATAAACACTGATCCAAGGAATACATGTGTATAAACACGGATTTTACGGATGCAACCACTGACTTAAGTTCATGCAGGCAGGCAGAGGTCTGCAGACAAAGAGAAGACTCACATCTTTATCTAACTTAAAAAGAAAAGGGGGGAAACAGGAGAAGTCAAAGAAAACTGGAATTAACAGGGCTTGGTGCACAATTTACAGCAGTCCGTTGCTGAACCACTTTATTTCTAAGTTCTCAAACACTGACTGAATTTCCCTAAGTCAAAGTGACACTTTCTGAATCCATCAGTTTTCTAAGAGCCACATTACAGACTAACAGCATGCTTGGCAAGTGTACACTGTACATGTAGCATAGTCAGCCATGTCTGAAGCAGCGCAAAGTGTCTATTTCACCATGTTGGATGAATACCAGGGAGCTGTGTCCAATTGCAGCTCAGGGAGAAATAAACTGATGGATCCACTTTAAATGCAAATAGTAAACATGGAATGCACACACGCCACAAATCTGTACATGCTCATTTACTTTTACAAAACAGATTTTTGTTCCTGTTTGCTTCAGATTCTAAAACGATTTGAGAAGAAACTAGAAAGGAAATAAATACTCCAATTCCTGATAACGGTTTCAAACTGCCAGGAATAAGCTGATCTCTTGGAACGAGTCCAAACCCACTTCACTTTCTAAATGCAAGTCATAGTTAAAGCTTTAGCTTGAAAATGCCGCGTTCTTTCTTCCCAAGCATATTTTTAGGTACAAAGCTTAATGATCAAATAGATTCTAGGCAGGCTTAGCTTAGAGGGCTTGGGAGGACGTCACCAAGAAATCTCCTTTGTCTACCATTTCAAGCTGCAACCAGTAGGAGAAAGCCCAGGGGCACCGATCATGCCTCACTGTCAAAGAAAACTGCCCCACAAAACCCTTTGCTCCGTGAAAGTTCCTTTTTAATCATGCATGAGTAAAAGAAGCTTTCCTTTTATCTCTTTGCCTATGTCAACGTTGCATCCATTTGTATGTATGCATGCACATTCCCCGGACTTCTTTTCAAGCCCTTGTACAACTCCATCCAACACAAAGTTTGGAGGAGGAGGAGGAGGAGGAGGAGGAGGAGGAGGAGGAGGAGGAGGAGGAGGAGGAAAGAAGAAGAAGAAGAAGAAGAAGAAGAAGAAGAAGAAGAAGAAGAAGAAGAAGAAGAAGAAGAAGAAGAAGACGCGACGTCCACATTTTAACTTGATAACTCTATGCCCCAAGGAGAAAGAGAGGGAAATTTTTTTGTGGGGTTGTAAAAAATTTAAAATTTCCAAAGGTGTTAAGGGAAACACTCCTCCCTGCAATGCGTCATGAATCTAATTAACAACTATGACAACAGGGGCCAGTTTGGGGAAAAGAAAAACTTTTTACATAGCTATTGAAATCAAGGGGGAGGACAGAATTTCAAACCAAGTTATATTCTCTTTTAAAAGGGGAAATTGGCCATTCATTTACATTTTTCAGTCAAGAAACGATGAAAATGTAATCATTATTCAACTGCTGTTTGAAAAAGAGGGGATTAGACATGCTGATTTTTTGGTCCAAGAATTTAAAGTCAGAAATTTCAGTTTAATTGTTATGTTATAGCCACGATCATGACATCAGACAGTGTTTTTTTTAAAAAAAAGATCTAACTTCCTGAGTATGTAGAAGAAATCTACTTCAGAATTGTTTTATTTACTCTCTTGATAAAAATCTTGTATTGCATAAGGATTAAATCCAACAAACAGTGCGTTAGCAGATGTTGGTTTGTGCAACTGAATTTTCCTCTCCCCCCTCATCGCATCCCTAATCTGCTTTGGAGGATCCCCAAACTTGCAAAACAAGTTTGGGGGCACGCAGAGGGCTGCAAGAGGGAAGTGCTACAAGTAGGACCCACTGGCATGCAGGCAACATTGGATACTGACCCTAGTCTCTATTTTTTATATATTTGCAAAGCATTGTGGGATACTTTTGAAGACAAATCATCATGTACCCACTGTTACATTTTTAATAAAATTAGGCTTATTACACATATAGTTTAAACAAGAGCTTCAGTGCACATAAAAAGCGCAAATGTCCCTAAGAAAAAAGTACGAAATCCACCATTGGGCAACAACATTAATAGGACCAACCAAAAGGCAACAAAACTGTGAGAAACCTTTCAAGTCTACCAGAAATCTTGATCAGTCCGAACAGGTTTGGAGAGGGTATTTGGGGGGGAGGGTAGATGTTGTGGCCATGGGGTCTGCATTTAGACTCAATCTCAAGATGGAAATTGCAGAATGAATGCATTAACTTTTGCTAAGTGCTGCTGGTATCAGATTACACTTAGGATTCTGGGACAAAGAAGAAATAGCTAACCCTCATTTTGAAAATGGCTGTTATCTTGATCCAGTGGAGGCTGGTGGCTCCAATGTTACTGGGGCAGTGTATCCACTCCAGTTTCAGTCAGAACCTGTCAGAACTCTAAAGGAGATCCACACTTAGAATCATCAAATAGTAGAGTTGGAAGGGGCCTATAAGGCCATCAAGTCCAACCCCTTGCTCAATGCAGGAATCCACTTAAAGCATCCCTAACATATGGCTGTCCAGCTGCCTCTTGAATGACTCTAGTGTGGCAGACCCCACAACCTCCCTAGGTAATGCGTTCCATTGTCGTACTGCTGTAACAGTCAGGAAGTTTTTCCTGTTGTCCAGCCAGAATCTGGCTTCCTGTAACTTGAGTCCATTATTCTGTGTCCTGCACTCTGGGATGATTGAGAAGAGATCCTGGCCCTCCTCTGTGTGACAACCTTTCAAGTATTTGAAGAGTGCTATCATGTCTCCCCTCAGCCTTCTCTTCTCAAGGCTAAACATGCCAGTTCTTTCCATCTGTCTTCATAGGGCTTTGTTTTCCAGACCCCTGATCATCCTTGTTGCCCTCCTCTGAACCCCCTCCAGCTTGTCTGCATCCTTCTTAAAATGTGGTGCCCAGAACTGGACACAATATTCAAGATGAGGCCTAACCAGTGCCAATAGCTCTTTGGATAGCTCTTTAGAGTTCTGACTGGTTCTGACTGAAACCCGGAGTGGATTCACCGGTCCACTGACTTTGGAGACAGCAGCTTCCAGTGCCTTGATCTGTCTCTAGCCTTGAGCAAAACATACTACCGTATTTCTTTGATTCTAAGACGCACTTTTTTCCCTAAATAAACAGCTCTAAAAATGGAGTGCGTCTTAGAATCGAAGCAATACGGTAAGAGGAAAAGAGGAAGCTCCTGCAGCAGCCTCAAGCCATGCGAGCGAGGAGGAGGGTAAGCGCCTGGTTTTTTGTTAGTCAAATTTATTCGTAAGTCCCATCGATTTCCATGAGACTTACTCGCGTGTCGTCGTCCCCTGGTGCACAGACAAGTAAAGAGCGGGACTGGAGAGTTAAGCATTTTAGCTCCTTAATCACGTCTTCTCCTCTCTCTCCCCGCCCGAAAATATTGTTTACTCTTTGTTTCAACGCCCCCCTTCTTCCCGCGCAAACAGCGGTTTCTTCTCTCACAGAGGGAAAAAAGAAAAGGACACAACCATTAGAAGAAAGCGCGGAGGGGGGGAGGAGGTTGGCTCGGCGGTGAGGGAAGTATTTCTTCGATTCCAAGATGCCCTTTTTTCCCAAATAAACATCTCTAAAAATGGGGTGCGTCTTAGAATTGATGGCGTCTTAGAATCGAAGAAATACGGTAGTTCCTCCTTAGGCAGACAGTAGAGTTCTGGTTTTTTGTTTGTTTGTTTGTTTAAGAAAAGACCAAATACAGATTATTATTTTTTTAAACCCTCACAGGACAGAAGACAGGAAAGAAAAAGAGATCAATGTTTCTCTTTTGTTGCTGTCAGTGTTCAGGGATGTATACCTAATGAAATAACATTTTAAAACTAGTTTCCCTGGGGCTGTTCTCCCATACTGTCTCCCTCCCATTCTCTCTCTGCTTGTGGAGGAAAGCATCAGAATGTATAATACAAATAAAGAATTGGCACTATTTTCATCATTCAGCTAAAAAAACAAAATCTTGACAAGGAAATGCTTAAGAAACCAAACTGAGATCTATCCTGTTTTAAAAGAATCTACTGACAGTAAAGGAAAAAACTCAATACAGATTTCTCTCCCTTAAAAATACTTATGGGCTCATTCTGTTGAAAATGCCTGGATCTGAATACAAATTCCTTTAATAACCTAGTGTTAGAACACACACTACAATAGGCCCAGGAAAACACTAGAGAATGATGGAGTGAGCTGTTGCTATAGCAACCTGATAAGAGATTCTCTGGTGCTTTCCACAGTTCCAGCACAACCACAATACAGTCTAATTTACAGCGAGTTACTTGCTTGAATATTCTCCCTTGTTACTTGTGTCACATTTTTTAAAAAATTGAAGACATTTAAATTATTAAACTTCATACTTTGGAAACTATTTAAACACCAGCAATTGCATAATGCACCGAATAAAAAACTCATCATGCCTTTTCAGTTAAGCCTAAAGGTCAGGTTTGCTAGTCAGCCACATTTCTTCTCAAATGAAATAATATACAGCCTCAATAGCAAAGAGGATAGAATCAGGTCTTTCCCCCCCATTCTGCCCCTTGAGCCATTGTAGATTTCTGTAGTGTTCTTAACCAATTCCTAACAATAACAAAGAAACATTTTCTGCTGCAGCCTTCGACTCTGAGTGCGAGTTCATTGCACAATTAGAGGAGAAGACGTATCTGTTCAACAGCTGGAAGAAAACAAGTTCAAGACGACACCCTACTAACTAATCACATCCACATACTGAAAACACTTCATGCACTATAAAAAGTGCCCATCTAAAACGTTCAAAACCAGGCCTCAGAAAACTGCTCGCATTTTTTAACAGCATAAAAGCGTGACATGGCCAGCTGTTTCTGCAATTACGCAAAGGGCACAAAAAGAGTGAGGATGGGGTTACTAGAAACAGACTTTTCCTCTTGAAACAGTTCCTAAAAGGTAACATGGTGTATGTATGCAGAGAAAACAGGGCCTTTTTGAGGTGGATTGGAGTGCTATTTCCAAAATCCCACCTCCTTTGAATGAGAATGGACAGCTAAAGTGTTTTGAAACCCCAAGCCCCAAAATAACAAGAGTTATTGTTCATTACTAATACTATTACTCCTTCCATTACTTTTATGTCCCATTACTTTTGATATTTTGATTTCAAAAACCCCACACCAATTCTTGAGCTCAATTTTGTTATTTCCAGGTGGTATGACAATCAAATCTGTGCTGCTTACTTTGTGGTTAGGCACTATTTAAAACTGGAAGAGAGTATCAAGGCTTATGGCAACTTTTACGAAAAATTGGTGCTTGAATTTGCGTGTTTCCCTGAGCTCCCTCCCCCACCTCTTTTACCAGTTGTATTGCATCTATTTGATTGTCTCCATTTATAAATGAAATGAAAGTCTCCATTTATAAATAATTTTAAAATACTAACATCAATTCTTTGCTGTTGAACCTATAATTGGGAAGACATGGCTCTGCCATTAGTCCAAAATGTAGTCCACATTTTCATCTCATGCTACATTCTTTTAATTTAAACCCTAGTATTATGGCATCTTTTCCCATCCTCTGCCCCTCATTACTGTGATACCAGGCAGCTGCTGCTGTACTCTTTGCTTTACCCACTTGATCTCCTAATTCTTCACTATGACAACCATATTCCACTGTGTGTGTCGGCCCCCAGCATAGCACCAATTGAAAAATGTCAGAAATATAATGGATGCGACGAAATGTCAAGAAAAATAAATGAGGGCCTTGTATTAAAAATGTATACTGTTGACAATTCAAGTCATGCTTATTTTACATTTCAAACACAGACTGAGAACACATGGATCTGAAGCTCATGATGTTTGTGGTATCCCACACGGGGGAATACTGAGCGGCTGAGGGCGGGGGGAGAGGAGAGAGAACCAACAACACCTCACTCTTGAAAAACCATCATGAATATGTTACCAAAATCAGCCACTCTGATTAATGATGCACCCAAGATAGCTCCACCTTCAAGCTGTACTACAGCTCAATACTGCAGTCACACTTCAGACTTAGCATGAATATGTAATTAATTTCAAAAGCCTTATTGTACTGAACAATATTACACAGCCTAGATTGTACCCAAGAGGTAATGGGGCTCTAACAATAAATTGTCATACAATTAGCTCCATCTGCCTCTTTGGTTATTAGCGCTGGCAACACCTTTCTTCCTATGATACAGGATCAGGTGCTGGGACACCTCTTTAAAAGGGAAAAGACGAAAGCAGGGTCATCTTGGGTGTATAATCACCTGAGCACGAGAAATAAAGGTTGTGCGATTGAGAAAGACAGTAAGCAATGTTGTCTAAATTTTGGAACAAGCACATGTGACAGAGAGATATGTGTCATGCTGCTGGTAGGAAGGTGGGCTGGTATTATTGATAACCAAATTTCTGATAACAGCAAATGGATCACTATTTTGCAATAGAAACGGCAGATGTAGGGCCCTTGATCCAGATTGGGCCCACAATGGGGGCAGGGGATGGGTTTCAAAGTCCCCCAGCTCCCACTCATAAACTAGGGGCCCAATCCATATTGGAGGAAATATAGGGGAAAACTGGATTAGATCATCCCCTATGTCAGTGGAAAGCCATACTCTCCTCTCCCTCTTTTATGGCCAGATGTGTTATACAAAATGTATTACAATAACTCATTTCATTACTGCTCTACTTACTCTTCAAGCGAATTTCTAAAAATTGAGTGAACAGCCACTGAGGAAAGGGTGACAAACTGTATTCTATAAATATCATACTGTGTTATACAAACCTGAGAAGTATCTTTCTACACTGTTCTTTTTCTTTGGCATGTGACTCTCACTGTGCATTTCCACACACTGCTTTACTTTTAAATTGAGGCCATATATGAAAGGGCAAAACTACTTATATTTATTGTTGCGTTATCACTGGGAAACATGGAACTTTTCAGTGTTTTTCGTTTATTAAAAGCAGCACAAGAATGCTGGAGAGGAAACTTTAGACATTTTGTCCCAGCTAATGGGCGGTATAAAAATGCAATAAATAAATAAATAAATAGTGGAATAGAAAGTCACATATCAATAAATGATATAGCAAAGTGCTCATCAGATGCCACCCAAAGAAGTCAAATATCAATTTCTAAAAGATATTTTATATATCTTCCTCCTTTCCATACAGGCATTTTGGAATCTGTTTGTATGAATGATTCAACATTTGCCATCTTACATAAACACTTTTTCAATTAATACAGTAAGCAATGTTGGCAGGAAGCAAACCGTACACTGACATTCTGTACTGGAAGAATGAAGGAAAGTTAGTAGGTTAAAAAAATTAATCCAGCATGGATTCATTTGTTTGAGGTACCAATTTTTAAAAAGTTGGACATTATGAGGTGTGGAGTCATTAGCAAAGGCTAATTTTCCACAAAGTGTACACTGAAAAGGAAGCTGCAGCCAATCACAATGTGCGATGTCTGTGTTTGTCAGAGTCACACCAGTATAGCTATGCATGTAAAAATGAGTCTTCTTTTCCTCTTTGTTGTACTCATTTTGTTTTATTTTTAAAAAGTAGTTAATCATACCAAAAGCTCATTGCAAAGTGGTATTACAATACAGGGGAAATATGCTAGTTTCAAGCAGAAGGAAATGTATCATATTAAAATAAACTATAGTGAAGTTGAAACACTATTCGTGAGATGGCTGAGCAGATCACAATACTGAAAATTGACCAATTAACACTTATAAAAAAAATCTTTCCACTTGCCAGTTGGTGCTCAGCTTGCCTTGTAATTAGCCTTCCAAGCAGGCACAGTTCCAGAATATTGGGGGTAATGGACAATGAAATATCACTGTCCCCTTCTACTCCCACAGATGGTTCCCCTCCAAACTTCTCCATGCAAGACCTGGCCAATATGCCACAATCATTTCCATAAATCTAATTTCTACTCTGTACTCATAGGCCCCATCTCTCCTTCTGCCCACTTAGTAGTCCCTTGTAACGGTGTCCCTTCACTTCAAGTGCCTAAGTAATACAGGAAAGCTGTAAAATCTTAAGTTCTTCATGAAACAAAAGTCCAAACAGCTGATCAAACTTACAAATAAAAAAAAAGTGGAGTGCATGTTTCACTTGTATATTATTTTGGTGTTTGCTTTCGTTACAATCATAGTTATTTTAGAATACCTGTTGTAGGCAGTTTGCCAGCCATGCTGACTGTACCATCTTGGTCGCCATCTGTGTTTTCCAGCTATTCTGACCTTTCTACGACTTCTAAACCCCATTTCCCAGCTGTTACTACATAAGCAGGCTAGCTAATAATGCAACAATAATTACATGTTTCTGATGCTGAGATAATATGTGAATGAAGACTGTCTCTCAGGTCCAAACCAGCAAGATACTGAAATCTTTGATTACTAAGTCAACTGTTATTCATCACAATCTTTCCCTGGTGCTGGAATTCTTACTTTTACTAGAAACTACTCTTTCACACAGCCTTTGACATTTGGCAATGAAAGATCAGCACATTTCTGTTTTTAAAGGGTAAGCAACCCTAAAAAGTGTGGCAATGGGATTAGATAAATTACGGGGAAGAAGTCTATCAACTATTTGGCATGAAAGCTAAATAGAGAGCTCATGTACAGAAGCTTTCGTGCACAAATGCTAAGAAAAGACTGCTTGTGAGCTTCCTAGATATACTGAGTTGCCTGGTGTTCAAAATAGAATGCTGAATTAGACAAAACCTTTGTCTGGATGCCAACCTATCAGCGATACTATAGCAGGAAGTCAGACTAGATGACTTTTGAGGACCTTCTAACTCTATGATTCTATGATCCAGCAAGACAATTATTAGGTTATTTTGCTATTGTAAGGTGGCAGCTTTATTAGTGTTTGGCTTAAGTGGCTAACATGATACATTTCACCTAGCAAGCGGTTAGAATTCCCTGCTGTTTAATTTCATTGCTCATTGTGTGTGTGTGTGTGTGCTTGTATACTTTTGTTGCGTCTTTTAACTTACTAATAAGTTTTAATGATTAGTTATTGTTTTATATTTTGTATGCTGCTTTGAATGAATTTTGGAGGGGGGGAAATGGGGTAAAAATATCCTTAAATAAACAAACAAAATAACTGCAGGAAATAAATGCCATTCAGTGGGCTTAAATGTACCAGATTCTTTTAAAAGAAAAACGCTGAATTACCTTCGTTAGTAGTAACCAACTACATTTACACCTAAACCCATACATGTAGAATGGAAGAAAGAGTTTGACTGAGGCATCATATCAATCAGTCCTCAGCCTTAAGCATGCCATTTCTCTTTGCACTATGGTTCCCTCTTGGTAAAACAGGAATAGAAATGGTCTCCCTTGCAGCAGCATTGTCAGGACAAATAAAATAAAATAAAGCAGTCTGTACAGTTGGGGTTGGACCCAAATTTTTGCTGGACCAACGGCACTGGTGGAAGTGGATTTCCCTACCTCCTCCTCCCCATGGCAGTAACATGACAGCCCCTCCAAAGCCCTGAAAATCCTACACAGAAACAGGAGACCCAACTGCCTTTGTGCCACAATTATATGATAATGTGCTATATATTTGAAAGAAACACTTAACTGATCCTGACCAAGAGCTGGAAGCACAGCATATATTGAATATTCTTGACATCTTGACCTCATAAATAAAAATTACGAAATCAAAAAGGTTGCTTACTTGTAAAGATAATATTCAGCTTGATCCACTTGGTCCCGTGAAGAAATGTTGTCTATAAACTAAAGGAGAAAAGGTCTTAGAGATGATCAGCTCATAAAGTACAATGGAGCCTAAGACATTATGCATGAAACAACCATCGCTTTAATTTATTATTTTTTAAAATCACAAACAACCAAAGTTTGTTAAAATTATCTAAGTAACAGGCTTTGCATGCATAAGTCAAGAAGTAACCATTCCACAGATCTGTGTATACCGAACTGATATTTTGAATGGTTCAATAAGTGTCTAAATGTGAACATATCTGTGTTCAATACACATGCCCAAAGACCTGCTGGTTAACTGGATCATCAAACATCTTTGAAATATGTAATTGAACACAACCCATTCAGTCACAATTGGGGCATATGCTGAACCTTTCCTGAACCAGTTTTAATCTGGCATACAGATGAAATTATTAACATAACACCTTCAGTTGATTAACAGTTAATAGGGATTCAAGAATACCAAGAAACTGTAGTAATGACTGGGCCTGGAGGCAAGCATTGAATTCAACACTAGACATGGATCAGGTGGAAGCTCCAGCAAATTACTGCAATGTAGTACTACTGCTGTTCAGGGTTCCAGCCAGCCAGTAAATCAAGCCCTTTTCCAGGACTCCATGCCATTTCTCGGTTCCCCCAAAACAATCAGTAAGCATTCTGTTGGTACTGAGCATGCTCAGACTTCACTGGTCTATTTTTGGGTTTCCACCCTGGCTAGGGCTGATAAGAGTTCTAGGCCTAAACACTGGATGGCCACAAGTTACACACCTCACCCTATTGGGAGTGAGCCAGAACAGAGCAGGCCTGACATTAGATAGGGTAATGGTCTCTTTCTATCCAGAGTCATCCAGAACACAATGAAGTGAGGAAGACAGTGGCGCCCAGCCATCATACTTCACAAGAACTATCCACTGAAGATGGTCAGTCTCAAAGGATCCCAGAAGATGTTTGTGTGTGAATAAATCAGCATCGAGTTAGCTCTTCTCCCTAGCCAATGATCTCTTGGTAGGTAGGTGGACCCCTATTTCACAGTATCTGTCAGGGGCAGGGCAACAGCCACCTGCTCTCACGTCCCTGGGTGTTACTGAAGAACAATTGTCCCTCCTCTCAGCTTTGGGGCTTAAGGGCATATGTCTAGTTCCGCATGAAAGCAGAATATTGAACTATATATAATTACCACTGGACTGGAAGAAGTCAAACAGGGAGCAGCTGCTTCCTCGTTGACATGATATTGGAATTAGAGAACACCCAATTAAATAAACAAACTGCATGTTCTGTTTTTGTTTTTTAAATAAACACTTTTTCACACAACACCCAGCTGACCTATGGAACTTTCTTCCATCACATTTCCTTATGGACAACAGTAGAAGCAATTTAAAAGAAGGCAGGGGGACAAACATACAATGAAGATAAGAATATCAACAACTGGCCAGGTAGGCAACCTGATGCCCGCCAGATGTTTTGGACTATGACTCCCAGAATCTGTGACTATTGGCCATGTTGACTGGGGATTACAGAAGTGGTAGTCCAAACATCTGGAGAGCACCAGTTTGCCTACCCCCAATATAGGTGCCCTTTAAGGGTAAAGTCCCATAGCTCAGTGGTACAGCACATACTACATTCAATCCCTGGCATCTTCAGTTTGAAGAATGACGTAGAACGTGATGTGAAAGAATCTACCCAAAATCCTGGGGAGTCGCTCCCAAAGTAGACAATTCTGGACTAGCTGGACAAACTTCCTCACCCAATGTAAGGCAATTTCCTCTATTCCTGTTATAGTATCCCAGGGTACCTATTCTAACACATTATGTCCCCTAATTTTAACCTGCCAGAGGCTGGGGTTGAAAGGTAGGCAATAGAGTACTCTATGAAGCCACCGGTTGTTAATCTATCAACTGAATAGTGCCTATTACACTTGTTTTTGTTGTTTATTTGTTCAGTCGTTTCCAACTCTTCGTGACTTCATGGACCAGCCCACGCCAGAGCTTTCTGTCGGCTGTCGCCACCCCTAGCTTGGACATTACAAATAATAAGCAACCATAAATATCCTCATGTATTCACATCTGGCCTCATAAGGCTATGATGCTCTTTTTTAGACATTTACATCTCAAAAAAAAAAATCCAATTTAGAAGAGTGCCTTAATGTGATATTGACACACATGTGACCCCTTACATGCCAGCAATAGTTTATTGACATTTTGGAACTCAAACTCTTATCGGTAGGCCTGAGGGAATTAGGAAGTGGAGCTTGTTCTACAAAGCATTAATGCTATGTCCAGGGAAGGTCAGCTCAATAGTTGGATGAATAACGAAGATTAAAAAATAATAACAAAGCCTGAGACTAGAGATTAGAGAGAAGGCAAATTTATACCAAGGCCAAATCACCTCAACTGATCTGCACAGGCCCTTCAATGACTACCATCGTGCCCTCGGCAAAATGCTTATCCAGTGTCTGATTAAAGCAATAATGTACATTTAGTAATACAGCAAAAACGTTGCAGTTAAAAAATCTCCTGTTCAGTGATGACTTTTGTTTTATTCAAACTGAAGTTTCTTACCCGAGATATAGTTAAAGAGCTGACTGGAAGCTTTCTTTCATAAGTTCTGTCCATCAAACTGGCCAAATCAACTGTAGAAAAATAAATTAAAAGCTTCAATTCTCACTAATTAATATTACTGGGGGTGAGGGGGACGGATGGACACAAAGAAATGCGAGCACAGTTATTCAGCAATCTGGACTAAGAGACAAGTAAGGCTCCATTTCTATTTGCAATGGAAATGTGGCATTCTCCTCACACCAGCAATACCAACAGCAGAAACTGCCTTCATATTTATTTATTTATTTATTTATTGCATTTATATACCGCTCCCATAGCCAGGGCTCTCTGGGCGGTTTACAGAAATTCTAAAATTGAGATTAAAAACAAGTATACAAAATTTAAAATTCTAAAACAGAGAACATACACACATAGAGCATTAAAAACTGTTAAAAAACTAAACATGTGGGTGATTAAGATGTGCCGCCATATGCTTGGGCAAAGAGGAAAGTCTTAACCCGGCGTCAGAAAGATAGCAGCGTTGGTGCCAGGCGAGCCTCGTCAGGGAGATCATTCCATAGTCTGGGGGCCACCACCGAAAAGGTCCTATCCCTCGTTGCCACACTCCGAGCCTCTCTCGGAGTAGGCACCCGGAGGAAGACCTTAGATGTTGAACATAGTGACCGGGTATATTCACGTCGGGAGAGGCATTCCGTCAGGTATTGTGGTCCCAAGCCGTGTAAGGCTTTATAGGTCAAAACCAGCACCTTGAATTGGGCTCGGAAACATACAGGCAGCCAGTGCAAGCGGACCAGAGCAGGTGTTATATGGTCAAACCTTCTGGTTCCCGAAATCAATACCGCCACCCACGCCACGGAAACAAAGCATGGATAATTATGACTTTTAGTTTGGCTACAGACTCAAACATGTATCCAAATTAGCAAGATAAAAACTTGAATTACCTCTAATTTGCATAACTTATTCCAAATGCAGGAACTGAGATTTTTGTATTGACCCCTTCAATAGCAAGCCATAGCAAAGCTTCTAATCATTCTAACCTTTCATGCATAACATTACTGTATTTGATATTATGACTGCTTGAAGGTTTCATTCAATTCATGGGTAAGATCCTACGATTCGCTTCAGCTGGTAGCCAGAACCACTGGTCCCAGTGAGATCCAGGTTCACTAAACAACCCAGGGATTGCCTCTCATGACAACCCATAACCAGCTGCTTGCCTCTCATGACAACCCATAATTTTAAAAGGAGTGGGTTATCATGATGTCCACAATGGGTCATGGAGTCGGGAAATCTTTGCCAGAGCTTTTGCCCTGGTATGACACAGATCCATCAACCATATCATGAAAAGCTCCATTAAAAAAAAAAAGGAGAAAAAGAGGTAATTAATGCTTTAAAATTAGGAAACAGAAATCAGGTTAACTGACAGTGTAACAATACTGCAAGAAAAGAACCCAACTAAAGTCATATTTGAGCAGGCATGACTGCACAATCAGCTTCACATTACACTAGCACAACCAGTTGTGCATTATGCATGTGCAAACAGTTGCGCGTTACTCTTGCGCAAGCATAATACACAACCACTTGCACAATGGGAATATTTGGTGGAAATCCACTAGCACTATTTGAGTTTGCAGAACGACATTGTTGGATACTGCCTTATGTCACGAGGTGTTACCAGTAGGGGAAAGATGCTCTCGTTTCGCCTTTTTGTCAGATGCATACGTAACAGCTAGATTCATTAGGGCACAATTCCATCCATATTTAGACAGAATATAGTCCTACAATTCCCAGCATTATTACATTTATATCCTGCCTTTTCTTCCAAGGAGCTCAAAGCAGCATCCTCAACCTCTTCATTTTATCCCCACAGAAACCTTTGTGGTTACACTGAGAATCAGTTTCTTGTTCGTAGCCAAGTGGGGACTCCCAAGTCCCAGGCCAACACTCTAACCACTACACCACATTGCCCTCTAATAGAAATACTATTTTCTCCGTATTTGGCTCCTGCCTTCTGGAACTCTCTTTGGAGAGAACCTCATGAAATCCATATCCTTTATTCTTTTAAAAGAGTAGTAAAATATTTTTGTGGGGGTCAAGCTTTTTAAGTTGTTGATATCTGGTTGTTTGTGCTTATATAGTCTCCTACATGTTTTCAAATGTCTTTTATTGCAGCTCTTTTTATGGCTGTATTATTTTATTGTTTATCATTCACTGTTTTAACTTTTTGTATGCTGCTTCGGGAATTTAAAATTGAAAAGCAGCTTACAAATTGAAATAATAAATCAACAAAACAGCATGCCTACTAAAAGGCAATCTAGCAGAAATATATAGATATATATAAGCTCACAAACAATTTTACCAGCTTTTAAGTCCAAACACAGCTGTGTGCAGAGGTTTTGTGGCAAGCTATTTGCCTAGCTCAGAAGGTATTATTACTCACCTGATCTTATTCATACTGACTCAGAAGTAAGTCCCACTGAGCCTTATTTGTTTTGTTCTTACTTAGATAGGCAAATCTCCATTTCCAATCTGTGTTACTTTTACATGTTTTTATCCACTGCATTCCTGCAATGATCTGCATTTTTTAAAAAAAATCTCCCAAAATAAAAATGTGTATTTCTCTCAAAATACATGTGTATTTTCTCTCAAAATACTTTCTCTGTCGAGAGCTATGTTGCAACATTCACCAGTGTGAAATCCAGTGGATAGCTAAGTTCTGACCTCCACATTAGTCCAAGATTGGGGAATCAGGTACAGCAATACTCAAATATCAAATTTCTCAACCATCCCTACTGTTAGTATAATGAACTTTGCTTAAGTTTTATACTGCCCAATAGAAAAGATAGCTCAAATGTGCAATAATCCAAATGACTCAAGGTAGTATGGAAATATCATGAATCAACTAGAGAAAGCTCTAACTAATTCTAAATTCAGAGTGGCATCTATCCAGTCACGAAGAATTACCTTCCAAAATAATGAGATCTAGTATTGCCTATTGATGAAATTCACCTTAAAACTGTCCGTGGAGATTAAAATTCCTGCTCTCTACAAACAGATGGCTCAGGGGACTAGTAACAAGAGATAAAGCTTTTCACCTCCCCAAAATTGCTGGTTTAAATCTCACTCAGGTCACCACCAATCAATAAAGGGTTGTCGTAAAATAGCTGCTTGGTATCCTGGTGGAAATAATTCAGTGGTCTCAAGTTTAGTTTCTAATGGAAAATATAAAAATCACCAGGATAAAACAGTAGCTTGCTGGAAGCTTCTGTAAGGATGTTAGTAGTCAGTGGGAATGTAGAAAAAATATAATGCGCATATAAATATATTATATTAAGGCACTCTGTGTCACTGTAAAGTAGCAAACTTCTATGTTTTAAGGAGAGACATCCACCCAATTGCACCTGAGTGGTCTCTTCAGCATTGTCGAAACCACCCTGCTCCTTGGTTTACTGCGGAGCTGCGGACAATGAAACAGGCTGGATGTCATCTAGAGTGCAAATAGCATAAAACTCCCAAGTGAAGATGACCAAGACGCTTTAGAGCACATAATCATGCCTATTGTGTGGTGGTGTGGGCAGTAAAAAAGGTTTATTTTGCTGCCTCTGTTGCGTCCTCGAGTAGCTATCCAGCAGAGGTCTTTCAGGTAGTTCGAGGGTTGTTAATATCCTCTCCAATAAATGGAGCTGCGAACCTCTCAATGATTCACCGTGATCTTTTTGCATCACAGTTCGAGGACATAATCGCTGGTCTCCAAAATGAACTTGGGGCAGTAGAGGGGTCTGATTCTATCACCTGCCCCATTTTGTGGATAAATTTCAGTTGTTGTGGCCTGATGATATGGACAAGATACTTGCAACAGGGCAAGTGACTATGTGCCCCCAGTAACTGGTAGTCAGAGGCATGCTGCATCTGATACTGGAGGAGGGATTATATAGCCATTATGACCAGTAGCCACTGACAGCCTTATCCTCTATGAATTTGTTTAATCCACTTTTAAAGATGTCTAAATTTCTCACCACTCAGCTTCTTTAGATGACCCAGGTTCCAGTGTTATGACGGAGGAAGAAAAACTTCTCTCTATCCACTTTTTCTACACCATGTTTAAGTTTATAAACTTCTATCATGTCCCTCCCTAATCACCATTTTTCTAAGCTAAAAAGCCCTCGCAGCTGCTTCAGCCCCGCTAATCACTTTGTTTACCCTTTTTTTGGTACATTCCATCACCTTTGACAATGCAGAACACTGGAACAAATCCTAGATTGATCCTGACTTCCCCTCCACACACACATACCCAAAACTAATATTTATTTATTTATTTATTTATTACATTTCTCCAGTTGGCAGGGAAGCAGTTAACAGAGCACATGCAATTAAGCCTAGCAGGGAAGCTGATTATTGGGGAACTGTGATTGGCCGCTGTGACTTTGAATTTGAGACTGTGCTTCGCCTCTTCCAGGTACTTGAGTCTCCAGCTTGCTGGAGGCGCGAGCCTTCGGCGCAAGCACAAGGGTTCTCGGCCTGTGGCTCTCAGCCGTGGGCGTGAAGCCGCCAAACGGAACTCTTTACCTCAGAGGTAGAACCCCAGCCCCAGACCGGTCTTCACCACCTCTGCTACAAGACATGCTCTCCTGCACTGTCGAGTTATTAGTCTGGCAATGTGACTGCCTTAACATACCCCAGCTGTCTGCACTTCACTGTACCTACCTTCTTGCTTGCTGATACTGGTCTTGGCCAGGCTAGTTCTGGCTAATCTCGTCCTGCGCATGTCTTACTTCCCTGCCTACTTGCTATCTCTCTCCCCATTTCTTCTCCTAATTCCTTCTCATCATATCTGTTCCCTATGGCTCGCTCCAAGCTCATCTCTCCCAACTTAGTTCCTATTCGGTGTCTCCCCCCCTCACAGCTGCCTTTCTCGTGCTCCTTATGGAACTGTCGCTCTATTGCTTCCAAGGCCCCTGTCATCCAGGACTTGTTCTTCTCTAGATCTCTCCACCTCCTTGCTCTTACTGAAACCTGGCTTCCTGCCCATGATACCGCCATCTTTGCTGCCCTCTCTCTTGGAGGACTCTCTTTCTCTCACTCGAGTCGCCCAGAGGGTCGAGGTGGTGGTGTGGGTCTTTTATTATCGAGTTTGTGCCAGTTCCAGCCTCTTTCCATTCCACCTTCACACTGCTTCTCCTCCTTTGAGGCACATGTGGTGAGACTCTTCACTCCGCTGCGACTGCGTGTTGCAGTTCTCTACCGCCCCCCTGGCTCATCCTCTAAATTTCTCTCTGATCTCGACTCTTGGCTGTCCTTTCTCCTCTCTGACAACTCTCCTACTCTGATCTTAGGTGACTTCAATATCCATGTAGATGACCCTCACGATGCTGCAGCTCTACGATTTCGCTCCTTATCTTCCTCTTACGATCTTAAGCTCTGCTCTGAAGCACCCACACATTCCCTTGGACACTGTCTGGATCTTGTCCTCACTCGGAACTGCTCTGTCCTGGACTTTTCTATTGCTGACTTTCCTCTGTCAGATCATCATCTAGTCTCTTTCAATATCACTCACAATCCCCCTCCTTCACGTCCCGCTTCACGCCCTTGTCGTGACCTGCATTCTATCAACTATGAGGCTTTTTCTCAGTCTTTAGCCTCCTCTCTTCCTTCTGTCTACACAGCCGTCTCCTTGGACTCAGCCGTCTCCTCCTTTAACTCCTCCTTATCTTCAACTCTTGATAATCTTGCTCCATCTACAACTCGGATAGTTCGCCCCTCTCAACCCCAACCGTGGCTCACCTCTTTCCTCCGCTACCTTCGCTCTTGTTCCCGGGCAGCCGAACGCCTGTGGCGTAAGACCAAGGACTGGGCGGACTTTGTCCACTACAAATTTGTTCTCTCCTCTTTCTCTTCTGCCATTTCACTGGCCAAACAGCAGCACTACTCAACGTTGATCCAGTCAAATGCTAAGCACCCTCAGCGGCTCTTCGCGTCCTTCAATTCTCTTCTGAAGCCTAATCCGCCATCTCTCCCCGCCTCTCTGTCTGCCAACGACTTTGCCTCTTTCTTCAATGCTAAAATCCAAACTATACGCTCAGATCTAGCCAACTCTGCTCCGCTTCCAGCTCCTGTCCCTCACCTGTCAGTTCCTCCTTCAACTCTCTCGGCGTTCCCTTCGGTCTCAGCTGATGAACTGTCTAAAATACTGCGCTCGTCGAAGCCTTCCACTTGTTCCCGTGATCCGATTCCCTCTCGCGTCTTTATTAATCTTATCCCCGCTATCCTCCCGTCCTTGCTTCACATCATTAATTCTTCTCTGTCCTCTGGTTCATTTCCTTCTGCTTTTAAACATGCTACAGTCTCTCCCATTCTCAAAAAACCCACTCTTGATCGACTATCCCTGTCTAACTACCGACCTGTCTCCCTCTTGCCCTTTGTCTCAAAGATCCTGGAACGTCTGGTCTACTCTCGTTGTCTTGACTTTCTCTCTAATAACTCTGCTCTGGATCCCTTTCAATCTGGCTTCCGTCCTTTGCATTCCACTGAAACAGCCCTTACCAAGATCACCAATGATCTTCTTACTGCCAAGTCTAAAGGCCATTATTCCGTTCTTATTCTCCTTGATCTAACCACAGCCTTTGACACGGTTGATCACGATCTTCTCTTAGATTCCCTCCATGACCTTGGACTCTGTGGCTCTGTCTATAACTGGTTCGCCTCCTATCTAGAGGGTCGCTCTTTCAGCGTGTCGGCTAACGGCAGCTCGTCCTCCTCTTTTCCCCTTTCAGTTGGGGTTCCGCAAGGCTCGGTGCTTGGCCCGTTGTTGTTCTCTCTATACATGCTGCCCTTGGGCAAGCTTATTCAATCTCACGGCCTCCAATATCACCTGTATGCCGATGATACACAATTATATCTTTCATCTCCGGAACTTTCTCCAGATGTTCACGATCGTATCTCGGCATGTCTTTCAGATATCTCAGCCTGGCTGCTTCATCGTCGTTTGAAACTTAACATGGCAAAGACTGAATTGCTTGTTTTTCCTCCTAAACCTTCTCCTCACCTCTCATTCTCTCTTACTGTCAACGATGTTACGCTTACTCCGGTCAAGGAAGCTCGTAGTCTTGGCTTTATATTTGACTCCTCGCTCTCCTTTACTCCTCACATCGAGGCAGTAGCTAAATCCTGTCGTTTCTTCCTATATAATATTGCCAGGATTCGACCATTTTTGTCTGTCTCTTCTGCCAAGACTCTCGTTCACGCACTGGTTATCTCTCGGCTGGACTACTGCAACCTTCTTCTCTCTGGCCTTCCCTCGTCTCACATCAGTCCGCTGGTCTCTGTCCACCACTCTGCCGCTAAGATCATCTTCCTGGCCCGCCGCTCTGACCATGTCACTCCACTTCTGAAATCTCTTCATTGGCTTCCAATTCACTCCAGAATCCAATATAAACTTCTCCTGCTGACCTTCAAAGCTCTTCACGGTCTAGCTCCTGCCTATCTCTCCTCTCTCATCTCACACTATCGCCCCGCTCGGGCTCTCCGCTCCTCTGATGCCATGCTTCTCGCCTGCCCAAGGACCTCCACTTCCCTTACTCGGCTTCGTCCTTTTTCTTCTGCTGCCCCTTACGCCTGGAACGCTCTTCCAGAACACTTGAGAACTACAAACTCAATCACTGCTTTTAAAACTCAGCTAAAAACTTTTCTTTTCCCTATAGCCTTCAAATATTGAGTTTGTTCTGACTCTATACTGTTAGCTTCACCCTACCCGGTGCCTGTTTACACTTCCCTGTGCCTGTTTGCATTCTCCTTCCCTCTTTATTGTTTACTACAACTTATTAGATTGTAAGCCTATGCGGCAGGGTCTTGCTATTTACTGTGTTATCTGTACAGCACCATGTACATTGATGGTGCTATATAAATAATAATAATAATAATAATAATAATAATAATAATAATAATATACCACCCAATAGCCGGAGCTCTCTGGGCGGTTCACAAAAATTAAAACCATTCAAAGTATAAAACAACAGTATAAAACCATAATATAAAATACAATATAAAAGCTCAACCAGAAAAAAACAGCAGCAATGCAAAATTACAAATTTTGTAATAATAAACAAAATTTAATAAACCTGCTGTGTAATCACAAGGGTATTTCGGAATCACAGCTCATTTTAATGTTCTTTAAAAGAGTGGCAAAATCTAGGCTTTAACTGTTATCGCTGTGGACAGAAGGGAAAACCGTAAGGGAAAACTTGTCCGAATTCAGGGCTACTTCGAACACCTTTCCCTCTCAATAAGAAAAAACGCACAGCGGTTTCCCAACACACGGAAGCACAGCAACATGTATTCTTATATGATTTTCACATAGGACATCAACACTTCTCCCCACCGCCCATGAAAACACACACAGATTATCTCCATTATATGTGCAGCAATGATGTTTCCCTGAGAGATCACTGTCGCCATTCAAAGACAGCAGTGCCACCTGGCGTTCAAGTCGGGGGCACTGCAGGATGGCTGCTTGAAAATGGACAGGGCCCGACATTTCAGCCAAGCTTGCGTGTTGAGGCATGACCTAGTCATTCCACGTCCAGTGGAGGCTGGTGGCTCCAATGTTAGTGAGGAGGTGAATCCATTGCAGATTCCAGTCTAGTTTCTAAAGTTGCTATCCAAGGTGCAACTTGAACAGCTCTTTTAGAGTTCTCACTGGTTCTGACTGAAACCTGCAGCAGATTCACTGCCCCAACGACATCGGAGCCACCAGCCTCCACTGTCCATGTCTACTTATTTATCCTAGCTTCCATTCTTGGGCCCTCAGTCATTGCAGAATCCGGACTTGGGTGCTTGTCTCCTAGGAATTCAACCATTTTTTTTCTTTCACAATTACATTAAAATGTTGCTGAAGGCATCACCTTTTAGCATTCTATGGGATTTTACTGCCTAGTTTTCTACTTCAATTTGTGGGGGAAATAAATTTATATTGGTGTATTAACGTAACATGTTTAAATAGCAGTTTATTGTATTTATGTTACTGTAAACTGCCTTAGAGGATTAGAGTGGTGGGATGAACATATTTTAAATGTAATAATGAACTCATTAACAGTTATTGTGGTAATAGTAGACACAGGCTCAGTTCAGACAACATGTTTCTCAACAGTGGTTTTAGAACTCGACTGTGGGGTTTTCACACAACCGTTGAGAAATGTGTTTTCTGGCAGGAAAATTCTACCCCACGGTGGAGGTTTTTTTTTTTGGAAAACACTCTACGTTGAATATCCACGCTGTGCAGGGAAGAGTTCCTGCACAACCGTTGTGTTGTGTGGCAGGCTTCATGGAGTTTTCTGTTGCATTGCATTGACTTTTCCCACTGGCTACAGAGTTTTCTTGCAAAAGCGGCGAAAGGAGCAAGTGCTGCTCTAGGAGAGCCACCAGGATTGTTTTGTTTTGCAGCAATGGCTGATGGGATACCATCAGGAGGAGCGGGGGAGGAGAGAGAATGGAGGAACTGTCAATCAAACGTCACGTTGACTTTTACTCAACTCCACAGTAGCCCATAGGTGGAGTTAGAACATGTTGTGTGGGGAGTACCTCCTAAAAACTCAACCTTGAGTGGAGTTTTCACACTGCGTTGACTAACGTGTTGTCTAAACTCAGCCATAGTTTGGGACCTGGGCTAGAGGAGACCTGAGGTACAAAGGAGATCTGTAGGGTTCACTTACAGAGCTCACAGGGTACCTCTTGACCAGTCTCTCTCTCTCTCTCTCTTTCAGCCTAACTTATCTCACAGGGTTGTCCAGGGAAGGGGGATTTATGTATGATCTTTTGAGCTATGTATGATCTCTTGAACTCTTTGGAGAAAGGGTGGGATTAAAATATAATGGTCTACAATCACTGTCTCCAGTAGTGTGAATGCATGGAGAAATGTGATGTACCACCTTATGATAAAGCCACATGAATGGACTGTGGGAGTTAGATATGGACATGTACCTGCTGGGCATGTTTTTGGTCTGCATCTCAATGCAGTCACAACTTGATCCAGCCTATATTTTGCCCTTAAAATCCGCTGCTTCATGAAAAATATTTGGGTTCTTAAAGACTAATATTTGTATTGGGGCATGAGTTTTTGATACATCATGTGTGCATCGGATAAAGTAGGCTCTTACCTAAAAAAGCTCCTGCCACATTTAATCTGTTTGTTCATATGGGCAGAGCTACATCTCATGAACACAGGGTTGCCACCAGAAACAGCATCCATTTGCCATGGAGACAGATCGTAGCTCGGTGACACAGCACATGCTTTACACGCTGAAGACCCCAGGTTCAAATCCTGGCACCTCTACTTAAAAGCCAAAATAAACAAAATATTGCCTCACCTAGGCTCTTCTGATCTTTTTCTCTTTCTTCCCATGCTGTGCTGTCCACATAAGCTGCCGAAAGAATACATCTTTTACCTAATTAAAAAAAAAGTCAATATCAATATATGAACAAGGTCATTTAGGAAGGGTTCCATTTTTCTAAATGAAAATTTTATTACTCATCTTCCTTTTTATACATTCCATTCTCTAAATTAAATGCAATAAATTGCCACTGTAGCAGCTCTCATATCAGGAATCATTAACTCCCATCATCCTTTCCAATCCAAACTCTGTAGAATTTAGAACTCCAAACTGCTTTTGTCAGCTTTACTGGTTGTGGTTTCAGAAGTGTCTAGCTACCACGCCATAAATTAGATTTCCATAAAACTCCAATCAATCTTGTAATTCATAAGATATTATGACCTATATGTACATATATATCATTCTCCATCTTAAGAGATGTTGATTAGAAGGTGAAATGCTAATCCGTTTAAGCAATAATTATGAATAGCAGGATCTAAACTCCTTACACCTAACGTTGGTCCAAAATATTTATAAGGTTTTAGCTGGGACTAAATAGCTATTCCAGGATTCCAAGCAAATGCAAAAAGACCATTGAGGCCATGTTGGATGCAGAAATCTGCTCTTTAATCATGCTCTGTGCATTCAATTGAATAAACTTTGTAGCTGTAAGGGCTGTCTCGAAAATGTATGTGTTGCCAACACCCTGGTGAAGATTCAAAAGGCAGAGATGGGGGCAAAACTGAATATCATCCCCAGTGCTGGTTGAACAATGGAAGGACTTCAATGCCTTATACAGCTTCTGCCCTCTACCCCATCATTATAAATCATACATCAGCATCATTATACTCCTGCAAATCCCCCTTCAACAATAGCATAACATCATTCCCATATGTCAGGAATCCTCAAACTTTTGGGGTCAATGGGCACATTCGGATGTTTGAGAGCATTGCGGCTGCTCTCACAAAATGGCTGCCATGGGGCGGGTATTGTGGGACACAAAACACTGGTTACCCAGAAGACAAGCTGGTGAGAATAAAAGAAAAGCACCTTGGCCAAGAACCCAAGTTCAAGGCAGAGGTGGGATCTGAGCTCCAAAACGCAAAGTCACTCTTGTGAATAAAGAAGGCACTGAAGGGCAGCTCTTCACTTTGCAGCATGCCTGCTTCCCAGTGATTTTTTTTTAAATAAAATTTTAAAATTTTATTTTTAAAATAAAAATTCAAAATAAAAATCAAGAGAGGCAAGGAACCTGGCATGGAGGAGTATCCCTCCATCTGGGTGAATGCTGCCTGTGGCAGCTAATACAGGAACTCCAGAAACAAATTAATGGGACCAAGATCTAGGGGCACAGATCTTGACCATCGTGGCCCTGCCCCGATGGTCAAGCATCCTGAACTAAACATTATGGCTTAGTGTGTCTTATGAACCTTCATTTAGAGTGTTGTGTGAATCATTCTTAACCATGGTGGCTACATAATCATGCTTTAAACACATTCGCTAACCATTGTTGCTAATCATGGTTTAGCGTGTTGTCCAGACAGGCCCATTTACAACTAGGATAACAAAAGGTCTGCAATCCAACTGTAATTTAATTCGGGGGCAACCCCAGTGATTAAAATGGGACTACTGCACAATAACAAGGCCCGCCGATTGCAGGCTAAGTTACGGGAAGGTTAAAGCACAAGGCTGATGAACGATCATGCGTTCCACAGGGATATCTGAACAAGAAAAACGCATTCTGACGTGCGACCGATTTTATGCATGAGGTACTTAAAAATACGTACCGCTTAACCTTTATCTTAAATAAAGGCGCAAACCTAGACATGTTTACACAGAAGAAGAAAAAACTCCTGCAATTTTCATGCTGGAAATTATAGGGCTTTTCCCCCTGTCTAACCATGCCTAGGACTGCGCTCTAACTGGCGCTGACTCCCAAGTAAATGCACTATAGAGGATTGCAACCCCAAAGGGTACACCCATTCCGGGCTCCGCTTCGTCTAAGGAGCAGAGAAGACCAAACCAGGAAGCGTCAGAAACTGACTGACTCCCTGAGCACGACCCAGCTCGTGCCCACAGCGTCCACCCACCTGCCGCAGCCCAGCTCTGGACACCAGTCCTGCTCCAGCACAGCAGCCCTCGTTGGAACACAGAGGCCGCCATTTCGGCGTGTACCACCTCTTTCTACCGCGGCGGGGGGGAAGAGAGAAAAAGAGACGACTGTTGGCTGTCTGGTCTTGCTGCGCCGGCACGGCCCTCCCCTTGCCCGCCAAGCCTAGAACACACACGGAGGAGGGGTGCGCGCGCGCGCGCGTTGTGGGCGGCCCCTTCGCGCGGCGTCTCTTGGTACCTTCCGGAGACAGAATGGCTATCGCGCTGGTCGAAGGTTCCAATCGAATCCTGCGGGAGGCAATCAATCGTTCTGTGCTGGGCACGCGCGTCGCTGCTCCGCCGGGTTGCTGGAGCTGCATTCAAGGAGGTACTTAAGGAAAGATCGGGGAGGAGAAGGAAGAGGTGCTTTATTGAATTGTGGGTCTCTTCTTTGCTGGACTCTCTTTCTAGTGGACATTACAACAGAGAACTGCATATCCCATCATTCATTGCTGTACCCTAAACCGCAGAGGTTTAGCCACGGCGGAATGATACCCGCTGGGACTTGTAGTTCATCGCTATCGAACATCAGGTGACAGCGGCCTTGGATGCTACTGCTGAGAATGTATAGGCTTTTGAGTTCCACAGAGCTCCTTGTCAAGGAGTAAGGAAAGTTTAAAAGAGACAGACACGGTTATGTACAAATAGTTTAATCTAGCCATTTCCCTCAACCAGGACCCATCGGGATGTTTTGGATTGCAACACCCAGCATTTGTGACCTTTGGCCATGCTGGGTGAGACTGGTGGGTATTGTAAGGCAATACATCTGGAGGGCACCGCGTTGGGAAGGCTGTTATAGTTCTGAAGGCCGCAGATTGCTGGACTAGATAAACTCTTGGTCTGATCCAGCACAGCTCCTGTTATTTACTTATGATAGCAGTGCAGTTCCATTCATGTTTTACTCCAAAGTGTGTCCCACAGTGTCCAATGTGGTTACTCCCTGGTAGGTATAGTTAGGATTTCAACCTAATGTACTCCAGATATTTAACATGTAACTTTTTGCTTCTTTTGGATGCAGGAAAATCTCACAGCTGTATCTTATTCTTTCTGTTCTAGCATGTGGGGACCATTGCCTACTTCTGGTGGTAGTTAGCCAATGGCAAGCTAGTTAAGTTTGCCTCTTCTGTTCGTGATATTCAATTTTTTCAAACAGCTAAGCTATCAGAATAGATCCAAGTATCAAGCAAAATCATCATGGAATTGGAGAAGATCTAGCTGGAGCATGCCTATTTCAGTTGTATTAGAGAGACAGCAGAGAGATTGCAATGTGAATGAGTCTCTACGGGGCTGTTCACATAACACACAAGCCCACACTCAGTGTCTGAGTGCAGGTTGTTGTTGAACCGTGGATGGTTTGTTGGACTGTGGGTTAGCATATTGTCTGAACCCAAGACATTTTCCGCAAGGTGACTTGTTAACCATGAAGCATGGCTTGTTAACCACCCTAAACAACCCAGCGATAACTCATGGGTTCTCAAGGTGGCATGTTTGAGAAAAATAAGCCACACTATGGTTAACAAGCCACCCTGTGGAAAATGTCCTGGGTTCAGACAACACAACCCACAATTCAAGAAACAACTCGCAGTTCAACAACAGCCCACACTCAACCACTGAGTGTAGGTTAGCATGTTGTGTGAACCCAGTCTATGAATAGAAGGTAGAGAGAAGGGTATGCAGGATGGCTTGGTGCGGAGGAGGGGCTGGGGTCAAACCACATGCAAAAGCTCAGCCCTCAGCATTCCAGGTAAGACGGGAAAAAGCCTGTCTTAAAAAGTCTCTGCCACTCAAAGGAGACCGCCTTCAGCAATATGGTGCCCGCTGGATGTTTTGGACTTCAACAACCATCAGCTCCAGCAAGCATAGCTTATAAGCAGGAATGCTGGGGGATGTAGTTCATAACATTTGGAAGGCACCAGGTTGCGGAAGGTATCGACAATACTGAGCTAGATGAGCCAGTGGCCTGATCCAGTCTAAGTCATCTTCCTATAAAGCATAGGCCTCCTGTCTCTTTTAAAATAGGCTTTGTTTGCTCATGGAATAAGAGTAACGTTTTAGAACTTAACCTGTTAAAGGAAGCATAACAATATTAAAACTAGCATTGTCCCATTGAAATTAAAGGGACAAATTTAGTTTATACACAAATGAGTAGAGCTTTTGTTGTGAGCCTAAAGTTGAAGTTGGCAACTGGCAATCCCTCATCCAAATCTGACTTCCCAAGGGATGGTAATAAGCTTTCCTGGTACCAATCTGAAAATGAAATGGTGTTGCGGAGAGAGTGTAAGATTTCAGTTTCCTCCTTTCTTTCCCTTTCCTTTCCTTGCAGAGGCTTGCCATTGCTGCTTCTTGTAATGCTAAACCAAGAGTTAATGTTATGTCTGAACTGGCCCAATCAAAGCTTATCAAAATATTACAAAGGAATGTTTGCAGTCATGTTGAACTGGAATAGCATTAGCTGCACAAGGGAAATGAGTCCCCACAGCTCTCCTTTATGTTAGTAGCTGGAAGTATGGATGCTAATTAAATTAGTATTTAAAACATGGATTCTTTTTACCTACCGTAAGATTTGAATAAATATTACTAGCAAAGTCTAAAATATCTGGGGCACTGAGCATTTCTCCCTTTTCTCTTCCACTTTCAGCGCAGCGTTATTTGTTAACAGACAATGTTGTGCAGTTACAAGGATTTCAGCAGAAGAAGTTGGAAACTGGATATAAAATAAGTGGCCAAAAAGGTATTCCCTTCATGTAGATGCTCTAACAACCATTCACAAATTAGTTTTGTGAAGCCTAATTATAATCAGTGGCCCCAAATGCCAAATTGCTTATTTGCCTCCACAAAGCACAACAAAAAATACCCATTTCCAAACAGGGATACTGGTGATGCTCAGAGAAACACACACAGGCAAAGCAGCCATCCACAAATAAACCAGACACTGTACACAGCCAGCCCAGATAAAAAAAAACCTGGTAAAGCACATGGTCTCTCTCCCCACTCTCTCCCCCCCACACACACACACAGATACCAGGCAAAGCACACACCACACCAAAATAAAACAATTGATGCATACCACAACAAAACAAAAAACAGGCAAAGCACATATAATCACGTCTGGGAGGTAAATGAACACTTTCTGACCTATCATCCTGAATGTGTTTTTGTATAAGAGGTATTTGGGACTGCTAGCGTATCATCACCCCCGCATGCTGCATTCTGAATCGAGTAACTGAAGAAACCAAAAGAGGAATCCAAGAGATTGCCATGAGGACAGACTAACTGGTGCTTACAAATAATTTTTAAAATTACATTAGACCATCCTCATGGTTAATATGATTCTGGGAGGACCTCAGATTCTCTTCCTCAAAAGAATAAAGCTTCACTTATACTGGCAAAGCCGTCCTCACATTAAAATACCCCCCCCCCCAAATTAGTGCCAAAGTCAGCTTAGTTCTTCTGGCTGAATCCATAGTAGGAGTGATAGTAAGCCCTATTTCTTCCCCTTTCTATAGGCAATTACCATTCCCACCTTAGTCTTGAAGCACATATGTCCTAAGTATCTTCTCCCTTTCAATTTCTTGGGATTGGGTAGGGAACAGGAGCAATTCTCTCTCCATTAAGGACAACATTCCAAAATATTATTCACTGGGATTTGGGACTATACTGCTGTGATAGTCATCTTAAGGGCAGTTATTTCACTGATGATAGGAGAGCAGCCCAGACAGCAGTAACTGGTATGTTAGGTGATACCATTGTTTATATATAAGCTAAATATAATATACACAATTAATTCCATTTCAGATGCATATTTCAGAACTATGGAAGAAAAGTTAACAAAAAATAGACTAATTCTCAAAGACGAATTGAAAACATTACTACATTTGTGCCAGACAAAAGATGAAGTGGAAATGGCCAAAAGAGTTATATACAGGTAATATTAATGAAAATAATGTATTGTTATTTTATTTATGTTTGCTTTAGTTTAAATAGACCTTAAGACGGGAGAAGACACTTTCATTGAAATTGGCCCTAATTATTTTACATTTGAGTCATTGATCACAGGCCCTTAAATCCAAATAAATCAAATTGCTTTACTCGTTACCTATGCAGGACTGACATCTCTGCAGATAGTTTCTCTGAGGCAAATGCAGTTTTCTCATAAGATGAAGGTAATGTGTTTGATTAGGCTGGCTCACCAAGAAATGACTCCGGTTTCAAAGTTTTTAAAGAACCACATTTTATGTCTGAGAAAATGAAATTACCATTAAATTAGGCACTATTTACCATCTGCATAGAAGTGTTGTGAAACACCAAAGAGTGAAGGGAAGAAATTATGAATGGCTCAGCAATACTACAAGTGAGAAGGATCTTGGAATTGTTGTTGATCACAAGCTGAATATGAGCCAACAGTGTTATGTGGCTGCAAAAAAAAAAAGCAAATGCTATTTTGGGCTGCATTAATAGAAGTATAGCTTTCAAATCGTGTGAGGTACTGGTCCCCCTCTATTCAGTACCTGTTAGGCGTCATCTTGAGCATTGCGTCCAGTTTTGGACACCACACTTTAAGAAGGACTCTTCATTCTCCTTTACTCCTCACATTGAGGCAGTAGCCAAGTCATGTCATTTTTTCTTATATAATATTGCCAAGATCTGATCGTTTTTATCTGTCTCTTCTGCCAAGACTCTTGTTCACGCTTTGGTTATTTCTCGGCTCGGCTATTGTAACCTTCTCCTGTCTGGCCTTCCTTCCTCTCATGTTAGTTCATTGGTCTCTATTCATCATTCTGCTGCTAAGATCATCTTCCTGGCTCATCACTTTGATCATGTCACTCCACTTCTGAAATCTCTCCATTGGCTTCCAATTCACCTCAGAATCCAATATAAGCTTCTCCTATTGACTTTCAAAGCTTGTCACAGTCTAGCTCCTTCCTATCTTTCTTCTCTTATTTCGCATTATTGCCCCATTCGTACTCTTCGAATGCTGTGTTTCTTGCCTGCCCAAGGATCTCTACTTCTGTTGCTCAGCTTCGTCCATTTTCTCTTGCTGCCTCCAATGCCTGGAATTCTTTTCCAGAGCATTTGCAGATCACGAGTTCAATTTCAGTTTTTAAAGCTCAGTTGAAAACTTTTCTTTTTTCTAAAGCTTTTAGAACTTGATTTTGATCTTACGATTACACTGTTAGTTTTATTGTGCCTGCTTGGTGCATTCCCTTCCTTTTCTTATTGTTTTATTATGATTTTATCAGAATGAAGCCTATGTGGGTGTTGCTGTTTTATTGTTTTACTTTGTACATTGTTGGTGCTATATAAATAAATAAATAAGGATGCAGACAAGCTGAAGGGGGTTCAGACGAGGGCAACAAGGATGATTAGGGGTCTGGAAACAAAGCCCTATGAGGAGAGACTGAAAGAACTGGGCATGTTTAGCCTGAAGAAGAAAAGACTGAGGGGAGACATGATAGCACTCTTCAAGTACTTGAAAGCTTGTCACACAGAGGAGGGCCAGGATCTCTTCTCGATCCTCTCAGAGTGCAGGACACGGAATAATGGTCTCAAGTTACAGGAAGCCAGATTCCGGCTGGATATCAGGAAAAACTTATTGATTGTTAGAGCAGTACTACAATGGAACCAATTACCTAGGGAGGTCGTGGGCTCTCCCTCACTAGAGGCATTCAAGATGCAGCTGGACAGCCATCTGCCAGGGATGCTTTAAGGTGAATTCCTGCACTAAGCAGGGGGTTGAATTCGATGGCCTTATAGGGCCCTTCCAACTCTATTATTCTATGTTTCTATAGAACCTAGAATAGTTTTCCAAAGTTAATCAGTATTAGGTCTAGAGGTGCTGCCAGACAGAACTCCTAGCGCTACCACTCAGGTGGCATTTTGTAACTATTTGGTCTCCTTAACTGATTTTTTGCTGTAAGGAAAAGGATGGAAGCAGCAGTGGGAAACGTGGGAGGGTTGGACTCGATGGCGCTATAGGCCCCTTCCAACTCTACTATTCTATGATTCTATGAAATGGAAATCAATGTTGTCTGGACATGCCCTCCCCTTGCCCCAGCTAAAAATTCCATGAGTGAGGCAGAAAGATGGTGCGATGAAGCAGAGTATGATAGAGAGAAGGATTAATTTTGTGAAATGGTATAGGCTTTTGTTTTGTTTTGTTTTCTTTCTTTTGACGTTTCATTATTTTGTGTTCCATTTCATTGGTTTTCCATATACAACTAGGATGTCTTCCCATGCGTGTAGATTCTGGTTTCTTGGAAGATCTCATTTTGGCATTCCCCCCCACCCCCCTCATACACTTGCCCTTCAAAACTCGGCCAAAATAACCTATATCTTCTACTCAGGTACCACGAAGAGAACAAAAATGTGGCCTTTGGGGAGTTCAGGTTTGGTCCCCTTTTTATGAGACTCTGTTACGAACTGGACCTTGAAACGTCTGCCTTCGAGCTTATCAAAGACCAGGTAAAGTTCAGAAACTCCATTTGTCTCTTTCTTCCAGTTATGGGGTACAATCCACGGGGAACATTTTCCTCCTAAATCCCCTTGAAAGCAGTGGTAGTTACTTCAGGCGCTTGGGTTGATTGGAAACAATTCCAGTTTATTTCAACAGGGAAAAGTTCCTGGTGGAACTGCTGCCCTGCTCAGTATCTTGAATGCTCAAGCAGTTGTCTGATGCAATGGGAATTTGTTTTCCAGTATGTAAATACTTATATGCTGCTTCTAAGTATTTAAAGCAGTAAAGTTTGGATCTATTTAGAGCACAGTCCTATGGACTGCACCCTCGCTGCTCAGGAACACCCGAACTTGGGGGCTTCCAAGATTCCTATGCCCTGCCAGGCTGAAGCCAGCAGCTTGGGAAGAGGGGTGATCTTTGTCTCCCCGTCTTCCAGTCGCCTATATTTTTTGCTAGTTGGGGTTTTCAGCCCATCTAGTGAGGGCACTTTGGAGTGGGTGGGAAGGAGGTTGGAGGAGGCTTAGAATAAATCATATTCCTCCCTCTCTGGCCTCCTCCCCTCCCTGCCCCCCCCCCATTCCTCTCTCCGGGGTTGATTTTCTGACCTTAGAAAATCTCTCTGCACCAGCTGCAAGGTGGTGAGGTCAGGGGTCATCTCTCCAACTTCCCCTTCCAAGGTCAGAGCACCGTCTCTGACTTCAGAAGGATGTTTTCAGACCAGCCTATAGTCTTGGGATGCTTGTCCAGCGACCATAGGATTGTTCTCGTTGTTGTTGTTGTTGTTGTTGTTGTTGTTTTAATTTTATTACATTTCTTTGCTGCCTCATAACCAAAGCTGTCTGGGTGGTTTACAAAAGTTTTAAAACGATATTTATTTAAAACCATAAAAACATACAACAGACAATCTACGCGAATACAACATACATCTAAAAACAATTTTGAGCAATCACCCAAAACTAAAAAAAACAGATCCAGGATCAATTAATATCTCATCACATGCTGCTAAATGCCTGGGAAAAGAGAAAAGTCTTGTCCTGGCACCGAAAAGATAGCAATGTTGGTGCCAGGCAGGCCTCATTGGGGATAACACTTCCATAATTGGGGGGCCACTACTGAGAAGGCCTTCTCCCTTGCTGCCGTCTTCCGAGCCTAGTTGATGAATTATACAGAGATAACCATCTGAACACACTTCAGTCTCTGATTTACTTGAAAATTCTTGTCATGAATTGGGAGTAGAAGTGTGTTAGGAAGTCATCACCCTGGCAAAATCTTGGGGATCTCTATTTGCCTTGCCTTCATCTTGGGATGTTGACTGTTTCTTCTGCATACCTGGCTCTCTCCCTTTGCATGCATCTTGGCTCTTCGGTTCACAAGCCCCCAAAGGATTGATCAGGCAAGCTGAGCATCAATATTCTCTACCTGTGATAGGGAGGATTTGTTTATACCATCACAATATTTCAAAATTGATACCTTGACGCAACACCCCTGTCTTCACGAAAAAGGAATGTTACCTGCATGGTCTAGATCTCATTAATGACTATTCTAGGTGGTCCCCAGATGTTTGTGTTTCTCTATTTCAGCCTTCCCCCCAAGCATGTGTCCTCCAATGTTTTGGACTACAACTCTCATCAGCACCAGCCAGCACCGCCAGTGGGCAGTGATGGTGGGAATTGTAGTCCGAAACATCTGGAGGACACATGATTGGGGGGAACATTGCTCTGTGAACTATGAACACCCACTAGGGAGGGATAAAATGCCATAATCTTATTTACATGTGATTGTTAAATAATTATTATTATTATTATTATTATTATTATTTATTTATATAGCATCATCAATGTACATGGTGCTGTACAGAGTAAAACAGTAAATAGCAAGACCCTGCCGCATAGGCTTACAATCTAATAAAATCATAGTAAAACAATAAGGAGGGGAAGAGAATGCAAACAGGTACAGGGTAGGGTAAGCAGGCACAGGGTAGGGTAAAACTAACAGTAGAAAGTAACAGTAGATAATAACATCTTGTACTGCAGCAAAAACTTCAAACAAAGCTCCAGTTTATTTGAGGTTTTCCTATCCTTTAAAAGGAATTTTTTTAAAAAAATATATATGCATGGGTCTGTTCTGTATTAGTAGGAATAATCACTTTATATGAATAATCATTATATGTAATTAAGGGTGCAATGTTATGCATGTTTAGACATTAAAAAAAGTTCTACAACTCCCAGCATTTGGGGAGGGGGTCTACCCAAGCATAGGATTGCATCCTAGTATGCTTTCCCCATTAGTCTGGGGATTAACAGTGCAATCCTGTCTATGTCTACTCAGAAGGAAGTCCTACTGAATTCAATTGGACTTACTCCCAGGAAAGCATCAATAGGATTGCAGCCTGAGACTGGGGCTGCACACAATGTTCTGTGCCTGGTTTGAGGGGTTTCAAGCCGTTTTTTCAACTACAGCATTTTGTAGTCCCTGAAAGCTAATCTTCAAAGTCAGAGGGAGCAATTAAATATGGTTTCATTTTATTTTGGGGATAAAGCTGTGTTCTCCTACGGGCCTTAATAGGACACCAACAGTTAGGGAGCTTGAAACTAACGAATTTAGGCCCTGGATTTTTCCAAGCATTAAGGATGCCTCAGCTTCAATATGAACAATAATTTGGGTAGCCTATTCAATGCATTGTTTCAAACCTATTCTATTTTTTATTATTCTTCAGGCTCTGCATGGCTTCTTTGCAGACAGCACATCGTTCAATATTTTGATGGATCTGCTGTTTACGAAAGGTCATTATGAACGTAAGTAACCTATGCCCCAAAGGAGTACATTAATTATAGCGAAACAGTCTTTGATTTAATAATTAATATAATTTTGAGACGCTATAATTGGATCTTTTGGATTAGCAAAACCTTCTATGATTATTCTTGGATTTTAATGAAGTGGAAGAGACCTCTCAACTGTGTACTCATTAAGAATTTGCTGTCTTTCATTGAATGTAATCATACACCCCATGGATTATGAATACATTTTTTTTTAAAAAAAAAAAGTACTTTCCTATGTTTGATCTCAGTTGTGCAGCAGTTTTCTTTTAGGATGCAGGAAATTTTTAAAATTTCTGCAGAAGTGTATTTTCTGAAGACCATAGCACATTTTTCCTGTGATAGAATGCACTAAATGTGGAGTGCAAGCCTGTACATGTCTACTCAGAAGTAAGACCCACTGATTCCAGGAAAGAGGGTATTGGATTGCAGCCTTATGCTTTTAAAAAAAATTATAATCTAGAAGCCCCTTGATCTGGATTGGAAGCAAGCTAACCTTTCTAATGGCTGAATGCTACTATAGCTGTCTTTGAAGGCACACCACATAATTTTGGATTCAAACTGTGCCAAAATTATGAATGCTACAAACTTATTTTTCTTGATGAAATTGATACTATCATTGTATCACACACACACAAAAAATTTCTGCTGAATTGGCATGATTTTAGCAAATGGAGTATATCTTGTACTAGTCATACAGTACCTTGTATCTCTCTTCCAAAAAGTATTTTTTTTACAAAGTATAATTATTTTTCAGAACTCAGCTTACTGTTCTCTGAAACGTTATTAATTGCCAGCTGGGATATGTGATTGTCACAGCATAATGAATTAACTCTAACTGAAAGTCTGTTTGGCAGGTGCTCTGGAAGTGTTACTAGAAATGAAGAACCAAGGTGTAAAATTTAACAGCGAGACATATTTACTTGCATCTGCAATATGCTACAAACTGGTAATAATACAGATTCTTTTCAATGTGTTTCTAGGGCTTTTATGTGAGTGAGAATAGTATTATGCCTAAAGGTGTGCCTTTCCCAGCCCGCTTACTTTTCAACAGTCTTGAAGAGTTCAATATTTGTTTGTTTGGTAAATTTGTAACCTGCACCTTAAGCACACAGTTTTGGAATAGTTTACAAGACAAGACAATTCATGAAAACGATAAAATGACAACCAGCAGTAGATAATGAGCTTCTCTAGAGTAAGTAAGGCAAATAAGTGCAAAGATGTACATATTTTTAGACCTAAGTCACCATCTTTGATGAGACCTGGACAATTTTAAGATAAACTGTATAAAATTGGGAGCTATTTGGGTGGAAGGTAAAGGCGTTTAGTAGAGTGTGTAGTTATCTTTCCACTATTTCATGGTCGTCAGTGTTTGCATAAAGCTTATGGTGTAAAAGAGCAAGTTCCTGTTCAGTTCTTACATAAGCCTGCCTGGGTTTAGTAGGGCTTATTACAAGATAAGTATGGCTGGGGAATGCTGGGAGTTGTAGGACTTTTTCTGTGTAAAGATACAGTACATAGGGTTGTGCCATTCACAATTTTTATGCATAACAAATGGTTGTCTTTTGACTAATATAAGAGTTGTCTCTAGTTAGTATTTCTTACTGGTAATTGAAGTTTAAGTGCCTAAGAAGAGTCATGCTGGTTAGACCAAAGGTCCATCTAAGCCAGCATTCTGTTCACACAGTGGCCAACCAGCTGTCAGTTGGGAACTCACAAGCAGGACACAGTGTAACAGCAACCTGTTGTACATACGCACACTGCCTCTGGTATTGGAGGTAACACATAGCCATCAGGACTAGTACCCAATTGCTAACACACTCTATGCCCCGCATTTTGACACTTAAGTCTAAAAATGTACCCTTTCCTGAAACTTCTTCATCTTTGGGTTACATACATTCCAAATTATAGGTTTCTGGGCAGTCAGAAGTTAAGATTTGTAGGGAGAGACTTACAGAAGTTTTCCTTTCAAGAGAGGAATCAGTGAGTCTGTTGCTACGCATGTGCCAAATTTCTTGATGGCCTTGGAATTTTGTCCATTTTGGAATGTACGTTGCGTTCTCCCTTTTGATGGAGATGTGTACAAATATCCCATTTTCATTTTTCTTGTTATGATTATTGGGAAATTCTTTCTTGTGTGTATAATTTCAAAAGAGGTCTCCTAATAATTTCAATACCTGCAGCACTCGGTCATTCAGTTAGGCCCTGGCTTCCTTATAATGTGGTCTGAATTATATTCACTCATGCACTGAAATCTTCTATTTCACAGAACACCTCAGAGTCTTGCAAAATTTGTACAACATTATTTGAAGATATGCAGCTCAAAGGGGATCAAATACCAAGAAGAGCACAATACTTTGCAGTAGCATTTGCTCTGAATCAGGTGCTGGATTCTTTAGCTTTATTACCTGTGTTATTCGGTGCTGTGCATGTACTGTAACATGTGGTGCAGGTCTTCTAACTCCCTGGACCCTGTTCTTCCCATTCCTAGGAAAACTTTTTTTAAACATTGATGCTATATCAATATTTGTAACATTTCATAAGCTTCAGACACCATTTCCTAGAATCTTTTCAGGGAGAAGGAGGCTTCTTGTGATGCCAATTTTATTTTGTTGGAGTAGGAATGAAAGCTTTAGATACTTACAAGACAGGCCCATGTAGCCAATCAATTTGAGAGCTCAAAGAAAGGAAATCAAGACAAAATGCTCTATGCCATAGGAATGGCCTGTTGGCAGGCTACGGGCTGGACGTCGTCCCTGAAGCATCTTTGTCTGACCCCCTGTTGCTGTTATTGTCATCTGAGGCACCTTCTGGAAAGGCAAAGGACCACTGCCAGTCTCTGAGGAGGCAAATTGGTTCCTCAGCCCCCAGTCAAAGATCTTATAGAGTTCAAGCTCAAGTGCTATATAGCTGTGAAACCTTTGCTGTTAGATAATGCCAGCATAACTTATAGAACCTGAGCATCTGAAAAACAGAGTGGCTGACAAAAACATAGGTCACTCTTGTTCTGTGGTACATTGTTGCTCTCTAACACACTTTCTTAACAGTATTATAGGGCCTGTTCAGACCCTAAGGCATGGTTAGGCTGCTAACCCTTTTGCTGCAAAAGGTTATGTAGCCATCATGGTTAGGAATAGTTCACATGACACGTTAAGCCTTAATGTTTAGCTTAAAATGCTTAACCACCATGGCTTAGCTTGTCATCTGAACAGTTTCTCTCTCTCTCTGTCTCTCTCTGTCTCTCTCTCTCTCTCTCTCTCTCTCTCTCTCTCTCTCTCTCTCTGTGTGTGTGTGTGTGTGAGAGAGAGAGAGAGAGAGAGACAGAGACAGAGAGAGATTCTAAACCTTGGGCACATCAGGAGTTATCTTAAATCAGGGTGACTGAAGAAGACGTCCTTGTAGTTTGAACAGATTTTGGGACATTTTCAGAGAAAAAATGTATGCTGAGAATTTATTTTTTACCTCAGATGTCTCAGTTTGCTTCAGTAGCCCCTCTTACAATGGGTGTCCACCCAAAATTAGTTGAACTAGAAATGTACAGTATGATGGGTGTACGGTGTGATAGGTCAATATATTATTGGGTGGTTATGCAAATGAGTTCACCCTACCTAAATGAAATGCTAAGCAATGCTTTATTTGTAAGCATAGTTTGATTATTGTCTCTGTTTCTTCCTCCCAGAATGATGTTGTAAAAGCCCATTCCTGTTATTCTCAGATCATGAACACAGAAAATAGGATATGCAGTAATCTGAAAGTAAGTACACTGAATTTTGTATATTAGTCTTGAACCATGGAGAAAAGATGGCTTTGTTTTAAGGAAAGTTTCTCTGCTGCCTTGAACAATTTTAGGACACACAATATACTGTTCTATTACACACTAATCTGGGAAAAAATACTACTGATTTGTTTTGTTCTTGGTTTTTAAAAATAATTTATGATTGCTGTTTGAAAGGGTATAAACAGCTCTCCCTCTTCATTTCTATGTGTGAATGACTGGTAGTTAAAGCATATATCTTGTAATATGTGGGTGAAGCTTCTCACACTGATTGAACATTCTCAAAACATTCTGTAAGGAAAACATGACATGAGAATGAAATTATAAGCTGTAGAATGTTAATAACCATCCATCATTTGTCAGAAGAGTGAAAGGTCAGTTTGGCTGAGGCAAATGGTCACGCAGCCCATAGATACCGGAGTGACCGTTGGCATAGGAAAACGTAGTGAAGGGAGGTCCCCTGTGGGAAGTAAATTAGATGGCAGACATCTCAGATGCGTAGTGGCGAAAGGAAGGTGCTAATGTAGGAAACAGACTGAGAAGCAGCATCTTGAAGGAACAGGAGGTGGAGGACAGGAGATGTTTGGCAGAGAGACCTGAAGAATAGGAAGACAGAGGAGATAGGGAGCTTAGAAAGGACTAGCCAATGAAAGTGGGAGCAGTTATTAAAAAAAACTCATCCTAAGGGCAGGAAGTGCTGTATACTGGTGGCAGGAAGTGGGACAGGCAGAAGGCGGGACTCTGCTTGTCTAGGAACGAACCCCAAACCCATCACCACCAACCACCCTATATTTCATACACCTTCCTGCCCTGTCATAAAGGCATGGGCTTCAATAAACTTGGGTGCCAATTCAGGCTCACTTGCTAAAGAATACTGCTTTACGTTCTATATGCAAACCCAATTTCCCTGAGAATAACTTCTTTAAGGTATTTCTATACTGCTTCTCAGGGAAAACTCATGTAGTAATGGGGACACTGGTGTTTGTTTATTTGTTTGTTTGTCTTCCTGCACTTGGCCAGGGTAAAATAAAATTTTATACAGAATTAGTAAGGCCAAAAGCTTCTGCATGATAAATGTTATTGTCACCTTTGTAATGGGAACAATATGGAAACTTTGTCTGGAAGTTTTCAAGGCCAGTGACTAGTACAATCAAAAAGATGATGATGATGATGAAGAACTATAAGGGTGAGCCATTTGATGACTGTCCCTTTTTCCAGTTCTGGGGAAGTTGGTAGTCATGCTGGCTGCCCCATTGAGCTTGAAGATGCTGCTGGCTCATGCCAGATTGGTTAATAATACAACCATGGCCATCTAGGAGTTGATCCTGGATGAGCAAGCCAATCTGGCATGTCATAGAAAGACCTGGTTAGATGAAGCTGGTGGAGTGAAAATCTCCCAGCGTGGTCTGCCAGGTTTCAAAATCCAGCAGCAGCCAAGGCTCAAGAGGCAGGGATGTGGGGTTGTGGCTACCTATTGAGAATCCTTCCCCTTATCCTTGTTCAGCAGTCACAGGTTTTGAGTGTGTGAGACAGGGTGGGGATTCTGTTGGTGGACCATCCACCCAGTGGCCTCCCCACCAGAACTTAGGAAAGCTTTACTTATTAGTTGTGGGTTGTTATTTTTTTCTGGAAGATTCTTCTTCAGGCTGCATCTGGAGACCTAGAAGACCTTGTTAAGACACTGGAAATGGCTTCAGAAAGCAGTACTTCACATCTTGTGAAGAAAACAGAGTACTGTATGTCGGTGGTAAGTGGATTGCTGTTGTGGAAACCAGTGGATGCAAATGAGCTTTCCTTACAAGTAGGTGTCTGGCCCTTTCCCCCATGTCAGAATGGTTTTCACCTTATTATATAGGTCTCGCCCTATCATATAGGTTCAGGATCCTGTAAAATTGACTGTTTCCATTATATTGTCTTACTTACCAGGTTACAGGGTGCTTTTCTATTGATCTGTGAATGCTACCCATCCTAGCTAACAATCCTTTTACTACACTGGTCTTTTAGCTCAGATAAATGACAATGGAAACAGTAAATGCCAGCGATCCTAAAAATAATTCAGAGCTTAAAATGAATTTGTGGATAGTAATCCTGGGATTACTGGCCACAAATTCATTTTACGCTCTGATTTATTTTTAGGATCGCTGGGAACAGCTCTTCTTTACCATATTGGTGGATCCATATTCACGGCTTGAAAACTGCTGGGCTTGGAATGCTTGTTTCGTATCTAATCAATTTCAATTAATGAATCCAGCCCTCCTGGGGTCCCAACCTGGTCTTCTGGGGTTCCCCAGGTGGCCCCACCCTTTCTCTCCAAACCACCAATCGCCTGGTGTTTTCCCAGGTGTTTTGCAGATTCTCTCCCCATTCTGAAAGGCTGAAATGCCTTTCCTTTTGCTTAGTTACTGACAGTAAGTTAGGGACATGGGAAGCTGCCTTATACTGAGTTGATCCATCTAACGCAATAGTGTTAACACTGACTGGCAGCGATGGCTCTCCAGGCTTTCAGGCAAGAGCTTTTCCAGCCCTACGTGGAGATGCCGGGGATTGAACCTGGGACCTTCTGCATACAAAGCAGGGGCTCTGCCCTTGAACTACGGTCCCCCGCCCCCCACTCAAATAGGCTGGTGTTTTTGGACCAGCTTTTCTTTGCTTTCGGCCCCACCCAGCAGTGGAACGCAACCTCTGAGAGTATCTCCGAAATTTATTTCGGGCCTCGGGCGGACAAAGGTCCAGGGCCCCTGCTTTGGCCCTTGACCCTCTGGAGGACAGAACCTGTGGATCAGCTTGCAGCTATGCATCGTAAGCAATGATGTGTACGACTGCAGCTGAGAATGCAAACCAGGACAGAGTTCTGTAGCATCTTATTATCAATGGCCAGACAATGCTGATTAAGTTGTAGGAGGAGCTTAGATCCTCACGTATTCCCATTCCCTTTAATGGCGTGTGGAAGGCGGCTATGAACCCCGCGAGCCCCTGCTAAAGGAAATGAGGCAGGTGGCTACCAGGCAGAGGGCCTTCTCTGCTGTGGCACCCCGGCTGCGGAATGAGCTCCCTAAGGAGGTTCGCCTGGCGCCTACACTGTACTCTTTTAGATGCCAGGTGAAGACCTTTTTATTTTCTCAGCATTTTAACAGTCTAGCAACTTAATTTTAATTTTGCTGTTTTAAATTTGTGTTTTAAATCTGTATTAATTTCTGCATAGCTGCTTGATTTTATCCTGGTTGTGTTTTTATATTATATTTCATATTATGCTTTTATACTGTTTGTTTTATATTTTGAATGGTTTTTATGGTTTTGATTTTTGTAAAGAGAGCTTCAGCTATTGGGCGGTATAAAAATGCAATAAATAAATAAATAAATAGATAGATAGTTCAGTTTGCAGGTCCTGATCTGTTTGCTGTGATCTTTCCTCAGCTGGCCACCATCAGGGAGAAACTGCAGGACAATCCAGCTCTTTGCGTCCAGTTTGAAGAAACGTTCGCCAACCTGCATGCCTTGGGGCAGGTCACGTCTTTGACTCTGGACGACTTGCTGTGCCATACCCCGCGCACAAAGAGGCACCCCCTGAAGCCGCTCAAGCAAAACCAAGCCAGCCGTCGGACTTTCAAGCCTCTGGGCTCTGTTCTGCTGGCTGAGTAAGGCTGCGTTTGGACTGTTCGAATTGGTACCCAATAAAAGGTCTCCCTGGCTTTCACTTGGTCTGTTTTCCTACATGAGTTCTGTGGCTCCAAACACAACTTGTGAATGAACAGTTTACAGCCAGGGAAATGGTGGAAGGACCTGGAGTTCTCCAAAGCAGGCATCTGGTGAGAAAGGTTGGGCGATTTCCAGGGAACACCCATCATCCCTGCTGTTCCCTTCCAGCTGAGGACCCAGCAGCTAGACTAGACGTCTTATCCTAGTCTGGAGTATCCATGAGAGCTGTCTTCTCCTGCCAGGGATGGGACTGGGACTGGGACTTACCAGTCTCTGGATCCCTGGCAGGAAAACAACACTGTTTGCATTATTTCCACCAGGGACAAGGCCTTCTGTGGTGGCGTGGTGGCACAGTATCAAGGCCGACCCTACCATTAGGCTGGGGATAGCAGTGTCAGCACATTGGCTGTTCCTCCTGAGCCCTCCAGCCATTTACTTCCATGAGAGCACAGAGCTCTCTGTGCCCCCAAAGGTTCTTGCTATCCTGAAGTGTGATCAAGGATGCTCTCCTGTCTCCAGTATTGAAGTCTGCCAGTGCAAGTTGGCTTCTGTACATGAAATGGGAGAGCTCCACCTTGTCCTTTACCTCATGACTTGGGCTGCCATGCATAGTATTGAGACAAGTCAGGCCCTGCTCACCTCAGTGCTGCTCACAAGCATTCAAATGCTTGCCACACTTTCAACAACAAAGGGAAATTTGCCCCAGAATTATGCAGTGGTGTATGAGATACAGAATGCAGTTTTCAGTACAGGAAGAGTGGCAAAGAATAAATGAACGCTTGAAATGAGCTCCAAGTTGTAAAAGCGGTAACCTGCGATGCTGAGCATAGCCTTGTTTTCATCTGGGGAATTGCAGCAACGCCTAATAGAAAGGCAAATGTGAACATATCTGCATTTGCTTGTGTCTTCGGATGATCTTTCTGTGAAACTGAGTACTTGAAGGAACATATGCAGAGAGTTGTCACAGATGGTGCAAGAAAGCATTGATGGGACATGATGCCCTGCTGGAAGGTTATGTTTGATCTAAAAATAATACATAACAAAGAGTTCTCGAGGCTGTAATCCTAAGCATGCAAACTTGGAAGTAAATTCTGTTGAAATCAGTGGGATTTGCCTCCAAGTAAAGATACTTAGGAGTTGTAGGACTTTTTTCTGTCTGAACATGCATAGGATTACACCCTTATTTCTTTTCGGGTATAAATTTAAAATTGCACTCTATGTGCTTTACAGCACAGTAACAACTATACAACCACAAAAATACATCTATCGACTTTAGAATTAAAATCAAAACCTAAAAAGAGGACATGACAGTAGAAGAAACAGTAGAAAACAGCACCTGGGGGGGATCTACACTACTGCTTTAAAGCGCTTTAAAGCGCTTTATAACAGTTTTGACAACTGTTGGGGCCCAAGACACACTGCATATACAGGTTTCAAAACGTTTTCAAAGTGCTTTAAAGCGCTTTAAAAGCAGTAGTGTAGATCCCCCCAAGACTAAATAAAATGTCAGCTTTGTTAAAGATCAGCTTTCAGCTTCGCCCTGCCAATTCCTGCTGAAATTTCAGCAAATTTCCTTAGGTATGGGATTCTGAAATGGTGACACTGCTTATAAGTCCCCGTTCTTTGTCACTGCTGTTCTAGCTTTAGGTAAGGAATAAATTCCTTTGAAGGACTGTAAGGGGTCATACTGTAGTTCCATTCACTGAGCAAGCATATTTCAGCTTGCCATTTTAAGGAGGATGAGGTACAGAACATGGGTAAGAGATGCCAGCAGAATGAGAAGATTAAAGCAGAAAGAGTGTATAACCATAGACGAAATAGGAAGGATGGTGGGGAGGCAATAAAACAAAACCAAGGAAATCAGTATTAGAAATTGTCTCATGACCCATTATTTCTGAGTAGTACCCATACAACCTAAGTTCCTATAAAATAGTGTTTCTCAAAGTGTTTTTTTTTTAAAAAAAAAGCCTAGCATTGTAAAAACTGAAATGTAATACTGCTTTGTTGAGTTGCAATAAATTGTCAAAATGCTATAAAGCAGACAGTAGAGGGCACAGTGGATCACACTATGTGGAACAATGTATTCAGTTTCAGTAGGGAATATAATAATCCTGCACACAAATGAAGTCCTGCATTACTTTCAAGCTTCCTAAATTAATTACGTATGAAATAATATTTGTGAATTTATTTTTGATATAGCCCAAACATTTGTAAGTGTGGATATTGTATCAGGGTGTTGTTGTTTTAACCATAGTCTGAATTGTAGGAATCCACACTTGAAAAAGTTGCATGGTGGGCTTAATAGGAAGGCACCTCCAAGACTTGCAGCTCTCTCCAACCTCAGTCCCTCTAGAGTCTAGATCAGGCTTCCCCAGTCTGGTGCCCTCCAGAAGTTTTGCATTTCAACTCCCATGAGCCTCAGACAACATGGCTTACGGCCAGGAATTCTGGGAGTTGTAGTCCAAATCACCTGGATGGCACTCGGTTGTGGAGGGCTGCTCTAGAAGCTTGAGGACTAAACACTCATCAGCTTGGGGAAAGTTGTTTAGAGCTCCATTGGAAACATTTTTAAAAAATTAGGATCAAGAAACATCTCAATGGGCCTGTTCAAACAACACCCTAAGCTATGGTTAGGCTGCTAATCCTTTTGCAGCAAATGGTTGGTGAGCATGTTTAAACTGTAATTATGTATCCGCCATGGTTAGGAACGTTTCACACGATGCACTAAAGTCGTCATGGGTCACATGACATGCTAAGCCATAATGCTTAGCTCAAAATGCTTTACCACCATGGCTTAGCGTGTCATCTGAACAGGGTCAAAATGCATATATTGTTGTTATACTTTCCATTGGGAACAAAAGTGTGCAAATGAGGCATCTCCCATTATGCCTTGTCACTCTTGAAAGGGAACAAACCTTGCAGTGTCCCTTGATCACCAGGTAGGTGCCAGTTTTGCAAATGCCTCAGTATACCAAAACTTCAAGATGGTCCCTTTCAACCACACTCACCTATCTCTCCAGCAAAGTGAGTGTGTGCTTGAGGCAGGGGTGCTGCTGCTAAAGTCCTAGACAGGAGAGGTATTTGATTAATAGTAAAGGAGGGAGAGGAACTTTAAGGGTACAATCTTATACATGTATAAACAGAAAAAGTCTTGCAACATGCATAATCTAGCAACTCCCAGAATGTCCCAGCCAGCCATGCTGGGAATTGTGGGACTTTTTCCGTCATAACATGCATAAGATTGTGTCTGAAACCTACAATCTCAAATGTATTTATTTGGAAGTAAATCACAACAACTTTAGTAAATATATTTAGGAATGAGCTTTAAGAATTAGTAATATTGCAACAGCAGAATGGGAACCATTTGTTCTATCAGATTTCATAACGCTGGAATGCTATAAAGTACTTCACTAAGCAGTTTTTAAGATTTTGCAGATATTGAAAATCTGCGAAAGACTGAAATAAAAGTAAAATCACTGGGAAATATCCCCCCCCCCAAAAAAAAATATTGCCAGCTCAACCCTTTATTGTTATTGTTTTTGTAAGTAAGAACAGAAGATCTGTTTTGGCAAAAGACACAACGCACAAACATTTGATCAGAATGGTTACCTTGGGGATGCTAATGTGGCAGAATGGAACAATCAATGAGAAGAGAGAACTGTGATGGCGGGATGTAGCGTTTACATTCTTCAGGAGAGGGCTCCAACCCTAAGCGTGAAAAGCTGGCGGATGAGAAATGAGAAGACAGTCTTGACTTGAGGTACTCCTTTGCTCTGGCACCAAGAGTTTGCATGCAGTAGACCCTGGGTATTTCCAGACGCTAATTTCCCATGCTCTTTGGGCGGTGATTGTGCACTACAGCAGAAAGGGAAAGCCAGAGAAGCAGGCACCTAGCGTGCCTGTTGTTGTTTTTCTCCTGTGGGCTTTGAGTAGACAACACAGCCTTTGCCAGATCCATGAATGCTGCCCTTAATGTGGATGGGCAGGTAGGAGATGAGTACAGTGGGGGAATGATCCAGGTGTGTGTGCCGATAGTGGTCTAGGTAGATTGGGTTCTGGTGGTAGATTACTGGATGACTTGCAGTAGATCAGCAAGGGTTTCTCTGATTCCAAACTGATGAACAAAAAGCCATTTCTCTCTCCAACCCTCCCCTTCACCTATGTAATTTAGAATCCCTAATCTGTAGTAACTCAGATGTAAATGTGTGCTTCTATGTGTAGATCATTCCAGTCTATAGCTCATGGGGTACTTTGGTTTGCTCTGTCCACTGAGCCACCATTTTGCATTGGACTCCAGCTCTGTCCTTGACCATGAGCCACTATTTTTATACCTGGTGGACCTCAGAGTGCAAGTGGAAAAACCAAGTAGCTCCCACAAGCCTGAAGTCTGTTCAAGGCATCCATCTCAGCTTGAAATTGTGGTTCCATCAGGCAAGGTTCCTCATCTTTGATCAACTATTGCTGTTAAGAGTCCATTATCTTTCATCTCAGGAAACAGGCATTGACATCGAATTTTGAAAGTGTCTGATTAACAAGAGCCACGAGAGAGGTTGAGTACAACAGGCAGGTAAATAATATGAATGAATAATGTGTTGCATACAATTCTGGATAGAGGAGGAGAATAGAGTAGAGTAGAGTAGAGTAGAGTAGAGTAGAATACAATACAATACTTTAGACGTGGTAATTAAAAGCAAACAAACCTAAGCACTGAGGTTGGCCCAAAAGACCTCTTTACAGTCCCATTTATACGTAAGAGTTGTGGGGAGGGGAACACTGCAATGCATTTACATTTAATAATCTCTGCAACCATTTTAAGACCATTTGCAGTGACAGAGAAAATAAATATACACTCTTCAGGGATTTTATCAATTGATTTTTATGTCAGATCTGTCTTTTCATCTATTACCATATAGTAATATGTGCCCATATAGTTGGCTTTGTTGTGACCAAAGTACCAATGAGATGGTACATAAATGAATTGTCCTCTGTTCTGCTCCCTCCAAGTGTGTTGGAATGCATCCCCAGCCAGCGTAGCTATTGGCATCAGGTTGGGGAAGGCTGGTGTAGAAGGGTGAATCCCTCCCCTCAGGTGGTGGAATGGGAGGGTTGGCAAATCTCCTACTGTGGCAAAAAAAAAAGTGACCTAGGGCACCTGGAGCAGCCACCCACCCAGTCTCTCACTTTGAGGACTCTCTCAGAGCAAGAGATCAAACAAGATAGGCTCTCTAGAAAGCCATGCCAGCCTTGTGGATGTGGCTCTCCAGAGAGATGTCCAGGCGCCATGTCCTTTCTCAGGGTTAAGCATTGTGGCCCAGGTAGCCCCAGAGATGGTGGTCCACTCAGTCTCTTGCTCTGAGTGAGAGATGGTGGAGTGCAGAGTGACAGCAATGAGGGGAAGTGGCAACATCCTATCACCTTGGCCGGTGGGACCTCTTATGCCACCACTGATGGAGGCAATTCTAAGCTAGCTTGGTATATGGCAGCTGCTTAGATTTCTTCACCATTGTGACTCATGTAATAGATGTATGGAATTGGACTATGATAATATAAGTGAATTTCCCACAAAATTCAGTTTGCTGTTCTCAAATTAGCACTGTAGCAGGGGAAGAAGAAATAAAAGCCATCAACTTTGAGAAGAACTTCTCCTTTATGTATCAGGTTTTGGCAGTTCTCACATCATAATGCCCAAGAAAAACGAGAACTGGGATAGAGAAAGACTGATATATGTACAAAACCCTCCCTGTGGTTAAGCAGTTTCAGGGGAAATTTAGACCACAGAATCTGTTCTTCTGTACTTTTACTACCTTTTGGAGAGGAGGTTGATGATAAATTGAGGATTTGAAGTTTCACGAGTTTCTTGGCCGACTGAAATAAGGTTCTCTTTCTTAATAAGAGTAATGCCATGTCTGGTGTTTTGTTTTGTCTTCTCACAAACATCTTGATATGTTATCTCAGTAGTAAATAACTCTTTATGGTGGCACTTGCTCACCACAACTCAAACGCAACATTACCAACATCTTGCACTGGTGCGGTGGTGATGCTGCTGCCACAACAAAAAGTGCAGAAAAGGGCAACTCAAATGATTAAGGGGCAGGAGCATCTCCGCTATGAGGGAAGGTTACAACAACTGGGATTGTTTAGCTTGGAGAAAGGGAGGCTAGATAGAAGAGTACAAACTTATGCACGTTGTGGAGAATGTGGAGAGGGAGACATTTCTCTCTCTCTCTCATAATACTAGAAACTGGGGTCATCCCATGGCGCTGATGGGTGGGAGGTTCAGGACAAATAAAAGGAAGGACTTCTTCACACAGTGCATAGTGAAAGCTCTGGAATTCACTACCACAAGTTGTGGTGATGGCCATTAATTTGGATGGCTTTAAAAGGGGGTTGGATAAATTCCTGGAGGAGAAGGCTATCAATGGCTACTAGTCCTGGTGGCTCTGTGCTGCCTCCAATATCAGAGCCTGTATTCACCAGTTGCTAGGGGACATGGGGTGGGAGGGTGATGTTGCACGGTTTCCTGCTTGTGGGTCCCTGGTCGACAGCTGGTTGGCTACTGTGTGAACAGAGTGCTGGACTAGGTGGACCCTTGGTCTCATCCAGCAGGGCTCTTATGTTCTTAGGAACCAAACTACACCCTTGGCAAACTCCCTTTGTAGCTGGGATCTTGTTATTAAATAATGTGCCACAATCCCTACCCTTACTTTCACAGTTCTGTCTGTATATAACCTTCGAATATGGTTCCAAAGGTTTTCATCAATACCTAAGAACAGTTTTATGGACCGTAGACATCCATTAAGCATTGAATCAAATGGTGCCTTTAAATCGGCAAAGGCTGCATAAACACCGCTTGATAGCCCCTTTAAGCTTTTTGAACAATGTGATCAAGAATAAAACCATGATCTAGAAGGTGGTGTCCTGGTCTAAAGTCAGTCTGTTCCTTTATATCCAATTTCTCACAGAGCCATGATTCCTGAATTCATGCGATATAAAAGCTGCATACATATTCTGAAGAAGAGCTATCCTGCAATTTGTTCACGCCACCAGCCACATTCCATGACAGACAGCTGAGGCCACTTTCTCTCTGTCGTGCCTTCTGTCACAAATCTGACAGAACTTCACTCTTACTGTTGGTAAACCACAACTCCATTCTTAAATTGTTTTAGTTTGATCTTCCCCCACTTGAGGTTCTTTAGGTATGTATGTATGTATGTGACAAAATCAACTCCATCAGATAGAAATGACTATTCTTCTTTAATGCCTACAAATCTATCTTTTCCAGCTATCACATATCTGCAGATGCCAGTAATTGAATCTGGGACCTTCTGCATGCAAAGCATGTGCTCTACAATTGAGCTACAGCCTCTTCTCCAAGGTTTATGCTGGCTGGGAAGGATGGCAGTTGTAGTTCAACACCTCTGGACCAGGTCAAGAAAGTCTGTATGAGATGATGGGTTGAGAGAACGGTCTGTGCCAGCTGTCTGCTTGGAACTGCTTGTGCAAAGATTCTTGTGCTCAGCCATGGCTCTGCATGCAGCACACTCAGTGCTCATGGGCATCTCTAGATTGGCTCCCAGTGAGTGCCCAGTAACAAGCATCCAGTAAAACGCTCGTCGGACGGAGCTTTAAAGGGCTATAGAGATACATTGTGTTGCACCACCTTTGTTCAGCACATTGAGAAACAGCTATGTATCTCTGAGGTTGGTGTTCTGGGAGCATATTTTCTTTTGCAGCAATGATCTAGAATAGAGCTGGGGTAGGGTGCAGAAGGTAGTTCTGGATCTACTGCTAGATTTCTGAATGGTTTGCAGTAGATCTGTAAGAACCAGTTGTTTAACAATAACAACAAAATGACTCTCTGCTGCCCACCCTAAATTATACTGCTGAAATGAAGAAAGCTTGGGTAACCAAGCACAGATTTTTTGTGTGTGGAAGGACTGTGATGTCCATTCAGTTCTGGTACTTGAAACAGGACTCAGGATTCTTTAATTCTATAGATATATCTTTTCCAGCAGGCTCCAGCTGGTGGATCTCAGAATTCTAGTAAAAACAACAACAAAGTAGATCCAGAAAGCCTGAGATCTCCCCATTGCTGGTCTAGAATAAGGCCTTGTCTTCATGGTGCTGAGTTGGTGCTATGTTCCTCCTACCCACCCCCTTCTTGGCTTCCAGTGACCAATTGCTGGTCGCCATCTGCCCAGAACACGCACACTTGATCGACCACAGAGCGAGGTCAGATGGCAGTAGAGCTGGGGCGACCTCACTCCTATAGAAAAAGTCAGGGTAAGTCCCTGACATAACAGCGCAGCTTTGCAGAAAAGCCCCACAATGGCTGTGAATCTGTAGCTGCATCATATAACTGACGCAGTACCAATTTGCAGCCACCGTGGGGCTTTGAACACATATAGACAACTCCCTGGAGTAGGCAACATGCTGCCCTCCAGATGTTTTAGACTGCAACTCCCATCAGCCCCAGCCAGCATGGCTAATAGAGAGGGATTGTGAGAATTGTAGTCTAAAACATCTGGAGGATACTGAGTTGCCGATCCCTAGTCTAGAAACATCCAGATTTGTATGAATAAGGCTGCAGCCCTCTATGCCTCCATGTGGGAGGAAGGGTTAGAGTGAGACATACTGTATGTATGAGTAAGCATGTGTAGGATTGTGCTAGTCATGCTCAATGACAAAAATTGAATCTAGAAGGAAACAACCATCCAAGCTTCAAACGAGTCTCTCAAAATATGATGCATGCTTCAATATTTCTCAACAAAAAAGTCATCTCTCTTTTAGTTCAGTATATAGATGTCACGATTTGCACATTTTCAGGAACTTCACTGAATGATATGCATTCTGTGAATCCTTTTATGCATATTTCAAGGAAAACGCTGCATGAAATTTATCTGGACAGCTAAGCGGAAAGCACAGAAATATTATTGTCATGCTGCCCTTGCTAAGCATTTAGAGTTCTCTTCCACTAAAGACAGTTGGATTTATTTATATTTTACTGGAACCAGCAAAGGTAATGAAAAAAAAAGGGGAAACATATTGACAATGTAAACAAATTCACAGTAAATGCAGTCAACCTCAGGTTCTTTCTTGCCTTGCCAATATGGGTTTGGATTTCTGCCTTATGATAAATTAGGGCATAACACGTGATGGGGGAGAAAAGCCAATCACCTACTCTGGAAGGACTAAGAATAGATGACTTGATAGCTAGGCTAGGGCAGGATCTACACTACTGCTTTAAAACGGTTTATAACAGTAGTAACAACTGTTGGGGCCCAGGACACACTCCAGATACAGTTTTCAAACCATTTTCAAAGTGTCACAACCTGCGTGGTGTAGATCTGACCCTATTGAACAACTTATTACATCCTTGGTTAACAAATTATTTTGGCAAAGTTGCAGAAAAATGTCTTGCCATATAACACCACGGTTCAGGGAAATCCCTTGCAGGAAGGGGAAATTACAGTAAATTCACACTGCTCTCTCTTACTTTTATCTCATGAATCTGGAGCGGAGCGACCTGATCTGACTCCGCCAAAAGCGAATCCGAATCGGGTTGGGGGAGCTGCGGACCGAGACGAAGTGGTTTGCCTCCATCTGGAGCTCCGAACGCAGGTAAGTGGGGGGGAGGGGGCTCACCTGGTGCCACCACCGCCACAGTCCATGCGGCAATGGCAACACAGCCAGGTAAGGGGGGAGGGGGTCTAACCTGTGTCCGTAGCGGTCCAGCGCAGGCTTCAACTGAGGCCCAGGCCTCAGTTGAAGCCGGCGACGGAGGCAGGTGAGGGGGGCTTACCTGGCTCCGCCACTGCAGTCCGTGCGGCGACGGCAGAGGAACCAGGTCAGGGGGGAGGGGGCTTATTCAGCCTCCATTTTGTCCCCCCTTCCCCACTTACCTGCTTCCTCCGTCTGCCGCGGAGGCAAGTAAGTAGGGAAGGGGGGCAAAATCTTGGCCCACCCCTCCGGATCCTGCTCCGTGGAGTGGGGGAGGGTCGGATCGACCCAAAGCAGTTTGGGCCCGATCCGAAAGTTCCAGATTGGGCCACAAAGCGGTTCGGGGGTGGGTCCATGCACAGCCCTATTAATAAGTATCTTGTGTTTTGCATTGTGTTTTGTTTATGCAGACAGACAGTAACACACACACATCATTGCTTTAATGCTTCAGAAGATGGTGAATGCTCCTGGCACTCTTTCCTGTCCTGGGCCAACATGTGATGCTGGCACAATTTCACTGCAGCAGCAGACCTGCAAGTAGCAGGAATCATGTGGGTGGGTGGTGGTGAATGGGATATTCCAGTATAAGATGCAGTATGTCTATATGCACCAGTTGTTGGAGAACATGAGTGGGATTGCACCATGTCCAGCTTGTGGGTCCCTGGTCGATAGCTGGTTGGCCACTGTATGAACAGAGTGCTGGACTAAATGAACCTTGATCCGATCCAGCATGGCTCTTCTTATGTTCTTATTGGGATGCAATCATCTGAAATCTAACCAGTTTGGCTTCTCTGCATTGGAAATCAGGCTGATGGTACTTTATCCACAACAATTTCAGAACTTTCTTCCAAGAGACAATCATCATCACCCTAGCCACTTTACAGAGGCCATGATTTGTTTCAGTCATTTCCTCTATTTTATCTAAGCATTCCAGTGTTTTCCCCAGGAAATTCTTTCCTATTCATTTTGAGTGTCTTTCAGGGAAGCCAGCCACATGAAAGTTCTGAAAAATGTTGTCTTCTTTTGACATCATAATCAGATGTTTCCCCTTTCTTGCAGCTATGTGAGAAGCAGCCCTAGGGTCCTTGGGGTGAAAAGAAAAGAAAAGAGAGGAGAGGAGCTATTCAGGGTCTGCGTAACTGTGAGCACTGAACAAAAACTTGGCACCCTAATCCAGCCGATAGGATGTCCTCGTATGTAGTAAAAGAGCATCAAGATGTTCAAAATTAGCTTGTGTTTTATTCCTGCCATCAGAAATCTAAAACAAGGGGACTCATTCCTAGTTCAGGAATGGTGAAGGTTTATTTCAAAATAATATTGAGAATGCTTAGAGGGAAACAAATAATTAGAAAGGAAGAAACCAAAGCAGAAACCATATATCGTGTGCTTATGTTATTCTTATGGATAGGCAGAAATTGGGGTGGGTCCGGTTCACATACACCTTGGAGTTAAGGTGGCCACTTATGCATCTCTAAAAAGAAGAAATGCATCACCAAAGAAGAGGACAAAAGAGGACACCCATTTGCATAGAATTTGTATATGCTAATTTATATTTGTAGCTGCAAATTTAGACATTATTATAATTTACTAAGTTCTGCTGATGACCAACTTGAAGGCCCACCTCTTTCTTCTGATGGTTCTTCATCTTTAAACCATATTTGGGCTGAACAGTCTTCAAATAGAGGCCACCTTCAAAATAGAGAACAATCCTCTAGCAGCCTTTCAAAAAGAGGACTGTCCTCTGCATAGAGCCACCCTGCAAGCCAGGAGTAGGAAAATATGGTTGCTGGGTTTCTCCAAGCTGAACATGGCGGTATCTCCCACTGGTATATCATCATATTCTCTCCATCAAATATAAGAATTGCAGAAGCATTAAAGAATGACATTAGGGTTTGGATTCTTATAATAATTTGTTTTAATCCACATAGCAATTATCTCTATGGGTATTAACTTCCGTTTCTGTCTGTAAATATACAATAACTACTTTTTTTGCAGGGAAAGTAAGAGACAATCTATTATTTGTCTAGATTGCTTCATTTAGGTGTAAGCACTCTCAAAATGACCTGTTGGTATATACCGAAGCTGAAGGCCTTGCCCCTTGGGGCTTCCTGACCCAGAGCTTGGTGTACTGCAGGGGTGGGGAACCTCAGGCTTGTGGGCCAAATCTGGCCCTCCAAGGTCCCCCAAATGGCCCCACCTCATTTTCCTTGACGGTTGATCATTCGGTGGTTTCCTGGCTTTTGCACAGCTTTTTTTGCCATCCTAAAAGGTTGGACTGCCTCTCCTAAGACCAAGGTATTGGCAGTAAGAGCTTTAAGCTGCAACATGCTGGGGTTTTTGGCAGTTTGGGCCTTGCCCCTTTTGCCTTTGCCCCCCTTACTACTAGAATGCGACACACACCCCCAAACTTCTCTAAAATGGAATCTGGGGAATTGGAGATGTGGAACCTCAGACTAGGTTCCCTATCCACAGTCTAGATTGGGGAGGGGGGTAACCTCAAGTGGTATCAACCAGAGTTGACCTGTGCTGAATGGGCTTAACAGTTACAAATATGATGGAACAGAGAGAAGCCTGTGAAGAGCTAGCCGTAACATCACTTCTCTGAAAGTAGTGCTTCAGGTGATGGCAATTCCCCAGGAAGCTATACCTGACTTGTGGTGGCTGCGGACTGGTCTAAGATGTTTAGCCGCTCCAAGCGATGCAACTGCACTACAATGCGAGAAATGCTGACTAGGATTGTTTGCAACATCACTGAGGAGGCTGCAATGTGCACGCACCAATATTGCTATCCACCCACGTGCTTGGTTTGCTTTTGTTGCGAGGCTGGTTATGCCTGCTGTTTCACACATGCAGTCTTTCACACACCGCCATTCTGTTCAAGATCAGAATGGAAATGGGCAAAGCAGAAACAGCAAGTCTAAGCAGCCAGTGGTTGTTACACTCACTATAAATACACTTTCATGACATTTGTTAGGGGCAGATACTAGGGTCAAGTACAACATGCAGTGCCTTGCACAACCTATAATTTTAGGGTCTCTCTCTCTGTATATGTCTCTCATGTATATTACTAGCTGTACCCTGCCACGCGTTGCTGTGGCTCAGTCTGGTTAAATTGAAAAGAAAGAAAAGACAAAGCGGATGTTTCTAATATGTTTAATTTCACAATGCTTGTGGATATACAATATTTTTAGTTGTTCCATTGTCTGTGTAGATATAGAGATTGTCTGGTTTGCCGACTCTAGAACACGCAACATATAATTGTCCATGTGAGAAGCAATCTGTGTCTAGATCTAAACCGCACAATTCTAAAGATTGGCCCTGAGCTTTATTGATGATGATTGCAAACGCCAATCGAATTGGGAATTGCAATCTCTTAAATTGAAATGGCATATCTGTTGGAATCATAGGAATGCGAGGAATGAGGACATCTTCACCTTTGAAAGGTCCTGTCAAGATTGTTGCTTCTATGACCTATAAGAGCAAATAGGAGAGAACATGCAAATAGGAGAGGAGGCAGAGGCAGTGGATTGGCCTACTGTTTGGTTTTAAAAAAGGATGTTTTTACGGTGAGGAGGTTAGTGGAAACTCCTGGCAGTTACCTTTCTTCAGAACGTGTAACTGTCACAGGTGTGACATCTATATTCACTCAGCCAATTGTGAGAGAACATGCACATAGGAGAGGAGGCAGAGGCAGTGGATTGGCCTACTGGTTGGCGATGTCACAATGACCTATAAGAGCAAATAGGAGAGGAGGCAGAGGCAGTGGATTGGCCTACTGGTTGGCGATGTCACAATGATCAGCAGGACTGGTTTTTTGGAGGCCTATTTCTTCGATTTTAAGACAAACTTTTGACCCCATATAGAACATAGTTACATAACAACACTCGTGTATTCGAATGCAACGTTGGGTCAAAATTTCAAAGCAATCGGTGAAGAACTTTCTGAGATATAACATCTGTTTCGAATGAACATTTACATTTTTATTTATATAGATGTATGGGCTGGATCCAGATCTAGGTGCATGCAATAGGGCTGGTGGAAATGGGTTACCTCTCCCCAGCAGTCCCTCCACCCACCTGAAAATGCTGACAGTTGGGACCTTGCTAAACGGGGTGAGTTGTGGTGGAGAGAGGGGTGGGGGTGGGATGGATCCCTGATAATCAGGCAAAGGCACTTTCTGTGAGTTGAGCCCTTCTGTCCATGGAAGGCAACATGCAACACTTTTGAAAGGGGTTCATGTGGTAAAGCAGCCTTTACTAAACTTTTAAAAAAGAACCCCCATTTAAAAACCACTAAAACTGCATAAGCATAAGATCCACATCCCAGGAACTGTCCAATAGGTGCCAAGGCCCGTCCCATATCTCCCATATCAATACCACAGTGAGAAGGTTGTACTTTTATTATGTGGGGTAACTCCTGCGGTGCTACAACACCCATTAACAGTAGCATGACCATAATAATAACTAGCTTGACTTGTGTAGGGCATCTGCACGCTAGTACATTATCATAATTTTCTGGCTTTTCCAGGCGCGAGGCTAACCTGGAGTCCATTGGACTCCCCCCATCCCCAGCCATTCTCCCCCGCTCACCTTCCCTCCAACCTGCAGGACTTATGTGAGGCCTCCGTGCCTGCCGGCAAGCCACCCAGCCTCCTCTCTGGGGCCACCTCCCCCTCTCTCTGGACTGCCATAACATTATCATACTTTTCCACAAGTACCTGGAAAAGCCAGGCGTGAGGCCAACCAGGAGTCCATTGGACTCCCCCCACCCCACCCAAGCTACTCTTACCTGAGGTCTGCATGCTGGTTTTGCAATGGTAGCTGTATCACTTGTGTTTACATATCCCGTTGCTTAGCAACACAATGTTCTTCTCATATCTCCTGTTGCTTAGCAACAAAAAGTTCTTCCTCAGAATTGTTCCACGCAGTGCTGCTGCATGACACGCACTCTTAGTGTTTTATCTATATATCCTATTTCTTCGATTCTAAGACACACTTCCCCCCCCCCATATAAACTTCTCTAAAAATGGGGTGCGTCTTAGAATCGCGGGTGTGTTTTAGGGGTTTTTTTTTTCTGTTGGTGGTACTGAAATTAGTGTGCGTCTTACAATCGATGGTGTCTTACAATCGAAGAAATACGGTAGATAATACATGCTACAGGAGGAGGCAATGAGCACTTCCATGTTCCTGAAACTGGTTCATCTCAACAAGTCCTGAGATTAAGAAGTGCCCTGCTGGATCAGACCAAGCGTCCATCTAGTCCAGCACTCTGATCACAAAGCTGCTGCAGTGCAATAAAGGACTAGAGCAGCCTTTCCCAACGTAGTGTCCTCCAAATGCTTTGGACTACAACTCCCAGCATGCCTGAGCATTCGTCATGCCTGCTGAGGCTGATGGGAGTTAAAGTCCAAAATATCTAGAGGGCACCAAGTTGGGGAAAGCTGGCCCAGAGTTTATACCTTCTTCACACAATGGAGCATTTCTGTTTCTAAAGTGACATTTCTTTTTATATGTATATACAGTCTATACACGTGTGATTGTTGCCCAGGTCCAGAAGAAGAAGGAAGTTTGTACATCAGAGAAATTGCTTCCTATTGCAGTGTGAATAACCCAACTGGTAGCAACTTGGCTGTTTGCCACTGAAAATTCAACGGCAAGTGTTGAGCGGTGTCCCACTTGTTCTCCATACCAAGGCTGATGCTATCTAGCCATAGCTCCAGTGCAACTTTTCCCCCCGGCTGCCATCTGTTTGGCTGTGGAACGAGAAGGACAGAACAAGGCGGAAGTTTGTCAGGCAGCATGTTTTATTATCTCCCATTATCTAGCAGCTGCTAAGTCATTTAGGGTTCAAGGGTCCTGAGACACCTTTGTTAGGTGCATCCAGTTCCATAACTACTAAGACAGTTGTGCCCCGACAATCAGTTTCTCATCTGCCCTTAAAATGAGGGGTGCTGAAACATTCTCCTAATGATGGGATTGCCAAGGCTAGATGTTACAGTGGGAGGAAGTCATGCTAGGAAGCAGTGCGGCTGTAGATAAAAGGAACATAGGAAGTGGCCTTTTATCCATTCAGATTGTTTGTCTATCAAGCAGAATACTGTCTATTCCTGTAGGCAGCTTGGTGCTCTCCGGCTGATGTTTGACTCCAACTCCCATCAGGTCCAGCCAGCCTGGCCAGTGGTTGGAGATGATGGGAGCTGGAGTCCAACAACATCTGGGGTGTATGTGCCAAGTTGCCTACCTCTTCATCCATTCTGACTGTCAGTGGCTTTCTTTCACATCATCTGCTATCGGATCTTAACTGGAGATACCAAAGACTGAATCTGGGACCTTCAGCATGCAAACTATTTGCTCTACATCTGAGCTGTCGGCTTTCCCTTAATTCAGCCTTCCCTAACCTGGGGCCCCTCCAGATGTTTTGAATCTTTGCTCCCGTCAGCTCCAGTTAGCAGGGTTAATGGTCAGGAATTCTGAGAGTTGTCATTCAAAGCATCTGGAGGGCACTAGGTTATGAAAGGTGGTGTAGACGATCCTCTGTCTCTAGGGCCAGTAAAAGAAATACATTGGGAACTGTCATGGTCCAGATAGAACTCTGGCTTTCTGTTGCAACTGTTCACATCTTCTTAGGTAGTTCAACCGGGTAGTGCAAACACTGTAGCAGCCTTCTCGGTAGCGGCACCCTTCTGCAATTCGGGAGGCAGAAAATGTAACATCTTTTACACGCCTCCTGAAAACACACCTTTTCACACAGGCTTTCTCTGAGCTGTAACTGCTACTGGGTTTTACTTTGGTTTTATGTGGTACTTTTAAAGTTTTATGTTGTGTCTTGTCATGTCGCATTTAATGGTTTTAATTGTGAACTGTCCAGAGAGCCTCAGCTATTGGGCAGTATAAAAATGTAATTAAATAAAAAAATTATTGAATAAATAAATAAATAAATATTGCTATTGCTATTAGAAGGCTGCTCTAAATCACCATGGTGTGCTCTATTTGTATTAAGGAACTTAACTTTTTTCACTTGAAATACATTGAGCAGTCGAGCCTTCATCATATCCGTGAGCAAAACAGCAAGAGGCTTATTGCAACAGTATAATTCAGGGTATCTAGTCGTATTGTTTCCATTGTTTTAATTGTTATTAATGATTAATATTTGTTTTGATTATTTAATAGTATTATTATGAAAACAAGTCACAAGTGCCTTGTGATGGCTATACCCCCTATTACGCTGCACAGCATTTTTCACATAGTAAAGGAGGAATGACAAATAAAATATATTGATCCATGAGTTTCACTTCCTCAAGTGCTGGGAAGCAACACCTGGCATGCTCAGTCAGTAGGGTGGCTGTTTATACTTTGCCAAAAAAAAAAAAGTAGGACAAAAGAAGGCACAGGGTTGCACAAAATATATATATGCTAATTTATATGTATAGATGCATATTTATAAATACTCACTACAGTTTCAATAGAAATACATCTTACCTGTGACCAGGTGACCTGCATGGCTGCTCCATCTGCTGTCCAGATGCTAACGATTGACAGGTAACTCCAGGCCCCTGGGCTCTTCCTTCTTTGTCTTTAAGCCAGATGTAGACTGGGCAGCCCGTCATATTCAGGATGCCTTCAAATAGAGAAGTGTAGGATACCTGGCCCCCTGTCAGGGCCCAGGGCCTTGCCAAGGCCCACTGGTGCTGATTCCTCCTTTGAGACCAGCCTCCCATCTGCCTAATGGGGCTCCAGCTTATCAGGTGGCAATAGCAGGCAGCAGGGAAGCTGCCATTTTTAATTGCCTACAATACCCCAGAGTGACATTGGGGCATTGTGGGTAATTAAACGTTGAGCAGCTTAAAGTTACCCACCACAGATCATAGTGTTGCGATTCCTGCTGCCAGTAGGCCCACAAGGCAGGACAATCAGTAGGCCTATTGGGTGTAGGTTCCCAATGCAGGCAGCTGCTTGTGCCAAAGCGCTGACATCCAGGGTGGGGCAAGTACCACAAAGTATGTTAGAGTTGCCCCTCTTATCCATACATTCACCAGGTGGAGAATGCCTGAACATGGATGTTATTCACCAAATAGCAACTATCGCAGAATGCTGCGACCTTTCAGTGTAAAACCTTATTGGTTGCATAATCTCACATGACAGTATTTATGGAAGCCATTGCCAGATATCCTGTCGTTGGAAGAGTCAGAACAATGGCAGCTAAAATATGTCAACACTCATGCAACCATACCTGGATTCTGTGGTTATTGCACTAGCAATTACCAATCTATTAGTGGAGTTATCTGCCTTGAGCAGAAGAATGAGAGGAGATAGGGTGGCCATGTGATAGGATAGCCTTTTATGGAGGACAGTCCTCTATTTGAAGGGCTGCTAGAGGACTGTCCACTATTTGAAGGCATCCTCTATTTGGAGAGCTGTCCCAGTCCAAGCCCAGTATGAAGATAAAGACCCATCAGAAGGAAGAGCTGGGCTTTGAAGTTACCCATCAACAGGAGTTGAAGACAGAGGGCTGGTCTGCATGTTCAAATAAGCCATGATGGGCTGAGGCACCTGCCATTATGAATATTCAAGTCATGGCTGTGCCTTGTAGTGTCAACCGACCGAGGTAGCAGGGGTCATGTGGGTTAAAAGATGTTTTAACAATATATACTATGTTTTTAATCAGTATTTTATGTATTTTATACTTACTGTTGTTCCCCGCCTCGATCAAAATTGAGAGGAGGGTAAGAAATATTATTATTATTATTATTATTATTATTATTATTATTATTATTATTATTCAACCCCCATGTGACTTCGCACCTTGGACAGCTCCTTTAAAGTTCTGACTGAAACCCAGGGTGGATTCCCTGCCTTACTGACATTGGAGCCACCAGCCTCCATGCCTGGCCTGTTGGATCTTTGCCTATAATAATGTGCACTGCAAACCCTCCCAGGCAATTAATGCACTTCAGGCTGCTAGCTCTAACAACGATGAGCTGAAAATGCTGATTCTCAAAGCAGAGTTCTTCATTTCAGTTTAAAAGGTATTGGAATGATTATTATTTGACTATGATCAAACACCTCCTCAGAGCTGGAAATACTCCGATAGAGACCTCCAGCTACGTGCTCCAACATAGAAGTATTCAAGTGCCAACATCAACAGGCTCAGCACTCACGTACATCTTGGGTTCATTTTTAAAAATGACTCCACCCGTAATTCATCCACATCCATATTGTATACAAATGTGTTGCTGTGCAAAACAAATGCAAGAATTTGGCATCAATAGGGAGAATACATGGCCACTCACCAATGATTATAGCTGAACCAGGGTCTACTCCAGGGAAACCTGTGGCCCTCCAATGTCATTGGGCTACAACTTCCAACATCCATGAGCACTGGCCATGGCAGCTGGGGCTGATGGAAGTAGGAGCCCAACAACCCTGGTCTAGTCCTTGATACCTTAAACTTGACCAGCCTACTCTTTGTATTATTATTTAATCTATAGTTCTGTAGATAAGTTAAATAAGATCTGAACTATAGTTCAATACGAATGCTTTTTATGGTGTCTTTGAATGTTTATTATAGTTAATGTAGGCAACAAACACAACTACCTAATTTAACTCAGAGAAAAGTATTTTTTGGCCAGTGTGGTGTAGTGGTTAGAGTGTTGGACTGGGGCTTGAGAGACTCAAGTTCTAGTCCCCACTAAGCCATGAAGGCCTTTTTAAGGTGAGTATATTATTGCAAACTATTTTGAAAACTGGCTTGAGGATAATTTAATCAAAAGGCAGGATATAAGAACATAAGAAGAGCCATGCTGGATCAGACCAAGGGTCCATCTAGTCCAGCACTCTGTTCACACAGTGGTCAACCAGCCATCGGCCAGGGATGAACAGCAGCACCTTCCCACCCATGTTCCCCAGCAACTGGTGCACACAGGCTTACTGCCTCGAATACTGGAGATAGAACACAACCATCAGGGTTAGTAGCCATTGATAGCCTGTGCTACCCATTTATTTAGAAGATATACATCTTCTAAATAAATCCGCCAGCATTAAATAACATGTTTGTGAGAAGTAGCTACAACTATGAGAAAGTTGGATTTAAGGGGCTTCTTCCAGGTGATGTTTTTACTGTGCAATCGTGTAGGCTCATTAACAGAATTTTACACAGAGATCTAGCTGGCAACATCTTCAATTAGTTTATGTTTTCCTACTGCTACTTCTTTTTTTCTTACTGGAGAAAGGAAAGATGGGTTAGCTGCACAATGTCTTTTGACACTAGGACCCCTCCATTGAGAAGCATCCTGAGCTTCTATCCCATCCCTGGACCCAAATCCTAGGGATCTTGTATGGTTTGGGGGACTGCTCAGTGCAAGTGACACATACATGCCCATCTTTTCTTCAGCATTGGGTTTGTCTTCAGGCCTCTTCCAGGCTGACTCTATGATTCTAAAGCAGCCTTCCCAAACCCAGTGCCCATGCTGGCCATGTATGATGGGAGTTGTAGTCCAACACATCTGAAGGGCACCAAATTGGGGAGGGCTGTATTTAAGGACTCCAGTTCAAATTTCAACAAGAATGCTAAAAACGAATCAGTTATGAAAAGAGGATCAAGTCCTTTCTTCCCCTACTAAAAAAATATTGTTGCATCTAGCAAAGAGGAAACGCAGAGAGCCACTGATACTGAGCTATATGGGACTGTGCTGGTCACTCCCAGCAATCAAAGGCCCAGTGCTTCCTCCACATGTGGAATGAGTTTATAGTGTTCGCAAAACACACAATCAAAACCTTTCCCCATTCACGTTGCTCCCTGAAATGAACTGTGAACAGAACTACAATTGCTAACCTTTCCCTTGCAAATGTTGCACCGTCCTATTGTTGTTCTGAGTGTGTTGTTTCACATGTGTTCAAACCAGTGTTTATATCAGAGGGACCATTCTCTTCTCACCATGAATTTCTTTTAGAAGCCAACCTTTGTTGCCTTTACAAGAGCCAGTTCCGTAAAGATAGAGGCACGTACTTAGCGTTGTCACATTGCGGACCTTAGGATTAGGATGGCCACTTACAAATCACCAAAAAAGAGGGTGACAGGAGTCGCCAACTTTCATAAATTTGGCATATGATAATTGATATGAATAGAAGCAAATTTAGAAATTACTATTATAATTTAAATAGAAATATAGTACATCTCACCAGAGTGTGAAACACTGTGGCTGGTTGACTGGTGTGCGTGCCTGATCAGTCTGCTATTCAGGTATTAACTGGTGACAAGCAACAGTTCTTATGGCTCTTTATCCTTAAACTACAACTAGACAGCCCTTCAAATAAAGGACTGCCCTCTGTAGAAGGGGACTTGCGGATTTGCATAGGATTTGCAGAGTCCAGTAGAATTTGGAAGTAGGTTTCCAGTAGAACAGCCTGTGCTGCTTCCTGAGACCTAATGAAACAGGCACCTCATGCCTCTTAAGCCTTTCTGCCCTGTGCTAGTCAACAATGCAGCCCTCTAGCATCAATGCCTGGTGCCCCTTCTTCTGTCTTGGTGAGCAGTAGCAAGAGTGCGAAGGCATTGTGGCCCGAGGCTCCAGAGTGGCTCCTTTGCTTGGGATCATAAAGACTGATCTCTTCCGGCAGGCCTATCCAGTGGAATTTTAAGATTTTTTTTAGAATCTTTTTAGAATGTTTTGTTAGGATGTTTTAACGATGTATATTATGTTTTAATTCAGTTTTATGTATTTTACCATTTATTGTCTTCCGTTTAATGCCTCTCCTCTCCTGGAAAAGGATTCCAGGTAACAAGGCTATGAAGAACTGAGCTTCTGAAGATTGCTGCCAGCTAAGAGTCCTGGGCCAGATGGAACCCTAAATCAGAGCAGTGAATATTATTTATTTTATTTATTTATTTATTTAGAATAGAATTTTTTCATATGATACAGCCAACTTTTCCTGCTCAGCAAATACTTCTCATCTGATCTTGGCTAAGCTACATGTGGTGCAACCCTTACTCAAAGATAAGTCCCACTATGTTCTATGGGATCCATTCTTATGTAAGCATAAATAAGATGGCAGTCTTAACTATGTGTCTTTCTTATGAGCCCCTCAGAGTTTTGAACAAAAGTGCATTATGGACCAAAATGATTGGTTAATGTTCCTAAATGGCTCAAAATCTCCCATCAATTAGAGTGAATGCTTGAGGTGTACACGGAATGTGGGAAAGGTGACTCATTCAGTGGAAGCTGGTGGTTCCAATGTCATTGGGGATGTAAATCTGCTCCGGGTTTCAGTCAGAACTCTAAAGGAGCTATCCAAAGTGCTGAACCCTAACCTCCAATAGGTTCATCACCTTGGATAGCTCCTTTAGAGTTATGGCTGGTTTTGGTTGAAACTTGGGGCATGTCTACACCTCAGGGTGTAAAGGGGGGGTAGGATTGTGGACTTACCTGCTTCCACAATCCTCCCCCAGCATCTTGATGGCCATGCGATGTCCCGGAAGGGAAGAGGGATGACGCAGCCACCATTTTTTTTCCTGGAACAGAGACGGACCACAATTGCAGAAGGGAAGAGGGATGACCCTGGAGGAAAAAGCTGGTGTAGACATGACCCTGGATTGAATTCACGGTCCCACTGACCAGCTTCTTCTGCACTCATTCCTTCATTTCACTTCCCTACTTTGATAGCTAAGGATGGGCTGCACTTTGAGATACCTCTCTCTGGAGATCTGATGTGAGGCAGCAGATTTGCTGCTTGCAGAAATGTTGTGCCATTTGTCTCCACCTCTGCTCAACTTGTATCTTGTTAATTATTGAAAATATTACAAAAACACCATAGGTTTCCAGTGTTCTTTCCACCAAAAGAAGGCAAACCCAGGCAAGTGCTGCTCATTGTTACATGCGAACATGTAACAATTTAATTGTGAGATACCGAGGCCCATTAATGTATCTGGACAGAGATTTCTGAAATTTCTGGGTGGGCATGACAGAAAATACAGCAGCAGCTTTGGTATATGTTTATTTATTTGTTTTAAATAAACAAAATACATTTAACACATAACATTTAGTTGAGCTACTGGCTAGCAATAACTATATAGGAAATTGGGTTGGATTCCATTTGTAAGGTGTTTTATAAAAAAAATACCCCACAAATCAGTATAAAGATACAAGAATACAAATGGTTAATGGTGCTACTTATTCAGCTAAGCAAACAGAATGAGTCATCGGACACATGGCAAGATTTTATTAAATACTCTCCTTGGCATAATAAATATTATATTTTTAAATTGCACTTAGATTTGCATCATCTATAGCCAAATGTGGCAACACCATGGAAACGGTTAGAGGCAAAAGGTGGAGGACCAGTATAGAAGTTTCAACAGAAGAGCAGGGAGGCCATAATTGATAATCACCTGGCCTTTAAGAATAATAATTTATATATAACAAATAAAAAGACAAATAAGGGACAAAATCATAACCAGCCAGAACAAATCCATCATTAAATTAATTGGAGTCTGATCTTTTCTCACATGAAAATGAAAAGTTGTGATCTAGAGCTTTATTCTGGAGGATACCAAGATGAATTGAAATGCTTCCAAAAATTAAAAATCCAGAGATCAGCCTTCATAATGGGCACCGGCTTACCGTGGGCATAGAAGGTCCATATTTTTCCCCAGCAGCATCTGCTAAACACATCTGAACTCTCCTGAGTCAGCTGCTGTAGGGCCAAACTCATTTGTTGATTGATCTCCATGTTACTGATACCCTTTGTTGTCCTAGCTACATCCTTTCATCATGAGCTGTGATCAATATTTCCTTTGAATTTTCTGCTTGTCTGCTATGTTGTGCTGTACCTTGCAGAATCCAATGTAGCTTCCCAGAATCTCGGTGCTGAGTGCTGCCTGCTCTGAGGTAAAGCATTTTGATTCTGCTGAACCCTTTAGATGTTTCTCTAAGGTCATAGCTGCATTACAGATCTATAATCATTAAGGTCACCACAGTCATGGGCTTCAATCTGGGATCTGCTTTCTGCAAGAGGAAGGGCTCTACTCATGGAAGGTCCCTTCAGGTCTGGCACCTGCCAAAGGTCCACATCCCAGCAGGAGCCCACTGACAGGAGCCCCCTGGAGTTGTTTCTCCTCTTCGCCATTGCAACCTGCTTGTTCATTTGCCTATCATTCTGGCTCAGACAACAGCAGTGTTGAGAAGGATGAACAGTAGGTGCTGCTAGCTACTTGCTCACTGGCTCTCTCGGCCTGTCAAGCAAGCAAGTGGTAGGACTGATGAGAAAGAGGAGTAATAGCAGCTGGTGACAATGGTGGTGAGAAGGTAGACTCATTAAGGGAGGGGGCTCATGTTTTGTCCTAGAGCCCTCAAAACCTAGATCTAGCAACAGGTCCCTCCACCCAATATTGGGTATCCTCCCTTCTCCTCCTCCACATACCATCTCACCTCCACAAACCAGCCCTGCTTGACATTCACACCAGTGCTGTAGTGGACCCAGGGCTCACAGGGATGCCATACTAGTACTTTTTAGTTAGCAGGGTGCTGATGTCACCTGCCACCTCCTTCAGACTTCTGTATTCCCTCTGAGTTTAGCTGCAATCCTCACAGTAGCTAGGGGTGGGATTTCCCCAGCAATGTTATATTCTCTGTAATAATGCAAAGTATTTTGGGGTGGCTTGGTTTTGAATGGGCAATTCAGACACATCAGCTTCACAAAAGACCTGCTCCTAGTGGAGATAGAAACTGCTAGAATTGATTTGCTGATATGCCTTGACATACCTGCCTGAATTTTTAGACTCCCCTTGTGGGTGTGGCTATGGGGAATGTCATGATGAGCACTTCAAAAACTGATCACCGGTCAAACCATAGGTGACATGTTTCATGTGTTGAATGTGGATATCTAAGGAAGCAAAAGTCAGAGAAAATGCAATAAGGAAGATGCCGTAAGGATACCACCAGGAATGGGGTTGAGCCTACTTTTATAGCGTCCGGCGAAACCTGCCAGAACTTTTCCTCCCCTTTTTATAGTGTCCTGGATCGCAACTTCCTTGCTTTGTTTCTTAGAACTCAGTGGGGTCTCTTGAGGCCCAAGCCAGGCTCTGTCTACATCATGGGTGTTTAATCCCAGATGCATGGCCCAAATCCAGCCCTCTGGAGTTTCCCCAAAGTCATGCCCCCTTTCCCTGGTCCCACTCCCTTTCTTCCAACCTCTGAATGTTTGGTGGCTTCCCTGATTTTGCAAGATTCCCTGCCCTGGTTTCTGTTTCTTGGTCCTACTAAAATGTGTCAGAATGTTAGGTGAATGGGACAGAGGCCTGGTCTAGTCTACACATGCAGCAGAACCAAATGTTAGAATCCCGAGGTGGTAAGAGCTGACAGTGCTGCTTCAGATAGCAGGTTGGGGCTGCCATCTTTGATTAGTGTCCCATGTACTAAGCTTCCTGCAGGTATAACAAAACAAAAACTTGGCATTTCTGAAGTAATGTTAGGAGCATTCAAAAATGTGGTCCCTCATATGCAATCTATTCTACTGCCTTAAGACCCTTTCACTTCATGTTGCCACATATGCAGACCATGCCAGAATGTTGTGGGGAGAAACAGGTTTATAGATTAGATTAATATCTATGACAGTATGTAAAAACAGACAAAATTAAAGAACAGTTGAATGACAGGTGAAAATGGTCTGACATTATTTCTGTGAATTTGGGCTTATTCTCCCTTTATCATTTGCCAGCCTTGTTAGATTACAGCTCATGTTAGTGAAAACCATGGATGAGTCTTTCTTTCCCAAGGGTAAGGTACATGTGTCCATTTAAACACCCAGAAAAACAGCTTGGTTTTCCATTTTCCTTTCCAGCAGTTCCTTTAAACTCTTGTTTCGGTGTTGAAAGTATAGGTAGTCAGAAAGAGACTGAGTGATTCTATTATTTTCAAAATGGCTAAAGTTCAGGTGTTCCTCATTGTTATTCATAAAGTCTCTCTCCTCATGGCTTTCTTTCCCTTTGTTTTCATTCTTCTCTCCATGTTTTCCATCCAGCCTTTTCTCTTTCCCATCAAAGTATAACTCTCTGAAGTCTTTCATCTCATGTTCCGACTGACTCGGAAGATCATGCAGAATGTACGGCTTGTTGTTGTCACTGTGGTACATGCCTGGGCTGTACCGCTCTGACCCAAAGCAGTTGTCTTCCTCTTCTTCATGACATGAACTTCCTTTGGCACTCTCACCATCAGAATGAAATGAAAGCTCCTTCCCTTGACTCTTTTGGGAAAGGTCAAAGGGCTCTTCCTGTTCCAGACTTCTTGAGGACTCAGTTTGTGATGTTCTCATTCGTTCCCTTCCAAGTCCTAGGAGGGTTAAAAAAAAAAAAAAGATTGCTAGGTTAAATGGTACATTCACCGATCCACACCCATTTTGAAGTTAAAATAACTGAACTCTTAGTTTCTGTCCCATAGGGACAGAATGCTCGTACCATTAAAACAAATGGGACATAAGTCAGACTAACATTGGGTAGTATCCAGAGATGTCCCAGTGCTAGTGCTGAAGACATTGCACTAGCATAAACCAACATATGTGCAACGAGGCTGGTGCTTGCTAGTTCAATGTGGAAAGAGGCAGTTTGGCATGTTTTGTAATGTAAATGTGCAAAATCCCCATCTTTTGAATTCGTCAGATTTTAGACATGCTAATTAGCTGTGATTCCTGAGTGGAAAACACTGAAAGTGCTTCTGTTACAATTTTGCCCATATTCAGTGCTTCCTTCCCTATCTCCCACCCCATATCTTTCATAGACTATAGCATTTCTGACTCCTAATGCTGATGGACAATCTTAAACACAACATTTATCTTTATTACAGGGCTACGTGATTCTACAAACAAATTCAGGTAAGATATTTGAAATTCAATTCAGTCTACTTGGTTTTATGTATCAAATCAAGCTCATACTTAAGTAGCTTAACGTCCATAGGACTAGCAACTTGATTTTATAGTTGCAACAATGCATGGAGCTGAGTGGGAAAGATCTATGCTGCTATCCTACCTATCAGTTGCAAGATACATTATAAAACATTTACAGGGAATTATTGGCATCAATCCTGCAGTACTCCTAAAGCTGAGATCTTAGTTATATAACCGACAGTATTTGTTGTGAGCAGTGATTGCCAATAAATCTGGACAGCCCTTTAAGAATCAGAAAACTTAACATCTGAAAAGCCAGTGCAGGGCGTGTGACATGCTCTAACACTTAATTCAGGGAAGGCTGGTGACTCCAATGTCAGTGGAGCAATAGATCTGCTCTGGGTTTGAGAACCAGTCAGAACTCTCAGAACTCTCAAGTTGCAAAGCTCTTTTAGAGCTCTGACTGGATCTAAAACCCAGAGCAGATTTATCACCCCACTGACATCATAGTCACCAGCCTCCAGTGCTTTTGATTGCTTCCATGTCAGATAAGTTTCTTTCACCTGGGCAACAACAGGACAAAATATGGTCTTTCCTCACCTTCTTGGTTTTTGCTACCCCACATAGTCTCCTTTCACTTTACAAGATCTGGGTCAGTTAGATGCATAAGGCACCTGACTCTTGATATTACTGGATCTATTGCAAAGTCAGTTGGGTGGCCAATCATTTACCTTGAGAACGAAATCCTCTTTCCATGACTCCATGTTTGACTTTCATGTGTCTGGTGAGGTTCCCCTTCAAGGTGAATTTGCTGGGACAGTAGAGGCATTTGAATGGCTTGCTGTCGGAATGCAAGTGCATGTGCCCCATTAAATTATGCATTCGATTAAATTCTTTTCCGCACAGCTGTCAAAAGACCAATGACAATCAAAGTGATTTATTTTACAGAAACACTTTCCAGAAGAGATCAGTTTGTTTTCTTGAGACAGAGCGTGTTGTAACTGAGATAGCTTCTCAACAGTTCTGCAGTTTACATTCTGAATTGTGCTTATAGGAGAAATCTGAACAGTTTCTTTTGACTGTAAACTAGGGATAGACAAGTCTGGGTGTCTCCCACATTTGAACATTTAAAACCTCAAGTTCTTTCCATCGCGTTTATGAAGAAATGTGCAAATTTTGGCAGGTTCTTATAAAAAAGAACCGAACAAAATTCTCATCCCTCTGCACCAGGTGCAGCTTTTCCCAGTATGGAGAGGGGAATGTTGGTTCTGCCTGCCACGTTGCTGTCAAAGACATCAGGAAAAAAGAGAGGTGGCAACCTTAATTTAGCACCACAAACGTGGTTAAATTCAAAAGGATTCAAATCCAGACTTTAAGAGCTAGGCAATCAAAGTCCTCTGCCTATGTAAACATATCTGTTGAGTTTTGCTTTCTCTTCCATTCAGGTTGTTAAAATCTCAAGTTCTTTCTACCTTGAGTTTGAAAACATTTGCAAATTTTGATAAGTACTGATAAAAAAACAATGAACCAATTGCTATAAAGCTATACGCACACCTTCCTTAAATCTGGATCTATAGATGAATAGATTGCTAGTCAAGTAAATGCAACGTAAAAAGGGGGGGATAGGGGCGCCTTTGCAGACTGAGGTCTGATTCAAATGAGGCCACATGGAAAGTGCTTGGCCCATAGACATACCGACATATTTCAAAAGCTTTAACAACATGCATTAGGGCATTAGCAGAACGGTTGGCAAGATCAAAAAATTAGAACCACAGAGTAATGAAGCCAAGGGACAATGATAGGGTTATGGCTTATTGCGTAGGTGCAAAATGTCAAGGTATATCTTAGAAATAAACTGACCTCTAGTCTTTTTCAGTTAGTCAGCCAAATGCAAGTGAGTACTCAATTTGTGTACCTCAGTCTACAGTAGGCCAAAATTCAGCCATCACTGGATAGCTCCCCAAGGAGAGAATCAGAGGCCTTGTTCAGGAGAAACCACAAACCACGGTGGTTAAAGCCTTTTTGTTAACAAAAAAGCCTTAACCACCATGGAAGGTGTTTTCTGAACAGGGCCAGATTGTCTTTAATGTGGTGGGCTTGGGTTTCACTGCTGTTGCCACTCACAAAGGACTGGGCTGTCGATACTACTAGGATGGAACTACTAGTCTACAGAATGTATTTGGGATCTTCCTGAGGATTTTTGTTTGTTTGTTTTTTAAGTGCACCTGTAAAAAATATAAAGTGTGACTACGGCTTGATCTACACTCCTGCTTTATAGCAGCAATGAAGTGTACTGATAACTGTTGGGGCACAAACCACATTCTATAAACCACTTTCATAGTGTTATATCCTGCTTTTTATTCCACGTTCATGATGATTTGACACGAGCTGTTCATCTAGCCTATAACAACCAAGCACTTTCATCAGAGGTTGGCTGTGACACCCTGATGGCAAACCTAGGTTTGTTGCAAGGCAGTGTTTGAATTGGGCCCACTGCATATCTGAGGAATTCTACAAACACATTCAGAAGCTCAGGCAGGGTTTAATCCTAGATGCTGAGCTGCCTCATTTTAGAAGATGGCAAAAACTGGGGAAGGATGGAGTTAGAATCGGGATCTCTACTGGTAATGGAAAGAATGCCTAGAATTCTGCAGGAAAATAAAACAGATGAAGAGGAATGCTGTGCATTTCCTGTTCAGGCATCATGACGCCTCCGTTCCTCCATTAATCTTTGATTTGGTCATGCTTCTCTATTCTGTGGCCGGGAGCAACCCCACCCGGAGCCATTCTTTCACAACCCACCGAAGAGACTTTAATAGAGCCTTGGCTCTCTTGGGTGTGCAGTTCTTTGCCTTTGTTGCAAAACAAAACTTTCGGATTTCATGGGAAAGAAGAAAGTTTGATGCAAACTGGAAACATTGTTGGCATGTAATGGCCAAAAGGAAATATCTTCGCATGGGCATAGAAACTGAAGTTGGCTTGGGCTACCCACTCAGTACTCTGAGTCCTGGGTTGTCCTTCTGCACAGGAACCATACGAAAAGGAGGACAGGGCTCCTGTATCTTTAACAGTTGTAGAGAAAAGGAAATTTCAGTAAGTGCTATTTGTATGCATGCAGAACCTGCTGAAATTCCCTTTTCTCTACAACTGTTAAAGATACAGGAGCCCTGTCCTCCTTCCCATATGGTCACCCTACTGATAACTATGGTAGCATAAGGCCCTTCTTAGTATTGCATGGTACATGCACCACTACCACATATCTACAGCCAGATGGAATTGTCAAGTGGCTATGCTTCGCTTTCATGGAAATACTTTACACAAAAAACTACAATGCATTCCCTTGTCGAGATGGTGAGATTAAGGCCAGATCTACACCAAGCAGAATATTGCACTATGAAAGCGGTATGAAAGCAGTATGCAAGAGGCAGGAGCCACACCAAGCAGGATATAGCACTATGAAAGCGGTATATGGTTTGTGTCATGGGCCCCAATAGTTGTCAGTGTACTTCAATACCACTATAAAGCAGTAGTGTGGCTCCTGCCTCTTATATACTGCTTTCATACTACTTTCATCGTGCTATATCCTGCTTGGTGTAGATCTGGCCTAAGACACTACTGTCATTTTAATGATTCACACTGTTCACTACCATACAGATATGCAACCTGATACCCTCCAGATATTTTGGACTACACTTCCCATAACCGCTGTTAGTCCAGTTGGCTGGGGCAGATGGGAGTTGTTGTCCAAATCATCTGACAGGCACCAGGTTGCCTACCCTGCAAGATGCAGTGACATCAGCTTAGATGGTTTCAAAAGGATAATTGACAAATTCATGGAGAATATCAGAGCTATTACGTATCATAGTTAATAATAGTTACCCCTTCTTAAAATTAGACAATCAAATATAATGTAGGCACCAGTTTTGTAAATCTAGCTCAAAGCACATTTTAGCCAAGTTATTGACCCATGAGTAAAAAATCTATAAAATATTTTTTGTTAGGTTAGTTGCAGAATTGCTCCATGGATGTTGATTAACTTAGTATACTACCTATATAAAATCAGGAGGAAGCAGCATTAAACTGATCAGTATGGTGTGGAGCAAGCAGAGAGGGAGACTTCCCTCCCACCTCCACTCTCATAATACTAGAACTTGGGGACATCTCATTAAATTGATTGGTGGGAACATCAGGACAGATAAAAGGAAGCAATTCTTCATACAGCACATAGTTAATCTGTGTAATTCACTACCAAAAGTTGCAGTGATGACCACCAATTTGGATGGCTTTAAAAGACAAATTCCTGGAGGAGAAGGCTAACAATGGCTGCTAGTTCTGACAGCTGTATGCTCCCTCTAGTATGAGAGGGAGTATGACTCAGTTGCTCAGGAATATGGGAGGGAGGGTGCTGTTGCACTCATGTCCTGCTTGTGGGTTTTCCGTGGCCTCTGGTTAGGCACTGTGTCAACAGAATATTGGACTAGATGGACTTCAGTCTGGCTCAGCATGGCTCTTCCTATTGTCTTATGTCCTTAGGATACAATGGTCAAATGTAACCTTTTTTCCCCAACGTGCAAGCAAAGGCCCTCAAATCTTTGACAACGACAGCAGGACTGAATTAATAGCAGAAGATAAGGAGGGGGAGGAGGATTCATGTAGGGAAGACTTGATTCAGTACATTAGCAAAGTGACAAAACCTGCAAGCAAAAATTGTATGACTGTTTGAGATGATGATGATGATGATGATGATGATGATGATGATGATGATGATCAAACAGAACATCTGGGTGGACTAGCATAAAAGACAGCAGATAGCACTGATCTTTAGAGAGGAAAAACCAAAAGGGTAAGGAAATGTGAGTGACAAAGGGCTTTCTTCTGCTCACAAGCCACACACAGCCTCTGGGTAGCTGTGATTAGCTCTGTAGGAAAGCCGGGTGTTTTCTTTTGCTCTGAGAGACAAGTCAAAGAAAGCTGCAGCCTGCCGTGAGGTAGAAAGGACACTGCTGTGCTGTTCTTCCCTTGTATTCTTCTTTAAATAATAATAAAAAACCTGAAGGTTTAATAAGAAGGGTGTTCCTTTCCTGAAAGTAAGAGAGAGGGAGAGGGAGAAAGACTGTAAACTGTCCAAAAGGGCCGTGAGAAAACAGGAAACTCCGAAAAGTACAAGAGAAAGCAAGATGAAATCTATTTGCAGGCCATTCCCTGGGGACAGTCAGGCCATTGTTAAGCGAGCAGTTCGTACAGCTATATCCTTCCTTCTGCTGAGGAGGAGTGTGGTGCCAAAAAGCGGCTATCTGGTCATTGCTTTAACTCGCTGAATGCCAGCCAAAGAGGCTTGACTGAGCCCAAATATTTTATGTGGTGTTTTTTTCTTTTCTTTTTTTTCCAGTCAGGCAAAAAGGGACTGATTCTCTGCTCCCTCAAACCCAGGCATCACTGTTAATTTCCTTCTGATTTATTCATTCATTTGTTTGTTTTGTCAATTTATTCCACGCCCTTTAGTAACAGGTCTCTCAGGATTTAACACGAACGTGGTGTGTGGAATGAAATTAGCAGATTAATTCCTGTAACAGACATGTCAGGCACTCTCCATAAATTTTGACAGTTGAACGTGGCAAAAGTGGTTGTTAGATCAGTGCCTTTCTCCTCCCATAGATAATTTTGACTGATTAATTAGATTCCTATACCGCTTCATCCATAAGGCTCGCAGTAGCTTACACAAGATTAAAATGTACAGAATTCCCCACCACCACCACCAAAGTATTACAACACTGGGATCCCAATTCAGTCTTCCCTAGAGGGGCCACACCCACTTTTCCTGACCCCACCTCCTTTTATTTCCCCCCCATTCTTAAAGTTTAAAATGCCTCTCCTAAGGCTTTCTTACTGGCAGTAAGAGCTTTGGCCTAAAATAGGCTGGTCTTGTTAGTGTTTGGGCCTTGCTTTCTCTCCCCCCCTTTTTTTTTGCCTTTGGCCCTGCCCCCTTTTGCCTGCTGCTCCACCCACTACTGGAATGCCAACCCCAAGAAGTCCCTTTTCCTTTGGGCTGAAAGAAGTTCAACACCCCTGACTCAAAATATTGGGGGTCTAGGTGGGTGTTTTGCTACACAATCACAGCCTCCAGGGCCGGCCCTACCATTAGACAGAGTGAAGCAATCGCCTCAGGCAACAGTCGCTGAGTGGTGTCAAGGGGGGGGGCAGCAGTGAGACTCCTGGTTGTTGCCCTCTGTGGGAGGAGATAGCTGTGTGTTCCAGGCATCCTGTCATGCCCCTACTTGAGGACTCCTCTTCAGAGGAGGACCTAGAGGCCCAGGATGCCCCAGACCAGGACTGCCATTAGCCTCACAGAAGCCTGAGCCCTCAGCAGAGGTGGTTGCAGGGCCATCCCTGCCAGGAGAAAGATTGTAAAAATTTCCTATGACACTCTAATCAGCTCAAGTCCAACACCTCAATCAAACAACTTTCTGTTCCCTTGAGAAACAAAATTTAAAAAATGTGTTGTTGTTTTTTAAAGTAACAAAGAACCAAAAAATGAACAAAGTTTGTTTCATTATCGGTGTTGTCCCTCTAGCTATTTTGTATTTTTAACTGTTCAAATCTTATCTGTTTGTAGCTCCTGAAGAAGGATTTTGTTTTAATCCAAAACGGCAAGCCTTTGATACAAAAAGATTTTATTAAAGATTTTACACTTTTCAATAGCACCAGAGCTTGTCTCTTGTCTATCACCTGTTCAGTGGTGCTTTTTCCCCTCTGCCACACGCCACTCTAACTATACTACATACATACGAATGACACCTGAAATTCCCTTTTCTATACAACTGTTAAAGTTACCGGAGCCCTGACTTCCTTTCCATATGGCCACCCTGCTTCAAGGCAGCTGATGTGCTCCCTTATTATGGTTTTTTTTATATATATCTTTATTAATTCCTTGATTATAGTTGTAGTATCCCACCGTTCTTCCATTGTGGAACCCAAGGTGGCTACATGGAATTCCCTTCCAAGCACTGGCCAGACCCAGACCTGCTTAGCTTTAGCAAGGTGTCTGCCTCATGTGCCTTCAGACCAGGCCCTGGGACCAACACTCCTGGGGCATAAAATATTAAACATCTTATCCTGTGAGTGGCAGATACTGATTAGAGGTGGCTTTAAAAAGCCCTTTGCATAGAGAACTCTCCTCTGCAAAGTAAAATGGAGACACAACATACAACTGTGCAATATCTGTCTTCTGGTTCATATCAGGTTTTTCCCACATGAAGTAATCCTATTGCCACAGGCATATGGAGAAAGTATCCGATGCCTGGGAAGCTCCATTCACACAATTTATCTCCCACCAGCACCTTTTTTGATGGAGAGAAATAATGAAAGTGGGGCTTCTGTTGGACAGAGTGCCGCTGATGCCTCAGCAGAGATTCTCTTCCTCTATCCTGCCACAGAATTTGTCCTCCCCAAAGATGTGTGTGTGTGTGTGTGTGTGTTTGGTATAGCAGATGTTAGCCAATATCTTGTCTGTAGCGGCGGCATTTCTTGATACCTAAGAGGTAGTGGATCCCAAGGTAGCTACCATGGATAATAACTGAGGACCAAGAGTAGAAATAAAACAATGTACTACGTAGCAGTAACATTGGAGTGCTGATTGAATAGGAAACTAATACAGGCATACACTCTGCACGAAATCCACATGAATTTTGAATGGTTTTCAATTCCTGTTTATTACCTCAATGCAACTTCAAAGCATGTTGACTGCTTTGCATATATTTAACTGGGAGTTCCATCAGATGAGTGTATTATTGCATGCTTGTTACTGGGCACTCACAGATTTTTGTGGGTCCCTCTCATTATGTCAACTGCCTCCTGCACCCCTCTTGCCCCTTCCAGCCTTCTTCATGCCACAAAACCACCCCCAGTAAATCTGACTTATTTTTAAAGACGGAAGTTGCCGCTATGTCCTGCTGTGTGCAGGAGAAGCAGCGCAATCAAAATGGCCCACTGAATGGGCCATGTGCATGTTGTTTCCTTCCTCTTTCAAAAGTAATGAGGAACAATCAGGCTGGCAGAGAAGAGACGGTAAGCAAATGCAATTTCCTCCCATGTGATGATGCTCTTAGAGAGATGCTACAGTACATCCATTTGGGACTGGCCTTGCCCATGTGAAAGCACCCATTGTCACCAGCTGATGGAACATGCTCAGTTGCACAGCACTTAGAGCTGGCCCTACCATTAGGCAGAGTGAGGCGGCATGCTGAGAGGCAGGGAGTGGTGGTGAGTTGTTGAAGGACAGAGCTGTGTGTGTCATGGGAGCTACCCTATGCCACCTAAGCTCGCATATTTCCCTCAGGTGCACTGGAGAATGCTGTTCCATCACCAATGTTGCAGTAAGATTCAACTGCTAGTCTGGTTGGTTTTTATACATGGAATGGGAGCGGACGCCATTTTGTCCTTCCTCTCAGGCAACCAGATGTCTTGGCCCAGCCCTATCTGTGCTGCTTACTACAACATTCCCCTTACGTTTAAGTCGTGCTTCATATTCTGTCAGTCGGAAGGCCACGAAATAATAGCTGAAGAATTGTGTGGAAATGCACAATCGATGAAAAGCTTGATTGCATTTTTATAGCAGAGGAAATTTGGGGCAGATGGAGCTTGTCACACTGTATACGACCATTACCTGTGTTCAAACCACATCACTTTCCGTATGGTCATGTTTCAAATGGAAGCCATAAAATCAAGGCAAACCCAAGACATTTGGTTTCCTGAGGTGGGGCACCTAATGGCACCCTCTCCCCCAAATCAAGGTGCATAGTACCAAGTTATTTTGGCACCTGAGGTAGAAAATCCCACAAGCACCTCTGCCCCTGGCCGTAAAAATAAAATAAGAATAAATCAATAACTAATAATTTGCTGCCCTTTCATGACACTCAAAAACTGCTGTCTGAGTTGGCTGCCTTACCCTAGATAATGGTAGGGCTGGCCTTGCATAAAACTTGAACGCTCCTTCCCTGGTGCAACACAAAGTACATATGACAGCTTATGGAACTCTTCAGTTGTAATGGAGATTTCACCAGTAATTAAGCTGCTTTCTGTTTCCAGTAACAACTCTTGAGAGCCGCATTCAAGTGTTGTTACCTTGATGTCCAGCCAGATACCAGCTGGACATCAGGAAAAACTTCCTGACTGTTAGAGCAGTACGACAATGGAACCAGTTACCTAGGGAGGCTGTGGGCTCTCCCACGCTAGAGGCATTCTGTCAAGTATGCTTTAGGGTGGATTCCTGCATTGAGCAGGGGGTTGGACTCAATGGCCTTATAGGCCCCTTCCAACTCTACTATTCTATGATTCTATGATGTCCAAACCCAGGAAATTGAGCTTATTCGTGGGTTAAAAAACCCCAAAGTTATCTCATGGCTGTTATATCTGAACATGGTCTAGAATACAAAACCCTCAAATATAAACTAACTCTACTTCATCCTTGAGCTACGTGTTATCTTGCCTTAAGCAGGGTTTTAATGATGGAGCTAGAGGATAATGATAGACTTACAGTAAAGTCCTATACATGTCTACTCAGAAGTAAGTCCCAGTCAGTTCAGGTGGGCATACTCCCAGGTAAACAGGTATAGGATTGAAGCCTTAGAGAGGATGGCTGAGACATTGTTTTTGATGTAGACAAAGAACAGGATTTCACCCACATAGTATTCTTCTTTAGCTTGCCATGAGGTTTTGGCCATTCACATGAAAAAACTGATGCACACTCATAGGAGATTAATTTTGACATGACCGTGCAGGTTAAACTGGAGTTTATGCTGTTTGAAATATGATGCCACCTTATTCAATTTTGTTAATATACTTCCTGCCTTAAGGTATAGGCATCATTTGTATTTTGTCCTGATAAAAACTGCAGCATGCATGGATTGATTCATGTGTTTAGCCGGTATATCAAATTGTTAAGCATCCTTGACCTCTCTTTGGGATGAAATGTGCTATGCAAATGTCAGATATATTTATCATCAGCAGACTAGCAATTACACTAAGAGCTATAAAAGTGCAATCTCAAGATGAGGAATAAAATTGAAAGGAAATAAAGAAGATAAAAGTCAAACATTCTGGTTTCAAAGCTTCGTCATTTAGGGTAAGGACACAAGAACCAAAGAAGAGTGCAACAAGATGGTGCTGACGGTTCATCAGCCGGAATGGCCTTGAGTCCAAAAGTGGTAAAATATTGGGAGAGGATGTCACCACGCCAGTATTCTATTGTTTCTTCATTCCAAAACTGGCACCCTTCATATGTATTGGACTACAACTCCCATAACTCACAGCTAGCAGGACCATCATCCCCCAGGAAGAGAGTCCCCTGGGACTGCAGGCTCCAGCCTCCCACATTTCCCAGAGAGCCAAGGGGCCACTGGGAGGCTCATGTCCTGCCTCTCTGGAAGAACATCATGGCAAGGGAGAGAACAACCTTGCCCCATACATTGGTCAGAGAAGGTACAGCTGCAAGGACCTTATTTGCGTCCTTCCCTGCCCGAAAGAATAGCTGAAACTAAGAACTGGTGCCTGAGTTTTGCTCTCTCTTTTTTCCTCCTCCCTCCCAATCCATTTTCCATTTTTTGTCATGTGTTTTCGATTGTAAGACTGACTACAGGGATTGTCTTAATATTAATCTTTATAAGCTGCTTCGGGAGCCTTTTCTTGGGCTGTAAAAATTAGGGTTAAAAATGCTGTAAATCAGTCAATCAATCTGGAGGGCACCAGGTCGGGGAAAGCTGCTATAAGCAATGTATCATATTACCTCTGTGCCTCTGGGTTCCATGGTGACATATTAAGATATTTCCCAAATTAACATTTCATTTCTCCCTCTCTCTCTCTCTCTCTGTATATTTGGGCAGGATCCAACTGTGTCATTCCTCTAGTGCAAATAATGTTGTGCTAGCAGAAACCAGGTTCCAAACTAGAATCCAACTAAAGTTATGTGTGTGCAACCATGTTTGTGCAACCCATTATGAAACCACTTGCACAATAGGTTGCACAAGTGTAATGTACAAGCTTTACTAGAGCTATTTAAGTTTGCCTATTGTCCTTAACTTCAGTTCCACTAATCATGTTACAGATACTGCCGTGTATATGTGTGTGTGCACATCTATGTGTATTCATTCCTTGTATCTGTGATTTGAATGTAAATGTTTAGAACTCCAGAGCAGGGAAGCCTTGCACTTAGCCCGACAAATCGGCATGGCCGATGTGTGGCAGGCTTCAGAGCCCTCATCATGTCTGGAGAGGAACCAAGGTCTGCCATCTTGGCTGCTGCAATAATTGGCATCACTAAAGGGTGGCACAGCTATTTAATTTATACCTTTACCCCAGGGAGGGTGGCATCATTTAGATTTCCTACTAATGCACTGAAAAGTCACCCTAGCCATGAATTCAGTTGTACTGGTGCTTAGATTTCATTTATATAAATAGGCTTAAATAATCACAGAAGCCACAGGAAATCAATAAAGAATTCTAGCTATGGGGATTATATTATTTTGCAGCTATGTTATTTATTCTGCAATATATATGAGTCCTTCCCCTCTACCCCAGTACCTTCTTATAAAGCTAAACATGGTACCATTTTGTCTAGATCTACACTATTGCTTTCTAGTGCTATTGAAGTGCACTGATAACTCTTGGGGCACATACACATTCTATATATCTCTTTCATAGAGTTATTTCCTGCTTTTTATTCCACATTCATAATGATTTGACACAAGTTGTAGATCTGGCCTTTGTTTCGTCATCACCATTTTCATTTAGAAGGTTTTAGATGCCTTTTTCAAAACAATAAAGTCTCAAGGAAACTTAAAACAAAGTTAAAACATGTGAAATTTAAATCAGTTAAAACAATTATCCACTAAAGTATCACCACCACATAGCAAAACTGAAACATCAGTGACATCCATAAACAATTCAACAGATGCAATAAAGAGCCCATCTTGATTGCCTGCCTTGAGAAGCACTCACCTTACATTTGAAGGGTTTGACATCTGAGTGGACAATCATGTGGGCTTTGAGAGTCTGTTTCTGCACAAAGCTCTTGAAGCACAGGTGGCATTGGTAGGCTCTGATGTTGGTGTGAATTAAGACATGTCTCTTCATATTGGCAAGTAGCGTGAACTCCCGGCCGCAGATCCCACACTTGTGTTCTTTCACACCCTTGAAAAATATAAGAGCCAGGAAGAAACTGAAGAGTGTGGCAATTATGGTGATTTATTTTTAATAGCAGTTCAACAGGTTCAACTTCCTCACTCTAGTGGGAATGAACAACTGTCACATCTTTTTCTTGTATTCTAATTAAATATGTTTTCAGTCCTTATGTTGGTCAACAAAATGTTAAGCAATGCAGGCCTTTTAGACATAGTTGGATGTCAAAGTGAATCCTGTATTGTAGAATCTAGAATCGTGGACTCACCTGCTTCTGCGACCACCCCCCAGTGTCTATACATCCACTTGACATCCAGGAAGGGTAGAGGGACATCGCAAGCACCTTTTTTTAAAAAAAAGAGGAGCTGCGCGCAGCGAAAAAGTAAGGAACCCCCCTGCCAAACTCTGTGCCCAACCTCCCACCATCCCAGGGATGGTGAAATTACTGCCCCCCCACCCTCATGGGCATGGAACCAACCCACACAGCTCCATGCCTGTTTGAGGACCCAGGAGGCTGCACCACACCAACCACGGTCCTCAGGGTTGTCCTGGAGCCACAGAAAAACCAGGACATCCCTGGCTTCAGTTATTCTGGGGAAAGTCTGTGCTCATCCCCAGTTTGGATGCACAGGGACAACCTAGAGACAACCCCGGGATAACTGCCTGGTGTAGACATGTCCGAGAACCTGCTGGCAAAAAGGGAATCTCAATGAATTCATTGCAGTTCCATCACAGGCCACAAAAACTGTGCAAATGGTGGTAAGAAGGGAATATTGTTACTTCACTGGATGACTGAGCATGGAAAAGATTTTTAACTAAAAACCCAAGGATAATTGAGATATCCATAGAGTCTAGACTAGGGTGACCATATGAAAAGGAGGACAGGGCTCCTGTATTTTTAACAGTTGTATAGAAAAGGAAATTTTAGCAGGTATATATGGGGAACCTGGGGAAATTCCCTACTCATCACAACAGTTAAAGGTGCAGGAGCTATACTAGAGTGACCAGATTTAAAAGAGGGCAGGGCGCCTGCAGCTTTAGCTGTTGTGATGAAGAGGAAATGTCACCAGGTTCTCCATATATACAAATGACACCTACTGAAATTTCCTTTTCAATACAACTCTTAAAGATACAGGAGCCCTGTCCTCCTTTTCATATGGTCACCCTAGTCTAGACCATGCCAGTCACACTGACAAATGAAGTTTGTGTTTTTGTGCTCAAACCATCAATTAATTATATTTACTTTCATTTATGTTCCCTAGATTATAGATGCTATTATATTTTTGTAATAGTGCAAATGGTACCAATGCAGAAGGGTAAACCTCATTATTATTGTCCCCAAACCTTCATACTTCTTTTATAGTGGTACTATTTCTTTTCCAAGCATTTTCAGGGCAAATTAATCTAAATTGTAGGGAAATATAATATGTTTATCTCCACAAAAGTAATGTGATTTAAAATGTTGTTGTTGTTGTTGTTGTTGTTGTTGTTTACATTTATATACTGCCCCATAGCCGAAGCTCTCTGGGCAGTTTACAAAAGGTAATAGTAACCATAATAATAATTCATTGAACTTCAATAAAAGAAAATTACAGATCAAGAAATGCAACAGTTCTATAATCACTTTTCATTGTTTCTATAATAGATGTGTTGGTATTTTTTCATGCAGTCAATACAAGACAAATTATGAATATTGCAGTGCAATCCTTTGCATGTTACTCTGAAGTACGTCCTATCAAGTTCAATGAGGCTTATTCCCAAGAAAGTCTGCGTAGGATTTCAGCATTTAAAAGCAATCCTATACATCTTGCATCTAAAATAAATCCCACTTTGTCCAATTGAGCTTACTTCTTAGTAGGTGTGTTTGGCAGTGCAATCTTATGGTGCAATCCTTATACATGTCCACTCAGAAGTAAGCCCCATTGAGTCCTGTGAGGTTCAGTCCTAGATAAGCAGATACAGGATTGCACATATTAGGTTGTCGCCAGTGTTAGTCCTACTTAGAGTAGACCCATTTAAATGAACGGGAATTAAATTAAACTAATTCTTGAATAGAGCTCTTAGTGTTTGAGCTTTTCTACATGAGGCATTTATTATGCGCTCATGATTCTTTACTCACTATTGTTTACGGGTTCTTTAGGCAACGCCATGATCCTCCAGTTTCACTTTTAAGTCCACTTTCCCTGGGATTTTTTAGAGTGGGGAAAATGGAATACTATTACTGAAAGCAAAAGAGAAGATATTTTCCTACTTGTATAATTGCGATATTCCGCTACAGCACAGCTCCATTTAGAGGTTATGCAGCAGGAAAGCAGGGGCGGAGAAACTCTTTGTGTAAAACTTGGATCTCAATTCTGTGACGAAACTGAAACTAGATCCAGCAGTTAACAACCTCATATAGAAAAGCACTCTGTTTCGAAGTGCTTGAACAGGGGTGCATTGGGGGGCTCACCCACCCACAGACTTACCTTATGAGTCAAAGAGTGCTGCTTGAGGTGATGGGGTTGCACAAACTCCATGCCACATTCGGTACAGATGTACGGGCGGATGTCCTTGTGCTTCATCATGTGGTTCTGCAGCTGGCTTGGGTACTGGAATGTCTTATCACACTCTGTGCAGTTGTACTGTATTGGCCCTCGGTGGCTGGTTAGGTGCCTCTTCAACTGGGCCAAGGTGGGGAAGTCAAGGCCGCACTCAATGCAAATGTTCTCCCGGCCGTTCTCATGCTTGGCCTCGTGGGCTTTCAACTCACTGGGGTAGGCAAAGCCCCTCCCGCAGATCCTGCAGCTGTACGGTTTGATGTCACTGTGCTGCATCATGTGCCTCTTCAGGTGGCTGGTTTGGGTGAAGGCCTTGTGGCACACTTGGCACTTATGAGGCCTGGTGCCCTGGTGGGTCAGCATATGGGTGTGCAAATGGCTCAGCTGCTTGAAAAGCTTGCCACAGCGAGAGCAAGCATGCGGCTTGATGCCGCTGTGGCCCAAAATGTGGGTCACCAAGTTGTACTTGGAGGTGTACGACTTGTCGCACATGGGGCACTGCCAGCGCTTCTGTTCCCCTCCGACGTCAACGTAGTAGCTGTCGTCAATCTGAATGTTCACATCCACCCTTTCCACCTTCTGCTTGTTGTCGGCTTGTTCTCCTAGCTCAGCCCTCCTGAAAGGTGGCTCCGGAGGCCTTTTCAGTGGGAAAGGGTTTCTGAAATGAAAATCAGGGGGCATAATAAAAGGGAACATCAGGGTAGGGTGAACTTTGGGATAGTACGGGTAGTGAGCCTGCAGGAATGGTGGTGGTCCAGGCCACAGCACATTCGGCTGTATCGGTTCTTCCTTGACAGGGTGCGCTCCAAAGTGTTCCAGGGTTCTGTAGAACTGAAAGCCAAGGTGGCACAGGTCAATCATGTGAGCGTTGTACTTTGGCTGTGTGTGGTGGGGCTGGAATATTAAAGGCAGGCTGGGAGCGCCTCCAGGGGCGTCGTCTTCAGATCTGTGCAGTGGAGACGTGGGATCTCCTGGCGGGACGGCGGAAGGCATTTTTGTGGGCATGCTTTTACGCTTACGAGACCCCCCTTCAAAGGAGCCCTGGAAGTTCGTCAACTCTGAGGGAGGGCCATATGCAAACTGGGCAAGCTGTGTTCTGAACTCTTCATTGAGGGGTGAACATAAGTCCAACTTCTGAGCAGGGTCCAAGCAATGGGGATAGGGAAGGAGGTGCACATCATCCATATTGCAATGGGTGTCCTCTTTCTTCATCGTGTTGAATTCCTCTTGCATCGTCTAGCCTCCTGCAAAGAAAAAGTAACAGTTTTAATTTAAAGCCTTTCCCGTCCTTGCTCACTAGGCCTTAAACATACTGTGTGTTGCTGGGTGGTATTTAAATAGGATCTCCAGAGTAGGGATGTCCATCACAGAGAAATCCCGACTGGAGGCCCAACTAGCACTGCCTCTGGCTTCATTTTAGCGCCAAGTTAAAACATGGCTTTTTGTTAAAGCCTTTGAAGATGAAAATTCTCCAAGGTTGCACATGGTTTTAATTAGGGCTGTGCACGGACCCCCTGATTCACTTTAGATCCTGATTTGGAAGGTCCGAATAGGGGCCAATTCACTTCAGACTGATTGGAACTGTTTTGATTCGATTCAGATCCAATTATTCGGATTTCTCATTTTCCCATAGACTTGCATTGGAAAAAAGAAATACTTATAACTTTTTCATTTTTCATGATGCAAACAATCATGAAATTTGGAGGCCTTATAGACTCTGTGGAGGTGCTCATATCTGCCAAATTTCAGACAGATTGGTATAGTGGTATTCGTGTAATCAACTGGTAAAATTTGCTTTTTTCAAGGAAACTACTCAAAGCTATAACTTGTCCATTTTTCATGATGCAAACATGAAATTTGGAAACCTTACAGACACTGTGGAGGTGTTGTCTGCCAAATTTCAGATAGATTGGTGCAGTGGTATTCATGTAATCAATTGGTAAAATTTGCTTTTTCAGCGAAAAGGTGGAGAAAGGGGGAAGGATTGGAACAAACACACTAAAGGTTAACAAGTAGGAGATTTTTTAAAATAAATTTTGTATGTTTTAAAAGACAAGCAGAAAGAGAAATAGAGGCAAGAGATAACAGTGAGAGAAGGGGGAAGGCTCAAGAAAGATCCAAGTACCAACACCCAAAACACACACCAACAACAAACCTAAGCTAGCCAGCCCCAAACCCCCTACTCCTACAAAGTCTAACCCACAATGAGCAAGGACAAAGGGAGCTCAATCTCCTGATTGTCCTTAAGCCCTTCTCCACCATTGTAATTGGAGGCTGCTGGAGAGAACTGGGAGACTTAAGAAGGATTGGGAGATGAAGCTGTCACTTAATAGCCAGTTTTCCCCTCCAAACTCCTCCTCCCCCCCTCCCTACTATAACAAAAAATACATTGCAAGCACAGACAGGCTGTCTGCGCTTGAAAAAATCGATTCGGACTATGCCGATTTGCTTCGGACTGATTCAGATCTGTTTTAATTCGCTTGGGATCTGTTTTGAGGCCCTCTGAATCACCCCGATTTGCCTCAGATTCAGGATTCAGATCCAAGGCAATGCACAGCCTTAGTTTTAATTGTTTTAATTGTTCTTATTGCTTTTAAACTTTTAAACTGGTTTTTGTTTGTTATTGATTTAATACATTGTTAGCTGTGTATATTTATTGTTTTACATTTTTCCAATTTTATCTGTATGTTGCCCTGAGATCCTAGTGATATAGGGTGGGATACAAATGTTTTAATGAATAAATAAAACAAAAATCCATCCCATTTGGGGGTCACCAGATCTCCCCACACACACACACACAATTTTTGTTTGCATTTATAAGCCAAGCCACAGGCTTTTTCCTGGAATCTAAGAACTTTATCATTTCCCCCCACCCTAAAATTGCCATTTCCTCAACATGGCACCCACAGGTGCAATTTGCATGAATTAGATCCCCAATGTGGTGCCAGCGAGTTCCATTTGCACAAATTATGGCCCAAAAATTGTGCAAATTTGCAACATTTGCACAAATTATGGCTGCAATTTGAGGCCAAAATTTGCGCAAATGTGTTTTATGCAAAAAAAAAAAAAAAAATTGTGGAAATTTCAACAGCTGACCCGACTTTTTGCACACTGAATGGGCCAGCTGTCAGAAGACGGAACAGTCTTGGGGGGTTGAGCAGATAAAAGCTTCTCTTAAGCACTGAGTACCCACAGCCAACCCTCCACATCCCTGGGATTAAGATGCAAATCTGTCTTTCAGTCCATAGGATGTTGCTTCTAGGCAGACTTAGTCTATGGCCCCAGCTGCACATTTAGTGAGCATGAGAAGGAGTGCTAAGTGCATACAGATGTACAAGCATCAAGCTCCTCCACACAAGGGGGCATCCTGGTGGGCTCAGCATCACTCCTCCCCATTGCGCAGCAGTGTGTAGGGCCCCTGCTTATGTTCATCAAATGTGCAGCCAGTGGGGCTCTGTGACCAGCACATGTGGCAGTGGGAAGCTTGGCCAGCAGGAAGTTTGCTCCCATCCTCAATGCATCATGGCATGTCCATCTGGATATTCACACCCATCCAAGCCCAGCTATCTCAGCCACTGCTCAGTTCTCAGTTGGCGAGGGACCCTGCAGGGCAGGGTTTTGGTGTAGGCGTACTCGGTGCTTGCCCTGGGCACCGACCCAATGACTCAGTGTTTGTTAAGCATACTATCTGCAGTGTGCTAGGGCGGCGGGGGGGGAATCTGTGTCTTTAACCTCCCCCGCGGCCCCAAAGTGCTACACTACTAGACACTTGGAGGACTAACAACAAAAAGCGAACTTCATCAATTAGCTTTAACGTATGTTTCTTTTCCCATTTCCAGTTGTCAACCAAGATGTGTTGGTTGACAATGCTGGTCCCAAAAGAAGGATGGAAATATGGAAAGAAGGATGGAAATATTCCGAAACACTTCTACTCCTCTTCCACAACCTGTCATTTGGTGGTAGAACTCATCCTTTGCATGCTGAAGTAACCACGTTTAATCCCTAGCACCTCTCCTGGGCAACAACACCTCCCCCCGAGAACCTGTAGAGCTTCTGCCAATCAGTGTCAACTAGCCTTCTTTAACCAGGTGCCCTCTAGGTGTGTTGGACTCTGACTCCTACACTTCCCAGCCAGCTCCCAACTCCCATAATTCTCAGTGGGAATTATGGGAGTTTCAGTGCAACACACCTGGACGGCACCTGGTTGAAGAAGGCTGGTGTAGACAGTTCTGAGCTAGGAGGCCCTAAGATCTGACTTGGGGTAAGGGAGCTTCCTATCTTCCCATATGCTAATTTGCATGGCCACTGTCAGCAGACTAGAAGGCAGACAGCGAGTGCCTGGTCCTGAAATAACTCTGCCGGTGCCCTAAATTGAAGCCATCTGGCTATGCCCTTCAAAGTCTGGGTTCTGCTGTGCTCTCCCCAGCAATTTAATTCGAGCCTGGAGTGTGCATTAGCATTTTGGCCTAATGTACGATGTCCGCTGAATGAATGTGCATTTAGGAAAAGAATCAATAGCGCAGCATTTGTACTTACATTAATTCATCTCCTTTGTGCCAAATCTGCTTTAAACGCATCTGCACAGGCTCCAGAAGGCATTTGTGTCTAAGGGATAGAGAACAATACTACTTTAAACTGTCTTATGGTTGTGGTGAAAAGATATATGAAAAGACAGTGATGTTAAGTTCAAAGTTCTGTTGCCATTTTCTGGTGCAAAGTCGGAAGCAATCACATTGTCCCAGGACACAGTGTGCTGTCTGGAATAATATATTTGTAACAAAGGGTGTGTGTGTGTTAGTTGCTCAAACAATGCCACAATATTAAAGAGGCTAGTGCCTGTTTGTCCCCTGCTAGATTCGAAATTGCATATGCTAATGCAGATTTTTCTCCCATAGATCTCAGCCCACACACCAGACTTCCCCAACTTGGTGCCCTCCAGATGTTTAAACTACAACTCCCATAATTCCTGCCCATTGGTCATGCTGTCCAGGGATGATGAGAGGTGAAGTCCAAAATCTCTGGTGGCCACCTGATTGGGGAAGGCTGCCATGCACCAAGGCCCAAACCAGACCAGGACCACAGGGGGTGGCAAATAAAAGTGTACACCTCCCCCGTCCCCAGCATGGTTTTGACAAAAGTTCCCCCACTTCTAAAAGCTGCTATTTGCTTTGGGAGGGAAGCCTCCATAGATGCCAATGGAAGCTTCTCTTGCAATGCAAATAGCAGCTGGAAGGAGATTTTTATGAGGGTCATATTAAGGGGAAAAGTTCTGGAGAGGCCATAGCGTACTGGTAGAGCAACTGCTTTGTATGCAGAAGGTCTCTGGTTCAATTCCCAGCATCTCCTGGTGGGGCTAGGAAAGAAACCCTGGAGAGGCACTGCCAATCAGTATTGACAATGCCAGGCCTGATGGACCAAGGGTCTGATACGACTTCCTCTGTTCTGCATCCCCACACCCTGTGATCACAATGCTGCTCAGCCTCCCTGGAGCTACTATTTATTTATTTATTTTAAAATGTGCATGTTAATTGCATACATGCAATTAACTTCATGTCTAGTTTGGCTTGCTAGACAGGCTGTGTTTCATATTGCATACAGAACACGGCTTTCTTGGTCAAATTATTGAACAACCTGCCCAAAGAGAACTTCCTGGCTACCTATTTGTCTTCCTTTTGTCCATGCATGTTTAGACCGTAAAAACACCTTACAATTCCTAGCTTTCCCCAGGCAGCATGGGTGGCTGGGGAATGCTGGAAGTTGTCAGACTTTTTACTGTCTAAACATGCATAGGATTGTGCTCTAAGACATTTACTTGTTAGTGCTACTTACTGTTTTGCAATTCTCAGTTTGGAGAATTAGTCATGTTTAGAGCAGACCCATGACAATGAATGGGACAAGTTACCCATGACTAGCTTAAGCCTCATTGGTTTCAGTGGGCCTGCTTGAAGCATGAATAAGTCTGGATTTAACGGATCCATGGATCTCATGGATGGTTCTGTTTTCTATTTCTCTTGTGTGTGTGTGTGTTTTAATCAATGCTGTAACAATTGTTCACTGAATCCAACCTGTTCCCCCCCCCCAAACATGGGGCAGTGTCACAGCTAGCCTAGGGTGGTGATGTGTCCTCTTTTACAGAGAACAGTCCTCTATTTGAAGGGTTGATCAGTCCAAGTCTGGTCTAAAGATAAAGACCCATCAGAAGGACGAGGCGGGCCCGGATGTTGCCCATCAACAGCACCTGGACAGCAGACTGAGCAGAGCGCACAGCCCACCTGGTCACAGTCTTCGCCATGATGGTGAGATGTACGTTATTACTATTTAAATTATAAAAATTCCTAAATTTACATCTATATGTAAACTGCCCAGAGAGCTTCGGCTGTGGGGCGGTATATAAATACAATAAATATAAATAAATAAATAAATAAATAAATAAATAAATAAATAAATAAATGTATAGATTAGCATATGCAAAATTAATGAAAATTGATGTCCCCTTTTGTCCTCTTTTTTGGTTTTGCATATCCTCTTTTCTGTAGATTCTCAAGTGGCCACCCTAGTAATAGTACAAATCATCTTTATTTGTTGGGCAGGCCCACACAGCTAAGTGTGTGCATTGCTGGATAAGAGATATTAGGTGCCCCATTTATAGAATCATAGAATCATAGAATAGTAGAGTTGGAAGGGGCCTTTAAGGCCATTGAATCCAACCCCCTGCTCAATGCAGGAATCCACCCTAAAGCATCCCTGACAGATGGTTGTCCAGCTGCCTTTTGAATGCCTCTAGTGTGGGAGAGCCCACAACCTCCCTAGGTAACTGGTTCAATTGTCATACTGCTCTAACTGTCAGGAAGTTTTTCCTGATGTCCAGCCAGAATTTACTCACTATAAAAGGCAGGAGCCACTCCAAGCAGGATATAGCACTGTGAAAGTGGTATGAAAGCAGTGTATGGTATGTGTCAATGTGCCCCAACAGTTGTCAGTGCACTTTAATACTGCTATAAAGCAGTAGTGTGGTTCCTGCCTGTTATATACCACTTTCATATCACTTTCATAGTGCTATATATCATGCTTGGTGTAGATTAGACCTTTGTCTGCTTTTTAAATTTTCCTCATTTTGGTGAGAATTCCACTTTTTAAAGGAAGCTATTTAACCACACTGGCACCCTCATGGGTTTGTTCATACTCTTTCTAATCTATGGGATACATTTTATTGGAGCCTCTATTATAACAGTTATAAATAACCACAAACTTCCTGAATAAATTTGATTCCTCTGATTCTCTCAAACTTCTTTTTAATAAATCCGCAAGAAATCCCTTCACTACTGAGAAATTCCCTTTTCTGAAAAGAAATATGATAGTGCTGGACTTTCTAGGAAATTTTACACACACACACAATCTCAAAGCCGTTTGCCAACACTGACGTCTCTAACCAGATCCTGGGCGTCATTGAATAGTAGATCAAAGTATTACCTTCCATGAGTTTGAGGGAAAGTTCTTAGGCATAAGTAATTGCAGGACAAGCCTAAACATGTTTCACTCTGTACTGCTTAATCCATGTGTTTAGTGCAATTTAGGGCCTTGCTAGACCTACCTTAAAATCCGGGCATGCTGCTATCCACACGTCCGACGCGATGGGATAAAGGAAAGTCCCGTCCCGTCGGAGCCTCCAGGCAGGGTTAGGGGATTTACTTTACTCAAAAGTAAATCCCATTGATTTCAACTGCTAACATTGATTTCAACTGCTAACATGACATGCTGCCCCTTGGTCTGTGCTTAGGAAAAGGGCGCAGAAAGAGGGGAAATCTTTCCAGCCCCTCTTCTCTCCATTTCTCTCCCCTCTAAGCACAGTCCAAGGGGCAGCAGGTCACGTTAGCAGTTGAAATCAATGGGATTTACTTTTGAGTAAGGTAAATCCCCTAACCCTGCCTGGAGGCTCCCTCCCTCCCTCCATGGGTCCAGCTTAGGAAAAGCTTCAAGGTGTGGAAAGAGGGGAAATCTTTCCACCTTCACCATTTCTCTCAGAGGAGGGACAATGGAAGAAAAGAGGAAGTGGGAGGAACAATAAGCAGACGGGGACTTGAGAAAACAACGATAAAAAATACATTGTGTGGCCCAGATCAGCAGATATTTACAGACAACACAAAGGTAAGAAACGTATTAATAAATACATGTGCTCAGGAACGTACAAAATCATAATAAAATAATATGTTTAATGACTCAAAAAACGATGTTTCATATAACTGTGTAGATCCGCTCCAGGTGGTCTATCACACTGAGCTATGGCCCCTCTATTTTATCTCTCAGTATTAATTCCTTTTGCACGTGATGTTATGATACAATTGATTGGCTTTCTCCATTGTCTCTGTTCTCGTCTCAATGTGAGAGCACAGAACGTTTAGATCATTCCCCTTTCCTCCACCCTGCTGCAGAAAACACACTTTGTTCTTTCAAAAAGCTTCCGAGATCTTGTTTTTATTCATTAATCTTTTATTTGTTTATCCTCAAAACAACCATGTTATGTTGAGGACCTAATTCACAGATAGCTACAGAATGGTTGGAACCCAGCTTCCCTGGAGCCATGTGTCATGGCCAGGTTTTCTTTGGCGCCAAGTCAATGCTTTGCGATATAGTAAGGTCACTGAGCAAAAACCTAGAAGGTGCACCCAAGTCTGCACTCTTTCAGGGCAAAATAAACTTCAGAGTGGAGACAGAGTAGAACGCAAGATTTTCTAACTTCACCTGCTGAAACAAGATTCCAGGGTCTTTGTCATTGGCCTTCCAGTGGGTAGTTGTGGGCAGACTTTCCATCCTGCCCCTGTGTCCCAATGCAGCAACGTTGTGCACGCCATCTCTTTTGCTGAATCAAGAACAGTGCATGGGGATCACATGCTGATGCCGTCTAGCCTTGCATTGTGCAAATGGCAATTTGACCCTCACTTTACTGTACGTTGGGCCAAAAGAAGACATTTTGCTGCCTGAAGCAAGGGGCAGATGACACCCCTCTCCCATTCCATGTTTAGAAGCTACTTTCACTGTGCAGCTAGTAAGATGATGATGTAAAGCAATGCACTATATGTGGGAGATGTGCAGATAGCCCAGGTTATTTACACTATATACCCCTATTTCCCTCAAAAGGAAGTGCCAGTGGTGCTGGAGTGGTGAATTTTCAGATGCCAGTACTCAACACGACAGTCCTATAGCCACATCCATAAGGTGAGTCTAAAAATTCAGATAGATGTGTTGATCCATATCAACAAACCAGTTCTAGCACTTTCCATCTCTAATAGGAGCAGGTCTTTTATAAAGCTATTGGGTCTTAAAAGCCCATTCAAGACCAAGACCACCCCAAAATACTTCGCATTACAAAAAGGAATGATATAATGTTGCTGGAAGAAGCAATTTCCCCCATCCCAGCTACTGTGGGAATTGCAACTCAGCTCAAAGGGAACAGGGAAATACAAAAGGGTAGTGGTGGCAGATGATGTCAGCATAAAAAAAGTCCTCATAAAAAAGTGAACCCTGGCTGCACTACACTATTGAGCACCAGACTTGAAAGAAAAACAAAAGAGTTCTTAGAGAGAGCTGAGCTTACAAGAAAAGGCCATCCACTCTTGATGGCAAGACCAGAGGAGGCTGCCTTATACTGGTTCCCTGGAGTCTCAGACAGGAGGCCAGATCTACACTTTGTGTCAAATCATTGCGAATGGGGAATAAAACGCAAGATATAAAATGCTGAAAGCGGTATATGGAATGTGTCCTGTGACCCAACCGTTATCCATGCACTTCAATACTGCTATAAAGCAGTAGCGTTCTGCTATAAGCTGAGTTCCTTTAACCGACGTCAGAGGTCGAATTTGTGACCATCTGCATGCTATTGCTAAGGACATGCTCTGCCACTGAGTTATGGCCTGTTTGTGAGATAACAATTCCTTCGAGATGTGTTTTTTAAAAATTTATTTATTTATTTATTTATTTTATTCAACAAGCAGCACAAGTCCCGTTCATTCTGCCAAAAAGAAATTGCTACTAAGGTCCAAGTTAGAAACTGTTTGGGAGTTCTGTGATTAGACCTCCCCATGCCACACAAGTTTTTCTTTTCCAAAAAGCAACCATGAAAAGGGGGAATTATTTTTGTCAGGGTATAGTGAAGGAGGAGAGGGGGTTAACCTTTTGCCCCACATTGATTCCTTGATGCAAAATGCCGCCCTGAAGCTGCTATTAATTTTAGGGGGTAGGTATGCAGGACTCACTATTTACACTTGTATGTTTTCTCCTCCAAGCTGATCGTAACTTTAGGGAATCAGCATGTGGTCAAAGAGTTAACTCCCCCTTGTTCTGAATCCAAATCCAAATCATGGGATCCTGTAATAGATCTTTGTTAATTAAAAAAAAAAGACATGTAGGAATCCAATGATGGACATCCTTTGTAACATCTATTTTGGCTCTAGTGGTCTCCTGTAGAGCAACAGATGAGCAGTCCAATTAATTTGTATAATTGGTTGGAATTAATTGGTAGGGGTGTGCTCTGTGCCCCAGAATTATCTGGTAACTCTGAACATCCGCGGAGCATTCGATCATCCATATTGGCCACTTCTAAACCCATCAAATAATATCAGAGCGGAAACATGCCCAATTAGAGCTCCTAACGTCTCCAAAATGATCCTACCATTTTGTGTGTGTGGTGTGCCTATTTGAAAACCTTCCATAAGGAACATGGCGTGTTGGGGTGGGGTAGTTTTGATCATTGATATTGATATCTGTGGCTAACCAATTAGGAATTGCCACAGTGCTCTGCTCCCTGTTCTGTTCTCCTCCAATCTGAGTTTTTTGGGGAGGGATTGCCAGTTACTGAGATTAGGGGGGGGGGGGGGGATTTGTTTGCAAAGTGAAATTTAGAGAAGGAGAGTGTGTGAGAGAGATCTACAAGATCTTGTTGCATGTTTCTGCTCGGACTCATAGAAGTCAGCCACAGTGTGAAGTGTTGCTGGGCTGAGTGAGTAAGCTTCTACACCTGAGTCAGGCAGGCTGTTTTTCAGTTAAACTATTACTCCTATTGGCTGGCTGGGCTTCCAGTGCAGGAAGGGGGGTCCTTATTGTCCTTCTCCTCCAAGCTGTGCATAGCCTCCTATGGGGAAGCTTGACTCAACTTGCTCCAATGCCCAACTGACAGTGGGGGAGGGGTGCCGCCTCCTCCTGCAAGCGTCCTGTCCTCTCTGGGGATGGGCAAGCTGTGTGCTGCCATTGTGGCATTTTATTAATATATATTTACTTAATTATTATTGCGCAAAGCGCTTCTCGCTACTTCGTTTCCCTCTCCCTCGCCATACAGATCAAGCCACAAGAGGTACCTGAGAGGACTTTCGAGTTTGGACTTTAAAAATTCCCTATAAATCACTGCATACAGGAATCTGCTCCACAGTTGGCATGCCTAAAGCCCTCTTTAAAAGCTGTCATGGTACCAATTTTCATGAGTTTATCTTTAAAACTGAGGGAACTGTGAGCGTTTGTGTTAAATCCCATTGACAAGAATGTAACAGTTACCTGAAAATGGAGCGGTATTTCATTGAACTATCCAGCAGAGCGGAGAGAGGGACCCGCTCTGGAAATTGGGGCAGAGAATCATTTCTACAGAGCTCTGCAACGGATTTTAAGACCAAGAAGACCCACTTTGCACACTCCTATGAATTGGTGTTAATTGTTGTGGACAGTGGTGGTGTTTTTAACTTGGCATGACTTGTTATTAAGTTCTGCAAATTATTCAATCAATCCAGTCAAACACTGTTGTTGCTTTTGTTAAAGTTGTGCTAGATTAGACCAATAGTTAATCTCCAGCATTCTGTTCCCAGAGTGGCCAGCCAGATGCCCATGGGAAGTCAACAAGCCGAACCGGAGTGGAATGGCATCCTCTTGCTCATGTTCCAAGCAGCTGGCATTGAGACATATAGAGCTCTGTCACACCAGCATTATACTGTGCAATCACTGTGAATTGCGTGCAAAGGACTCCAAAGATTTCCAGTTTATAATCTGCTTTTATTGTGAAGTACTCCCATGCATCCTGCTTTAATTGTGCTATAAAGGCAAAAGACTCGCTGTATTTTGATACTAGTTTTCGACCGTATCATCCGAGTGGCCACTGGGGCGCAGGAGCAGGATTTGAAGAAAAATTAAACAAATGCTTACATCTGCATAAGCTTTAAAGATAAAGACACCAACGTTTGCACAGTAATAGATATTAAGGAGAGCTTTAAGCATACCAAATTTGAATCAGATTGGGTGTCATCAGTTGATTTTTTATGATTTTTTTTTTACATTTCCCCCCTTAAACCCATTTCCTGGTATGCAAAGGATCTAGCCGCCTGGTAGCGACAACAACAACAATGACGACAGCTTGGCACTGTAGGGGATAATTCAAGGGAAACAGGTATGTGGGATGAAGCTCATAGTGCCACTGGTACTGGAAGGAATCCACAGCCATGATGGCCAGTATGAACATTGAGAATACCATTGGGCATCAGTATACATCTTGATCACAGGAGGCAAGAGTTGCTATAACCAAACTGACTCCCAGTCCTTCTAAACGCTGCCAGATTATTTTACTTTTTTACCATGTCATTATTATTTATCATCTTTAGAGAAAGGGAGTTTCTTTCTCTACTTCATTCCTGTACATGGCGTTCTCATTTATAAGTGTAGGAAGTGTTAAATGCTAAACACGCTGCCAAATGCAATAGCAAGGGAAGACAGGCTTCCTGTACTTTGAATAGCTGCGTAGTAGGAGGACAGTTTTTCTTACCCTGCTTGACAAGAGCTTACTACCTCCACAATTCCTTCTTTTGCATACCTAGTAGTGCAGGAGTCCTTGCGGCTGTCCCACTTTGCTTCTAGCCCTCCTATGCCACACAGACCAAGAATCTATCTTCTGAATTTGTTGGTATTGTGCTCCGTGGTGCAGCTAGGTAATGTTTGAACCGGGACTTAATCCTCTTATGAGGGAAGGCACTTTAGATAGCCATGTGTGGCCTCCATCACACCAGCATTTTAACACACTCTCTTCATGCCTGGTTTGCGATTTTGCAGCATGTCACTCAGATGGTGTTGTGCCTCTCCTGCAGACACCCCGCCTCTTCCCCTCCCTTTTTGGTGTTATCCTAGAGCGGGGAAAGTCTGGATTATGTCCCCCAAATGGAATTATAGCACCCTTCAGACCCCATGTAGTGCTGTCCTTTGTTGGGGGAGTATGCTTTGAAGGGAGAGCTTGCTGACGAAAGGACAGGGCAGGGTGGTTGTCCTCCAGCACCATGTCGAACCAATGAACTTATGCTGAGTTGGTTGAATGGACTTTTACTGCTCCAACCCCACTCTCATTGCCTGCAGAAATGGAGAAATGGAGCCCAGCCAATGAAACGTTAAATTGGTAAATTGCTAGACAACAAAGCCAGAGTGGGGGTGTGGGGGAAGGAGCCCACACAACCGATGAACTGACGGTGGAAGGAAAAGGGGTGGGGTGGGGTGGGGTGGAAGAGCAATCAAGCAAAAGGGAGGTTTCATTGGAATAGTGTGATACCACAAACCCACATGAAAGAGGCCATTAGCTTGACAAACCCGGGGGGAGGGGGAGTAGGTGTGATGGAGCCCTGTATTGCTTCAGTTGTGAAGCATGCAGCTAACATCCTATTTCATTAGGGGTGTGCACGGACCCCCCCAATCCGCTTCGTGGCCGATCCTCTTCGCGCTGCTCCGCCGTCTCCCGCTCCGCGGAGCGAGATCCGGCTTCGCCGCCATCACTATATGGACGGCGGCGGCTGCAGCTGCGCAAGATAAACCACCCACCCAGCCACCCCGCCCCCTTACCTTCCTCCATCGCGGGCTTCAATTGAGGCCCCGGTTGAAGCCGGAAGAGGCCTCAGCCTTCACTTCCGGCTTCAACCGGGGCCTCAATTGAAGCCCGCGATGGAGGAAGGTAAGCGTCCCTCCTCCCTGCTCCCTTACCTGGCATCGCCGCCGCCGCCGCATGGATGGCAGCGCCGGTGGCGCCAGGTAGGCCAGGCCCCCGCCCCTGCCCCCGCCCCTTACCTTCCTCTGTCGCGGGCTTCAATTGAGTCCCTGGTTGCTCTTTTAGAGTTCTGGCAGGTTCTGACTGGAGCCCAGCGCGCATTTATTGCCACACTGACATCAGAGCCACCAGCCTCCCCTCCCTTGTGTAGTTTTGCATTTCAAACTCACTTAAACCATAGCAGCAATCATAACTGCAAGAATGAAATGGAGTTTGCGTCTGCTGCCCCTTTCTCCTGCCACTGTCTGAGGTCCAGTCCAAGTTGCACCGCTGAATGTAGTAATCCAAATGTTTGGCACATAGCATTTACACATGAAGCCCCACAGTGATTTCATTCTGAAGCCATGACTGAACACCCTCTAGTCTTTCTTCTCTGTGTGCTTTTGCATTACAAACATTTTGATGGAGTTTTTAAATCATCCTAAACTAAGCACAGAGGCGACTGCAGCTTTAGCATCTCCTTTCCAAGAAGCCAAATCCAGAATGGTCAAAACAAAATAATTTTATAGCTCATCAAAAACACTTTCTCAGAAAGACTTATGAGTCATGATCACATTATGAAAAGTTATCTGTATCACTAGATCAAGCACATCAAGAAATTGGGAGATTTAGGGCCCTTCCACACGCCGTACTGAAGGCGCATGCATGCGCCCCAAGTACGACCCCAAAACGATAGTGTGCACTACAGCCAGAAGAGACGGAGGAGGAGGCAGCTGGGGAATCTGGGCGCGTCCTTGCTGCCGCCGCCGCCTCCCCGCCGGCCTCCTGCTGCCTGGGTAAGAGCGACCCGGGTCGGAGAGCTCGGCCTCCGGCGAGCTCTCTGACCCGGGTCGCTCTTACCCAGGCAGCAGGAGGCCGGCGGGGAGGCGGCGGCGGCTGGGGAATCTGGGCGCGTCCTTGCCGCCGCCTCCTCCCCACCGGCCTCCTGCTGCCGGCCTCCTCCGTCTCTTCTGGCTGTAGTGCACACTATCGTTTGAGATATGAGAAACATTACAAAAGTGAGTTTCAAAAGTAGGAGTTGAGGATACTCGCACACCACATCTTGGATTTATCCTTCATAAAAGATGCTGGCTAAATCCTTGGGAAAGCATATCCCATCCAAACGCATTCTTAGTAGTTTGTTTCACAAAGCATTTAAGGTGGACTTTGCTTTCAAGCCGTGATTATAATCATAGAATCATAGATAAGTGGAGTTGGAAGGGACCACAAAGATCATCTAGTCCAACCCTCCGCATGTACAGGAAAATCAATTAGGCCATCCATGAAAAGTGGCTGTCTGCCTCTTCTTAAAAAATCTCCAGAGAAGGAGAACCCACAACCTCCGCAGGTCAACTGTTCCACTGTTGTACAGATCATATCGTCAGGAAGTTTTTCTTTATATTTAATCAAAATCTAGGTAGCTGTAACTTACACCCATTATTTCGGGTAATAATTTCTTTGGCAATGGAAAATGGTTCTTGACCATCTTCCCCCTGGCATCCTTTTATGTACCTGAACACTGCTAACATGTCAACCCTACGTCTTCTTTTCTCCAGATTGAACATCCCAAGTTCCTTCTGCATGTCTTCAAGTCCCTTTATTATCTTTGTTGCCCTCCTCTGAACTTGTTCTAACCTGTCAATGTCCTTCTGGAAATGTGGTACCCCGAATTGTGCACAATACTCCAGGTGTAGTATCACTATTGCCAAATAGAGAGGAATAAGGACTTCACACATCTTTGATTCAATGCTTCTTCTAATGCAGCCCAGAACTGCATTAACCCTTCTAGTGGCCATCTTGCACTGCTGACTCATGTTCAGCTTGCTGTCAACAACCCCACCCAAATCCTCCTCTGAAGTAGTGCTTCCAAGCCAAGAATCCCCCATCTTGTATGTGTAACCCTCATTTTTCCTCCCTAATTTAATACCTTACATTTCTTACATCTTCTTCTTCTCAACCCAGTCTTCCAACCCGGGCAAATCAGATTGCAGTCTCATTCTGTTGTAATGGGTGTTGGACAGACCTCCCCATTTTGTGTCACCCCCAAATTTGATAAGCCCATCAATCCCATCACCAAGGTAATTAATAAAAGTGTTGACTAATACTGGCCCCAAGACAGAACCCTGTGGTACCCTGCTGGTTACTGCTCTTCAACTTGAAGAGTGTGGTTAGCCAGCCAGTTGGTGGACCCACTGTACTGTAGTGCCATCCAAGCCAAACTTTAACAGTTTGTCAACTGGGTTATTCAACTGGGATATTTCAGAGGGGTAGCCGCAGTTCTCAAATCTATGCATTGCATTCCCAGTTTAAAAGGTCATAGCTTAGGCTGTATGTTTATTTTTAGTTAGTTATTTTAAGATATTTGGGTTACATCCAAGGTCACATGGACAGACTTCTGTTTGCATGATGGGACTTTCCCAGTGGAGGCTGGTGGCTGTGATGTCAGTGGCCTGGTGAAACTGCTCTGGGTTTCAGTCAGAACCAGTCAGAATGCTAAAGGAGCTATCCAAGGTATGAAGCTCCTTTAAAGTTCTGACTGAAACCCAGAGTGGATACACTGCCCCACTGACATCGGAGACACCAGCCTCCACTGGACTTTCCCACATTCTCTTCTGTTCTGCATCCTCTTCATCTTCTCAAATCTGTTCTGGAGGGTCCTTCCAGCATCCCCAGAGCAGATCTGAGGGCACATGAAGGGCTGCAGGGAGGAGGAATCCATTATGCTAGTGGGGTGTGTTCCATTGGTGGCTGGACACAACTGGATACAACCTGTCATGTCCACTTTTCAGATTATAATAACATTCCCAATAACAGTGTCAAATAATTTAAACCAAAAATATGTAAACCAACAAAATAATAAATATAGGCTGAAGTCTTATACACATAAGGGAGCTCCACCAACCTGCCTCCTTCTAGATACAAGTGTTTCAGCCTGTTTCAGGGCTTCTCCAAGGAAGCGCTAAATCTCTCTTGCATAAGCAGTGGGTTCTGCTTGCACAACCCTGCCAGTGGAACCCACCGCTCATGCAATGGAATAGGTAGGGTGGAAAAGAACTGGCAGGGATATAAGCGCTCCACTGGATACTACCCGTAATGAAACAGTGCTACCAAAATGCCTCAGGACCTCAAAAGACTACTGAAATTCCTAAGAGGGAAGAATAGCATTGGTAAATGCTGAATAATGTAAACAGGGCCATAGCTAGACCTAAGGTTTATCCCTGGATCATCCAATGGTCAAACCTGTTCACCTAGGTAACACACAGGGTATCCAGTGCTCAGGCAGGGGCGAACCCTGGATGATCCCAGGATAAACCTTTGGTCTAGTTGTGGCCCAGGAGAGATTTATTTGGGACGAAGAATATGTCTCCAGATAGTTAACTGATGCTTAAATGTATAATACCTGCACACTTGATACCTGCACACTTGATTGCACAGTACAGCTATGAACATTTCAGCAGAGAAGTAGACAGCATTTAAATCCATGCAGTTTCCTCTCACTTTCAAGTAAGCCCACCATCTTCATCCCTGCAACTCTTTCCCATCCGAACAACGAATGTGGGCTAAAAAAGTATTTATCTTGAGAGGCTGTTCCTGAGGAGACCCTTTTTGGGATGCCATTTGCTCTCACAGTCTTGAGGCAGCATACAAAAATTGGTAATCTGCCTGACCAAATTGGCAGCGCTGAAGCATAAAACGATATCGCACGAATTCTTCCTCAAGTCCACCTATTGGTCCTTCTCCCAGCAGTCTGGATGGCCCAGAAGGAAATCTCACACCCCCACACCCCCAATGGACTGCAATGCGGACTTTTTAAAATGTCTCTGCTAGAATCAAAAAGGATCCTAAATATCTTTGGAATCGAAAGAGAGGCGGAAGATGGGATGACTCAGAGAACGCGCTGCCAGATTATTTCTGGGGCTGGGATTGAGGTGCTTCCCCTCCCCCAAACCCACTCACTTTTCAATGTGTCCCCCTACCCCAGGAAAATGTGCTGTTGACCGGGGCTTGAAGGCACATGCATGCAGATTCAACAGGGACATTTAATTAATTAGTGACAGGACCAATAATGCATATGTTTATCATTTGTCTTCTTAAACAAATTAAGAAAAACTGCTGCTGCTTCTTTTTAATTGCAGCAAGCCTGGGGGTGGGGGTGGGGAGCATGTTAATCATCACTAATGATACCAAGCCATGCATATTTTTTTCCTTACAGAAGTCTGCAGAATAATAATTGATATCCACCCATTCAGTTGGGTGGGTATTATATACAAATTTTCTACCATACTGAAGCATGGTAAATAACATCACCAGCAGCAACATGGGTGCTAGCCACTAGGTGCCTGTGACATCTGCACACATGTTGCAACAGTGCTGGGAGTGCTGTTTGGAGCCTGTCCCAGGAAGTGGTTGCAGTACTGCAAAAAGAGAAAAAGAAAGAAAATTCCCAGAAATCTGATTTCGCCAGAAATTGCAGACCAGGAGTGGGTGGCATGTAGGCCCTCTACTCTTCTGTGTGCCCACCCCATGTGGGATGGTGGGAAAATCCTCAGTGGATTCAGGTTGGTTCAGACCAACTTTTTCTGAGTCATGCTGATTTTTACTTTAATTTGCACTTGCACTAATGTGGAACTAAGTGGAATGAAATTGTCATGCATCCTTTTTTTAAAAAAAGCCAGTGTTGTCTATGAGCAAACGACAGTATGAAAGCTGCCTGACAATCCATGAAAGGCAGTCAGAACAGATTTTGCGATATCCATACATCCCTGACCCCTGCTGCCCACCACCACTGCAGTATTTTCCATGGCAGTAAAAAAGAAGAAGAAAAGGAGAGCCTTTGCCTCCAAAATTCTGTGACAGGGTGGTGCAAAAGGGGCCTATATCATTTTAAATTTTAAATTAATAGGTTCTCCCCCTCCCCTGCTGCTACCTCACCACCAAAATGTGGTGGCAAATTTGGTGACGTAGAGATTCCTTCCTTCCTTCCTTCCTTCCTTCCTTTGGGAGCAAAATTGAGTCCTGCATCCCCTGAGGTTACCCATGCCGATGTAGCCCTGTGCAAGCAGTCAGCAGGGACACATGACAGCTTAAAGAGTGGTGGGAACCTTTCAAGACGCTTACCTATTTAATACAAGCTGAAGACGCTTACAACCCCACTGAAAATGGTCATGCTCAAAGCATGAAGGTCTACACTGGAGCTAGGCAAGTAGGAGTGTTGAGGGAAGGAATTAAATACCTCACACAGTGCCCCCACCCCCGCACACTTTTAATCATTGTGTGGGTAAGTTGAATGCCTGCATAGGATTTATGGCCGGGCAGGGAAAATGAACACAATGACAGCTGTACAGTAACCACCTCCAGGGCCAGATCTATGCTACTGTTTTAAAGCGCTTTATAACAGTTTTGACAACTGTATATGGAGTGTGTCCTGGGCCCCAACAGTTGTCAAAACTGTTATAAAGCGCTTTAAAGCAGTAGCGTAGATCCTGCCACAGTCTCTGAACACTATCTTTTGTACACAGCCAAAGGGTCACAAGCCTGCCTGTGCTAGAGCAGCTAAAGCAGTAGCTCTTCGTTGGCCTGCCCTGTGCTAGCTTCTTTTGCATTGCGTTTGCAGGTTTTTTGTGATTAATGTGTTGGCACTGGAAGCTCGTAGCCAGCTGCCCATACTCATGACCTTGAATGATTTGAAAGCAGGAAGTAGTGGCAAAGTCCCCCAGCACCAGCACCGCTGTTAGATGTGTGCATGGAAAAGCTGACTGAGATCTCACTTCTCTCTGGGAAATTACCTTCAGGTGCTGATTCGGCCTATTGAAGAAAGCATTTTCCCGACAAAAATCACTTCCTATCTTCACTTAGTTCCTATCTGCGTTACTAAAGTGGAACTGAAGATCTGACAACTCTTTTAAGGGTTGATGCAGAAACAAGAGACTCGTATTGGCTTCAGTAAAGTATGCCCTTGGCTGGCTCTCCTTGCAGAGAGACAAAGCAATCACAATTGGTGCTACAATTCAAGAAGCATGTATCAACATTCCAGACACAGGCCTAATCTTCACCAAGCAGGATATTGTACTATGAAAGTGGCATGAAAACATCATATAAAAGGCAGGAGCCACTCTACTGCTTTAGAGCAGTATTGAAGTGCACTGACAGCTGTTGGGGCTCATTAACACATACCGTATACCACTTTCATAGTGCTATATCCTGCTTGGTGTGGCTCCTGCCTTTTATATACCACTTTCATACCACTTTCAAATTGCAATATCCTGCTTAGTGTAGATTAGGCCACAGTGTGCGTGGGCTCTTTTATTACTCCTGGCAAGGAAAACTCTCCACACAAATGGAGTACATCTACCAAAAGCATCTATAATGTTGCAGGAGCTTCTGGGCAAGGTGAAGCCAAAATTAGCAGTCATTATTCTGAATGTTTTAACATGCCACAGAAAAACACCACCCTTTGCTAATTTTGGAAGAAGGGCATTTTGAGCAGAGACAAAAAGTATTCTCTGTCTGATATTCATTCAAAGGGAAGGAATGCTTCCTGCCCTTACTCTGAATTGGATTTGTGATGTTGCCATGGAGTCATATCTAATGGAATTGATTTTGGGATGGCTGCACATAGTCATTTCAGAGAGATGATGAGAACCATTGTCCTTACTCAGAACTTGGCTTCATGATGTCACCACATAGCTAATCAAATTTGGCTACATGAAGCCAATTCTGAGTGAGGACAATATTTCCTGCCCTCTCTCCAACATTGTGACAGCATCACTGTCATTACATGATCCTCAATAGATTGCCTAACATTTTTTTAAAAATGTGCCAAGCAAAAAACATCAGGGAAACAACACAGTGAATATCCATGACCAGGTGGTGGACAAGTAGGTGAAAATGTGAATGTAGTGGAGTGGGGTCACAATTCCCCCCCCCCCCCAAGGTCCCACTTTTCAATTTGCTTGAGAACATTTGTGAGCAGAGCCTGTATGCTCCGCTCCAGGTCTGCTCTGTGACTTTATCCCCAGAGCTTTATACAACAATTCAGGAGATTCTGAGGAAGACTTCAATTGTCCTGGAACACTGTCACCCACCCACCCCATGTGTCCTTGCTGTTCAAATCTAATGCAGAGTTGGCGATCATAATTCATCTCAAAGAACATGGTGGAATAATATATGGAAAAAGACGATTGCTAATATAGGAGATTGACAACTCCTACTGAGTTCACATGCTTAGTACATTGAAAATGCATGTACTAGGAGAAAAGTGTACACATTTCCATTCAAAAAATCCTCACAGTTTGGGACGAACTGATTGCAAAAATTCTCAGTGTTCAGGATGAGTCGAATTTAAGATTGGAAAATAAGAAACTGAGCGAAACCAAAATTGACTGGCCATTTATTCTGATCTAGCAGGGCTTCTCTTGTTTTCTTGTGTAATCTCCTCTGCATGGGGCTTCACTATAGTGGCAAAACCAATGACTTTCACTACTATAGCTCAAGACTGATCCTGTTCTTCACAAACAAAAACCCTGATATGAATATTCTTCGCCCAGTTGCTTTGTGGAAACGTCAGTGGGGATGTCTCTGGGGGAACTGCTCCACAGAATGCTAGGCAAGGATCAGGGTAGGCCTCTGCTCGCTCCGTACCACTGTCCAATGCCTGACAGACCACGCTATACATTTGTGGCCCAGCTTCACCACATCAAAACAGCAAGCAGCTACCTGGCACAAGGACACTGGTGAGCTACTGACTAACTTTTTAAAAATTCTAATATTCCTAAAATGCTTCAAGGCAGTTTACAAGGTCAATAAAACAGTCATACTAAAAAAGAGTATTAAAACAGAAATAAAATCACCTTAATAAAAATGCAATTTTAAAAGAGCAGAGGGGCACTTGATTAAATTGCCCAACAGCCTCAGTAACCCTAGAAGCAAAAGAGGCATAAGCAAAATGAGAAAGTCTTAATTAGGAATCTGGCAGTGCAATCTTATGCATGTCTACTCTAAAGTCCCACCGATTACAATGGGGCTTACTCTCAGCTAAGTGGGCATAAGGTTAGGAGTAAGCCCCATGGATTTACTTCTGAGTAGACATGCAAAGGATTGCAAAATGATAAAGCCTTAAGGGCTGTTCAGTTTCATATGCAATTGGTATAGTTTGATGAGTCACCCTTTAACACATTGGTGTTATCTAATGCTGGTATTATCTAACTGGTATTATCTTATACAACATCATAATGTTTGCTTAGATTTGAACAACATCACATCCTTCCATTAAGAAAAAAAAAGGAAGATTTTACACAAGGAATCAGCACCAGATCTCTAGGGCAAATTTCTATTAGAACATGGATGGTGCATATACATGAAGTGTATATACAGAAATCCCAGACTCCACACCTCTAGGGGCCTGGGGATAACAGATTGGGTGGCTGACGGTGCCGCCCTATGCATGTTGATTTGGAGGTGTCCCACTATGTTCAATACTCCCTAGTAAGTGTGAATCGGATTACAGCCTTAATAAAAAAAGGTCCAATGCCTACAATATTGAAGCTGCAATCCTTAACACACTTATTAGGGAGTAAGTCCCAATGAACCCAGTGGTATTTAATTCCTTGTGAGCATAGGACTGCACTATCAGACACCCAGTCTATCATATTAGAGGAGTGAAACTTGGGGCTTCTGTGTACCATGAACACTTCACACATGTACTTCACGCACCATCTATGAACGTAGTCTTTCCTATTAAGTCATCTTTTTTATAAAAATATTTCTATATTTGCATTTTTACTGTACCTTGGTGTAGAAGCGGGGATTAATTTAAGGTTTCTTGATTTATCACCATGGACTTAATCACTAAAAATTGGAAGGTTAATAACTGAGCAGACAGAACCTTGCGAGCTGAAATCTTTAAACACTAAAACTAGAACTTATTTAACAGAGAAATTGCTGCTAGTTGATATTGCACATTTTTGATGACAAATGCAACCATGTGCAATTGCATTTGTACCTAAAAGAGCTCCAAAAATCCCTCCATGCTTATAGGAATATAAGAAACTGCCTAATACTGAGAGCTTTATCACACCAGCGTTATACTGTACAATCACTGCGAATTGCATGCAAAGGACTCAGAAGTTTTCCACCTTATAATCTGCTTTGATTGTGAAGTACTCCCATGCAGCCTGCCTTAATTGTGCAATAAAGCAAAAAGATTCTCCGTATTTAGCCCCTACATTTTGAACGTATCTTCCGAGCCGCCGCTGGGGCGCAAGAGCAGGATTTTAAAGAAATGCTTACATATGCGTAAGCTTTAAAGATAAAGACACCAAAATTGGCACAGTAATAGATATTAGGGAGAGCTTTAAGCATACCAAATTTGAATAGAATTGGGTCATCCATTGATTTTTTAATGATTTTTTACATCCCCCCTCCTTTAAACTCACTTCCTGGTATGCAAAGGATCGCTGTCACCCGGTAGCAACAACAACAACAACTGCGAAAGCTTAACACTACGGGGATAATCCGAGGGAAGCAGGTATGTGGGATGAAGCTTTACGTCAGACCATTTGTCCATATAGCCCAGTATTGCTGACACTGACTGGCAGCAGCTCTCCAGGGTTTCAGGTGGGATTCTTTCTTAGCCTTACCTGGAGATGCTGGGGATTAAACCAGGGACCTTCTGCATGCTACCCCTGAGACACCCAGCCCCTCCTTATGAGGCAGATTGGGCAGTTCCTTGGTGTGGTGCTCTCTTAGGAATGAGGACTTTCAAGATGCACATAAAATACACTGCTCGCATATTATAGCCTCAGTTTTTCTCCTCTGTCATAGAGGTAGAAGGGATCAAAAGATCATTCAGCCCTCTATACAGATCAGCTTCCTGAGCCACAAAGTGCCACAAGCAGAGAGCAGATACACCTCGAGATGAAATAGTTCCAGATGGTAAACCAAGCTGTGATATCCTGGGGAAGGCAAGCCCTCCGCTGCCCACTCCAAACTACAGAGACAATCAGTGTCCACTAGCCATCTTGACCCATGGTTAAAATTCTTCCATTCCTCAAATATGACTAGTCAGCCCCTGAGAATGTGCAGAAATAAAGGACACTTTGGCGCTATATACCTAGCGATCTATTACAATCAACGGAACCGTAATATTCTGCAATGAGGATGCTAATTGTTTTTATGAGAATTTGGCAATCTTAAAAATACACCAAGAACATCTACTTTCAGTTTTGCCGATATTGTTATCTTTCCCCCCCTTAAATCTCAGTTTGCTTACTTTGGTGTCATAAGACTTTGTGTTCAATTTGCTACGACAGACAAACACGGCTACCCGTCTGGAAATGTTTAGAAAAAGAGAGTGTAGCTAACTGTGGAAAATAATGCACAGCTCAAATCATATTGTCCTTTGACCCCCAAAAAACACGTATTTGATTTCTTGAGTTCCGTTTATTAAAGTTTCACATTTTACATTAAGTATCTTCGGAAGGTCAACTTACCAGTTTGCTGACACGGCAGTGATGGGTGACCCAAAGGTTTGTACCTGCTCCCTAATTGGCAGCTTCTGTCACTCCTCGTGTAAGAACGGCACAAATGAATTTAGAAAACGTGGAGGGACAGTGCTCCAAATGACTTAAGAAAGAGAACAGGAACAATCACTTCGTTCTCTTTTTCTTTTTTTTCCCCTCAGATGAGTTCTGTACCTTCAGAAAGAAGGAAGGAAGGGAGGGGAGAGGAAGTCAACAACCCTTAGCTTTCCTGCAAAAAAATAAGGAAACGGCAGATAGCCATCTCGTTTTTTCTCTCAAACAAAATGTTTGGAAAAATAAATATCAGCAAACCAAAAGAAATTCCTCAAGTATTATATCTTTATGATGAATTTCATAGGGTGTAATTTATAACTCAATGGGTGGAATGCCATCAAATCAAACACATTGTTCCAAAAGTAGAGTCTTGTTTTAGGCATAAGATGCCCATATCTAGAAATGTGTAGCCGTCTTACCCAGAAGAATATTGATAGTGAAAAAAGACAGGATATTATATAGATGGAGAAAAAAATCCAGAAATAAAACACATTACCTTAACGTCCATTAAACTATAAACATATGTAAAGAAAGAAAAGGACTGGATGTATGTGTGTGAGTTGAACAGAAAAATCCAAACTGCAATCAGAAACATTTTACCCAGAAGTAAATTACACATGTGACTATGTACTTGTTCTTCAGGGGGCATTTTCAAAAGGGCTGCTGATGTCAGAGAGCAGGGCAGGGACATACTTCCTGCCACATGTACTATGCAAAAAGATCGCACAATAGCCACACAAATATTGCTCATGCATCATCATGCTCTTGCTAGGGGGGGGGGGGTCCCCATTGTGAGTTTAGGGGATGGTTACTGTAGATCAAGGATGGGCAACTTGTGGCCCTCCAGATGTTTTGGCCTACAACTCCCACAATCACTCACCATTGCTAGCTAGGGCTGATGGGGGAGTTGTAGGCCAAAATACATTGTCCACCCCTGCTGCAGATGTTCTTCTTTCAAACTAATATGACTTTGGTGCTGCAGCATAGATGGGAACTATTTGTGAGACCTAATGTAAAAAACATAAAAAGACCCATGCTAGATCAGAGCAAAGACTACATAGTCCAGCATTCCGTTTGACAGTGGCCAACCAGATGCCTATGGAAAGCCCACAAGCAGGGCATGAGGGTGACAGCTGTGTTCCCCAGCAACTGGCATTAAGGTGCGTACTGCCTCTGATATGGAGATAATAGATGGCCATGATGGTTCATAGTTATCCTCTATACATTTGTTTAATCTCCTTTTAAAGCCACCTAAGTTGGTGGCCATCACTACATGCTGTGTTAGCAAATTCCATAGTTTAAGTAAGCTCTGGGTGAAGAAGTTCTTCTGTTTGTCTGTTGTGAATCCCAAACCATTTACACTTCTTTGGATGACCCCGGCTTCTGGAATTACAAGAGCGGAAGCAAAACCTCTCCCTATCCACTTTCTCTGCGGGCCTTGCTAGACATGGTGGAAAATCCAGGGGAAAGGAGAGGAGACCTCGCGGTATGAATAACGTGAGGTCTCGCCCTTATTCACACGCGAGCCACGACAAGTTCTGGAGGAGAGCCGTCGCGGCTGCCATTTTTTATTTTAAAGCGGCAGCAGCAGCACAGGAGCCAGGAAAGGTAAGTAGGTTTTTTTTAAAAAAAAATTCCTTCCCCCCCATCCGCGATCTCCCCGCCCTGGCCCAATTCTCCTTCCCCCCCATCTGTCATGTCCAATGCCCCCTGCCCGATCGCCCCCCCCCGCCTGCCATGGCCGCCCGATCACCCGCCCATGGTGTCCGATGCCCCCCTGCCCGATCACCCGCCCACCCGCCATGCCTGCCCGATCACCCGCCCGCCATGTACGATGCCCCCTCAGCTCTTCCCCCCATCTTTCCTGCTGGGTCTGCTCTTCCCCCCCCCCGCCCTCATCTCCCCCCCCACAATTCCCCCCCCCCAGCCTGACGGGCACAGCACTTGGCTTCTCCCAGCTACTTGCAAGTAAGCTGCGTAGCCGGGAAAAGCCGCGGAACCGGCTAGACCGGCTAGACCTTCCACAGCCCTGGGCTTAGCCCGGGGCTGCGGAAATACTGGGCCACAAAAGGTGCCAATTATCCCGGGCCAAGGATAATGTGCTCATCTGGAAGCACAGGGGTGAGCCCGGGTGTCAGCCCGGGCTAAACCCTTGTCTAGCAATAGCCTGGATCATGCATAATTTTACACACCTCTATCATATTTCTCTTCCTTGACCTTTTTCTAAGGAAAAAAGCTCCAAATGATATAACCTTTCTTCAGAGGGGAGTTGCTCCACCACCTTTTTAATTGCTCCTTTCTGCATCATTTCCAGGTCTACAATACCATTTTTGAGGTGATCAGAACAGTGCATGGTATTCCAAGTTTGGACACATCTTATATTTGTTTAAAGGAATTATAATACTGGCAGTTTTGTTTTTTATTCCTTTTCTAATGATCCCCAACATGGAATTTGCTGCTCCCCCATACACAGTCTGCCTTTTCACAATTGGTTGACATTTTCATTAGGCTACCGGCCACAAACCAAAGGTCAGTCATCATCAGCTCAAATCCCATCAGCATATATGTAAAGTTAGGAATCCTTGCGCCAATGTGAATTGCTTTATATTTGCTTACGTTGAAGAACATTTTCCATTTTAATGCCTGTTCCTCCAGTTTGGAGAGAACCTTTTGGAGTGCTCCGCTATACGTTTTTGTCTTAACCACCCTAAATTATCTGTTGTGGTCAGCAAATGTGGCCACCACAATCCAGATCATTTATGAATTAGATAAAAAGCACTAGTCATTCTGATACAAATCCTTGGAGGGCTCCATTGTTTGCATCCCTCCATTGCGAGAACTGACCATTTATTTCCTACACTCCGCATTCTGTTCTTTAATCAGTTACTAATTCGTAAGAAGATTTCTCCTCTTATCCCATGACTGCTAAGTGTGCTCAAGAGTCTGGGGTGAGGGACCTTGTGAAGAGCCCTTTGAAAACCCATATAAACAAAAGACCTCCTTCGGCATATATGGCTCCTCAATGTAATGATGGCCACGAAGCTGGATCCATTACACTTTCAGCCAGCTGTCCCCAAACCACTGTTCTCTGGATGTGTTGGATTACAAGTCCCATCATCCCCACCCAGAACCAGGTTGGAGCGGGTTGTCTTAGATAACCTGGAATGAGCCAGTTGTTACCAATGGTTTGGGTGAGCTGATACAATGGGAGTGGTCTGAGTGAATGGATTAACATTGTAAATCCAACCCAGCTGCTTCTTCAGTTTGGAACATAGGAAGCTGCCTTATAATGAGTCAGACCATTGGTCCATTTAGGCCAGTATTGTTGATACTGACAGGCAGCGGCTCTCCAGGGTTTCAGGCAGGATTCCTTCCTAGCCCTACCCGGAGAAGCCGGGGATGGAACCTGGGACCTTCTGCATGCAAAGCACGTGCTCTTCCACACTGAGCCACAGGCCCTCCCCTGAGCTACAACCCCTCCTGTATGAAAGTGCTCTAATGCCTCTGATTGTGGGTAAGTTGGAATGACTGTAAAGGGATAAGATTGCTCTTTAACTGTTATTTCCTGTACATTTTCTTCTGCCTGCTGTTATAGATATGATTCTGTGCTATGTAGGATAGACGTATACATTTAGAGGGAAGTTAGGAGTGGATTCCATATTAGAAAGAAAGAAAAAACCCAGATGAATCTGGACATAGAAATTAATATTTGCTCCCTTGAATATGACTGCTGATTTACATTACTTTTTCCATTTCCCGTTACACATCAGTAAAATATCTGACTCATATAACTCTTTTCAAAGAACTCTTTTTTCAAAGTGATTCTTTTCAAAGTCTTGTTATCAAGATATTATACTCATTAAATTTATGGCACTATACTGTATAAAAATGAAGTCCTTGGTTTTTAAAGTGATGGGAAATCTAATGTCATTTTTCCAAGTCAGTGTTCACCTTTCTGTTTTTTAAATTTAAATTTATTTATTTATTTACTAGCTGTACCCTGCCACGCGTTGCTGTGGCTCAGTCTGGTTAAATTGAAAAGAAAGAAAAGACAAAGCAGATGTTTCTAATATGTTTAATTTCACAATGCTTGTGGATATACAATATTTTTAGTTGTTCCAATGTCTGTGTAGATATAGAGATTGTCTGGTTTGCTGACTCTAGAACACGCAACATATAATTGTCCATGTGAGAAGCAATCTGTGTCTAGATCTAAACCGCACAATTCTAAAGATTGGCCCTGAGCTTTGTTGATGGTGATTGCAAACGCCAATCAAATGGGGAATTGCAATCTCTTAAATTGAAATGGCATATCTGTTGGAATCATAGGAATGCGAGGAATGAGGACATCTTCACCTTTGAAAGGTCCTGTCAAGATTGATCTACTATAACAATTGCCACTTCGTCTATAGTTGGAGCATTGAATCTTCGCACATGTTCTCCAGCAGGCATTTTGTCAGCATGAATAACAATCGTGTGTGTATCAGATGGCATCATGTCAATTGCTGTTTTGAACAAATGTACTAAATTGTTTTTTTCGTGAAGTAGCTGTTGCAGTTTTGAAACAATGGACCTTTTTATGCCGGTATAAATTCCGCAGCGTGCATTCAATTCATCATTGCCATCACCAATGAAATACATTTGTAGGAATTCATGTTGACTATCTTGAAACGGAAGGAAGGAGCCAGCTTTATGATAAATTTGTCTTTTGACTTTGAAAGTTGGCATAAATGGAGCTGTGATGATTTCTGCACCGAACGACATCATTTGGAAGCATGAGTTGTATTTCCTGATGTCAGATAGGAAATGCTTTGATTCTGCGGTATATCCGGCAAGCAAAGTTTGTAATGGCTCTGGTGGTTCTCCAAGTTGAGGCAGTTTAATTTTTCCAGCAGCGCAACACATTCCTTTTGTTTCTCCATTAAATATAGGAGCCTTGCAATAAGGACACACTTCAGTCACAGTGCCGATGAGAACATGCCACCTCAAACTATAATCATCAGCTGGGTTGTACTGGAATGCAAGGTGATTGTAATCGTGTGATTGTTTACCACGGAGTCGTGTTTGACGCTGATGTGCTGTTTCTCGTTGACATCTTTCAACCACTCTCAGCCTGTCGCGTTCATTCTGTTGAGAACAAAGCAGATCTGAAGCTGTAGAACGCGATTGCTGTGCTCGCAACCATGCATCCTCAAGTCTGGCTGAATGTTCCTTGGCTGGTTCCTTGGCACGTATTTGAGGCATTCTTTTACTTTTTTTCTCGTTTGCTGATGCCCGTTCTTCCTCAGTCTGATTTGCAATTTCTCGTCGCAGTGCTTCCGCTCTGCGAGTACGACGACCTAAGTGTGATCTTCTGCGAGGCATTATTTGGATGAAGTAAAGCAGATTGTTTGGTTTTTTTAAAAGGATGTTTTTACAGTGAGGAGGTTAGTGGAAATTCCTGGCAGTTACCTTTCTTCAGAACGTGTAACTGTCACAGGTGTGACATCTATATTCACTCAGCCAATTGTGAGAGAACATGCAAATGTGAGAGGAGGCAGAGGCAGTGGATTGGCCTACTGGTTGGCGATGTCACAATGATCAGGACTGGTTTTGAGGAGGCCTATTTCTTCGATTTTAAGACAAACTTTTGTCCCCATATAGAACATAGTTGCATAACAACACTCGCATATTCGAATGCAACGTTGTGTCAAAATTTCAAAGCATTCGGTGAAGAACTTTCGGAGATATAACGTCTGTTTCGAACGAACATTTACATTTTTATTTATATAGATTCATTTATTTGATTTATACCCTGCCTTTCTACCTAGAAAAATGGCACTCAAGGCAGCTTACAATCACAAGTAAAACTTGATAAAAGCAATAATAAAAATACATTAAAACACAATAAAACATAACAGAATAAAAACAACATCAAATCCAACAGACCTACTTCCATAAATGGTCTTTGCCAGCTGGTGGAAGGACAGCAGAGTCTCCCTTAGCAGGAAGTTCCACAGCAAGGGAGCAGCCACTGAGAAGGCCCTCTTTTGCGTCACCACCATACATACCTTTGAAAGTAGAAGTCTCAAAATAAAACCTCTCCAGAAGATCTTAAAACCTGGGCAGGCTCATATGGGAGAAGAGAGTCTTACAGGTAGCCTGGCCCCAAGCCATTTAGGGCTTTATAGATCATAACCAGCACTTTTAATTCTGCCTGGAAACAAAACAATAGCCAGCGAAGCTGTTGTAACAAGAGAGTCACATGCTCCTAGGGTGACCATATGGAAAGGAGGACTGCTCTTGTATCTTTAACAGTTGTACAGAAAGTGGGATTTCAGCAGGTGTCAATTGTATGCAGGTAGCACCTGATGAAATGCCCTCTTCATCACAATAGTTAAAGCTGCAGGAGCCCTGCCCATCTGACCAGATACAAAAGTCAGCAGGGTTCCTGCAGCTTTCACTGTCATGCTGAAGAGGGAATTTCATGAGGTGCTACATGCATACAAATGACACCTGCTGAAATTCCCTTTTCTATACAACTGTTAAAGATACAGGAGCCCTGTCCTCCTTTCCATATGGTCACCCTACATGCTCCCTATAACCAACTCCACTTAACAATCTGGCTGCAGAATTCTGGACCAGCTAAAGTTTCTGAACAGTTTTTGAAGGCAGTCCCACATAGAGCACATTACAGTAGTCCAAACTGGATATAACTAAAGTATATGTGCCTGTGGCCAGATCACGGCTGGGAATGGATGTTCTTGTCTCAGCTGCACAAACACACTCCTGGCAACAACTGGAACCTCATTCAAGACCAAGTCCAGAAGTACACCCAACTGCAAGTCTGAGTCTTCGGGGGAATGTAACCCTATCCAGCACAGGTTGAATTCCTAGTCTCTGATCTGCCTTTTGACTAACCAGGAGAAGCTCTGTCTTGTTTGGCTTAAGCTTCATTTCTTTGTCCTCATTCAGTCCATTACTGTCATTAGACAAAGATTTAGAACTAAAACAGCTTCCTTGCATTTGGATGGAAAAGAGAGATAGAGTTGAGTGTTATCAACATACCGGTGGCACCAAATCCAAAAACTACTGCCACTCTCTCCCAGTAGTTTCATGCATATGTTAAATAGCATGGGGATAAGATGGAAGCTTGAGAGATCCCATTGGCTAATGGCATAGCACTGAACAGGAATCCCCCAGGAATTTCACTTACATGCTGGTGCTCATTATCTTATGGTAGCAGGCTAGTGAGTGACTCCAGCAAGATGCGACCCAGTGTGCTGTTCTCTGCTTGCTTGAGGTGAGCTGTGGCGGCCTGGTCGGTGTCAAGAATGTACAGCTGGCTGTAACATCTGACTGCAAGGTGCCCATCATATGGTAAACTGAGCCGCGCATCTTGAACACGAATGGACCGAAACCTTACAGCTCACAGTCTTGAGTGGTGCGAGGATGGAAGCAAAGGCTAGGGCAATGTTGTACTTGTGATTGTCTTTCAGGAGTTGTTTGCCACGAGCGGAGCCATTGGTGACAACGTTGCAGATGAAGTCCAGAACTGTGAGTGGTGGTAGTGAAACCTTTCCACCATGGCAGTGAAGACTTGATGCTTCACTGTTGAAAAGCAAGGCATGGCAGTGTTTGCAGACCTTGACACAGTTGCCAATATCCACCTAAACTTTGACTGGGTTGCTTTTAACTGTAGGTGTCTCTTAATCCCTTCATGATTTTTTTACAGGATGTATGTTACTAGCATATCATGGTACTTTGCCCTGCACCTGTGTTTATAAAGGTTTACAGAGACCTTTTTGTGTTCATATTTCATTTTGCTCCAATTATCAATTAAGTTTTTTAAAAATTATAGTTGACATTTTTGATAGTAAAATAAAACTTTATAGTACATTGTTATAGAAGATAGCCTAATTCTTAAAAAAAAAAAAAGCTTTATGGACATAAATAAACTCCCAACTTTGAATTATGGTGAAAATTATTGTTATTCGTGGGATCTGTATGTCAAGAGCTTTCCAATGAAGTGTGCTTCCTGGGACTCAGCCAATGGGAAGTCTGTCAAAAGGGAATGACTGATAAACTCTATCTCTCCTCTCTCATCCCTATCTATTGCCCCGCTCGTGCTCTTCGCTCCTCTGATGCCATGTTTCTCGCCTGCCCAAGGGTCTCTACTTCCCTTGCTCGGCTTCGTCCATTTTCTTCTGCTGCCCCTTATGCCTGGAACGCTCTTCCAGAACATTTGAGAACTACAAGTTCAACGGCAGCTTTTAAAGCTCAGCTAAAAACTTTTCTTTTTCCTAAAGCTTTTAAAACTTGATTTTGTTCTGACTTTATACTGTTAGTTTTACCCTCCCCAGTGCCTGTTTACCCTATCCTGTGCCTGTTTGCATTCTCTTCCCCTCCTTATTGTTTTATTATGATTTTATTAGAATGTAAGCCTATGCGGCAGGGTCTTGCTATTTACTCTGTACAGCACCATGTACATTGATGGTGCTATATAAATAAATAATAACAATAATAATAATAAATAATAACGAACTCCCAACTTTGAATTATCCATATAAGATGGAGGGATCCTTCTGGCATGCTGCGTCTAACCTGCAGTATGGAGTAGTACAGCCCTGAAACAGTTTTACCGTGTGACAAGGGTTACAAAAATGTATTTGTGGATGGTCAGGAATGCTAGTGTCTACTAGAAAAATATAAACACTCAAATAATAATTATTTTGGTCCTCAGCGGATATTCTGATGAAAATATGGTTCATTCCAGCAATATAAAGACAGGTCACTTGATATGCATATGGAATAGTAAATTAATTAGTGCCAGACTTCGAAGGAGTTATTATCAGTAGCTAAAACAGGACATCACCAGAATAATTGCAAACAAGAGCAGAGCCCTCAAGTCTGTAACATTTCCTCTAAATATACAAAACGGAGGGAAAATGTTAAAAGTGGGTATTTTTGAAGCACAGTTTGCTTAGATTAGCATTGTTTAATGGAAGAGCATGTTGTTGACACTCAAAGTACGTGGGGGAAGGGGTGGTGAGACTCACTAACCGGAAACAGTTCAGACTGGTTTTTGGGAAACGTAGCGAGCTGAGCTTTTATATGACTGTATCTCTTGCCATTTTTCATTAATGATTAGGATTACTGTGAACACTGAATTAACGTTTACATAGGCTGGCTGGTCACAGTGTTATCCACCATGGTAAGATGTAGCTTATTTCTATTTAAATTATAATAATAATTTCTAAATGTGCATCTATGTATATAAATTAGTACATGCAAAAATTATGGAAATCAGTGGCCTCTTTTTGTCTAGCGATGCTTTCCCTCTTTTTTGGCAATTTGAAAGTGCCCACCTCTCAGCAAGCAACCGTCTCCTAGATCTCCACAAAATGCATTACCCAACATGCTGTTAGGCAGTGCATTTGGGGTGGAGTCTAAGATGGCAGTTGCCAGCCAGCTGAGTGAGGATGATCTGCAGTGGGGTCAGCTGTGGGTGGGGATAGAGGCAACCGTGAGCCTCCTGGGCGCAGCAGCACATCCTTGTAGGGCACCGAGGTGAGGACCCACGAGTTGGACTGACTGTCCTTTTAAAAAATGCAGTGTTGAAGAATGTGTGCAAAAGCCACTTTGCTCATAGAAAATTAGCATCTTAAAGAGGAGGCCCTTTCCCCTGACCCACCAGTTTCTCATAGCCAGTGAAACTCGTATTATGGGTGAATTTTCAGTCATGGCATCCCCTCCTTAGCCTTCATTCTAGAGTGGTATTATTTCAAAAAGTTAAACCATGGGCTTTCCCCAAACATAAACTTTTACCCACAGAGTGAAGAGATATGAAGTCATGTGATTGCAAAAGTGACTCAGATCTTTGGGAATGTCTCTCTTCATCAGAAGGGGCAACCTAGTCTTCCCATATCTCACTCTCCCAAACGCTTCCAGGTTGCACAGTGGGAGCTCATTCCAGCAGTGGGGACATCCACCACGCCTCCTAGTTCAGTTCCACTGTGAACAACTGGGCCTATCACAAGTGTCCTGGGGATTAAGAGGTAGTTTTTCTCCAGGACAACCCCACGTTGGTTTGAGAGTAGTCTTTCCTATCCTGGTGTTCTCTAGAAGTTTTAGAATTCAACTCCCATCAGCCCCAGCCAGTATGGCCAATGGTCTAAAACACCTGGAGACAGCCCTGGATTAACCTTTAAGCAATATAAGCACATGCTTAGGGCACAAATGGAAGGGAGGCACCACAGAGTACCGGTACTGGTACCATAGCTGTAGCCATCTAATTTTAAGGAATTCCAGATTAAAAATAGTTTCCAATAATTTTTTGCATTTGCATTTCCCCCCTTATAACAGTTTTATTAAAAAGGCATAAAACAGTGATGAAAAATTGTATTTTTCTGTTGCCCTAGTTACAAGTAAGTAATTGGCTTATATTGCTTGCTGCTATTTAGTGTTAAATAAATATAATAAAAAACAGTTTATTTTCAATATAGTTGTGTGTTCTGGCATGGGGGATGGCCTTGAAGAAAACTGAGTTTTTAATGTCTTATTTCAACTTCAGCACTTATTGAGTCTTAGGCCTTAGCTAGACCTAAGGATTATCCCAGGAAAATGGAGGGGCCGTCCCTGCCTGCTCCCAGTATCCCCTGTGTGTCATTTGGATGTACAGGGATGATCCCGGGACCATCCTAGGATATAGGCCTGGTCTAGCCATGGCCTTAATGTCTTGCCGGCTAAGCAATGGAAGGGCCAAGGGGGCACCATTATCTGCTTAGCGCATCAGCTGGCCTTAGCCTGGAGAGCACAAGGCTGGGGAAGACTGATATATAAGTATATAAATGTATACACACAATGGGCCGGCTTCTGTACTGACTTCTATCATACTGATTGGCAGGAATCAGTGCCAGCTCCGCCAGCTCATACGTTTGGATTGCAGGGATCATTGTGAAGAGTGTGATGAGTGCAGAATTGTTGTAAAGAACCAGAGAAACAGACATCTTGCTTTCAGGGAAGCACTTAAGTTTGAGCAGTAATATCACTTTTTTTTTTTTTTTTTTTGCTCTAGCCAAAGCACAATGATCCTGGGAAATAATGCTGGGAAAATGTGATTCCTTCCACCTCTACTTGTGTTTTGATTATGCTAAGGAGCACTCATGGGATTGTGTCTACGCAAGCATCACAGGTGCCTGAGCACTGGGGTTTAGCAGCTAGGGCTGAGCCAAACGGGAATGCTTAAGGAGAAGCAAAAGAAGTTCTCCATTTTTAAGGATCATATTAAAGGGTGGGAATCTAGCCTTAAAACCTGTTTATTGCAATGACAGTCAATCTTCTGATTGGCTGGGATCATCAGCATGACCAGTCTAGGAAACACTGCTCTGTCTCAGCTGGCTTCATTAGCCTCAGTGACATCATCACATAGCAAACTCTGATTGGTTGCATAGTATCATGACATCATCACGTGAAGTGTGCTTAGCATAGACCTATCAGAAAATAGACAACCATGCAGATCAGCTGCTTGGCAAGGAGTAGAAGTGGGGGAGGGGGACTAAACTGCCAATTTTTTGAAACAGCTATACGTTGTTGGCAACTGGATTGGCAGGCAGGCAAGTGTCAGTTACCTGTGCAGTTCCTCATCCAGATAGGGAAACGCTCTCAGAAGCCTGCCTCCACGTGCTTTTCACCTGCTGATCACTGAGGGCTCACACTTTTCTAAGCCAGTTGTCTTGTTCATTTCCAAGAATGTTAGGCACTGGATTAGCAGAAGCTCTTTTTTCATCACCACCACCATCAAGAAAGACCGTTAACAAAAAGGCAGCATTTTTAAGCTTACAATGAGTCATTTCATAACATGCAATAAATTGTTGTAATTCTACTGGGATGAAAACAATAACAATAAGGCATTGTGGCTGGACTGTGCATAAAGATCTGGCTCCAAGATCAGTGCAGTGGCCGCTGCTCAATATTGAACTAGTCTTCTTGAGGCTGTTAAAGCAGGGGAGACGGCAAGGGAGACTCAGAAGAAGGCAAGGCAGAAAACATGCTGAGGAATAAGAAAGGAAGAAGGAGTTATGCATCATGTAACTTGAAGAGCAGGGGGCAAATCTGCCAAATAGATCAAGCTGGCAGTGGTTCTGCTAGGTCAGCTTGCAATTCCAAACATCTAGGAGGGGCAAAAAGAAAGGAAGGAAAAGAGGCCTACTCACAGTGTTGTCGTCACGCCTCAATCAAAACCAACCTCAGCCCCAATACCAAGGAGTTACCCCAACTGAAAACAGAAATGAAAGCAGATTAATCACAAAATAGCAGGCCAAGCAATTGCAATGTGTTTTTAATAGGGATGTGCTCCGCTTCTCTTCGGGTCAGAGAAGCAGGAGCGAGGCGGCCTAATTCGCCTCCGGAAAAGGCGGAGGCGAAGAGAGTCAGGGGGGCTGCGGATCGAGGCGAAGAGGATCGCCTCAATCCGGAGCTTCGCCTGAAGGTAAGTGGGGGGGAGGGGGACTAATCTGGTACTGCCGGCGGCGCCATCCATGCGGCGGTGGTGGCGGAAGCACCAGGTAAGGGAGCAGGGAGGAAGGACGCTTACCTTCCTCCATCGCAGGCTTCAATTGAGGCCCTGGTTGAAGCTGGAAGCGAAGGCCGAGGCCTCTTCCGGCTTCAACCGGGGCCTCAATTGAAGCCCGCGATGGAGGAAGGTAAGGGGGCGGGGTGGGTGGGTGGTTTCTCTTGCGCTGCCGCCGCCGTCCATATAGTGACAACAGCAAAGCCAGATCTCGCTCCACGGAGCGGAGCGGGAGACGGGTGGAGCGGCGCAAAGAGGATCGGGCCCGATCCAGATTTTCCGGATCGGGCCACGAAGCGGATTGGGGGGGTCCGTGCACACCCCTAGCTTTTAATATGCGCTGCTTATTATAAAATGCACTGTGATACAAAATAATATATACAAACGTAAAATGTTCTTGCAATGTGGCTACAATTCAATGTATCAGAAATGATATATCTATAGGAGTGGTGGGTGAGGTAATAAGCCTCATGCTAGATCTACACTACTGCTTTAAGTGCACTGACAACTGTTGGGGCACAATCCACGTTCCATATACCACTTTCATAGTGTTATAGCCTGCTTTTTATTCCACATTTGTAATGATTTGACACAAGGAGCTTCTTCAGATGAGCATTTTATTGCACGGTCGTGACTGGCCACTCACGGAACTACATGGGTCCTCCTCCGCATCTCCTGCTGGTCTCCCACTCCTTCCGCCATTTTTGGTCGTAAAATAATCCTCCAAAAAACGTCGCTCTTCTGACCTATAGTGACATTTGTCGCTATTTCCTGCCATGTGCAGGAGAAGTTTTGTTATAAAACACCACTAGAGGGCATTGTCCCACTAAATTGAATGGGCCATGTGATTGCTTTTCTTCCTGCTCTCTTCCACCATGTAATTGCAGCTTATTGCAGAAGAACTGCAGCTTCAGAGCCAACCGTAAGGGAATGTGATCTCCCCGCCGCCCCCTCTGAAGGAGCTCAAGGTATAGATCTGGCCTTGCAATATCCTAGATAGTGACAATCATAACCTACCAGTATCGTTCTTTAGAATAGACAATGGGTTGGATCTAGGACTGCCTTCCATTAGAAGAAGGGGCCCTCTGCGAAAGGAAAGGCTCCACTTGAGTAAGGTCCTTCTGCCCAATTTTCAGGAGATCGCCCCCCAATATCACCCCATTGAGCAGAATCTCCTGACTCTGTGTAGCATTTTCAGAGGGCTAGAAGGGCTGCCTTAGAAAGCAAGGGTGGGGAAATCCTCTTCTGCCAGTTCAGTTGATCCAGCTTAAATCTGGATCCAAATCAGAATTCAGAAATACTTGTCTGAACGGGATAGAGGAGTTTTTAATAGGTGTGGTGATTTCTACCAGTCTCTTGGAAATTCCACACTGGGATACTCCTGTGTCTGTTTCAAAAGGCACTTTAATCAGATCCATCAGTGTGTAAATATGTACCTGTTACTAAAAGCTTCATCCCACGTACCTGCTTCCTTCGGATTATCCCCGTAGCGCTAAGCTTTCACGGTTGTTGTTGGTTTTGTACTGGGTGACAGTGATCCTTTGCATACCAGGAAGTGAGTTTAAGGGGGGAAATGTAAAAAAAATCATAAAAAAATCAACGGATGACCCAATTCAATCCAAATTTGGTGTGCTTAAAGCTCTCCCTAATATCTATTACCATGCCAATTTTGGTGTCTTTATCTTTAAAGCTTACACAGATGTGAGCATTTCTTTAAAATCCTGCTCCTGCGCCCCAGCAGCAGCTCAGAAGATATGCTCAAAATGTAGGGGCTAAATACAGCGAATCTTTTTGCTTTATTGCACAATTAAGGCAGGCTGCATGGGAGTACTTCACAATCAAAGCAGATTATAAGGTGGAAAACTTCTGAGTCCTTTGGATGCAATTCGCAATGATTGCACAATATAACGCTGGTGTGATAAAGCTCAAAGACTGAAAGGCACCCCAGATTAAACTTGTTCAGTGGATATTGCATACTGATGCTTTAATGGTCACTCAGAAAACTTCTCCTGCCTCAGTTAGCATGTATTGCCACTTTTCACACTGTTCACAACAAAAAATCATCACAGATTATTAGATGTCATAGAATCAGTACATTTGATTAGAAAATTTCATCGGGGGCATTTAGTGCTTGACTATCATTTGGGTGTATCTTTCCAGTTTTCCATCAATCATCGGCAGATATCGCTGGTTCTCTTGTTTGCTAATAAAGTCATTACATTGGAACCACATTTTAATAAATGTGTCTGTTTCTTTCTGTTGTCTTTGTGCTGGAATCCACTTAATCAGTTGCCCAGCTAAGATAATGTTGCAAAGATTTATTTATTTATTTTAAACATTTGTATCCCGCCCTATATCATTAGGATGTCAGGGCGGCATACAGATAAAATCATACAAGATAAAACAATAAATATACACAGCTAAAAACAAATGGTACCATGTTTCAATTGAGAGATCCATTAGTTTTTAACCTGTGTTAAAAGTAATTGTGTTTTTAACCTGTTGGATGTTTTTTGTGGTTTTAATTTTTGTGAACCGCCCAGAGAGCTTCGGCTATTGGGCGGTATAAAAATGTAATAAATAAATAAATAAATAAATTAGTTCTTTCCCATTTTAGCTGTCAATTTCCATGCTGCAACCCTCATAAAGGTCAACATCTCCTTGTGAGATTTCCCCCCCTCTTAAATTGACAATAATGTTAATTTAGGTGCATCTGTAGTTCCTTTTAGATTATGTTACTGCATTCCTTTCCTTGCCTGACAGGGTCAGAATCATGCCTTGCATTCTAATGGAATTATGCCAGACATATATTGTCTTACATCCAGCCTCTAGAGGTGTGTGGGAGTCTTGGGATTTGTATGGCTGTAGCTTGTGACAATGCTTCACACCTTCAAGAAGACGAAGCAGATGGTGGCTGAAGTGTTGCATTTATGTCACTCCTTTCAGGTGGAATGTTCTGATCATAGTGCACTTTACAGGCAGGAGGCAGACAGATCGTCCCTGTCTGCGCTGAAGGATTTGCATCTCGTGGTGCTAAGAAACAGTGCAATACATCAGCAACACTTCACAGTGGAAAGTTGGCATTTGTTCTGAAATTACAGGAGAAAATATAGGTCAGTACAGCAGAGAATAAATAACCAGACTGAAATCTGATTAAGAGTGCAATCCTATACCTGACAACTCAGAAGTAAGCTTTATTGAGTTTGTTTGGACTTACCCCCAGGTAAGGGTGTGTAGGATTGCAGACTCAGGCACATATTCTTCTCCAAAAGACTGCAGGGTCACAAGAGAGTTGTGCATAATTTTGGCATGTAGATTTTGGTACTCCCCATGTTTGTAATACAATTTAATAATCTACCGGTTAGATGGTACATTAAAGTGGGTCTCTTTTGCTCTGTAGTCCACATTAGGAACACAGGGAAGTGATAGATCCAAACGAAAAAGTGCTCTTAGCATTATTTGTGGAAAGAACCATAATACCTCAAATAAAGAGAGCACTTCCCAAAGTTGATGGCTACCAATGGTTGTGTTAGCCTACATCACAACTCGTTAGTTCAAGGACAGAGTGCCATCTATTGACTTCAAGCTTCACCAGCACCTAGAAGAATCAGAGAGGGCATATTTTAATCCAACTTTATGATTAAAAAATGTATACAGGATGATCATGACTGTCATTATTAATACCCAAAGAAGGAATTCAGTAGCAGAAATTTTTGAAAACAAAATCCCAATTTTGTACTAGAAGGAAGGTCTTTCAGTTACAAAGAATGTGACTTTGATACACCTACTGGTGTATTCTGATTTTACACAATAGCAACACTACATTCTGTCCATGTAGATGGGTCCTTGGGTTCCTCCCAAAAGAATCCCCTCAAATCAAATGAAGTCTATATAGCATGACATAAATATTTTCATGACTTTATTCACAATATAGATAGAAGACACTGCCCACTTTTCTAAATGTAACTATTTTAAAAATCACAAACCTAAGAAGAGAAAGCATTTAGTCTGCACTAATGCAGCTGTTCCTGAGTCTTTAATCTATTTATAGAGTAGCGTTCAGGCAACTTGTGTAAGATCGGGAGCCAACATTACCATGACTGGAAAAGTGTGACCCAACATAGTGTTCAGTATGGCCCAGTTCAGATATCTGTTGAGTTGTTACTCCAGTTCATTTGGTAGAAGAACCTGCTTCTGCACCTGCTTCTGTCAAATGTGGGTTGCAGCACTGGTCCATGAATGTCATAACTGGACCTATGTAGAAGGGAAACATCAGGGAATACATCTGTGTGACACAGAAAACCACTTGGAGATGAATAAAGGTAAGCAGAGTCACACGCTCATTAGGTTAAACTTAGAACTGAGCCAAAACCATATGTAAGTTTCATTTTCACTTCCACATAGGATTGAAGGGGGGGGACTTCTGCTTTTTGCTGATTTTTTGGCACCCCTCATATAAATTAAATGTTACCAACAGGATTATGGAGTCCCTGGGCAAGCCCTAAGGGGCATGCTCAGATCACTTCTGCAGCTGTCAAGTGCAGAAGTTCCAACAGCCAGGCTGAAGGTTGGTGGTCAGTCTGCTCAGAGGAAAAATCTGGTGGCTTCCTTAAAAGCAGCAAATTGCCCAGGCTGTGACATTGCAGGAGATCTGTGAGTCTTCATGGCAGCTGGTGGCACCATTAGACCAGCAGGACCCCGGGCTGGGCTGAGAGCATCCTCCCTGGAACTGCCTGTAGATCGAGTTATTGATCATAACATTTATATTCCATCTTTTTTTCCTCTTAGAAGGAACTCAAGCCAGCTAACCTGGTCCTCCTCTGCTCCATTGTAAAGTGCTTTCAGATGAAGCTTTTATCACTCCATCACCCTGCCTCCTTCACAGGATTTTATAAGGAGTCCAGACGGTGCTGCCATTGTCACCACATGTGGTGATTCTCCTTCTCATCATCGCTGCCACTTGCATGCATAACACGCAGAGAACCAGTGAGCATGTAGGCCTCTGCTGCTGCTGCTGCTCCTTCTCCCCACCACCATTGTCTGGGCCAGAGCAAAAGGCCCATGAGCAAGTAGGTTGCAATGATGAAGAGGAAGAGCAAGTCCAGGAGGCTCTTGTCAGTGGGACCCTACTAGGTTGTGGGCCCTTGGCAGGTGTCCAACCTACCCTTGATGCCAGCACTGAATTTAGGGACTGACTGCGCAACTCACTTGGGTTTGAAATGCACTAAGAATCACCCTTAGGGGCAACCTCAGTGAGTGTACAGCTTCTCCTAAGCAGTTTCTTCCAGCATATTCCCCTTTAGGACTTCCTGGAGGCAGCACCAGTTTTGCCGCTAAGGCTTGTCTTTCAAGGCTCAGATTTAGACTGCATAGCTTTTTCAGTAACGACCATAGAGTTAGCCCCAGGTATGGTCTTTTGGAGCTTTTTTAAATTTTGTAGCTCCACGGCTAGGGAGCTGCTCTAAACTCCAGCCCAGGCCACGCACCCAGTGAAGGGGCATTTAAAACCAATGAGATTTTGGCATAGATTGCCTGTTTTTCAAGAGAGTTCTATGTCATCAGAAGGGCAACATAAGATGTGATAATTGAAATGGTTGGGTATTTGGCTCCTTCTTGGTAATAATACTTATCAAAAAGTCCTCCTTCCTGCCCTCCAGTAAGTTCACAGTGTCTGAGGTTATCTAAATGTGACACCTAGTGTTCAGCTTTGGTGGCCATAATTTAGAAGAAGAAGAAAACACAATGCAATGCATTATACCAAAACGTTTCTCAAGCAAGGATGGCAGCATCAAAGTATCATGAGGTTATATTAGTGCTCTATAAGCACAATTCTCTGTTATTCCACAAATTCCCTTCCCCAACCTGGTGCCCTTCAGATGTATTAGACTACAACCCCATTGGCCCATGCTGGCTGGGGTTGATGGGAGTTGATGCCCAAAATATCTGGAGGGCACCAGGTTGGGGAAGGCTGCCAAAGATGGGTTTTTATTAAAATATTCCTACTTTTTTGTTTAAGGGCATTGTGGAAATAAATGAGACAGGGGAGAAGAACACTGAGCTATGGTCTAAAATAAAAATGGCTGTGGCTTTTATGTCATCCATGTACATGGCAATTTGAAAAGAACAGGTTTGACAGGTCCCTGTCCTAAGGGGGTTTACATTCTCAAAACAGACATGAGGAAGGAGAGGGAAATGGAAGACGGAGTAAACAGAATCATACAATCATAGAATAGTAGAGTTGGAAGGGGCCTAAAAGGCCATCAAGTCCAAGAAGGTGTCATTTCAGATGCACAGGTTTCGTTAAAGATATTGGGATGAAGAGGTTTTTTCCGCCAAAGGCTACACAGAAAAGGTGAGTTTTGAGGTGGGATTTGAAGTAAGTAAGAAAGGTGGTCTCATGGAGGATGTGTCATGGGGCATGGCCCCTTCTGTGGCATTCCCAAAATAGCCTGTATTACTCTCCCTTCTCTTGCCATAGACAACCTTTTCTGTGGTTTCCTAATTGGTAGAACTTGCAGTTGATTCACGTTCTCAGATGCCTTATCATTTCCCCCCTCAGTATTACTATTTTTGTCTTTCCCCCTCAAAAACATCAATGTACACTCTCTGTATGCTAATAACATGTATGTGCTCAAAAGAATTTGGTAGCACATTTTCCTAATCCCCTGTATACCTGTTTGTTGTCATTTCAATAACAGTAATATTAGCTTCATCTGAACTTGAGCCAATTCTTAGCACCTTTTGCTACATGTCCCATTGGTCTCATCCACATGGGAGAGGTTGTCACCTGATCTTATCACCAGCATGTGTTGAGGTAGGTGTTCCCTACTCCCTCAACACTCCATGTTCAGCCCTCCTGAAGCTGCACGCTTGGTGGAAGAAAACAACCATCTCAGATGGAAGGAATGTACCCTTTTTTGGTCCACGCTATATGCACTCACATGCTAGAACCTCCAAACAAGCTCCCAAGGAAACCTTCTTGCATCACTAGGCCAAAGCGAATCAGGACACACTCTTTGATTGGACAAATCATGGAGGATAAAGCTATCAATGGCTACCAGTCATGATGTCTGTATTCTTCCCGTAGGGTAAGAGGCAGCATGCCCCTGAATTTTGGTTTCTGGTGGTAAACAACAGTGGTAGAAGCCTATTGCGCTCAGGTCCTGCTTATGCGCTTGCCAGGGAACTGGATAGGCCTTTGGTCTGCTCCAGCAGGGCTTTTCTTAGGTTTCATTCCCCCATAAAACCTTCTGATTCAGCCTTGTTTCCTGCTCAGAGCAACTAGGAGACCTGCTCTTACTGGCTAGAGCAGCCTTCCCCAGCCAGGTGCCCTCCAGGTGTGTTGGGGTACAACTCCCAGCATGGGCTACAGGCTGCCACCCCACATTCAGCATGCTACGTCAATTTAAATACATTGGAACATTATTCTTTTTAGTGGATGCTAAATGACAATTCTGATTCTTAATTAGAGGGAATTAAGACTGGGTTTTGCGTTTGAAGTTTTCAAAGTGATTTAAACATGAAGTATGGGTATACTGTTTTTGATGTAAACGGGGTGGTTTCTAGAAAGAATACTTGTAATCTTTCAGTAGATATTGTGTTTGCCTGTTTTCCAGAGTGATGCTGTTGTTAAGTATGATTATATATATAGTGTTACAGAAAAGAAAATGAGTACAAACAATCCCCTAACACTTAATATCAAACCAACAATTATATGGATATGTATAATAAACAAAGAAAAAGAAAAAAGTTGATTGATATAATTACTAGGGGAAGGAAGCTTAATTGAATTAGAAAGAAACATTAAAAGGAAAAACAAGGAAAAGGAAAATTAAAAGGAAAAAATAAAATAAAAAATATACATGTGCTGTTTATTTCAGTAGATATTGTGTTTGTCTGTTTTCCAGAGTGATGATGTTGTTAAGTATGTATTCTTTTCATTAAAAAAATTGTTTAAAAAAAGATTGTGCCCTTAGACTGTTTTATTCTGCTACTATTTTTAGTTTTTGCTGCTATTATATCTTTAGATGAGTCAGAGTTTTATTCTGTGATTTTGTGGTTTGTAGTATGTCGTAAATTTTGTGCTTCGATATATTGTGAGCCAGTTTGGACGGGATAAGGTCTAAAAAGTGAGTCTTAATATTGAAATCAGTGAGCCATTTGAAAAACTCTCCCTTTGGCTTCTTGATAAAGTGGAAACCTCTAGCCACATACAGCTGTTCATTGTTAACAGAGGCAGGATCTGCACTACTGGTTTATAATGGTATTGAAGTGCACTGTCAACTGTTGGGGCCCTATAACACATTCCATATACCATTTTCAAACCGCTTTCAAAGTGTTATATCCTGCTTGGTGTAGATCTGGCCAGGAAGGAGCCTCGGACCGAGTCCCCAAAACCAAGGAAAGGCGGGCTGATTCGGCCCGCCTCGCCTTCGTTCTGAGTTGGTTCTGGGTCAGCCTGAGGCACCCCAAAGCCAAAGCCAATCAGCACAGAAGCTTCGGGGCACCTCAGGGTGCTTCGGAGTGGCACTGGGCTGCTCTCCCTGCTCACCTGATGCCATTGCCACCACCTCTTCCTCGCTCCTGGCGCCATCACCACCAACTCCTCGCTATTGCTACTGCTGCATGACTCCTGCCACCATCGCCATCACCACCGCTGCATCTGAGAACCAGGCCATGATTTTAAGATATTGCACGGGCTCTGATTAGTACCTCTGTGGCCACTGTAGTTGTGGCCACAAACTATGGCCACAGAGGTACTAATCAGAGCCCGTGCAATATCTTAAAATCATGGCCTGGTTCTCAGATGCAGCGGTGGTGATGGCGATGGTGGCAGTGGCAATGGCAGCAGGAGTGAGGAGGAGGAGGAGGCAATGGTGGCAGCAGCGATGGTGATGGCAGCAGGTGAGAGGGGGAGTGGGGAGAGGGAGGTGAGTCCAAAGGACTCACGGCTGGCCTTGCTACTGGCTTTACTGGATACCAGCTGCACAGCTGGTACCCAGGGACTTGCAAGGCCGAGTCACCTCGGGGGCCCTGAATCTCACCTCAGCTTCAGCACTGAGGCGAGGTGGGCAACCCTTGAAGCACCCTGAGTGAAATCAGGGCTGTTTCAAGGGTTCCAAACCAGACTTTGAGGTGAATTGGGGGGACCATGCACAGCTCTAACCACACTTCCCTATAAGAAGCCTCAGTTCTAATGTTGATGCAACATTTCACCCTTAACAATGTGGTGTTATGATCCAGCTCCCTAGAGCAGAGGTTGGTCCTCCAGAAGTGCAACTGATAACTCCCAGGTTCTGGAGGATCTCAGAATCCAATTCTGTGAGGTTTTACAGCTCTAAGAGACAGAGATACTGAGGTTCTCTCTCTATATATCCCTACCATGGCTTTCTGCATCTGCTTTCTTTCTGAAATGCGATTGGTGCCATTACACGGGTGGCCACGGGCTTTGAAATTGAATACTTCCTCTCTCTGCTTGCTCCATGTGCTCCATTCACTTTAATGAGACAGTGCCATCTAGTGGCATAATTATAGCGCAACGGCAACATTACACACTGGGAGATGGTGTGATTTCTTGTATAGTCCCACATTATTTCTGGTTCTTTAAAACCTGCAATTTTCAGGGGATAGTGCAAGAGAAGCCCTGGACGCTGACAACGTCACACAGAGGAGGGCCAGGATCTCTTCTCGATCCTCCCAGAGTGCAGGACACGGAATAACGGGCTCAAGTTAAAGCAAGCCAGATTCCAGCTGGACATCAGGAAAAACTTCCTGACTGTTAGAGCAGTACAACAATGGAATCAGTTACCTAGGGAGGTCGTGGGCTCTCCCACCCTAAAGGCATTCAAGAGGCAGCTGGACAAGCATCTGTCAGGGATGCTTTAGGGAGGATTCCTGCATTGAGCAGGGGGTTGGACTCAATGGCCTTGTAGGTCCCTTCCAACTCTGCTGTTCTATGATTATATGTAATGAACCCGCAAACTTCCATGAGTGGCCAATCACATGCGTGCTATAAATCGCTTGTTTAGAGAAACTCACTTTGTCTGTGCCTATGTCTCTTGATGGACAGCTGTCTAGGCAGTGGGTGAGTAGAGTTGTCTTTAAACTCTATGTTTGCTAAGATATTTTAACATTATTTTATTTCCAATACTATGATATCCCTTCCAAAACAACTCCTGTGCCTCTGCCAGAAGGAGAGGATTAAAAATCTAAATAAACAATGCCATTTACTATCTTTAGACATCATTGAGTAGATAACCCTCTCGGTGTTATTACCCCTTGCTGAGCAGTGGCAGAGGCGCAAGTAGAAAGAGGAACTGTGTTAATGCTATGGAATGGGAATATGATTGCTTGTTGACTTCCTTTACTCCCCTGTCCGGGAATGAATCCCTGACAAGTATTCAGACTATCTCAGGCATACAAAATGAAGGCTTAACTCTGAAGGCTCCCAGATTACATATGAGGTTACTTTAGGGAAACAGTGCCTTTAAATCAGAAGCCTGGCTGTATAGCGAAGGCGAATGCTTCTGCATCAGAGAAGACTCTTTTATCATGGCTAAAGGGAAAAGCCATGATTGACATCTCACACAAAGGGTAAACAATTTTTTTAAAAAATGAACTCCATGAAAAAGAAATCTTTGAAACTCACTTTGCATTTCCTGGCTGATACTTTGCTTTTCATATAGTCCAGGCAATGTTCTTATGTATGTTCTTCTACACCCAGTGTATTCTCTCATCTTTAAATTATGTGTGGCAGAATATACATGGTCCATTAAAGTGTCATTTTAAAAAAAGGAAAGGGTTTCTTCCTCAGTGCTTTAGGATGCTGAGATGAGTTCTTGTATTTCAAAGATGTCACGGAACTACTGCATGGTAAATGGTTCACTGGGATGTTAAGCTGTGAAGCAATAACTATGGCTGGCGCATTCAAATTTCTGCATGGTAACAGTTGCTCATCACCGCTGAATGCAAAACATCTCTCCCCCCCCCCCATTAAAAGCACAGAAAACAAATCTTAATAATTTTGAGGTACCAGGTATAATGCCTGGGGGCATCAATTGGCTACACCTTAATAAATTAATGAACCCCATAGGCAGCTGTACTGCTTTCTGAATAATAATGTGAATAGTTCATTTCATTTATCATTATGTGCCTTGGTGAAATGCTCTGTTTGTGTGAGTCATCTAGTTGAGAAGAACATTTGGTTCCCTCAAATCCTTTCCCCCTGCCTCCACATATTTAAGGCTGAGCCATCGAAGTACATGGAAAAGGCAAGAAAAAATGAGGCCCATATGCCTGAACAAAGTTAGTTAGTTTGTTTATTTATTTATTTATCTGTGACATTTATATGCCACTGAATGTAACAAAATCTCTCAGTGCTTCACAATATTAAAATACAGGGGGCACACAATATTAAAATAGATGGGGGATTTGATAAGAATTATGTACATTGTCAAAAAAGAGGACATCCATCACCAAAAGAGAGGACAAAAGAGGGCCACAGGGTTGCACAACATTTGCATATGCTAATTTATATGTATGGATGCACATTTAGACATCTTCACTGTAATTTAAATAGAAATACAGTCTATTTCATCATAGCAGGGAGGACTGATCAGGTAACCTGTAGGCCTGCCTGTTCTGTCTGCTGTCCAGGTGCTGCTCACTGGTGATAGGCAATGCCAACCCCCCTGTTCTGCCTTCTTACGTTTCAGACTTGGACTGAACAGGCTTTCAAATAGAGGGTCGTCTTCTTTAAAGTAGGACACCTGGTCAACACCATCACAACAACAATACTGTTTCTCACGGCTGCATCCCCTAGCAATGTAAAGCTAAGGGCAGTTTTCACAGGGGCCATTTATTTAAAAAGTTAGAGTATTATTATTATTATTATTTATTTATATAGCACCATCGATGTACATGGTGCTGCACAGACCACACAGTAAATAACAAGGGCCTTGTGATAGCCTAGCAATGGTCTGTTTATTCATGTACAGATTGAGCATGTATTGTGGGGGCACAGAATAAGCCCTCAGGAAGGTGGTGCTAGATTCACAGGAACATTGATCCAGGCACATTGATACAAGATCATTCCTCTCCTTTTCTGGGAACCTCTCCTTGCCTTGATTCTGCTTAACTCAAGCAAGTCAAGCCATTTCCAGACTCTTCCCACCTTTCAGGTGGATGCGGCTTTAGATATGTTCCCAAAGTGGTAGCTGGTGACTCTGATATTGGTGGAGCTGTGAATCCAAGATGGATTTCAGTTGGAACCAGCCAGAACTCTAAAGGAGCTATCCATGGTTCTGAACCTATTTCAGAGCTAGGGTTCAGCACATTGGATAGCTGCTTTGGAGTTCTGTCTAGTTCTTACTGAAACCCGGAATGGATTCACAACACCACCAGAATTGAGGACACTAGCCTCCACTTTTTCTAAAGGAAAGTCAATCCAGGGGTGGGTGGGAGGATACTGGGCCATTATAGCACCCATGATACCCTCACAAGCAGTACTAGATCCATATTTTTGAGGACCCTTGAGTGAGACATCCTCAATGGATGACCTCCCTCAGTGAGTCTCCTTTCTCGCATCTTTGTCAACAAATCCTGTTGCTGCTCCTCCTCCTCTTTCTCATCATTGCTAGCACTTGCTTGCTTGACAAGCAGAGAGCCAGTGAGCAAGTAAGCAGTGGCATCTACTACTTCTCCTTCCTCACCATCATCATTGTCTGGGCCAGAGGAACAAGCAGTTTGCAATGGTGAAGAAGAGGACCAAATCCAAGGGCCTCTTGTGAGTTCAGTGTAGGCCCCTGCTGGAGTGTACGCCCTTGACAAGTGCCATCCATACCTACCCTTGAAATCAGCCCTGCTCCCAAGCATCAAGCCACATCAAACCAAAAAGAAAGACACTGAAAATTGTCGTGATTGTTTTAAAAGCCTAAAAGATGAAATCCTACATGGATTTCACAGTGCAGCTCTCTAGTGGCATTTCATCGTGATAAGGAGAATTTAGTCTCCCTCCTACTAATACATTTACTTTTGAAGGGGACAATTGCATAGACGCAAGCTTGAAAGGAGAGAACACCTACACAAAATGAAATGCATTTTCTTAGCTACGTTTCCTGAAAGGATAATAAAAACCATGATGAAATCTGAAGTGATTCACTACAATTAGGCAAGCCATTCACTCCAGTTCACCCAAGTTCAATGATGCTTGGTTTTTAAGGTGAAAACCAGGCCCTGTAAAAGAGCCGGTTTGTCTCTGCACTCTTTTAACCTTGTCTGCAGTTTCACACATCTGCAGAATTGTATATATTATTGCGTAAAGCACCAAACAATCCAGGATTTAACAAGTTTGCATTAAAGGTTTTCACTGACCACAAGATTTGGTTTGGACCACAACTTGGAGCTTTGGAAAGCAGCCTGATTCAGCTCAGACCAATTCCAAGGCCACCTACATTGACACTAATTTGAATCCAAACCTCAATTCAGAAATCCAAATCTTTGTGCCTCTCATTGACTATCATTAGAAATCAACAAATAATTATAGCTCTCTTTTGTTTGTCAGAACTGGATTAAGTTGGCAGTCATAGTAGTCCATTATAAGAGGATTACACTTGCCAAATTATAGAGAAATTGGTGGAGGGGTGGGGGTTTTTTGGTATGTGCCTTTACGTTTTGATTTCTCTAAAGAGGAAACTGTTAGTGGATTAAATTTTCAGGATATTACCCCTTCTGAGGGGATCAAGCCCGCCAAATTTCAGATGAATAAGTGCACGGGGTAGTGTTCCGGACCAAAAGAATGAATTCAATTGGAATATAATCCAATTGGTTGTCAAATTCCATATGAGTTAAAATGAAGGCATTAGACTTTGGTTAGGTTAAGTTATTCCCCAAATCAATTAATTCCCCAAGTCTACTTGATTACATTTTATTTCATTTCAGACCTTTTTCAGACTAATAAGGGAGCCCTATTGATGGACAACCCTACTTTAGTAACAACCATATATTGGAAATTGTTATTGTCATTCATTTTAATTTAGGGTACAAAATAGCCATGAGATTATAATAGTTTTCTGGTTGTTTTTTAACTATGATGAGTGACCCTAGAGGTAAACATTTTGCAGAAATTATTACCCTAGTTGGAAATGCCTCTTTCCTGTGTTTATACAACAACCAGCACTGTTAAGTTACATGCACAAAATGTGGAATTTGGAAGCTACCATAATATAAATATTTACTGAGATCTTCCATTCTTCATCAGTTAGGGGGTCTGTCATCTCATTAACTTAAGACATTTCAGAAATTAAAAAGAAGTGAACAATTGTATGCAGGGTCAGAATTCCAGTGTTCTGATACTGAGGACCTCTGTTCTTCTTCAGACAAATTATCTACTGGTACAGTGAATGAGCAACTTTTACTCAGCATGCATAGAAAAAGTTCCTGTTAGTTACAGAAAAATAATGTATTGGTAATGTAATCTGGAATATACGTATTTATATCATTTTGTACAGAGACAATTTTGTCTTCATCCTTTTAGATAAGTAGAGTTTGTCTAGCAAGACTTGCTGCATTCCACTTCCATTAATTCTACATTTGCCTTGAAGCCTATACAATGTTTTCATAACTCTATGTCCAGCCAGAAAACTATAGCTGCATTTAGACACAAATGTTGCCCTCAGTTCACATTCCAGACAAGCTTTTAGATCATTCTCCAACAAGAACACATAGAGGAACTTCACGTAACCTTTTGGGGTATGGTGAACTCACTGTAAATTGTCATTTATAGGGTGACCATATGGAAAGGAGGACAGGGCTCCTGTATCTTTAACAGTTGTGATTAAGAGGGGATTACAGCAGGTGTCATATGCATACAATACCTGGTGGAATTCCCTCTTCATCACAACAGTTAAAGATACAGGAGCCCTGTCCTCCTTTCCATATGGTCACCCTATAAATGACAATTTACAGTGAGTTCACCATACCCCAAAAGGTTACGTGAAGTTCCTTTTTCACCATGTGCTGCATGCATACAAATGACCTGCTGAAAGTCCATTTTCTATACAACTGTTAAAGATACAGGAGCCCTGTCCTTTTCAAATATTGACTTCGTGAAATTATCTGTTCTGACATGTGTTGAGAGATCACAACCCAGCACATCCTAGCATAATTTTAAATGCTGTTTTGGAATCTCACCATATCAGAGCATTATGAAAATTGTCTTGCAATGCCAAATTTGTGGCAGAAAAGTCAACAGGTGTTTAGTTCACAACATAAGATATAGACTTGGGGGCTTCAACCTGATGCCCACTTGGTTTTAATTTTATTTCTTAAGATTTTTAATGTATTTGTTTTTTAAGCTGGGAGGTTGCCGTGTTCGATGTGAAGTGCTGCCTGCCAACACCATCTTTATTTGGGCTCAATAGAGTGGTTTGTTTTGGAGCTTGGACCTCACCTCTGCCTTGTATTATGTTCTTGAGCAAATTACTTTTCTTTTAGTCTCACCAGTTTGCCTTCTGGAAAGTGAGTGTATAGTGACCAAGCATACTCACCATGGCAGCCATTTTATGAATAGGAAACCCCAGCCCCATGGCAGCCATTTTGAGAGGGCACCTGCAAAACACTCTCAAAATTCCAAATGGGCCCACTGACACAAAACGTTTGGGGACCCCTGATAGCCAATGGAGGTGGGCCTGAAAGCAAGATCTCTGAAGTAAACCCAACAGCTGAGGCAAATTGAGTGGGGCTCTGACCATTAAGGTCTTCAAGGGTCAGGACTAGAGGGGCTTTCGGATGAAGCTTTTATTGTGCAATCACACTGCCTCCTTCGTGGATCTTTATGGTGGGTTCAAACTTCGTTGTCTTCCATTTGTAAGCCTCCCATGCTTTCCCACTGCTGCTTCTTTTCTTAACGGAAAAAAGCCATTAAGAAAACTAAGATGGAATAGCTGCACGATGCCTTTTGATTGTTAGCCGTAGGAGCTCTCCGTCTGGGCTAGTGCTTTTAAATTGGTCTCAGAAATGAATAGGCAATGAGTACAATTGAGACTAAATCGGTGCTGTGATGTTATAGTTATCTCTCATATAGTTATCACCAGGACTAAATATACTTTCATGATATAAATTCTACCAGTGGGATCTGCAACAAGATGTTGCAGCGCCGAGTGCTTCTGTTCAGGATTTCAGACACTCTAGTACTTTCACCCTCCGCAGATTTTGACTCCCTCACACACACGTGAGCCTGCATTCTGTGCCTACTGAGCCTACTTAGGCCATTTCTACACCTGTCTTTTTTCCAGGGATCATCCCGGGATCATCCCTGTGCATGTAAATGACACACAGGGGATCCCGGGAGCAAGCGGGGGCAATCCCTCCATTTTCCTGGGATAATCCTTAGGTGTAGAAAGGGCCCTAGTCCTCACTGGCTTGTTCTTAGTCTGTGTCCCCTTTAGGGTTCCACACACACCACACACACACACACACAAAGACGTTTTGGTTTTTCTGCAAACCTTGGGGTTCTCCCAAGCCTGCTGATACCTCTCTTGCAGCGGAGGCTGGTGGCTCTGATGTCATTAGGCTGGTGAATCAGTTCTGGGTTCCAATCAAAACTCTAAAGGGGCTATCCTAGGTGTTTTGCTTGGATAGCTCCTTTAGAGTTCTGACTGCTTCAGAGTGAAACCTGGAGCGGATTCACCGCCCTACTGACATCGGAGCCACCAGACTCCACTGCTCTCTTTTAGGCCATTTTGACTACGTAAGGACTGGCTGTCAGAGAACTGAAGTTGCTTTTGATATATATGATTTCTTCAAATTCAATGTTGATTTAGTTGACAGTGACTAGTTTTAAAAGGCTCATGTCAGCTGTTTGATCATTGATAAAGACTTCAGTCAAATTAAAGCCAAAGAAACATGACAAAATTAATGCCGTGAGCATTAATGCTCTGACAATAAAAGGCCCCAACTCCTTCTCTGACATCTGCCCTCCTATATAAAACAGAGAAAAGTACTTTCATAGGCTTAATTTACACTTTGAGCAGTCCCCATAAACTTCGGACTGCTGTACACATCAACAGTGAGAACTTTAAGCCAACAATAAATTTGTGCACCAAACACTTTGAAACACACAGACACACAAACATTAAAACTGGTTTTGGAAAAGTATTTCCAAAGGCAGCTGTAAATCGAATTTCTTTTCTCTGCATTCCTGGTTCTAATAATCAATGAACCTTACAGCACCATAGGCGGGGTAGTGATTTGGCACAGCTCCAGTGTTGGGAATTATGTGCTAATGGAACTGCATCAGGTTTCAAAGTTACATTTAGCTTTCATGGGCTGGGATTGGATGTCCCAGCTCCTTTCCGAATCTCATTTCAATGAGCTATGGTGGTTATTAAAGCCCTGGGCATGCCTGCTTTGGCTGCTGTCTGAAGTATGTCAAATGTACATGCTATCCAGAATAGGTGCACCTGTCAAAAGGAGTCAAAATCCAATATACTGCACTGCCATTGTATATAGCATTGCGGTAATACCAAGCATATAGATGAGTGTCAAGTTCCAGTCTGGGTTTTTTGTTTTTGTTTTAAACTTGTTTTAACCTTTATGTTTCCCCAATCAGTTATTTTTAAGGTTACATTAGGTTGCTCAAAAGTGATTGAGTTCATCCTGCAAAATGTACATTGTATGCACGGTTGCTGAGATAGATGGCATTTCTTGGGCATGCATACAGCAGGGGAAATGAAATGTGCCCAGGAGAAATAAGGAAAAGCCATAATGCTGCTGTGTCACGACACTGGCACATAGCAGCTTACAAGGTCAGTAAAATATTGAGTTGTCCTTCAGCAATGCGACCCCTTGGGACTCTCATAGAGTGCTTCTCATATGACCTAGTTGGACTGAATCCAGGACAGATCCCATTGGATCCCATTGTTCAGATTTGCAGAGCTTTCTATGGCTTCTTAACACCAAATGTGACATACAGTTACTAAACTAAAATATGGCTGGATGGGCAGCTAAATAAAGGTATTCTAAAAGGGAGAAGCAACATCTAACTATCATGCAGGAGCTAGGAGAGCTACAAATCAGGACATTCTTGGTTTGGCTCTCATCTGTGCCTTAGGGTTATGCATTGGTTATCTCATCTGAAATAGGCTATCTCCAATAAATAGGGAAAAAAACCAGACAGTGATATCAATAATGTCAATTCACATTTTAAAAAATACAAATAATATACAGTATATGCTGCCATCACACCATCGACTGTTAACAGGCCTGCATCTTATACGGGATGCAAATTATGGATCATATGTTTCCTGTTTACAAATAATTTACAATTACACTGTCTTTTGGGTTCATTTGGATGAAAAGTATGTGTGTTCCAGTGTAGGAATAGAAAATGAAAACACTTCACTAGAAGAGGGGCACAGAAGGCCAGAACTGGAGAATTACAGGTTAAGCAGAAGATGATAAATTGCTCAAGGATGAAATGGTATCATATACATCTTTTTGTAACTTTTCATTCTTGCTGAGGAGATCTGATTTCTCCATTTTACCTTGTTGATGCAGACCAGCTTGCAGCAGAGATTTCATAACACTCAAGTGCTTTCGAGTGACAGCAGCCCTGATTCTCACTGGATCACATCCAAAAACCCAGCTTAAACCATTATGTGTGGTAGCAGTCGTATTCCACCAGCCAGTCATGAAATGCACATAAAATGGTGATCATCCAAGTGTCTGGAGTGTTTAAAATATTGGGAAATATATATATATAATTTGCCGCAAAACCTGTAGCAGAGCTCAAGTTTACACAGACTTCCACAGGAAAACTTGAACACATGGGTTTGAGTCTCTTTCAGACAGAGGGCTGAATTCAATTTTGGGGAAGCTTTTGGACAGTGGAGGCTGAAACCCAGAGCAAATTCACCACCTCACAGACATCAGAGCCACCAGCCTCCATTAGTTTTGGGGGTTGCTTCCCAGTGGGCGGGGCCAAAGGCAAAGTGAGTGGGGCCAAAACACCAAAATTGCCAGCCTATTTCAGCTTAAAGCTCTTCCTGCCAGGACCTAAGAGGCTCTCTTGATGGGGGCTTTCCTATTGCTTGAGTGCATTAGGAGGTCCTTTGCAGCAGATGACCTTGTGGCCAGTGCACACCCAATCAGCCCCTTATGCCTCGAAACATTGCAGTATTGCAGAGTCATTTTACTATGTTCTTTTTAGTTAAAGCATTTCCTGTGCACTTGCTCTGCGAATTGCCCCCATTCCTCCGCATTAAATCCTGGGCATGCCTGTGACCGGCCCATGACATGATCAAACAATAGGGCTGCCCCTTCCTCCCCTTCCCCATCACTCCTTTCCCTAGCCTGTTCCACGGAGAGTCACAATTATGCACTTCCTTATTGCTGCATTATTCACTTCTCTGGCATTGGGTGATTTACCTTCTCTGATGCTGCCTTACTTCGCTTCTTGGATGTTGTGTTAACTAGCTTCTCCGATGCTGTGTTATTTTGCTTCTCTGACATTCTATTATTTAGCCTCTCTGATGTTTGGAATAAATACGGATAGGAAGCTGTAACTCAATGACACTTTGCCAGAATGGAGCAAAATTCAGACAGTGGGGTGTTGTCATAGGGAGTTTTCAGGCCCTGTCCAGGACCATTAGGGATTTTTGCTTCATCAAACAAAATTGAGCAATTTCCCCCCTATAACTACATTTCCCCCTCTTCGTCCATTGCTTCTCTTCCAATCTATCCCCACCACACACACACACACATACACACACACCTACCTTAAGAACATTTCCTCATATCTGAAACTGCGCATTTCTGGAGCTTTTATTCTTTCCTTTGCCAGTTTATCAAAATAGAGATCTGCTGTATTAGTTCCTTCCCATTCCCATTCATACAACCAGTAACAGGGGGAGCCTGGAGAGGGGCAGATAACAACCCTCTTTCATTGCTGACAGTTGGTTCTAGCTAGCCAGCCAGCCAGCCCCCACCTGAAATTTTCCTGGCATAGTCTGGTGGCTCTGCCATGTAATATTGACAGAGCAGAACCTCTTTCATCATGCTGTGGAGCATGTCGCTTTCCTCCCATGTTTCTGAAGATGGGCCCTAAGCCTCAGAAGAGGCATTTCAATATTTCTGAGTGGGGGAAAGACATTGTGAAGCTGAAAAGCCATCAAGCAATTTGTAGTTCGGGAAAGAGCGTGGGCATCTGGGAAACTCCGGAAGTATGGATTGGGACACCAAGATGGCCAGATTTGGCCTGCAGGCCTGAGGTTAAACACCCCTGTAAATTTGGTCCTTGTTAACCTCAGAACCTACACCAAATGGGTCCGTAACACCCCAGTGGGTAACCAGTGCTAATCCAAACAGACAAACATTTAATCCCAGTTGAGAAGCATCACCACAGACATGATTGTAAATAAGAATCTATTTATTGTAAAAATTGCAAAATTAAACAATTGGCATGGTGGTTATATAAGTATACAATGTCTCTTTCTGTGGTTACAAGAAAAGAGAATGAAATGCAAATACAAGATTAATTAAAAGAATTGCAGTTGCTAAGGCAGGTATTACAAACTTGGCTAATAAGATAACAGCTTGCGCTTCTAGCATTGTTATGACTCCTTATCCACTTCTGTTTACTACTTGGGGTTTAAAGCTAAACTAAAACACATTTGACTATACTAAAACATAGTAGTTAACCCTCCCTATCCTTCCTCCTGCAAACTATTTGAATCTAAAAGCTATGCTGAAGCATTACTAAGTTCCTCTAGGCATGTGAAGAGTAAAAGCAGAAGAGAGTGAAAGAGAACATCCAAGACTTGGAAATAATTTCAAATTCCAGCTTCAGAAATAACTCCAAGTCCCAAAGTCTAGAAATACTTTAAGTCCCAACTTTCAGAAATCAGAAGAATACTCTAAAGTCCCAAAGTCTAAAAGCATAAAGAGATTCATAGTTACCCAAATCCTTGGGTCTGTTAATCCAAAAGTCAGAGGTGAAGTCGAAGAGCAGGTAAAAATAAAAATTCTGCCTCGCAGCCTCTGCTTCCTGTGCTTTTACACACTTGTTCTGGCCTAAGGTGGGGGGTCAATGAGTTATGAGACCACCATCTCCTGCACTTGCATTCCTTCCCGACATCTGCATCCCGCCGGGCGCTGAGCACCAGAGGGATTGGGGAGGAACAAGGCAGCCAAAGGAGTATGAGGAGAGGGACGCAGGGTGCCCTAACCACCTCTCCTCCCTCTGGCTGCCCGTTCCTCTCCCCCCCCCCTGCCTGCATTTTTATTATTATTTACCACAGGGCACAGGGCTCTCCTGAGCTCCTGGAGGTCTGCCCCCTTCCCTGTCACAGCTGATGGTGACCAATCATGGGGCGCCATCGACTGTGACACGCCTCCGCTGAAATAAAGTCGGGGTAAGTGCCTGACTTTTTTTCAACAGAGTTTCTGAGGTTTGACCCTGGATGGCTACACAATGGCGGCTGCATGATCATGTAGATGACCTGCCGCTACTGCGAATCCACCATGGGGAAAATCCTTCATCAAGACAAGCCCCAAGACAGACAGACTCTGGAAGCATCGCAGCCAGCACACCAAGCGTAATTGTACAAATGCAGTCTGGGCTACCACCATCACCTGACGATCCAGGGACAGCGTAGGATCTAAGGGAATTCCAAAGCAACAGACCTGATCCTCCAGGGAGACCTGATCCTTCATCTGTATTCATACCGATGTCATAATCTGATGCACATAAGCTACGTTAAGGATTACATGTGTAGTTTATTTTCCATTGTAATAAATGATACCGGATAAATGAATAAGCTGTTGGACTTTTAACCCACTCAAATCCTTGCATTTGCATATTTTAAAAATCCTGAAGAGATTAACTATGGCTGCCCAAACATTGTGATTATGATGGCTTTATTATGGTGCTCTCATTTATAAGCACACCGTTCTGCTTCAAGCACCAACCTTGTCTCAGACCAATTTATTTATATTTATTTATTTATTGCATTTATATACCACCCCATAGCTGAAGCTCTCTGGGCGGTTTACAAAAGTTTTAAACAGTAAACATTAAAAACAGATATACAAAGTTTAAAAACATAAAAATCATAAATACAATAGTATCCTTATAAAAACAGCTATTCTGGGGGCCATTAAAAACAAACTCAGCATGTTGTTAAATGCTGTTAAATGCCTGGGAGAAGAAAAAGGTCTTGACCTGGTGCTGAAAAGATAACGTTGCCGCCAGGCGAGCCTCGTCGGGGAGATCATTCCATACTTGGGGGGCCACCACTGAAAAGTCCCTCTCCCTTGTTGTCATCCTCCGAGCGTCCCTCGGAGTAGGACCTTAGATACAGAGTGCAGTGTGTGGGTAGGTTCATGTCGGGAGAGGCGTTCCGTCAGGTATTGTGGTCCCAAGCCATGTAAGGCTTTATAGGTCAAAGCCAGCACCTTGAATTGGGCTCGGAAACGTATAGGCAGCCAATGCAGACCAAGAGGGGCAGGACTCTGTTTCCACAAACACACCCCAGATCCCATCATTATAAATAGTTGTCTTAAAGAAGGGGGAAACAGTCTTATTTAAATAAGGTGTGGTGGCATATTGGGATTCTGGGAATCGTAACATTTGCTTTTGAGAGCTGGTGTGAGTTGTTTTCACTTCACTTATTATATTAGCATTTTGTTATAAAGTTTTGTTAGCTGCCTTGAAGGTGAATTTTTTCCCTCCCCCAAAATAGAAAAGGCAGGATATAAACGTTTTAAGAAGTTCTATCTCTTTTTGTCACTCTAAATGCGTTCAGTATAGTTATTTTCCGAGTTCTTTCTTAGTCTTCTAGAATGTAGGGCTTCACAAAAGGAATATGTGACTCACATTTCTCCCTAGCAATATAATAATCTGCCTTTTCTTTCCTAACTCATTTAGGCCTTCCTGTGTTTAGAAAGCTTTCAGAGATACAACAGCAATTTGCTGAGCACAATAAGTGGGAGTGCTGATAAATGCTTTAATTGCCCTTGGATGTGATTTTTCTCATAATGGCCTGCCTGGAATCTGTACCAGTTAATAGTCCTATACATGCCAATGCCAAAAGTATTTTAGGTACTGTAAATGCCTAGATTGGGTCCTGGCAGGGATTTCAATGTCCAAGTAAAATTAGGAAATGTGTGGCAGTGGAGGCTGGTGGCTCTTATGTCAGTGGTGAGGTGAATCCTCTCTCGGTTTATGTCAGAACTAGTCAGAACTCTAAAGGAGCTATCCAAGGCGTATGCCTTGCTCAAATTGCTATCCAGGTGGTGTTGATGGACAACTTCAAAGCCCAGCTTCAAATAGATGAGGCCTTCAAAATAGAGGAGAGTCCTTTGGCAACCCTTCCAATAAAGGACTGTCTTCTGTAAAAGAGAACACATGGCCATTCTAGACATGCTGCTGCTGCTGCTGTTGCGCCTCCTCCTCCTCCTCCTCTTCTTTCTCCTCACTACTGCCACCTATTGGCTCAGCCATCCTCTTCCTTTGGTCCAGAAGGGTTGAACATGCAAACAATGGTGGTAGTAATGAGAAGCTACAGTCCGCTTGCTTCCCAAAGGCCATGGAATATAATGGATCCCCCTGTCTACCCCTGGAGAAGGAGTTTCATCGGTGGAGGTCTTCTCTCATTAGTCTCCCCAAAGTAGACATGGCAACCTCTGCTGCTCTTGCCACTCTGCCAAGTTAGAGGCATTTGTCCAGTGGAGGCTGATGGCTTCTATGACAGTGAGGTGGTGAATCCACTCTGGATGTCAGTCAGAACATAAAAGGAGCTGTCCAGGTTGTGGCTGACTCTGGAGCTGACATCAGAACCACCAGCTTCTACTGGAGTATGGAAAACTCCTCCTTGTGCCATATGAGATATGTGTGCATTTTAACTTGGGATCGTGCTGCTAAAAGGATGTAGGATTGCTGTGGGAATCCAAAGGAAAATCTGCTTTCTTCACAACCCTCCAATCCCTGTTGGTGAACAGCAAGGTTTCTCTTGCATAAAGCCAATGGAGAAAGTAGGCCAAGGACTTTATTCCTTCCCATGTTTCAGTGGAGGTGGTTTAGCATTTTCTTCCCAAACCAAACATTTCATAGAACCATAGAGTTGGAAGGATCCTTGGAAGTCCAGCCTTCCCCAACTGGTGTCCTGCAGATGGTTTGGACTATAACTACCATCAATCCCAGCTAGCATGACTAGTAGTTGGCATGGATGGGAACTGTAGTTTAAAACATCTGGAGAGCACCAGAGAGGTTGGTGAAGGCTGGTCTAGTCCAATCCCCTGCTCAATGCAGGATTTGTAATGTAGGATGCAACTGCAGCATTATTATTTTTTTATTATTATTATTTATTTATATAGCACCATCAGTGTACATGGTGCTGTACAGAGTAAAGCAGTAAATAGCAAGACCCTGCCGCATAGGCTGGACAGATGGTTGTCCAGTCTTTCAGAAATGGCCCTTTATGGCCTCTGTAGTTTGCAACATTAGATCTATGTAAACACAGAGGCACCATCTTTCTTAAAAACAATAGCTCTCATGGAGGACAGATGGCTGCTGGGTTCAAGCAGACAGATCAGGTAAGTCAGGCAAGGAGGCAGGCAGGTGGGGGCAGCAGCTTGGCATCATCCTGGATCAGGCTGAAGCAGTCCAAAGCACATTGGACCCAATTTGACCCTCTCCAGACAACTTTGGTCTGATCTGGTCCCAATCCAGCCCCCAAAGGGCTGAATTTCAGTCCACTTCAGTTCAAGATCCAGATCTGAACCCAAAGTGGTGCACAGCCCTAATAAGTCACTCAGGGGGCCATATTTGGGCTGAAAGGTGAGTCAAATCATCTTCTCCTCCTCCTCCTCCTTCTCCTCCTCTTCCAGTCTAAGGAGATGGAAGCTTTCACCTAATATGAGAAATTGTAATTCCAAAGGGTAGTTTACCAATCACTATAGACCTAAGGTAGCGGAATTTATTAAGAGGAGCATTGTGAAGGACTATCATTACTGTTGTGTTGCTCTTTGCACTCTGACTACAGATTTCTTATTACTAACCAAGAAAGAGAATGTACATGAGATAGATAAGATTCTGTAGCTTGCTTTCTGCATGGCCAATATGGAAACAAATAGCTGGACATGGGGGGGGGGTGTCTTCCAGCAGCACTCCTGGGATTTTAACAACAGCATGACAGACAGGAGTTCAACAGATGTAACTTTTCCCTGCATGGAAATGCAATGATGGAAAAGCATCATTTGCTGAACAACTAAAACATAGGAAATTACTTGTTTGGAACTAATGGTGGGGAGAATACGAAAAGCATAACAACATGGAGAGATCCAGATATAGTAGAGGCTGTTTAAAATAATGATTGAGTGGAGATCATTTTTAATCCATTGGTTTTCTAAAAGCTTTTTTGGCATCTTCTAGCCCTTCTAATAATAATTAGGTGGGTTTAAATACACACATACATTCCAGAAGCTAAACTGATAGGAAGCAAAAAGGGGGGGAAAAAAGGAAGCATCTTTTCCTTTATTTCAAATTTTTTTAGAAGAATTTGTACTATGCTGAAAGAGGGAACTAATAAAAACAAACAAACCAGGAGCATAAAAATAATGTAGGAGTTTCATACTAGTCATTGTCCGTAATTCTCTTTATCTCTATCACAGTCCCTGCCAGGAGGCAATGAAAATATATTCTGACATATGTCAGGTATCTTGATTAATCAGAAACAGTATCAAAGACTATACTCATTGCAATCTATTTAGTAGGTAACAACAATAACAAAAGAAAGAAAGAAAGAAAAGGAAGAAGGAAGACAAGAACAGAATCACCCTGCTTTAACAGATCACAATGTGTTTCTAGGAGGCTAGCCAGAATGCCAATACAATGACCTTTCTCCACTCTTTGTTCCCATTACCTGGCATACACTGGTAGACTTCCTCTGTATATGGAAGTGCAATTTAGCTATTATGGCTAATGAGCATTGATAGACCTATCCTCCATGGATCTGTTTAATCTACTTTTAAGTTTGCTGGCTGGGAATGATGGGAATTGCAGTCTAACCTGTTGAGGCTGGTAGCTCCGATCTCAGTGAGGTGATGAATCTGTTCCAAGTGTCAGTCAGAGCCAGACAGAACTCCAAAGGAGCTAAAGGAGGCACCAGCCTCCACTGGACAAATGCCTCCATCTTGACAGAGTGGCAAGGGCAGCAGAGGTTTCCATGCCTGCCGTGGGGAGGCTAATGAGGGAAGACTGCCTTCTCCGCCCAAACAACTTCTTCTCCAGGGAGAGACGGGGAGATGCATTATATTTTTGTAAACCACCCAGAGAGCTTTGGCTGTGGGGCGGTATATAAATATTTATTTATTTATTTATTTATTTATTTATTTATTTATTTATTTTATTACACTTATATACCGCTACCATAGCCAGGGCTCTCTGGGCGGTTTACAGAAATTCTAAAAATTGAGGTGAAAACAAGTATACAAAATTTAAAACTCTAAAACACAGAACATACACACATAAAGCATTAAAAACCGATTAAAAACTAAACATGTGGGTAATTAGGAAATGCAATCAATCAATCAATCAATCAATCAATATCCAATGCCCCCTACAAAGCAAGCAGACACCGACTGTAACTTCTCATTACCACCACCATTGCTTGCTTGTTCAAGTCTTCTGGGTCAAAGAAAGAGGATGGCTGAGCCAGTTTATGGCAGCGGCAGCAGCGGCGGTGGTGGTGAGGAGGAGGAGGAGGAGGAGGAGCAGCAGCAGCAGCAGCAGCCGCCGCCGCCGCCGCCGCCAGAGGTGGTAAAGGGTGGCCAAGTGCCCTCTCTTAGAGAAGACAGTCATTTATTTGAAGAGCTGCCAAAGGACTCTCCTCTATCTTCAAGGTGTCATTGATTCGAAGGGCTGTCCAGTCCAAACTGAGCTTTGAAGTTGCCCATCAACAGCACCTAGGCAGCAAACTGAGCAGGCAACACAGGTCACCTGGTAACAGTCTTTCACCCTATTTTTTTTTTTAAAAAATTACTTATATATTTGTATCCTGCCCTATATCGCTGGGATCTCAGGGCAGCATACAGATAAAATCAGAACAATATAAACATAAATAATTTACACAGGTAAAAATGTATCTACATGTGCAGATAAACACATAAATTAGCACAAACAAATCTAGTGCAAATCTGTGCCCTCTTCCGTCTTGCTTTTGGGTGATCTATTTATTTATTCATTCATTAATTACATATCTATTTCCTCCTTTGGGGCAATTAATAAGTGGTCACCCTAACTACTCCTTGGGGAGGTGCCTGATGGAGCTGTGACACCGACCATGGTTCCTGTCTTGTTCTCATGACCAGATGCAACAGCAGATAAGACTCCTGTCCCTTTAAAGTTGTGCAGAACAAGACATTCTTGCAGATGCAATTGTCAGCCCCAGTTGATGCAAAGAAAGGTGCAGGAGCCCAGTTCTTATTTGCCTCTGCCCTATACAACTTCTGGAACTACTAGTCTTTCAGTTGCTTTGTTAGGGGACTAAACCAGCAGTCTTCTGATTGACTACATAAGCACAGAGAGCCAGGATCTCTGGGGGTAGGGGAAGGGGCTTTAGCTTCCTCTGTCGCTATTGATCCCATCCTCGTAGGCATGGGTGTCTCTGTATGTGCATGTATGTACATATCTCTGTGTGAGACCCCCCACAACCCACTACCTGGTACAGTATGCAGCCCTCCGGGTGAAAAGTTTGCCCTGTCCAGCTTTAAGCCGGGGGCTGTCTATACATGCTCAAAGTCCCTGACATTTTCGCTGAACAGCTTTGCAGTAAAGCCCAGCAGTGGCTGCAAATTTGCACTGCATCAGTTATATGACGCAGCTGCATATTTGCAGCCACTGCAGGGCTTTTCTGCAAAGCTGCACAGTGAAAAAGTTGGGGACTTACCCTGACTTTTTCAATGGGAGTGAGGTTACCCCAGCTCTTCTGCTGTCTGGCCTCATTCTGTGGTTGATTGGGGTAGGTGGGCAGTTGTGGTGGAAGGCCATTTGGGTAATCTTATTGTGTGGGAGTTAAAACATCTAAAAGCGAAATGCTAAAGTATTTTACTATGGAAAGCTTTTGAAAGTGCATGAATATATATCTGCTACAGAACTGAACTTCTTACAATATCTTCATATGAGTGTGTGTGTCTGTGTGAATATATTCTTTGTTCTTTTATTAAACAATGTTTAAATTGCCAGTTGATAAACTACAGTAGTTTCTCCTGACAGTGATAAGAACTAAGAAAAGAGCAAAGTGCAAAGTTATTACATTTTACTGAAGAGCCGCTACAATGTTGTAAGTCACATTCTCCACGGCCACGCACATTATGGCAGCTACATAAAGTTACTGCCAAATGGAGGCTCTGTCAGTGGACTCCATATAGTGATTGCTGCATAGGGTGACCAGATGGAAAGGAGGACAGGGCCCCTGTATCTTTACAGCTGTATAGAAAAGGGAATTTCAGCAGATATCATTTGTATGCTCACAGCACCTGGTGAAATTCCCTCTTCATCACAACAGTTAAAGCTGCAGGAGCCCTGCCCTCTTGACCACATGTGAAAGAGGGCAGGGCTCCTGCAGCTTTAACTGCTGTAATGAAGAGGGAATTTCACCAGGTTCTGCATGCATATAAATGACACCTGCTGAGATACAGTTAGAGGAGCCCTGTCCTGCTCTCCATATGGTCACTGTGGCATTACCCCACAGTTCTGTTCCCTTAGGTATGTCTGATTTTGTATGTCTAGTGAGTGCAGAATGCTGGACTGAGTGGGTGTGGCTGATGATGCTGTGAAAGGGGGGAGGAGTATAAATGGGGAGTCTAGAGCAGCTGGTTAGTTGGTTGGGAGATGGGAGTGTCCATTAGGATTGTCAGTGGTGTGGAGAGTGAAAGGAGATAAGATTTTAAGAGACTGTTTTAAGATTACTGTTTTTATTAAAACTAGTAGATTAAGCAGGTTAACTTGTATTTGAAGTAAGATCTTTTAAACAAAAATAAACATTTTATTTTGTTTTGTTACCTCAAACCACGTGTCTGCTTGGCTTTATTACCTGCTCTACAGTTACTATTGTAAACACCTTATATATAACCTTCAGCTTATTACATACGCAGTAAAACCTTTTCAGATTCTAGCCTTTACCCTCTCATATGAGGGAAAGGTTGAGTTTTACCCTACCCTCAGATTGTTCAAGTGGTGGCACTTGGCTTGAGGAGGGTTTGTGTGCGCCAAGGCCTGATGTGTGAGGCCTATGTCGTGACAGTTACCCTACAGATGATGGCTGCATTTGAATTGACAAATATCTTGCTACCCACACAAAGGCAGAATGCTGGTCTCTGTTCCAACCATTCTGGTAGGGCTGACCTGAATGCTGGGCTTTAGAATACCAACTATCCATAAGTGCTAATTAAGCAAGTCGTGAAGCTACACAGAAGCATAGCGAGATGGCCATCTCCTCATGCTGTAGTGCCATAATAACAAAATTATATCTGCTAATTAGGTGGTAAGCCAGATTCATCCAACATCCATAATACCAACAAATGACTGCTCCCCATGGGCATCCTGCCTGAATCAGCTTGTACCATCTTTCAAGTGGGAAGTTCCTTCTGTTTAAAATTAATGTCACATTGCTACCTTATGCCTTGGTTCTGCTAGTTCCTGGGAATATTCTGGCATGGCATAATAATGAGGTAGCTGAAAACTAGCATTCTCTTCTTCTGAGAATTTCTTCCATGTACACAAGAGATACTTCAGGGATGACAAAACTAGATGCAGTGAGCCTGTGACGTTATCAAGAACAGAAAGAAATGGCTAGGAGAAATCTGCCTCTCTAGCCCAGGTGCAGTGAAATAGCATTTTTTTTAAAAAAAGCACCAGTTCTCAGAACCCCCAGAATATACTCCTCTTTAAGATGAGCAAAATAATATGGGATGCACTAATAAGAGTTTTATGGGCAGCCAGGAATCACTATATCGCAAGACCTTAAATAAGGAACTCTACCCATTTATTCAGTGCAGGTGGAGAAAAATATCGCATTCCTTTTCACAGGGCCTCACTGATTGCTCACTGCTACTCCTGGCTAACTGTCAGATACTGTCAAATAATGAGTGCTACATGTCAGATATGTCACTGTTGACTGCTAATGGAAAATCAGTGGATGTCAAATGCTGATGTGGAATATAAAACACTCACCAAATATTCATACACCCAGAGAGCATTCAGTGAATATTAATCATCAGAATCCATCAACAACAATAACAACAAAAATAGTGGAAATGTTTTAGGAGAAAATTCATGTCAGTTCTAAACAAAATCAAAATATGCAAATACTTGAAATGCCAATACAAATATATGAATATTTGTAACTAAATATATACATTAATAACTGACATGTACAGCTTTTAAAAAAGAGAAACAGTACCAGGCACACTTTATTCTAGGCATTCACTGGGAACAGCAGAGAAGCTCTGTTGGCATGAATGGCATGTGTGTAGCAAGACTGCTGAATGCATTGGGCCCAATGAGAACTGTGCAGCCTTTCCCAACTTCGTACCGTCCAGATATTTTGGACTACAACTCCCAGCATTCCTAACTATTGGCCACAATAGCCAGGGCTGGTGGGTGTTAAAGTCCAAAACATCTGGCAGGTACCTGATTGGGGCAGGTTAGTGCACACTGTACAAGCCATTGTTATTTTCAGGTGTAAATTGTGTGTGGGGAAATGGTTGTCCTTTACATCCTTAAGGTAAGAGCTCAGTTTTTTTCTACTTAAAGTGATGGATTTTTTTCCCCTGTTGTCAGCTTGAACAGGATATCTTTGTAGTTAATATCCCATCTGTTTTTCCCAAGAGAAATAGGCTCAATAAAAGATATCACCTTACCCAGAAGATGATATACTAATACTTGAAGCAGGATAAAAAAATTCATTCCAGGCACCGTAGGTATGGTCAAAGCTAGCTGTTATAAGAAGAAAACAGTTTACTGAGACTGAATAGACTTTTTGTATGAATAGGCTTTTAATGTTACCTTATCAAGGGTATTTCTATATGTTCTTTTATCTACAAATATGTGGTTTTAGTGCTCCATGATTTCAAAGAGATTAAATCAAGGCAATTTATTTTGTTGTATGATCACTGATGTTTCTGTGGTTTACAATTAAATATTACAAAATCTGAGATTTATCACAAGCAGGGGTGACTTTCAGTGTTTAACAAAATATATTTCTTTAGTAGGGAACAACCCCACGTGATGCCTTATTAAGCAGTGTATATTTAGTCAGGAGCTAAATACGAGCTACAGCAGACTTACAGCATCTCTACATTAAGGGAAATCACGTTGTTTACCCAGGCTGTTGTACTTTCTGGTTCTTTGGTGCGATTGATATGGGTTTCAGTACACAGGAGGAGAGGGGAGACAAGGCGGAAGATCCTGCTGTTTCCCAGGGCTCATTTAAACAGCAGATACATTTGAATAAAGGGAGCCCCTGCCTCCCTCCCTGGTATGTATGCAAAGTCTGCTGTAAGTCTGCAACTCTCTGAGTAGACGTGTGGGAACTACTAGCACAAACCAACAGAAAGAAGACAATATAATTAAAAAGAATCACATTGGATTTAAGCCTAGCACAACTATAATCTAGCATAATAAAGAACCCTCTATGTCCCCGCGGCCCACTTATTTGGGAGTAAGCCCCATTGAACTTAAAGTGGTGCTCTTGGTGGGGTGAAGGATCAGATATGTCTCCCTTTGTTGCAGGGAGGCATTTCACCCTCTTCTCCCTCTGATAGCAGAGAATGGCCTGGTTCAGACAACATACTAAACCATGCTGCTTAACCACAAAATGGTTAAGGGAATCTGTTAAGGTTAATGCATTCCCTTAACTATTTTGTGGTTAAGCAGCATGGTTTAGTGTGTTGTCTAAACCAGGCCAGTGTCCTTCATTGATGAGTTCATAGCATTACACACTGCCGATTTTGTGTCATTAAGGGTTTAGAGCCATGAGACATGAGAGCCATGCTGGATCAGACCACAGGTCTATTGTGGGTGGCGCAACTAGTTAAGGTTGGGAACACCATGTTGTGTGTTTTTCCCATAGGGGCAAAAAGTCAGTTTTGGAGACATAACTAAGCTCCCCCTTCGGATGTTATTGGGGAAAAGGATTCACCCCCTTACATAGGGCCCCATGGACCAAAGTTAGAATTTCCCCTTGAAACATAGGTCTGTGGGGAGTTCTTCTAGTGCATAAGCTATGGTAGAATTATTATTTTTTACTGTGATGAGTTTTCCAGGGAATCCCATCAAGACAACTAATGCTGTTGGCATTGCACTAGAGCTCTCCACAGTGTAATTTACATCAGCGCTCATGTCACATAGGGTACTGCCCAACAATCAGAAAGGAATGCATCTTATCTGTAGTACAGCACCATCGGTGTAGATCATATTGTACAAGACTAAATAAAACATACCCTGGAATTAACTAAAAAAATGATATTTATTTTTACTTGCAAAAATGTTTACTATTACACATTTCATTGTCTTTATGATTGGCTTTAAAATAAAGAAGCAAAAATGTAATAAATAAAGCAGAATTGTAACCTTGTGGGTTCCTTTCGTCATGCTTTGAATGTGGCTGTGGATAGCATAAGAGATATCATTTCATGGCACCACCAGCATACATATTTGTAGGATTTATTACTGAGTTCATGCCAGCTGAATTATGGATGTCAGCCAAGAGATGCTTGAGCACAGAACTCTTGGAACGTCTCCCTTGTGATGGTTCAGAGGCAGCGAGCTGCATTAGGAAATAGCGCTGACACCGAGCAAGGCAGCAACTGTTACATTCCTGCATAGTTTGATTTAGTGCAGAATTGTTTATAGATAGATTTCACAGTAACCCTTTGGTTTCCAGGTCCCTGCATTATCAGGGACTAAAACTCTTTCCATGGTACACCCTAAAATATTGCTGCAATGTTTAGAAATATCATATTGCCACTCTTCGATGGAGCACTAATGATGAGATCCTTCTATAGATGCCAAAGATTAGTCTTTCAGAAGATTGCTCTTCCCCATTCTTAAAAAAAAAGATATAGGGAAAGAACCAAATAAAGAAATAGGAATTGGCCCCTCATTCCAAACATTTTTTTTAAAAAATCTTGAAAGGCTGGGTTTATTTTTTATTTTATTTTATTAAAAAGCTGGCTTTTGTGCTTTTTGTATGTCTTGTTATACATATTGTTTTAAAGTTTTTCTAACTAGATATTATAAATTTTTAAGGTACAGATACTTGTAAAATTATCTGGATTATCTGGATCCATTTCAGTCGGGTTTCAGGCCCGGCTTTGGCACGGAAACAGCCTTGGTCGCCCTGTATGATGACCTATGTCGGGAGAAGGACAGGGGGAGTGTGACTTTGTTGATTCTCCTTGATCTCTCAGCGGCTTTCGATACCATCGACCATGGTATCCTTCTGGAACGTCTGGCTGAGTTGGGAGTGGGGGGCACTGCATTGCAGTGGTTCCGCTCCTACTTAGCAGGACGGCTCCAGAAGGTGGTGCTTGGGGGACATTGCTCGGCCCCGTGGACTCTTCAGTATGGAGTTCCGCAGGGATCGGTCTTGTCCCCCATGCTGTTTAACATGTACATGAAACCGTTGGGTGCGGTCATCCGGAGTTTTGGAGTGCGCTGTCATCAGTACGCTGACGACACGCAGCTCTACTGCTCCTTTTCATCCTCATCAGGTGTGGCTGTGGATGTGCTGAACCGGTGCTTGGCTGCGACAATGGACTGGATGAGGGCTAATAAACTGAGGCTCAATCCAGACAAGACTGAGATGCTGCTGGTGGGTGGTTCCTCTGATCGGATGGGGGGTGTTCAACCGGTTCTGGATGGGGTTGCACTCCCCCTGAAGGAGCAGGTTCGTAGCTTGGGGGTTCTCCTAGAACCATCTTTGTCACTTGAGGCTCAGGTGGCCTCAGTGACACGGAGTGCTTTCTACCAACTTCGGTTGGTGGCCCAGCTACGCCCCTATCTGGACAGGGATAACCTAGCTTCAGTTGTCCATACTCTGGTAACTTCCAAATTAGATTACTGCAATGCCCTCTACATGGGGCTGCCTTTGAAGACGGTCCGGAAGCTGCAGCTTGTGCAAAATGCGGCGGCCAGATTGATAGCTGGAACAGGGAGGTTTGAGCATGTAACACCGATTCTGGCCCGCTTGCATTGGCTGCCTATATGTTTCCGAGCCCAATTCAAGGTGCTGGTCTTAACCTATAAAGCCCTACATGGCTTGGGACCACAATACCTGATGGAACGCCTCTCCCGACATGAACCTACCCGTACACTGCGCTCAACATCTAAGGTCCTCCTCCGAGTGCCTACTCCAAGGGAAGCTCGGAGGATGGCAACAAGGGAGAGGGCCTTTTCAGTGGTGGCCCCCCGACTGTGGAATGATCTCCCCGATGAGGCTCGCCTGGCGCCAACATTGTTATCTTTTCGGCGCCAGGTCAAGACTTTTCTCTTCTCCCAGGCATTTTTAACAGCTTTTTAACAGCTTTTTAACAGCATTTAACAACGTTAAGTTGTTTTTAATGGACCCCACAATTGTTGTTTTTAAATGGATACTGTTGTTTTTATACTGTTTTCATGTGTGTGTGTGTGTGTGTGTTTAAATTGTATACTTTTAATGTTTACTATTTTAAAATGTTGTAAACCGCCCAGAGAGCTTCGGCTGTGGGGCGGTATATAAATGTAATTAAATAAATAAATAAATAAATAAAATGCCTCTAATTGTAAATATTATGATACAAAGGACTTCTTTGTTTTTTAGATAAAGCCCTGAGGAAGAACGCAACCGCGTTCGAAACGCGTAGGCACCTGGCACTTTAATAAAACTTTTACTAATATTATTGTTGAAGATTACTTGGTTCCACCCTTGCCTTTGGCTATTTTTTACTCCCCTATGGGGTTTTCCTTGCTTTCGCACATGTATAAGAGCTGGCTGGTGTCAAAAGTAGGACTGGTTAAGCACCTGTCAGTGGCCCACACTGAGAAGCGCCCCCTGCAGTTGCTCCTCCTCTTTACCGTTGAAACCTGCTTGTTCTCTTGCTTTTTGCTTTGGCCCAGACAATGGTGGTGGTGGTGGTGAGAAGGAGGAGCAGTAGATGCAACTACCTATTGCTTATTGTCTCTCCCCCGTCAAACAAGCAAGTGGCAGCAATGATGAGAAAGAGGAGGAGGAGCAGTAACAGCTTTGGAAGGATGGCAGTGAGGAGGTAGACTCATGGGAGGCCCATTCATGGTCTCTTGCCCAAGGGCCTTCAAAAACCTGGAACCAGCACAGGTTAATCAGTACCATTTCATTGATTAAGGAAAATGAACATTTGCCATGGGTCAACAGCTAGAATTGACACCCTGTCAATTGACTGGTCAAATATTTTCAATTTTATCAGACAATTTAATACCTATTATTTAAGTGGGGTCAAATATTCTATAACCAAGAATGCTATTGTGTAGGTAACAGCTTACCTTTTAAATTTCATGATGGCATCCTTTTATTTGCAAATCAGGAGTGTGCACTGCTTGCCTCCTGGCCCTGTAAGAGTCAGGGCAAGCCTAGCAACGAAGCCAAGCTTGTCGCATGAGCCACTTGCTATAACTGCAAGCCTCCCTACAATCAGTAATCAATGTTAAAAGTCCAGTACTGCCCATGACTCCATCTTATCTGCTGCTGTACTCTGTGCTGTACTTAATTATCAGCAGGCCAATTCTTCCAGCAAATGCTGATCCTGCTTGAAGAATTAGGCTGCTGGTAATTAAGTACTGAACTGCACTGGACAGCAATAGCATGTAATTTTAATAAATTTAATGCTTTAAAAATGCTGGGCCATTATTTGACAAATTCTTTTTTCTTTCTTTCTTTTCAATCAGATGTAACAGTATAGTAGAAGTACTAAGGAGAAAACATCTGAGTCCCCCCCCCCCCCCGCTCTCCACCCCGCCTTCTTCTGCCGAGCTCTCCGTCCCGGCGGGCGAGGTGGGTGGCGGCAGCGGCGCCCGCAAGGACGCCTCTTCCTCGTCTCTTTTACAGGCAAGCTACACGATCGTTTTCAGGGTGCACTGCGGGCGGATGGAAGTGCTTTCAGTACGACGTGTGGAAGAGCCCTCTGTTACATACTTTCAGGGCTGAAAGGCAATTCATAAATGTATAAATAAAATTAAAATTAAATACAAAATGGCTCTGATGGGGCTAAAGTGCACTGGTAGATAAGCAGAAAGGAATAGAGGGAGAGAGATCAAATGTCCCCAGATAAGGGAACTGAGCCCCATTAACAACGGCCAGCTCTGATATATAGGTATGTCCAGTTCCAAAAATGAAGAAAAGAGAGAAGAGTTCTACTCAATACTGGAAAAGGGAGAGGTCACTTAACCAGAATAAAAGAATCAAAGGGTACCAATGATACATGAAAAAACTGTTGTGGAGAGTGAAAACTATTTATGACACACTGAACAATTACTGTGAACATATAGATACAATAATGCAGTGGTTCCCAATTGGTGGTCCGCGGACCCCAGGGGTCCATGTAACCCACCCAGGGGGTCCGTGGCACCATTCACATATTAGCTCAGCAAGGTCCACATTTTAATAGAAGAAAATATGCCGTCTCCCGTGCTCCGTTTGCTTCGAGGGTGACGTCATGCGCGAAAGCACCTGCGTGATTTAACGGCTAGCTTCAGAGATTACTTCCCTGCACCTAATCCTGAAAACTCATGGATAAAGAATCCTTTTGAATGTGGTGATGTACAACTAACAACTCTATCTGCGGAAGAGCAAGATGCACTTGTTGACGTGACTTGTGATGGTTCATTGAAATCATTTTTCAAAGAATATGGACTGGACCAATTCTGGGTGAAGGTTTTTCCTGGTTATAAGTTAGGTGAAAAAGCTTTGAAACATCTAGTTCCCTTGTGTTCCACATATCTTTGTGAACAAACATTTTCGACATTTTGTTATATGAAGAACAAGCATAGAAATCAGCTTGACGTTGATCCAGATTTGAGATTAAAAGTAGGAAATATTGAACTGGATGTGGAAGGGATTGTTCAGGACAAAAAGAGGCATGATTTCTCCCATTTAGGTTTAGTAGCTGCTCGACAGGTCACAATTTGTTCATTTGTAAACTAGACGTTAGGAAAATTAGATTTGGCTTTATATTCCTAACTAAATCATTGTCATTTTTGCATGGTAATATCACAAATTTTATGGTCTGTGTTTTTAGTATACCTAAAATCCTTTGCTTATTAGGGGCTACCCCTTATTTTCTCCAAAAAATTGCTTTGCACAGGTAACTACCATAGAGATAACAAAATTTTCAAAAGTAGGGGGTCCATGGCTTGGCATTTGAAAATCAAGGGGTCTGCAGTACTTAGCTAATTGGGAACCACTGCAATAATGAATGCCAAACAGTCCAAGTGATGTACACAACAGCATAAGATAACAGTTACTCCAGATATTTATAACTGTTTTGTTTCTTCATCAGATCACTCTTAACTCCTTAATTGCAGGCAGCTGGTCTTGGAACATCCACTGGGTGATAAACATCCTTAAAATGGGAAGAACTCAGTGATGTAGTATCAATGTGTTAAACAAATTGTTTTATGCCATTTTATAGAACTAAAATGTATAAATACCTTCAATTAAGGGAAACAACATATAGTACAAACACTGATTTGTTTATTCCCTCTAATGAGCATCTATAAAGGTACAACTGTTTGTAAATTTTAATTCCTGTTTCTTATTTATTTCTAGTTTTTATTGTTATTAACAATTAAAGGCAACTGGACTAAAGTTAAGTATATAACTGTCTGTAAAAAGGTGCCCATATATATATCTTATGAGGCTGCAATCTAAAAGTGCCTTCCCTTAGTAAATTCTTGCCATATCTCCATCTAATAAGTACTGCCAACTTATGAAAAATATATACTGGCATGCAAACCTCGTTAAGAAAACTTATCAAATCTTTCCCAGCTAGGTCAGACAGAAACACCAAAGCTTCTCAGTACAAAAGTTTGGAATGAACTACCTATATAGTGAAATCAAGAGCAACTGTCTGAGATAATTAACAAACACAACAGTAGTGATTTATGCTGGTATAAGTGACAAGGAAATTCTCATTTTAAAGGAACAGTATGTTGTAACCATGAATCCATTAACCTAAAATCATTATAAATCCTGGGTGAAACCCCAAAGTTAATATTTGATCAAGATACCTGTTGATACATGCATATATCCAGTGCTGTTATACAATAGTCTAATTCAGAAAGACTACTAGAACAACAATCCAATGCTACAAAACATTCACAAGAAAACAGATAAGTCCAGATGTGTGTTTAAACCCTCTGGAGATGCTGATCTAATTGTGTGAATCCAGAAAGCCTCCCTTTTTAGAAGTAAATCATTGTAAAGGCCGGGGGAGACCCATTCCACTACAAAAAAATAAGTTCTTCAGGGATATGTTGATGTTGGACAAAATGTGAGGTGAGAGGAGCCTCCATGTTCCAAGTGCAAATCTTACTTTTATGAACGAAAATTCTGAATTTTAGAATTCTGAATCTGGAAATTTGTCCTATATAATATTTAGAGCAAGGACATATAATGATGTAAATCACGTGATCTCAATTGCAGTTGGTGAAGGATATTAAAATATGCTTGTAATTGTTGATAGGATTGATGAATTCCTTTATTTTTAAACTCTGGCGGTAGCAACCACAATGGCTGCATGGACAATGTCCAGCAATGCCCTGGAACTGGCCAGTGACATCCTGGATGGATCTACTTCTATAACTGTAATCAGAATGAATCAATTTGTCTGCTAAGTTCACAGTCCTCCCCAGGCCTACTAGAGGAACATGGCTAAAACCTGGTATTTCCTGTACCAGGTACCAACGTCTATATAATTTTCCTGATATTGTACGAAAATTGATTGAATCCTAAGGACCAAAAAAGCCTATCCAGTCTTGTACACCTATGCGATTGGACTAAGGATTGTCTCACTATTCTATCCACCCTGATTCTAGATGCAGACATAACTCGTGCAGGGAACCCTCTGTCCATTAATTCTCTGGAGAATTGATTAGCATGAGCATGATAACTATCATGGAAGGTACTGATACATTTTAGCCTTAAGAACTGGCTATAAGTTGTTCTTGAACTCTGTCTTGGGTGGTGCCTAGAAAAATGAAGCATGGAATTTCTATCAGTGGGCTTAATATATCCTTGTACACAAATGTGATTAGAAAGGATATAAACAGACATATCCAAAAACGGAATATGTTTATGATGTACATGACAAGTAAATTCGATATCAATACTGAGGGTGTTAATCCATGTAAAAATGTTTGAACTTCTGAAGTTTTAGCGAAGATGATAAAAATATCATCAATGTAACACCCATAAAACCAAAAATACTGTTTGTATGGATTGCATGTGCTATTTAATATTGAAGTGTGTTCCAAATCTGCCATAAACAAATTGGCAACACAGGGCGTGATGGGACTGCCCATAGCCATGCCTTTGGTTTGTAAATAAAAGTGAGTCTCAAAGTAGAAATAATTCTTTCCCAAGACTATGCCTAGCAGGTCCAGCATAAAATGGGAGGTGGGGGTTAACATTTGAGTGTGAATGTAAAATCCTCTCTACTGTGGCTCTGACTGCCTCATGTGGTATAGAAGTGTAAAGTACATTGACGCCCAGTGTCACAAGACAAGTGGAGTCGTCCACCTGTAGATTTTCAATCTGTTGTATAAAGTGTCCAGTATCTCTAATATATGATTGCAACTTAACAACATAATGGGATAAGAAAAAAATCCAAGGGTACACCTTGACGAGGGGTTTGCCCCAGGGTGGATCCGGAGTGGCAGCAGGTTATCTATATGATAACCTGCACCATGCTGAAGCCATCCAGGGGCAAACCCCCAAAACTCTGCTTAAAAAATGTCGGGTACTTACCCCTTTTTTTTGCTGCAGAGATGTGTCACAGCCAATAACGACCTCTAATTGGTCGCCATCAACTGAACAGGGAAGGGGGCAGAACTCCAAGAGCTCCGAGTCAGGACAGCCGGGTCCAGGCGCCACGCATCCCACTCTTCCTTCCCCTCCAGTGACCCATTCCTCCTCACCCCCCACCATTTTAAAAAAGTTTTTTATCTGTAAATAAATAAAATAAATAAAAATGGAAGGGGGAGAAGAATGGGCCTCGTTCCTACCCCCCCATTTTTTAATATTTTATTCGCATTTACAGTTAAAAATAAAACATTAAAAAATGGGGGAAATGGAATGGGCCCCATTCCTCTCCACCACCCCCCCCCGTTTTTGTTGTTTTGTTTTTATTTACAGACTTTTTTAAAAAAAATGGGGGGGGGAGAGGAATGGGGCAACTAGAAGGATGTCAGAGGGGGGAGAGATGGTTCAAGTGCTGCATGACCCTCTCTTCCTCCCACCCCACCCCCCATGGTTGGCATGGCAGTGGCGGTGAACTCCACACTCATGCTCCTTCCCATGCAGATGCTGGGAAGGAGTGCAAATGCAGGAGCCCGAGGCTTCGCAGCGCCAATGCAACATCACCAAATGGGGCCCAAGTATTGAGCTAGTGGTTCTAAAAAAGATCCAGACCTTGATACTATAGGTCTTCCTGGAGGAGGAAAACCATCCTTGTGTATTTTGGGTAATGTATAGAACAAAGGTGCTCTCGGGGATTCCGTCATTAAAAAGGTAGCCATACTGTCCTCTACGCATCCCATTGTTAATGCTTCCTGTTCTTATTATGAACTTGCTATCTAGTGTGTGATCCTTACGTAGGAATCTGTAGTTGTTGGTATCATTAAGTTGCCAACAGACCTCTTGAAGGTAATGGATTTTATCCAGAACTACTATGGCTCCTCCTTTATCAGCAGGTTTAATGACTATGTTATTGGTCTTGGCCAAAGACTTAATGGCATTATTTTCTTTATGTAACACATTGCGCCATGTGTTATGGGAGGTTTTTTCTAATCGTTCAATGTCATGTAAAACTACTTTTTCAAAAGTGACAATCCCAGGATGCTAAATAGCTGGAACAAATTTAGATTTTACCCAAAATGTAGATGTGGTTGTTGAGGGAGAATTTCAAAAAATAATAATTCAATTTTAATAATCTCATCAATTTGAAAAGATCAGTCCAGGTGTGTAAAAAATCATAACGTGGTGTAGGTTCAAATGAAAGGTCCTTATTTAAAAGGGTAATTTCCTCTGTGGACATCTTCTCTATTAGACTTATCAGATGACTCGCCTAGATCATCAGAAAGTTCCCCTTCTTAGGGGAAACTGGCCAACTCCTGAAAATGTACCCTCCTCCTATGTGTCCCCAGTGGTTTTAGCCAAGGGTAAACCTTTTCAGTGTTATAATCTAATTTGTCCCTTCTGAATTTTTTCAATTTGAACTCCTTTTGATAGGATATCAAATCACGTTCCAACAACCATTTTTTGCCCCCTATCCTTCAAAAGGTTCAGCAGGAGCCGAAGAAAGGCCAACAGTTTCCAACCAGGCCCCCAAAGAACTAGATTACAACACTGAAAAGTCCATTCTATGTCATGGAGCATTTCATTTTAATCTATAAACACTCGTTTTCTCACTGCATTAGGAATTATTTGCGAATATGACATCAGAAGAGAAAGAGCTCTCACCTCCCCACCCCACCCAGTTTTTCAGGGTCGCTAGATGGCACTGTTTCAATTAACAGTATGGAGCATTGCCAAGAGGGTTTTTGCTTACGAATCATGTGGTAACTGTGTAAAGGAGCCTTGGTCAACATGGAAAGGTCCCAGAAGAAAAAAATGATATGGGTGCAGATTAATTCAGAGACTCTCTAAAAAGTAGGGTGACCATATGAAAAGGAGGATAGGGCTCCTGTATCTTTAACAGTTGTTTAGAAAAGGGAATTTTAGCAGGTGTCATTTGTATATGCGGAGAACCTGGTGAAATTCCCTCTTCATCACAACAGTTAAAGCTGCAGGAGCTATACTAGAGTGACCAGATTTAAAAGAGGGCAGGGCGCCTGCAGCTTTAACTGTTGTGAGGAAGAGGAAATTTTACCAGGTTCACCATATATACAAATGACACCTTCCGAAATACCCTTTTCTATGCAACTGTTAGATACATGAGCCCTGTCCTCCTTTTCATATGGTCACCCTATAAAAGGTCAAGTAATGTAAGACATAGTGTGTGTGTGTCATAATACAATGCAGAAGATAAATGAATCTAGAATCCAGTTGAATAAACAATATCCAGTCAATATGGGTGTGACCCACTCTTATGCAGCAGCTGCCAGAGATGAATAGGCATGGCAAGATCAATAGAGTGAATCAGGGATGGGCAAAAGGTAGATCAGGTTCGACTGGTAGATAAGATATCTAGGTGATTTGCAGTAGATTATGAAGGATTTCTTAGTCTCACTTAACAACAGCAACAACACAAAGCCCTTCTCCTTCTAAATTAGGCTGCAGAGATAAAAGAAAGCTTAAGGAAGGGCAACCAGGAGTGGATTTTTGTGTGACTGGACTGTGAGCTCAGTTCTGGTACTGAAAACAAATCCGTGCCCTGAACATGTGCTCAAACATAATCTTGTTCCTTAATTCTAAGAGAAGGTTCTCCCCTCCACTATTGAGGAGTTCCTTTTGGTTATCTTTCATTGGGTCTAAGGACAGTGAACTGTAGGATGTAGTGTTGGAGAATTGTGTCTTAACCTCCTGTATAGAATCTCACTTGTTCACGATAATCGTAATGTCTCCTTTGTTAGCCACTTTGACTATGTTGGAATTGTTTCTGAGGCTGTAGGTGGTGTTAAGAGTTTATATGGCTAAGACTATAAGGAAAATTATGCTGTTCACTGGCAATGAATTTGCGACACTTTGATACATCATATGGGGAATCCATGGCCCCCCAGATGTTGCTGGATTACAACTCCCATCATCCTTGACCATTAGCCAGGGGCTGGGGCTGATGGGAGTTTGAGTCCAACAATATCTGGAGGGTCACAGGTTCCCCACCCCTGCTAATAGAAGGGGAAATCCTTTTAGCACAAGGGACATCTACCCTAGAGCAGGGCAACACGTGGACCACCAGACATTGCTGGACTACATCTCCCATGATCCCTCACCACTGGCTATGCTGATAGGAGTTACAGTCCAACAACATCTGGAAGGGCACCAATTGCTCACACCTGCCCTAGAAGCAGGAATATTTACAAATAACTGTGACAACTGAGCATAGGATATTTCAGTATGTCAGTATCTCTGCTGCTCTTCAGCCCAACTTTCCAACATACTGGAGAAGGTGCAGAGTATAGAACTCAGCTCTGGTGTATTGTTTAAGATCATGGGCTGTGCATCAAGCAGTCACCAGGTCACTTTTCACAGCAACAACAAACTGTATAAGAGTGATACAAGCACTGGTCAGCTTAGTAATTTTAGACCCTGGACCTGCTGATCTTATGACACACACACCCCGGACTTTTGACAGCCATGTTGTACTTCAGTCGTGAAGAACATAACTAACATTTCTCTTTCTCTCCTCGCCCCTTCAACTGCTATTACATGCTTTACAACTGCTTTTACATTCCTGATATGTTAGAAGGAAACACAGGTGGTTGTCAACCTTGTTGACAAAAAACCCAACACCTCCTCTGAGCATGTGCAGTTTTGCATTTTAAACTTACTTAAATCGTAGCACCATCATACAGGAATAAAGTGCGCGCCTGCTGCCCTCATCACCTACTGCTTTGTGGTGGGTAGACATTGGCCCGCCTCCCCCGAGTTGTGGGGCCCTGGAGTTTGGGCCCACGGCCCAGCCCGAGCTGGACCACAGGATACAAGCTGCTGCTGCTGCTCCAAAACCCGCATGACGCCACTGAACAGCCCCACCACGATGGGATTCGTGTTCTCAGTGGTTGAGAGGGCACCAACAGCACGCCTGCCTCCCTTTCCCGCCCGGCGGCCGTTGCCAAGATTAGCGACCTGTCGAGACCTCTCAGGCACACTGAAGTCGCCCTCGCCCCGCCCTCAGGCCAAGGGGACGAGCCGTGGCGAAGAAGCGCGGAGGCCCTTCGTCCCACCATTTCAGAGGCTGGAGCCTCGCTGACGCTCAGAGGCAGGACGGGGAGAGGCCGGGCTATTTCCTTGCCAAGCCCCTCCCCGCCCTCCAGGCGGGTTCAGGGATGGTGCGGGAGGGGGCTGAGCGAGCGGCGCCGGCTGCCGAGATGGTTTCTTGCTAAAGAGGCGACGGGAAAAGCCTTGACTCGCAGGCATCTGGCACGGGAGGATGGAGATTGTGGAGAGCAGGGTCCGCCGCCTTTCCTTAGCCGCTTCAGGTTCCATCGGGATCCTGGCTTATCAATGACAACCGCTACTGCGCAACCCACTGCTGCCTGCCCCAACCTGGTGCCCTCCAGACTGGTGGAATTGCAACTCCCATCATTCTCAACCAGCGTGGGCTGTCCACCCCTTTCCTAGAAGAAGGAAGCATGGGTGATTACGACCACATATAATTGAGACAACTGAGTGTACAACAGCCTGGTGCCTTTCAGATGTATTGGACTACAACTCCCATCATTCCCAGTTAAACAGGAGTGGGAAATACAGAGATGGGGGGTCACTTAGAGAGCAGAATTAGTTGGACAAATGAGTGATTCACCCTCCCTCTGCCCACTGTTCTTCCCTGCAAATGCTGTCCCCAAACTCCCCAGAGTCGTTTTTCTCTAGCTGAACTAGTTTTGAGAGAGGCTTGGGAAAACAAATTTTAAAAACTGACCAGAAGGCATTTATATGAAAGAAAATATTAAAAACACAATTTTTCCTGGTTTTACTTTGCAAATGCATGTTTCCCTCCCCCAACCCTTCCACTAGCATTATGAGGAAAACGTAGGATCAGGAAGTTATCTGCGCCCCTGTAAGCTACGAATTCCCACGGAGCTGTCCACGGGGCAGTGTGTTGAACTGAGGCCACTCGACACTTAGACGACATGTGATGCAGATTGGCGTACATGTGAGAGCATATCCTGTCAATAGAAGCAATCAGAAATGCTCTACAGCGGCTCAAGCTGAGTAATATATATGAGTCATTTGATATTTCCTGTGAAGGAGGCTCTGAGATTCTGGTACTGAATGCAAAAATGCAATGGCAGTGAATGCAGCATTGGGGCTGCCACAGTCAATATTTACCCTTGCATATCTGATGGTGCAACTGTTTTGATGGAAAGCATAAGCAAATATCAGCTGTTGCAGTTGTCATTAGTGACAAGTATCTGGGAAGACTGAGACAACATGTTACTGGAAATGTACATGGCTGCTCTTGTGCCATCTCTTCTCTCTCCCTCTCATTTTTCTGAAAGCCGGATGGAGGAAGACAGTGATGAAAGTTAACAAGCGCCATTGAGTCAAGGAGCTTTACATATTCAACTGAGAAGGTATATATATATATATATATATATATATATATATATATATATATCTTTGCTGCTCCAGATATCCAGTTGGTTGTACTGGTGTACATTTGTCATAGGTGTGCATAGCCCATTTCATTAGGGTGCCTCCAGGGATATTTTTTTAAAAAGGTGAATATTTATTGAATACTCAAACATAAAAGACGTTATTTTTATTGACTTTTAAACACTGTAGACACTGATGCCCTACTCTGCCTTCGGCTTGTCTAACCACAAGAGGGGCATTGCGGGGGGTGGGGATGAGGAGACTCTCCTCAGGCCCCAGCATTGGTGGAGCAGTGTGTTGACACTGGCCAGCATAGAGGCATATTAGCCTTCGGGGGGGGGGCTCCTCCTGGCTCTTTGAAGCATGGCTCCTGGCAGAGAGACTTACCTTTGAATATATATGTGTGGGATTGCACTGCATTGATGTGGGTCTCAGTATAACTTTAAAAAACAAAAAAAGGAGAAGGGATATTCTAAGGTGCCTGAAAATGCTTTAATAAGCCCTCTGCATTTAGGAAAGATATTTCCTTCTTCTGAGGCCACTCACCTTCCTTTCCACACATTTTTAAAAATCTTACTGATACTTCCTCTGTTCAAAACTGAGAATATCATGTCCCCTGGTTTTTGACATAGTCATAACTTGCTTAAAACTGACCAATTTAAACAAGGGGACTTGCTTCTAAGGAAATATGCGTAGAATTAGGATGCTAGACTGATATGAAAACAAGAAGAGAAAATGGAACTACAGTGGGAGAATAGTATGCTATTGGCAAAGATCTGAAATAGATAGCAACTGATAAAGGGTATACATATATTCAAGAGCTCAGAAAGAGGGCTGTGGTACACCAGTTGTGCAATTGTGTGAAATGAGAAGGTGCCTGGAAGCGAGGGAAAGAGTCCTGGTTTGTATTTACAGAGTTTGAAGAAGTAGTTTTTTGTTTTGTTTTTTAAATGCTTTTGTGGTTTTAGGTAGATTGTTGCATAGAAACTCTTTGTTGTGGGGAACTGTGTATTGATATAGCATGTTTCCTGTCCTAACTTAAACTTTTTAAAAGGCTGGTTACATAAATCTTTGTCCTAGTTTAACTAAATAGTATTTAAGCCACTGTCAGTTCAAATTGTGCAAAGAGAGGCCTCAACAACATGGTTTCAGTGATCAAAGCAAGAGCAAATGCGTAGGCCACTATCTAGCACAGAGTTATTTGTGCTTAAGCCCATTGGTTTCATTATTGGATTGTGGCCATGGGGTGCAGTAAAGTGTAAAGTCCCTTTGATCTCATAAAGAGCTATTTTGGGTATGATATGCATATCAAAGTATGTTAATATGTACAGTATCAAATATGCAAAATGGAAAATATTGTAAAATGTATGTCAAAAAGAAATGAGGGTATTAAAGACCAATGGGGGACTCTTGAAAATTCATGGGGTAAACCTGAGAGGGGGTGGCTTTAAATTGCACTTCCTCTGAGTCCACATCTGCTACTCCAGTTATTCCATTCAGGTACAGGGGCAGTCGCCTTCACTTTCCAAACAATCCTTTGAGTGGAAAGGCTTGGAGAGTGTACATCCACATTCAATGTCAAAAGGAATCCTGTTGCCTGGATGGATCTAGGGAACAAGAGGAACCCGGGAAGGCTGGTGCTGCATCCTGGGAATCCTTAGGATGTAGAGGCAGCCTCCTCAAAGTTGTCCCAACCAGTGGTTCCCAGTTTTGACATAAGTCCTCCAAATCCCATGACTAGGGCTTGTGCCTTGTCCTTTCTTGCCAGGGATGTTTCACAGAGGCGTGCAACTATTATTAGGAGGGAGTTTTGAGGGAAAACAGGACTTGTTCATGCTTCCCAACATTCTTCTGCAAGTGTAGGGTTGTTGTTTTTTATCATGGAAGAAAACCTACACCATATCTTCAGAACTCCCTGCTTTTCAGATCTTAGTGTTCACTAATATATACTGATTATTACACTTGTTTTGTCAAAGTTCTACTGAACCAAGTAGGAACTTTTATTGTTTTCAAAGGTGTTTTCCCCAGGTTATAAGAATTGCACTATGTTGAGTGTCTGGTGTGCACCTCTTGGTACAAATTGTGAGTAGAAGATGTGCTGTCGAGGAGCTAGACCTTGCAGTCCAATTTGATACTCTTGTTCGTACATGACAGATTGGGCTCACATCTGCCAAAACATTTATTTTTCTTGTGTAAAGCTTGCCATCAATGTTGTGTTATAAAACTTTTTTTCCTACAACCTATATTTATAAGAATAAATGTATAGACAACTGCAATGTACAACAAAATGCATTTGGTTCACATTGGTTTTAGTAGAACACCAGCCTAACTAATGGATTGTGGTCATCAATAATATACTGCATCTTGGTGGATAAAAGTACAGATAATCTAATTAGTCTAATCATAATTTATTCTCAGTTTGAATGTTTGTTATGGTGTCATACTAGATATTTTTCTTTTCTTACTCCAGACTTATATTCAGCACTACCTTTCATTGTCCATATGATGGTGACAAAAGCACTCTGTGTAGCAGCCTTCCCAAACCTGGTGCCCTCCAGATGTTTTGGACTACAGCACCCAAGATTCTTGGCCATTGGCCATGGTTAGGGAAGGCTGTTGTGTAGCATTAATTTATCAACCTCACGTCCCCAGTTGTTGAACTACAACTCTCATCATCCCTAGCTAGCATGGACAATGGCCAAGGATGATGGTATTTGTAGCAATATTTAGGGGCCATGGTTGGGAGCCACTGCATTAGTAATTTGGTGCCTGATAGTGCTCATGGGTCATTCTGAATTCATAGTGTTATGAATTATACAGATAAAAGGGTTCTATCCATTGCTGTCCATCCGCCAGTGGAACTGAAACTGCTGGCGGAACATATTCTTTCCTCCTGAAGCTCCCCGAAACCAATTCAGAAGATTGCGGGAGCCTCTGAAGCAGATTTGGAGGCCATGTAGGTGGTGTAACCGGAGGAGATCAAGAAGAAATCCGAAGTTTGCTCATGTAACCTTACCTGTAGCCCATAGACAAAAGCTATGAACATTGCCATCCCTACACTGACAAATGTTGTGAAAGACTAAATTAATTCAGATCCCCACTTAAAGCAATTTATGATTTCTGTCATATCCAATCCAAAAAACATGCAGCAGGTATATGCATACCTATACTACTGAGATACAATACAGTTAAAAATATTGGTTTATTTATTGATCATGCTTTTTTAGAGTTCAGTATATACACTTAAGTTTTTATTTTATACCATAAGCTTGCAAATAAGATTAAAAATGGACAATTTTAAATGAATGCCTCACATTTAACATAAATATTCTGCACACAAAGCGTGTGAGGCTGTGTCATGAGATTCTGATGAATTCTGCTTGAGTCTTGCAGCCAAGGCAACATACCAGAGAAAACTCATTTCTTTTTGATAAGGCTACAAACTGCAGTGACTAATCCTTCTTTCAGGCAGCCATTTTACTCCACTTATCTTGTTGTCATCTTTGTTCTTGATTTCTTCCTACTTTGAAGTTGGTATACATTTAGTATTATGGGTATCCCTTTCCATAAGGATAGCTTTCTCTTATGTGCCAGTAGCAAATTACAATAATGGGAGTGTGCTGAAACATGCTATCGATGATAACAACTTCCAGAGGGGTAGCTGTGTTAGTCTGTGGCTGGAAAGACAAGAAAGAATCCTGTAGCACTTGTATACAATGTTAGAGTAGACCCATTAAGATGAACGGAAGTTAATTTAGACTAACATTGGATACAAGCCAGAAGATTTCTCTATTAAAATAGGCTGCAGTGTTATATTGCTTCTGATATATCCTGACTTTACATGGTCAGTAGTACTAAAATCCATATTTCCAGGAATCATTTGAAGCATGGTGCTGAACAAAGAAATATAATCCCTTAAAGGAATTAATTTACCCCCTAGTACTGTCTCTAGCATATAGATTTTTAAAGTTTTATCTAGTCAGAGGAGGAACCACTTGGTGAGCTGCCCACCACCCAGTTCTTAGAGCTTTTCTACATGAGGCATTTATTGTGAACTTGTTGCAGTTGTTTATGGGTTGTTTTGATAATGTCCTTACCCTCCAGTTTCACTTCTGTGTCTAATGAGTACTTCCTGCAAGTTTTTTAGAGCAGAGGAAATGTGTCATTTATTTGTAAAAGCAATAGAAAGTATTGCTTTCATTTGTGTATCAGCACTATTATTCTATACCACAGTGCCACCTAGAGGTTATGTGGAAGAAAAGCAGGAAAGGAAACCTTTTCAGTTAGTGCTAAAATCTTAATTCTGTGACAAAACAGAAGTAGATAAGTAGATTAACAGCCTTGTGTAGAAGAGTTCTTAGTGGTTCCAATAGAAGTGAAAACAGATTCCCCCCTCTCCCCCTTTATCATGACAGGGCTGAAATGTCTCCCCCAAGGGGAGAATAGAGAAGACAGAACAGTGGGCTAACAAACAGACTTAATCTAGACTGGGCAGATATGCTTTTGGACTGTGGAGTATTCACCCTGTTCTGAATTAGGATAGCATTCCCACTGGAGTATCAGGTATACAGTTTGGGAGTGCTCCTGAGCCTAGCTTTGTTTCTGAATGGACAGGTGGTGGTTGTAGCTAGAAGTGCTTTTCAACAGCTTCAGCAGCAGTTTTTAGAGATGATTAATCTGGTAACTATCATCACACATGCTTTGGTCATAGGTTAGAGTACTGCAATGTACTTTATATGGGGTTGCTTTTGGAGTATTCAAAACAGAAACTGGTGCAGAATGCTGCTGTCATGGTGTTATTGGGGGTGGGGGCAGACTATTCACTGTATTATGCTGATGACATGCAGCTCTGTCTCCCTGTGATAGCTGAATCAGGTGAGGCTGTGTAGGTCCTGGACCAGTTCTTAGACTCAGTAATGGGCTGGATGAGGGCCAATAAACTGAAATTGAATCCTGGCAAGACAGAAGCCCTATGGCTGAGTGGTTCCCGAGTCCGTTAGATAGGCTCGTTGCCTGTTCTGGATGGGGCTGAACTCCCTCTGAAAGATCAGGTTCATAGTTTGGAAGTACTCTTAGATCCATCTCTGTCACTGGAGGCTCAAGTGGCCACAGTGGTTCGGAGTGCCTTCTACCAGCTTTGGCTGGTTCGCCAACTGGCCTCTCTGGAAAGGGATAGCTTGGCCATGGTGGTTCAGGCATTGGTTACTGCAAGATTGGATTACTGCAATGCGCTCTATGTGGGGCTGCCCTTAAAGCTGCTCCAGAAGCTGGAGCTAGTGCAGAATGCTGCAGCTCGGCTGTTGTCTGGAGCTGTCCCTTTTCAGCATGTAACTCCTTTGCTGAGGGAACTGCACTGGCTGCCTATTCACTACCAGGCCAGGTTTAAGGTTTTTACTTGTGTACAAAACCCTAAACAACTTGGGACCAGGATGCCTGAGAGAGCGCCTTCTGACGTCATCCGAGGGCCTGCTCCTGGTGGTTCCACATAGACCCATCCTCTGACTGGAGTCCACCAGGAGAAGAGCCTTCAGCATGGTAGCCCCCCCCCTCCTGTGGAATTCCCTACCTCTGGAGGTCAGGCAGGTGCCAACTTTGTATTCCTTTCAGTGCCTCCAGAAAATGTCATTATTCCAGGAAGCCTATCCTTAATGATGAGCCATGGTTCACTTTACATTTTGCTTTTTTAAAATCTATTTTAAAGTGTTTTATTCTGTTTTTATTTTATTTATCCTGTATACCACTCTGAAGTTTTGAATGGGGAGTGGTATATAAATATTGTAACTAAATACATAAATAAATAAATAAATATTATCTGATAAGCATTAGCTCCGACATGTTTTTTTCTGGGCACAGTTCACAGTACTGGTCATTTAATCAAAGGCATTTTTATATTAAATTTTAGGCAATCATAGGACATAGTAAGCACATTGAACACAGTGGTGCACAGGACTGCAGTGTAAATTAAACATGTCAGTCCTAATAAAAAAATGTTTGAGATGGCTCAGAAGAGCACTCAGATATCTGTTTCTACTGTGTAGTGCAGGCTGACAAATGTATTCGTTTGTTTAAGATTCATACTGCACTTTTAAATCACATATCAGAGTAGCTTATGATGAAGTGTTAAAAATAGCAAAAAAATTTACTACATAAAAATAAGCTGGAAACAGTAAATTGATAAAAAAAAATAGCATTAAAGAATATATGAGCAAAAAAAAAAAAGCGATCAACAAAAATTAAGAAGTCTGGGAGAATGAAATGGTCTTTGACTTATGCTGGAGAGACGCCAGAGGGGATGCCAGGTGAAAAGGCCCTCTCCCCTACAACCACCTGCCATACATCAAATGGCAGGTGAACACCAGGGAAAGGACTCATATCATTATTTCAGGTACATGTTGGAGTCAGGTGATCCTTCAGATATCCTGTCCCCAAGCTGTAAAGGGCTTTAAAGATCAAGACTAACACTTGGAATTAGGCTCAGAAATGGACCGGGAGCCAGAGCAGTTGGCAAAGCACAAATTTAATTTTTGTGAACCGCCCAGAGAGCTTCGGCTATTGGGCGGTATAAAAATGTAATAAATAAATAAATAAATAAATAAATAAATAAATAAATAAATAAAATGTAATATGTTCATAATGTCCAGTCCCAGTTAAAAGTCTAGCATCTGCATCCTGAACTAACTGCCATTTTTAACTTTCTTGAGAGGCAGCCCCCTCTATAACACACAACAGTAGTCTAATCCGGAGGTTACTACAATTTGAATAACTAATCCCAGTCAGAGAGATACAACTGCCGAACCAGTCTAAGCTGGTAAAAGGCATCCTATGCCACAGAGGAAACTTGCATCTCCAGTGACATTCAAGGAGCAACTTCAAATTGCAAACCTATAACTTTGGAGCAAGTGCAACTCCATCAAAACAGGATGAGTACCACTCACTTGGACAGATGATCCACCATCAGCAGTCAAAAGTTGGCGCAATCTGATTACAAGCTCCAGAAGTACTGAGTTATCCATCTGCTTGTGCTTGTTTTGAAGATCAAATGTTTAATTTATACTTCAGTCACATCCACACTGCAGAAGAAAAATCTGGTTGATTAAAATGAAGTTATTCAAATATTTCACTGAAGTAAAACTGCTTGTCAATGTGAAAAGAATATAAATTAAGAATGTGTGTTCATAAGTAAAACATGAAGTTGCCTTCCTATCAGTATTGCTAATCTTTACTTGTTTCACTTCATAACACTATGAAGTTATGAATCACTGGGAAATTGGGCACTAACATCTTGTTGAAAATGTTCACTCCATTATTTGAAGTACACAGTTTCACAGTTGATGGGAGGTCACTGTCACCCTCTACCCCCTGACAAAACTTACTATGTGATTTATCTTTTATGCAGAGGAGCCAGGGTGGATTATGACAACTGATCAGGTCTTACTTGTAGATTGTTAAAAATGGTTGCATTGTGAATCTTTCTTATTTATTTATTTATTTATTTATTTATTTATTTATACCACCCAATAGCTGAAGCTCTCTGGGCAGTTCACAAAAATTAAAACCACAATAAAACAACCAACAGGTTAAAAGCACAATTACAAAATGCAGTATAAAAAGCACAACCAGGATAAAACCATGCAGCAAAATTGATATAAGATTAAAATACAGAGTTAAAACAATAAAATTTAAATTTAAGTTAAAATTAAGTGTTAAAATATTGAGAGAATAAAAAGGTCTTCAGCTGGCGATGAAAGCAGTACAGTGTAGGCGCCATAAATAATTTAATTTATTATTAAATAAATAATAATTTATTTATTACATTTCTGGGCAGTTTACAACAGTTAAAAACAGTGAACATTAAAAACAAATATAAAAATTTTAAAACATAAAAAGCATAAAAACAACAATATCCATTTAAAACAAACTATTCTGGGGTCAGTTAAAAACTCAGCATATGTTATTAAATGCCTGGGAGAAAAGTCTTGACCAGGGACCAGAAAGATAACAGTCTTGGCACCAGGCGAGCCTTGTCGGAGAGATCATTCCATAATTGGGGGGCCACCACTGAAAAGGCCCTCTCCCTTGTTGCCATCCTCTGAGCTTCCTTCAGAGTAGGCACTCAGAGGAGGACCTTAGATGTTGAGCGAAGTGTACAGGTAGGTTCAAGTCGGGAGAGGCATCCCATCAGGTATTGTGGTCCCAAGCTGTGTAAGGCTTTATAGGTTAAAACCAGCACCTTGAATTGGGTTCGGAAACATATAGGCAGCCAATGCAAGTGAGCCAGAATCGGTCTTATATGCTCAAACCTTCTGGTTCTGGTTATCAATCTGGCCACTGCATTTTGCACAAGCTGCAGCTTTCAAACCATCTTCAAAGGCAGCCCCACGTAGAGTGCATTGCAGTAATCTAATTTGGAGGTTACCAGAGCATGGACAACTGAAACTAGGTTATCCTTCTCCAGATAGGGGCATAGCTGGGCCACCAACCGAAGCTGGTAGAAGGCACTCCGTGCCACCGAGGCCACCTGAGCCTCAAATGACAGAGATGGTTCTTGGAGAACCCCCAAGCTATGAACCTTCTCCTTCAGAGGGAGTGCAACCCGATCCAGAACAGGTTGAACACCCACTATCCTGTCAGAAGAACCACCCACTAACAGCATCTCAGTCTTGTCTGGATTGAGCTTCAGTTTATTAGCCCTCATCCAGTCCATTGTCACAGCCAGGCACTGGTTCAGCACATCCACAGCCTCACCTGATGAAGTCGAGAAGTAGAAGTAGAGCTGTGTGTCATCAGCGTACTGATGGCAACACACTCCAAAACTCCAGATGACCGCACCCAATGGTTTCATGTAAATGTTAAACAGTATGGGGGACAAGACTGATCCCTGTGGAACCCCATACTGGAGAAACCACGAAGCCGAGCAATGTTCTGGAGCCAACCAGCCAAGTAGGACTGGAACCACTGCAATGCAGTACCTCCCACTCCCAGTCATTCCAGAAAGATACCAGGGTTGATGATATTGAAAGCTGCTGAGAGATCAAGGAGAATCAACAGACTCTCCCCCTGTCTTTCTCCTGACAAAAATCATCATACAGGGAGACCAAGGCTGTTTCTGTGACAAAACCAGGTCTGAAACCCTACTGAAATGGATCCAGATAATCAGTCTCATCCAAGAGTGTCTAGAGCTGGCCCGCAACCACCTGCTCAAGGACCTTGCCCAGGAATGGAACATTTGCCACCGGCCTGTAGTTACTAAGATTTTCTGGGTCCAGGGAGGATTTCTTCAGGAGTGGTCTCACTACCACCTCTTTCACACAGTCTGGGACCACTCCCTCTCCCAGAAAGGCATTAATCATTTCCTTGGCCCAGCTGGCTGTTCTATCCCTTCTTGCTTTTATTATCCAAGGGGGGGCAAGGATCCAATACAGAGGTGGTTGCACAAACCTGTCCAAACACCTTGTCAACATCCTCGAGCTGTATCAATTGAAACTCATCCAAGAAAGCTGGACATGGCTGTGCTCTGGATACCTCACTAGATTCACCTGCTATAACCCTGGAGTCCAAGTCCTGGCGGATGCCAAAGATTTTATTCTGGAAGTGCCTAGCAAATTCATTACAGCAGGCCTCAGATGGTTCTACCATGTCTTTGGGGCTGGTGTGTAATAGCCCCCAGAGAACTCTGAAAAGCTCCACTGGGCAGCACATTGATGATTTGATAGTGGCAGAAAGGTACTGATTTTTGCTGCCCTCACTGCCCCTGAATATACCTTACTATAGGCACTTAACAGTGTTTGGTTGCATCCACTAGGAGTTCATCTCCATCTGCCCTCAAGCCATCTCCTATTTTGTTTCATCACTCTAAGCTCTGGGGTATATCACAGAGCCATACCAGCTCTACTCTATATGATCATGTCATATATAGAAATAATGGGCCAGATTAATTTCTTATATAAGCCTTGATTTTTGGATATGAACTTGAATGAAGTGCAAGGTTTGTTAAAATCCCAAGAATCCATTTCATTTAAAACAAAGTAAAATCTTGCAAAGAATGACGTCTGAATGAGGGAGAAATATAACAGCAAAGTTCCAGTATCATACTCAGCACTAGATAAGTAACAAACCATGTGAACTCTCCTATATTGACAAATAAATTGAAACATTTGAGCTACAATGTTTTCTGTGTAACTGGGCAATTCAAACAAAAGAGTTTATTTGTACATGCTGTTTTTGGCAGTCATCACAGACACAGTGTAAATGATTTTATTTACACGTTTATTTTTGGTGAGCTGCTTTGAAAGCCCAGATTTGCACTAATAAGAGGAAGATAGGTTTTAGAACAAATAAATGCATGACTGTATATGGTTTGCATATTTTACCAAGAACATATTGCATAGTATTTGTTTATCTATTGCCCATTCTCATTAGAAGTGAAATACTTATTCATCAGTGAAAGATGGCTACCCCAAAATGCTAAAATGGTGTTCGTCTCAGTATGGTGCACCCTGAGCTAGTTTGTTTGTTTCATAAAGCTGCAGGACTTGTTCACACCCCTTCTTTCATGGCATATTGCCAATCTTTAGAATGTGCATATACTTTTGAACACCCTTTGTGATATCAAAGTTTTGGACTTGGATGCTATTAGTATAAATAACTGAGTTTCTTTTATGCACTGTACAGGGGTGGTGTCTAGAGTTGGCATGTTGGACACCAGGCCCCTGTCTATACAACAAAAGGATTGCTCCTCATTAAACATAAACCCAAATTTTCATTGATTCAAATCTAGGTAAAGACCATCACACTGCAGGCAGCAACAGCAATTTATTTCCTGATTTTTTTTCATAGTGCAGTTATAAATGTGCACATGTGCATATATGCTGGTATGATGCTATGGAGGAGAGACGATGGAAGCTATACATTTTATATGTGGAGCTCCACAGATTCATATAACAGGCAAACTGGGAGCAAGGGGGGAGGAAGGAACGAGACAGCAGGATCAGATAATTCAAACTAAAAATGGTGCATGAACAAACAATGAAGCCATTAGGTGGGAAATCGGCCAATCACGTTGGCCTACCCTCAAAGCTCTGCCCAGATGTCAAAATACGATTTAACTCCCCCAAAGACACATAACTATAACGCAGTGCAAACTCGGACATGATCTAAAAGTCGTGGTAAATTGCTAATACAAATACGCGCATTATCGCATTAAAAACCTGGGGCTACGGCGAATGGACGGCTGCGTCATGTGGGCTGCACACCCCAGCAGGGGGCTCACTGGTAAGAGCCTGCTGGAGTTGCTCTTCCTCTTCACTATTGCAACCTGTTGTTCGCTTGCCTCTCACTATGGCTGGTAGTGAGGAAGAGGAGGAGCAGCAATAGATGCCCCTGCCTACTTGCTCACTGGCTCTTTGTCTCCCAAGCAAGCAAGTGGTAGCAATGAGGAGAAAGAGGATGAGGAGAAATAGTGATAATGGTGGTGGGAAGGGAGGCTTAGTGAAGGAGGTCTGGAAACAAAGGGGTCTGGAAACAAAGCCCTATGAAGAGAGACTGAAAGAGCTGGGCATGTTTAGCCTGGAGAAGAGAAGATTGAGGGGAGACATGATAGCACTCTTCAAATACTTCAAAGGTTGTCACACAGAGGAGGGCCAGGATCTCTTCTCGATCCTCCCAGAGTGCAGGACACGGAATAACGGGCTCAAGTTAAAGGAAGCCAGATTCCAGCTGGACATCAGGAAAAACTTCCTGACTGTTAGAGCAGTACAACAATGGAATCAGTTACCTAGGGAGGTTGTGGGCTCTCCCACACTAGAGGCGTTCAAGAGGCAGCTGGACAGTCATCTGTCAGGGATGCTTTAGGGTGGATTCCTGCATTGAGCAGTGGGTTGGACTCGATGGCCTTGTAGGTCCCCTCCAACTCTGCTATTCTATGATTCTATGAGGGTCCCACTGAGGGTGTCTTGCCCAAGGGCCCCCCAAGACCTGGAGTCAGCACTGCAGGTACACTCGCCTTATGTTAGGACTCACGTTTCACTGACACCAGAAGGATTTCAGAGTAGTCAGACCTGTAGTTTTATGTTCCAGAGTGAACTTATATAAAGTACTTTATCACCAGTCTTATACAGTGTTTGTTATCAGTTAATCAATTTGAAGTTTTGACTTTTTTTTTTAATGAGGCAGAACAAGAACCTAGTCTTAAACTAAACCAAATATAGCTTCTGAAGAAAATACTTTTGACTAATCTATGCCTATATAATGAATTAAATAATCATAAAATTGTTTTTTTAATCAAAGATCTGTGTTTTCACTCTTTATTTTTCTATATAAGCTGTACAAATAAAATTAAATAAATTATAGCACAATAAAAACATTAAAATTTCACTTGTGATATCGAACTCATTAAAGCTGCAATCCCATACTTGAGTTATGGTGTCTGAGGAGCCATGGAAACCCTACTATGCCAGCACTGTGATGGATATGCTGTGGACCCACTGCTGGTGCACCCTTATGTTTCTCCTCTGTCCATGATTGTCCCACCCATTCACAGTATTTATTTATTACATTTCTGTACTACCCAATAGCTGAAGCTCTCCAGATAATTCACAACAATTAGTACATCATTGTAAATATGTAAACTCCCCACAGGGAGACCATACCACACATGATAAGAGTGTGTAACATGGGGCTATATCTCTCAGGCCTTGGGTCATGCACATGAGCTCACAAGGAATAATTTGAAGATGGAAACGATAGAGAAAGGGCACTTTGCAGAAGCAGCCTGGCCTCACAGCATATGGGATCTTGAACACATTCTTACCATTTCAGTCCCTCAAGCCCTTATAAGTATACCTGCTTTGGAACTCTTGACACAAATATCCAATCCAAAACACAGTACTAGCAATGGGGTGGTGGTGGTAGGTTGGGGTGACAGGAGAGAGCACCACATATAGGTAAGCAAGGGAAGGGGGAATACATATTGCAAAGTAGGTCTGGCTTTTGACTGTCTCCTCCACACCCCAAGGGAGACACACAAGGGAGACACATGCAACTAAGCCCCATTGTACTCCCTTAAAGGGGGTGGGAGTGGAACACTTGCTGCAAAATGCAATTGTGTCTCATGTGTCTCTCTCCCACCCCTTTTCCAAATGTGAATACTGTCTGTGCCGTGTCTGAACTATATCGCTCTAACTCTCTTCCCCACATCAACAGTGCCTCCTGTATATGCATCTAAGCTCTCTATTCACAAGAGCCTGGCACTCCAAACATTGCCACTGTGGTCAAATACTGTTTCAGGTTGCCTCCATTCCCAAAAAAGATATAGACAGCGTTGCTATTGTATCTGTAAATACTATACAGATGCTGCCCTCTTCCTAATGATTCATAGCCTACACAAGCGGTCCTTTAAGAACCGAAAAGCAACCAAGCATCATCAGCTTTAGAGGATTTTATCGCATGTGAGTGTTTGTGTGTGTGCGTGTGCGTAGAAATTAATCAAAAATTTGAGTTCTGCTGGCACACAACAACATTTTCGCATACCATCTCCCCCCACAGGGTAGGGGAAGTTTTAACAATTGTAAACATGTTCACAAAGGTAAATTCCACCACATTCAATGGGACTTGCTCCTTAGTAAATGGCTTTAGGACAGGAGCCTCGAAGTGAAACCCACTTCCTTTGAATTAAGCCCCCGGAAACTCGGTGAGGCTTTTGAGTAAACATAAACATAAGGGTAGTGCTGCACAATGTCTTATGGCTGGTGGCGCTAGGAGGTGTCAACCGCGTGCGTTTGCGCGCGCGCGATCACATTTTATTTAGGGGTTACTGTGTAGTGGAGAAGGATTTCCCCCTTGCAGAAAACCAGTTGCCTTATTTGGGCTGAAATAGGAATTTCTCCTAAATCAAATTAGCTAGAGACCTTGGGACTATGTGTGCCAGTACTCTCTTCGGCTGCTGTTTTTAATTTGGTTTTATGATGATGTGATACTTTGACTCTTTGCTGTTGGTTTTATCCTTCTCCCAGTTTGGCTCGGTTTTTTGTAATGTTTGTATTGTATGTACACCGCCCACAGAACCGTTGTTGGGCGGTTTAAAATTACAACAAGTAAATAAATAAATATTTAATTTGGCTATAATAATAATAATGTCGCTCAAGTTGCCTCAAGCTACTTGTTGTGACCGTTAGTCTTTTAAGATGCCACAAGGTTCGTTGTGGGGTTTGTTGCAACAGGCTACCCTTTTGGAGAACACCTGATACTGGCTAGTATGCTATGTTAGTCCTACGTAGAGTAGAGCCATTGAAGTGAATGAGACTTTTCATTTCAATGGGTTTACTCTGCGAGAGACTAACGTAGGATACCACTCACTCTCTGCTCGCCTACGACGTAGCAGTGGATGCAGGGGGTCTGTCTAGATGGGCTTGGGGCCTCCCTCAACACTTGCGAGTTAAGCGGACGCGCTCTCTGGGCGCCTGCGTACCGTGGCTGCCTCTGCGCGTTTGCTGCTCGCCTCGCTGGGCTGCGTCAGGGAGGGAGGCTGCCTGTGGTGGCGGCAGCGGCAGCGGCAGTAGCAGCAGCCGAGGGGTAAAATAAAAAAGCAATCCCGCGTGGGCCTGAAGGCTCTAGGACCCAGGGGGACGCGCGGCGGTCGGGCACTCCGAGCCAGATTGCAAATTCTCCTCCGTGACTCAGTCGGCTCCGCGCAGCACACAGTAGGCGGCGGGCAGCGGCGGCCGGAGCTGATACTCGCGAGCAGCAAGTCCGGGTGGCTCGGCGGGAGCGAGGGTGCGGCGCCGGGGCCTTCGTGTGGGGGAGAGAAGTGGGCCGGACCGAGCTGCCCGCCCCGCTCGGGCCTAGCGCCACAGCCGCCGCCGCCGCCGCTGCTAACGGCGGCCGCCTCCGCCTGTTGTCTTTGCAGAGCGCCAAGATGGAGTACGAGTGGAAGCCCGACGAGCAGGGGCTCCAGCAGATCCTGCAGCTGCTCAAGGAGTCGCAGTCCCCGGACACCACCACGCAGAGAGCCGTGCAACAAGTATCCTCCCAAGGGGGAAACGGCGGGGCCCTCGGGCGGCCGGGAGGGAGCCGAGGCAGGCCGGCTGGCCCGGCGCCGAGCGGGGGACATGGCTGGGCCCAGCGGCTGGGGCTGGTTTGCCGCGCTAGCCCCGAGGCCCACCCCGAGACGTGGGGTGGCGGGAGGCTGAGGGCAGCGCTCCGCCCGCTTCGTCGTCCCGGGAAGGAGAGCTGGATTTCGGCGGGCGCGATGGTCTTGGGGCAGCAGCAACGCCGTTGGCCGCTTCCCTAAGGCGGCCGGGGTGGCGAGGCAGCAGAGGCCGCGGGGGCGTTTTAGGCCCAACCTCCGCCCGGCCGTGGCGCGGGCTTTGAACCGCGAAGAGGCTGTGGGCGGCGGCGGCGGCGGCGCCCCTCCCCCAGGCCAACCCCGCACCTGTTGCGACCCTGGCGCCGAGCCCCGTTTTTGCTTTTTAAAGGCTTCGCAGCTCCGGTGTCGGTAGCTTTCCCGGGAGCTTCCCCCGCTTTCTCTCCCCCCCCCCCCCGCGGGGCCTGTGTCACAGCCCACCCGGTAGGAGCGGCAGGCTCTACCGCCTTCCTTTCAGTCACATCGGCGGGCCCCTGGTTCTCCTCTGATAGCCTGGCAGAATCAGTCCTTTGTACCGTAGACACTTGCCTACTGGGCCGCCCTATCGTAGGCGCTGGTAATATTGCCTGGTGAAGTAACGAGCTGTTTTGGCCTATAGTTTTGTAAGGAAAGGGGCAGATTAACTGTATATCAATTCACTATTGTAGATAGAAGGGTAAAGGTCACCTTCAAGAGAGGAAAAAATAGACTAGAAATGTACAGATCTGTAGTTCTACGTTTTCCTTTTGGTGCATTACCCATTGTCTCTTGTGGACTGAATAGAGAGATGATGAAAGGATTGGCTGTGTAGAAATAATCACAAATATACAATAATATGAATACTAGTCAAATCAAAGGTGCCTATTGTTGATTTTTGAAGGCATTCTGTTCTTACATGTATGTTGATATGACAGTAAAAGAGAGTGCCTGTTGATGCATAGTTATACATTAGGAGCCAATGTAATTATTTTTATTTTCCCACTGGAATACAGTTCTGGATATGGAACCAGAATGCTGTATCTAACTAAACACCATACTCCTAGTCACAAATATAAAACTTCTCTTTTACTACACTTACATACACTTGACATATTCTTTTTTAAAAAGGAAGATGATTTTTAATTAAAAATTAATTATTAATTGGTCCATAGGGATGTTTTGTTAAGCATTTCAGTTTCCAAAATGCGTACGTTTTATCCCTGCCAGAGGTAAATTCCATGCAAATAACCTCACATCCTAAAGGAATGGTTTAAAATGAAATTTTGTTCTGAGCATGGGATTGTGAATAGCCTGGCAAAGTGCTAAATCAATAAATGCATAAGCTGATACCAAAAAAAGTTGTTATGATGCTTTACCTTTTGCATGGCATGTTGTAGCGTACTACCTTGCCATATCCCCCCAACATGCATTCCGTAGGCTATTTTCAGAAATAAGTAACTAATTTTGAGCCTCCCTAATTGCAGAAAACTGTCTAGTCTTAGTGCTCCCCAGACACAACACAGGTAGTAGTTTTCCTGTCATCTTTAAATCAACACAGTGGGCCACAGGCCTATTTATTTTAATTGAGCAAATGGGATTGGGTCTAAATTACCATTTTCCTGACCAGGTCATCATGACATTCATCCTGGGAAAAGATCACAGAGGAGCATGATCATTCCTTGGCCAGTGTCTATACTTGTCTACTGAAGCTGTCATGCGTTGAGAACCATTGATGTAGTAGCAAAAAAATAAGGATTTCTCCGCATATCTGGGTTCTTAATCTAGTGTTTGTACAGTACAAAAATGGCTTAAAAGATGTTATGTGCTGATCCTTCTTCCTTTTTGTTATGTGGAGTATTATCCTCAGTTCCAAAAATATAGTCCTATATAGGGCCTAGGATGAAGCATATATCATAGAAAAGCACTGCGAGATGGCTAGAATATTTGTTGCAACCCTTTTGATAATTAATTGGATATAGGGAGACCCTAGATAGCAGCCTGTGTTCAGAAGTGATATTCAAGATTTTCTTTTTCCTGTTGAAAACAACTACATTTCAAAACTTCACTGGAACTGTATTGCATCCATTCTGATCACTGGGCTGCTTTCCTTTCTGGTTAGAATGCTGTGAGTTCCCTGCTCCTAATAGATGAGGAAATTGCACCTTGCTATCTGCAGCATGCTTTCTTGAAGCAGGTGTGTGTTTCGTCTGCTCTCTAACTACAAGCCTGTAGAGAGATGCTCCTGTTTTTAATATACCAGCATACAAGATGTTCACGTTTTGTAATAAGGGAAAATAATTAGGTATGATACCATGGTAGAATGTCAGATAACTGTTGCTAATGCAAATGCATATGGTACCTTCAGTATTTTATATCTAAAAGTGACAAGCTACAGAAAAACAACTTGAGATCACACCAAGTACATTAGAAGAAAATCCAAAACAATTCTGCGTTCATAGTGTTTTCCGTTACTTTCATGCGTTCTGACATTCTTGGTAAGGTACACCAAAATAGACATACATACACTTGTATACGTATGAATAATGTTTTAATTACTGACAGTAGAATCTTATGTATATCTACCTAGAAATAAGCCCCCTGAATCCAGTAGGAATTACTCCCATGTAAGTGCATAAAGGGATTGCAGCTTTAGTGCTAGCAAAGACATTTTAGTGGCATTTCATCTGAGTCTCTCTATGCATAAAAGGTACCAATTCATCTGCTTCAGAATAGACTGCAATCCTAGACATTGGCACAGCCCCAGTAAAGTTAGTGCTGTTCTGATAGTGCAGTTTTTCATTGTAGCCTAAGTCTGAAATCCTCTACACAGTCCCAAGAAAGTCCAATTGAACTCAATGGGACCTCTTTCTGAGTAGATGTGAATATGAACGCTCTGAAGTTTTAACAGGTATACTTAGGTCAAATGAAATCTTTGCCCTGGATTTTTCAGGCTTGACACAAGAGTAAGCCTCTTGAGTTTTACAGAGTTGCACCAGCAGACAATTGTGAGGATCAGTCTGTGAGCAATTTTCAGTACTGGTTTCGAAGGCAACAAAAATCTAGGCAAACCTTTGAAAGTTAATGACTGAGGCTGGGTGAGACCAGCAGAGAAACTGATTTGCTGCCATTTGCTGTGGATCTGGATGGTTCCTGTATATGCCATTCCTCACTGAGCAGGAGAGATGAATGGACTGCATTGCACATGTACCCAGCACAGAACTACAAAAGAGTGCTGCCTGGATGGATGTTTGAGGAAAAAGGGGAGACAGTATCATGCATGCATGCCACATGGAGCTGGGATATATCTCTAGTATTTCCAATCATGGTTTTCAGAGGCAAATGCTATTAGCCATTGGCAACCAGTTGACTGGCTAATAACAAGACTGTGTGAGATGTGCTGAACTACTTGCTATATAGTGTTTGTGGTCCTAGTTACACTTGGTCAATAGTTAGATGTTTTAGAATTCCAGCAGCTTTGCTCTACTTAAAAAAAATATTTTAGCCAGTTCTAACTGTGTAATAAGATTTTTTAGTTCTTCACATCTGACATGAAATGGTCTTTAACAGAATGCTCTACTCTAGAAACTGGAACAACTCAATCAGTATCCAGACTTCAACAACTACCTGATCTTTGTTCTTACAAAGCTAAAATCTGAAGGTGAGTCACTCGTTCTATACCATTTTACTAAGTACCTGCAGAACTAGATCAAATAGGGTGCTCTTTAGGTTTCTGAGGTTTTTTTTTTTTTTGTAGTTTTTACTCACCGAGACTTTGTAAATTAGATTTGCCCACCAGACTGGATTACATATATTTTTTCCTTATGTTGTGATCCCAAGAACAGTTACTTTGAAATAAATGCAATTTGCTTCCTAGTAAATATGTTTTGGATAGGACTGTGACAGTTCCGGGAGTCTCCTTTAAGAAAAAAGTAAATGTCTTCATGCTTGTAAAACACTAGCATAGTCTGACATGGCTACAATATTTTATGAAGAGGCAACATTTGTTCTAGGGCAAGGTTTTTTTTAACTAATTGTTTATGGAAAGAAAGTGATGGTAAACTTTGTACAAACCACCTCTTAACTGGAGAGAAGAAGCAGGTGACCTCTGCTTAAAAGGATGTACGAAGGAGTTCTATGGTTCTGCTAGCTTCCATATAGTGCTGTTTTAGTTCTTCTTTTGTACAAGTCAGTACTGCCAATTGTTTAAATATTTTATGCCCCTTTAGTAGTCTAGCTCACTACAGTTTAACAATGACATAGCATAGGATCCACTGTGCTCCACTTTCTTTAAAAGAAATAAATAAATTCCTGCTTTTGATGCATGGCTCCTTGCTGAGGACATCTGAAGACTAGGGATTGCATTCATAATGATGCATTTCCTGCTAAATTATACAAGATCCTGAATTCTAGCTAAATGTGGTATTTGGACCATCAAAAACCCAGTGATTCATATGACAGTAGGATGTGATCTGTGCACAAGGAGTATACCTGTGGTTTGGGTTTTGTCCTTCTATTTGTATACCTCTAAGAGTGCAATCCTACCTATGTCTATATTCCCAGGTAAGTGAGTGTAGGGTTGCAGCCAGAGTCTGGTTGTTCAGTCCTTGAACATTTCCCAACAGAAGGCTATATGTTAAAACCCTTTAGAACATATTTTACTGAATCAGCAGTGGGGTACATTCTAAGCTCAGAATTTCAGAGTCTAGCCTAGTTCACAGAATCATCTAGCAAGGAGCAAAAGTATTCTCTGTCAAAGTGCCCCAAAATATAGTTAAAATAATTCTTTATTAAGATTTGCTTCAGCAGGTTATTGGAAAAAGAAATCTGTACTAAATGTTTTAGTAAAATAATAATAATAGAACTAACCATGAATTAACTGCAAACTATATAGTGATTTATATTATCTTTTATCATCATACCTTAAGTGGTAGCTTTCTATTCTTATGCAAAGAAAACTAAATTTTCTCTTTCAAATTGATTTCATTGTAGTAAAAATACAAAAACCATTGACCTTAAGCATTTTTTATTTGTTGGGGGAGATTATATAGCAATCCTATACCATATTAGAGGTGTATTCACATTAGAAGATGTGAATACTTGTGTTTGAAGAATACTTGTGTTTGAAGAAACTCTGGATAGTGTGAGGCATTGCTCTCAAGATGTTAATTGGTGCCATTGCCTCAGTTCTTTATTGTGAGGTATGAAGTAGGGAACAAACGAAAGATATATTTTTGGCAATGTGAACGCTGTCATAAGACGGTTCATATATCCTATAATCAATTGTGTTTCAAAGCAAGAGAATATTTGACTGGGTTCAGACAACACAATAAGCAACAGTGGTTAAAATAGTCAATGGTTAGTTATTTAACCAACAGTTGAAATAACCAACACTGTGCAGAATTGGCTATTTGAACCACCTTTGGTTATCGTGTTGTGTGTGGGGTTATTTCCTTGGCCACTGTGGCTTATTTGTCAACCACAAAGTAGCAAGGCAAGAGTGGTCAAAGCAGTGGCTGCCACTCATACAGGTTGCAGGATAAATTTTCAGCAGCAATGGCTGATGGGATAAAAATGGGAGGACTGAGTGGGGAGAGAGGGTGAGGGAATGAATGAGTCAACTCAGCATAGACTAATAGTCAACTCAATGCTGATCCTAATCCATACCATGTTTGGTTATTATGTTGAGTGGGGAGTACCCCCTAGTTAAACAGCTGTTGAGTTGATTATCATCTCACCATTGACTACTGAGTTGTCTGAACACAGCCATAAGACCTGATTTGGACTATGTTTGTGAGCGATTGGGAGCATACTTGCACAGTCTTGCATGCAAACCTGGTCATTGTGTAGGATCAGGATCACAACTGAAAACCTTTTCTATGTAATGGCTGCCTTCCTATCAAGTGTTTGGGCTTTTTAATGGGCCTTTTAATTTTAACAAATGGGGCTATGTTTCTGCCATATGAAATGGTGGTGTTCAAAGCTCCTGTAGGGTCTTAATGATTTATTATTTTACTAAAACATTCTAAAAAAAAATCTTTTAAAAATTTTTTATAATGCAACCCTATACATATCTACTTGCTTGGAAGTAAGTCTTGTTGAGTTCAGTGTGACTTCCTCCCAGATAATATAGGATTGCAGCCTAATTGTCTTTTTTTAAAATGCTCTTGTTACAGATGAACCAACGCGGTCATTGAGTGGTCTCATCTTGAAGAATAACGTGAAAGCTCACTTTCACAATTTTCCTAATGGAGTAACTGACTTCATTAAAAGCGAATGCTTAAACAATATTGGTGACTCCTCTCCACTAATCAGAGCCACTGTAGGTGAGTTGTGGATATCTAAAGGTGTCTGAAGTCCTGGGTTGGGGTGTTTTTTGTTTGTTTGTTTTTTAGTGACTTATCCCATATTGTGCTGAATGACTAGCAAATTTTTGAGTCTTCTAAAGGGTTTCTTAAAGATTGCTTTAAAAAAATGTCAGTGATTGAGGGGTTCAAATATGTCAACATATTAAATATTGTAATACATATTAAGTTACTATGATATATATTATGCCCATTGCTACATTCAGACATAAATTTAATAAAGCTTTCCAAGCCCTCTGTTCATATTGTCGCAGAAAATGACCTGGTTGATGTTTTTCTCCTTTAGATGTTTTGTTTTAAGTGATGTTTCTTGCCAAGTTGTATTTAAAATAAGTTCTTCCTTGGTTAGTAGAAGCGTGGAGCAGACAGCAAAGGCAGGGCCTACATTGAACGAACCTTTTATGTCCTTCCTGAAGAGGAGAGAACTTGCCAAGGCAGAGCAGGGTTGATTTGCTGCTCCTGAGCTTTGCTTGGGAGTTGGCCTACCAGAATGACATTTCTTCTTTTCTTCCCACCATCAACTCTGAAGTCAGGCACCACTAGGATCAGCACTTCTGACCTCCCCTGCCCCAAGGGCCACCCTTCCTTTTATTTCCTGTTGCTTTTTTAAAAACAAACAAACAAACACAACTTTTTGGCAGAAAATTTTATCTTCATGGCTAAACATTGAAATGGGTTGTAAACTTCCACTGACTATAATATTTATTACTGGCCCTAGTACTGTTGAAAGTATTAGTATGCTATATGTTGCTGCAGGTAAACAGAAAATAATTGCTTTTTGCCAGTCTTTACATGGAAAAGGTGGTCATTGGAGACAGGAGCGTGATATTTTGACTTGTGGTAGAGAAAGATGAATCACAGTTTGCTTCAAGGAAGCAATTACTTTTAAAGTCTATTAGATTCAGTGAGTGTATAGTTGGCTAATGTCTGTAATGTTTAAATGCTTTACGCTGGACTGCTGAGTTCAGTGTAGAGGAGACAGTTCAGTCTCCTCTACACTTTCCCCTAATGTTGACAAATAACCAGTGTCAGACTTTTGAAGTGTAACATTCTAAAAACTATGTAGAGTCAAGCATAGAGATAATAATTTGTTTTGCTGGAGAGGAGGAGGGGAACATATTTCCTTTGTCACAGGCACATTTTGCAAATGGAAGTGTTTTCTTAGCTGTATCTACAAACTACAATATTAAAGAAGGATTATATGAATCAGTGTTCCACAAATAGACAGTTTAAGAGAAGCTATTTATACTAGTAGGTTGATCCTGTTGACCACTACTTTGATGTAGCCATCCAGCATCTTATACCTTGATTCCAAGTATGTTTAATCAGAAGTAAGTCTCTTACTCCCAAATAAATGTACGTACATAGGTTTGCAGCATTAGTTTTAGGTTACAACACATTCCAGGTTGTTTCTATGAAGTTTTCAACATAATGTCCTGTGTCATGTGGTTTGTTTGATTTGTTACTTACTAATATTCCCATAATTCATGTTAACTCATCAAAATGCAAGTGATTTTCTAATTCTGTGGATTAGTGTCAATTTTAAAAAAACTTTTAAATGTCTTCAGTCTAAAATAGTGAGCTTTTTCCTGTGCTTTGAAAGCATTTCAGAGATCTTTCAGTTGACAGCAGATGAATAGCTTAGCAGAGAATAGCAGTTCCATGGTCTGAACCTAGGAAATGGTTTGTTACAGCACAGACCCAAAATTCAGCTTTAATTTGGTCAATTTTAAGATTCTAATGCAAAATTCTTGGTTTTTCCATCCTTGTGTAGTGTTATAACTTGGCAGTCAACTGTGCGTCCCCAATTGCTTTTTAATGCCTGTTGGCAGCCATACTAGAACCATGTAACATTGCCCTGTCACTCGACTAGGGAAGGGAACCCTTCAGCCTTCCAGATATTGTTGGTACTTACCAGTGTTGTCAGGTATGCTGGGAGATGGAGTCCAACAACATCTTGAGGGCTACAGCTTGCCCATCTGTGCACTAGAAAACAGAAGAGCTGCATGTGTAGCTGCGGTCAACTGCACTGGATATCTCTCCCCCCCGCACCTTCCCTATAGTGCCTCTTCTAGCAGTGGAGATAGAACTGCTATCTACATGCACACTATTAAAGAAGGTGCTGCTTTGGAAAGTTGCTTCCATCACTCATTTATTCTTCTAGCTTTAGAAAATAGTGGACTTGGGAGTAAGGAAATTCTTTGTAAAAATTAACTCGCTATTCTCAGCTTCGAGAATCAATCCCCCTTTTTATATATATTTTCTGTATGAAAGGTAAAATCTATAATATCCAGGCACTGAAAGAAGAAAATAGTCACCTTTTTCATCTTGCCTAATTTACTTTTATGTTTGTACAACAGAAAAATATATCAAACTCAGAGTTGGTAACTTTATTATCTTTTTAAACATTCTTTCCAACAATCCAAGGTATCCTGATTACAACCATTGCCTCAAAAGGAGAATTGCAGAATTGGCCTGAACTCTTACCAAAGCTTTGTAGCCTGCTGGATTCGGAGGATTATAATACTTGTGAGGTGAGCTTTTTCATCTAGGACTGTCTCTACATTTGGTAGACAATAACTGAGTTTTAATTTTTTTTAAAAAAAATTGTTACGGTCATTGACCAGAACCAATAAAAACATTAATAACAAACGGACAGTCCCAAACACATACATACATTACTAAATTACATACATTCAAACTACATCATAAATTAATGTTTTCCCCAGTTCTCTAGCTCAGCAGTGCAGTAGTCTGTTATTTTTACCTTTTTCATGTGATCCTACCTGTAAACTTCCATAAAGTGATTTAAATTATTCTGCTTACCCAAACACATTAGTATTACTATGTTGACCATAAGAGGATGGCAGAATTCCCAATGAAAAGAGGATGAAATATTGGAGGTGTTGTTGTATAGTACACAAGTATTCAGATGTGCTTTCTTATGTCAGTGTAATCCTATATAAACAGAATATCTATTGTCTAACATCTTGACTGCCAGTAACTTGGGGGACCTCCAAGATAGCAGGATAATCAAGGCTGCATTGGTAAATGTTTACATTTATGTTATCTCATTAATATATACCCTTCTTGGATGTCTGGAGATACTTTAGGCAACCAACCTTATAGGGTTGTAAGTTTTGATTTTCAAAATTAAATTTAAGTTAAGTTGAAAACATTTAATTTTTTTAACATAGTGAGTGTTTAAAGAAAAATCTTGTGCTAAATTTATTTTGTATTAGCATTTTAAAAGAAGTATCTTTTTTTCATTGGAGTAGTGAAACTGTGGTAATTGCAGTGTTCAGATAGTCTATTCGGCTTGATGGAAAGTAAAGAACACAGTAAAATATAGGGATTGGTATCAAATAAATAGAGCTAAAAATGTCAATTGGTTTCTGATTCAAAATGAGGTGCTTTGAATTGGATCTCTTCCATTTAACTGTTGAAAGCACTATAGTGAATAATATGTGTCCCCGTCCCCCCGCAGTGGTAGTAGGGCAGTCTGTAAACTGGGATTGCTTCCCCTACTGCAGCAGTGGGCAGCCTGCAGGCCACATGTGGCCCGTAGAGGCCTACTATGCAGCCTTCTGCAGGTTCCCTGTCTCCCAGAAGTCTCCTCCCAAGTCCCCCACATACGCTGCTACAATTGTGCTAGGGAGGAAAGCATGTCAGGATGACTCATTGTACTTCCTGTTTCACAGCACATTTGGGGGAACTGCTGGGAAGCAGGGCGCACAAAGGGAGTCGTCCCTGCTCTTCCTGTTACCCCAACAAAATCGAGCTCCTTTACATTGCGTGCCATTAATATGTGTTAATTATACATATTGCCCCAGTGGGTTGTAGTTGGCCATACAGCTCAGTGGGCTGTAGTAGGGCGGAATATCTGCTCCTAGGAATTGCTTCAATGTATATATCCCACAATCAGTCCAATCTGGATTACATCAAATGGTTAATTTGGCATGTGAATAGGGGTCAAAAAGAAATTCATGGACAAGTGTATATCACACTTCTCTAGTTGGTGTAAGAGTAGGTGGGGTTATTTCTTCTCTACATAGATGAGTGGACTCCAGTGCTATCCATGGAAGGATTGGTGTCAAGTAGTGAGATTCTAATTCTATTTTTGATGAGGTGTCAGGAGAGGTAGGGCGTTGCCACTTTTGTGTGCTTTCCTGTCTTAAGCTTTGTGATATAAGCTTAAAACAGAAAAGTTGAAGCCTTTCTTTGGTTGGCAGTTGCGGTTTTTTTGAGAGAACCTTGAGGGAGAAAATCCCCAGATAAACTTACGAAAGAGAGTATTAAACTTTTGGAAATACTTTTGTGGGATATGAAGAGGGATGCCACAAAGGTCATACATTATATGAGACAGAACTTTCATTTTCATTGTTCTAAATTTAAGTAAATCTGTGATGCTAACACAATTTAGTTTGATCATTTGAAAAATATCCCTGGGGATTTTAATATCCAAGTATGTTATATTATTGGGGCACCAGTTAAATTGCCGTCTAGAGAATGTATTCATGCCCAACGTGTTCATGCCCAGAAGCATCAGTTCAGATGTTCCCCAGTTAATGGTATATCCAGAATGGAGCCAAAAAGTATTGATTAGTATAATAAGCTCTGGAATAGAAGTCTCAGGTTTGTCAACAAATAGCAACATATCATCTGCTTACAATATTGTTTTATTATAATCGGTGCCCCCTTGAATCAGTCCATGAATGCCATTGCTGTACTGAATAGCACTTGCAGTGGGGTTCAGACAAAGTTCAATTATCAGGAAGATTGGCTCAGCCAACAGATTCTGAATCGGGAGGAGCACGCCCTGCACCCTCAGTTCCTTTAGCTCTTCATAAAAAGGTTCAGGTTTCTAAAGATCAATCTCTCTGAAAGTCCTTCCAATTATTGGTTAATAACATTTTACTAGGGTCTAGTGCGTGGGAGCACAGAAGCAGATGCCTTAATAGCACTGTGGCTAAAGTGGTTTCTTTATGGATATCCCTAGAAAGGAACTGGAACGTGAGACAATGCGGATCTGATCACTCTCTCTTCAGGTTTATGCTAGAGCGCCACTAATCTCTTATGGGGTTGGGGACCTAGTAACATGATTTCTAATGCCTCCAGGGGATTTCCAGCTCTTCTGGTTGGTGGTCCTGTTGGGATTTTGGTTGACCTTTGGATCATAGAGACATTCTGGACTTTTGACATGATGGCAGATAGTACCTATACACTCTCTCCTATGTCATATAACCAAACCTCATCCCCTTCGTTTTCAAGAAGCTGGTGGTGGTGAAATGAGCAGGATAACTGCTAGAGCACAAGTGGCAAAAGACCAAGTCCAACAAAACACGTTAGAGCCCATTTTAGGGCTTATTCTGTGGGGTCAACAGTAGCAAAAAGGTCTTGCTTCACCACCTTTGGGGCTGTCCAGCAGAACTTTTTCTGAATGGTGAAAGACCTATTATAGCCTGACCAAAGGAAAGATGAGCTCGACCCTTGGAGGCCCACAATGAGCTAAAGACTTTGTGGATAAAACCATTCATATCCGCTCTGACTTGGACACATAGTCCAGATCCTGTCCTTCGTGGAACTGACACTCCACCTAGTCAGATTTCGATGAACACATTTCAGCTTGTGCAATGTGAAAATGTGGGGAAGATTCATAGAGAGGTACAAGCTACCACATGTGCTCTGAATCCTTGCTCACCTTGACTAATGAAAATTGCCAGACAGGGTTGCAGGATTTAGTAATAACTGTCTCATTAAGGGGCTGGGTGGGGTCCTGGCAGCTTTTTAAAAGGTTGTAATGAAGCCCCTCTTTGAAGAGGGGCAGGGGTAGAAATTTTAGGCACATCCAATCTGAACAACTATCACCCGGGCTCAAATCTTCCTTTTTTGTGCTAGGTATTTAAGCACCTGGTGGCAGGCCAACTCCAGGGTTTTCATGGATGAAACTGGAAATGAGCCAGTTTCTGTTGAGTTTGGGTTTTTTTTGTATGAAACTGGAAAGGAGCCAGATAAATCTGTCTGACTTCTGTCCCTGATATCAGGATTGAAACTGCCCTGGTCACTTTGGTGGATGACTTGCGCTAGGAGATGGCTAGGAGTGCAACTCTGCTGATTCAGTTGGCAGCTTTCTGTACAATTGACTTTGGTTTCCTTCTGGACAGTCTAGCTGTGAGAAAACATGGGGCCACTGTGGTTGCTTGGGTCCCTCTTAGAAGGTAGGAAGGTCTAAATGATTCTGATGGGGAGTGGAGGGTATAAATTAATAAACTAAACTAAATCTTTGCCTGGATCTTTCAAAAGCTCTCTTCATGGGAGAGTGTTGTTGTTTCTCTGTTTTTATCCTATTTTCGTGTGCAAGTTCTGCACGAGATCCTCCTCAAATTGTCAGGGCCAATTAGGTTGGGGCTAGGTGACTTTCAGAGCCTTCTTTAAGAGCCACCAGCTGGACTTAGTCCCTCAATTTCACAAGACTTTACTTTATTGATATATAGTTGTCTGTGGGACTTTGGTAGAATAGTTTTGTAGAATGTTTTAAAAGCTGGTAGTTCTCCTTGGTGGTCATCTACACACTTTTACTACCCAGATATCTATCTAAACTATGTTATAGACTGCTGTGCTGCCACTAGGCGGGAGAGAAGAGAATGTTGTTACTTGCCAATGACGTACATATGTCTATGTGTGACATACACAAATAATGATGCTAGTTAGGGACTCATGCGACAGTCATGCTTTCCTTCCCTAAATTCTTTCTTTCTTTCTTTCTTTCTTTCTTTCTTTCTTTCTTTCTTTCTTTCTTTATTAATTACATTTTTATACCACCCAATAGCCGGAGCTCTCTGGGCGGTTCACAAAATATCCATGTTGACATTTCCTTAGCCACCTTCATCCAGTTTCCACTGTAATGCCATAGCCACAATTGAGATGTAAGAATTTTATTCCTGCACTGCTCTAGCAGAGTTTGAGCAAGCTTTTCTTGGATAACATCACTTCTTATTTGCTGTTAGGAGTGATCTCAGTTGACTGACTGCTCTTCTCTCACTAGGAAGAGCAGGGATTTCCCCTACTTGTTGACATTCAGTGGTTCTTTTACCAGGTGCCTCAGTTCTTGAGGAGGCTGGTTCTTTTCAGAAGAAAGGCTTGGCCTGGGGCTGAACCAGGAGAACCACTTCATTCCTGGAGCCCAGGTTCCTAGTCTGGTGGTTTGCCTAATCGATTCAAGTAGGATTATCCTTTGCTTGATTGTTTTAATCTAGAGAATGCTATCAAATGTATTTGGAATACAGACTGCACTGAAATAAGAAGGTAAGGATTTGCAAATTAGTAATATGTCTGATAACTCTACATAATTTTCTGAAAAAGATTGAACATGTATTTACTTGACAGGGTGCATTTGGAGCTCTTCAGAAGATTTGTGAAGATTCTGCTGAAATCTTAGATAGTGATGCATTAGATCGACCTCTCAATATCATGATCCCTAAGTTTTTACAGTTCTTCAAGCACAGCAGTCCAAAAATAAGGTAAGAGATTAGCCTCCCCACCAACGCACACATTTCAGCAACTTTTGTGGGGAGCATTTCAAATATGGTTAATGTGAATATTAATGTAAGCCAAATATTTTCTGTTAAAGCTTCTAATTATTTGCTAGTTCCTGGAACCTTAGTAATCATACTTTGCTCTACCGGAAATGCTTTGCTGGTTTTCTAACATCAAACACATTGCATGAAAGCCCGATTCACCTGGTGTACTAGGCAGGGAAGATTTTGTAAATTCGAAAAGTCAGTTCTTTTTGCCCAGTGTTGTTGATATATTGCAACTGATGTGCCACAACTGATTGTATGCGGTAAAGCAATTAGTTAACTCTTGTAGTCTTACCTAAAAAGTGAATTGCTGGATATCATCAGCAATTCACTGGATATCATCAGTCAACCTACCCAGTTTTCTGGTGGTATCTTGCTGGACTGTGATGGTTTTCATCTATCCCTGATTTTGGTGTCTCATACTGCTCAATTGGGCAAACACCCAGGTGTCAGGGGGTGGCGGACACCTTTGGGAAGAACCTTGGCTTCAGAGCTGTGCTTAAAAATTCAATGTTTGGACTTGATTGCAGGCTTCTTTGGATTCCAACCAAAGTTGCTGTTGCTGTTTAGTACCTACAATATGCTTTGGAAAGTACAGCTGGCTATAACTGGGGCAGAATATTCTTGTTGTTTCTTGAGTCTTTTCCTGAGTGGAAAATAGTTGGTATAGACACACCTGTTCCTTTTGCAAATAAAATTAAAACCTGATTTGATTTTAAAAAGAAGATGCATTTTCTGGTTTATTTGCACCTCAATATTTGATGCAAGAATTTTTCTCCTTTTGTAGGTCCCATGCAGTTGCTTGTGTCAATCAATTTATCATCAGTAGGACTCAAGCCCTTATGTTGCACATTGATGCATTTATTGAGGTAGGTGGTTCTGTTTGTTATTGCTTGACATCAATGTGTTAGGATATTTGGAAAGATTAGAAATTTCTTAGAAATAAGTTTGCTCCTTTTTCTGAGAGTGCACCTAAAATTTGTGACAAAACTGTTTACATTTGTTATGGAAACGGATGACAAACTTGTAAGTCTTCAACCATCAACAATCAGGATAAGAATGGAAGTGATACAGTGCAAACGTATACACGTCTACTCAGAAGTAAGTCCTACTGAGTTAAATGGGGTTTACACTATGTAAGTGGGTATAGGGTTGCATCCTAAGTGTGTTAATCCATTGTAGAGCATAGAGCTCTATAGAATAGGTGTGTTTTATGCAGAGGTTGGTGAGAAGATCCTGACTTCAGTTCTATTTTAATATATCTGGGCAAGGAATAGTCAATTTCCTCCTTTTTTTCCTTCCTGCTGTGACACTCTGTACTCCACTCAACCACCACTTAGAAAGCCTTTATTGTTCAATTTAGTGCTGTATATGCTAATATGGGTCCCAGCACAAAGATGGGCAAATTTTGAATAAGGGAACATGAGTAGCAAATAGTAGGCTAATGCTTCACTACCTTCCAGCACAATCAGTCAACAGAAAGGTAACATTAGTTGGTAGGAAAAGTAGAGCTATATTTACCTCCTTGCCTAGAAACAATATTTTTCTCTTGTTCATAATATCTGTTGCCTTCAACATGGGAAGAGACGAATTTCTATCATAGCAACTGTTTATATTTGGGTGGAGAGATATACTTTACACTTCAGGAAAAGAGTCTCAAACTTTCTAGATGCTTTTATAGAATTTGCTACTTTCAAATAGATATGTCACATTGGCCAATGTATCTTATCTGTTCCTACTATGGTCCCCTGCTTCTGGATAGGTTTGTTTGATGCAAGAGAATAGCAACGTCCCTTGTAAGAGATCGGTTTTCAACACTGCTTAATTTATTTATTTTTATTTATTTACTACATTTTTATACCGCCCAGTGGCCGAAGCTCTCTGGGCGGTTCAACATGGTGCTCTGTTGCTCCAAGACACAACCAGCTGTCGTAATCAGATTTACAATTGCCCTTATTTTTGGAGAAGTGGTTTGCTTTTCCTTATCCTGACAAAAATGTTGACTTTACTGGTATGCAATTAAAATGTTGGTGTCAACAAGAACTGATTCCTAGTCTCAATTCATATCCTGTTGGCACTTAGTTTTTATACTGTCTGTTTATGAAAACATGCTCAAGGCATTTTAAATAAAAACACATTAAACATCTGAGTAAAAAAATACAGTTAACAATAAACAGCTTTGGCAATCATAGTTTTGGCAATCATTAACCAGCAACTTTAAAACTGAGTGAGAGCTATAAAGTCCCAGAAAAACACAATGTAATGATAGTTTGATAAGACAGTTCTAGAACCAAACTCTTGTTTGGTTATACAATAGCTTCTAGCCAGGAAAGATACAATGCTAGCCTCAATAACCTTGTGTTCAAAGTTCCAGCTAGTCCAGTAGACGTGTGTCTGTTTGGGTTGACATATGCTCCCCACCCCCATTTTTAAACTTCCTTTGTCTTTATAATGCAGTAAAACTGTCTGCTGCTTTGAATTAAAGCTGTCAAGAAATTAACATCCTTAGGTCCATTTATTTCCTTCCAAATAATGGGGGCTAATGGACAGTATCCAGTGTCATTCTGGAAACTCAAATAGCGCTAGCTGAGCTCTGCAGAATATTTCCATTGTGCTATCAGCTGCTCATTATGCTTGGGGAGTCAGTTGTGCAAACAGTTGCAGAACTAGTTGCACAAACATAATGTTAGTTGGGTTCTCCTCTTGCACATGGTTTGGAACCTAGTTTCTGCTAGCACTACATTTGCCTGACACAGTTGGATACTGCCTATTGAAATAGAAATAGGAACTTGAAGCTTTTAAAACTTGATTTTGTTCTGACTTTATACTGTTAGTTTTACCCTACTCAGTGCCTGTTTACCCTACCCTGTGCCTGTTTGCATTCTCTTCCCCTCCTTATTGTTTTATTATGATTTTATTAGAATGTAAGCCTATGCGGCAGGGTCTTGCTATTTACTGTTTTACTCTGTACAGCACCATGTACATTGATGGTGCTATATAAATAAATAATAATAATAATAATAATAAGGGTAATGTGAATAGTTGCATTTTTTTACCTGGTAGATGCTGGAAACAATAGTTTTCTCTTGTTCACTATATCTGTTCTCTTACAGAATTTGTTTGCATTGGCTGGTGATGAGGAGCCTGAAGTGCGTAAAAATGTGTGTCGGGCTCTGGTGATGCTTTTGGAAGTTCGAATGGACCGCTTACTTCCTCATATGATTAGTATTGTTGAGGTAATTTTTCTGTGTTTTGTTTTGTTTAGACGCAAATGAAGATGGAAAGTATTGTAATGTATGGGGGGGGAAGAAACAGGCAAAATTCAGAATATCTACATGCATACATACACATTGGTTTAACAAAATTATTAAGAGGATAGGCTGTTGGAATTTGAATAAATTTTTGGCAGATGTGACTGCACTAAATTATATATGGCTCGTTGCTCATTGCAAATCAAATACATTGTTCAAGTTAATTTTAAATGTTCTTTTTTATGCTTGTGTGCTGTGGTCATTTGCCATCACCTGCATCAAGTATGGGTACTTAAAAACATCTGGTAAAACTCTTAATTCCTAGCTAAGGAATAGGAAGTAAATATAAATAGCAGTAGAAGTCTAGGTGCTGGTTCACACATGTGAAGTATATAGGATCACATGAAGAAACCACATTGTGAACTGAGCTATACATGCAGACAGTCTCCAGTGACTAGCAACCATTTCTGGGATCATAGTTTTTTCCAGTCACTGGAGATCAATGGCTGTTTCACATATGCGAATGAGCCCCTGGTCAAGCATGACATGTTTCAAGCTTGGAAATACCCTGCCAGCCAAACAAAACAGTTTGTAAAATTATATTATGATGCTGCATATTTGAAGATTACTACCATCCATCCAGAACGCTTACAGAGTATTGATTAAATGATAAGGCAGGGTACATGTAAAACTAGGGTTAGCAGAAGAATTTAGAGGAGCTGAGCCCTAAGTACTCTGACAGCACGAGTATAGTTAGCTGTTTATGAAATCTGAGCTTGAACATCAAAATGTGATACTGCTGGGACCATGTATAAAATACAAAAATAAAGGAATCAACTGTTACGTTCATACTTAGCTTGCACTTTCAGTGATGACAATGTCTGAAATATTAAAAATATTTTTTGTAAGCAATCCCTGTAGTGGTGGACTGTTACATTAAAGTTTAAATTAGATCACACTTTCAAAGAAAGTAATATTACTTTTTTACTTCCTTGGCATTGTGTGTAGTATATGCTACAAAGGACTCAGGACCAAGATGAAAATGTGGCTTTGGAGGCTTGTGAATTTTGGTTGACGTTGGCTGAACAGCCGATTTGTAAAGATGTATTATGTCGGCATCTTAGCAAGTAAGTTGACACAACTGCTTTGGCAGTTGCTTAGATGAGAGTGATCATTGATAATTTTGCAGTTGACACAGTGAAAGGAAGACAGACAGGCATATCTGTTTACTCAAATGCTGGCAAACCTTTTTCATAGTGGGGAATTTATGCATGGAAAATGGATGCTTAATTCCAGTGGGATTAAAGGGGTGGGCAAGTCTGTAAGTAGTTGTTAGTTCCATTACTACAGAGCGTCTCTTTCTGCCCAGTGGCCCACTAGCTAAACGTTCACCACACAAAGCCTCAGAAGAGTTAGTGTATGCCTCAGGGACAGCTCCATATTTTTGTGGGCAAAGAGGAAATTGTGTTACAGTCTTTTAAAGCATCAATAATGAATGTGATAGCAAAATTGCATGTATTCAGCTTTAGTTTGGGATAACATATCTCTTAAGGCGGTGGTTTTAGAAGTTACAGTGGAACTTTGTAGAGATTCAGGATTTTTGGAAGAAAGTAACAGATGCTGTTAGTAAATATGAAATCCTATTTCCATCTATGTCCCCTGTGAGATCCTTATTAGGAGATAACGAGGATGTGGTGTAATTAAATCAGGAACAGATGGATAATAGTTATCACAGCAAGAGTTGAAATAGTTAAGAAGTAGAATTATTGTGACGGTCTTTAGAGGATTGACTAAAAAGAGCTTTGGATATGCTATAGGATATAACATGTTTAAGCTTGAATATTTGATTAAGTTTTGTGAGGCTAGGGTAAAAGCTAATAAGATCAAAAAAATGAACTCAGTGCTTAGTATACTGAAATAGGTATAAATGAATGTTTCCTTAGAGATATTTTGAAAATGTTATGTATGCTTAAATATTCAGTGCCTTATAAAATTAAGAAGGTATTAATTTATTTTGATACGTAATTAATAAAAATGTGCTGATTGTGTGTCATTTAGAATGCTTTTCAAGTCTAATGCCCAAGCCCAGTTCCTTAACCATTGTTAAGTTATTGGACATGTTATATTAGCATGTGCTCTAGGAAACTTACATGAGTTTTAATGACATTGGAGATCCTCATTTAGTGCTAAATCCTGCTATGTTGCTAAGCAAATATTGAATCAAGTCCTTTCTCTGTAGGTTGATACCTGTTTTAGTAAATGGCATGAAATACTCAGAAATAGATATCATTCTATTGAAGGTAAGCATGATTTTATTTTCCCCATTATTGAAGAAATACTACTCAACAACTGCCTCTCATATTTGGTACCCTTTACAATGTTTTTTCTTCTTCTTACACATACAGCAAAATTTTACAGATTAAGCTGCAATATACCCATTTACCAGGGGGTAGGCTGCATTGAACTTAGTGGGCCATGCTTCTGAGTAGACATGGGATCATAGAATAGTAGAGTTGGAAGGGGTCTATAAAGCCATCAAGTCCAACCCCCTGCTCAATGCAGAAATCCACCTTAAAACATACCTGACAGATTACTGTCCAGCTTCATCTTGAAGGCCCCTAATATGGGAGAGCCCACAACCACCCTAGGTCATTGGTTCCATTGTCATCTTGCTCTAACAGTCAGGATGTTTTTCCTGATGTCCAGCCAGAATCTGGCTTCCTGTAAATTGAGCCCATTATTCTGTGTCTTGCATACTGGGATGATCGAGTAGATCCTGGCCCTCCTCTGTGTCACAACCTTTCAAGTATTTGAAGAGTGCTATCATGTCTCCCTTCAGTCTTTCAGCCTCTCCTTGTAGGGCTTTGTTTCTAGACCCCTGATCATTCTCGTTGCCCTCCTCTGAATCCCCTCCAGCTTGTCTGCATCCTTGTTGAAGTGTGGTGCCCAGAACTGGACACAATAATCAAGATGAACCCTAACCAATGCTGAATAGAGGGGAACTTTGTTGTGTATTTTAAACTTTTTTTTTTTACATTTCTTTTCCTATGTTTTAAAACGTATGTTTTAAGCTTTGTAATACCGCCTTGAGGCCCAGTATTGGGCAAAAGGCAGGATACAAATAAATATAATAATAAAAATAACTTTGAGGTGTCAACTCAGCATATGAAACTAACACACTAAGAGAGTAATCCTATGGTTCCTAGGAGAGCATCCCAAGGACCATAGGACTGCTTTTAAAGCCCCTCCAAGGTCAGACTCTGACCTCGGAAGGAGAAGTTGGAGCCCCCTGACATCTGGTGTGGAAAGAACTGCACCAGCTGTCACTCTGAGGTTGGAAAAGCAATTACAGCAGAAGAGGAAAGGGGGCGGGGTCCAGGGGGCAGTGAGGAGAAGAGACCAGAAAGGCCAGGATATGTTTTATCCTGAGCTTCTTCCAGCCTCCTACCCTCCTCCTCCAAAGCGCCCTCACCAGATGGGCTGAAAAGCCTGTCTAGTGAAAATCACCAAACACTTCTCCCACCCTGTTGACTTCAGCCCGGGAGGGCATAGAAATCTCTGCTGCCTCTGAGTTTGGAGGCTTCTGAGCAGCAAGGATGCAGTTGATAGGACTGCGCCCAAATAGTGCTTCAGAATGAGTAAAAGATTTCTAGAAGCATGCATCTTTCTTTAGGCTGCTGTTTGATTTCTGATAACAGGGAGATGTTGAAGAAGATGAAGCTATCCCGGATAGTGAACAAGACATAAGGCCCCGGTTTCACCGTTCACGGACAGTAGCTCAGCAGCATGAAGAAGATGGTATTGAAGAGGATGATGATGATGACGATGAGCTTGATGACGATGACACTATTTCTGACTGGAATTTAAGTAAGTAAAATACCCATAGGAAACACTTAATAAATTCCAAATACTGATGCAGTGATCTGCTCTTCTATGTGACTATTAAATTAGCTTAACAATCCTTGCCTTGATGGCAATTAGGCTACCCATCCCTGTTTATAACTAAAATGTGTCTCTTAAATATATTGGTCTTTGTTTCTTTTTTCGTTTTTTAGGAAAGTGTTCAGCTGCTGCTCTTGATGTCCTTGCCAATGTATTCCGTGATGAACTGCTGCCACACATTTTGCCTCTTCTAAAAGAATTGCTTTTTCATCCAGAGTGGGTGGTGAAAGAATCAGGCATCCTAGTTCTAGGAGCGATTGCTGAAGGTAATTAAATGTTGATATAAATAATAATAGTTTGTATAGCACCATCTATGTATGGTGCTTTATAAAGGCCAGGTGTGACAAGGTCCCTACCCCAAGGGATTACAATCTAAAACAGACACAAGGAAACACAGAGGAAGGGGGAAATGGAGGCATGGGTAAGCAGGGGGGAAATATATGATCACTTCAATTACATGTACTTTGGCTTAGTTACAATAAGGTATAGAGATTAGGGGGATGATCCAAGGGCTTCCCGGGAAAGGGAAGGTGTTATCTTTATAATTTTTTTAAGCAGATGATGTCTAACGATTTTCTCAAGTTATTTTGGTTGCTGCTGGAAGAAATATAGGATGCGTAATATATAGGTTTTTTTTAATTAATATTCATTTATTTAATTAATATTAAATAATTTAATTATTTTATCATTATTTTATCATTATCATTAATTTAATTAATATTCATTTCCATCTTGATCTTCCATATTGTGACCTCAACGTCTATATTTTCCCTTTGTATCAAGGGAATAAATTACTTTAATAAGCAGATTGTATACTGTTGGTGCTTCAGGTACTAGGACTGCAAGCTTTACTGACATCATTCGGGTTTCTCCATAAATTTGGAATGCGAATTTAGTATTTCCACCTTGCTTTTGCTTTGAGTAGTTAAGTGCCCATTAAAAATGTATTAGAATACTACACTCCCACAAGTTGACACCTTACTTTTTCCTGTTGACTTTACTGCTTTATGTGTACATGGAGGATTAGTTCAACTAAGGATTTTTAATTGGTATTATATTCTTACAGGCTGCATGCAGGGTATGATTCCATATCTTCCCGAACTAATCCCTCACCTTATTCAGTGCCTCTCTGATAAAAAGGCTCTTGTGCGCTCCATTACTTGCTGGACTCTTAGCCGCTATGCACACTGGGTAGTCAGTCAACCCCCAGACACGTACTTGAAGCCATTAATGACTGAGTTGCTAAAGCGTATCCTTGATAGCAACAAGAGAGTACAAGAAGCTGCCTGCAGGTAGGTCAGAGACATAAAAATAATATTGCTGACCCTCAAAGCACATGATGAAAACCAGTGATGTGGGCTGGAATTTTTTCCAGGGCTTTATTTTTCCATGGGAAATTTTCCATTTAATAAATTCATTAGTAACATGGATGGATGTTACTAATCCATTGGATCCATTAGAATGGATGCCAATTGCAAATACAGTATTTCTCAAATATAGCAGTTTCAAGTTTCCCTTAAATTTAGACAATGTAAGAAGTACATGTTGTTGTCCTATATAATATCACATTTTAATCACATTAAGTGTACTTTTATTTCCCCCCCCCCTCAAATATTTCAGTCAAATACTTGTATATTGGGACAAAAAAAATACATGGGATACTTTCTAGTTTTGTTTACTAAGTGCAAGTAAAATAAACTTGCTATATTAGACCGCTCACTAGTGCATCAGAAAATTTTCTCATGCAAATTTTCTGATGAAATGTACCATTTTTTTTTCTGGAAGACCCACATCACTAGCAAAGACACTCTTAATGCTTTTTATTTATGTTGCAGTATTCCATTTGTTTTTGTTGAACAGCTCTTCTTTAGATAAACATATTTTTGAGGATGTTATAGGAGATACTTCTGTTCTAAATGTCCTTACTGGGTATTTTTTCATTGATTTTTCTCTTTGCATTTTATTGTCAAGCTTAGAACGTGAATGCAGAATATTGTCAAGGAAGTGAATTCTGTTGTAGGCATTAAGAACTCAATCCAGAGACATTCAAGTAATTCAACACATGTGTTGGATCTCCTGACTTTTATTCCCCTTGGAACTGTAGCCCTTTATACTATGTGGCCAGCCATCTCTGAAACTTGGGAGCTTTAGAAAACTTTTTATAACTGTGTAGGTCTGATGTTCAAATTAACATTAGGAATTTCTGCACACTTACTGAATTATGACCTTTTTGATACTGATCGAAAATGTAAAACGGTACCTGAACATGTTAGGTGTTAAAGTACAAGGCATCATACGTGTTGTGATAATTATTTCACATTAAAACCCTGAACTTTGGGGGTGAGGGGAAGCACAAATTCATTGCACCTTTTCAGTTACCAGATCACTATTTTGATCAATGAGCTTTTTTTTAAAGGACTTGATAGTTTATCTAAAAGGAAGTGGTGCTCTCTTTCATTTGCAGATTAAATTTGTGTTTTGTTTCTTAGTGCCTTTGCTACTTTAGAAGAGGAGGCTTGTACAGAACTTGTTCCTTACCTTGCATATATACTTGATACTCTGGTCTTCGCGTTTAGTAAATACCAGCATAAGAATCTGCTCATTCTTTACGATGCCATAGGAACTTTAGCAGATTCTGTAGGCCATCATCTAAACAAACCAGTAAGTATTGTTATATTTTCATTTTAGATAAAGCTGAAGAATTTTATTCACTTCTCCATTAGACCTCTGTTCTAGAGGTTATTCCCTTCTGTGTATTACATATGGGCAAATTTCAACATAGCTTGTTGTCTAACCCCAAGTAATTTACCCCATCATCCTTGAAAACTCTCAATCAAGCTTTCTCTATTCTGAATTTTGCTTGTTTTGTGTTCGTCTGTTATGAAATATTATGAAATCCATGATGCAGTCTACATTATTGAAATGCTACACTACAGTAGCTCAAGAATAAGGTATAGCTGTTTTTCCCAAGTTCTCAAAACTTCACTTACATTATCTGTTATTACAGTTGTTATCCAATAAGGTAGGTCCATATTGCCCCCTATTGTAGATGGGGGACTGAAGCTGAACAGGAAAACTAGTGGCATATGGCAAATCGCTAAGTTCATAGCTGAGGTGAGTTTTGAAAGTTACGCTTCAAGCCCTACTATATTACACTAGTTTTCTGTGGATTTACACATATGGTCCAGAATCTAAACAACTGTGAAACTAGCTACGTCGCCCAAGAGTTATTTTTAAACTCTTCTTTTGTAGATCATTTCCTCTGATTGGGCAAGTTGGTTTTGAAACACACCCACACTCTTCCATGCCGTGTGGCAAAATGCTGTTGAAACTGGAGGTAGTTTCAAACACAACTTTGAGGAAAGTTAAGAAACTGATATAGCATTTGAAACTGTTCAAAAAACAAATCTCATGAGACCTAGTGCAAGTCCATTGTTGGGGAACTCCTTGCATCCTGGTAATACACAAGTTGATTATTTGAACAGTGGGCTCCTCTGTTTTTTCGAAGTCTCACAGAAGAAACTGGCAATACGAAGTTGATCATGCAGTTATGTACGACAGTTTGCACAAAAATATGGATGGGGAAGTGCATATAAACGCACATTCAATTGAACGTAATGCAGACTGGGTAGATGGCATCCACTGATTTATGCCTGTGATTCTTCATCCTGATCCAGCCTGCTTCTGCTCACAGATCTCTTCATTTGGATCAGGGCAGGTGGATTTATGGAATTAGCATTGGGCTTGACTTTTGTTCAAGCCATCAACAACAAGGGGTGGAAATTGCAGTGTTTCCTTTTCCTTTTTTAAAAGATTGCTTTCTTTTGTTGATAAACTGCTGAAGGTAGCAAGAGATGCCTAATTAAGTTTAGCTTACTCATTCACATTTCATTAAATATGTATATCCTGCTTTTCTTCTGACAGCAGAGCAAAGCAGCTGACAATAAGTACAAAGCATTCAGTGCGAAACATCAAATTACAATCAATACAGACACAATATATAGCCAAACAATAAATAAAGTAGCCTTCCCAGTTAAGAAATGGCTCAGGGAGCCATGGAAATAGAGAGAGCTCTGGTTTAGGCTTTTTGCCCTTATTCATCCATTTCAAGGAAGTTCTTACTACGGTAGATTCCCGCCCCAGCAGCTTTGCACACTTCATGCAGCACGGCAGAGGATGAGATTAATGTTCTTCCCCATCAGGTACACTTCATCAGACAGGCCAATTGGTGTGTGGGGAAGGTTTTAATTAACCACCACCTGACAAGGATCAGGCCTGCTCATCTGACATTCCTTAAAGGATTGCGGATGATGATTTGCAAGCTCTGTTTTGACTAGAGCAAAACATACTGGATACTGTTGTTTTACACTATTGTTTTTATATTTTTGATGGTTTTAAATTTTGCTTGCTTTTTTAATGTTCACTGTTTTTAACTTTTGTAAACTGCCCAGAGAGCTTCAGCTATGGGGTGGTATATAAAATGAATAAATAAATGAATAGAGCAAAGCTTCAGAATCTGACTTTCTAGTCATCGTTCCCTCAATCTTTGAGTGAGGTAAAATGAACTAATGCCACTGGTAAGATAAATTTTGGGGGGTCAAATTAAAGCACAATGTTGATAAAATGGAAAATAAAAAGGTGTCCAGTCTTTGCAACAGAAACAATGACAGTGTATAGAATTTACTATAATTTCGTAATTACATACCTTTCCTTTGTTGTCTATAGGAATATATTCAGATGCTTATGCCTCCACTAATCCAGAAATGGAACATGTTGAAGGATGAAGATAAAGATCTTTTCCCTTTATTAGAGGTATGTAGTACTGTGTACTAATGTTGTTATAGTCGTCCTTGATATATACACTGCCTTATAAGCTGGCAGCCACCCAATGAGGGAAGGTTTTACTGGGCGACTTCTGATCGCAGTTCTACACCTATATATCTGGGAGTGAATTGATTAGGTTTTATTTTGGAGTAAGCATAGCTTGGACTGGGCTGTAAAAACCACTGAGGTTGGTGGTTGACTGGTCCCCCGTCCCCCCCGCGTTGTGCATGTTGAAACTCCATGCTCTGGTCATGTTAGCACAGTGTTGTGAATCTTTTTGAATTGACAATACATGTACTACTTTTGTACTTCAAAAGTTAGTCTTTTTAAGAGAGAAGAAAATGTGCTCATTGGCAAGGTATATGTTGCACTCCAAAGCCCATACTCTCTAGTGTTTGTTCTGTATTTCAGTGCCTATCTTCGGTTGCCACTGCCTTGCAATCTGGCTTCCTTCCATACTGTGAACCAGTGTACCAGCGCTGTGTGAACCTGGTACAGAAGACTCTTGCACAAGCCATGGTATTTTTCTGTTGCTAGTCTTTAGAGAATGAAGAAATTCAATTTCAATGAAATTAGTGCTTGTTTTCTAGAGATGTATAACATCCTTTGAGCAACCCTGTTGGTGTAAAAAATGTAAATAAGTAGCAAAAAAGGTGTATTGTATGTTGCATACTTAAGCCTTTTAAGCATTGCTCAACTGTGTTGTTATTATTTTTTAAATTACAGTTGCACAATGCTCAACCAGACCAGTATGAAGCTCCAGATAAAGACTTTATGATTGTGGCTCTTGATTTACTTAGTGGTTTAGCTGAAGGACTTGGAGGCAATATTGAACAGCTAGTGGCTCGGAGCAATATCCTGACACTAATGTACCAATGCATGCAGGTGAGATATACATTCCCCCTTCTCCCCCCACCCCCCACCCCAAATAGAATATTAAAATAGGAAAACTTACTTCTATCTTTCTCTTCTAGGATAAAATGCCTGAGGTACGGCAGAGTTCTTTTGCCTTGCTAGGTGATCTGACGAAGGCATGTTTTCAACATGTGAAGCCTTGCATTGGTACGTGTTTCTCAGAAAACTCCTGTTTTCGATGGGAGGCAAATGACGAGGCTTGCTAAGTAATCCACAAAGCTTTTATTAAGCAACAAACAATTCTTCTACCTGAAGTGAGCCTAATCTCTTGGAAACTTCCCTCTAGGCAAAACTATGCAAACTAAGCAAGACAATTGTCCGCTCAAGAAGGAATAGGAAGCCCCTTCCCAAACGCCCGTAACTTCAGAGAGCCTGGTGCAGAGGCAGGTTCTCGGGCAATCTTAGTCGGATCGACCTTCTCATGCCTTCCTTCTGCTCTGTGCGTTTTAGCTTCCAGCAGACCCTAGCATCAGCTAGCTTGTTGGGACGCTCTCCCCCCGGAAGAAAGCTCACTTCCCACTGTGTAGAATTTGGCTTTGAGGAGATAAGCTCTGGAGAGGGCTGACTCCCAGCTGGGGCATCGCCCATAAGAGCTTCCTCCCCCACTGGTAAAGGCTGGCTGATGTCTGGCACCGCCTCCTCTATTTCTGAATCGGATTCTGATTGATTACCTGAAACACGTTCTCCCAAAACAGGGGCAGTAAGGTTAGACATGATAGTACATTACTTAATGTTGCAAATCCTTACTATATGTGGACAAATACTGCAGTGTTGTACTTTGAGATTTGAGTTTCAAATAATTGTGTTTGGCAAATGGGTAGTGTCTAGGAGGGTGATATTCCTATGCCTGAGGTGATATTCCTTTTCCTATGCGTAAAGTCAGATTTTGAGAGTTTCTTTCCCAGTTTGGTGTGAAGAGACATTCAGCAATTGGCTAAGTCTTCCCACCACCCAGGAAAGAGGGATCATGCAATCAAGATAATTTCCTTAGTACCAGTGATCTCAGGCTCCTCCCCACTGCCCCCATTTCTGTCCCTTGGCTAAGCTTGAGAGGGAGAGATCACTGTGGAACTCAGCCCGAGAAGTGTGATAGGTTAAAGCAGAAATAAACAGAAACCCTGATCCTTAAAATGATGACAGAACTGGTGTCATTATTGATGATCAGAGAGCCCTAGATTCTGCGAAGAGTCAGAGGTGTGATTTGGGTGCTTCCATCACACCAAACCGGAAGGAACCTTCATAGTAAGTGGCCAATGTTCCTTTTCATGTGAGACAGCATCCAGCAATGGGATGTGTACCGGCTAATTTGACTCATTGGGTGGGAAGTGCCTTGGCTTTGTCTTAGGAAGAGGAAAGGACCTGTTAGAGCATCCTTCTTCTAAATGCTGGTTCTGTCAAGTCTATTTTCTAGTGCCTGGCAAATCTGTTCAGCTTGGACTATCTATAAATTTGACAAAGGTTGTTTGCTGGAAAATGCTGCTGAGGTGGTTGGGTAGAATGTGCAGTGAGATGTGCAGCACCATGTACATTGATGGTGCTATATAAATAAATAAATAAATAATAATAATAATAATAATAATAATAATAATAATAATGTGATGGCTTTGGAACTTGTAGGCCTTGGAGGTGCATGTTTTGAGTCAGCTGGTGAGGATGAGGCATTTGTTTGCCTCACATACACACATCTCTTTCGTAGAAAGCAGCATGATTCTGTGCAATACTTACCTTATGGATCTTTGAACCCTCTCTTCTCAATCCTTAGACATTTAAAAACGTACAGTTATAGCCACATCCATTTCAAATCAGTAACTTGCCCCCTCCTCCCGTTTGCAATGAAGCTGAATTTTACTATAATAGAAACATAGGAAGCTGCCCTATACCAAGTCAGACCATTGGTCAATCTAGCATCAGCATCAACTCATTAGGGTTTCAGACAGGTGGCTCTCAAGCCCTACGGAGATGCCAGGAGGTTGAACTTGGGACTTCTGTATGCAAAACATCTGCTCTACTATATATTAGGCTCATCCAAGAAGTACTTATGTCTATGATGGGCTCGAGGATAAAATAGCCATTGTGTACAGGCGGGTTTTTCATTAAAATTATGTTGTACTGAAGATTTGTATCTAGCATTGGGAAAATTTTAACGGTATGGCTTCTTTGTGTTCTTTTCAGCTGATTTCATGCCAATTTTGGGAACCAACCTAAACCCAGAGTTCATTTCTGTATGTAACAATGCCACGTGGGCAATTGGAGAAATTTCTATTCAGATGGGTAAGGTTTGCTTGTTTGGTGCTAGTTTGGGTTTTGCATTGTGTAGATAGGCTTTTGGTCTTGTTATCAGTTGTAAATTCTGGTCTTCAATTGTGCTGATGTGTCCAATATGAAAGCAAATATTCTATTTTTTTAATGGATTCTTTATATGTTGTCTTTTTCTAGGTATAGAGATGCAGCCTTATATTCCTATGGTCTTGCACCAGCTTGTAGAAATCATTAACAGACCCAACACACCAAAGACTTTGTTAGAAAACACAGGTACCCTACAACTGAACTGTTTGCAGTGAATGACGCTTTGTACATGTCTGTTTTTAAACCAGATTATACAGAGTGTTGTATAGGGAAACTGCCGCAGTGTTAAAGGGAAAGCGACTTTGGATGTTTTTACATGACTCTGTTTTGCACTTGATAGTTTGATAAATAGATTCTGATTTTTTCAATTAAAAGTGCTTAAGAACTGGAAGCTCTTAACTTAATTACTAAAAAACAGTTAAACACGTATTTTAAAATAACATAGAATTTGATGTCCTTTTAGGTGCAGACAAATGATGTCTGTAAGGGTTCTGCACATAGCTAATATTCAAATTCATAACCCTATAGCAGCAGGATGAAAGTAAACTGATTTTTTAATTAAAATAATATATATTATTTTAATTAAATAATTTAAGTATATCGTTCTCTTAGAAAGAAGCCTGTTAATAATTGCATATTGCTTGCAGGTTGAGGGCACCTTTTAAAATGGAGTTTGTAGAAAGCATGTCCTGTTGTTTTTTTAAATCTTAAGTTTTCTGGAAAATGCCAGCTGTTCTCTAACTATCTGTGTCTGCACTGGAATGTGATACCAGTGATATCAAGCCCATGCACTCTTATAGTCAAAATCTTCACTGAAAATGAGTGTTACCAGAATTGCAGTCTAGACATTGATAGTTTTTCCCATTGAACTTAAGGATGTGAATGTCAAGATCATGTTCTATGCATATTTGTTAAAATATCTAGCAAAAATACAAGGACAGTAGCAATACATTTTTCTTCTATATGGAAAGTGAACTGTGAGATATACTATGTTGTGATTTGGCTAATTATTAGTATTGCACTATTCACAATGGGCCTGTTCAGACAACATGCTAAGCTGTGGTTAGACTGCTTTGCCTTTTGCAGCAAATGGTTAGTGAGCATGTTTAAACTGTGGTTAAGTAGCTACCATGGTTAGGAATGGTTCACATGACACTCTAAGCCATAATGGTTAGCTCAAAATGCTCAACCACCGTGGCTTAGCTTGTCGTCTGAACAGAGTCAGTGAGTTGGCAAATACTTTTGTCTTGAGGAACAATTCTTTTAAATTTAAGAAATCTAAACAATAACAGGGAGCGAAACTTATACCTTTTTTTAGCCATAATGGGTGCATTGCCTGTAGTGCTTGCTTTTTATACAATGCAGATGTTAAGAGGCATCAGATCCCTCACTATTACTTTTAAATATTGTAAATAAACATCCGAAAAGTTGATAATACAAATAAATGTTGAATGTGTTGTACTTTAGGTTTGTTGTGGGATATTCTGCTACATACTGTAGGACATTATAATATTTGAAATCTCATTACAGGATGCATAGATCTAGCAATCATAGCACATTATGGTGCCTTTCCTGTGTATTCTGTAAGAATACCTGCCAAAAATAGATTGTGTGGTCAAAAGTCCATTCTCAACCAATACATATTTTTTCATTTCTTTATTGTAATAATTGCAGTGGAGTTTACCAAATCTGGCTTTTGCGTAAAAAGAAAAGCAAGTTGTAGGCTGGTATCAACGCTCAATTCATATATAGCACAAGTACATAGAAATTAAAGCTGAATATTTTATCTTAGCCATTTAATTTGTAGTGAAAAACAAAACATGTTTTAGTGTTGGTATATCCTACACCAAATCTCATAGTGAAAAGAGCATCATCTGCTTTATTGCATGTGTTCATGAGATTGTTCACAAATGCCTGTTTTGGAGTGTTGCATAATACCTTTTAAGCATAGGCTTCTCTGCTTCATATGAATCTGCTGGATTTTAGTATTCATGTAGTTTGCTTCAAATAATCCTTAAACATTCCCTCACTCTCCCTTTTCTGAAGAATTACTCTGTGAGTTGAGAGAACACCATTAAAGTGCACACATGGCTACTGTCCAAGCAGCTTCTTCACATGAATGACATGTGCCTGTTAAGACAGTTTTATGGTCAAATGGAGCAGAACACCTTTGTATCTATATCAGGTCTTTGACTTCTGAAAAATATATTAATGTATTGTTAGCTAATAACGTACAAAGCTGTCTATTATTAGGATAAGCTATATCAATATAGTCCACTCTCCTGCTGAATTTAGCTTTAAATAGTTAAAAGAAATTCCTGTAAGCACTCTGAAATATGACTTTACTCTTCTCTTTTTTTTTTCTTTTTTTTTTTTGCCTGAAGTCGTGTCCGGTATCAATTTTTAAGTTTGTGGTATTTGAATTCTAAAATTTCCCATTTAAACTTAATTATAGTTACTATAAAACAAAGAGGCTTAATTTCTAGTTACAAAAGATGTCTGAAAGGCCATTGAATAGTTTTCTCATAGATTGAACAGTGGTGAAATACTGAGTTGACGTAACTTCTAGATTTCAATCATTATTTTGGTGTTCTCTCATGGTGTTCTCTCATTCACTTAATTCCTTTTTTCCTTTATCCCCCTTCCCTCCTTCGAGTAGTATGCCACATGTTGCTGCCCCTTATTTTAGGGGTGGTAATGAACAGCACTGGTGAAATCTTATGTTTATTATCATACACAGGTTCTGTTGGTTTCTGTTTCTGAGTTATTTGTTGTTTTTTCTTTATTTTTCTCCTTCCCCCCTCATTTGCTCATGTCTTGGTTGGCGTTTGGTGGTGTATAACCGTGATTGCGTTACCTTAGCAATAACAATTGGTCGTCTTGGTTACGTTTGTCCTCAAGAGGTGGCCCCCATGCTACAGCAGTTTATAAGACCCTGGTGTGTATTATTCAATCTTTTTTTTATTCATTTTTCTTCACTTTCTTCTTTCTTCCTTCCTTCCTTTCTTTCCTCTCTCTATCTCACTTCTAGATATACTTTTCAGTTGGTTACAAAAATCACTATTCTTAATCATTGCCAACCATGTGACTAATCTTGTCCTATCAGGTTTGTGAGGTTTTTTTAGCAGTACTGTCATGTATATATTTTATGTTGTGGCTAACAACTAATTGATGCATGGGATAAGATTGTCACATGCTTGATGTGTTAAAGCTTGATAATTAAAACATTTTAAAAATCCACCCAGAATGATGAGATGCATGCAAATAGTGTAAAATGTTAAATACTGCATTACATTACTTCAAACTCATTTGCGATTTGACTTGCTGTCTGAAATATATGTTTATAGATTTGTATCAAATAGCTTGCTTGCTGCTGTAACAAGTGAGAGATGTTTTGTTATTGGTATTTGATATACTTTATACAGTGGCAGTATATACTGCTTTTAGTAATGGAATCTTCTCTCTCTTTCTATATTTATATATGATATTTATAGATGTATTTAATGGAATACAGGTCACCCTCAATATTGATTGTTTAGTAAGAGGAAACAATTTGAAATTAGTTCTGATACATACATCTACAAAATGTATGGGTTTCAAAAGGTGGTGGCAGAGAGTATACAATGAATATAAAAAATATGAAGCATTTGTTGCATAGTCCTTAGCTTTCCTTTTACTGTGACACTTATTCCATCAAATACTGTAACAATTTAAATTAGAAGTAGGGAAGACTTTAACATGTGGTTCTTTGTTTCATTAGGTGCACCTCTCTCCGAAATATAAGGGACAATGAAGAAAAAGATTCAGCATTCCGTGGAATTTGTACCATGATTACTGTCAATCCTAGTGGAGTAGTCCAAGTAAGTCTCACATTGGTCTTGTTAAGCTTAGCTTAAATAAACAAAACTGAAAATAAGCATGTCTCTTCTGCAATTCTGTATGTTACCTGGGTGGGTGGTGGGTGGGGTGTTGTTGTAAAAAAATAAAAAATGGCCCTATTCTAGTAAAAATGCTATGGGGACAGAATCCTGTTAAGTTAGAAAAGATTTGTAAGGTCTATAAGCCAGGACTTCGGTAGAGATTTAAAGCAGGAGTAGGTAACTTCCAAGGGTCTGGGGGCAAATCCCACTCCCCAGAACCCGCAGAACGCTGCGCAGCAGAATTTCCTGCCAAATTCAAAGGGTCAGGGAGGAAGCTGATTTCCCTTTAAAACAAGATGCATGGGGAATGCATACATTGTTTTAAAGCAAAATCACAGTCCCTGGATGCACAATTTCCAGGAGCACAATTTTGCTTTAAAAAATTCCCCATGTGCCTTGTTTTAAAAGGTAATTGGTTTCAACATATATCTAGAGTATTGTTTTAAAGCAATGTGGTGGAATAGGCTCAAATGGGTTTATCCCAAAATTCAAAGATACTGAACTCCTATAAGGAATGGTATTAAAAAAATATTGGGATATCAAATACTTTGAAACTAACAACTATTCTATTGAACTGACTTAAACGGGAATATATCCCTTCCATGTCTGTTACTAATAGCAGCCAAGTTCCAAGTTGCTCTATTTTGAAAAAATAAGAGACCTCTCTCAATATGTGAATAGTACACAAACATTTGTGCCATTATAACAATGGATCTCCATTCAATTGAAGATTTCAAATCCTAGACAAGCTTACAGTTTTCTAGAAAAATGGTACCCATTCTTGACTCCATAAAAACGTTCTGTAAATGATCACAACAATTCTGTTCTGTTCTAAAAAAGTAAAGTATTGTATCTTAATGTTTGACCTACTAGTATCTAACTCCCTTTCTGTATAACAGCACTGATATACTTTTCAGTATCTAGTTTTTACTTGCAGGTACCGTAAAATGTAATTGACCCCACCTTTATTTCTATAATGTTGCATTTGAAAAAAATGAAAACTTAAATATATATGTTTGGTCTGGTTGGCTTCAAAAATTAACATCAGATGGTCTATCTCACTATTGTTTGGGCATTACAGAATATATTGTTCATCTCTTGACTTGGTCTGAGTATATGCTATTTCAATTACATGATAGGACTGTAAGTTGACACACTACAGAGTTAGTGTGAGAAAATGTAGTGATATCATGAAGTGCAACTCTATTCTTAGAATGATGAATAAATAACTCATGGCTAGGATTGTAGTTCTAAAATCTTAAGTTTTAGAAGTTTCAACAAAACTAAATTTATTTGGGATTGGAGTTTAGACAGTGAGGGTCAAATTGCATGTCATGTGGTAGTTTGATAATTGGAATTCCCCACTCTTTTCTTTCATTAAAAGGAGCTGCAGAAGAGATGAAGAATATTGTTTGGGGCTACTGGGGGGAGGGGAAAGACAGGTATTTAACTCTGCCATTCCACCAGTTCCCTGACTTAAATTCTCCCCACTGCAGCTGCTATTAGTTGCAGAGGGGAAACTTAGGATCACAGTGTTTTGCCTGAAAGTCTTTTCTCTCTCTCTCTGGCTACTAGCACATTTTTTTCAGGAGGGGGTTGTTAATAAGTTGTATGGGGATTGTTGAAAAGTTGGCTCTTCCCCTGTGCCAGGACCTGATCCAAATTCCATCTCCACCGCCACCCCCAATCCTCCATAATACACAAGCTTCTTTTTAAAGAAAGGCAGGGGATTATTGGGAGTTCCAATCCATGGACATCTTGCTTGATGTTATTGTTATTATTATTATTATTATTATTATTATTATTTATTTATTTATATAGCACCATCAATGTACATGGTGCTGTACAGAGTAAAACAGTAAATAGCAAGACCCTGCCGCATAGGCTTACAATCTAATAAAATCATAGTAAAACAATAAGGAGGGGAAGAGAATGCAAACAGGTACAGGGTAGGGTAAGCAGGCACAGGGTAGGGAAAAGCTAACAGTAGAAAGTAACAGTAGAAGTCTGCACAACATCAAGTTTTAAAAGCTTTAGGAAAAAGATGTCTAGTTTGCCTCTCAACTAGGCCTCAAGGGAAAATAAATTTGGTCCTAAATATGTTTATTTTATTTCCAGATGAAGTGTGGCAAAGAGTAACAATGCACACTTCTCATTACTATCTAAACTAACATAATCACCATCCTGACACAGAAGTCTGTGAGAGTTCCAGCATGCAGTCTCTTGTGTACAGAGGCTGCCCATTCATTTGAATAAGGATATAAGATTGTTTATGAAAAGGCATATGAACATAAATGTCCTGCCTCCATTGAACTGAATGAACCAGGCCTTGTTGCACGAAGAAAATCTTTTGTTCACATCTCTAGGAAATTCCTTAATTGTTGAAGCAGAAGAATAAGAGTTCCACAAACTGAGACATTAATTAAAAGTGGAGTATAGTCCAATCTGGGCAGGTTATCACAAGGTTTGAGGAGTGATAGTTTAACTACATATTATTACTTAAACACTTTAAAATGTTTAGTAAATGTGACCTGACTTGAGTTTTAAAAAGGGAAAGCACATAAGATTTAATTCTAAAGGAGTGCTGAGTTCTATCTTGAGATGTGTTCCTTGATGAGTAACTGCAGGTGATGCCGCCTATTTCTGATCCTTGGAAGGGTGGGGCAGAAGAGTAGAGAGTGTTTTTTAAATAAATAAAGTATTAATGACTATGTCTGTTCATTTATAAATAGCCATTTCTAATCTGCAAATTTTGTAAATAATTACAGGACTTTATATTTTTTTGTGATGCTGTTGCATCATGGATTAGCCCAAAAGATGACCTCCGGGACATGTTCTGTAAGGTAACAACTTTCTTAAGGGACTATATTATAGGAATATGTGAGGTAAGAGTGTTTTTAAAGAGATGCAAAAATAATGTAGTGTATTCTGGTAGTTGTGGTGAATCCACTATGATTTCTACCACTAGAAGAGGTGCTTGCTCTATAAATTAAGAATTATTAATACCCACAAATTATTTGAATACTAGCCCTCTCTTCCTACTTGAAACAGCTGGAGGATGGTATGTGGGTACCAAGAGAGACAAATATCCAAGCTGAGAGGAAGGGTTTCCTCTCCTGTGTTCCTTTTTTCTGGGAATCTATGGCTTCATCTTTTTGCTAAAAGGGGGATAGCAAGTCACAGATTAGCTGTTTAAACTTGCTTTTAAAAACTAGTTTCATCTGAGCAACAAATTCTGACTCCAGCATATGACTGTTTCACGTGAATAATAGCTAGCTTAGAATAAAACACTTAACTTTCTGCTCACTTTCAGATCCTTCATGGATTTAAAAATCAAGTTGGAGATGAAAATTGGAGGCGTTTCTCTGACCAGTTTCCTGTTCCCTTAAAAGAGCGCCTTGCAGCTTACTATGGAGTTTAATCTCATGTATTTAAGCTGCAGTACCATAATTAGAGGTAAGTAATTTTAACTGTTGCCCTCTACTGCCATGTAATAGCATGTAAGAGAAACACCTTGATTTTTCCAGGTCACTTGCAGTGCATCTGTTGAAAGATATAGTCTGGGGCCTGAGAGAGCTGAAATGCAGGTGGTTCTGCTCCATCCAGTTGTGTGGAGGACAGAAAAGGTCTCATGCTCTGTGGTGGGGTCATCTGCCTGTTGCTAGTTCCAAGTAGCAGCCCTCATTCCTGTGTTGTGTTGGAACACCCCTTTCCCCATTGCCACTGCCTTTTCCTGTGAGATCACCGGTGCTCCAACTCCCTGAACTCGTTTTAGCCTGGGGAGAGCGGAGGTTTGGCACAGACAGGTCTCACATGTTTGGAAGTTTTTTTAGAAGGATGAAACTTCAAAGGTAAAGGCAAGGGAAATAGGTTAACAGGAGAAATTAAGAGAAAGTAAAAGGAAATGCCTAGTATAAATTCATGTCATTTCTTTGGAGAGAGGGAAACACATGAATGAGGCAGGAAAAAAACTTTGGAGGAGCTTCCGCTAGCAAAAATTCAATCATGTGAATTCAGATATGTGGCTTTGTATGTTGGTCTGCTAGTTGAAGTGTATATTAGAGTGTTTTTTTCAAGCAGTAAAATAGTTGTGGTGATCCCTACCTTTTGAGCTCAACTGGAGGAGTTAAATCCTGGATAGCCTCCCATTCCAGAGAACCCTAGCAACTTTACCAATGGAGTTCCCCACCCCAGTTTTTATCATTACATATGCTACATTTAGGGATGTGTGGAACTCTTGCATTGGTACGTAGTTCAGGGAATATGATGAATTCAGGAGTTCAAACACAGAATCAGCTGACTGGAATTCCATGAGATCTAGCTAGCCCTGATGTGTATGCCAAACGAAGCCCATGTTTTTAATAGAATGGACAATACCACTGCAAAGGCACATTTCAACAGGAAGCGGGAACCAGGTCACACTCCCTGTATCTAGAAATAGCTACACAAGCCTAAGTCATTTCATATGTGCTATCAAAACCAATTGGCCTTCACCATCACCTTTGGGATTCCTTGATGGACCTTCCCTAATCAGTTCTCCAACAGTCCACAAATTCCCCTGGAACGTCCACATTCTACTGCAAATACATCCCAAATCTCCATGTGAATCATTAAAATGAGTGGCGTTCGGACTACTCTAATTCAAAATAGCCTTCATATTTGCGATAACATCTGTGGATGATATCCAGGATCCACCCTTTCTTGCATTCAGTGGCTGTTTTTACTCTTAAGCTTTTTTCATGGATTTCACACAACTATATTCCACCACAGACTATAGATAAAAACACTCCCAAATGAGTCTCCCCCTCTCTGTTATTCCTTCACCTTCCAAATAGTCACCCACCCCCACACACACTTTCAGCTTGGCCGTGGCACAGAACTGACGAGTTTTCTCTGGAAAGCAAAATAGTAAACATTTGTTCACTGGGGAACAAGACTTTTGCTGGAAGTGCAAGAACACTTGCCTTCTGGGAAAAGGTTGCTTGTCACAAGCTGGCAAATGAACGTACAGATTCCTGCACATATATCAGTCAATTACTGGAGGGAAGAGTTCAGTCGCTAGGAAAAATGGCAGAAAGGACAGTATGGAAGTGTTAATACTAATCCTATGAAGTCAGTTCTGTTCTCAGTTTGCAGGGGCTGAGATAGATACCTAAAAGATACCTGGATTGCTTTTAATTTTTCTTGGAAGCACATACTGGGAAACAGCACTATCACTTTGCCTTTTTGATTGTATTCAGATCTTTGGGGGGTGTTTTGTAGTAATAATGCTACTAAATAACTTGATTTCTGAAAACTAAATCTGTAAATTTTTTGCTTCTTACAGGTCCTTCAGTCTGGAAGACTGGGAGGGAGCCTCTGCACCCAGGGAAAAAAATGTTACCCTTTACTGGGGGGAAGGGTAAACCAGTAGGGAATACAGTACAATCCCAAGCCTACTGGGAGGGGCGGGAGGGAGGTGTTGCCGTCACTGTATTAAGCCGATGTTGGGAAATGTTTTAACATCTGGAGCTTTTGTGGGTGGAAATCTGTCTCCTGTTACAACTCTGCACTGGATGTGAAGAAGCGCAAAAAAAAAAAAAAAGTCTATTCACAACAGCACATTCTGCAATATTATGGGGAACTGTACCAAAATGAAAAATATAAAATTGAACCATAGGGGATATGTAAACAGGAAATATATTGTGTTCATGTGATAAAGGAAACCGAAGAATGGGTATTACAGACATTAAAGGGTGTCGTAACAAGGGGTTTCTGCATTGTTTCATCTTGATGGGATTCCTAGGTATTGCATGTTAATGAAGAACTAAACAAATGAAGTTAGTACAGTTAAAATGAAGCTTGCTACCTGTATTAGGAGCAAGCACTTGCAGTTTACAAATTTAAATAACCCCATAATAAAGTAATAAAGGTTAATGTGAACAAAATGAAGCAACCTGCAGGATACCAAATGAGTCACTCCTTTTCATTTTTTGGGGGGTGGGGGGAGGGGCATTTCAGAAGAAAGGTGAATCTTTTTAATTTTACCTTGAAACTTAAAAGGTAGTGGATATGATTTGATGGTTGTACTTCATTAGATTTAATTTCTAGAGTAAGGCATAATTCTTAACGTGCAGTTTAAGGTTCAGGCATGCATTTCGAATCATAGTGATCGAGCGTATTTTTAGTGGGAAAGTAGCATGCTTGCATCAAAGAGTGAGAGTGTGGTATACAATTACTTATGTTGCGCCAGTTTTGTGTTGCAGTTTACCAATTCAGTATAGCCCTGCGTTAAAAAATTCCTTTTAAGATTCTGTGGATTTTATTTTTTATTAAGAATATAAGTATAAAATACTGTAGTTACAATTAGGCCTCAAAATATCTTTTTAGGAACTCTTAGGAATAAGATTGATATTGTATTGTGTAACCTGCACAATGTGGAAAGCTGATATAGCTGTGCAAAGTATTGCCTCTGTGCTGTCAGTGTGATGTGCTTTCTGCATGGTTATACTACTAGTGATTTTTATCAAATCTTCTAAAAATGAGTTACATGGTAAGACCTGTTAAAGGCTACATAAATGTTAGTCGGCGCGTAAAGACAATTGTAGAAAATTGATGACATGATTGCTACATTTCAGTGTTTATTCCCAAACAACATATTCTTTATTTTTTTGTCCCACATCCCCCACGCAAAGCATGATCTTAAGAGATGCATAAGTTAGTAGATGTAAAGCAGGGTATCTACACTGTATCGGCGCATGTTGGTGGCCCTTTGTGTCCTAGAGAAAGCACACAAGGGTGCAAGTTAAAAGCGACAGAGTGAAAGTTGATTTGAATCCTCTTCATTTCATTTGTTTAGCTTTTCTGTTTCCACCCCCTACTCACTTGTATTCCTGTGAATAAATCCTTGTTAAGTTAACCCTTTACTTTTCTTTCCATGTGTATTTTCTTATGTACTGTGAATGTGAAAACTTAACTGGTACACTTGATCTTGTGTTACTATAAAAGTGGAAGTTGTGATTAATTTAGATTGCATAAAGAGTATCCCATGATGATAAAGGAAAATGGAGAGAAAATAACTCTGCTGGTCAGAGATGAAGCCACACTTTTCCATTTTCCCTTAAGTGCTGCAAAATTAATCTGTGCAAAAAAGAAAAGAAAAAAAAAGCCATAACAGCCGCCTTACATTTTAGCTTCTCATCTTTGCATTGCAAAAAACCAATACTGGATAACCATTTTTAGGGACTGACTTTGCATGTTTTGGCTCTTTTAAGGTTGTATGATTTAGCCATTGCACTGAAGTTCAATCTTGTGTGAGTGTAAATTTATGAAATCTGACTTAAAGTTTTTGTTTAATGCATGGGAGCATGCACAAGTCTTATACATTCCTTTTTTTCGCTTTGCAAATTTGAGTGGGTTAAACGTGCTTGAAAATGACCTTTTTAATACATGTCTGGTATAAAAGCCTATAAAGAATGAAATTGATGCTACTACGCCATGAAATCCCCTGGAACAAAAATGCATGTGGTGGGTGATCTACTTTCAAATTGACTTGTGTCAGAAGCCACACTTCTTTTTCTGCTGAAAACATATAGCTTTTCCCATAAAATTGTCAAGAAAGTAAATCTTAAAATTTAGTGAGGGTGTAACTTGCCTTAGACAAGGGTTTACATTCAATTTTCTCTGTGGATAGTACCATTAGTCAAAACTTTCTATATGGAATTCTCTATAACGTGAACTTGAACTGTTAAGTTGCAGATAACATTACAAATTAGCACGCCATAGCCACTTACATTATATATATAATTTTATTACATGGGTTAATAAAGAGGGATGTGACTGTTTTACTGTGACTAAGCTGATCACACAGAAAAGTAACAAACAGGAAAGCAATATTGCAGTTAAAATGATAATTTTGGTTAATAAACTCATAAAGTGTAGTATACTTGCATAAGCCACTTGGGTTAGAATTTGAGTTAAGGAGCGCTCTGATACAACACTAACAGTTGTAAATCAAATATATTGCATCATGGGATATATAAAGCATCTTAATTCTTTATGTGTAGTCTTGACAATTTTTGAATGTTGACTGAATGTTGATACTGGTAGAATTGTGAGTTTGTCTTTGTTACATTCCAGTGTTCTCTGCCTCTTGGCATGCTACAAGCACGGCTTACTAAATCTGCTCCTTACACAGTGAATAAAGTGCTTAGTGTGCTAAACTACAGAAATAGCCGCTGCTAAGTGATGTAGATTTTCTACTTGAATATTTTTGTTGTAGGAACCTCAGGAGGTCAGTGTTTACTGTTTTTATATATGCCTTTGTTTTCATGTCTAAGGCCCCCTGCTTTTGAAGGATTCTAACAGTGAACAAAACTTCTGATCAACCTAAGTTGGTAACAGAAAGTGTATTTTAAAACATTTTAAATGCATCTCTTTTGCAGTTAAACTTGTCTTAATACAGTAGGGTTTTTTAGTACAGTTTGTGACTATTAAGGGGAAAAAAACTCCTTTAACATCTTCGTTTCATTTCTTTCGATCTAAGGAGAATGGATACATTTTGTAAGTTTTTTAGCGTGATTTATTTTCTAAATTGGTGCATAGACACCGTTATATAAAACCTAGATTCTAATGCTTTTCACCCTGATGCTTAAACGTGTTTACTTTGAAGTAAGTTTTATTGATTTTAGTGGGACTCACTTCTAAGTAAATATGCTTAGGTTTGCAGCTGTGGCTATTGCCATTTTGAGGGTGCAGTCATGGCAACATGCATAAAATATTGTGTTTTAAAATACATAGCCAATAGGATTTTTTTAAATCATAAAGTAATTTTAGTTTTGTAATAAACACTATTGATACACACTGTGATATTTCTGATTTTTTCTTTAGCACTGGCATGAATTGCTTAAGCTACATAAATACTGTGTAATTTAGATTTATACTACTTGTAAGAGGATTTCCAAAGCTGAAACTTCTGTTGCTATTTGGATAAGAAATATTCATACTAGTTTTATCTCAGGTAAATACTCTTGTACCCTTTTTGGTTAGATAGAGGCTTCTAATATGTCTTAAGTGTACCAGTTTGTCTTTCATATAGGAACTGCCTAATGTCTTAAACTCTCATATCTAAATTAAATTACTGTGGGACACCAACGACTTTGCTTCAATATAAGTCACCTATTTTATTCATATTGAATGTATTTAACAAAGATGTATAACATTCTTCTTAAGAGAAGAATGCATCTGTGCGGAATAGCACCTACAAATCACCATAAAGAGTGCTTTATATTGTGCAGTACAGAGTTTATGTTCCTGATTTTAAAAATAAATAAATCAATTTATGACTTGGCTTAAATACTTCTGATATATTTTCTGTATAGATGCCTAAACCTTTTTAGAGTAGTATGTGGAGTCTAAAGAATAACACTTAATGCAGTCCTAGGCAGTTAACTTTAATGGAGATCAGATTCTTTGCTGCTGTAAGCTACTGAATGCCAAGCAGTAATCTTTTAAGATAATGTTGCTGTTTGCATATGAATTTAATTACTATGTACTGTGTAAGCATTGGGCTGTCTGGAATACTTTAATCTTGAGATGAAAAGATAAATCAATCTTTACATTTTAATGCAGTTGTACTCAACATTGCACTCAAATTTCAGATACTATTCAGTTCAAAATGATGTCCATAGCCCAACTGTGCTTTTTGTACTTATTTGTCAGAGTAAATCAGTGTTAGGCTGTCCTGAATGAAACTTTAATAAGGGCATACATTGTGGCTTTTTGTCACTAAGAGTCTGAGCTAAAACAATGCAAGATACTTAGATTTGTTTGCGCATGACAGAGAAACTGTTAATGGTTATATTGAAGTAAACCTTCACTCTTGTTTTGCTGGACAGATGCACTTTTTAAACAAGACAGTTACATTGCAAATCAGTTTTGGTACTGATAGTATGGTATCTTTTTCGCTCCTACATGTTGGTTCATTAAAGAATGGTCTCTTGGGTGTGCAGCAAACTACAGATCCTTCGGATATTTTTGAGGGCACTCTTTCCAAACTAAAAACACTTTTTTCTGTGCCCTCTCCCCTGAAGATATAATCAGGCCTTCTCCCAATTAACTCTTTATGTGTCCTAAAATTAACTGTTAAGAGTTGGATGTACTAACAATAGTTAAAGTAGCAAAATGGCCAGATCTTTCTGCTGACAACTTAGGTTGTATAAGTTTTGCTTGAAAGCTTTAAATTGGATGTGTTTTCTGTGTATGTTAGAATATTCCCTTCAAACATATCCTTCAGCAACCCTCTCAAGGTGTATTAAGTTGATTTTTCTTGTCTGCCTCTGCTAACACAACTTCATTTTAAATAGAATATGGTTTTGATTTTTAATAAGCTGCTGAATTCTAAAGAGTTTTTTGGGGCCACCAAATATTTTGGATCATGCAGAGAATATATATTGTAATGTAGTAATTTTGTATTTACATTTGTATGATGTGACAATAGACGTGAATGTTAATCACTGCTTGACTATGTTAATAAAATTTGTTTAAATATAGATGCTGCACTTTGATTCTTAATAGAAAGAGGAGGACCGCTGAGGAATTACGCTTTGCTTTTAACTCAATTACACATTCGTATAGCTTTGAGTTCCTCTTGAAATTAGAAAGCTTTTGGGATTGAATTTAGCTATAAGGGGGACAAAGGGAGTAAATTGTATTAGTTACTGGATAATTGAATTCATGTTTATATTTCTCTTCATTGGATTTTTGTCTGTGTAGCAGCAAATAGATGAAATCATGCAGATTTGAAGATGTAGGCTACTATACACACTTTCATGCATCAAGCTACCAATTTCAGTCAGAACAGGAACATGTTTCAACAGTTGATTATAGGCTGATCCTTTAATCTTTATTAACATATTTTCAGTAGAGAGAGATTTTGCCATGACTTAGTATGTCAAATACCAAGAGAACTGTAGCTTACCTATAGAAGCCAAAAGCACTCGCACTGGTCCCATCCCATCTGGGATAGCATGAACTATCCTCATGTAATGGATTGTGGAGTTCGGTGTGCAAGGTATCATCTACACTTTTCTTTCTAAACAAAATCACGGGAGATAATACCCAGGATTGGAAATACTTGCAATTTGCTCAGTTTCTACTGCATGTTATTTTAAAAGGGTATAAAATTGGCATATCAGTTCTTGAATTATAGGGGAGGGCTGGAGGGCTTCTAATGAAATCCACAAGCAATCAACCCCCATTCTAGTCCATTCATGGTCCCCCTGGAACCTTCTAAAAATAGATTAGGAGGCCAACATAAAAGGTAAAGAGGCCAGGGCCCTGTGCAACCAATCTGTAATTCAGCCATTTGTGGTGAAAGACACTTAGAACAAGTGATGTCACAGGTATAATTCACTAGGTCCTTGTGACCCCTGAGCAATTGCTTTTGCTATGGCACATGTAAAAGATATTTTTTTAAAAATCCAAATTTAAAAACTGGAAACTGCAGGAGCAACTTAATAACTAGCAATTAAAAGCATGTGGGAATGAAAGTCAACCTGTTTGCACAAGGGAAGCTGCCAAATGTATACAGCCCATAGAAACATGTTCTACATTGTGGTAGCAATTGAGAAGGTCCTGCTTCTAGTGGAAGCCAACCTGGCTTTGAAATACAATGGAATCTAAAGCGTGATCTTTTTAGCTGATCAGAGATTGCAGGGAAGTTCATATGGGAGCTGACACGTATTAAGGTATCCAGGTTCCAGACCATTATACATCAAAGCTAGTACCTTGAATAGAGTCCAGAAATAGCCTGGTAATTAATCTTCTCACTTCAGCTTTTCATAAAAAAATGAACACACCCCGTAGTCCCACAATGCTTCGCTAAGTGGGTGTGATCATACTCCTCGCTTACCAGCTTACACACACCTTCCAGCTCCACAGCTTCTCACCTATGGCTATTGCGTCTGCTACTGCCTTTCTCAGGGGGATTCCTCTTCCCCAGATGTGCAGCACTGCAACACTGGCTCAACCTTCAGCCTTCATTAAGTACTACCGCTTGGACATCAATCCTGGTGTGACATCAGTGATCCACATGTGAGCCACAGAGGCCACGAAGAAGGACAGGTTGCTCACCTGTAACTGGTTCTTCAAGTGGTCATCTGTGAACTCATAGAAGCCACTCTCCTCCCCACGTTGATGCTTCACTCACAATTTATTCCTCTGCTGCAGTAGTCTCAGAACTGAGTGGCAGGAGGAACCATGCTGGACGTGTGCGCAGAGTTGGTGGGTGGGGCTCCTGCCTGAAACCTCTCAGCTCTGGAAAGTTCTGTATGTTTGTTCTGAGCAGCTGCATAGCCCCAATGTGTGAGTTCACAGATGACCCCTTGAAGAACCGGTTAAAGTTAAGCAACCTGTCCTTAGCAGCACTGCTGGGTGGAGGGCAGGGCACAGGCACAGCTACAGATAACAATATGCAGAGCTAGCAGGAGGGGAAAATCTGAGCCTCAGGGGACAAGACCACGCTTTTGACCCCATAATTTTCTGCTCCAAGAAGAGACTGTTTCAAAGAAAGGCAAAAAGGCAAGGAACATCCTAAGTGCAATGCAGAGTTGGAGTCTGAGCACAACACAAAACTGCCTTGAACCCACATTTTTCTGCTCCAAAAGAAACCAGTTTACAGAAAGATAAACAGGCTAGATAAAAAGAATAAAACAGTGAGAGATAGAAGGCTTCCGAGATACCAGGTTAAAACAGTTAAAATAAAGGGGGGAATTACGTATATTTTTAAAACTTAGGGAGTGCAAGGGGTTCCCTAGCATCTACAATTGCTCCAGCAACCCCAAGCTCACCAGGTTTAAAAAAAAAAATTCTTAAACTATAAAATTTATTTTTATTTAGATAGGGTCCCAGAAGAACTATGGACAGAAGTTCACAACATTGTCCAAGAGGTGGCAACAAAAAATGTCCCTCAAAAAAAGAAAACCAAGAAGGCAAGATGGCTGTCTGCTGAGACACTGGAAGTAGCCCAAGAAAGAAGGAAAGCAAAAGGCAACAGTGATAGGGGGAGATATGCCCAATTAAATGCAAAATTCCAGAGGTTAGCCAGAAGAGATAAGGAATTATTTTTGAACAAGCAATGCACAGAAGTGGAAGAAGACAATAGAATAGAAAGGACAAGAGACCTCTTCCGGAAAATTAGAAACATCGGAGATAAATTCCAGGCAAAAATGGGTATGATCAAAAACAAAGACGGCAAGGACCTAACATAAACACGAGATCAAGAAAAGGTGGCAAGAATATATGGAAGATCTGTATAGGAAGGATAATAATATCAGGGACAGCTCAGATGGTGTGGTCAGTGAGTTAGAGCCAGATATCCTGAAGAGTGAGGTTGAATGGGCCTTAAGAAGCATTGTTAATAACAAGGCAACAGGAGATGTCGGTATCCCAGCTGAACTGTTTAAAATATTACAAGATGATGCTGTCAAGGTGATACATGCCATATGCCAGCAAATTTGGAAAACACAAGAATGGCCATCAGACTGGAAAAAATCAATTTATATCCCCATACCAAAAAAGGGAAACACTAAAGAATGTTCAAACTATCGTACAGTGGCACTTATTTCACATGCCAGCAAGGTAATGCTCAAGATCCTGCAAGGTAGACTCCAGCAATTCATGGAGCGAGAATTGCCAGATGTACAAGCTGGGTTTAGAAAAGGCAGAGGAACTAGAGACCAAATTGCCAATATCCGCTGGATAATGGAGAAAGCCAGGGAGTTCCAGAAAAACATCTATTTCTGTTTTATTGACTATTCTAAAGCCTTTGACTGTGTGGATCATAACAAACTGTGGCAAGTTCTTGGTGGTATGGGGATACCAAGTCATCTTGTCTGCCTCCTGAGGAATCTGTATAACGAACAAGTAGCAATGGTAAGAACAGACCATGGAACAACGGACTGGTTTAAGATTGGGAAAGGAGTACGGCAGGGTTGTATACTCTCACCTTACCTATTCAACTTGTATGCAGAACACATCATACGATGTGCTGGGCTTGAGGAATCCAAGGCTGGAGTTAAAATCGCAGGAAGAAACATTAACAATCTCAGATATGCAGATGACACCACTTTGATGGCTGAAAGCGAGGAGGAGCTGAGGAGCCTTATGACAAAGGTGAAAGAAGAAAGTGCAAAAGCTGGGTTGCAGTTAAACCTCAAAAAAAACAAGATTATGGCAATCAGCTTGATTGATAACTGGCAAATAGAGGGAGAAAACATGGAGGCAGTGACAGACTTTGTATTTCTGGGCGCAAAGATTACTGCAGATGCTGACTGCAGTCAGGAAATCAGAAGACGTTTACTTCTTGGGAGGAGAGCAATGACAAATCTTGATAAAATTGTTAAGAGCAGAGACACCACACTGACAACAAAGGTCCGCATAGTCAAAGCAATGGTATACCCCGTAGTAACCTATGGCTGCGAGAGCTGGACCATAAGGAAAGCTGAGCGAAGGAAGATAGATGCTTTGGAACTGTGGTGTTGGAGGAAAATTCTGAGAGTGCCTTGGACTGCAAGAAGATCAAATCAGTCCATACTCCAGGAAATAAAGCCAGACTGCTCACTTGAGGGAATGGTATTAAAGGCAAAACTGAAGTACTTTGGCCACATAATGAGAAGACAGGATACCCTGGAGAAGAGGCTGATGCTAGGGAAAGTGGAAGGCAAAAGGAAGAGGGGCCGACCAAGGGCAAGATGGATGGATGATATTCTGGAGGTGACAGACTTGACCTTGGGGGAGCTAGGGGTGGCGACAGCCTACAGAAAGCTCTGGCGTGGGCTGGTCCATGAAGTCACGGAGAGTCGGAAGCGACTGAACAAATAAACAACAAACAACAATAAAATCAGTGATGGTAGGGGCTGCCCAGGCTGTTCCCTATATGACGGCTCCCCACCCCCTCTAATCTCCTTCTTGCATTAGGAATCCACTATATGTTTTCCATGAAGACACATATTAGAGTAAGCATGATCAAAGCATGATCAAAAAGAGTAAACATGATCAAAACCTGTTTTGCTTTTTGGCATCCAGTGCCTAAGAGAATAGCAATGAAGATAACAGGCAAGCATTTAAATTTAGTTGCCACCACAGAAAAGGTCCTCTGTCCAGTAGCCACCTCCCTACCTTCTGAAGGCCTGTAAGACAATAGCTGAATTACCTGATACACAGAAGTCTTTTGGCAGGCAATACAAATAGGGAGTTCTAGCTAACCTTCAGACAGTAACGGGCACTGCCAAGAAATCCACTTCTGTACTCTGGTCCCATAGAATTCAGATTTCTATGGGCTTGGGCATGCATTGCAGTATATTCTCTGTTCTTAGTAACTAAGGTCCAAGAAACACACCTTCCTAATTTGGTAGCTGCCGCACATAAGGCCGGGAGTGCTGCTTGTGGATCACATGTTGCCCACTCCAGTCCTATGGGATTGAAACCAGAACAAGAGCTAGAGGAAAGCACTGGTTCAAAAGCTTTATCTGCAGTTTTGTTTTGTGTTTCATACTGTCCACCACCCTGAATCTGATACGATGAAGGGTGGTATAACAATGTTTGAAATAAAAAAACAAAAATAGCAGATGAGCAAGAGAATAAGGAAGGGTGCATAGCACAGGGAAAAAAGATGGATTGGGGAGAAATGGGAGCAGAATTATTCTGCATCCAACAGTTCACTTTGAATGTGGGTGATAGCGTGAATTAATTGTGGAGTAGGATGCAATGGGTGGGTTGAAAGCCTTTATAAAACAGTACACGTAAGTGTGAGAAGAGCACAGGAGAATAAAACTAACTTCCTTTATGTTTCTGAAAAGATCATTTGTACAAGGATTCGCCAGGAAAAAGCATTCATTCTCAAGGTATATAGTCCAATATGCCTTTCATTATTAATATGGTATGTAAAGAATGCAGCTTAGTGAACAAGATTTTCAGCCTGGCTGAGAACAATTTATTAAATCTAGAATAAATCACTCAACCATTTAATCACTTTTCAAAAGAAGCATAACTTCAGATTTGATTTTAATCCTAGGAATGCAAAAAGGTCAAGACTTTTTTTAAAAAAACTACTCTTTCAATTAGTTAAATTTCCTCAAGTTTTTTCCCCCAGACATTTTTATAGGATGTAATTATCATCCCGAATTGATCTTTTAGCGTGATTTGTTTTTCAACCAATTTCAGTTGATTTATTTGGCTATTTCTCTATTATAGGCTGTCAGGAAGGCCTGGGCATTCCCTACTGCACAACTACATTCATTTTATTGGAATTTTGGAAAACTAGGTAAATTTTGGAAAACCAGGTAAATTGGTTGAAAGCATTATTAAAGACAAAATTAATAAGCACATAGAAGGACATGTCCTGCTGAAGAAGAATCAGCATAGCTTCCGCAAAGGCAAGTCCTGTCTCACTAATCTTCTAGAATTCTTCGAGAGTGTCAACAAACATGTAGACAGGAGTGATCCAGTGGACATTGTTTACTTGGACTTCCAAAAGGCTTTTGATAAAGTCCCCCATCAAAGACTTCTGAACAAACTTAGCAGCCATAGAATAAGAGGAGAGGTCCTCTTATGGATCAGTAACTGGTTAAAGAACAGAAAGCAGAGAGTAGGAATAAATGGCCAATTCTCCCAGTGGAGGAAAATAAATAGTGGGGTCCCACAGGGATTGGTATTGGGACCAATTCTTTTCAACTTGTACATAAATGATCTGGAACTAGGAGTGAGCAGTGAAGTGGCCAAGTTTGCCGAAAACACCAAATTATTTAAGGGATTGTGAAGAACTCCAAAGGGATCTTTCCAAACTGGGAGAGATGCGATTCAATGTAAGCAAGTGTAAGGTGATGCACATTGGGGCAAAAAAACCAATTTCAAGTATCACCTGATGGGATCTGAGCTGGCAGTGACCGAACATGAAAGAGATCTTGGGATTGTGGCGGATAGCTTGATGAAAATGTGAACCCAGTGTGCAGTCGCTGTAAAGAAGACAAACTCCATGTTAGGCATTATAAGAAAAGGAATTGAGAATAAAACTGCCAGTATCATACTGCCTCTATACAAATCTATGGTGCAACCACACTTAGAATACAGTGTACAATTCTGGTCACCACACCTAAAAAAGATATTATAGAACTGGAAAAAGTGCAGAAAAGGACAACTAAAATGCTTAAGGGGCTAGAGCATATCCCCTGTGAGGGAAGGTTACAAGAGCTGGGATTGTTTAGCTTGGAAAAAGGAGGCTAAGGGGAGACATGATAGAGGTGTACAAAATTATGCATGGTATGGAGAATGTGGATAGTGAAACATTTTTCTCCCTCTCTCAAAATACTAGAACCCGGGGTCATCCCATGAAGCTGATTGGTGGGAGATCCAGGACAAATAAAAGGAATTACTTCTTCACAATGGGTCTTGTGGCACCTTAAAGACTGATGCATAAGCTTTCACGGAATAGAATCCACTTCATCAAATGGGTTTCTCTTCATATGAAGGGATTGATACCACTGTGAACATAACTGAAGTAAATGACAGATGGCTTAAAGATTATGGGACCACTACTGAAAAGAGTTGTAGTGATGGTAACATGCACCAAAGCAGTTATAACAGTTATAGTTATCAATGTGACCTGAAAGATGAAAAATACTGGCACTGAATGGCCTTCAATCAAGAATGTCAGCATAGCTGAGGCTGGTCTTAAGGAAACCAGTGGTGGAGGTGCCCCTGGGTGAACAGGGAGGTGGGTCAGAATTTGTAGCTGACAAATAGGGCTTGGGGTGTTAAGAAGGAAGTCCTGGTAAGGTGATTAAAATAAGAGTACCTGTCTGGGAAATAAGACAGAGTAGAAATTTTAAAAAGTGAAGCAAGTACTACTTTGAGGTGATGTTGAAGCCAAAAGATTATCTATCTCAAATCAGAGTGCAGGATTCTCTTGACATCCTAGGAGGATGTTAACAGAATCCTGTGAGGGTTCCTTAAAGCTGAACAAATCCTTGGTGTCCAGATGCATTTGGTGGCATTATCCACATAGCACCAACTCAGAATATGTTAGATTACAGGATGTGCTATACTGAGAAAATGCGTGGAGAATTGTACTACTTTCAGAAGACTGGCTCAAGGCTCCTTCCAGATGGACAGCTGCTAGTTCTACCAGTCAGAGGGCACTGGGCAGCTATTCCACCTTTCTGTCAACAGATTTTTTTTGTCATAAGCAAAAAGATGGAAGGTGTGATGGGAAAACAGAGGAGGTTTACTACTGGAAGGCAATAATGGGTACTTTCAGATGGAGGACTCCAAGCACTACCAGTGAGAAGGCACTGTGCAGCTATTCCGGTTAAAGAACTTCTTTATATTCTTATATTCCTATTTGGCCTTTTCTTTCTTAATGGATTTCCTGTGCTAAGACAAAAGGCAGAAGAAATGGTGGGAGAACATGGGAGGGTTATAAGCGGAGGAGGATGACGTCCGGATTCCCCACAAATTTCCACGAATGAGGCAGGGAGATTACCCAATAAAAGCCTCATCATGAAACACCTGAAGTCTACTCACAAACTACCAGAGGCCGGAGTGGCTGTGTTCATCTGTTGTGGCAAAACCAAAAGTTTTGTGACACTTTTAACAAATTTATGATGGCATAAATCAGGGTAGATTAAAAACAAAACCTTAATTAAAACAGATGAAAATAATAAAAAGCAATACAAAATAAACAGCACCAACAACAGCCATTGGGAGTTATAGCCCAAAACTGGCTTACCTATTACTCTGTCATAAGTTTTCATTGGCTAGAGTTCACATCATCTGTTTGACCATTGGTTCAGCTGCTTCCTTTTTTTTCTTTTCTTTTCTCCTTCCATGCAGCTGCTTGTTGGCGCCTGTCTGAAAAAGCCACTGATAGTTGTGGCCTGCTTACAACCTGACTTATTCCCAGATCAAATTTAATAGCCTGGTTCACAGAGTATGGTTTGTCGTAAAATCATGGGTTGCTGTTAGATGTGAATCCTGCACTATGATTTAACTGTGTTATCCACAAACAACCCTGAAAGAGAAGCCATGGTTTGTGATCTCTGGCTTGTTTGAGATTAACAACTTATAGTTAAACCAGAGCACAGAATTTGCATGTAACAACAGCCCTGATTTAACAACTTACAATTCAATGACAACCCATAGATATGTCAATGTGTGCGAACGAGGCTATTGAGTTGCTTTGGTTGGTTTTTATCTCACCTTTCCATTGAGAAGGATGCTCAAAGTGCTTTACACAAAATAATACAAGAGTTTTCCCCCTTCAGTAGCACGGTGTTATAGAACACGTGCTTTGCATGTAGAAGGTCCCAGATTCCATCCCCACCTTCTCCAGGTAGGGCAAAGAAAAGAATCTTGCCTGAAACCCTGGAGGACCGCTGCCAGTCAGTGTCGACAATACTGGGCTAGAAGGATCAATGGTCTGACTCAGTATAAGGCAGCTTCCTATGGCGCCTTCCAGATGTGTCGGACTGCAAAGCCTAGCATTCCCAGGTGGGAATGATAGGAGTTGCAGTCCAACATATCTGGAAGGGGCTAGGTCGGGGAAGGCTGCAAGACGATATAATTGGGGCCGCTTCTAGCCGTGTCGGCCGTATTGCTCTACCCACATCCTTGGCGGCGCCCGTCGCCGTCCTAGAGCCGGGCCTTCCTCGTCCTCCGCTCCCAGAGTACCGCGCATGCGCCTTTGCATGCCTGCTCCCTCCCTTCCATAGGGAAGGCGGGCGGGCGCGTTCCTGCGTGGAGCGTTGGTGCCTGCGCCTTGGCCGGCGAGCCGGCGCATGCGCCTGAGCCGGCTCTGGAGAAAGGTTTAGGAGTTGTGCGGTGAGGGGAAGGGCGGCGTTCGGAGGCTGTTTCCTCTTTCGGAGGCCCCCGGTGGCGGACGGAGCCGGGCCGAGGCGGCGGCGGGATGGTCATGGCGTACTTCGTGGAGAGTTTCTGGGTAGGGCGCTGTTTTTGTTCGGAGCCCCCTTCCTTTCCTCCGCTGCCCCCCGCAGGGCTGGCTTGTGTCACGCACAATAGAAGGGAAGGGAAGGAAATGCGAAGGGAGACGGGGCAGGAGGACAAGCTGGAGCCGGCGGCGTCCTTTCCCAGCTCCTGCGCCAGCGTCGGGGCAGGGCTTGGGCCTGCCGTTGTGGCGGTTGCTGCGGCGGGGAAGGCGCCGGTTGGGCTCCGGGGTTCCTTTCTTCGCCGCGGGCAGAGCTGAGGCGGCCGCCCTGAGGCCAGTCAGTGCCTGTTGCTTTGGGCGAGCGAGGCGGGCGTCTGTCTGTCTGTCTGCCTGCCTATCCCGGGGGCTTGGGCAGCTGCGCGGACGGTGCTCGTTCCTAGGCCAGTATCCTTGGGTGGCTCCTGCCCCGAGGGCGCTTTGAGTCCCTGTCCTGGGTGAGGAGGAGGAACCAGAGCACCTGCTCCGGCGGCGTCCTCGGAGGCGCCACTTCGCGCACGGAAAAGTGGCTTTGGGGCGACCGGTCCTGAGGGAAGCGCCTCGCACGTTGGCGGAAGGACGGGGCAAGGTTGGATGGGATTGTTTACTTTCCCTCTCCATTACTCCCGGTGTCAAAACCCTAGAAACTAGAGCTTCGCTCAGTGGAAGTTTACTTAAGAACCTCCCTCCCTCTCGCCTCTCTGGCTGAATGCCGCTGATGTTTTCTTCAGCGACTTCTGGAATTCCAAGCTCCTCCGTTGTGGTGCTTTTAGACATTTAAATATATCTTTATAACGTACAGATTTCTTATGCCATCTATAAAGAAAGCAATAAAATAAAACGGAGTAACTTTGTAATAACAATCTCAAATCGCAATCTGAACACTGATTTAGCTATTCTGGTCTTGAGTTACGGTTTAGAAACCATTGTGGTGTTTTAATAGTAAATAAAACTTAGGTAGTCAGTAATTGTGGTGCAAAACCAGCAACTTAAAAAATAATAACCCTGTCATATACATGTATTCTTTATGCTTTTGCGGGTGTGCTATCCAGGAGTGAAACCTCAAAGACGTACACTTTGCTCTCTTCCTCATCTACCCCACTTCACTTTGCTCTCTTCCCCATCTATCCCACTTCAGAATTCAGAAGAAAAACAAGATAGCCCTTCTTCAGCATAGTGTACCTTAATTTGAAATAGCATGAACAGGCTGCAATAGCATGAACAGGCTGCAAACAGAACCATTAAAGTTAGTTTAGTGTTAACTGTGATCTGAAAACTTAAGTATCTTTGTTCCCTATTAAGTTTCTAAGAATTCCCATGCAAATTTGATTTCTCTAAACTGGATTTGCTTTTCTTTGAAAACTCATCTCAGCAAAGAACGGTTTTGAAATTTTGTGAAGAAGTACAGAATTAATTGAGACTGCAGTCTGGGGGAGTAAGCTCCATTGAACATAACAGGACTTATTTCTAAATAGACATGTGTAAGGTTGCTCTGCAAGTGGTGGTAGTCAAACAACTTTTAAACTTTTCTTACCCCTAAGTTCTATATGTAAGTAGTTATGTTTTGTAGACTCCCTAAATCATGTTTCTTTCATAGTGATGAATTGTAGTCATTCTGAATTTTACATTACAGTTGTTTACTCAGAAGTCAGTCCCACTGAATGCAATGTGATGCACTCCATGCAGCCATAGTGATTTTCAAAGGTTTGGGCTATTGATGCAAGAACTGATCAGGGCGGCTGCTGTCAAAAAAAGGCTGACCTATGCCTTTTTTTTTTAAAGCACTGGATATATTTAAAAAGACACCTTTTAGAAGAGAAAATAGTTTTATTAGGTGTTAGTATGACAGTTTGGTGATAATTCTACAAATATTCCTATAGTCAGGTGGTAATTAACTACTCTCAGGATCTAGGTCCTGTAACATCTGAAATGGAAACATACTATTTACCCATCTCCGTTGCCTATGATTCTATGTGATGAAAATTGATAGTTTTGTTCCTGTATTTTTCTATTTATTTTATTTTTGTTTATTTTGGGGGATTAGGGAAGGAAGTATAGAACTATGTAAGAAGTTGCCAGTCATTTCTGTAGAAGAATATTTATATAAATACCTATATCTCTGCCTACTATCAGTAAGATATTATGCTAATACCTTAATGGTTGGAAAAAATCACTAAGGCAGGTTTCACTGGAATTAACTTCAAGGTAGTACATGCTGTTAAGCTTGACAAACTCACATTGTGATGTGACTTAAGGGCAAATTTACATACAAAGGCACATCATGAAAATCACATGCAAATGAATGTGTGAACTGACTCCAGTGAAAAATCTTCTGTGACAGTGATGTGGGGTGAAGATTTTTCTGTAACTTAAAATGTATGTTTATTTTATAATGATTTATTACATTTTTCTTTCACACTTTCCTCCCTCCTCTCCATTTTATCCTCACAACAATCTTGTGAGCTAGGTTAGACTGGCCCAAAGTCACTTAGTGATCTTCAAGGCTGAGAGGGGATTAGAACACAGATCTCCCGAGTCCCAGTCTGACACTCTAATCACTATACGACACTGGCTTTTTCCATGGAAAATGTTTCCATTTTTAAAATGCATTATTCACTTGAATAGCGAATGCAAGTGGTTGAGAGCTTATCAGTTTTAAAGTGAGACAGAGCTACCCAGAAACAAGGTACTGGTTTTTGATTACTTGGGGGCCTCCCTAGGTATGCCGACATACATAGGTTTGTGAATTAAAAGAAAATGACTTAAAAAAAAAAACCAAACGTGTTTCTCCAATTTTTGTTTATTGATTTTATTTATAGACATGACATCTTTATTATTATTATTTAGAGTATTTTTATCCCGCACCTCAGCCAAAAGGCTCTCGGAGCAGCTTACAATGTATCAATAAAGAAGACAGTCCCTACCCTCAGGCTTACATTCTAAAAAAGACATAACACACAAGGAAAAGTGTATGGGGAGGGAAGAGGGAGACAATAAAAAGAAATTAAGGAGACTGCTTAGGCTGGTGGGAAGGCCCTGCTCCATCCTCTCATCTCCCAATGGAGGGGCAAACCAACAGCTCCTTCTTCCCCACAAGGTGAAGATGTTAACCTGGGGGGGGGGGGGTATTTTCCAACTGAAGCAGGCTTTGATGGTGCCTGCCTGCTCCAGTCTTCCTCGCGTCTTCTTCCCCACAGGGTGAAGATGGCAGTTAGCCCTGGGGGGGGGGGGGGGTCCTACTGAACTTTAAATACAGGAGATATGAAGAAGAGAGGGAAAACACAAAGGGGAGGAAATGGGTTTACTGTTTGTTTTGGATTTACCATGGTTTACTGTTTGTTTTGGACTGGATAATGAAAAAATAATAAACTGTTAATAATCACTCAAAAAACTGACTGGAGATTGTGAACTTACAGAATGCAGGTGACAGTTGAGCCTGTGCATGTGTGTGGAAGAGGTCTAAAGTAACCAGAAGTCCGGTCATTTGTTAATCTATCAGTCAAGTTTATGGCTCAGTTCAAACAACATGTTTCTCAACGGTGGTTTTAGAACTCCATGGTAGAGTTTTTACACCACTGTTGAGAAATGTATTGTCTGGTGGGAAAACTTCACCCCATGGTGGAGTGTTTTTTTTAAAAAAACACTCCATGCTGAATGTCCACACTGTGTAGAGGATAGTTCCTGCACCGTTGTGTTGCATGTTGTGTGGAGGGCTCTGTGGAGTTTTCTGTTGCATTGAGTTGACTTTTCCCACTGGGTACAGAGTTCCCTAGCAAGAGCTGCGAAAGGAGCGAGTGCCGCTCTAGGAGAGCCACCGGGATTGGTTTTTTCCCCAGCAATGGCTGATGGGATATCATAGGCAGGACCGGGGGAGGAGAGAGGGCGGGGGAACTGTCAATCAAACATCACAATGGATTTTACTTAACTCCAAGGTAGCCCACAGTCACACAACGGTGGAGTTAGAACTTGTTGTGTGGGGAGTACCTCCTAAAAACTTAACCATTTAGTGGAGTTTTCACACTGAATTGGCTAACGTGTTGTCTGAACTGAGCTTATGTCTGACAACAATTTAAGACAGAGAATGCTCATGTATCAGTTGAAAAGAAAAAAGAAAAGAGAGAAAAGAAATGGAGGGCAAAGGAGGGAGTTGACCTGCTCAGCCCCTGATAGCTTATAGTAAGTATACTGGAAGAGGAGATTAGGGTTGACGAGATCCCTTCCTATCTCCAGAACTACGTTTCCCAGCTTGGTGCTATACTATGTAGAACAGTAGGAGAGAGAGGTGGGGAGGAAACTCCTGAAATTTATCCCAACCAAAGTCTGAACAGTACTACAAGGCTATAACAGGACACTTCTTTTGGGGGTTGAGTTACACTGTGAGAGTGTTGCAGATTCTGCTTGTTCATTCTGTTGATCATTTTCAAGGTTCTACGTAACTTTTTTTTTACTATTCCTAGGAAGTATATATCTTTGGGCTTGGATCCAGACTTTGCTCTTGCTGGCAGCATTGTTTACCTGTTTGCTCTTGCTCCTTCAGCCCTTTGTGCCCTCCAAAAATCTTTTGGGAACCCTTTGGAATAGTGTGGGAAGTGGCACTTTGTGTTGCAGGGTGAGGAGAAAATGACTAAAATCACACCCACACACGGGATTCTTCTGGATCAAAAACATTCTGTGGATCGAAGGAGCCTTTCCACTTGTGGAAATTGAAGTTTGGATCCAGTACATTACATTTCCATCTCTCTCTCTCTCTCTCTCTCTCTCTCTCTCTCTCTCTCTCTCTCATTCTTGTCAGTTTATTTTCAGGAAGTTGTGAGATATATGCAGTGATGTAGGTCAGTAAACTCTGCAAAATATTCCATTCCTTAATTGTTCTGTGGAAAAAACTCTATTTTATAAGTTTGTTAGTAACAATTAATGGATGCCAATTGCAAATACGGTATTTGGTAAGCTGGGGAGTCTCAAAGTTGTAATTAATGTTTTTCAGGTGATTATTCCTAGCAAGTATATGAGAAAATGCATGTATGTCATTGGAATACATTATGTCTCAGTGTGAAACGGAACTAATATGTAGTAACAGTGAAACTGAAGGTGCCCCAACAACTTCAGTGGAAGAGGGTTGAATGTTGAAATAGATTAGTGGTTGTCAGATGAGTGGTTGTCAGCCTATCATACGAAAATTGATTAGTGTGTCAACAGTTTTAGTACCTTTTTTACTTAAACAATGTAAGGGAATTACATATTATGAACTTTAAATGTAAGGGAATTACATATTATGAACTTTAAACTTCTACAAGCATTCTTATAAAATGTCTACATAACATTTTAATCACATTAAGTATACTTTAATATTACCTTCAGATATTTCAAGTCCAATTCTTGGAGTGTATTGGGACAAAAAGTTAACATGGGATCTTTCATTGTTTACTAAATACAAGTAAAATAACTTGCTAAATTAGATTGAAAGCAATCCAAACTGAAAATTTTCAGATTCAAATGACCCTATGCAAATTAACCTAATTTTCGAAGGATTTTTTTCCAATTCAGAATTTTTCAGAAAACCCACATTGCTGAAGGTATGGTAAAATCTAAAGTGTGCAAAATCCAAACCAAAAATCAACTTATAAATTCACCTTATTGTAGTAAGTCATATCAAACCCAAAATTAAAATTCTAACTCCAGTGATAGTAAAAACAAAACTAAACCTGTGCTTGCATGAAACCACAAGTGTGCTTTATTGATCTCCACATCCCCTCCCCATAACCAAATATTTCAGTTCATCTTCCTTTTGCTATTAGATATATGCAATTTTGAAATGCATGCATGGCACATAAAATGAACCCACTTTAGTTTTGTTTATCAAATATGTTAAATGAGATCCCATTTGATTTAGGACATTGGAAAATTTTCCACTTTCCAGAAAACCCGTGTAAGGGAATATTAAAATTCTGCCTTGAGTATTTTACCTATAATGCCTTATATGATGAGTCAGTTGTTAGGCTGTACCATTTGAAAATTTAAGTAGGGGGTTATGTGTTTTGAATGCTTTCCTATATAGAGCATTTTCCTAATATGCTAGTTTTGTATAGGATATTTTTTTATATGGAAGAGCATTCAAACATGTGATATGGAATATACAGTGCACAGAAAGGTATACTATGTGTGTTTTGGTTCATATTCACAAATTTGAATCATCATTTGATGTTGTAGTCATCAGGTGATGAACATACATGTGAACCGCTTCATAGTTTGTAATAGGGTTAGGTAGGTAACTCTTCATTCTCTTCCCCATGGTCTTTCAGACTTAGAAATAAATAATCACCAGAATGGCACAGAGAGAAAATTCGATAACTTCTAGTTTGACAGATTATGGGAATGCATGGGACATAGTATATCTTGAGTTTAGCAAAGCATTTAACAAAGCCCCCCATGATATCCTTGTTGATAAGATGAGTATATCTTGAGTTCAGCAAAGCATTTAACAAAGTCCTCCATGATATCCTTGTTGATAAGATGGTAAAATGTGGGCTAGATGATACTACTGATAGGTGGATCCATAGCTAGTTAAATAACTGTATGTCAGCCTAGAGGAAGGTCTTGAGTGGCATGCCACAAGGCTCTGTACTAGGCCCTGTGCTGTTCAACATTTTTGTAATGACTTGGATGAGAGTATAGAGGCTTATAAAATTGGCAGATGACAACAAAGCTGGAAGAGATATCTAACACCATAGAAGATAGAATCAAGATTCAAAACTATCTTGAGAGCTGGAATGCTGGGTTGAAACCAACAATATGCCATTCAGCAGAAATAAATGTAAAGTCTGGCATTCAGGTACAATTTTTTTAAAGATCAAAAGTGCAAATATAGGATGGGGAAGAACTGGCCAGGCAGGAGTACATGAGAAAAGGATCTAGTTGTCTTAAGTAATCACAAGCTGCACATCTTAGGATATATTAACAGAAGTTTGGTATCCAGATCATGGGCAGTAATAGTTTCACTCTGTTCTGTGCTGATCATGCCACATCTGGAGTGCTATGTTCACTACTTGGTGCCACATTTTAAGACGGGCATTTATAAAAGTTTGTCCAGACAAAGGTGATCAGGATGGAATTCATGGAAAAGTAGTATGTGAGGCAATAGGTTTAAATTATTATGTTGACATTATCACAGATTATGCCATTTTATGGCATATTGTATTTAATGAGGAATACTGTGGTATAGGCAAGATAACAATAACCAAGCACTAAACCCAACCCAGATACCATTGCTGATAACACTACAGCAATTGTGATCAACTATGATGTGGATCACATAGGTCTGATTTAATAGGCAGCCAACCCCATGCATGCAAATTGTGTGACGCTTATTCATTGTTGCTTGGCTCTTCTGTGTAATGGACATGCATACAAGCCTGTTCAGGCAAAATCTAATAGCAAATTCCATAATAGAAAGTTCTTCCATATCCAGCTCATTCTTTCAAGATTTTTTTCCAAGGAAAACTTGTAGACCAGGAGCGACTAACCTTTTTTCAGTCTGAGGATCGAATTCCATTCCAGAAAAGGTCTTGGGGCAGCGTACTCCAATAGTGGACAGGGTCAAAGGCAAAAATGGCTGGGGCTGAAGAATCCCTTCCCCTCCCCTCCAAATTCTGTTGTTACTAATTTATAGTTGAAAGGTCAGAATCACTCAGCAGCACTTTAAAATAACATCTCAAATATCAAATCTACACATGTCTATATAGAAGTAAGCATATGATCATGCCTGCTAACAAGTAACTGGGTCAAGCCCCTGTAGGACAAGGACTGAATCACTCAGCAGCTTCCTTCCCTGGTCCCAATCCCTCTGCCCCACAGATAGAAGCTCTTATCTCCAGTGAGCAGTGGATTAGATATAAGAGCTTCCCCCTGCTAAGCACTGAGAAAGGAACGCTTGATTATTATTATATTAGCTTGAATATTATGGGTGAGAGGTTCCCATCTCTGCTATAGATGAATTAGACAGTATATAAGAGCATCCTAGTTAAAAGTAATTGGTCGTCCTACATGACCTTGCTGCTAAGTTGCAAGTTTTCCTTTCACTTTTATTTTGATATTTTTTCAGATACAACTTGTATATTGTTCGTCTGTGTACCGCTCCAAATGGATAACATATTCTCCTTAGTTTTTTCACATGGACATTAGATTTTATATAAACACATGATTAACTTTATCATTTATCCAACAAAGCGGCCTACCTGTTACACTACATGAATATATAAAATGTTCATTTATAGTGTAATTCTAAACATGTTTAGACAGAAAAAACTCCTGTCTAAACATGCATAGAATTTCTGTCTAAACATGCATAAAATTGCACCTTTAATTGTTTTAATTTTGGAGGCTAACTTTTACTTCATAGTTGTCATACTTTATGAAATGAATGAAACTATTATTTACTGAGTATTGTAAATATAATTTACAATGGAGGAGAAGGCTATCAATGGCTACCAGCCTTGCTGGCTATGTACTACCTCTAGTATCTGAGGCAGTAAGCCTGTATGCACCAGTTGATGGGGAACATGGGTGGGAGGGTACTGTTGTATCGTGTCCTGCTTTGTTGGTCCCTGGCCAACAGCTGGTTGGCCACTGTGTGAACACATTGCTGGACTAGATGGACTGATCCAGCATGATACTTCTTATGTTCTTATTTGATATTCATTTAGGGAGATGCTTTTTACTTTGAGCTTTCTGCTCCATTCCAAGATAATTGATTTGTAATCAGTTGTGAACTTCCATCTAATTTGGTGTTTTGAGACCTTTAGACAGAAGCTGTTGCTTGCTCTCCTGTAAAGGGCTCTTCATATATTTCTTCTATTGGTATACACCTAAAAGATGTAAAACCATAAATTTGATACATACTTACATATATAAGTATTTATTCCTAGGCTTCCTGAAAATGTATTAAGGCTTGATTTATGTATATAAGCTTGTGGCAAGTCTGAATCTATCCTTGGCTTTACCTTCTGTAGTACAGCTTTAGCTGTCAAGCTTTATTTTACTTCCTTCTCAAATCTCCACCAAACCTCTTCCACGTTTTAACATGACTGAGATGCAATACACTGTATAGGTTCATGCAGTGAACTTGGGCTGGCTTAAAGTTGTTGTTGTTGTTGTTGTTGTTGTTGTTATTATTATTTATAGATGCGGGGACGTCCAGTGTCATAATGGTGGAAGACATTTCCTTGAAGGTAATTTCCCTGTTCCTTGAAGGTAATTTCCCTCCTTTCCTAGCAGCTCTCAGATCCCCACAAAAATGCTCCATAGAGGGTTGGAGAACCCTCCTGAAATGGGTATGCTGTGGCATGAGAGGCTAAGAGGGAAGGGGGATCCCAGAAACTGTGGAGGTATATTTTAGTTGTTTGGGCAGGCACTTTCCTGTTTCTAGAGGATCCCCCTTCCCCATCTGTGTCCTCACCATCGCAGGACCACCACCATTTAGGAGGATCTCCTGACTCTCTGGGTAGCATTTGGGGGCTGCCAGAGGAAGTCGGGTCAATGTGACATAGGAATATGGCCTAATAGGTCTAAAGCCCACTTGAGCTAATGGAAGGTTTGTTGGTTTTTTAAATCCTACGCTTCTTTGGCAGAACTGCTATCCTTCGATACTAGGGAAAGGGGTGCTGGTTGGACTGTCTTTAGGTGGCAGAGCAAAATGCCACAGCTAGGAAAACATAGGCTTCTTAAATAGTTCTAAATTTACGTAGTTAGGATAGAAACTTAAATTGGATTTCACAAGTCCTGTGATAACCAATAAAATTTGCTAAACATATACTTTCATACATACTGCAGGCTATTTATTTATTAAAACACTTGTATCCTGTCCTATATCATTAAAATCTCAGGGTGGCATACAGATAAAATCACTTCAAGAGTATGAAACAATAAATAATGTATGCAGCTAAAAAACACATATTAAACCATTAAGCAAGCTATAACCAGTAGAAAATTTAAAAGTTATATATACAATTAAAACTACCATTAGGCAAATTTAGCCCTTGATTAAAAGCCAAGCTTTAACTTGGTGCCAAAACAAAGCCAGCATCGGTGCCAGTCGGGCCTCCAAGGAGAGGGCATTCCACAACCAGAGTGCCACAGCAAAGAAAGCTGTTATCTGTTGATTATGAAGATGTATAAAACTGCTGTCTCAAGTGTCAGTCATACGTTTATGTTAATGTTGCTGTTGATTACCTTGTGAACTCTCATGGCTCTTCTGTAGTGTTAGTTTGTAATGTTTGTGACAATTTGAGTTGATGATTTCAAGACTTATCCACATCCTTGGTAAGTTGATTTATGTATGTATTTAGAGGAAAGAAACTACAGACTTATTTAGTATTTCACTGTAAATAATTAGCTATAATATGGCTTATGCCAAGTAGTATCTAAACACAGTGAAAATTTGCCTGTGAATTAATCCTTAGTAGTCTAAGCAAAGTAGCAAGGTAACTATTCTGTAAGGCTCATATTAACATAATATGTGTCGTTTAATTTATAACACTCCCAAAGATCAATGTGTATCAATGTGTATGATACACTTCTGGTGTTTCATGTTTTCAAAGACCATGTAGACCTGTACTTGATGGTAGAGGGGTTTACCATATCATCAGACAATAATTACTGTTTACAGTAACACTACTGCTTCATTTATTTGGCTGGGACATAAATATTTAGGGGTAAATTGAATGTTATGTGATCAGAACAGTCATTTCCATCCCCTTCATCATCCCTACAGGCCCTCCCCCACCCCCAAATCTGTTCTGGAAAGTCCTCCAACCCTCTACAGTGTGTGGGAGGGTATTAGGACGGGGAAGTCAATCTGCTACTGGCATTCTGCTGACAGAAGGACACAGTTGTATACAACCCTTAGTAACTAACATAGGCTTGTGAAGTTTGATGGTATGGATGGCAAGACAATTTTCATGGGAGGGGTATGGTATGGGCCAGCCATAATTTTCAAAATGGACCTGTCCTACTCCCCCAATTGTAGACATCTTAGGACCAGAGAAGATAGTAAGGAATGCTTCCAAACTCCTGAGCCATTTAATAATCGCGTCAGAAATAAATCCCCAGAGAACCATCAGAGTCAAAGGAGTCAGGGGGACAACCTAATGAGATTCCTTTGGTTAAAGCCAAGATTTTCTGGGAGGCGGGGATTGGGGGTGAGACGTTTAATGCACTTCACACATAAGCTCTTTAAATATCACCTTTCATAGTGAATGTAAAATAGATTCATCATGCAGCTTCTTTGAGGTAATGTGGGAATATTATTAACAGGCTGCAAACTCCTCGAAATATGCTTGGTTTATAAGATTCCTTTTTGGTAACTGGAACAAGATCAAGCTTAAAGTATTTCTACTAAATTTTGACTTTGAGATTAGAGTAAAAAGAGGAAAGTTTTAATTATAATGGTTTCAAGTCTGTTTAAAGTTTTAGGCAAATGCTATTCAGTCCTAAAGGATTATTTTAAAGAAAAGTCATATGCTAGAGAGTTATGATCAAGAGAAAGCACGGTATTAACGCACATAGGTTGTATCAAACATGTATGAGCAGAAGAAGTTCACTCATTAACATTGTCTCAGGACTTTGTTGCACAAGCACTAGTGGAAAACTTTGTGCAACAAAGGATCTGGAGCAGTGTCACACTAGGCTGGAGACTAATGTCTGTACAATGGGGTTATGGAGCTCCCTGAAGCAAGCCCTAATCTGCAGATTTTCAGTGGCAAAGCACTATGGACAGCTGTAATGGCTAAATTTGTAGTTCTCTGTAGCAGTTTACAGGTGCTAATGGTTGTAGTACATTTATTTGCACATTGCAAAGTGTTTACAGCATCTGGTCAAAAAACCAGCTACTTTAAATTCCTAAGAGCAAAGCAAGTCTTACTTTCCAATAGGGAACTGTTTGTGCTCCAACTTTGGGGATTGCTTTGTACATGTGTAAGTAATTTGAAATATAAGTGGTTAAAGATACAGAAACCAGGGGGGAATACCACCCCGCAAAAAACGCTTTTGCAAATGGTTACACAAACCCTTACAGAAATAGAACATCTCAGAGTTTTTGTTAACTCTTCTGCTAAGATGAAAACAGCCCTTATGTGAGTGGAAGGGGTCTCAAATGACTTCATTCCCTTCTTAATTCATTTTTTCTTCCTCATTTGCTTGTCCTTATGTTTTCTCAACCCTGTCTTTGTGATTCAAGTCTCACCTTTCAATGCAGGTTTCTTAAACCATTTGCAGTGAGAAGAATAATTTAGTAAGCTTATCTAACAAAAAGTGTTTTTAAAATCCAAATGAACAAAGCTTTGTTGTTTGCTCATTAAATAATGTTCCATCCATAATACTAGAACTTGGTTTATTTAGAAAGGTGAAGGAGTAATAACCACCACTAACAGTTAAATGCTAGAACAGTGGTTCCCAATTAGCGAAGTACTGCGGACCCCTTGTTTTTCAAATGCCAAGCCATGGACCCCCTACTTTTGAAAAAATTGTTATCTCTATGGTAGTTACCTGTGCGAAGCAATTTTTGGAGAAAATAAGGGGTAGCCCCTAATAAGCAAAGGATTTTAGGTATACTAAAAAACAGACCATACAATTTGTGATATTTGTGATATTACCACGCAAAAATGACAATGATTTAGTTAGGAATATAAAGATGAATTTAATTTTACTAATGTCTAGTTTACAATTGAACAAATTATGACATGTCTAGGAGCTACTAAACCTAAATGTGATGGGATAAATCATGCCTCGTTTTTGTCCTGAACAATTCCTGCCACAACCGGTTTAATATTTCCTACTTTTAATCTCAAATCTGGATCAACATCGAGCCGATTTCTATGCTTGTTCTTCATATAACAAAACGTCAAAAATGTTTGTTCACAAAGATATGTGGAACAAAAGGGAACTAGATTTTTCAAAGCTTTTTCACCTAACTTCTTATAATTAGGAAAAACAGTCACCCAGAATTGGTCCAGTTTATATTCTTTGAAAAATGATTTCAATGAACCATCACAAGTCACGTCAACAAGTGCATCTTGCTCTTCCACAGATAGAGTTGTTAGTTGTACATCACCACGTTCAAAAGGATTCCTTATCCATGAGTTTTCAGGATTAGGTGCAGGAAAGTAATCTCTGAAACTAGTCGCAGGTGCTCAGTTATGTTATATTTTACTTCTGGTAGGAATTCATTGTCAACAGACTCCAGAAATGAATGGTGAATATGTGAATGGTGCCACGGATCCCCTGGGTGGGTTACGTGGACCTCCAATTGGGAACCACTGTGCTAGAACAATGTACTGTATTTTCAACAATGAAGAACCCTTCTCTCACGTATTTTTCACACTCATCCCTTTCACACTCATCCCTTCCCCACATTTGCTCAGGGTTCAATCTGAAAGAACTCAAGATGGGCTGTTTCTTTGCAGTCATATTGATGATTTTTTTTACGGAAGTTCATGGGAAGTATGCCATTATTCTACCATTCATTTGATTAAACCGAGACTGAAAATGGGGTCATGGTGTTGGGTCTTCCTTGTTCCTAGTTAGATAACATTTCCTTCTGGCAGTAGTGATGGATGGCTGTAAGAAATTTTGTCAGCTGTTTCAGAGAGCAGTGAATAAGCCAAACAAAACATTTTTAAAAAAACTTTTCTAATATCTCTGGATTAAAATGAAGCAGTTTAATTTGTCACACAGTTTTTTCGTAATGAAAATCAAGAATAGAGTTAAGCTTTACATTTTTGTTCTTTTTTCCATCCTATCCCACTATCCAGAGAAAATCTTGGATACTGATAAGGAATGGACCATTCTATCTGTTTTGCTTTTTACAACTTGCTAATTTTTAAAAGTACAAATTTATTTCTCCTATTCCCACATCAGTTTGATATTTTTGGTAAAATGTCTGCATGAAAATGTATGTGCATTTTTATAAGCATTTTTTAAATCAGAACTGCAAAAGCCCAAGGATAATTGTGTTCTGGTTTGTGTATTATTTTATTTATTTATTTATTACATTTCTATACCGCCCCATAGCCGAAGCTCTCTGGGCGGTTCACAAAAATTAAAACCATAGTAAGACAACCAACAGGTTAAAAGCACAAATACAAAATACAATATAAAAAGCACAACCAGAATAAAAACCACGCAGCAAAATTGATATAAAATTAAAATACAGAGTTAAAACTGTAAAATTTAAATTTAAGTTAAAATTAAGTGTTAAAATACTGAGAGAATAAAAAGGTCTTCAACTGGCGACGAAAGGAGTACAGTGTAGGCGCCAGGCGGACCTCTCTGGGGAGCTCCTTCCACAACCGGGGTGCCACAGTGGAGAAAGCCCTCCTAGTAGCCACCTGCCTCACTTCCTTTGGCAGGGGCTCACGGAGAAAGGCCCCTGCAGATGATCTTAAGGTCCGGGCAGGTACTTATGGGAGGAGGTGTTCCTTCAAATAACCTGGCCCCAAACCGTTTAGGGCTTTGAATGTCAATACCAGCACTTTGAATCGGGCCCAGACCTGGACTGGCAGCCAATGAAGTTGTAAAAGGACTGGCGTAATATGATCTCGCCAGTTAGTTCACTTCCTATTAATTCAGGAAGTGAAAATTCGGTCAGTTCATATTAAAATGAGAACCAAACAAATTTCTCCCCCACTCCTAGTACTGATTCAGTACTTTAGGACACCAGAAATTTGGGGAAAATACATTGCAGTGGAAGTTGTTGTATGGATGTATAGTTATTCCCCACATGTGTTATGTAGACAGGCTGATCATATACATGACCTGTGGACATCATATGTAGTGCATGAACATATATAATTCTTATAACCTCACCCCTTCTGTGTACGCAGACTCTTTACATGTGAGCATTAATGAACAAGGGTTCATTTCCCAACCTTTATGTCCAGGACATTAGCACTATAGGAACAGAAGTTACAAATGTTTATGTTAACATTTGACTATTCTCTAAATCAACTTAGTTAAATCTAATGCTAACATGGAAATGAAAGTAGCTGTGCAAGCACTATCAAATGACCAGAGCATTTCACAATGAGTACATAACAGGAAACATATTACAGGAACTTGCATTGTTAATATCCTAAATATATTAAAACTCTGGAGAAAAGATAAAAGGCATCACCTTGTTTCCCAAACAACATTTCTGAATTTTAAAACTCTTGTTTGGCAATGAAGCAACTTTTGTTTCTAGCATAGCTAAGCAAGTAATAGCCTTCTTCAATTATTTTATTTGTAAAAATAGAAACTTGAAGCTACTGTAAGTTTAACGATAGTGAGTTTACTTATTTTAAGATTTTCATCAATTGTTTGGATCTATTTTATATGCTACATTTTATTTATGTTTTACTTAATCAGTGTCTTTGACAACTTTATATACTATTAATATACTACTATGCAAAATGGTTACCACTTGAGCCCAGTTTTGGCAAGTTTCAACTAAAAAATCATTACCTAATTTAGTTGAGAAATCTACCATATTTCTTCGATTCTGAGAACACTTTCCCCCCATATAGACATCTCTAAAAATGGGGTGCGTCTTAGAATCGCAGGTGCGTTTATTATTTCTTAGAATCAAAGCTTTTTTTTCTGTTGGTGGTACTGAAATTAGTGTGCGTCTCACAATCTAAGAAATACTATATATTTGACTACTGTGATTCTGTGCCAGAAGAAATAGAGTTGGAAGAGAATGTGTATTGGATGGATCAAGAACTGTAGATTTGCCCTCAAATTATCATTTTGGCTCATTAAATGGTGTGTGTGTAGAGTCTGAAGCAGGAGATACTGTCTTTCAGGAGAGAGATATAACCGTATAATCTTTTAATAAAAATCCATTTAACTGGTCAATTGACCCAGCATTGGCAAGAGAGAAGTAGATTGCCCATCACTCTTAGAAACAGAAACACCCTCTTATAAAGAAACATTCAACACACTCAGAAAGAATTTAGGTAAAGTTGATACAGGGGCTGAAAACACTCATTTCTGGAATATGGAATGTTGGTAGAGCTTGCATAAGGGAGCACCTCAAAACTATCCCAATCAAGAAACAAGTATTTCCACTTTTTTCAGGGCTTCCTCTGGAAAATGCTAAATCTGTGTTGCACAAGCAGTATGTCCTGCTTACACAACGGAATCAATGCAACCCACCGCTTGTGGAACAGAATCTGTGTGGCGCAAGAGAACTGCAGGGGCATAAACACCCTGTTGAATTCCACCCTAAGTTTTCTAGATTGCACACTTCACTACAATGTGTTTGCATGCCTGAACACTAGGGGTTGGATCCAGGAGCTGCCTTTTGTGAGAGGAAGGGCTTTGCTTGCGAAGGTCCCTCCGCCCAATTTTTGGAGGTTCCCCCTCCTATACAAACTACAACTCACGCAATTCAGCAGGGTCTCCTGACTCTCTGTATAGCAGTTTCAGCGAACTGGAGGGGTTGCTGTGTGAGTGGGTGGGAGAGTCTACTTCCTCCATCGCAGTTGACCCATCTTAAATCTGACTCCAGCCTTAGGTAAGTGAGGTCAGTGGGATGTATGAACATTCAAAATATTGCAGCTCAGAAAAGCCTGTGCCAGCAACTTGTGGTATAGGCTTTCTGGAAAACTATGAATCCGAAACTTTTCTGGGGAAAATTCCCAACACCTTAAATCTACTGTGGGATGTTTGACTGATGATTAGCAAACAGAAGAATGCCAGGTTAATTTTACATGCTGCATAAATATCTCCAAAATGTTTTTCTAATAGCCCAAGGTATTTGAAACAAATTATTTTCAGAATAAAGTAATTAAAATAAAACATTGTCATATTTAAACAAATTCAAATATTTACTTCAAAATTATTTTTGTTGTAATACTTTTTGCATCTTAAAATATTTACAACTCAACAGCATATATTTCATTGTTTAAATGTTAAGGGCGGGGAATGAAAGCACAGAAAAATTATTAACATGTTCATCTTAGCACATCCAAAGAGCTACACATTTATATTTATGTCACTGTAATATTTTTGTTTTAGGGGGAAAGGAACAATGGCTTTGATGTCCTTTATCATAATATGAAACATGGACATGTATCTACAAAGGAACTAGCAGATTTTATAAGAGAACGGTAAGTTCTTTGTTAGCCCATTATACAGATGTTTGAGGGCTTGAATAATGTGTTATAATATCCTAAAACCTCTTCTTTAAACAATCTAACTATATTATTTTAAGCTACTCTAGATGTGTCAAAAAAGACATAATGCATATTGATTTATTAGTGAATCACTGTATTGTAGTTTGACAGTCTTTACAAGCCACTTCTATGCATGTCTACTAATAAATAAGCCCCATTGCATTTAGAGAGCAATTCAATGCCCCTAAGGGCCATAGGACATTTTGGATTTCCAGCTCCAAGATCAGAGACAGCTCTCTGAATCGGAGCTTCGACCTCGCCCTGCATGCTGTTTCTCTGAGCTCAGGTGTTTTGGTGGGAGGGGAAGAGACTGGAGAGGCCAGGATATGAGCTATTTAGGGGGCTCTTCAACCTCATTCCCTTCTCTGAAACGCTGTGACTAGACAGGCAAAAAAGCCCATGTAGCAAAAATGTGGGGCGAGAGGACAGGGACATGAAAATTGCCTCTGCTGTTCCTCCTACCCTGTATGGCAGCCTTCCTCAACCTGGGGCGCTCCAGATGTGTTGGACTACAACTCCCAGAATGCCCCAGCCAGCTCTGGCTGGGGCATTCTGGGAGATGCAGTCCAACACATCTGGAGCGCCCCAGGTTGAGGAAGGCTACTGTATGGGATGCTTGTAGCCTCCAGGTTTGGTGGCTTGCGAGCATTGAGGGTGGAACCCATGGGATTACATTTTTAGTGTGACTTATTCTCAGTTAAATCTTTTTAGGATTGCTTAATGAATCAAAGGTAGCTTGGCTTAGAAGGACAAGTTACTAGTGAACTGTTAATTCTCTGAAGTGTGTGTTCTTCATTTTTTGGATAACTGTTTTTACCAATTTGAACATTGTTTTAAAAAGATTTATGTAACTATTAGCCTTACTAGGTCAAAGTCTTAGCACCTCACTTCCTCCATGTTATTACTAACTTTATTGGCTTAGCATTGATTTGCATCGATAGATCATATAATATGCTTTTCCTTAACAGAGAATGCATAGGACATTGGCAAACAAATGGAATCATTATGGGTAAAAGAGAAGAATATAGACCAACACATAAACAGCATCCAGCACAATTATGCTTTTAGTTTTAAAGAAGTTACTGAAATCCTATGGTAGGCAGATGTGGGATAATCTGTTCCTAGGGTGGGAAAAATCAGTGCTGCATAGCTTTACTTAAAGACTGGTTTTAAGCCGACACATAAAACATAAAACGAATCCAAATCCATGTGATAAAGCTCACAAAAACCACAGAACACATTAACACCCTGTGTAAGGAGTTGGGGTCTGAGGCAGGAAAACAGATCTGAATAAAAATTTGGTTTTCTCTTAGTCAACCACACTTATATGTGCTACAAGTGTAGCCAGATGGCAGCTCACTGTTGTAATCTTCTTGCTCCATCCATACTTAGTTGAATGGCAAATGCTGGCCAGCTTTAGTTAGCAGTCTGTTCTGTTCTGATATGATGATCAAAATTCTCTGTCACTAGATATCTCCTAATTAGAGTTCATTGTGAAAACCCAGACACTTTCAGGATGTGGTCTTGCCTCCTTGGTGAGCTGATTCTTTTCACAATGGTGAATTCTTCAGTCCTGAATTATTGTAGTTTCTCTACAAAGGGTATTGTGCAGACCTGTACATGCAATCCTAGAGCATGTTGACACTCCTCAAACAGTTGCAGCTAGTAAATGTGCAACTGGGAGTGAGAGATGTGTCTAAAAAGAGTCTCCTCATCCCCGGGATATCTATGCATGAAGCCAGCCATGCTGAAACAGCACTGTCAGTTCTTACGGTTACATGTGGAGATGGTAACATGACATTTATTTTAGGTCACATAACATTTAGGCTTACATAGGAATGAGTTTTCACATCATATATTTAAATGGTTGATGGGAATTTAAAATGAGTTATCTGTACTTGACCCTTATAAATTTTCTGGTCCAGGCCAAGCTATCTGCTTCCATAGTTACAAAGAGGAATTTGTAAAAGACAACTTCAGGGATTTTGTAGGCAAGCCTAGACTAGTAATGCTTAATCAAATACCAGAGTATTAGGCATTCTTTCCATCACAGCATGTCCTCAGAATTGATTTGTAAGCATGTAAATTTGTTGTTGTTAGTCTACACCTAAAAAATGCAAGGGTCCAAATCTTTTATTTTAATGCTTCTGGATAGTACTGTCTCACTAATAATACTGTGCATAAACACAACTTTCCCTTACAGAATTACACATGTCTATATTTTGTTCCATGGAATCAGAAATTCTTCACCAAATTCTGCATTTAAATAACAAAACTTTCAGTATTCATGTCAGTGAGCTCAATCCAGTGTTCCTTTACTTTGACTAAGGGAGCCTTCCTCTGATGGAGGAAAGAAAGCTTTGGATCCAATCAAGTTTCATTCTGCTTCAACTCATCATTTTTGTATACCTTATTTTTAAGTAACTTTTTGAATTTGTGAAGAATATAGAATTGTCCTAGCAGGAACAATACACCGCCCTGAGATCTTATTGATATACTACAGGGTGGGATATAAATGTTTTAAATAAATAAATAAAAGAGGAAAGAATGGCAGAGTAGTTGGGAGCATATGAGTTGGGGAACATCATGAGATGTGACAGTTGCATGCGTTGAGGGGAGAAGCATACTGCTAATGCCTTGCACCAAATCCTCTGATGACCTCTTTCAGTGGCTTCATTTAGAAGTTAAAGAGCATGGGATACATAATGAAATCCTGCAGGACGCCATAGTGCAACTATGAGTAGAGTTGAGTAGAGGTCCTCAACTTCCACTTTCTGGAAAGAATGCTGCAGGTAGGAGTGGAACCGCCATTTCACCGTGCTCCCAATTCTCAACCCACAGAGGGTGTTTAGAGAAACACGTCGGTAAAAGAAGTCATCATGGCTTCTCCCCTCGCCGCATGCAACTGTCACTTGCATCATGAGCCTGCACAGGACAATCAAGGAGCCATGTAGGAATTACAAAGTGCTAATACTGTGATTGAAGTGCCCAGCTCACTCCCCTTTCTGCTATATGGAAGGAACAGTTTAAGTCAACCAGGCCTTACCTTCCTCTTGTTGGGCCATTGTTCAATCACAATTTATAGTTTGTTTTCAGGTTAGAGTTGTCAGAGTCGGTTACGTTATTTGGTGATCTGTGCTGATAGTAAATATATTATTAGTAAGTAGACAGAAGTTAAAACAACGGAGCCTTGAAATGTACTGAGAGTTACAGAACATTTATTTTGGAAACTGCCTTGGAAATTTTTAATGTAAAGTGAAATAAAATTATTTTAATAAGACAGTATGCAAGATTTCAAATTAATTAGTTGAGCATCTTTCACACCCCTGTTTCCTCTGTCCCATAATTTACTTCACTGCCTTCATTTTCTTTAAAATATTCTATTTGTAACTTCTTAAGGGAGTCTGATCTTTCCATGGTTACTAAAGACCTGCTCTGTTGCAAGCCCCTCTGTCATGTGTTGCACTTATCCCGAAGACTGCACACCTGCTGTTTTTTAGGCAGAAGATAAGGGACTAGCTTGTGTTGTGTGTTTTCCTTTAGGCTGTGTCTAACACAAATTTTGAAGGATGCTGTAATTTGAATCACAAGCTTCTATCTCCTTGAGTACAGTCAAAGATATCTTGAAGCCATATCAGTTTACTCCTCATGTATGACATCTTCTATTTGTATTCTGAAGTTGTCTAAACAAATCTTTAGTTTGCATTCAAACATTAGTACCTGAAATGTTTTAAATAGAGTCTAGTGCTTTCAAAGTCATATCTCAAAAACAAATTATCTCCTGTCTTTGGAATAAGCTTGCATTGAAATGTTACTGTAACAGCCTTGACACTGGGATCTAACGTTAGAGAATCAACCATGCAACAAATCTAAAATTAGTTGCCTCCTAGAGGAATGTTTCTGCTTGCTATATATGGGGTCAGATTGTATAGAGGGGGAACTCTGTGGAACAGTTTGTCTCATTTTTCTTAGGACTTAGCTATAGCTTAATAGAAGAAACATAATATGTTCAGAAGGTGCCTGCTATATTAGTTGGTAGTGTGCATTTATTCAGACTAATGTTGACTGTGATAATAAGTGCAAAAACTGCCTTCTAACAGAACAGTACACTTTATTTTTATTTTAACCTTTTTAAATTAAAACTATCTAAAGCAAATCTCAATAAAAATTGGTTAAAATCACTACAGAAGTAAAATCAGCATTGATAGCAACAGCCATACCTGTCAGAATAAATAAAAAGAATAAGAATTTTAAAAGCGGGTCAGAATGAGATAAATGTAGCAAAATTAATAAATGTTTTGGAGATTTTTTTTAGAAGTCTTGACCTACCATATAAAAGAGTAATGTTGGTGCCTCATAAGTGTTGTCTGGAGAAGATATTTCATAAATAGGGCACAACCACTTGAAAGGCCCTCTCTCAGTCACCACTCACTTAACCTCTGAAGGTTGAGCAATGTCTAAAGCAGTTTGTAGAGATCAGACGAGTTTATTTATTCATTTATTGCATTTCAATATCTCCCAATAGCCGAAGCGCTCTTTATATACAGTGAGATGAATTATTTTCTACTGGCACAATACAGAGAAATAGCCTGCGATTTAATAGTCCTATAATATCACCTCTTGAGTTTTGTGATGGCATTGTCTGAAAACTGAGTGCAAGAATAGACTTTTCCAGTCAGCTAAGCTTGAGATAATGGATCCTTTGTTATGTAATGTAGTTGTGAGAAAATAAGGAAACTTGAATTGAGTGCACATCCTGTTGAGTGAAAATTCCCTCATCTCCTTACAAACATTTGAGCTTGATCTAATTTCCATGTCTTTTTCATTCTGGCCTGGTTCAGGCATAATGATGCTTGTCCAACAAACTATGAAAGACCAGATTTGTGATCTGGGTATATTCTTGACCTTATGTTGTTGCTGGAGTGCTAGGTTGCTTCTGTATATATGTATACTTAAAACACACATGCAAGACTAGGCACTACTGTTGATAGTTAAATCTTTTTAGAGAAAAACATCAATATTTTTAAGCATTGGTATCTTTCAGTATAAAATACTCTGATACACTAAAATAATACAAAAGTTCCCAACATAACATAAAATAGTAATATGCAAACCAAACAATACAGATAAAAAGTTGATAATTATTAAAAGCTGTCAGATTACCATTAAAAAAGCTGTCTGTTGCAAAACCTCTGCTAAAAAGGAACACCTTTGCCTGAGGCAATTTTCCCTGGCAAGGGAATTGCGCAGTTTTGGTGCCACTTTAGAGAAGGCCTGTGCTAGACATCTATGTCGCTGCTGCTTCGTGACGCACACACATCTATGCATTCGGTAGTAACTGCCGCCACCTGTTTTCTTATCCAGGGGTCACATGGAGAATTGCAAAACAAACAGTATCCTAGGGTGGTTGAGAAAGGCTCTGGGGATTCCATGTGACAGCATCCCCAGGTGAAAATGAGCCCAAGTGACAGGGGTAAAGAACCCTATTCCGTTTTATTAGTTTGGAGCAGGGGTGGCTGTCCAACTAGCAACATGAACAGGATGATCCTTCTCATTATCACATTTTGGCAAGGAAAGTGATAATTGAAAGAGAGATGGTTTAGGTATCTCTGGCAGGCGGGGTACAGCAAGAGGCTTCCTGTTTTGTGGTTTTGGACACCCAGGAAATAAGTTGCTATTCAAGGAGCCCTGTGAAACCTAGATGTTCTGGTTAGAGATGTTTATAGCTGGTTAGGGAAAAGGACACGGAAGGACAGCTCAGTATTATAAGGCTCTATCCCATATTGCTGCCTCACTGTATGGGGAAATGGAGCAGGACCCCTGAGGAGTATCTCAATATCAAGGGTAGGTTCATATAGGAGCAGGCTATCCTACATTAGCCTATATCTCATCCAGTACCAATTTAAACCAAGAGGAAAGTGTAAAATAGAAAGATGCAAGACCAACTGTTTAAAAAAGGCAACTAAGGAAAAGAGAACTGATGACAAAATATCACTTCTAGTCATGCAAACATCCCTCAGTTGCATTAACTCTCTTCTGGTCTCTTCCTCTACATTTTATAGGAAGGAGAGAGTAGATACACACACTTGAGAGCCCTCAAACATTAGTCTTCTGATTGGTCACTATTTTTTATTATTTTTGTGGCAGTATCTTACTGGGTTTATTTGTTCCTGCAAAACAGTCCTTGCCAGATCACCCACTGCCTTGCTTTTTGTGCGTATTTCTGTTCACCATTGTGATTAGAGCCAGATGGAGTCTTCTAACACCCAAGCTCTGGGGCAAAGTTTGTTTTGCTTATATATCACCCACCCGCACAGACTGAGGGTTGTTTTAGTTTTTGTTGTCTTGCATGCCCAGAACAGTATTCTGTCACACTACTGGCTTATTCGGCTTTTACAGAAATTTAGATGGATGAACATTAGAGTTGTCTTTTGTTGTTCATAGGGCTACAATAGAGGAGGCATATTCAAGATCAATGACGAAGCTAGCTAAATCAGCAAACAATTATTCCCAGAATGGGTAAGTTGATGGTGTGTCAAAGCAAAGTAACTTCATGCAGGTTCTCTCTTGAATGTTAAGAAACATTGGACAGTTGAACTGAAAGCTGTTGGAGCAGCTTTTCTGCTTTTCTTTATTTAGTTTATGTAATTAGTATTTAGTTTATGTAATTAGTCGTATTTTTATATTACAGTAGGCACTCCCAGAGCCTGGGTAGAGCATTTTCTCATGCCAGGGATGGGACTGGGATTACCAGTCCTAGAATCCTTGGCAGTATATGATGCTGCTTGCATCACTTCTGCCAAGTAGAAGGTTGCATATTCTTGGCATTGAGTAGAGTGACTATATGAAAAGGAGGACAGGGCTCCTGTATCTTTAACAGTTGTACTGAAAAGGGAATTTCAGCAGATGTGATTTGTATGCATGCAACACCTGATGAAATTATCACAATAGTTAAAGCTGTAGGAACCCTGCCCTCTTTTATATCTCATCAAGAGAGCAGAGCTCCTGCATCTTTAACTGTTGCGATGAAGAGGGAATTTCACCAGGTGCTATATGCATACAAACGACACCTGCTGAAATTCCCTTTTCTATGTAATTATTAAAGATACAAAAACCCTGTCCTCCTTTCCATATGGTCACTCTAGCACTGAGGCAAATAAGGCTTTGCTTTCTTCAATTCTCTTGCTTGGAAGTCCTTAAATGGGAGTGCTTGCTTTTGTGTGTGCCCTTTGTCTATATTGCAGAGATCTCATTTCTATAAGAAATTGCTGTGCAGTTCATTACTAATACTATTTCTGTTCTATAAATTAATAGACATTTGGAATCTCTGAGTTACATTTTTCACTTCTAAAATAAAGGATTTGAATAAGCTCTGAACATATACTTAAGATTGAACCTTGGGTTAGAGTTGGGAGAGAAATTGGTGGGAGATTCAGGACAGATAAAAGGAAGTACTTCTTCACACAGTACATATTTAAACTATGAAATTCACTACCATAAGATGTGGTGATGGCCACCAATTTGGATGGCTTTAAAGGGGAGTTGGATAAATTTCTGCAGGAGGAGGCTATCAATGGCTACTAGTCCTGATGGTTATGTGCAACCTCCGGTATCAGAGGCAGTAAGCCTGTATTCACTAATTGCTAGGGAACATGGGTGGAGAGGATGCTGTTGCACCATGCCCTGCTTGTGGCTCCCTGGTCAACAGCTGCTTGGCTACTGCATGAACAGAGTGCTGGACTAGGTGGACCCCTGGTCTGATCCGGCATGGCTGTTCTTATGTTCTTAAATTCATTTGCTTAGCAGTTTAATATGAATAAACCTGATTTCTACTTCCAGAACTTAGAGTGAGCCTGTTTGCAATTTTCCATTGGTGTTCACACTTCTTTAATCATGCATACAAAAACATGAACATAAGGAAAATTAGGTACATAAATGCATACATTGGGGAAAGAGCATTAAAAAAGGTATATATTAGAGAAACATGCTTGCAAAAATATGTATATATTATGGAAAATGTGTACAAATTTTCATGTGTATGGAAGTGTGTACAAATATTCATGCAGGTTTTTTTTTTAAAAAAATTCACAAATTGAGAAAAAATGTGAGTGTTGAAAGTGAAACAGATAGATTCATCCATTGCTACCTTAGGTTTAGATACATTTTGGGTGGGGAAAGATCTAAGCAAACTTAAGGTGCAATCCTATGCAGGTTTAGACAGGGGGGAAAAATCTGGGAGTTTTAGGACTTTTCTCTCTCTAAACCTGCATAGGATTGTGTTCTTAGAGAGCAATTCTATGCCCCCTGGGCAGCATGGGGGGGGGGCATAGGATACTGCAGATTTTGAGATCCAAGGTCAGAGGCAGCACTCTGAACTCAGAGCTCGGAATCTGTGCTCCCCTCTCCCTCACAGCCAGTGCAGAGGGACAGAAAAGCAACCTTGGAGAGGTAATAGAGATGACGTTCTGGTGGGTGGGGAGAGGACTGGAGGGGATAGGACTTCCCTATTATTCACTCTCCCTCTGACACCCCAGCTAGACAGGGAAAAAGCCTATCCAGCTAAAATGTAGGACGGGAGCAGCAGCAGAGGCAATGATCACCTCCGCTGCTCCTCCCACTCTGCACTGGATGCTTGCAAGCTTTCAAGTTCAGAGGCTTATGAGCATTGGGTGTGGAAGTAATAGGATTGTGCCCTTACAGTCTTTTTTATGTTGGTGCTACATGTTAATGGGATAGAAGTACACACATTTTTTCTAAAGTAAATAGGAAGGACTCTAAAATATGTTCTGAGTTACATTTAATAGAAAGCTGTGCTTATTGTACCTTGCTTTCAGACTATTTTAGCACTAAAATGCCCACCTTTTCTCTTATACTTAGGACATTTGCACCAATCTGGGATGTTTTCAAATCATCAACAGAAAAATTAGCAGGCTGTCATTTAGAACTTGTTCGGAAGTTGCAAGAACTAATAAAAGAAGTGCAGAAGTATGGAGATGAACAAATGAAAGCTCATAAAAAGGTTATGTATACCGTTATTGAATGTGCTCCTCTATACATGCACAGACTTGCTCATACTCTCAAGATGCACATTTGTTAAGGGACCTTTTAACTTTGGCAACAGGGCATCTGGCAGAAGGAACCCAATGATACACCCACACAACACCTACAATGGCTTCTTCTAAAAACATGGAATTTATTCAATACAAGGAAGAATTTAAAATGTACACTCATTAATTGGAGAAATTAGGTTGGTAGAGGGTTCATGAATAAAACAAGTAAAATATACATAAACATGTAAGAAATCTTCAGTGGATGCAGAGAGACCCAGATATATTGCAATTAGTTTAATTCTTTGGCAGCTGAATCAGAAGGCTCTGGTGCTTAAAGCCAGGCCATAGGCATGTATGAATGGTCTGGACTTATCTGGGATGAGCTTATGAGAGTGAAGAGGTTGAGAGATGGGGAGTAAATATATCGGAATCCCTAACGCTCTTGGGAAGGAACAAGAAAGATTTAGGGTGAGCTTGTAAGAATGGAGAGGGAAGAGAGGGTTTGGGGAGGTTTGGCCTAACAAGGGGTGGTGCTCTGAAGCTCACAATAACAAAAGGGAATTGGGGAAGGAAGTTACCTAAAGCTGAAAATACATTCACTCCAATGTGTGCACTCTCTCCAACATTGTTTATGCCTTTTTCTGAAGGATGACAGCTTGGTCAAATCTTCCAACTGAGGTGGGAATAAAGAGGAAATCAAAACTACAATCTTTCCCATTAGTTAAGCAGGGAAGGCTGCAATAAATGGCTCAGACTTCAACCAAATACAAATTTACTGCAAAATCAGATCAAATGTATATATATGTAGACGCAGCAGAGAGAAGAGGGTGCAGAGTAGGAGGCTGTGATTTGTACAAGAACCTCCTGAAAATAGGATAAAAACTCAAAGATACCTCTTCCTGGGTCTGCTTGTATAGCTGAAGCTTGGGGCACATAGAAATTCCTGAGACTCTGCAGGTGAAGGAAAAATAAAGGGTTGTAGTGGATTTCAGTCTGTACTGAGGTGATAATCTAAGCTGCCAAACTTGGGTGACACTGGGCAAAAGTGGCTGAGAAGTTAGAGAACTGCAACCAAACAAGTGATTGAGCCTGTTCATACAACACACTAATCCATAGCGTGTTGTGTGAAACATGATTTACCATGTCATGTGAACAATTCCTAACCATGGTGACTACATAACTGTGGTTTAAACATGCTCACTAACCATTTGCTGCAAAAGGATTAGTGGCCTAACCAGGGCTTAGCATGTTGTCTGAACAGGTAGACCAGGGTAGATTTCAGGAGCATGGACCCAGATGGTACTGGTCCAACATCTACGAATGGGACTGGTCTATAATGCCAGGATAGTCTGACGAGGGGTTGGAGACCAGGATTCTTATACTCTTCAGACAAAGTTTCAAAACAGTAAAAAGGGGTATCGTATCTAGCATGTCAAAGAAGACAAAGAGGTAAGGACAACAGTTTCCAGGTGGCCTCAGTAACTATTCCAGGTTGAAACAGTGGCGGTGAGACAAATCCTTACCATAGTCAACTTAAATGTAAAAGAAAGGGTTATGAGTTCTCAACAAAGACAATGCTTGAGCTTGCAGAAAGATTATATTCTTTTGCAACATTGAGAACTTTTCAGTCTATACCTAGATATTGTTTAAGCGTCAGGAAATCACTTAAACATGATTACAGTAACATTTTCCTTATCTTAAAACTATTGAATATTTAGAGTCCTGATTAAGTTGGAATTGATAATGTTGACCTTACATATGTGACCAGCAGATTTAGGCAAGACTATTTTGTTGTCAGTGTTTGGCCTTGGCAAGTATTTCTTAAGGTGATCATTTATTTATTTATTTATTACGTTTTTATACCGCCCAATAGCAGAAGCTCTCTGGGCGGTTCACAAAAATTAAAACCATAATAAAACAACCAACAGGTTAAAAACACAAATACAAAATACAGTATAAAAAGCACAACCAGGATAAAACCACGCAGCAAAATTGATGTAAGATTAAAATACAGAGTTAGAACAGTAAAATTTAAATTTAAGTTAAAATTAAGTGTTAAAATACTGAAAATAAAAAGCTGGTGACGAAAAGAGTACAGTGTAGGCGCCAGGCGGACCTCTCTGGGGTGCTCATTCCACAGCCGGGGTGCCACAGCGGAGAAAGCCCTCCTCCTAGTAGCCACCTGCCTCACTTCTTTTGGCAGGGGCTCACAGAGAAGGGCCCCTGTAGATGATCTTAAGGTCCGGGCAGGTACTTATGGGAGGAGGCGTTCCTTCAAATAACCTGGCCCCAAACCGTTTAGGGCCTTGAATGTCAATACCAGCACTTTGAATCGGGCCCGGACCTGGACTGGCAGCCAATGAAGTTGTAAAAGGACTGGCGTAATGTGATCTTGCCGGCCAGTCCCTGTTAGTAGGCGGGCTGCCCTGTTTTGTACCAGCAGCCCCACGTATAATGCATTGCAGTAATCCAAACGAGAGGTTATCAGAGCATGGACTCTGAGGAGAGCCAACTTTTTCAGCAACTAACAGTGCTTGCCCTACCCCGAGCAACCTTCTAACTACCCTCTTTTTAATGTATTTGACTGTCTTGCAAAGAAAATATTAAATTGGTGGTGTTTGACACAAATGTATTATTTAACAGACTAAGGAAGAGGTTTCAGGAACTTTAGAAGCAGTGCAAAACATTCAGAGTATTACACAGGCCCTCCAAAAAGCAAAAGAAAACTACAATTCAAAATGTGTGGAACAAGAGCGTTTGAAAAAGGAAAGTGGGACACAGAGAGAAATAGACAAGGTAACTCTTAAGCCTTACTTCATAATTAAAGATTAGCTGACTTACTTTATGCCATTATTACGCAGCTTGAAAGGTTCCATACAGCATTGCGGCTTTTGGGTTTTTTTTGTTTTGTTTTTAAGTATAAAAATGGATGCCTTCTGCCTGAAACAACCAAAGGTACGGTTGTGTTAGCTTATTGGATTAGCTAGTGTATGCATGTGTGCAAACCCTGAAGCTCAAGTATATATAATATCTGCTGTATTATAGTACTTTCATACTGCCCCTATGGAAGTATTTTCATAAGGAAAATGTATGAACAAAGGAACTTATATTGAGTTAGGAAATGTGTCCTTGACTTCTGAAATGTTTTACTATGCATTCCGATGATTATGTAATGTGGAATGTCTTCAGGTGTCTAATATGCAGTCAAATCTGATGAGCAAGATTTCTTTCAGCTTGTTAGAAGTTGGCACTTCAGAGCATCATGCATTTGACATTTCAGTTTTGTTTGGATCCCATCATGCAACATTGTGAGATCACTGTGGAAGAAAGAATACCTAAATTCACCTTCAGTGCTAATTAGCATTTTTCTTTAAAATGAACATAATACTATAGTAATTTTGTACAACATAACTAAGATAACAATAACTTTTTGATGACAGTTCAAATATGTATATTGGTGTTCCACCAGGATTTTCTCCACTTATAATATAATTAAAACATGCCTTGAAGGTGTGTGAAGATTAATAAAGAAAAGATGGTAGGATATCCACCTTATAAAATAATGTCTTTCCCTCAGTAGTTAATCTCTTGAATTTATTTTTAAATTGTTAGAAAATACTTGTAATTGTGTTTTGGCATTACATCCTTCATTTACCTTTGATGTTCTCTTCTTGATTACTTATTGTTCACATATTACACTTGAAGGTTATAAAATCACCTAAGTTGATGTTGCAACATTTTGTGTCATATGCTGTTTGCGTGAGCCCTCAAGTGGTAAAAACTGGTATATATTGTGATGGAGCAAACCATTGCAGATTAAATTAAAGTAACAACTAAATTTACTGTAAAATATTTGTTTTGCAATATCCTCCTTCTCTTTGATTTCTTTAGGCAGCAGTAAAATCCAAGAAAGCTACAGACACATACAAACTCTATGTAGTTAAGTATGCTTCAGCAAAATCTGATTTTGAGCAGAAAATGACTGAAACTGCACAGGTAAATTTTATTTTCAATTGGTTGGATCTAGACCTAATCATGCTTATAATAGACCCATTTAAATCAATGGGACAAATTAGTCATGGCTAAGTCCTGCTAATTTCCATGGGTGTATTCCAAGCATGATTACATCTGGATCCAGCCCAATATTTACGCAATATTGAACACTATATTTTGATTTATAATGTCTTTCCCCCCAGTAGTTAATCTCTTGAATTTTCAAAAATATCAAAATAAGTACTGATATAATTGCCTTGATAATCTTACATTCTTAACTTTGAATATAGAATAGCATATCTATACTAGGGGTTGATCAGTTAAACGAAGCAAAAATTAAAATCTGTGTGCATTCTGGAGCTTTTTTGTTGCATTCTTCAGTGAGTTTTTATGACTGAAATCTGAACTCTTAAACAGACTGATATTTGATCAGTCTGTTTAAAACATAAGTGTACATCGGGGAAGTACTTCAGTCCACTCATCATATCAAGGCCTTTATTTATTGCAGAGGTGGTGGTGGTTGTTTGTGGTCTCTCTGCAATTAGGGTGGGGTGCCCACCAAAGTGTTAAATTAACTTTGGAAAATTCTGAAATGAGACTCTGTGTAGATGCAGTACTCATACACGTAACTGCAGAAATGACCACTTGAAGAATTATAGTTATGGCTGAACAACCTGTCCGTAATTTGCTGAGGTGTTGGATTGGTTGGAATGGATTAATTTTAGGCCTGAAATGGTTCATTTATTTAGTAAAATCAAGATGATCTCTTGTAAATAAGCTGATTGCTTAATGCCCCTGTACTATGCATCAATGTACTTCTAATTATTTTGCGTCTAATTCTACTTAGTCAATTGTTTACCTTCCTTTTGGGGAAGGACCGTAGGTCAGTGATAGAGCATATGCTCTGCGTCTCCAGATAAAGTTGTGAAAGTCTTCTGTCTGAAGCAGGATCTGTTAACATGTTTGATTACTACCAAACATTTCATGGAATAGATGGTTCTGCCCCTCCCTCTTATGGTAACTTTTCCAGGGGTTGGCCAGGTAAACTTAATTCTGTAATCTATCCCTCATTATAGAGTCCCCTATGTAGATTAGGAAGAGAATGGCCAGAGCCTATCCAATGAGGCATCTTACAGCGATTGTAAATCTACACTATTAACCTTGAGTACTGGTAAATTTGGACTAGAATTGCAGGAATCTGGGGAAACTACTTGCTTTTGGAATTTTTTCATTATACATAAATAGGAATCTTTGCCCTGGCATCACACCTTTGGTTTTCTTTGTAGTTCTCATTCTATTCATATATTATGTACCCGCATAAATACAAGAATTCACAGCAAAATTGCATGGAGATTGATGTGTAAATGAGCCTTAGGACTATATTTTTGCATGTATCTTTAATGTCTCTTCTACTTAGCTACTAATAGCCAATAACAAATTTAATATGTTTTAATTCTTGTTATTGTCACCGACAATATTTTCCAATATTAAACAGCTGAAGGATCAGCTAAGACCTAATTTTTTTGTAGCAAAGAGGTTTTACATCTTCACTGTCTACCTTAGTCTCAAGCTTGTTATTAGAGTTGGGGGTGTGCTCCAGTATATTCAGTACTTGACATTCTGTTTTCATGTGAGCTTTTTTCCTCATTACGCTAAATTAAATCTTTATTTGTGGTGCAGAAATTTCAAGATATTGAAGAAATGCACCTCCTGCATATGAAAGAAATTATAGAGTGTTTTTCAAATACAGTAAAAGAAGTTCACTTACAAATGGGTGAGGTGAGTTTTTGTAGTGTCTCTTATTAATGGCTATGAATTAGAACACATTTATCTTACTTGAAATGTATAGGCTATCCAATTTTAGCAGGTCTTGTATTTAAGCCGTTGTTGCAGGTCACTAAGGGCTGAAGGAGGAGATGGGTGTGTGATGGGCTTTCACACAGCTTTTATAAATTGTGCCTCTGTTACCTATATTAGCCACATGTCAAATCTTTTGGGTAACTATGTGTTAATGGAATAAGAAGAAATAAAAAAGCAGCTGGTGTTGATGGTAAAGACAACCCAGTGAAATAAAACAACAACACCCAGTTCTTAGCTACTTTTGTACTAAGATGTTAATGCATTTATTCTGAAATGTCATAATTAAATGCATTAATTAAGTATTCATATTTCTAGCTAGCTCAAAATCATGTTTATATGGTTGCTTTTTATTTATATTTTATTTGCATATGCCACCCAGCATTTCTCTTTCTAGAAATTAAGTTCAGGGTATAAAACATGCAGCCCAGTGTTCTATTATAATAGAGAAACACTTCCTGGCATATTGGGTTGCATCCAGTGGTGGTTCTTCGTGGTCTCTGTGCATCACACAAAGAACATGGGCTCTGCGCCTGCGCAGAGCTTGATTGGAAGATTTCTTTAGCTAAAGGTGTTTTGGGGCTAGAGCCCCTCCCACTATGTAATCTTCCTCTTTCCCTCCGCACCCTCCAGACCTCTTTTCTCCCTGAAAACCCTGAACTGTGGGGGCTGTGTCATATGGGGCTGCAATGTGAATGAGGAATCTCCTGAAATCGGAGAGATATGGTGACTGCAGGTGTTTGCTCCTTGCACTGCAGCCCCGTATAACACAGCCCTCTGGAAATGGTTTTGAAGCTACCAGGGGCTGCACAGAGAGGAGGGGAAGAGAAATATTGGTTGCACAAGCTGCCTCCTGCTCACACACCCATCAAATATAAACCATTATATTTACTGTGTCTGTGATCCAAAAAGCAGTCTAGACACCCAAGTGTCTTTTTGACTTTGGATTTTACTGTGGATTATTTGAAAATCTTACCCCAATATCATATTAGAAATTTGTTTTTTTAAGCTGTTCTAGATTTCAAAAGCAGTTTGCCTTTCTTAGTGAGGTGTTTTAGAGAGTTGAGAAAAACAAGCCTAAAAACACCTTGAGCTTACAGAACTAGTTTCATGCTTTTTTGAGTTCCAAACTGATACTTTTTAATTATAAGAATGCACTATAGGTGTATCAGCTACTGAAGCCTGTCAAGTTATGTTTAATAGTTCTTTCTTTCTCAAAGGTCCACGAAGAATTTATAAATAACATGGCCAACACAACAGTTGAAGGTTTGATACAAAAATTTGCTGAGTCAAAAGGCACAGGCAAAGAAAGACCTGGTAAGAAATGCAAAATAATCACTTAAAAATTACTTGCTACTTTATGTCTCAGTGTACTTGTATATAGGTGTATATCCCTGTAGTGGAATCTCTCCGTTTGACTCAGCGATTCCCCAGCCGGAGAAGGAGGGTCTGACTCAGCCAGCCCAGACTCACACCCCTTCACTGCCGCTTGTTAAACCTTTGTAGTCTAAGTTCTCAAGGAAACATGCCACACTCCAGAAATAGGGACATAACACTTTTATTCTTTACACTACACACTCCCACAAGGGTCTACACATAAAGGTAAACATGTAAGAGGTTTTGGGGAAAAACACGGACAAAGAAATGACACACTTAGGACAGCAGGGACTAATACCTTATCCTCCCCCTTTACACGCTCAAGCCTAATAGAGTTTGCATACACTCCCCACTTTTACTTCCCCCCAGCCGTAACTCCAGCAAGGTCCGTTGCCCAATTGTACCCAAACCTGGACTTAAAACAAAACAAACATATAACTCTGCGACTCAACCCCTTGTTGCTCACTCCGACTTGACTTTACGTCACTTGAATTAGGACTCCTTCCCTCAGCGGCCGCGTGGAGCCTCCACCAGCCAGCCAGCCCAGCCTGGATGCTCTGACTCAACACACACACGCTAGACTCCTAACACCCACAGGAAAGAAACCAGACCCTTAGGTGCCTAAGCCTTTTATCCCTTTCTGGGACCCCCTTGTCACCAGACCCACCCTGACCAATAGAAACTCCATAGCAACCCACACCTCTCCCGAAGGAAGTGGGGAATGCTCCCAGATATTGCACAGCTGCAACTTGTTAAGTACCAGCCCGGAGAGGCATTATCAGATGCCAGGCGCTTTTCGCCCAGCGCGGCCTTGGCATTTCGCTTGCTACTTCCCTTTTCAGACACAAAGAAACCCCTCTCCCTGGGATGAAGCAAAAAGATGTTCTCTTAAAGGGACTATGGGCTCAGCCCATGACAATCCCTTCAGTCCTCTTTAGTAGTTGATGCTATGCATATATGTAATTGACTGTCTAGAAATAATGATGAGTTCAAAGATTCATTTAATGGTACTTTTGATTCTTAAGTGCCATAATGCATATTTTGTAGTTTTTTGTGCTTTTTAGAGGAGCCAGTTGTGCAACTTTCTGCATCATTACTTCTGTTTCTTTAAAGAAGGTACTGATTTTCTTTATTTTGGCAGATGAAGGTACAGTAGGGTATTGTTTCACTGAGCAGATGAATAGTATAAATCAGGAAAGGAGAAAATTTCAGATCAGTGGGAAAATCATTCTTGCTATTCTTTAGCCACTGACAATGAACATAACACAGTGGTTCTAGGGTGTGATCTTGTGATAATACGCATAAATTATACACAAAACCCAGGCTCATACCTGTTTATTTTGATACCTAACATACTAGTACTGAAGCTCATATTCAAGGAGGATATTTAAATGGTACCCGTTTAATGTGTACAGGTGGTGATGTAAACTGTTTTCAATGTGACAGTCATCTCTACTATAAAGCGGAAAGTATGTTTGTGTGATGTATGTCCAGAAATGTTTACCCACTTCCACATGAGTTAGAAACTTAAAATTTGGCATGCTGATAGATGTCTGCCAGTACAATGTATCAGAAAAATCTAAACCCACAAAAAAATTTGTTTAAAATATTTTTAAAGAATAAAAGCCTAGGCTTATGCCTACAACTCCCAGCATGCTTTGGGTGGGAGGCCAGACTTAATGGCTTTTGGCAGCCATTGTGAATGCGCAGGTGGGTGGCCACTGCATGTCTTTCACAATCCAAACTCAAATTAGTCAACCCAATTCCACATAAAAGGAAACAACCCACATAAATCCAGGGCCTGATGAACTGCATCCTAGAGTAATCCTAGAGCTAGCAGAAGAACTCTTGGAACCGCTGTCTATTATCTTTGCAAAATCATGGAAGACAGGTGAGGTGCCAGATGACTAGAAGAGGGCTAACGTTGTCCTTATCTTCAAAAAGGGCAAAAAGGAGGAACCTGGGAACTACAGACCAGTCACTCTGACATCCATCCCTGGGAAAATTTGGAGCAGATTATAAAGAAGTCAATCTACAATGCAGTGATTATTAGAAGCCAACATAGATTTGTCAGGAACAAATCCTGTCAGACTAATTTGATCTCATTTTTTTTATCGAGTCCCATTCCTGTGGACCTAATATATCTTGACTTCAGCAAAGCTTTTGACAAAGTGCCCCATGATATTCTGATTAACAAACTAGCTAAAAGTGGGCTAGATGGAACAACTGTTAGGTGGATTCACAGTTGGCTACAGAATCGGACTCAAAGAGTACTTATCAGTGGAACTTTCTCAAACTGAGGGGAGGTAATGAGTGGGGTACTGCAGGGCTCAGTCCTGGGCCCAGTGCTCTTCAACATTTTTATTAATTATTTGGACGAGGAGGTGCAGGGAACGCTTCTCAAATCTGCAGATGACACAAAATTGGGTGGGATAGCTAATACCCTGGAAGACAGAAACAAACTTCAAAGTGATCTTGATAGGCTGGAGTACTGGGCTGAGAACTAAAAGAAACTTGCTATAGATTGCATTATGCAGTGCAGCAAAGAGAACTGAGTAACATTAACATACAGTACAACGACTTAATGGATTGATCATTCTTGTGAGAAACATTTCACACTTTGATGATGATGTAAAAGTTTGGATGGGAGTAGGCTTGCAGTCAAAGAACAGTGTGTGAGATACACAGGTGTGAGAAAGCTAGCAGACTCGTTGGAGTTGAGAATGTGTAAATCCCTACCAGGATTTCATTGCTTCACTGGTTGTGACTATTCACCAGCCTTTTCCCCCCCAAAAGTTGTGGGGGTGGGGGGAAATTCTGGAAAGAAACAAGAATGCACAAGCCACTTATTCTTCCTTATGGCTTCATAATGAAATAATACAAAAATATTCTTGTAGCGAAAAATACTTTTGCTACAATAATTCATAATTTCAGAACCAATGTACATAGCTCCAATTCAGTACATTGAAAAGTATTACAACTCTTGATCATATTAAATGGTCTGATTTGGGGTTGGCCCCTTGTAAAGCAGTCAGATAGGAAATTCTAAGATATAGAAAGGTGACCTCTACCAAGTACTTCCTTTCTGAGCCCTTTAAAAAAATCCCATATCCCCTTTTTGCAGGGGCTAGAAAGGCGGTATGCCCCAACAAAGTCAGATTGGACAGTGTGGACTTACATGTGCTATTCCCCATGTGAGAGTGTTTGTTTCATTCATATAGCTTATGTTGTAATTATTGGCCCCAAAACGGGAGAGGGGTTTGAGGAGGGTCCAAAGCACCCTAGCAATTGCTCATAAGACTAGCAGTTTTGATAAGGCCACAACATTTGTAAGCTATCCTGATGTCAAAACTTTTATATCTTATAATGTAAATAACTTAACATGGCCTTTTGGACTATAAGGCTTAGTTACTTGGCAGTAAGAGCTTTAAGCTAAACAATGCTGGTATTTTTAGCCATGCTCCCTTTGCCTTTGGCCCTATCCACCAATAGAATGCAGCCTGTGAGAGCTTCTCCAGAATTGAATTCAGCCCTCAGGCTGTAAGAAGTTCAGCGCCCTTATAAAAGTGTATAATCTGATATATCGGCTTCCCATTTATCAAAATATTTCAGTGATATTTACCTTCAGTGGTGCATGTACTACAAACCTATCGTTTATGCTGCAGGAACAAGTTTTAAGTAATTGGACTGATTCAGTGAGTATTTCAGGCATAAATACGGTACAAATAAGAGGGAAATTAAATGCAGAAAGTACTGACAATGACAGTCTCATTGTTAATCATGATCATTCACAAAACTTCTCGCTATTATTAGAAACATCTTGGCACTAAAACCAAAACAAAACCCTTCCTCCCAAGCCTTCAGTTCTACTGCCAGAGGCTTGAATTGGGAGAAAGTTGCGTGTTTTTTAATCACACTATTCACATTTGTGAATAGCCATTGTTTTAATAATGTGACTGTCACTGTCAGTACCTTTTTCATTTCATTTTCCTCTGACCTTACTGCTTACAATCTCCCCAACCATATTTACTGTGTATTTATACTAGAAACTTTCACTAACATGTAATGCATCTGATGAAATGGACAACAGTCCATGAAAGTTTATGCCGTAATAAACATGGTGGTTACTGAAAAAAATACATCTTGACTTTTCATGTCTAAATATAGCAGCAGAGTTATCTAGAGGGTTTTGTTTTTCATTTATCACTCAGTATATATGTTACTGGAAGAGAATACTATTGACTGACAGTTTAATATGTATTTCTAGTTTTTCAATTCGATTTTTTTCGTTGCTGCTAAATATGAAATGGCACCAGAAGTTAGGAACGAAAAGATTGCATGTGTGTTTGTACACAGAAAATTGACCTTTGTGTTTCAGCTTAACATCTAAGTACTAAGAGCAATCATTTGTTTTGACAGCAGAATTAATTGAGGCTAAAACAGTCGAAATTCCACTTGTATCAAGCTGTTCATTAGGAATTGCTCTCTGGCTTTAGTGCTGTCAGAAAAATAACCTGTCCTGCTATGATTAAATAGCAGAATGATGGTCGGTCCACTGCATTTGAGAAAGAGGTTGAATAAACTTTCTACTGCGGAAACAATTCAGAAGTGACACGCTGCAAGGGGGGTCAGAATGCGCATTGATATCCAGCTGAGCTGTCAACTGGCACTGAGCCAGACACGCAAAGCTTTGCCATTTTGAAGCAGCATGTGAGGCATATGCAGTTTTGAAAAAATTGTCTCCTTTCATGCATGATTTAATGCCAGAGGGGGAAAAAACCCTTTGTTTTCATCTAAAGCCAAGCATACTGTCTGCTATTATATTTGTAGCTGCAACTAGCTTTACAACTTATATGGCTTTTAAGTGAAGGCTACTTTTTATAATGCTTCCATGTAACATTTAGCAATATGTAAAACCAATTTGTAATACAGATTGGTTAATATTTCATTCTACTATAAAAGTGTAAATATTCTAATTCCTAGTTTAATTTACAAAATATTTTAAGAGTATATTTGTATTGTTTACCTACCATCAAGGTAGGATTTTCTTTTCTCCACCTTCCTATTTAAATATCCAATAAATTTTCCACTTTATGCTTAATTTTTTTTTTAAAAAAAAGTATTTCAGTCTTGTGAGTGTGTCACTTTTGTCAAGCTTGACCTAACTACTTTTGCAGAGTACACACTAGTTGACAGGTCATGACACCATTCTCTAACTGATAGATGAGACACTTAACTGTTTTCAAGGCCATTAGTGCCACTTCACGGATTAATTAGGTGGCAGGTGACGCTGTGAGATAACTGAATTTTAAAAACTGTCTCATTCATCCCTCTTGAGAGATGAATTGCATCATTGGTGACTATTTAACAAGCAAAACATCTGAGGTGGGCTCAAAGTAGATTTTGAGGTGTGTGTGTTTTTTAATGTTTAGTACTATGTCATCAAGGTAGCTTCCAGTTTAAATGAATAGTAATTTGTCAAAATGGTGTCAGATTTGCTTGAGTATCGCTGTTGAATTTTCTTGTTATAGCAAAGCATGGTGACATGCCACACCACACTGCAGCATGGGCAGTAATGCAAATGGTGGTCGCATATGTGGGTGCAGGGGGAGCAGCCACGATGGTTGCTTCCCTCGCAGAGATCAGCTGAACTCGCCCAGTATGTGCCTGTCTTAGGGCACACAGCCCCAATTAAGGACTTCTACACCTTGGCAGCAGCCTTGTCTGTCTAAAAAGAAATGTAATTTTAATTTTTTTTTAAAAAAAAAAACATGCAGTGTGTGTATTCTACAAGTACTATCTATATGTAGTGTAGGAGACTATTGTTACATGGGGGTGGGGTGAGGGGTGCGATTTTTCCAAATTCAGAAGTAAAAGTAAAAAAGGCAAGGATCAGAAACATGTGCACTTGGTTTTGATACCAGAATAAAAATACATATCCTACACATCTTATCTGAGCAGTGCATGCATGCGTTTTCAGCTACTTTTATATTTACAGTACAAACAAGTACCATCTCAATCATTTCACAGTCATTATTCACATATGTTTGAAAGACAAGTAGCTAAAATTACATGCATATATTCTGTGATACATTTCCATGGACTATAGCCCACTTCACCAGATGCATGCAATATTATGGAGAGTTTCAAGTTTATATGCGGTGTGTATGAGGGGGGAACTGTAAACAGTGAAGTTGGAAGGAAATTAAATGTAGAAAGTACTGATAGTGACCATTACATTATTAACAGTGGTCATTCACAGTGCAGTTGTTGCTGATAAGAACAACTGACACTAGATAAGCCAATTAACACATGTGGTGTGATAAGGATCTGCTAATTATTTATTTATTAAAGTTATATACCACCCCAGAGCCAAAGCTCTCTGGGAGGTTTACAAAAGTTAAAAACAGTGAACATCAAAAAGTATACAAAATTTAAAACCATCAAAAATAACCCGATTCAATCCTCTGGCTATGGCATTAAACCTGTTGATGAATTCTGTTGTCAGAGGCTCAGATTAGGATATCACTCTTGTTACTATCTGTGACTCTTATTTATTTGATACATAGCTATATTTTAATTCCCCCTTTTTTTAGTAATACTTTTCACAATTTCTAAATTGTGCCTTTGGTAATGAATCTTAAGTAGGACCGTCACTTAATTTAAAAAACTTAGTTGAGAAGGGGAATTAACCATTTAACTCTCTAGAAATGTTGATAAGAATGAACAATTCTGAAGAGAGACGCATATTCTCTTTTATGTAGTGTTCATGCAATGTTGCAGCAGGCATTGTCTTAGAAAAAGATGTGTCAGTATATTTGGGGTGGGGGGGTTGTAGCCAGCCAAAATTTTTGCTTTCCATTGACCCTCCCCGACTCTGCAAAGGATGGTGTCTCATCCCTCACTGTGAACAAGCTCTGGAGTCATAAGGAAAGTGGTGATTACTCTTAGTCTTCCCGAACTCAGTGTAGCCTTGGAGACCCTCCCATTCTCCAGTCTGGGAAGAGGCAGGGTGTATCCCCAACATGAGACTGAGCTTTTCTTTCCAGATTAAAAAGTGTGGTTGTCAGGGATAAGCACATTTGTAGACCATTGTAGAAGAGATGTTCTCTTCTGAGAGTCTGTGGGGCAGAACAGCTCTACTAAAATGATACCTGCTATCTGTTTTTCCAAGGATTTATATTTAGTTAATCTCTGTAATAGTAAAAGAGGAGTTCCTGTCTGTCAGCACCATAACTCTGGGTCCGTGAAATCTAGGCACCTGAAACATGGCATATGAAGGGAACCTTAGCGGTGTGCACCTCAGAGCTATTTGGATATTAAACCACATTAATTTTAATTAGTCCGTGTGTTTGAAGCCTGCAGTACCAACTTCTGTCACTAGGTGGCTTTCCTAACCAGCTTTCCTTACCAGTGCATAGCTGTGCAGTTGATGTAGTTTGAAGCTAGGGGAAGTAATCCAAGGGGCAACATTGCATAGCAGCCTTATCCCCCTTGAGGGAATGGAGTGAGCAGATACCTCCATCAGGGGAATATAGAGGTGCACGATGGCAGGGGCCATGCCTGGTGTGCCAGGGCTGAGGCTTCACTCAGACAGGGCAGGCACAGTGTGTCCAACTCTTAGTTTGGCAGATGAAAATATGAGCTATTCCAACCTGTTTGAAGCTGAGTATATTTGCTAGTTATAAACAGTCAGGGGCACCTTTTTGATTAATAAAAGCATTTTAACTAGTTAATCAAACAAATTAATTGATTAAATGCTATAGTCCTAATTTTCCTAATGGAAAATGCTTATGCATAAATTAAAACAATAATATTCAAATAATGTTCTTTTTCTTGTTTTCAAAGGGCTTATTGAATTTGAGGAATGTAATACGGCCAGTGCAGTAGAAGGTGAGTTTCTCTTGCATTGTAAGAAAGCTTTAAAATGGGGGTGCAGAATCTATCTGGTTCAGTAGCTGAATTATCCCCTACTAGGCTCTCCACAGACAGGATGACATCCGTGAACGTGGCCACGCCTACCTGGCGCATTGTCATCCTCCCCCATTTTATATTCCTCTATGCTGAAAGGGGTGCAGAGTTCCATGCCTGCCTGAGAACAAACAAGGGGACTCAGGCATGTTGGGAGAAGTAGCTGCTCCTTCAAACACCAGCCAAGTCTCTTGTTTTGTTTCACTATACACCACCCCAAGCCCCAGGGCTGGGAAAAGAAGCTGCTCCCCCCCCCAGTGTCAGCCAAGTATCCTGCTGTCTGCATCTGAGTTTGGAGACAGTGGGGATCCCGCCATTAGGAATGATGGGATTCCTCTAGTGGGCAGGGCTTGGAGTCTAAGCCCTCCTGCTGGAGGAACCCAAGGAGACTCCATGGGCTGGATATGGAACTTCTGCAGCCCAGAAGTTCCACGTTCCTGGTTTAAAATGTCAATGTTAGATTATTTGTATTGAACATAAAAAGGGATTTAAAAATGTAAGGCTTAAAATATTAGGTGAAATAGATCCTTCAAGTTAAGATGTAATTATGTTAAGACTACTTCTTAACAGAAGTAGACTTAAAGAATTCTTAAAGAAGTAGAATTCTTAAAGATCAGAATTCTTCTGGTTTACCTCCATTATCAGCCAAAACTTGCTTTGTTCAATTGTTTCCATTACAAGAGTTGTAGAGAAATTAGTAACTGCCTGTATCCTCCTAGTTAGGGAAGGCCAAATTCACACACACTCAAATTCAGGTGTCCCTGAATCAGATGTGCACAATTTGAAACCATACCCATAAATCTCTATTCAAACCTTCAGTGCCTGATGCTTTTTCGGCACACTGGCACCACTGACCTCTTTGGAACTCAAGAGGCTTCTGGACAAAACTGTGTAAATCCTTACCAGTCCATTTCAGACCTGTTTTGGTACAGAAGTTTTGGTCCCCCTTGTAGATGACCTTTGCCAAGAGAGAGACCTGGATGATTGACATGGACATCTCAACTGCTTTCCATTCAACCTAATGGCAAGGCTGAGGATTGAGGGAACTGCTTTGCAGAGATTCTATTCTTTTTTGTCAGAAAAGTCTGAAAAGCTGGTGTTGTGGGCTGCTGCTTCACAGAGACCACTAGTTGCAGTTGCCATGTGAGGAAGAGAAGAAGTAAGAAACAGCGAGAAACTGTCATCTCCACTTGTCGCTGCTTTTACCAGCCTGAACTGCAGTGGTTAGAGTGACAAGAAACTGGGGGATTTTAACTACATCCTTGGGGATTTTTTTAGGCTTCCCTTTAAGTACAGAATGTTCTCTTATAAACTCCATAACATTAGGAATTGGTGCCTGAGTTTTCTTACTTTTGTTTTGCCCATCTCTTTGCCTTCTGTGTTGTGTCTCTTTAGATTTTAAGTCTGAGAGCAGGGACTGTCTTGTTTTTACAGTAATCTGCTTTGGGAACTTTTCTGGCTAAAGTGCAGGGTATAAATGAAATAAATGAATAAGAATTTGTCCTCTGATGTGCCCTAAAGTTCAGTTGTGTCTCTTTGCTTTCATCTAGATGTTTAAAAGTAGCGGGGACAAGTTGCATTGAGATGTGGGATGAGGTGTCATCAATATGCTGATGACACTCCTTCTGTCACCTTTTCATTAGATCCAGGCAAGGTGCTGAAAGCCCTAAACAGTTGTCTGGAATTAGGAGTGAAGTGCTTGAGGATGCCCAAACTGAAACTCAATTCAAATAAGACTAGCATCCAATTCTCTTGTATGGCAATTGACAGTTCTCTTGCATATGTGTATTATGACACATGCTGATCCCCTAAAATGAGACAGCTGCATATTTACTACGGTAGTGCATGCCTGAGTCAAGTGTCACTTCCTATTCAAAGAATGCACTTGTGTGTGGCCTTTCTGCAAGCTATTTACTGGAGATTCATATACCTGTACTATTAAATGTGATATTAATTTTAGTTTTCAACTGCCAATAAATTACTTGCTTTGTAGGTATAAAGCCAAGAAAAAGAAAGCATTTTGGGTTACCAGGGATTATTAAAAAGGAAAAAGATGCCGAATCTGTGTAAGTATGTTTCAAAGCAGTGCCTTTTAAAAAGTACAATTCATGCAGGAATCGCGATCCTCTTTCAGCCTAAGTACGGAATTCAGTTTTGGGGAAGCTTTCAGAGACTGTGTTCCACTAGTGGGTGGAGCCAAAGGCAAAGGGGCGGAGCCAAAGGCTAAAGAGGTGGGGCAATAACCTACATTAAAACCTCAGGCCCAAGGGCAAAAACCAGCTCTCCCAAGATGCCAAGTTGGCTCTCTGAAGTTTCCCAGATGGCCACACCCCCTTCGCTTGTCTGCATCCCCTTTCCCCCAACCACCAATTATTTGGAGGAATCCCAGTTTTTGTGCAGTTTTTCCCCTTTCTAAAAAGTTAAAACGTCTCTGCTTAGCTACTGGCAGTGAGCAATTTCAAGCTACAATATGCTGGCATTTTTTGTATTATTGCCCCCCACCTCTTTAGCCTTTGGCTCCGCCCCTTTGCACTCCCTCCCCCCAGGAGATCTTCCTGATCAACTCTCTGATAACTTTCCAGAAACCGCTAAATGCTTTTTTTAATCCAGCAGGCTTTGAGCTGCCAAGTGGCTGATTTTACCTAATATGGCTCCTTGTGTGTTGATTTTTAAGTGTCTCTCCTGTGTTTTGGTTAATGTTATGTATTTTGTTGTTTTGTGTAAATGGCCTGTTTTAAAGGTGTTAGGAAGCAGTTACCTCCATAGAATGATATATTCAACGGCAAACCAAAAGATCCATGAATTAAGACAGCTCATTGTGTTGTTTTTTACAGGGAATGTCCAGATGCTGATTCAGTAGTAAGTCTTCTTATTTGGAATACAATTGAATGTATGCAATGTTTAAGGAACTTGTAGTTTCACGCAAAATATGTATAGTGTGTTCCTTTCGTCATATATTTTTGTAGTTTTCTTTGGCAATTTTATCAGTGTTTAATTTAAGTTGGCAGAAAGGTGGAAGTCCCTGTGGCTGAAATGAAAAAAGAAATTTCCAGAAAGCTCAGGAAGAAATTTGGTGAACAGAACTGTTTACAGTCTTTTTATGAGGCCTTCAATATTCTGAGAAATTAATGGATTCAGTTAATTTTATTCAGTCAGTCTTGATAAATAAGTGTGTGTCATACTAAAAAGCACAGAGTGAACAGATATCTAATTCGTCAAGATAATTTTTATCTGTAATCCATTCTGAAGTTGTTGTTTTCCTAAATTATTGCAAGACAACTTGGTGTGTGTGTGTGTGTGTGTGTGTGTGTGTGTGTGACTTTATGCTGAAGAAACTGATGAATTTATCACTGGAATGATCATGCCATTCATGGAATTAATGGATTTTGACAGCATGAGGAATAAATCAGTGGAGTGAAACATAACTGGGGTTGACTTACAGTGTTTACTTTTTGACTTGCTTGTTTTTGGTGCTCATTGTTTATTTAATAATTAATGAAACAAATTCAAGTGTAAGTGTGTCTGGCATATTTCTTTCAAGCTACACCAAGCATTGTAGCTTACTCCTCCTGCTTCCCCCCAGTAGAATAACTCCACTTAATAGTTTCAGAACATAAATCTGGTTTTCTTGCTGTGGTAGCTCTGAAATGTTACACATTTTTCAGTTTTCTCTAATGTCAGCTTTAGTATGCAGCAGTATTTTTTCACTCTACAGAGCTTGCAACAAAAGGTATACAAATTCAGAGATTTCAGTTAATAAGACATGTATTGCCATGACCAAGTTCCTGCCAAAAAAAGGCTACAGCTGGTGAAGTTTTCAGTGTGTTGGAACTTAGATGTATGTTATGACTCAAATATTTAATTTTTCTATACAGATGGCTTTAAAACTGGTTTGTGTCCAGAAAAATCTTGGGGTTTCTTGGAAGCTTATTAGGGTGTCAATTAGAATCTCAGTAATAGTGAAGAAGCTGCCCAAAGGACAGCTTATCCACCACGACATATATTAATGATGGTGCCAATGCATTTGAATCCAAGACAATTATAAATAGACTAAGGACGTAATCCTATGTCCCCTAGACATCTGGGTGGACATAGGATTGTTTGATTTCCTAGCTTTGAGCTCATAGATAGGGCTCCAAGCTGGAACCATGCTGCCTGTCCCTTCCCCCTTGTAGCCAGCATGGAGAGGACCATGCCAGCTGCCTCACAATGCTCCAAAAACAGAGTGCTGAGATGGGGGAAAGGGTTCATTCCTGGAGGCAGAGAGGGAAGGAGACTCAAGCAGCTGCATTATGCTCTTTCCTATGGCCACCCCAGCCTTCTTTGCTTCCTCTCCAAGGCATTGCTAAAAGATGGGCAAAATTGCCTATCCAGCAGAAATGCAGGGCGGGCTGGAGCATGGAGACAAAGATCACCTCCATGCTGCTCCTGCTCTGCATAGGCTTCCTGTCAGCATCGGACTTCAGAGGCTGACAGGAATTACAATAAGCTTGCGGCCTAAATTGGACAAAGTAATTTAGGGCACAGTCCTGTGCATGTTTAGAGAGAAAGTCCTGCAGCTTCCAGCACCCCTTCAGCCAGCCATGCTGGGAATTGTAGGTCGTTTTTCTATGTAAATATGTATAGGATTGTGGCTTTAAATACATTGGTTGATGTGTGTTTATGACTGGTGATCTTGTTGCTAATGCAGTGATCTTTTGTGTTATTTTACCAATGTGCTGTGAAATGTTGGTCACACGATACAGTGAAGTAGAGGCTTCCAGATCAAATTAGGATTGCCATTGAACTTGTCCATAAAACTTGGTCAAGAATTTAGAGTATTACTTTTTCAAAATAGTAACATAGAACAGAGATAATTATGCTAATTTTAAAACTATAGTGTTCTGGAACATTCATTACCATATCTGGAAGATCTATTGCCATATTTTAAGTTGAAAGCACTACACAGAAGGACCTCCTAGCAAAGCCAATAAGCAGGGAACTATGCTAAAAGAAAAGTGTCCATCTTTGGCTTTCTATGTTAATTATATGCAAATTTTCCATTTCAAGGTATTTCCATCAAAAATGTGTCTGCAGCTTAATCCAAGCCAGATACAACCATGTTGATTTGATAATTGGAAAACTGAGTACCATGTGGCCCTTCAAATGTTATGGCCTACAGCTCTCATCATTCTTCACCACTGGCTATGCTTGCTAGGGCTGATGGGTGTTGTAGCCCAAAACTTCTGGAGGGCTGCAACTTGTTCATGTTTGCTAGAAAAGCTTAAACCCAAGATTGCATTATCAGACATTCACTATCATGACAGGGCTTTCTTCCCCTTCTGTTTCCCCTGTAATCCTCCGGGGCACCTGAAAACCTACTCTGGAGAATTTCCCTTCCAGGGCAGGTTTTGAGAGTGTGCATGGGTCTGCAGGGATAAGAGGGAATCACCCTCTCCCAATTCCACTGATACAAGCAGGTCCATCAGCAGAGTAGCAGGTTTGGATCCTGCTTAAAGATTATAAGATGAATGGTGTGTCATGTATCATTCTTGGAGACCAGGGTGTAACTTGAATAAATATGAGGACAATATGACCAGACTAAAGAAGAATATAGGAACAATTTAATCTTTTCTAAAGAAGAACATAGGAACAATGTAAAATTATCTATTTTATGTATTTTATTTTTTAAAAAACCATTTTAAGCCACTACCTTGATCACATTGTATGTCCATATAAAAGGTCTGGTTACCTCTTTCTCCAGTATTGCTAATCATAGCTAAAGAAAAGTTTGTTCTTCAGTTTGTCACAAGCTATTCAAAGTAATTTTTAACAGTATTTTATACCATTTAACTGTAATGGGTAACAAAATAGCATTCTAACTTCAATATTATAACTTTAGAATTCATTTTGGTTGTAGTGTAATATAGAAATGGCCTCTAGCTGTTTGTATTTATTCCATTTACTTTTGTCAAGTCTTGTTAGTACATTTTGCCCTATCAACAAGGTCGGCTTGAGGTCAAGCATAGCTAAAGCTTCATGATTCTAAACAAGTGGAGCTAAAGTATTGACCTGTGTGATTGCCCACACTTTCTGTTTTTAAAATCATGGAGCTTCTTCTTGTTGTTGTTGTTATTATTATTATTTATAAAGTACCATCAATGTTCATGGCCCTGTACAGAATAAAACAAAACAAGACAATCTGCTATATGGCTTACAATCTAAAATCACAGTAACAGACAGGGGAGGGAATTTGTATACATGCCTATAAGTTCTTTGAAGAGAAACTGTATCTAAATATTCTGGATATTAATTTCCTGTAGCATTACTTTAAATTATGAAATGGTATTTTTTAAGAGATTTGCAATCTGGGAAATGATGGCATTAGTTCCATAATAAAATAAAGTATAAAATTAATTTCTAATCTACCTAAAAAGGAGGAAGTTAAAGAGAAACATGATTGACTAGATATGATTCTCTTTTTGGTTCCTTCCTTATGCTATAGTGAAATTCTTAACAGGGAGAATGGTAGTATAGACTCAGTCACAGAACATGAGTCATGTGTAATCCACAGAAGCAGAGTGCCAATCCTTATGTTAATGGCCGCCAATCCAAATGGACAGCATTGCTGCTGGAAACAAAATATGGAAGTGCCTGAAATGTGCCCAGTAGGTTATAAAAAGCCAGTGCAAGCCTCATAGCAGTAGTAGGATTTCAGTGACTCACTTGGGCTCTAGACTATACCCCATATCAGAACAATCGTGAAAGGCTGCAGTGTAGTCTAGTGTTGAGGTTACAAAAGCAGGAATAATAGGTCATATTCCCTCTGGAGTATGTAACTCTTATGCTTGATTTAATATCTATCATTGGTTTAAAAACTGTTGTAAGGGAAGAGTTTTTCACTAATCTGGTGCATAAATGTCATATGTCTCTAGTTCAATGGATAGTGTTTTGGGCTCAGATCTCGAAGATCTTATTTCATCTGTAAATTGTCTGGTTAAGCTTTTAAAAAAAACCTCTCTGTTTTGACTACCCAGCTGTAGAAAGGGAGTGCTGAAAGTGATAAGACTTGTAAAGTGGCACATCATGATTAACCAGATTCTCCTGGACTTATGGTCTAAAGTTTGTGTTGACAGAATCACAAGTTTCATAAATTGTTGCTTTCATAAACAAGTTAAAAGATCATCAATGGTATGTTGACACATACTGAAAATATTTTCAAAGCTGTATTGCCCTAATACATTTTCTGTTTTCTGTCCAGAACATTCCAGATGTAGATGATGAAGGATATAGTATTAAACCAGAAGCTAGCCAGAATATCCTTTTTATTCTCATGCTTATGTAGACATCTGATTATTTTATAAGGGTTTTTGAATATATTAAGCACAATTTTTAGTGGTTTTTGCGGGCCTTAACAATTCTCAACTTAGTTTTCTCACAACTGCTGTATGCTTGTTTTTGTGTGTGTATGCATAGCACAGTGAAATTGTTCAATAACTGTTTAATCACCCTTTACCTTAACTACAAATAACATACCAAACAGAACCACTTCTATTCCTCAAGTGATTCTGATTCTGAAGATGATGAACCAAGGAAGTTCCATGTGGAAATCAAACCTGTACTGCCAAACAATAGTTCTCATTATACAATGCCTTCACTGGATGAATTAAAAGAATCAATAGGGAATATCACAATTTCACCAGCTATATCTGTAAGTAATCCATGAATAGTATTTAATATATCAGATATGTTGTGATTCATATTTTATTATTAATGTAAAATGAATCCATCTAGCACAGTTATGCGAATTGTAAAGCCTCTCAATTATCAATTTTTAATGAGCTATAGCAAATGATAAGCTTGGCTTTTGGAACATGATATTCCAGGCTTCTGGAGTAGAGCTGCTGCCATTGTCTTCCTAGAGCATGAGATGCGAATGGGCAATAGAGCCATCTTTGTTCAATGAAAGATTAAAGAAAATGGCTGCATAGGTTAGCAAGAGCCTCACTCTTCGCAAAGGAACACCCCAGACCCAGCCCAGTTCTTGAAGCTACATTCAAAAGAATTGTACTGTGCAGCCAACAGTATGTTCCTGCTACAATAAGCATAAATTAAGTTACATTTTAATTTTTGTGAACCGCCCAGAGAGCTTCGGCTATTGGGCGGTATAAAAATGTAATAAATAAATAAATAAATAAATACATTCTGTTGTTCAAATTGATGTCATTTGTATACTAAAGTCAGATTTTTAGTTGGGGTCTTTAGCAGAGAGAGAGCATGTTTGTGGCATGTCATATTTAGAATACTTATCTGATGCAGTCCTTACCTTGACACAACCAAACTGTTTTTGTTGGGCTTCTTTGCTTGCTTTTTTATGTATTTATTCATTACATGTATAGACCAACTAATACAGAGTTTCTGGGTGGTACACTTTAACTATCCTTAATGTGAGAAGCTAGCTGGAAGGGTCAGACTCCTTACTGTAGTCGTGTAACCCATCATATAACCTTGTTAATAAACATGGCTTCCATTGTGCAATGATAACAGTACATTTCTTTCCCTGCAATCCTAAAACTGTTTCAAGTGTGTGAAGGGAAATAACACTCTGGCCCAGTTTGCACAATCACAGGGTGGTTAACAAGTCACCGCTCATTTTCATAATTACCCACTTCTCATTTCATCCAAAACCAGCGAGGCTGGCTTTTGGGGGTGGTTCACACAACTATGCTGAAGAACTGTGGCTTAGCGTGTTGTCCAAACTCTGAACATTTTCGACAGGGTGGCTTGTTTACCATGCAGTTTGGCTTATGTTTTCGAACAAGCTATCTTGATAACTGGACTGGGTTTGGACAATCGCGCATGGGGAAGAACCCATCATGGTTTCTCCCATGCCAGCATGTGCTGTGCATGAGCACTATTTGCATAATCTCCTGCGATGCAGCATGGGTTGGTGGGTTATACGAACCCAACACGGAGTGCAGTGGGGATAGTTTCATACCCACCACTACTACCTATGACATGTAGTAGAGGTTGAAGTGAGGGTACAAAGTTCCATGCCACGCCATGTGCTGGTTTCAGACAACATGCCAACCCACACTGCATCATAGGGGATTATGCAAATAGCAGCCACACACAGACAAGCCCCAGTGGTTTCTGTTTCTCAGATGTCTAGAGAGAGGGATTTTAAATGTCTCATTTAAAGGTCTTCCAAGATAGTTCAGAACACTTACAGAAATTTCTGCTTTCTATGAGTTGTGGAAACATCTTGATACTCCCATGAGTTGAGGCCCAAGGTCACTTTATATGAAGATGGTAGTAATATTAAAATATAAGATCTACAATAAACAGGTGGTATCATCAGGTCAATAGGATTTGTACTAAGAACTCTTGCTTTTTTCTTTTAAATACTCTATGGTTAGGATTTTTATTATATTAACATTGTAACTTCTGCATCAAAGTTGGCAATTAGGAAAGAATGTATACTGGTAAATATAACTTAAACAAAATTGTATATAATTATGTTTTCCCCCATTTTATTTCCTATGCTGACATCAGAGACATAGTCCTGTAAGTATTAAAATATACTTAACTGGCAATATTACAGTTTTTAATGAAGACTTAAATGTGTGGGCTAGTGATTGTAGCTAAGTTTATGTAATGTTTTTGTAGTGGTAATTTGCAATTTACCTAAAGCTGCCAGTTAATCTTGTAGAAAGTTTGCCCTGCAATAACCAGTTCCTTATGTTAGCAACAGGAAAGGCAGTACATCCCTAGCTGTAACACAAGATAGTAAAAGAGGAAGGAAGAGGAATATTTTGATGATTTTCCTTGTTCTAAATTCCCGTTAGGTTGTTGTTTTTGAACCTTTTTGGACCTTGAGTCCATTTAACCCCAAGGTGGGCAACTTGTGTTCCTCTGGATGTTTTGGGCTACAACTCCCTTAACATTGGCTATGCTGACTAGATCTGATGGATCTTGTAGGCTAAAACATCTGGATAGCACAAATTGGCCACCCCTGATTTAACCCCAATCTGCAACAATGGAATCCATTTTTAACCTTTTTTTAGCACCAGAGGTCTGCCGTTTCACTTGCCACATGGCAAGTGTTCTGTCTCCTCCGGCAAGCATGACAAGTTCCAGCTTCCTCCCAGTCTTAAAGCTAGAGAAGGATTGAAGGGGCGGGAGGAATCATCCCTCTAATTGCACTGGACTTCATTGCTTTCCTGGTGCGGCTGAAGCCCAGCAGGGTCAATTTCTGACCCACTCCCCAGCTTGAAGCTGGAGGGCAGTGAGTACCTTCAAAGTGGAAATGCAAAACAACAACCCCCAGCGCTCCTCCCCAGCTCAAAACTGAACTGGCGCTTGTTTTCTTGCTGCACTGTCAAGACAACTCTAAGCCTAGGAGGCAACTGTCCCTGACCTTATATTGCATAAGTTCAAGGGCAAGCAACTTCCACATATTTTGGTTAGCATGCAATAACTCATACCGCAGTTTTAATCGTGTGAATAGGTGCTCTGTATCAATTTCACGTGAGCAGCTATTCTTAATGCAGTGTTATTTTCTTCTCTAGTTCTTGATCCGACATTTATTTTTATGTCAGCTCAGATCAGATTTCTCAGGATAGCTTCACAATTTGGTCTGCTACACAGAGATCTTTTGAAACTGGTTCCACATGGATACTGTTGTAGACATAGGTGATTTTTAATAGTTTGCCCTGTGGAATAGCACCCATTGTTTGGCTTGTCTGACCTTTGCTGGTTTAGAAGCTTCAACTAGCCACTTGTCACTTCAGTCATGAAAAAGAATAGAGGACTGATCTAAGTCACCATGCTGCAGCAGTTTCAGGCAGCCTCCCTGGGATGGTCATATTTTGAGAAGCTATTGTCAATTAATTACAGGACTTCTCTAACTCATGTTGCTACCTGTGTCTACCAGTTATATTGCCTTTTTAGAGTTGGTAAGCCTAATAGTAGATGTTATGAACTTGTCTTCATCTGCAGCCTCTCACTTACTTAAAAAAAAAAAGTTCACTAAGCACTGTTTGTTTTTGTTGTCTTTCGTTTAGGCACAAATGAACCGGAACTTATCTAGTAAGTTTATGTCCAACGTCAGATATTTCTTACATTTATATTAGATTTAAACTTCTTGTTTATGAAAGTGTGCTTGTTCAATCAAATGTTTCTTGTAAATAAAAGATATATATGGCATGATTCTAAATCAGGTTCTTTTGTTTTGTATTTGAGGATTTTAAAAAATGTGATGAAGCCAGGCCCTCACCACACACACACACACACACACTCAAATCCCCTACTTGCAACGTCTATCTATTTTCTGGACATTGTCCAAAATATTTCCATAATATTGATTAATAAAATGCCCATGTGCTTTAAGACACAATTTCTAGTGTCATGAAAGATTATGACTTTAAAAATTGTATCACACATTGAGTCTTAATGATTGTATGCTGGCTTTAGGAAAAGAGATTTCCCTCCAGTTTATGAAGATTTAGTCATTTCTGTAGTACCTCTGGCATGGAAAGAGCTGTAAAATATCCTGTCGATCATTCCAGCAATCTTGTACAATATGGTGATACTTTGTGGATATTGCAAAAGGACGAAGTCATTTTCACTGAAGATATATATATATATATATATATATATATATATATATATATTAATGAAAGATGGGAGGAAGCCTACCCATTTTAAATCTGTATTCCTATTTACTGAGAGGTAGTGTTCAGTTCTAGCTTCTATGTCTTTAAAAGAGACCGTTCTTTTAGGGCCAGACTAGACAAGACATCTCCTGAAAATGGGCTAAAAAGCAACCATTGATGGTGCATCATTTAGGTCAGTGCAGCCTGGGGTAGAGGGGGAGGGTAATCTTTTTTTTTCAGTGCCATTTCCAGCTGCTACTATCTCATATGAGCAGCTGCACAAGTTTTCCCTGATGGGGCAAGTAGCAGCTAGGAGGGTGATTTTAATTGGGGAAATGGCATGGGGGAAGAGGTTAAAACCTAATCACGAGAAAGAGCCTTCCCTCTTCTCTCCCCAGCCCCCAAAATATGTTCATGAAGGTTGTGGGGTGGAGAGAAAGATGCTTGGGAATGGTGTGGGAAAGGTTGAGAGGGGAATTGGTTGAAATTGCACTTCCTTTACATGAACAGAGGAGCAACCTAGGATCCGATTCATAATTTGAAAAAGAAGTACATAAACAGCTGCCAACAAAACTACACCTGGCAAACTAATGTTATTTTCAGTTATCTATTATGTAGTTTTATACCCCACTTTTACAGTGGAGTTCTCATAGGAAGTGCACAACATTAATAACAAAGTGAATACATTAAATGCATACATTTTAAAATCAAATCGAACCAGCCTGTTGGAGCAAGAACTCCTTCCATGGGGCAGTTGGTGTTAAATGCCCCTGGGGTGAGGGAGGGGACAGTCCAGCTGGAGCAGGAGCAGGCATCTTCAATGCATCCCTCTCTTTCCTGGAATCCTTCCCACATGGCAATTCGTATTAGATTTGAAGCACATATGAGGAAAATGTGGCAAAAGCAGATGATTGCTATCGTATTGCATGTCCATTTCACTTCAGCATTTATTTGTGTTACTTTATATTGCCACTTTACCAGTTCAAATTGTGTTTTTATAAAAACCATGCTCATTTTGTTAATTTAATATCATAGCTTTCAACTGTCACAATATATCTTTTTGATTAGGTGAAGAATTAACAAAATCAAAGCTTTCTACTTCATCTAATGAGTAAGTTTCATCTTTGACATTTATTTTTATTTGAAAGTCACTGAATTTATTTTTGCAGTTCTCCCCACCCTCCCACCCCATATTTCTAAGTCCAGTACTGGATTCAGATGTTGCAGCTAAGGCTTTGGCATCTGGGGATTCAAGTTAATTTCTCAGTTTTTAAATGAATTTCTTTCTTCATTCTGACTGCTTCCCTTCTCTCTTTTTGCTTATTTGTGCTCATATCAGAATATATCTTTGTCACTAAAATCATTGACATTCATACTTTATTACCACCTATACCATAAATCTAGTGCATATATCTTTGCACTGAAAAGCACCTGATATTTGTAAAAATGTATCTGCTTATATTTAATCATAATACTGTAAATATAAATAAATTTCTTGACTTCATAAGTGAAAAGATCATTTATCATTCATAAGTAAAAATACCTTGCCTTGAGGTCAGCCCATGTTCTCCAAGGCCATGAAGGAAAATTAGCATGGCTGAATGCCAAGTTTGAAAATAATCAATTTACTTCTTCATGGTCTCTATCCAGTCCCAAATAAGTGCTGTACTTACTTCGGAACTTTCTAAAACTAGGTTAGCATTTTTTGGATGACTTTTCCCCACCCTCAGTACACACCCTCAAGGGAGCATGACTCCTGCCTTCCCTCTCAGTTGTTTTCTAAAAACGGAGATCCTTGATGTCTCTTGGCTGCTCCATATACCCAAGGAGCAAATCTGGTCTTGTCTCTGCCTGCTATGTTAGTTCTCATTATCAAACGTCTTGTTGTCAAACTTGGAGGTGCCTAAGAGAAAAATGAGAGACTATCCATTTTTTTACTCTCTCCTCCTGGAGAGACTCACCCTACTCAGTCTGTCCATTTGTTGGATGCACCATTACTGGGTCCCAAACAGGATGAATCTCATATTCAACCATTGGTGGCTGAAGAAATTGAAATAATTAGATCCACCTTGGAAGGGGAAAATAGAGACCATACTTTTTTAAAATATATATATATATATTTAATTATTTTATTAACAAATAGTACAACATAAAAACACACCTGACATCAAGCGTGAAATAACCTATCAACAAATACCTGCATGTAGCGATACAGATATATAAAACTGTAGGGCTAAACTTTCTCTTGGGGATCTACCAATCTAGGTTTAGCTTGGGAGTATTCATTAAGAGGTCATACTCTTGATCATTCCATACCAACCAGTGTCCCACAAAGTGGGCCGGTTCGCATGATCAAAGAGTCCACCATGCCTTATTTAGAGGCCCTGATTTTGCTTTAAAGTGATCCCAACCAGTGCGTGCTGGGGGCTATTTCGAATATTTATGCCGGAGCTGCAGCTTGTTATGTCGTCCAATCCCCGACGGTTGGAGTTGTGTGTGGGATAAACAACTTTTGCATAACCCATGGTCTGTTGTCAACCTCAGTAAAGCGGACTTCTATTACGGTAACAAGCTTGTGCACAAATGTTTTTGGTGATGATCTACTTTGCCATGAAGAGAGATCAAATATCTGAAAAGTCTTGATGATAGCTAGGAATGTGAATGTTCTGATGTGCATCCTCAGTTCTGCTAGTAGCTGGTGACGTAGAACAACAAAGCGATGTAAAGTTAAAATTAGTGGCCCATGATATCCAGCCTTCTACCTTCACAATCAGTGGGTGCAGAATGACCCAACTTCAACAGTGGAGTTGGGTGAAGGGTGCTTTCTCTGAAAGTTGCCTGTGACTTGCACTGGCAAGTTTTGTATATGGTTTATGCTGTCATAGTATATCTTAGCATGTAAATACTTTCAATATTTTACAGTGAGTAGTAGCTGCAATTAATTGTTTCAGGATCATAACTTCCTTTAAAAAGAGTAAAATACCTTATACATGTGATATTTCTGAGTTGTCCCAAAAGGAAAAGAGAAGTCAGGATGCAGACAGCGGTCCCCGCCCTGGAATTTCTCAGTTCCGTCCCTAGTAATTACGATTTCTGATGAGTTGGTAGTATATGATGGCCAACATAGAAAGGAATGTAAGCTCAGCAATCTCTTAGAATGGGCTGTTAATTTACCAAAATTCCAAGTTATGGCCTGGAGTAATATCTTTATTTCATTTCTTTTGTCTGTAAACAATAGATTTCCTTTAAGTTCCAAAAACAAAATACATGACTATTTCATATCTGAATTTAATTCTTTTAACCACTGTTATTTTGGGGCTAGCTCAACCATAAACTGCTTTGAATTCTATTCACTCCCCAAAACATTTAATCTCTTCTTTACTCATTTATATCATACGCAGAAAATGTTAACAAGACTATCTTTGCTACCTAACTAGGTAGCTTTCCTCTGTGGTTCTTATCTGAATCCTATGTTGTTGTTTTTCTTGGGCATTGGTGGAGAAAAAAAAATCAACCTGTATGTCACTTGGGTTAAAATGGTAGGCTGAGTTCAGAGATGAAAAATACAGTAAATGTAGTGTAAGTCAAACAGAAGGAATACATCTGCTAGAATCAAAATGATTTCAACTCATATTCTTTATCTTTTATAAAGGATATAGGCAACAATATATTTAGTCATGACATTAGGTTTGTTACACATGGTGTTACAAGATTCTTGCAAGCTTCAGAAAGGCACAGGATGCCAGAATAAAAATGCTTAAACAAGAGTGCAAATATATCTGGAGCAAAAATAAATCTAGTAAGAACAAGAAAAGTGATACTGAGTCCACTATTCTCTAATATCCATGACACATGAAGAGTTATTTTTTAATGAAAACATTCATATCCAAGTGAAAGCACTTTAATAACATGTATTTAAACAAATGTATGATTTATATTCATTTTCTGATGAACCTACAAATTAGGAAGGGGAACAATGACCTCTTGGCATGGGATCCACTCTTTAGACATTCTGGTGACTCATCCTCCCTGACCTCAACAATGTCTTCCTCATCATCAGGTAATACTTTTGTTCCTCAAAAAAGTTTGTAAGTGTGCTTTTATTTATTTATTTATTAGTGAAAACCGTCAGTTACTGCCATGAAAATAGGATTTATAAATATATAGTTACAGTAATGCCCATTGATAAATAGTAGTGTAGCCACCTCTTTGCGTTCAGCCAAGGAAGGGTAGGTCCAGCGTATAGAATTCATGTACTGTGATTTTCGAATAGATAATTTAACTCATAATTTCTGACTTTATAACAATTATTTTTATATCTAAAAGGCTTTATGTACTGGCATTTTATCTCTAGTCTATCAGCAGGGATATTCAGCTTGTGAGAGAAATTTCTACTTTCTTAAAAACATTGCTTATTCTTGACTGGATGGGTCTTTGATTTTTTCATACACCTGGAGCTCCCGTAAGGATATCTAAGGCAATGAATAATCAAAGGAACGTGAAATAACAATATATGTTTGCAAGTCTTTATGTTAAATTGGTAAAATAAAAAATACTGGCCAGAATCCACTGTCCTGCTCCGTGGACAAGTGGAAAGCACTTCCATGTGTGCATAGGCAAGGGGTTGTGGTTGATATCCAATGACAACATGCGTGGTATCATTTTTGGCCATTCCAAACTGTTCCTGACAAGGGTGGGTAGGAGGTGGATTAAAGCCCTCGTGCTCAGATACCCTTCATGGCACTTTGGGAACTTGCCATGATGCTAAAACATTAGGAAGTTTTATATGAACCAGCAAGTATGGAAGAAAAAACAGAATTTAGATAGACCTTTGGTTTTGCTTATTGATTACCTTAAACAGATTGAATTGTGTTAAATTTGAGATTTTCAGAATCCCACAGAAGGAAGTCAAACCAATTTCAAGGTTTTCAAATTTCAAATTGAAATTTCTTCAACACTTTTGAAAATCACACTTTTGAAGCAATGGCATTCTAGAATCATAGTTTAAAACAAATACAAACTCTAGTTGTACTTTGAATAGTGCTTTCCTTTGTTTTATTTATTTCGATGTATAGTCTGCCACACCCTAAAAACTCAGGGCAGATAATAACTAAAGCATAAAATGTAAAGAGTGGTATGTTCTTGCCTCAATCCAGCAAGGGAGACTCATTCATGGAAGTAGGCTTTTATATTCAGGATTCCCTTGTAGGTGTCTATATTGATGACTTCTCTCCTTTTGTACTTCAGAGTGTGGATGGGGATACATGTTGCAATGTAGGTTTGGGGTGTGTATATCAATTGCGGTTTCAGGCTGCTAGTCAAGCACACATGTTGACCCTGACTCCTATTTTTTTCTGTATTTGTAGATTTGTGCTAGAAACAAATACCTTGAGCTTTTGGTTTTTATTCCTGATACAGCAGAGTACTATGGGTGCTTCTCTTTTCTTCTCATATAGATGTATATTTTAAAAATACTCAATATGTTAATTATTTTTGAAACATTAAAGTAGCTCACGAAAGTAATTTACTGAACTTGGCTCAGTCATTTACACTTGCCCAGACTTAAAGGGTAATGAGAAGTTTTCAATCTGAGTGTGTCAGACACATTGGATTCGAATTTATAGAAGGTCAAACATCATAAATAATAATAATAATAATAATAACAGTAATAACATTTCTATATTGACCTGTAGCCAAAGCTCTCTGAGACATTTTCAAATGAGTAAAAGCTTAAAAATACAATATTAAAAACATAGGGTGATTAAGGGCCAAATGATACATTATGTGGGAGATCTGTGTTTAGATGTCACAATATCTTTTTCCCCCCTAAAGCTACTGGGGGCCCTGATAGACCTGTGGGGTTTTTTTTAATCTTTTTATTTGTGACACAAAGGTCACAAATGGAGCTGCAGTTAACTGTTCCCCTCTGTGCCAGTTCCCCAGTGTAAAGCACCCGCTGGGAACCGCTAGGTGTAAACATACAGGCACTTGTATGCCCCCATATGTATTCCCCTGCGCAGCTAACAGCAGCTCCTGTGGAAACAGTTTGCACTGGGGAATCAGCCTGAGGGAAAAGGAGTAACTCTCCTCCAAATTGGGGGCTCTACCATGGTTTGCTTTTAGGAAAAGAAAGAACTGGGTGATCCAATCATAGATTTGAACCTAAGCAATACAATGAAGAAACTATATGTGGCTGTTATTAGAAATGTCAGTTTATCTGAAAAATAATCAGGCTAAATTCCGCTTTTTTCTGAATGGTGTAAGTATTGCTAGGAAAAGTAATATTACTATTTATAAGCAAAGTATAGAATTTCTGACAATTCATAAGCTTAAGAATACTGCCATTTCTAGTGCTACCTTTTAGAATGGTGACCATATGTTTGTTACTACTTAACCACCAATGGTTAATATGATTAAACAGTATTTTAATTCAGCAGTTTCTATTGTCTCTTTAAAAGTACTTTTAAACTAGTTTTGTATTCTAATAATTAGTGTGCCAGAGTACTTTATTGCCAGTGCAGTACAAGTATACTAATATCTCATTATTGCTTTCCAGCAAGACCAACGACCCCTCTTTCTGTAGGTACCTTAGTGCCTCCCCCAAGACCAACTTCCAGACCAAAGTTGCCTACAGGGAAACTCAGTGGAATTAATGAAATTGTAGGTGCATTCTGGTTTTAGTTATCTTTATATCTAATTATAGGAGTGCCAATTGTACACATTAATGCATTTGAATTTTGTTTTAAGCCAAGGCCATTTAGCCCTCCTTTGACCTCCAATTCCAGCCCACCTCCTTCAGCTCCTTTGGCACGTGCAGAAAGTTCCTCCTCAATATCATCTTCTACTTCACTAAGTGCAGCAAATACTCCCACAGTTGGTAAGTCGCAATCTGTCAGTAACACCACAGTAGCATCTAAATGTTATATAGCTTTTGAAAGCAGGATATACATGCTAATTATAAATCTATAAGATATGTGAAAGAAATTGTTCACTTAAAGAATTTGAGTTAGATACTTTGAAAGGTATCTCCTTACCATATTACAAGATAATTGTGTCAGCACCATGCACACACAATAGCACTTACATGCTTGGAATGATAGGATCCATTTAGCAGGATTTTGGGACACCGCCCGCAAATTTATTTTATTTATCCTTCAAATGGAATAGTTACATGATAAAAGCCCATAAGGCTGCCATTCACTGGGCTGTTTTTTCACATATTGCCCCTCCATTGGGAGATGAGAGGGCGGAGCAGGGCCTTCCCACCAGCCTAAGCAGTCTCCTTAATTTCTTTTTATTTTCTCCCTCTTCCCTCCCCATACACTTTTCCTTGTGTGTCATGTCTTTTTAGAATGTAAGCCTGAGGGTAGGGACTGTCTTCTTTATTGATACATTGTAAGCCGCTCCTTGGCTGAGGTGCGGGATAAAAATACTCTAAATAAATAAATATAAATATTTGTGGCAAGTCATGGATTAATTAATTAATTAATTAATTAATTAGCTCATGTTTTGCCATGGCACATGCCAGGCATGTTCCGGAGCTTTTTGAACATTTAGTCCCTGATTCAGCTAATCAGGGGTTGCTATGTGGCATCCGAATCCGGACTCTATAGTTTAATGGTGGGCTAAGCAACCCACAGTTAACCTAACTATGAATTGTAGGTTAATTCATACAAGTATACAGTACATATCCTTTGATATGTTTTTATACGTTTGTAATATCTTTCTAGTGCAATATCTTAAAATCTGCATTGCCTAATATATGTTCTTTAAAATTTATTAGATTTCAAGTTAATAGTAATTGTCTAGTTATAGCTGAAGTCACACATATTTGAAGTGCTATTATTGGAAATGAAGCTAATAAACTATATGTATTCTAGGAATTTCACGTGGCCCTAGCCCTGTCAGCCTTGGAAACCAGGATACATTGCCTGTTGCAGTAGCCCTTACTGAGTCTGTTAATGCTTACTTCAAAGGAGCAGATCCCACAAAGTTAGTGAAGTAATTATTTGTTTTGAATTACTGGTGAAAGTATAAATCATGTTCTTGGACAACTACTGTGTCTTGAGCTCGCATCAATGTTGCTGTACCTGTAGTTGCATCGTACTTGCTACTTCATTCTGTAGGCCAACTTTTTTTGGACCTGTGGGCACATTTGGGAATCCAAGAAACTGCTGTGGGCACCACCACAAAATGTCTCCCATGGGGAATGTGGCTAGACACATAATAGCTGCCACTGGGACCTGGCTAGTCAAAAGATAATTCACTCAAGAAATTGAGTTCAAGCACAGGTAAAGGCTGGGAGGGAGGGAGAAACAGTGAGATAAAGGTGTGAGTGGGAGAGAGAGCAAGGCTAAGGGCTAGGAAGGGAGATAGAGAGAAGCCTAGGGGCAGGATTGTGAGAGTAATAGTGAGGAAAGGGGTTGGGGAGAGAGAAATAGCAAGGCTAGAGGTTAGAAGTGGATAAAGAGAGATCAAGGGGGAAAAGTATGTGTGGGCAAGAAGAAGTTTGAGCAGGATCAGGAAGCAACTCTTTCCTCTTTTGTTTCCTGCCCTCTGAAAAACTGATCAGGTTTAGGATCCGGCAGGTTCAAGAACAAGAAGGAGAATCTTACACCCTAATATTTTCCTAGGTTTTAATTAAAAATAATTTTTTGAAGGGGGAGGGGAGTGGGAAAATTGTGGTTGCTATTGAGTTCCCTGTGGTTGCTGCATTTTTTTGAGACCCATGTGTCTTTCAGCTTGATTTTCAACAATTTTTTTATTTATTTATTTGGTTATTTGGTTCTGTGGGTTGGATCTCAAGAAGAGTACAGGTCAGCAGAACCTAGTTCCATCCCTTCTCTGACATCCATCCTTCCCCTCCAATCTGAATAGCCTGTCCTGAGGATTGGGGGCCCTTCTGAATGGGGGTGGATCCCCCAAAATTGATGGAGGTAAACTCTGTGAATGCTGCCCCAGCCACATCCAAAAAAGATGACATCTGGAGTAGGGTTTTTCTGACTGTTCTTAAAATTTAAGAAGATGGAATTCATAAGGCACTCTCTTAAGTTACTCAGGACTTTTCACTGTTCGGGTTACGTGTTGCAGACTCAGGTATTTTTAAAATCATGTTTTAAATTAGCCAGTGTAGAGAACGTCCCATTGAACTCAGTGGGCTATTCATATGACACAACAGCCCACCATTGTTTAATTAACTCATGATGAGGCTGTGGCACATGCAGTTGCCATATTGAATATGCTGCCCTTGCTCAGGGGGATTATCTTGTCATGCGAACATAGGATTATATGAGGGTTAAATACCCATGGTCTATTTTACAGTTATGCATTGGTTGTTTAACCTTCGCATAACCCACACTCATCAGGTTCACACAACATGACAATCTAGGCACTGTGGTTTGTCCAGATCCAGTCAGTGGGACTTACTTTTGAAGAGGTATGTATGGTATTGCGCTATTAGTAAATTAAGAGTCAGCTAATAATTATTTACAGTTAATACATGTTCTAAAGCCAATCACACACATTTTATTGAATGTAAAGTGCGCTAAATGACTTGTAAAAGTAATGTCTGTATTTTTGCATCTTTCTCTAGATGTATTGTGAAGATCACTGGTGATATGACAGTCTCATTCCCAAGTGGAATTATTAAAGTCTTCACCAGCAATCCATCCCCAGCTGTGCTGTGCTTCAGGGTAAAAAACACAAGCAAACTAGAGCAGATTCTTCCAAATGCACAACTTGTATACAGGTTTTGTATTTTTTTTTAATCTAATAGAAAATCATGTGTTTTGTTGCATTACTATCTTCTGTATATACCTTCTTGCACTCTAGAGCTCTGTTCACCATGTAAAATTATTTTAGTAAGATGTATATTTTGTGCTTGTTTTCTTTTTCAGCATGCTCGTTTCAATTCTAGTATTTATGGATTAATCTTTTTATTAGAGAATGTTTGGCTTCAAAAGCAAAGAGAAAGGAAAGCAGCACATATCCTTCCCTGGGAGACTTGGGTACATGTGTAGGAGAGTTTGGTGGGCAACAATAACAACTTGTGTATAATAGGACATGCAGGTCCTTTCTGGGGTGAAGAACTGAAAAGCTCTAAGGATCCAGATCAGGGTAGTAAATGTCCAAAGATAGAGACTGGGATCAGGCCAGTCTTTTCCCACTGATTGCAACTCCTGATTATGGGTCCTCAACAGTAGAATTACTTCTCACTAACTCCAGAAGAGAGTTTATTTGGTACAGAGTCTGCGGTTAGGGAGCAGGACAATGCTCGGGGTTTTCTTGTGAGAAGTAGTGGTGCATTCTTCATTTGTCTCCAACATCTCAGCTGTAAACTTCCATATTTCCATTGGAGTTCTACTACAACTACCCAAATAGCTTAATTTTAAACCCTATAAATAAGTGTCAAGTGCCATGATACAGCCTTTTTTTCTTTTTTGCCAAAAACAAATTGCACTTGCATGCTGATCCTGGCTTATGAAAAGAAAAGCATAAACAAAAAGTGAAAATTACAGTTGAGTTACATGAAAAGGGACGTAATTAAGAAGCTTATCAGAACTGCATATTTTTCTGTATTTATAATCAGTTTGCTTGGGCCCAATTAATGAAATGGCCACTAACTCCATATGTCATACTGTTCGTACACAGTGGCTTACCATGTACATAACTACTACAATGTTGTTTGTGTCCACATTGCTACAAAACATCCTATTGTCTGTAGTGGCATGGATAACCATTGCACAAGTTGCAATGGTAAATTGCTTCTACTGTATGATGAACTTTATATCCTGTTTAGGAGCACTTTTGAGGCAAGATCTTGGGTAATGTTTGGTTGGTGGGCTGCCCACTGGGTTTTCCTATCAGCACAGTAGTTCTCAATTATTTTCATGGATGACGGATGTGTCTTTATCCTGGGATTCTTGTTCTCTGCCCTTTTCTTTACAATAGATGGGAATGTCCAGCTACCTTGTACTGCAGCCACTATGTAAGATGAAACATTGACTTCAAATTCGTAGAGGTGATAAAGTGCCACAGAGTTTTTACCATTGTACATGAAAATAATTATACACTTACTTAAATTCACTATCCACCTTCATTATCAAATATGAAAAGTTTGCAAACATATAATACTTAACATTTATATAGTTCTTCTTCAGGTCTCTATGCATCACACATATGGGCTCTGTGCCCGCGCTGAGACCCGAACCAGAACCTCCAATAGCTTAAAATAACGTTTTAGGCGGGAACCATTATTATTATTTATTTATTTATTTATTTATTTATTTATATAGCACCATCAATGTACATGGTGCTGTACAGAGTAAAACAGTAAATCGCAAGACCCTGCCGCATAGGCTTACAATCTAATAAAATCATAGTAAAGTAATAAGGAGGGGAAGAGAATGTAAACAGGCACTGGGTAGGGTAAACAGGCACAGGGTAGGGTAAAACTAACAGTGTAACAGTGTAAAGTCCAAACAACATAAAAACCACTACTGCGCATGTGCATGTGGTTCCCGCCTAAACCTCAGTTCTTCGTCGTCCGCCATTGTGGCTAGACATACGAATCAACCTCCTTAGCGTTTTTCCTCAACTACTGAGTATACTTACCTCTTTTTCTTCTTCTAGTTAGTCTTGTTGCTTCTTATCTTCGGGTTTTTTTCTTCTCTCTAAAAAAATAAAAAATACAAAAAAATTTAAACTATAGTTAGATTTTTGTATTGTTACTGTCAGCGATCTTCGGTCACTAGCGGCCTTGGGCATATCAGCTGCTGCAGTAAACTCCCACCAACAGACGGACACTCACTTTGTGTACTCTGTTTAGACGAGGGACACGTTGTGGAAACCTGCCATCACTGTATGTCTTTTACAAAGCAGACGCGTAAAAATAGAGCTGATCGCCTGAAGGCCATTCTGTGGGAGAAATTCCTCAAGGCCACCGATACCCCTCGACAAAAACAAACGGAAAAACCAACATCTGCGAAGATGCATAGCCAGAAAAGATTGACTGAGGATCAGAGCTCTGACATTCAATCGTTTGTCATCTCTGAGATGACCATTTATTTATTTATTTAATTAATTACATTTATATACCGCCCCACAGCCGAAGCTCTCTGGGCGGTTTACAACATTTAAAAATAGTAAACATAAAAAGTATACAATTTAAAAAAAAAACATGTGCAGAAAATAGGGCTGAGATACCCTTCACGCCTGGCCGATCCTTGGCAGTATCCGTGGCCAAGAAAATATCTAAGAAGGCCCGTACGCCGAAGTCTTCCAACATTCATAAGAAAAAGAAGAAGAGAAGGGACTCTAACAAGTCTCCCTCCGCAAAGGATATGCCGGCACCGATCGCATCGATACCGAAGCCATCGAGATTGAAGCCGCCCTCTGTACCGACACTATCGTTACGAACCGCTTCGGTACCGAGTCAGTCCAACCCGAGGCCACCTTCCGTGTCAAGACCTATAGAGTCTATCTCAGAGGGCGAAATAAGGGACTCGACTCCTCGGTCTGAACAACATGAACCACCGCCTATACAACAAGATCCGATTGACACAATCAGGTCTTCCAGGCAGTCACTGCCACCACCTTCTCCAGCCAGGTTCTAGTCCCCTCAACCACCGACGTATAGGGAATGCCTATACACCTCTGTCACACAGAGGAGGGCCAGGATCTCTTCTCGATCCTCCCAGAGTGCAGGACACAGAATAACGGGCTCAAGTTAAAGGAAGCCAGATTCCAGCTGGACATCAGGAAAAATTTCCTGACTGTTAGAGCAGTACGACAATGGAATCAGTTACCTAGGGAGGTTGTGGGCTCTCCCACACTAGAGGCATTCAAGAGGCAGCTGAACAACCATCTGTCAGGGATGCTTTAGGGTGGATTCCTGCATTGAGCAGGGGGTTGGACTCGATGGCCTTGTAGGCCCCTTCCAACTCTGCTATTCTATGATTTATTTATTTATTTATTTATTTATTTATTTATTTATTTATCATATTTATACCCTGCTCCTCAGCCAAAAAAAGGCTCTCGGAGCGGCTTACACTTAGCAAAAAAGACAGTCCCTTCCCTCAGGCTTACAGTCTAATAAAGACATGACACACAAGGAAAAGGAGTACAGGAGGGAAGAGGTAAAGAGAGAGAGAAATTAAGTGGACTGGGAAAAGGGCTGATGGGATTGTCCTGCTCCCGAAGGAGGGGAGTCCAACTGGAGCAGGCCCCGATGTTTCCTCGACCTGCTCCTGTCCCCTCGGTCCTTCTTCTTCCCCACAGGGCCAAGATGGCAGTTTGCTCTGTGGGGGTGGGGGAAGAGTCCAACAGGAGCAGGCCCCGATGTTTCCTCGGCCTGCTCCTGTCCCCTCGGTCTTTCTTCTTCCCCACAGGGCCAAGATGGCAGTTTGCCTTGTGGGGGTGGGGGAAGAGTCCAACAGGAGCAGGCCCGATGTTTCCTCGGCCTGCTCCTGTCCCCTTGGTCTTTCTTCTATGAATCTTCATATGATTCTATGATTCTTTGATGTTTTTTCTCTTGCACCTTTTTAAGTGGTGTATTCTTTGATGTTTCGTAAATTATTTTGTCTTATCTGTATTATGTTTATGGGGCCACAATGTCGGACTCCTGTAAACTGAGGTATAGGTGGGAACCGCATGCACATGCGCAGTAGCGTTGGGGGACGGTTCCCACCTAAAATGTTATATTAAGCTATTGGAGGTTCTGGTTCGGGTCTCAGCATGGGCGCAGAGCCCATATGTGTGAATGCATAGATGACTACTCGAAAAACTACAGTTACAGGTAAGCAACCTGCATTTTCAAACAACTCAACAGGTTTTAACCTCCTATCTGTAGAATTAGTTCTAAGGAGATGATAAAAATAAATGTGTTCCTAATTTAAACATTTCCAGTATATTAGAGAAGCTAAAGCCTGTATCTTCACTTCTGTTTTTTGCACGCAGTGATCCATCACAAAGTGATTCCAATACAAAGGATTTTTGGATGGACATGCAAGCTGTCACAGTCTACCTCAAGAAGCTATCAGAGCAGAATCCTTCTGCCTCTTACTATAACGTAGACGTTCTAAAGTATCAGGTAATAACATTTTTATTATAATGTAACATTTCTGATTGTTGTGTAAAACCCAGCACAACATTGGGATTTGATAGTCTTATGTATTTGAAAATAAAACTAAGCACATTTATTTATATCTCTGGGCAGAGATAGTAGTTATCCATGATCTGGTAAGCTCCCATTGTACATGGGACTACCATTGAAAGCAGTTCAGAAACTTCAGTTAGTCACAGGCTACGTTTGGACAACGCAATAGTCAATGGTGGGTTAACAGTCACTCCACAGTTGATTATTGAGAGGTACTCCCCACACAACATGATTATAATCAACCGTAGTGTGGATTAAGACAGCTTTGAGTTGACTATTAGTCAACAGTGTGTTTGAATGATACATCCCCTGCCTCTCCCCGCTCAGTCCTGTTGGTATCCCATCAGCCATTGTGAGTTCTGTCAACTGAACTAGAACAGTAGCCAGCGCTTTGGTCGCTCTTCACAGGAACTCTGTCGTCGCTGAAAATAACGAACTGTGTGCGATGAAATAGTCAACAGTGCCTGACGCATGACACAATAACCAACAGTAGTTCAAATAATCAACTCTGCACAGTGTTGGTTATTTGTGCTGAATAACCAACCATGGTGTGAAGAAGTCTCGACAGATGACACAATAACCGATTGTTGAGTATTTAACCAACCATTGGTTATCATGTTGTCTGAACCCAGTCACAGAGTTGCTAGGTTACTAACTGGGACTGGCCAACACAATCACGTGACACCAGTGTTTTGTCGGTGGCTTCCAGTACGTTTCAAAGCCCAAATCACAGTATTGGTATTTTGAAGCCTTAAATGGCTTGGGGCTAGAGTATCTAAAGGAATATCTCCTCCCGTGTGTACCTGCCCAGGCCCTTAGGTCATCTTTGCGGGTTCTCCTCCAGGTGACCCTGTCAGATGAAGTTAGTCAAAGCGCTGATATTGGTGGTGACCTGCTTAAGGGATGTCCACCCCAAAAAGACTTGCCTAGCCCCTAAATAGTTACCTTTCCAGCACTGGGCAAGCATTTTAACTGCTTTTATGTATTTTATTTTGTATTGTTATTCCCTGTGTTGATTTTATTTATTGTATACTGTTAATATTCAACTTTTGTTATGGGACCAACTAAAAATATAACAAATAATTCATTATTGGTTCATTTTCAAAGGTATCTTCAAATGGCATCCAGTCTACACCTCTGAATCTTGCCACATACTGGAAGTGCAATGCTAGCACTACTGATGTAAGAGTAGATTACAGATATAACCCAGCATCTATGGCAGTGCCAAGTATGCTCTCTAACATACAGGTCATGGTTCCAGTCGATGGAGGCGTAATGAATATGCAATCACTTCCACCAGCAAAATGGTATTTTTTTAAAAAAAATTGATACTGCATGAAATTCATTCCAGTGTGCTGCTACTTGTTATACTATCTTCTAAAAACATTTGTGAAAAGCAATTCTAACTTTAGCAGTGTATCTCTTTTATTTATTTTTAATGTTAAGCCTATGGATCTGATATTATGTGCTACATTTAAAAATTCCTTCTATGCTCCTCCCAAAAGGTAATATAAGCATTTAAATAGGGGAACTAGTCCTATACTACAATTCTGTATTAAACCAATGAATTTTTCAAGGTATTTCGACTACAGCATTTCTGAGGAAGAGCTTCATCCTTTCTTCATTCTGTCCAACATCTAGCACACTTTTTGGTAAAAATGCAAGTTTGTACATTAATTTATTTGATTTGTACCCCACCTTTTTACAAAAATGTAGTCTCAAGATGGTTAAGTTAAAGCTAATACAAAGATTAAAATAAGCTAATGGATGCATTCAAGCCTCAAATACATGGAGAATCAACAATAGTTATATATCCATAGGACTGCCTTTGAAAACTGGAAACTTCAAGTGGTCCAGAATGCTGCAGCTAACTGTTGATGGAGCCGATTACTTGAACTGTGTTGCAATAAAAGCTTCAGTAGCTTCTGGTCTTTTTCCAGGCACAATTCAAAGTGCAGGTTACAAACTATTAAGATCTATATGGGATCCAGCTATCTGAAAGATGGCTGTCTTTCATACAAGGTTGTTAAGATTTTCAGGGGAGACCCTTCCGTTGGTATTGCCACCATCAGAGGCATATTTGGTGGTAGCTTGAGAGAGGACCTTCTTGGCGGCTGCTCCCAGGCTTTGGAACTCCCAGCTAAGAGAGGCTGGGTTAGCTCCTTCTGCTAGCAGGCAAATACGTTTTTATTCAAGCACACTTTTGGCATGTTGGGTTGGGTAGTTTTTATTGTTTATTTTTTAATTGTGTTTTTTAATGTATTTGTTTTTATGATAGTTTTGATCTTATTGTTATATGTCTTGAGTGCCATTTCCTGGTTAAAAAGCAGTGTGTAAATTAAATAAATGAATAAGTATCTGTTGTTAGTAACTAACATTTGATGGGGACTATGTTTTGAACCGAGCAAGAGCTTGAAGGGCCAGCAATATTGGCTTTGCCCACTTAGGGCAAAGCTAGATGTGACAGTGGACATTCCATGTGTTCAAACATGAATTGTTTAAATTGTGTAGTAAGGAGGGATAGGATCCAAGACTAAAAGCAAATAGTTCATATTTGTAGGACGCTCTGATCCCTCCCCTTCCTCGGTTACACTTATCTATCAGCAGCCCCTCTAGGTCCCAGCAAACCATTAGAAAAGCCTTCAGGAGTGAAGCTGGAGGGAGCAGAAGGTTCTGCACGTCTTGTGCACCTCTTTTGCTTTTAATAATGGATTCCTACACCCATCTTTCTGCTGGAACTGGGACAGTCGCTTGTCTTTAAATGCTGCTGTAATGTCAAGTGTTGCCCTCAAATACTGTGGGAGTTGAACACATGCAAATAGTTTCTTAATGCTTTCCATACTAGAAAGAATTGTAATGAAATTCTGTCAAGTCTTTTATCTCATGCTCTTGAGCTGATCATTCCCATTTGCCTGTGCCTTGGCTCATACACAAGTGTCAGCAGTTGTGATATATGTGGGAAGAAGTCTTGATAGCCTCAATTGCGGTTCACAATTATGGTCAGGCAGTTGAAGAGCACTGTGAATGTGTTTGTGTGTGTTTTAGGTTTTGGTTTTGCTTTGCTCATGTAAGGGAAAGCAGCTGAGGCTATTAGGATTGGGGGCCAGACAAGAAGCCCATGGAGGAGGCGGGGAGGCGATGCAGAATGAGCCCCAAAGCTTCCTGTTGCCTATATCTAGGTAGACCAGGGTCTGACGGTTCCCTATAGCTGTATAAGTTCTTGTAAAAATTATTTAAACTCTAGAAGAGGGGAGGTTTTTTTCTTGTTCTTTTTGTATTAGGTTCTTTTCTTTTGTCTTCACCCTAAAGGGAGATGGAGGATTGAAAGCAAGCCATGCTCATGAATCTTTAAAGAAAAGCTGTGGACCAATAATAATCCAGTGTATCACTTGTTTGAACTTTTCCACATTTCTTTTCCACATTTCTTTGTCACATCTTACATATAAATGTTATTTATTTATTTATTTATGGGTTGTATCCAATACTGACTATCCACCTGTAGAATAGAAACAACTGACAGAATAGATTTCCTTTCCTCACCTGCAGTCATCCTACACACCACAAATCTGTTCTGTTGGGGGCCCCAATCCTCAGGAACAGGTTTTGGGTGTACGGGGGCTACAGGGAGACAAGGGGAAGCTTCATTGCATGGACAGAAGTCTGATCATGTAACATTGGATTTCACTCTTATTTCTTTGCTCAAATGCCTTCTATTTAAAACATTCACCTTTCTGGTACTAATACCTTTTAGGCTGAAGTCTTGTACAACCTTACCTTGGGAGTCGATCTCATTGAACTCAATGGAACTTCCTAGTATACATCTAGAGGATTGTGCTGTAAGTGTAGCAATATTTCTGGAGAATTGAAGTTACCTTATGTTCAGTAACTAGGCCTTTGTTTTCTTGCAGGAATTCAGAACAGATGAAAGCTTTTTGGAAATTATCTGGTCTTTCAGAAAAATCAGAAAATGGAGGTAAGAATATTTATTGCTTTAATTTTTTTATTGTTTCACAAACATACATGACATAAAAGCATTACATAACAACATTACATCCAAGGGAAAAAGAAAAGGGGAAGAAGAAGAAAGGCAGGGGAGAAAGGAAACAAAAAACAAAGAATAGATTTTTTTAATGTTACCTTCGATTTTGTAATCGTCCACCTGGGACTAACATTGTCATCTTTTGGGCACCAGATTAAGACTTTCCTCTACTCTTGGGCATTTGATGGCATTGATGGGACTTTTAATATCAGTTGCTTTTGTTAGATCCTGGTATTTTGTTATAACTGATTTTACCTGTTTAAATTATCTTTAAATTTTGTACTTTAAAGGTTTTTTGTTACGTTTTTATTATGATGTATTTTGGGGGTTGTAATACTTTGGTTGTTGGGTGGTAAATAAATGAAATAAGAACCTTCTTTTATACATTTTAAGTTGATAGTCTTTTACTTTAGACAACCAACCAGTAGAAAACTGAAACATGCTTTGTTTTGCACTGCTTTGAGGGGCGAGAAATCCAAATAATGAAAGGGTTGGTCAATTATTAGATTGAGTTAGAGTCTGTGAAGGAGGGGCCAGTTTTGAATTGCCCCTTACCTCTATTAACTGCACAGATGTCCCTTTTGTAGTATCTTTCTATGTGTTTTAAATAGGGATTTCTTTTTGTTTGAATGTTGCCCTGAATATTTTTTTTTCATTCCCCCCACCCCCAAATAGGCTCTGGCTCCCTCCGAGCCAAATTTGACCTTTCAGAAGGACCCAGCAAGCCAGCAACACTTGCAGTGCAATTTATCAGTGAGGGAGGCACTCTTTCAGGAGTAGACGTTGAACTAGTAGGCACTGGCTATCGGCTTTCCCTAATAAAGAAGAGGTTTGCAACTGGTAAGAAACATAATATTAAGTTAATCATAATATGCTATAGGGCCAGTCCGCACTTGCTTGGCGGTCACACACGTTTGCCAAACATACATGGGATGTCATTGGTGTTCGCCACAGTCAGCACCACAAGTACAAAGGGAATATTGTTTGTAATATAATCTACTTATTTTATTGTACTGGACACACACGGATGTTTCTCCTTGACTATGTCAATCATGTATTTAGACATGCATCTCCCCTTCACCTTTTACAGTGTTCACCATGACAAACACAGGCAAGGCATATGCTCTACAAATAACTCAGTTGTAAACAGTGAGAAACAACCTTCAAAGTTAGGTACTCATCTTAAATATAAGTAATGGAGTGGTTTGACATATATAATTCAAACATTAAAAATGGGTGCACTGGTTTTTTGCAGGCTTTGGTAGCCAAGCCAAACATTATGGTTGCCTGCCTCAGTGCCTCCTGTTTCTTGGTTAGCCCCTGTGCAACCAAGAAAGCTTCCTGCCTCCTTCCTGCAGTAGGATAGGAAAGGATGGCAAGAGGCGTGGTGTTTTGGCCATACGTGACCAAAGCACTTCAGCAACCTCAGCCATGCAGTAGCCAAACAGCCAACAACCTTCCTCCAAACCTTGGAGCTCAGGAGGGGGCAAGGAACACCACACAACTGCAGAACTTCTAAGGCTGGGGGTTGTCACATGCACCAGAGAGCAATCACACCTTTCCCATAGTGTGTGAAAATGTAGAAGCCTGAGTAAAAAATATAGCCCAACGATAATGATGGCGACAACAACAGTGATGTCAAAGTTGTATGTATTATTGTTTGAAAGAAGAAAGTTGTTTGCAAGTAATAGCAATCAGTGTAACTGTTTTAAGATTTTATTTTACTGAAAAGATGTTAATGAGAGAACCTTTTTGTGTCTTTCAGGTAGATATATGGCAGATTGCTGAAAAGCGTGTGAAAAAATATAGCTACTTCAATGAATAGAAGTTCATTCTGTCTGTTATTACCTTTCCAACACTATTTTAATATGCATTATTTTTTTGAAAACATGTTGCTTAGTTTTTGGAGTTTATACCCAACAAAAATGCACTTTTAAAAATAAATCATTTTAAAAATACTCTATATTTTATAATAGCACTGAAAGCAAAGTCCAACACTATCTGTAGAAGATTGACTAAAATCCTGAGAAACAAGATTACTCAAATGTTTAGTACTGATGTAGCCTCAGAGTCAAAATAGCAATCACTTGTGGTATTTAAAGTGTGTGGTGGTTTGTGACACCGTAAACAACCACAGCATATTTTAGCTTTCTATAAATATTACTCAAGTATATTTTTTCCGTTTCCATTATTGCCATTCCATAAACAGTGGCAAAGTAATTTTTGTTTCACTTTTGTATATTCATGTGCCATATCTTGTTAGAGATATGTATACAAAATAACACCATTTCCATATACTATATATAATTAAGTATATTGTTTTATAAAAGATGATTTTAAATGTAAAGTGCAATGTTTTTTTTAAAGTTGCAGACAGACAGATATTTACTTCTGCCATTAGTTAACTTTATGGGAGTTGTAATTTTAATTCCTGCTGTAGATTAATTTATTTTTATATGAAATTTGTAACATTTGTGCCTTTTTAAAACTGTGCCTGTTAAAATTTTAAGGTGCCTCTCATTTCTTTTTCAGTGTCTAGATCTTCCACACAGAAAACATGGTGTTTTCCTGTATAACATATATAACTACATAATTCCCTAGGCAGGGATTTAGAAGGGAAACTTACAATAACTCTAAAACAACCTTTAAAACATTAAATAAATTCCTTGTGGGTTAATTGCAATAAATGCAGCCACTGTAAAGGGACCTGCTTGACTTTGAGATATTCAAAACCACGAACAACTTTTAATCAACCGTTAACTTCACTCTCACCAAAGATATGTAAAATCCTGAAAGTATATTAAATTTTTAAATAATTTTTAAAAGAACGATTGTAGCATTTCCCTTTGCTAACTATAAAGTTTTTACATTTCAAGTGCTTTCAAACATGACATGAATGTAAATGTTGCTTTTGATGAGTAACATTCTTTTAAAGGTTTGTTTTGAGTAGAACAAAAATTATAATTCGTATTTTCAACAAAATTGATCAACTAAGCATTTGAACATTTGGATTAGTCTCTAATCCTTTTGCTACATTTTAAACACAGTGGCAAATAGTGGCTCAAACAATAATGAAAGTTACCCATTAAGAGAATTTTTAATATAAAGTAACTACTTTCAGAGCTTGTTATATATTGTGCTGTAAAAAACCCTATTAAATGCTAAAATCAAAAGCTGATGGGATAAATGAATTATATAACCATCAACTGTAGGGAGATTACATCTCTAAATTTCATTGTTTAGGAAAAGCATATGTTAAAGCAATTAAATATTTAAAACTTGTAAAATCACTACTGGATCTATCAGTCAATTTTATATATAAAATATATATATAGTGCCCATAGCCACTTAAATTCTGGTGAATGTTAAGACCCTACAAAGGCCACAAGTAATGACAGGTGAATATGTTCTATTGATTTCAATGAATTTATACTCTGGTACGGCCAAATATTCCCAGATCACTTTTTGTAGAACTATTCATCCCTTGTGAAAGTTATATGGGGGGAGGAATATCAGTGATTTTAAGGGGTGAGCAAAAGCAAAGAACTTTGGCTTACCTTTACAGATGAGATGGCTGAAGGATTTTTCTTCTTTTTTTAACAGGAAAAAAGCTTTGCTTCCCACTTCAGGCCACAGTTTGGCTGCCCTCAGAACTCAGGCAGCATTCCCTTTGTTATTAGGGACAGAATGTCCCCCTATGAACAATGCTATGTCACGCCAGAGTCATTCCTTAGGACATTTTGGGGGGAGGAAGATGGCTGCCACTTTTGGCTTTTTGTTTTTGTTTGTTTAAAAGCAGAAGAAAAATCTGTCACCTTGTCTTTAATGGTAAGGCCATCTCCTGACATGAAAGTTTTCTGATCTTGCCTCCCCACCCCCAATTAGGATCAAGTGGGCCGTTTTTCCCCCACACCCAAATGCCAAAATTCTTTCGTCCAACATGAATTTATTTACACATTGATAACTGATTGTAGTCAAAATATTAGTTTCCTTTTTGCCTGTTTTGATTGTTTTATAATATATATCATTGGAGCAGCACGTACTGGATTTTCATTCCAGAATGTTAGTCTTTACTGAATTATTACTAGAACTTTTAACTAAAACAATTGGCATTTCAAATGGTACAGTCTTTTACTGGAATCTTAATTGTAATCTGCTAATGCAATCAAAACTGTTTGAATAGTTTAATACCTTACTATTAAAATTCAATTTGTTCTCCATTTTTAATAATGTATCTCTAAATTAGTGCAAATGCTATGTTTCAGCACTTTTAATCTCACCTTCCTACTAAGTGTTCTCAAGCATATATTCACAAAGAGTGCAGGTTACAATTTTGAAGCCATACCAGTTTATATAAATTTTTTGTAAAGAACTCTAAAAATTGTATAAAAATAAACCTATCTGATGAAAAATGTGTGTAGCAAGCTGGATCTTGCTTGTTTATAAAGTGATCATCTTTGTAGCTGCACCTTGAGAGAATTTGTAAACACAACTCTAAAGGGTCTGAGATTTCTATGAACTGTAAATTAGAGCAATATAAATCTTAGAAAAATTGTAAATACATCAGATCTTTCACAAAATGTAAAAAAAAATACACCCTATAATAAACATGTAATATATAACTTTTAAGTTGACTCTTGCTGTTTATATGCTATCAGAGCATCAAAGAGGCATTCAAATGGCAGTCTTCTCACATAAAGTCTATTGGTTTTCTGAACAAGGGAAATGCATTTGATCTAATGTGTTTGCATTTTAGTAAAACGTGGTGCTACAGTATTTTTTAAGACTATCTAGCAGCCTCCTCTGACCAAACTGCTAACCTATGTGGGGGTTATCAGACAGGAGCTACATGCAATCTTCCAGCTGTTTACTTCACCAAAAGCACAAGGGTCTTGTAGAAGGAAGGAGAAGTTTAAACCTGGCCTTGTGCCATAGGCAGCCTGACTTTCCATAGGCCCCTTATTTGATGTTGAACAAGGAATGGCTGGAGGATTTTCGATTTCTTTGTCCAGCTCTTTTAAGAGGTCAGGCACTCTATATTGCAAAAAAGGAGATAGTAGGACAGGTGGCATAATTAGCACTGCAATAAGACAAACCCTTATGAACAATGTTTAAAGTGCTTTTGATTTTAATCACACTCCATTTTTAGAGTGGTGTTTCCCTTTTCTTCTAAATTGGTCCCTGCTATTTCTGACCTCTTCCCCTCCTGCCATCTTGGGTGACAATAAAAGGTAGAATTAGATAGAAGTTTGGTGATCGTTCATGTCAGCACCGTTGCTAGTCCTTACCTTACTACAAGGAAAAGCTCAGTCAGAAGGAAAAAGGATGATTAATCTGACCTATCACCAGGGTTGAGCATATGCTTCGCATGCAGAAGAGCACAGGTTTGATCCCCAGTATCTCCTGATAGGGTTGGAAAAATTCCTGCCTGAAACCCTGGAGAGCTGTTGCCAGTCAGTGTGAACAATATTGGAATAGGGAGAGCAATGGTCTTACTCAGTATAAGGCAGCTTGCCATGTTCCAAGAAAAGGCATTGCATCACACTACTTCACAAACAGGTTGTAAAGCTGCAATCCTTTGGAGTGATTCCCATGGAAATCAGTGGGACTGACCTGATCTAGACAGCAAGTTCTTTTTCTTCTAAACGTTTGGGTTTAAGCATGTTCACACCCAAAACATTCACACATTTATGTGATTTGAATCAACTAAAACTCAAATCAACTTTATTTAGGTGATACCACTATGAGTTAGTAGTATCTTCAAGGGAAGATGTTTTAAGGCTGGTTTTTAAAGGTGTACATAGACAAATGCTTTGTTCAGTCCTACTTTGTTCAGTATTTGCTTGTATTAACTTACTGATAAAAATCTGCTTTAAACAGATATTATTATATTTATTTATATCCCGCCTTTTGCCCAATGCTGGGCCTCAAGGTGACATTACAAAATTTTAAACATATACATTTTAAACCTATAAATAGAAATTTAAAGGAACAATTCATAATGATAAGAACTGGAAATAATCTCAAACAAGTAAAAAACATGAAATTAGCCACTATAATGTGCAAGGTTAGAGACTAATGTGCATTTTTGCTGTTATTTGGAAACTATCAATAGGAAACAAGAGAATTGGCAGATCACAAGTATTGCATTTGTGCATCACTTGGGGTGCTTCAATCGCAGCTTTTAAAGCTCAACTAAAAACTTTTCTTTTTCCTAAAGCTTTTAAAACTTGATGTTGTGCGGACTTTATACTGTTAGTTTTACCCTACCCTGTACCTGCTTACCCTACCCTGTGCCTGTTGGCATTCTCTTCCCCTCCTTATTGTTTTACTATGATTTTATTAGATTGTAAGCCTATGCGGCAGGGCCTTGCTATTTACTGTTTTACTCTGTACAGCACCATGTACATTGATGGTGCTATATAAATAAATAATAATAATAATAATTCCAAATTGACAGCTCCTATTGCTACTAAGCAAAACACATTGTGTAGCTATTACATCTTTTCCCCTTGATTTTTTTGTGGAAAGGTTAAAGGTGGAAGAAGCAGCAGGAAAATACGAGGGTCACAAATATAAAATGACATTTGGACACCCCCCTAAAATTCATGAATGAAGCAGAGTGTTTGCACAATAAAAGCTTTGTCTGAAAGTACCCTGACTTTCATTATAAATTTAATTTCGAAGTTGGCAACTCTAGAGATTAAGTATTTTGTTAAGAATCTCACGTCTTTCAACTAGGCTAGTCAATATATGGTATGGATTACATGACATGTACCAACAGACATCACCCAAGAGCTCCAAGATTCAAGTGAATGCAAGATGCACTTTTCTTGTCTGTCTATTTTAGTGCCAATACACACTGCAGTCCACATTCCTGCCATGTTAACAAGTCAAATCTTTTTCTATTGTGTTGTCTTGTGATAAACCAGCAGAAACTTTACAGAAGTAATTTGATTTCACCATTCAGATTTATTTTACTCAACTTTTGTACCACGTATAATATTCCAGTTTTTCAGGAGTGACAGGCTATATTTGTATTTTCTATATGCAGTGCATTTATGATATTACAGTGGATTACATGAGGAACCAACTTTACACTATAATGGCAGTGTGGCTACCACTAATTAACATAGATTGTGTAAACTTCTAATTGGAAAGGCCATTTGTGTGAAGCATCTTTTGCATCTGGAGTTCTTTCATGAAATGAGATGTTGCTAGCTCAGTTAAAATTGCCTGAATAACGAGAGAAATTTCGTAGTGCCTACTTAGATGACCATTTTACTACAGCTTCTAGTGTCTAGTAAAATCCCCTTGTAATACAACCAAGTTAGCCTGGGGTAGGTTGGTGGACTTATTCTTCATATGGCTTCCCACATGGTTAGGAATGCTGAGTTGCGTTCTCAGTAGCAGCCATACTATAATATAGTGGCAAGCTGGTCATACCATCACCTAACATTTCCAAATATTTGCAAAGGTAGACCACCTGGAGAATCTATGGTTACTTATCCAAATCTTCATTTTCCCTATATTTTAACTTCACTAACTTCTGATGTTGAACAGAACAAGCCGCCGTTTTAAAAAGCAGTTTCTATCTTTGGCACAGAGAGGCCAAAACAAAACATCTGAAGTCATATTCCGGCTTCTCCCTGCCTGGTCCTTCCCGTTGCACTGAGCACATTGCACAAATTTACTCGAAAAATTCTCGAAACGTTTTGGGGGTGTCTCTTTGCTTTAGTAACAGCGTCCGCATCTTCGTGTACACTGCTGTTACTTCTCCCTGGCTAGGAAAGGGTCAGCGTGTGCAGCTGCACACTGAAGGGTGTTTTGTTCGTGCACGACACGCTTTCAAAGGCTCTCTCCATTCCTTGCGGCACATCCACGGGCTCGTCGTCCATGTTAGCCGTAGCAGCTGGCTGAGATCGCTGCTTTCTCCTCAGACCTTCTTCGCTCCCTGGCGGTGCGGCTGCAGGCGTGCCTGTTCTCCGCGGCCGTCGTGAGGGGGCTCCTTCACCCCAGAGGGCGCGCTTGCCTTACTCCGTCGGCCGGGCAGAGAAGGAGAAGAGGCAGCGAGCGAGCGAGCGAGCGCTTGCTGAGGAGCGACGACGAGAGCGGGGAGGACTTGTGTGAGGAGGGAAACCACCGCGCTGCTCGCTCCCCGCTCAAGGTCACTCCGGGCGGCCTGCGCCCAGCGACGTCAGCGCCAGTCGTCGAAGGGAGGCGGCCGGCCGGGCTCTCAGCCACCACCGACTCGGCGTCTCACTCCATCCCCCAGAGAGGAGGAGGAAGAGGCGGCGCTCATCGAGCCGTTCTGCTGTAAGGTATTAGCCGCGCTATTTTGTGTCCCGGCGCCGGAGCGACCTCTCGTATATATAAAGAGGCAGGCGGGCGGGCGGGAGAAACGAGGGGATGAAACGGTGCTGTGGAGATGCCGCCGCCCGAGTCGGGAATGGCGGCGTCTGACGCTAACTGAAGACGCTCTGCTTTTCCAGACTTCCCTGAAGGGCTGGGGCTTTCCCGCTCCTTGACGAAGAACCCCCTCGGGAGGTGTATTGCAGAAGGGCTGAGGAGGCCGGTCGCCGCTCTCCCCAGCGCGGGTGGAACGGGTTGATAGCAGCTCCTCAGCGCCACCACCCTCTCCCAGCCCCTCTTCCTGAAATACGAAAGCGCTGCTTTTTGTCCGTGGGTTCGTGGTGTTGGATGTGGGGTGGCGCTTTCAGACGTGCACATCGTCACGATGTTGCAGGCATAGGTGGCGCGCGTGCGAACGCGCCTTTCGTGTCTTTGGCGAAGCTCTTACCCAGTCGTTGTGTTCAAATAGATACGCTAACATGGCGAGGTTTTTCTTTTCTCACGATCGAGTGGAGGGGAGGATTTTTCATTTGGGACAGGAGAAATTGCTGCACCAGAGCCCATGCCTCATGCTGGCCTGTCCCTTGCACTTGAAGTGTTGATCCAGTTGTCAGCAAGCTGCCATGTTAGTTTGTCCTGTGTGTACAGCAGCCTTCCTCAACCTGGTGTCTGCCAGATGTGTTGGGCTACAACTCCCATGCTGGCGTTGGGATTCTGGGAGTTATAGACTAACACAATTGGAGGACATCCAGGCTATAGTACAGGTTGCTGGTACAGGCCAGATTTATATATGTAGTTGATTACCTGCTAACTGTACTTGGAAAACACAACATAAGTCTGTCTTACTGGGGGTACTATTTTTTTCTGCTTTTACTAGTGTGCCCAGTAAGTAACTCAGGATAACAACACTTCATGTGTCCCATGAAGCTGACTCTAGGGGTGAACAACTGGTGCCCTCCAGATGTTTTGGACTACAACACCCATAAACCCCAATTAGCATGGCAGTGATCAGGGATTATGGAAATTGTAATCCAAAACATTTGGAGGGCACCAGGTTGCCTACTCCCATGCCATAATTAAGATGCCAGGAGACTATGAATCTGAATGGGAAAATATGTAAACATAGAAGTGTATGTTTCACAGTCATATTTGAAAGAGTTGATGGGGTGAGTCATCAGTTCTGCGGAGGGGAGGTTGCTCTTGTTGGCTTAGCATAAAACATACAAGCCTCGCCTGTTGGATTACAAAGTAGCTAAGAGTAGGTTCAGATATTAATGAAGAAGTGCTGCCAGCCGTCTGTTTACTCACTTCTTCTTGCAAGCTTTAAAAGTGAGTTTATGCAGGTCTACAGGCTCTGTGTCTACAGCTTGCTTTTTACCCATGTGTGATTTCTCCTTCAGATGTCCTTCAGATGTTATCAATAAGCACCCCTATTGAATGTGAAAATGTGCATTTGGTTGTCAGTGCTCTAGTAACATCTCAAGCTGCTCTGAATTGGACTAATGTTTCCCTTATAACAATATAAAGCTGTTGGGTAGATTATTGCAAATTTTGGAAAATACATAACACACACCAGTCCATTTCTCCTGTTTCCTTTGTAGATGAGAGCCTGTATTATTCATTCCTTTGTGTCACTTTTACCTCGTCTGGTTTTTTTCCGATGGAATAAGAATATCACTCCTCGTTAGTTTGTTGTATATTTGCTTTGGTTCACAGCAGAGCATCATTCTAAAGCTTCAGTAGGTTTTAATTAACTACAAACCTCTGATTACAATCATACACATGCACAGACACACATTGTCTCTTGCTGTCTGCAGATTTTTTCTTAACCAGTTAGTTATGGCTGCTGGATAAGAAAAAACACATTAGCTTCCCTTACTTTTATTGGTAGTCTGTAAATTTCTGGTATCTCGTATTTTGGCCAAGAGCCAGTTACAATTAAACTACAATCCTATACCCACTTACTTGAGAGTATGTCCCACTTAACATTGTACTTCTGAGTAGACATATATAGGATTAAGATATTAGTCATGGTTGAAGTCCTTGGAAGTAATAGAATTTTGGTTAATCAAGACGGCTAATCCATTGGCTTCAGCAGGTTTTAATCACAACTAACTTTAGTTGAGGCCTTTTTGTTGTACGGTCACTGTATCAGTGTCTGCAAACTGGCAGAAGATTCATTAGTCATCTTGGGTCATACTTGTGACCCAATCCTACTCCGTGTGCTTTAGATTGTCAAGTAAATATACATTGGATTGCAGCCAGTCTACTTGATAATTTTGTTTCCTGTTTTGACTCTATGGTTCTCACAAGCATATATGTGGCCTTGGTCTCCACTATAATATTTTGTGCCCTAGTTTTCTCTCCACTGTAAATCCCTCAAAACGAGTGGGCAGTTTGTGGCCCTCCAGATGCTTTGGTCTACAACTCCCATTAGCCCTAGTCAGGATAGCAAATGCCCAGTGGTGAGGGATGATGGAAGTTGTAGTCCAAAACATCTGGAGGGCTGCAAGTTCCCCACCCAGCCTTAAAAATATGGGTATATTTGAATAGCCTGTAAATGCCAGATCCTTAAATAGTACTGTTGGCATTCATTAAAACTTAGCAAGATTTCATGAAAAGTCAGATATGGATTTTTAACATGTTTTCAAACAAATAAATTTTAATTGTGCAACCCTTTCCTTTTACTATTAAAATACAACGTAAATGCAACTAGATAAAATTTGCAACATAGAAGCTGGATTTTTCAGTATGAAACCCACAACAGAGAGTTCTTTGTGTTCTTTCTTTTGTGGTATTGAGAGAATTAAGAAAATATGTCTAACTTCCCTTCTATATATTTGTGTCTGCTTAATTACATTGCAACAAGATTGGTGAGGAAAAGACACTTCCTCTTAAAAAAGAGTAATAGATACATCCACATGTTTTCTTTTATGTAGCTTTATAAATTATGTTTTTCTCATTTCAAGTTATTTCCACTTGTCCTAGTCTTATTAATTTCTGTCCTTTTTTAGAAGGAAATAGAAAGATTTATTTAATGTTTTACCCTGTTTCCTATTTTCACTTTAAAATTACTCACACACTGTAATAAAATAGAAAGAGAACAAGAGGTTGAAAGAAAAACCCATGAAAGTTGTTATTGTTGTTGTTGTTGTTTTACTAATTTAAGGCTGCAATCCTATGCCCATTGAACTTAATGGACTTCCTATACTCATCTGGAAAAATGTCTATACACAAGCATCCTACCACATCTTAAAAAAGGTATTGTAGAGCTGGAAGAAGTGGAGAAAAGGGCAACTAAAATGATCAAGGATCTGAAGCATCTCCCCTATAAGTGAAGGTTACAACAACTGGGATTGTTTAGCTTGGAAAAAAGGAGGCTAAAGGGAGACATGTTAGAGGTGTACACAATTATGCATGTGTGGAGAATGTGTCTCATAATACTTGAACCCAGTGTCATCCCATGAATCTTATTGGTGGGAGATTCAGGACAGATAAAAGGAAGAACATCTTCACACAGCACATAGTTAAATTATGGAATTCTCTACTACAAGATGTAGTGATGGCTACCAATTTGGATGGCTTTAAAAGGAGTTTGGATAAATTCATGGAGGAGAAGGCTATCAATGGCTACTAGTCCTGATGGCTATGTGCTACCTTCAGTATCAGAGGCAGTAACTTTGTATACACCAGTTGCTGGGGAACATGGACAGTAGGATGCTGGTGCACTCATGTCCTGCTTGTGGGTTCCTGGTCAACAGCTGGTTGGCCACCGTGTGAACAGAGTGCTGGACTAGATAGATCCTTGGTCTGATCTAGTATGGCTCTTCTTATCTGTGAGCAGAGCATTTTTTGGTGCAGTGTCTTTGCTGACATCCAGGTCATGCTATCTTTTGGCACACCTGGGGATCTGCAATGCTAAATTAAATTTGGGGGAGGGGGACCTTCCCAGTTCTCTGTATGTTGCTTTTTCACTTCTTTAGCTTTATCCACTCAGGTAATCAGAGAGAACACAGGAAGCAGGCACCCTTTTCTATTTCTATAAACCACCATGAGTACCATTATTCTGCATCTCATATCAAATGTGATCCATTCTTTTCAACCTCCTGACATTAGAAAACATGGATACTATTTCCTTGTGATGAGGTAAGATAGCAGTCACCATGTCCTGAGAATCTTATGAAGTCAGATATGGATTCTCCACAATATAGAGCTATTAGATAACCTATCCTGCATGCCATTATCTCCGGGAAGATCATCTCTACTGCCCAGCAATTAGATTTCAAAGAACCCTCCCTTTGAGCCAATGTGTGGCTTTTTTCAAGCTTAACTGCTGCACATGTGGGGTGGAAGAGGCAAGAATGAGAGTCTGGAATAAACTCAACCTAGCCTACAAAGGGTTCTGTTGGGAGTTTCCCAGCCACACACTGAGCACACTCAGACCTGTTTAGCTGTAGCAAAGCAGCAGTGTGTGTGTGTGTGAGAGAGAGAGAGAGAGCATGATTTGATATGTATGAATACATGTGTATGGATAAGAGTATATGTTGTGGCCCCATCAACTTTTGCTTTGGTCCCACCCACTGCTGGCATGTGTTATCCACAGCACTGTAGCTCTTGGGCTGAAAAATGCTCCCCAACCCTGCCAATGCCCGACTCTAGAGTATAATGGTTGATTCCAGATGTGTGTGTTTGAGAAAGGAATGAGATACGGAACAAGATAATTTACCATACAATCCTACAGGGTGGATTTGATTTAAATCAATTTGATTTAAATCATGATTTAAATCACAATTTAAATCACTACTCAGAAAGACTCAATTTAATCATGTGACTTCCCCCCCAAAAAAGTGCACTCTATTCATTGAATTTTTTGAAACTTAGCACTTAAGAGGTAAGGGGTTGATTCTGTGTACATAGATTTGCAAAGGAACCATGGGATTGTGATCTCTGCAGACACAAATTCAGTTTTGAGAACTGTAAAACCAAGCATCTGTGATAATATCTTCTAGATAGAAAAATTGCCCAATAATCTTACAGAAACCTCTGGAAGAGCATGACATTGTGAATGGATTAATGGAATTCATTTTACCAAAAAATGAAAACGTTGCATGAATATACAGCCTCATGCTACATAATTAAAAACTAATCCTTTTTTCATGATGAATAACCTTTGGACTATAATGTATCTTAAATAAAAAAACTATCTTTAGATAGATTTTTTCCTCAAAAAGCATTTTATTAAAAAAAACTGATTTAAATTAAAAAATCTGATTTAAACTTTAAAAATCAATGATTTTTATCCACCCTACAATCCTATATGCGTACTCGGAAGTTAGTCTTACTGCACAACAATGGTATACAGCGTGTATGGGGAACCTGTATACCATATCCATTTACCCCTTCAGGAAGTTCAAGCTAGCCTACAAATGGAGCCAATCAGGCAGTTTCCCAGCCACACACTGAGCAGACTCCGACCTATTTAGCTCTAACAAAGTAACATCATCGTGTGCCAGTTTAGACCATTCCTCAGTCCTTTCCTCACATTGTTGCTCACCAACTGCCTGGGGTATTTTGGCCAACTTGTGCTGTTACTCAAGATACCTCAGACAGATGTGACTCTGCTTCGGAATTCCAGCTGTTTTGTGCTACTTCACTAAACCAGAGTGGGCAGATGCTTAGAAAGTGATGAATCTACTCCAAAGCAGTAGGAATAGTGGCATAATAGTTTTAATGAGCTGAAATTGTCCACATGGAATAGACGCTTTTGTTCAGTCCAACTAGGAGAGATGGGGGCCTGCCCCTTCACCCCCTCCAGTCCATTTATGATTATTTCTTGGTTTGTTTATATCCCACTTTTAAAAACAGAAATCTTTCCAAGGCAGCTTACAAGTAAGATAAAGATGCAATTAATAACATTACTATAAACAATCATTTTTAACACACACACATTCATTAACATCCCCACAGGGCAGTTGATAGTAGAAGGCCCTGTGAGGGGAGGGAGGGACAATCTAGCTGGAGCAGGAGCCAGAGGTAGCCTTCAGCTTTCTCTCCTGAAGGATCCCAGGAGAGAAAGGGGAAGGCCACCTCTGGCCCCTGCTCCTTCCCACAGGACAGTTAGTGGTAATGGCTCAGGGTCGGGGGAATGCTGCTGGAGCAGGGGGCTGAAGTTGTCCTTGCTGCCTGAAACTCCCACAGAATCAAACTTTGGGGCGTAGATTTTTGGCATGATTTGTACATAAAGTTTTTTGATGGAAAAAACAAGCTACAGTACTATTCTATGCCCTTGGTTATTTATCTTTCCAACAAAGGTAGCTTGTATTTAATGTACCTCAATTTCATCAGCGCTTTATCTCTTCATAGTCATAAAGATATGTTTTACAGATTTGAGGGCTTACACTTTAACTTACCAGTGTTGTGACTAGCACGTAACCGAGTTCCTCCATTTCATTTTAATAGTTACAAGTGAAGAACCAGTGCACTTTGGACTTCCCTCCTGCTAGGGACATGTAAACCCTTTCCCCTTTCTGACTGCAGTAGTTGCTTTCCTTACTTGTCATTTTATCTATTTATCACATTTGCATTGCACAGTGCTCAATGGAGCTTACATGGAGGTGGACCATTTTATCCAGCAGCAACCCTGTGAAGTAGATTAGTCCTAGAGATTGTCCAAGTTCCCCCAATGAGCTGCTTTGCTATTTATATTATTCATTTTTGAACTTAGATTTCTCCCATTCAAAGTTCAACAATAGCCACTATAACTTAAGATATGCTTGTCATCTCTCTATAATTCAGCTATTGAATGAACTTTATAGCCCTTATTAATTTTATTGAAACAAAAATAATCTTCCTGATCCAGCCAGAGAGATCCAGGATAAGGATTTCATTGAGCACCTGAACAGGGGTGCTTACAAATCAAGGACTCCTGCTTGAATACTTATAATCAAGATTGAGCCACCCACACCTCCCTGCTTCCAGCCACCCTATTCTCCTGCCCCAATCCCCAAGAATTGTCTTTGGGATAGGGGAAGGCAACAGAAGGCAATGTGTAGTACAATCTTGTTGAGATCAGGAGTGTTGTGGACAACAGGAGCCTGATGTTCTTCATATGGGAAACACTGCTACCAACTATTGGGTAAGGAAGGGTTGTTTCGTCAATACACAGTTCCCTGTAATTGCAGAGGGATGGGAGGCACTCCGTCGTCGTATATGTTTTGGTGCTTTGGGGAAGAGTCTTAGGTGGTGGAAAGGAGGAAGTGCATAACTTTCCCTTCCCTGCTGAGTCCCCCTCTGCTTACTTGTGTGAGGTGGCAGCTCACACAGGAATGAAGTTGAGGTTCCTAGTAGGAATTTACACCTGTATTTCTAAGGAGTGCATCTTTAACAGAGCTGAGAAGACAAGCATTATCCATCTGCCCTTCATTCCTTTTAGGCCTCCTTGGTGTTTGTGCCAAGTGTTTCTTCAATAGAGTTCAACACAAGCTCCCAGTTATATGCTCCTAAGTATGTGGATATGGGAGCAGAGTTGATATATGTGAACTATATGTGAACCCTGGCTAGGACTTATATACTCCTGGTAGCATGCTGTGGTCAACTGCAAAGTTAATCAGACTCCTATTCACCATTGCAGCTGATTGGAGGAGGGGAAAATAATTTTGAACTTCCCACTGACTTCAAAGGAAGTGTTTCTGACTATACTGCCTGCTGCTGTTGTTGTTGTTGTTGTTGTTGGTGTTAGTGTTGTATGCTACCATCAGTAACAGGACCTGCCCTTCTCCTGTTTTGTATCCTCCAACTCTGTCCAGTGTTCCCTATGACCTGATGATGTTCCACTGTATATCTTTGGCTTCTACCAAAGCCAGGGAACACAGGAACAATCCTATCCTCCCCAACAGGTGTAAATCAGGGATAAGATCAATTGGTAAGTTTTCTTTTTATGCCCCATAGTTTAATAATTAGAGATATTTTTGGATATGGAAAGAAGTATATAACTTCATTAAATAAATAAATATAGTCACCTTTTTTGTTTTAATTCTCAGGTCTGCTGAAGTGTTATGTCATTCTGATCTCAACAGAAGAAAAAAATATTCTACCTTAGCTTGAAGAAGGATTTTAAAAAATGTATCCAGTGCCTGGTTCTATGCATGGAGTAGAAGGAGATAATGGACATCCTAGGAAACTTATCTCTTTCCTTTTTGTTTTTGGCATTACTTTGTTATGTGCTGGATTTCTGCTTTCAATGTTTGTTTTGCAGACATGTCCAAGCGGAGCTTTTGGTGACTGTAAAGGAGCCCTTAAAATCATTGGGCCTCTGCTTGCTGTTGTTGGACTAGTATGTATAATTCTGGCACAATCAAGGGCGAAAGGCTACCTCAGAGAGGTGCAGTTGCAAGATGACCAGGTGTATGGGTTTGTTTTTTGCCGAGGAAACTGCCAGTTTGCTCAGTTCCTTGTCTTTGGTTTTTTATTTTTAACCAGTGGGATGCTTATTAGTGTCCTTGGCATTTGGATTCCTGGATGCAGCCCAGGATGGCGCTACCAGCAATTTAACCATAGCAATGCATCCAGTGTTGAACACCAGGACTGTGGATTTCATTCTGTTCAAACCATGGGTCCTTTGATTGTGCTTATTGGATTATGTTTTTTTGTGATAGCTCACATTAAAAAGAAACAAAACATAAATATTATCCAAGAATCTTCTGTAAATGAAGAAGAGCAGCTAAACCCTGACTCATTTCAAGTTACAGTAGGTAAGTGAATGACCCGGCCTGGTGGTCTTAGCAATAGGCAGCTCCAGGTGTCAGCTCTTTAACTTCAGCAGGAGTCAATTGAGAGAGATGCTTTGTTTCTTCCCAGATTTGGGGGAGGGGGAGAAGAACTCTGGGACTGGGTGAGTGGAGGAAGAAGCCAGATGGAGTGGGCAAAAATATGCTTCAGAACAGTTATTCTCACTTGTGTGCAAATTTCCCTGATTGTCTAATTGGTTAAAACCACAGGTGGGTGGTGGATTCTGGGAGCTGTGGCCCAGCACATCTGGAAGTTGGGGAATGCTCTTTTTACACTTTAGAATGAAGGATGTCTTGCATATTGATCCAATGAGATCTACATTTTATCTTAAAGCCTTGGGTTTTCTTTTGTAGGTGATACCGTAATGGTGTTTCCCCCACCCCCACCACCTTATTTTGCTGATTGTCCTCTACAAACAATAAATCCTAGCTTGGTGACAAGTGATTTGACTTTAGGTGAAAATCCTCCACCGTACCATAGTACTTTTATTAACTGGTAAGGTCATTTATATTTTAACTACAGTCATTTAAGTGTTTTGTGTGTGGGCTAATAGTTATATTTCAGATAAGGGCCAAACTGGGGGTGGTGGGGAGTTTGCATGGGATTGGACTGATGCCATGGTACCAAGGGGGCTACAATTTAAATAAATTTACCCAATTTAAATCATGACTCCAATGCAACTATTGGACATGGAAGGAGGGGAAAGACTGGTACAATTTGGGCAACTGTCTTTTTCCCCTTTCACAGCTACAAACAAGTGAAAGCCCCCTCATCCAGTGCCTCAGCCCTCATCCATTTCCTTGCCCTACACATCTGCTTTCAAGACATAAACAAAAGATGTTGGGAGATTTGTTCATGGATCTTCCTCATCATGTTTAGTTTGGCCCTAACGTTTAAAATTAGCTGAAGGTGAATGTTGCTGCACCTCTGTGTCAGCTAAGCAAGTCTGGTCTGCTCAATAGCTGGATGAGCAACCTAAAATGCATACTGTTGTGACCTCCTTGGAATAATATGAATTTAATAAATACATAAATAGTTTATAATCACAGGCATTATTTCTATTGTTGTAGTTAAATGCCTATGTGCATTTTTTTCTGAATCAACCTGGAATAGAATTCAAGAGGTGTCTGCGTAGATATCACTGTTGTGTAGGGAACTGTACGTTCCCTTTTTGTACACTGTCACATGGGAGGAATGTGCTGTGTCTATTTTATTGCACAAAAACACTCTGTGATCAGCTTCCTACCACACGTACACTTGGTGAAGGTAGATATCTCTGAAGTCATCACAGTCAATAATATAGGTGAATTGATTCATCTACCCGTTTGAAAAGGTTTTTTTAAAAATTGATTGTATCCATGCCATATATAATTCTATCCCTTTGGTTCATGTAACATTATTGTATTTTAATTATTATCATTATAGTTAGCCTGTTTGGGTACTATATGTAGAAATTGAAATAATGCATAATAACGTTAAAATAAATGCCAATATGTACGCTTTTTGTTATTCATTTTGCAGATCAAAGAATGATGATTTATCAGGCCTGGCTGCTTGCATACAGCAGCTCATTCTCTCTGCAATGTCAGGAAGTGATTCACCTTCTGAGATTTTATCTGCTATCATTCCTCCGAGCCATCTCAAAAATATAAGGCAAAGGCAGCAGCTGTAAATAATGAATGTTTATTGACTTCCTCTCCATGCAACACCCAGATGATCCATTGCCATCCACTTATCACCAACTGTAAGAAATACTCAGAGATGAAGCAGGATGAATGGGAAGAAAGGTGTATGAAGTAGTGAGAGAGAGAGAGAGAGAGTTATAGGAGTGCAGGGTGAAAATAGCCAGGGAGAGCCTTGAATCCCTTGGGCTTCCTCAGCAGCCAGCAAAGAGGGCAGCAAACCCCACAGGCAAGAAAGCAAAGGACATCACAGCAGAAGCCCTGCCAAGCGAAGTCTTTTGTAGTTAGCAAACCAAGCTAAGGCGAACTACTGTGGGAAACATCCAGAGAGGTATTCAAGGCAGAAAAGACTCAAGAATCTAGCTGCCACCCTGCATGGAATCAGAATATGCAAAACAAGGTCAGCTACCATCTGGACAAAGTGCTAAGGCACATTTCAACCATAGGGGCAGGGATGAGAAATTCTGGTGGCTCTGTATTTCTTTTTCATTGTTTTTGTTCTTGCTGTTGACAAACTCAAGGCTAAGGACACTGGAGACATAAGAATATTGATGGGGTTTTGTGTGTGTTTGGGTAGACACTCATGTTCCAACAGTATGAACTTGTAAATGTGAGATTTAAATTTATTAAACATTGTAGTACAAAATATGTGGTGTCTGTAATATTTAATTGGTGTGGCAAATGACATGTTTCAGCTTGCAGAAATAAGGGCTTTGCTACAAGTTATGGGGGATATAGGAACAGATAAGAGGAGCTATGGTGGATCAAACCAAAGGATTATCTAGTCCAGATTTATATTCCCATAGTGGCCAACCAGTTGCCAACTAGCAGAATATATGCTCAATAGTAACCACCCTCTCTTGTTCCACAGTGACTAGTATTGAGATGCATATTGGTGGTAATATTCAGCCATCATGACTAGGAAAAAAATTAAACATTTTTCTCCCTCAGGCCTTCAGATCTCTGGTCGCCACTAGTATCCATTGATAGCCTTATCTTCCATAAGTTTGTGTAAACCCCTTTTAAAGCTATCCATGGTGGCCAACACTACATCATGTGTCAGTGAATTTACATCTCTCCAGTAATATTTGACAAAACAGATGTCCAGTGCATATTCTGTATGTTTTTCCCAACTCCAATTCATTGGCTGCTGCTTGGATGGGGCAAAAAGTCACTGAATATGATGACATCACATAGGGTTTTTTATATCAAATTTAATGGGGAAATGTATCATGGTGGGGATGCAGGTTTGACTCCACTAGGAGTGTGTGGTGATGGACATGAATTATGCATAATTACAGAATTATACATGTGTCAGAGAATCTGCCTGAGAAATCACATAATTCAGCTAGTAAATCTGTTTGGTTTCTTTTTAAGGCAGTTGCATATTTCTTTCTTGCATGTTAACTTAAATAAATATTTTCTTTTAACTTGAGCTCCAAAGCTGATTACGGTTTTTTGCATAACCTTGGCAACTTGTTTTACTCATGCTGCCTTAGCCAATTTACCCATGCTGAAGGTTTTAGGAGAGCAATCCTATGGCCCCTAGATATCATCTGAGGGGCCATAGGATTGTTTGTATTCCCCCTTCCAAGGTCGGAGACAGCACTGACCTTGGAAAGGCGAATCAGAGGTCTGCCCCCTTGCAGCCACCATGGAAACAAATGTGCTGGCTGCTCTCTGAGGTTGGTTATAGACCTCAGAAAGGTGGGGAAAGGAGTGTTTTGGTGAGCAGGGAGGGGAGAAGACTCCTGAGGCCTCTCCAGTCTCCTTCCCTCACCCTCCAAAGTGCCCCAGCAAGATGAGCAAAAAAGCCCATCTAGCAAAACATGGAGACCAGCAGGTCCTCCTCCTCTACATTGGATGATCAAAAGCATCCAAGTTCAAGGGCTTCCAATCGTTAAGGACCATAATGGAAATCTGCAAAAATGACTGTCCTTCTCCAGAAATTCATATTGTAAGTTTAAATGTGTTCAAACTAAGGTATTAAAATATGGATGGTGGTAGCACTACCCAAAAGTAAATAACACAAAGAGTGTCCTGCAGCCTTCAAAAGAGAGTGGAAATATGCACACTAGAACTTGGGGTCAGCCAATAAAATGGGAGTCAAAGTAGTTTCAGGTGAGACCAAAGAAAGGACTTTTTCACACAATGTGTAATTAGCTTGTGGACTTCACTGGCGCAAGATGTTGGCCACCACTTTAGATAGATTTTTTTTAAAGGACGGGAAGTTTACAAACAATAGGTCTATCAGCAGCTGTAGGCCATAATAGCTAAGAGGAGCCTCCATGATTAGATGCTGGATGTCTATATCCTACTTGTTGGCTTCACAGAAACATCTGTTGAAAAGAGGATGCTGCAATACATGGATCTTCGGCCTGATCCATTAGGAGTTATCTGTACAGCACCATGTACATTGATGGTGCTATATAAATAAATAAAATAATAATAATAATAATAATAATAATAATAATAATAATAATAAGAGTGCTCTTAGGAGCTGCAGAAGCAATGGGACACTCATTTTATGTTCTAGCTCTGAGGACTTCTCCAACATCAGAAATTTAAATTTGAGCTGTTTTTCCTTTGTCTATTTTAATCTGCATCATCCAAGGGTGCTTCCAGACAGAAGGCGCCTTGCACTAACAGCCAAGAGGCATTGTGCAGCTACTCCGTCTTTTCTTCCTTAGCAGATCTTTTTCTGGTGAGAAAAAAGGTGGAATGAGCGGGAGGGCTACAAATGGGAGATGACAATGCTGGTCTGAACCCCCTGTAAAATTCTGTGAATGAGGCAGGGTGGCTACACAATGAAGGCCTCGTCTGGAAGCACCCCAAGAGTCAAAGCTCCACTGAGAAGCCGATTAAAAAGTGGTTCTTTAAATATTTTGACTGTTGTCTAAAAAATATAAAACGAGAAGTTACCATTTGGTGACTTGTTCATATACTCAGTCTGAGATGCTTTGAGACAGGAAGTGGACGTCCTTTCGCTTGCCTGCTTACAAATGCTTTGGGTCTATTCAGAACATTTACGGTGGGCGTTATGTAAGTAATCCCATGAAAATCAGTTTTAGCCAGTGGCTAAGCGCACTAAGTCAAAGCTGAAGAGAGTTAATGCTCTAACCCTTCAGCTGTGGTAATGGCCGATTTCACAGGAATTGCGGTTACTGTAAATCACAGTCCAGGCAGGACTTATACCAACTGGACCCATTTATTTTTCACTTGGCCTTTTCTGTGAGCTTGACCTCTCTTGCTAAAACCTGTTATTTGCTCATCTGCAAACCAGGAATTACCAGAGAGGATTTAGAGTAAAGAATGCTGCAGATACCTTGAACAGGCAGGTTGCAATAGGGAAGTTGAGCTGTAATGCATGCCAAAAGCTACAATCCTAAACACACGCTAGTGAGTAAATCCCATTGAACACAACGGGGCTTACTTCTGAGTAAACATGAGCTGTACTTCTTGTAATATGCTGAGCATCTGCCACCCCCACTTTGTTACATTAATGGCATCATGCCTCATAATGTCTTTGTAGGCTTTTAAAAATATTTATTAATGTTGAAAATAGTTCTTATGTTCTTAAATTGAACAGGTGCAGATTTCCCCCCAGTGGTGCTAGGGGAAATTTATGCCCCCCCCCACTACTTCTACATTAACTTTCCCTGCCATGCACTAAGATCTCTATTGGTGGCCCTTCTGTGAATGCCGCCCACCCATCCACCCACAATCAGATTAGGCACTGGCACCCCGATTATGGAACACTTTTCACAGGGGTGCTTGACTGGCACCTAGCTTGATATGCTTCTAGTGCTGGGCTAAGACCTTTTCATTTGCTCAGACATTTAACTGATATTTAAGTTTTATTCTAGTGCTGTCCTGGTATTCTCATTTTGCTCTGTTTTGTTTTATATTTTAGCTGATTTGTTGTTTTACTGCTTTGATTTATATTTTTGTAAGCCTGTTTGAGAAACTTTGCTTTAAAAATGAGTTTGAAATTATTTAAAAGAATAAACATTCCATGACATGAGCGTAGCTTATGAGGAAATCTTGCAGGTGAACAAAAGACAGTGAGTCTCTAGTTTGTTATATAATAAGCACATTTACCAGACTAACCTGAAAGAGTTTTCAGCTCGTATTTTCAGCTAGTTGTCATAAATTGCGTTGGAGGCAAAATAGTGGTGATATACTAAATGGTATGTAGGCAAGCATTCCTTCGACTCAACAATCTCAGATGTGGTCTTCCTCAGTTTTTGCATCGTGTGTATGTTTTTACAAGGCATCAATACAAAATAAACTTCCTCTTGCATGGGTGAGTCCCAATAAAATCAATTACAATTACCGTAGAAGTGGTGTGTGTGTTTGTGTTTGCAGAACTATTTATTGGTCATGCAAAAAGGCATTCTCTACTTTATCTTCTTGTGAGCTTGGACTTTGAGTAGAGTTAAATAATCAGCTATTCAAGAACAGAGGAGAAATCAGATGAGCAGGCCAAAGCAAATAATGGCCGCTTTGTTGATGTTGTTTTGCCTTAAGAATAATGAGGAGGGCCATAATACAAGCAAATGACTGTGAGCAAGTCCCCCAGGGGATTTCAGAACTAGGCTGGAAGTATTTTGAATGATACTGTAATGATACTTCTGCTTGTGATACAGCACATAGGGTAGGGTTGGGGAAATTGGTTCTTAGACAGAACTGCTTTAGAAATATAGCAGTGTTTCCCGCCCATTTCTATATATTTATTATTTATTCTATGCCCTCTCTCCAATTTTCCCATCAGGAACACATGAAAACAATTCATGGAGGATAATGCTATCAATGGCTACTATTCATGATGGCTATAGAGTTCCTCCAGGATCAGAGGCAGTTTGCTTCTCAGTATCCGTTGCTGGGGAACATGAGCGGGAAGGTGCCATTGTGCTCAAGTCTTGCTTGTGGGCTTCCTGCAGGTAACTCATTGGCCACTGCAGGAACAAGAAGCTGAATTCTTACCAGAAGATCCGGAAGATCTTCTGGTAAGGAAGCAGGTGGCATTATCTGAAATCTCTGTTAATGTAGTTAGGCATTTTGAACACACAAAAGCTGATGGCAGCATTCTGCCTAGAGGTTTTTGATGAAGGATGTTTAAAGGGCAGCATTTTAGAAAGGTATGTTATTCTTAGGACTTTTTTTTTTTTTTTAGAATAGCAGCTTTAAAACAAAATAATAGAACTCCCTCCCTCCCTCCCTCCCTCCCTCTCTCTCTCTCTCTCTCTCTCTCTCTCTCTCTCTCTCTCATCAAAATATGAAAAGATCCTTATGAGAAGCAGACAAATTTATTTCTTGGCAGTAATCTTAAATGTCAAGTATGACAATGTATACCTTTTGGCACACATTAAGAGCCAAATCACGTGCCCCGAGAACATTTCTTTGAGAAAACTCAAGGTCACCTTACACATTGTGGGTGACAAAATGTGTGCTTTGAAAGAGGTAGATACACACCTGAAAGTTATAACTGCCCACTGCTGCTGCCAGGTAAGCCTGTGGCTGGTGGGCCACCAACAAAGAGGACCCAAAAGGCACTTTGCTGACAACCCCCTCAAATCTGGAACCAGCCCTGAAAAAAAAGTATTGTCTGCCCAGGACTTGAACCAGGAATCTCATGGCCTCAGGCTCAAGCCTCACCTAGTGAGCTACCCAGAAGTATATGTGAACGTTAGGCCTCAGAATCCTCTTCAAGAATGGCAGGGAACAGGAGTGTGCAAGCTGTATGGTTTGGCAGGCTTTCTGCTTATTGGGCTAGCCAGATCTTTTGCTCTGGTCCCCTTTTCAATTTCAGCAGATGACTATCCACAGGGCTGGGGTACATATGGTCTAGGGTTGGATCCTGGTCTAGCTTTGACAATCATAGGAATATCCACAGCTAGGAAAACATCAATCAAGCTCTGAAGTGGAGCCAGAATTGAAATGGGCAGCTCAAGGCATTACAAGTGAGCTAGTTCAGGCTAGAAGTGTCAGCGCATCCAGCACGAGGAGGTGAGGTGCAGGCAGCCTTCACTGCTTTTGCAGCAGCAGTGTGCCAAGCCGAATGCTTTAGTTGTGCCCTGCCAAAGGAGCAGACGGAAGTGGTGGCGGCAGGAGCTGCTGCCATGTTAGAGGCAAAGGCAGCCTTTCCCATCCTGGTACCCCCCTGATGTGTTGGACCATGCTGGTGGGGGATGCTGGGAATTGTAGTCCAACACATCTGGTGGGCACCAGTCTGGGGAAGGCTGGGCTAAGGGACCATCTGATTCCATGGCTGGACATCAGATTCTCTGGGTGGAGGCTGCAGTTTTCCCAATTGCGTTGTCTGTCTTTTCCCCAAGACCACCACTTCCTGCGCCCTGGAATTCTGCATTAGCCCTAGTTCTTGGCAAGACTCAGTGGAGTTTGCGAGTGACTTTGTCTGATGTGTGTGTTTAAGATTATCTGTGCTGTACTCTGACTGTATTTAACATCTGGATGGGAGAAGAAAGCCCATTTTAATCCTGTAGTGCTGATGGTGCCATGATGACTTAAGCAAACTTAAAACATGCTCCATGTCTGTCCTTTTTTTAACAAAACAAAAAAAAAGCAGGATGGAGAGAATATATTCATATTCATCATCAATGCACATGGCATCAATGCCCAGTGTTCCCTTGGCAAATTGATGTTGTTTTGCTCTAACTTAGTGGGAATGTGGGGTGATAAAAGTATGGAATGAGGAGGAGGGGAAGGACCACTTTCTTGACTTTGTGAGTTTTGTTTCCCTCTCTCATATCTTCCAAACCCTTTTGTCTCTGAAGTCTGTGGGTTTCTTGGTTGGAATCTATGCACATTTAAGCTCTAATGAACACAGTGGGACTTGCGTCTGAGTAAATATGCAGAGGAATCAGGTCAGACACATGATTATCTATGAAGATGATGGGGTGGGATGAAGCAAGCTTGGAGTGATACACGCTGTCGACTTGAGGAGATGACCCTGTAGGACCACTGAGTCCAGAGTCTAAAATTGCTTAACTGCAGCACTGAGTGTGGCCAAAGTCCTTGTATAACTAACGTCGTGAACCTTCAACTTGGCATGTTCTTCCAAGCACATCCTCATTCAAGGCATTCCAGAACTGCTCTGCTCTGCACTGTGATGGAACGCAACAGCAGCACGGTGGAAGATTTCTCCGTCAACGTGTTTTCCGTCACTCATCAGCCAAACAGCTCCGAAATCCCGGTGTCCGATGACGATAAAGCCGGTGCCACATTGCTTTTCTCCGGTGTCTTTTTGGGAATAGTAGGAATTACCTTCACAGTGATGGGATGGGTGAAGTACGAAGGTGTCATTCGCTTCGTATGGACTCAGTTGCTTGGACCTATTCTGCTTTCAGTAGGTGTGACTTTTTTGCTGATTGCTGTGTGCAAATTTAAAATGGTGGCATGCAAATCTTGCAACCAAAGTGAAGAAAGGACATCTGACCTAGACCCAATTCCTAGAGGACAGTCCTTTGTTTTCACTGGAATTCGCCAGCCTATAACTTTCCATGGGGCTACAGTGGTACAGTACATTCCTTCTTATCCAACCCAGGAAGCTGTCAGTGTGAATTCTGCTCACGTCCAGCAAGGGCTCAGCCATTCCAGACTTCCTCCATCTTCTGGATCAGTAATTCCTGCTCCTAGCCCTCCTCAATATTATAATGTCAACCCCCCAGATGCTTCTGTTTTTTCTGTAAGTGAGAATCATTCGGCTTATCTTACAGTGGACACCAGAAGTGAAAGGTAAGTGAATATGTGTGCCTGGCATTTCAGTGCCAACGCATCCTTCACGCACTGGATGGAAATATTAATGAGGCGTAGCCCTGGCCTTTCCTCAGACAGAATTTCAATTAATGACTTTAAATAAGAGCATTGCCTGAAGCAGCAGCCATAACTGGTTCACAAATACTGCTGTTCCAATTAATTAATGAACTGGCACTCATGAAGCATTTTCACTCTTCTGTGTTGTTGTTTTTCTCTCCATTTATTTGTTTGTTTATTTTTGTTCTCTGTGTTATCTCTGATCCAGAGCTTATTTTCATTTTGTCAAAGTTCTATTAGGAGTGTCTGAATAGAGATGTAATTCTAGCTTTATAAATGGGGCTTTACAGGTTTTAGACCCAGAATCCTTTTTTTTTTTAATGCCAGGAAAAAGGAGGGTGCCTCTGAGCATGTTCAGAATGCATTTTCCTTAACACTGAGTAACCATAGTGCTGCCATCCCCACAGTATTGGAAATTGGGGCTTCATGATCAAAGGATGCATTTCTAGGTGGGCTGAAGACAGACACCCCCCTGCCCTGCAACCACATTCTTGAAACGCAGCACTGATGGTGGCTGAGGACACGGTCAGTCTGCCTGTGATAATGAAGGCCTGCAGAAGCTCAGGCTTGGGTGCCAAATCTAGTTCGCCTGATGTCTCAATCCCACCTTCAGGGCTTCCCTAGATGGCCCGTTCCCCCCAGCTACTGGTGGTTTGGTGGTTCCGACCCTGTTCAGATGACATGCTGTAAGCCATGGAGGTTAAACATTTTGAGCAAAACATTATGGCTTAGCGTGTTGTGTGAACCATTCCTAACCATGGTGGCTCCATACTCGTGTTTTAAGCATGCTCACTAACCATTTGCTGCTAAAGGGTTAGCAACCTAACCATGGCTTAGCATGTTGTCTGAAAAGGCCCTTCCTGGGTTTTTGGTTGGTTATTTTGCCCCATTCTGAAATGCTTCTCCTAAAGCTTAGTTCCTGGCAGTAAGAGCTTTAGGCTAAAATAGGTGGGTTGGTTGGTTGGTTGCCCCCCACCCCTTTTGACTTTGGTCTCCCTCCTTTTGCATGTGACCATGACCACCAATGGAATGTGCCCACCGCTCCACGAGCTTCTCCAAAATGGTATTCGGACCTCAGGTGGAAAGAGGTCCTGCACCCCGGCATTAAATAGGCACATCCCTCAAAGTTCATTGCAAAAGGAGAACAATTACTGGAGCCTGCTAAACCCTATGGACCTTTGGCACATGTGTCCCCGCTTTACAGTTTTGAAGGGGAAGAAAGCAGGCATGCACTGACTGCACCTCTGACCTCCAAAGTCCACTAATGCCCTTGACTCCTTGCCCTGGTTAGGGTGACCATATGGAAAGGAGGACAGGGCTCCTGTATCTTTAACAGTTGCATAGAAAAGGGAATTTCAACAGGTGTCATTTGTATGCATGCAGCACCTGGTGAAATTCCCTCTTCATCACAACAGTTAAAGCTGCAGGAGCCCTGCCATCTTTTGTATTTGGTCAAGAGAGCAGGGCTCCTGCAGCTTTACCTGTTGTGATGAAGAGGGAATTTCATCAGGTACTGCATGCATGCAAACAACACCTGCTGAAATTCCTTTTTCAATGCAACTGTTAAAGATACAGGAGCCCTGTCCTCCTTTTCATATGGTGCCCTTAGCATTGATCCTTTCCCTGTCAGTCCATATTGCAGGAGGAATCATTGATGATTTGTGACTAGCAAAAACTCAGAAGGTTGTGCAAACCCTGAATAATAATAATAATAATAATAATAATAATAATAATAATTTTCTTACCCGCCTCTCCCTCTGGATCCCCCCCACAAGTTCCTGCTTTCATTAGGTGCCTACTTTGTTTGCTTCCTGCATTTCTGGTGGATGCTTTTTATAAGATGTCTCTTTCCTCCCCTCTTCACATTTTTAGGTCAAGCGAACGTCTCGGGGAACCTGCTGAGATGCTGGATGAAGATCTTTGCAATGACCTCTCACCTCCACCTTACGAGAAATTATTCCCATCATCGTCCTAAATATTACAAAGGCATCCCCAACCTCCTCTGTAAGGATTGCGCTTGCTTCTATTCGGCGTCCGCATATATGGACTGAATAAGCATAAACTCGAGATATGTTGCTCAGAATTGTATCAATACGCCTCTTGAGGCTTTGGCTTTCCCTTCTGCCTGCTCCCCTAACTTTTTCTGGGCTGTTGATCATCATTTGAACCTGGGAGTTGAAGTCTATGAGTGCCTATTTAGGGGTATTTGGTTTTGTCCCAGGTCACCTAGTATTTTAGTGGGAGTGGTGGGGGCAGGAGTAGTAAGAGCAGTAACTGCCACGTCTGACACTGAGGAGGAGGGCTTTGGGGTGGAAGAGTGTGGGTTTGAGGCCAGGCTCGGTTCCATTGTAGAAATGAAGCCCAGGTCATCACCACGCAGTTTCCAGTGGCCTAGAATTCCTTTTAAAACAAAACCGAAGAATGCACCCTTTCTCAGTCTGGTGACCTCCAGATGTATTGGACTACAACTCCCACAATCTGTTGGAGGGCAGCAGGTCAGGGAAGGGCAGTTTAGAGCATTATTGCCCATCAAACTCTGCAAGGCCACTGCTGGGCTTGTGTAGATGAATTGTGATGAACCATGCTTCAAAGGAAAGGGTGGTAACATGCAGATGCTACCATTTGCACAGCTGTCTTCAGGGCTGGCCACAAGGGTAGGCATGGCCGGGCACCTGCTGAGGGCCCACCCCTGACATAGCCTGCAGAGGACCCAGACATTATCTTCAAGTAAGGATGCGGGGCTCCGACCTCAACGGTGCCAATGGAGTCACTGTGCAGGGGGAGGATGAATTTAGAGGAAACAAGGAGCTAACTGAATGTGCTGGTCCCAATCCTGATTGGGCCCCTGAACACTTACGTGTTCAGGAAGGTTAAAAAAAAGTTAGAAGCATTTCATGCTAGGTATTTCATGTAGCATATGGTTTTTGTAGGATGACCATATGGAAAAAAGGACAGGGCTCCTGTATCTTGAACAGTTGTGGACAAAAGGGAATTTGAGCAGGTGTCATTTGTATGCATGCAGCACCTGGTGGAATTCCCTCTTCATCACAATATTGAAAGCTGCAGGAGCCCTGCCCTCTTTTGTATCTGGTCACTCTAGCTAAAGAGGGCAGGGCTCCTGCAGCTTTAGCTGTTGTGATGAAGAGGGAATTCCACCAGATGCTTCATGCAAACACACAACACCTGCTGAAATTCCCTTTTCTCCACAACTGTTAAAGATACAGGAGCCCCGTCCTCCTTTCCATATGGTCAGCCTAGTTTTTGGATACCCCCATAACCGAAGTTCAGGACAAATTGTGGGACTGAAGTGTTATCGGCTATGCAGGCAGTGTATTTAACAGCAACTTTTGCTCTTATGTTAGATGAAACTTAGATGGAAAATGTCTTTAGATACAACAAGCTGATTTGTGTTTGTATTTTTTAAGGAGGAGAGGGAATCTTGGGATGGGCCCTCTTAAGTCAAGGGACTTGGGCATTGTAAAGAAGCCACATTTAGCTGCTGTTAAAACAAATTACAGGATGGAATTGACAAGATGTCTGGGTACAATAGCAAAATTCACCATTACATGGTTCACGGCTCTGATTTGGATGGCAGAGTGGAACAATGGCTGGAAAGAGGAACGTGCAAGACTTCTGTCCAGTCAAACTGTACAAAATATTATACATCAATAAATGGGAGTACGTCTGCAAGAAAAGAAAAGAATCCTCAAAGCAAAAAACAAACTACATTGCAAATAAAATACAAAGAGCAGTAGTTGCAAAATACCTTTATTTGGACCAATGACGAAAGTAATAAGTAAGCATTCAAGTTCCCCAGAACTTTTCTTCAGGCTCATGTTTAGCAAATACAAAAACAAGAGTGGAGGAGAAGGCGATTGATGGCTACTAGTCCTGAGGGCTAGGTGCTACCTCCACCAGTAATCCTAGAGGCAGTAATCCTATATGCAGCAGTTGCTGGGGACCATGGGTGGGAGTGTGCTGTTGCACAGCGTCCTTGTGGGTCCCTGGTCAGCAGCTGGTTGGCCACTGTGTGAACAGAGTGCTGGACTAGATGTAGAAATGATCCAGCATGGCTCTCCTTATGTTCTTAATGGGGTGAGGGTAAGGAGAGAGAGAGAAAAGATATTCTTGAGCAGGCACCAGCACTCAGCATCCTTGGGCAGCTGCTGAGACACCAGGCCCCCAAAAGATCCATGTGCACTGAAGTGAAATTTAAATGGTGCTCCCCACCCACCTCTGATGCTATCACTGCCACCAGGTAAGCCCATGGTTGTGGACAACCAATGATTATAGGGGGACCATATGAAAAGGAGGACAGGGCTCCTGCAGCTTTGACAGTTGTATAGAAAAGGGAATTTCAGCAGGTGTCATTTGTATGCATGTAGCACCTGGTGAAATTCCCTCTTCATCACACCAGTGCTCTCTTTGGTATGCAAATGACACCTGCTGAAACTTTATTTTCTATACAATTGTTAAAGACACAGGAGCCCTGTCCTCCTTTCCATATGGTCACCCTAAACCAATGTAAGTGGGGGGACCACCAGAGGGCCCTTTGTTGCATTTATAAACTGCCCAGAGAGCTTCGGCTGTGGGGCGGTATATAAATGTAATAAAATAAATAAATAATATCTCACCCTTTTCCGTCTTGCAAGCAACCCAAGGCGGCTTACATGGCCCTCCTCCTCCTCGCCATTTTACCCTCACAACAACTCTGCAAGGCAGGTTAGGCTCAGAGCCAGTGACTGGCCCAAAATCACCCAGGGAGCTTCATGGCCTGAGTGGGGACTAGAACATGGATTTCCTGAGTCCCAGTCCAACACTCTCGCCCTTAAACCATCCTGAGCGTGGATGGAAAAGCCCAATCCTGCAGTCTGCAATAGTCTAAAAACGGAAGAGAGGACACTTTTTTTTTTTAGATTTAGGCTGCAATCATAAGCATGCTTTCAAGGGAGTAAGGAAACACCATCCCAACTCAGCAGGACGTGCTTCTGAGTCAACGTTCTTAGCACCATGTTGTTTATTTGGTTAGACCAGCCTTCCCTGACCTGGTGCCCCCCAGATGTGTCGGACTTCAACCCCCCATTAGCTCCAGCCAGTATGGTCAATGGACAGGATTGCTGGCTGTTGTCATCCAAAACATCTGGAGGGCACCAAGTTAGGAAGGCTGGGTTAGGTCACACCTGGTCCAAACAGACCGCAGCTTGCAGCAAGGCTAGCACTCCACAGTCATGTCCTTCTCCGTCCTGAGCTATCCAAGGTGCATCGGAGCATTTGGAGCACGCTTGTCTTGGGTCTGAACGAGCTGCCTGGGGAATGATGGTGCTGGCTGCAGGAGGTGTCTCAGGGTGCCACCCCCCCTTCTTATAGACAAGTTGAAGTCAGAGCGTGGGACGTGCTTTCAGGCAGGCATTTCCCGTGCTCTCTGCATCCCTCCCTCCCTTTGGCTTATGAATCTCTCGGGAAATCTGCGTGGCAATTAGGTGTCCTCTGTCCCTGCAATCCAGTGCTTTACTGACATTGGACACCAGGGGGCAGGAGAGAAGGATGCAAAACACAACTTCCAACTGCAGGAGCAGAGTTGGCCGCTGCAGGGAGGGTGGCTGCAGCCGGGCACCATCCATCACTCACAGGTGGGACAACACCACCGAGAGCCATTTTTCTCTCCTGCTGAGCCATCCTCATGCTAAGGGTTGAAGAGTGGCTGCCGGCCCACATGATCCTAAGCACCTTCCCTCCAGCTTTGAGAATAGGACTGTACATAAAGCGTGTCTCCCTTATGGAGGAGAGGGCTCTCAATGGCTGGCTAGCAGGCATGATGGCTATGGGCTTCTCTACACTTAGCAAAACTCCCACCACCCAACCACTTGTCTTCCGGGTCTTTGTGGGTTTAATGATCGGCACAATACACACGCTCCCCACCCACCCAGTTTTTGCCAGATCTTTCCCGTATGTTCCAATTATATCACCAACAGATGGCACTGTTTTGTTCTTCAATTTCAATATATTACAGCATTTTCGGAGTTTTATATAATGGTGCAATCCTGCTTGAAAACAGCATCGGCGGTTGACGACATCATGAAAAGGACCTGCAAACTTCCGTGATGACCAGTCACGAGCATGCAATAAATTGCTCAGGTGGAGAAGCTCTATATCTCACCTGAATACCAGTTGCTAGGTACATGAGTCGGGGTGTGTGTGTATATATGTAATTGCACTCATGTCCTGCTGTGGTCTTCCCACAGGCATCTGGTTGTCCAATACAGGAACAGAATGGAAGCAGTTCTGTCAGTGGAACCAGGAAGGGGGGGGGTGATCCCTACCCCCACCCCTCAAAATCTGAGAAGGCAGCTTGGGGCGGGAAGAAGGACAAAGTCCCTTTATACTAGCAGGAATCCACTAGTGAAAAGTTGTATCTAACCCTCTGTTTTTAAGTCCATATGAAGGAAGGGAGGGAGGACTTCATTTGTACCAGGACACATTGACCCTTTTATCTGTTTTCACCACCTGGACTCAGTCCTGGAAGTTATAAAGGAAGAATAGATTAAAGTACCCCTGAGCTGATGCAGAGTGCATTTTCCTCACCACTAAGTAACTACAGAATGTCTCCACTCATCAGAAAGATCAGAAGACTTAATTTCCCACACGTAGGAAATTAGAAACTGCATGGAGGAACTGCAGTTGCACCCTCTCTCACCGCTTCCTTCGGCTTGCTCATTTACCACAGCTTCTTTAAGGCCCAAAGGAGCCCAGCAGCATCTCAGAGCTTCCTGCCCCCACACTGCCCTTTGCTTCTGTTTGTACTGAAACATGGCACATCGTTATTATTTAGTCATATTTAAAAACAAAAACACCCTGCCAAACCCAGCCATTTTTCAATCTTCACAAGAGCAGGAAAACACCCAGCAACCCAACAGGGGAATCCCTTCCTCTGGCTTCCGTATTCTTCCGACTGGCATCACAAGGCCCCCGCTATGTTCTCAATCATCACTGCCACCCAGTCTGCCCCCGAGAATTTTCCAAAGCAGTCAAAGCCACTTTTGCAAAGCAGCCTCGTTAGAAGACGCAAGAGCCCTGGCAAACCTCATGCTCGTTAATTTCATCTTCCTATACTTTAAACCCAATAATCTGCAAACCACCACTGATGTATTAGAGATTTACAGCTACTATAATTTATGTCATGCTAGATCACAAATCCTTTTTCTTTTTCTTCATCCTTTTCTCTCCCTGCCCTCCCTACTGTTCCATCCTTTGAAACAATATTTGGCAGCCTACTGCCTGTGGAAAGGAGGCTGTTTCACATTAGTCAGTAGTACATTGAATCATTCTTGTGAAATGCTTTATTATGGATTGCAAATTCTTATATGGCAGCTTAAGTTAATGATTAGACAAGTAATAGATTACCAGCATGATTGGCCACATATGGCTTGTACTCGTTGCTAACACTCAGAGATTACAACGGACGTCTTGTTGTTCTTGCAGAGTAGAGGGTTTTGCTATTTGCAGTCAGGACAGGCCCACAGAAGGAGAGACACTGCCCCTCCTTCACACACCCATTCACTTCCATGCAGCTGATGAGCCCACAAGGCTGCAATAAGGAATCCAGAGGGTTTACAGAAGAGTCTAAGCGGCAACCAACTTGTTTTACAATACTCTCTTCAATTGCTACTTGCTAAGAGACGTGGGGTTCTCAGAAAGCACCAGGTCAACCTTCTGTAACGTCATGACTTAATAAAAATAGCAGCAAAGATACAGAGAGTATTCATACTTGCACTGCAGGGCTGCCTTCATGTCAATGCATGAGAACAGCTTTCCAGCCTTCCCCAACCTGGTACTCTCCATGTGTTGGTCTCAGAGCATGGTCTGAAGGCACATGAAGCAGCCACCTTGCTGAAGCTAAGGAGGCCTGGCTCTGGTCAGTGCTTGGAGGGGAGACCACCTGGGTACCACATGTACCCACCATGAGTTCCACAATGCAAGACAAGTTGGGATATCATAGAATCAAAGAATAGTAGAGTTGGAAGGGGCCTATAAGGCCATCGAGTCCAAACCCCTGCTCAATGCAGGAATCCGCCTTAAAGCATACCTGACAGATGGTTGTCCAGCTGCCTCTTGAATGCTTCTATTGTGGGAGAGCCCACAACCTCCCTAGGTAACTGGTTCCATTGTCGTACTGCTCTAACAGGAAGTTTTTCCTGATGTCCAGGCAGAATCTGGCTTCCTGTAACTTGAGCCCATTATTCCGTGTCCTACACTCTGGGATGATCGAGAAGAGATCCTGGCCCTCCTCTGTGATAACCTTCTAGTACTCAAAATGGAGATGGGGAAAGGGGGCAGTCCTGGGGCGGGGAGCGGAGGAGACCAGGGCAGCTGCCTTATGCTGAATCCTACGGCTACCCCATCCTCCTTCCCTCCCCTTCCGCAGAGCCATTGCTAGGCAGGTGAAACTGCCTGTCTAGTAGAAATGCAGGGCGGCTGGAGTGCACTCTGCACTCCAGCCGCCCTGCATTGAATACGTGGCTGCAATGGATACTTTGGAGGCTGCCAACTATCGACATAGGATTGAGCCCTTAAAAGACTAAAATACCACAGTTAAAAATATAAAATATGTTTAAAAGAATGCAACACAAAAATACAGTACAGTATTGTTATGACTAGTTCTGATTTACAGTCATTTTCATATAGCAATGTTACAGCACTCATTTATATAGCCACAAAAATAGCACTTGGTTAGATTTTTAGGATGGCTTAATATATATAATATATATAATGGCCAAAGTCTCCAGGTTGTATTAAGTTGGTTATCCCTGTATTCAGTGCTCCAATTCCGTATTGCATCTATCATGCTAAAATGTCCCAAAGTCGGCTTATCCAATAGCACAGCACCTGATTATTTTTCTTTCCTGTTGCACATTCACTGTTATACCTTTTAAAGATGGTTTCCTCAGCCCATTTATGAGCTGTTCCGGGAGGGGAGAGGGAGAGAGAGAGAGAGAGAGAGAGAGAGAGCTAACAATGAGCTGGTTTTCTTTTGCCTGTAAAAAACAAACAGGTACTGCTAATAGACTACAACCTGCACTCAAGGGTTATAAAAGAGATTAATGATGGCAAGTTGCTTCCCCTCTAAAATAACGTTACTAGAAGGACCCCCCCCCCCATCATTTATCTGCAAGGATCACAAAGCAGTCCTCTGACAATGCCCAAAGGCTCAGGTTGACCAGCAGAGCAAATAACCTAGGGATTATTATTTTGCGTGCCAGTGACACCATCTCCAAAGGGATGTGTGCAGTGAGGCAACTCATCTCCAAATACCAATGTTGGACACTTGTTTTCACAGGTGAGATTTTGCTTATAGATGCACAGTGCTTGTGACTGGTAGGGATGTGTGCACAGTGATGTGTGTGGTGTAGTGTGCAGGCAACCCACTGTGTGGCATATTCCTAGAGAAGAGCCCATACAGGGAAATGATACTTCTTCCTCCTGCTTCTTCTTTGCTTTTAAACTTATGCATATACTGCACCTATGCACATTCTCACTCTGAAGTAGCTCCAGCTAAGTGCAATGGAACTTACTCCCAGGTTAAGTGTGCACTAGATTGTAGCCTTAGAATATAAGCAAAGAAAGTATGGTTGGCTGTGGTTGACATTAGTGCATCATCTTTCTATCTGCTGAGTAATGTCAGACTTTCCTCTTCCATTATCATATTTCTAATAATCTCTGCTGGAGTTTAGTCCTAATACAACTCCCCAACTGCATCCTGAACTGTCTTGGCAAGGCGTCAGTTTTTCATTAGTGACCATAATATTAAAGACCATGTTTGCAAAAGACACGTATTGCACGTTATGCTTTGGAAAACAATCATTTGAATAACTTTTTTCTTTCTTTTGGTCCTCCAGTGGAAATTTCACATGCTTTGAAAGAAAGGCACTGATTAGCTGGGCTGTAAGAACCCTCCAGGAGCGAAACTCAAATTTTTACCTCCATTCTATTTCTTGGAAAGATCTTATATCCAGTTTCCAGACATATCACGTCTATTCAATTAGCCACTGACAAATGCAATTTACAGATGGAATTTTCTCCGGTAAACAGATTTTCACTCTCCCCCATTTACAAGACTGTTATAATATAGGAGGAGCGGGAACGGGGAGATAGAAGGGGAAGAGAGAGACAAAGGTGGTTATGATCCATGTATGAATCTGGATCCCAGCTGCCCTCCGTCCCTGCCGCGCGAACGCCCCCGCCCCGCCAAATCGGATGTGGCTTTCCTAATGAAGCTCGCATGCCTTTGTATACATTACAGCTCCAGAGTGTAATTTTAGTCAGTTGTTTTGATGAATTTCACGGTGCTCATCTGATCTGCATTTGCCTACAAGGAAATCGTAACCCTGGATTAAATTTTTTCGCACGCGGGGGTGGGGTGGGGTGGTCTTCCTATTTAATTGGCTCTTCCGCGAGGGAACGAGGCCTCCACCGTGCGGGCAAGGAAAGCCGAGCGAGCTTTCGCCCCGGCCGCCTCCCCGAGCTGCTCGGTGATCATGGCTGAACCCGGCCGGCCGGGGACAGCGGCGACGGCAGCGTGGCGCGCCGCCAGCCACGCCTCCAAGCGAGGGGAAAGGGCGGGCGGCCCTGCGCCCGCCTCCGCCGCCTCCCCACGTGCCTCCGGCCCCATGCCGGGGCCTGGCGAGCCGGTGGGAAGCGACGCGTTCCCTTGGGGCGCACCCGCTTCTCGGCTCTGGTTCAGGCCTGGCCAGGGGCGGGTGTGGACGTCCCGGCCACGATCCGCTTCGCCCTGGGATCCGAACCGGTGGACACTTCTGCCCTCCACGGCCGAGCTGCCCTAGTGGCCTTTCCCAGCGCCAGGAGCAGGGACTCGGGTGGCCTCCAGGCCAAGGATGTTGCTGGCGCGCCCCTGACCGCCCCATTGCAGGCCTTACCCGGGTGGAAGAAGGCTCTTTGCGGGGGAAAGCAGCTGGCCAGCCCCGGAGGCAGGCGAGGGAAGGAGGTGGAACAGTGGGCCGCCAAGGGCAAATTCTCCTCCCTTCGCCTGCCTTGCAATCCAGGCTGCAAAAGTCGGGGGACGGCCCTTCTGAGCGTCAGCACGCCGGGGGAAATCTTTCCGTACTGTCGCTTCTTCGCCCCGCTTTCGTCCCTCATTAATTCCTATTTCTGCCGTAAACAAAGAGCTCCATTAGACGAGCGTTTTATTGCACGCTGGTTACTGGGCACTCACGGATTTTCGCGGGCCCCGCTCCCACCCCTTCTAGCCTCCAAGCGACAAAACAAAAAACCCGGAGAGTCCGTATTACTTTCAAAGATGGAAGTTGCTGCTATCTCCTGAGTCCTGCTCTGTGCAGGAGAAGCGACGAGATGGGCCAGGCGCACTTTTTTATTTATTCTTTCCTCTCCCTGAGAGAGGAAGTATTGAGCAACAAAAGCGGGGCAGAGCCGGATTCTCCCTGTCTGATGGAGCTCAAAGACCACGTGGCCCATTCAGGGACTGTTTATATCCCACCGCTTTTCCTGCACATACCAGGAAATTGAGGCACATTCTGTGTTCTTTTTTCTTTTTAAGTCGGATTAAAAGGGGTCTGTTTTGTGACAGAGGAAGGAGTGGCAGGTGCATGGGAGGCAGATGTCCTCCAAAGACATGCACACATCTATAAGTGGGCAGTAGCGAGACTGATAAAACACTCATCTGATGATGCTCTAAAGGGGGCCCATTTTGTGATGGAAAAAAAAGATGGAGGTCATTGTCTAAAGGATGTGCGCACATCCGTAAGTGGGCAGTAGTGAGCATGTGATAAAACACTCCTGTGATGAAACTCTTCTCGGGAGGCACGGTGGGGAAGATGAGCCCAGATTCCATCCCTGGCATCTCCATTTCCAAAAAGCATCTGGTGCCAATTGATGGGAGCGACCCCTTCCTGGTGCCCTCAAGAGAGGTGCTGCTAACCAGAGTAGACCATTAGCTCCATCACACCCAGGAAGAAACACTGGCTACCGTCGCTTCTCTGTTATCGCTCAGTTACTTTCTGTTTCAAAACAGGACGTAAGCAAGGAGCAGGAGGCCCATTCAGTCGGGCATTGTAATCAAGCTGCTTCTCCCACACACAGCAGGAGAGCGCAGCGGGACTTTTTCTGGTTTTTCTTGTGGTGCAAGGAAGGCCAGAAGGGATAGAAGGTGCATGAGAGGCACACAACGTCATGTGAGGGTCCTCCGAAAAATCTGTGAGTGCCCAGTAACAAGCGTGCAATAAAATGCTCGTTGGATGGAGCTCAATGATGGCCTGGAGAAAAATCCTCACCCAGCATAAGGTAGCTTGCAGGGCAATCATTAAATTGACCGTCAATTTCCCTCTCCTTCACCCCCAATTCCCACTTACAACGTCCATAAAACAAACGAACCCCAAGCTCCTTTCTTTTACGGTGTGCACCCATGTTGCACTGGGGTCATCCCATGAAACTGATTGGTGGGAGATTCAGATGAATAAGAGGAAATACTACCACGAGATGCCATGATGGCCACTAATTTGGATGGCTTTAAAAGGGGGTTAGACAAATTCATAGAAGGCTATCTATGGCTACTAGTCCTGATGACTCTCTGCTGCCTCCAGCATCAGGCAGAATGTTGCTGGGGAGCAGGGGTAGGAGGGTGCTGTTGCACTTAGGTCCTTGTGGGTTTCCCAGAGGCAGCTGGTTGACCACTGTGTGAACAGAATGCTGGACTAGATGGACCTTTGGTTTTTCTTACGTTGTTAGTTTGTTTCTACCACAGCAGTGGTTGGTGTTAGGGCTGGTGAAAACAAACATTCTGTGGTTTGCAGCCTGAAGGACAAAATGTATTATATTTAGAAAATCAGACATTCGTAAAAAAAAAAAAAAAGGCTCTTAAGATTTTATCTATCTATCTATCCATCATCTATCTATCTATCTATCTATCTATCTATCTATCTATCTATCTATCTCTATCTATCTCCATCCCCCATGCTCTGCCCTGGCCATCAGGGGGTGGGCTTGCCTCAATAAAATGGTTGCTTCTTACAAGACAAAACTCCTTTCTGGGTGGTTGGGAATGTCCATGCCAGGATTCTGTTGGATGGGCGGGGGGACAGTGGCCAGGGGGGTGAGAGCCCTTCTTCAGTGTTAGGCCTGGCTCAGGAAGGGCTCTGTTGCTCCCTGGTTGCCTCCCGCCTCCTCCTTCTCCTCATGTCTGAAGACGTCTCACTTCATCTGTCACCCATTCTGTTCGCCTGCCCAGCTGTCAAAACAGGGGGTGTCTCTTTCATTTCAGCTCACAAAGTACCAAAGGGAAAAAGGGGGGGCTTTAATGCCTGTGTTTGGACACAAGCAATTATCCCTAATTATTGTTTTTCTTTTGAGCTTGCCCGTCCTGCTGGAGAGCCAGCAGATGAACAGGCCCTAATCCTCCTCAGTCGGTTGATCTCGGGTAGGTTTTGCAGGACAAGCCGGCCAAGGGGGCCGGGGGGGTGGGGTGGATTGGTGGCTTTCATCTCAATGTGAGTTTAGGGCTGATTCAAACGCTTTGCGATGGGAGAATTAACCCCAGAGCCAGGACTTTCAATGGCCTCTGATAAGAGATTATACGGCTTGATGGCAAACTTTTCTTGGCAAAATGTTTTCAAAGGCCCCAGAGCTGTTAAATCAAAGTGCTATTGAATTGGGACAGGCCCCTTCCTTTGACCTTCTCTTTTCTCTAGTTCGGTGGTGGGTATAATTACTGGTGGGGTGGCAAAATGCAACTCCTTCTTCAGCCCATTCCGCTCTCAGATACCACCCCTGCTTAGTGCTGTGAATGAGGAGAAACAACCGCCAGAAAGCCAGAAGCGACAACGTACATTGTTTTAATCAAACATTTACTAGGAAGCTTAAAATCCAAATCTGTTTTCTTACCATTCGTCCTCTTCCGTTTCCTTGCTTGATATCCTTACGTATTGTAGGTGAAATGTTAAGTCTGTGTGGTAGTGGCAGGGCGTGGGCAGAGGCATAAGACCCTGGACCTGAATATATTCCCAACAGCCCCAGATCTCTTCCACAGGACCCTGAATGTCCATTGGTGCCAATGGATGTCTCCCCACCCGCCGCCTAGTTTTAGGGATGCATGAGAATTTCATTTTTGCCCGCAAAACATGCACGTGTGCCCTGTTTAAAGCCCCAACCATGATCACTATCGTGGGCATGTATGCACTGAAAATGTTCCCAAATTGCCGGAGATGGGGGCAGGATCTACACTACTGCTTATAATGGTTTATAAGGGTTATGACAACTGTTCAGGCCCAGGACACATTACATATACCATTTTCATTCCATTTTAAAAGTGTTATATCCTGCTTTGTGTAGATCGGCTCGTGCTCAGGTTCGATTTGTGCAACTTTCTCAGTTTGATTTTGCACAAATTCCCCTTGTAGACATAATCAGCCCTGCTTTAGTCTATGAAGGAATGAGCAGTGATTGCAAGCGCAAATAGGAATTGGGTTTGAGATGCGTGGCAAGACAGTGTTTGCAGAATCGTAGCGATCTCAAACATTGCCCATTCCTAGGCTAGTTGCCGAGAAGGGGGGAAATTTCCACAGGGGGTTAACTCTTCCCACATGCTGCAACCCTCCACCCTCAGTCTTTCCCTGCATGGCAATTAAGCTTTAAAAACGCCTTTTCCATTGTTTTGGGATTATCTCAATCATGGTGCAAATTAATTGAAGTGTTTATTTTATATGAGATGATTTGGATGAGAAATTAGTTGTGAAAACTTTCCAGATGTACTCGCAATTCATGCAGGGTGCTTAGGAAGGTTGGCACGCTAAGACATTCATAGCTCATCTTCCTTGGGACCTGCTGATTACTCTCTCTGACTTCCAATGCCCATCTCTGCCTCTGAATTTCGCTTCCACACATATCTGCGGTAGTGACAGAATTTTCTTCCCGTAAATTGTCTGGGGATTCCAGAGGGAAAAGAGAGGTTTACTTCCATGGGTGAAAATTGTGGCTTGGCTCACTTACTTGAGTCATCCAGAATATGATTGTCCTGTGGGGACTTTTCTTTGATATACCCATGCTTGCTCTCTGCTTATGGTACCTAATGTTATCAGGATTGCCCACAGGTTGCAGAGTAGGGGTGAGGGAAGGTCTGTGGCAGAGGTTTGTTGATCAGGCATCATATTGGGGTTGTTCAGACCTTTTTAATGAGTATTGTCTTTTAATTTAAATGCTTGACTTTTAATTTAACTATGGGCTGTTTAGGTTTAAAGATGGCATCTATCACATATTACACATGGTGGTGGTGGTGGAAGCCAGTATGACACCAGAATACATCTACCACTGAGATGGGCAGCTTGTTTTCCTCCAGATGTTTTAGCTTACAACTCCTGTCTGCTATAGCCAACATAACCAGTGGTGAGGGATGATGGGAGTTGTAGGCCAAAACATCTGGAGGGCCACAAGTTGCCCACTAGTGATCTTGCACATGCTTTGCCATCAAGACCGCACAGTGACTGTGATCTTGACGTATGGTGAAGGCTGCCTAGGTATTTCCCTCTGCTACCTCCCACCCCCAGCAGATTAGCTGCCAAGTTCAACATCAGAGCCAGGCAGGGAAGCAGTTAGGCTGGAAGGGTTTGTTTAGAGAAGAGAATGAGGCAGAGTCTGGAACAGAAATGCTGACTGAGATAGAGAAGTGGGATGGATCCAGGAAATCCAATTTGCTTAATGTCTGTTCTGGCTAAATTGGTTGAAAGCATTATTAAAGATAAAATTAGAAAGCATATAGAAGGACAAGCTCTGCTGAAAAATAATCAACATGGTTTCTGCAAAGGTAAGTCCTGTAACACTAACCGGTTAGAGTTCTTTGAGAGTGACAATAAACATATTGACAGGGGTGGTCTAGTAGAAGTTGCTTACTTGGGCTTCCAAAAGGCTTTTGATGGTCCCTCACCAAAGACTCCTGAGTAAATTTAGCAGTCATGGAATAAGGGGAGAGGCCGTCTTATGGATCAGTAACTGGTTAAAGAGCAGAAAGTAGGGATAAATGATAAATTATCCCAATGGAGAGGTGTAAATAGTGGAGTCCCACAGGGATCTGAATTGGGACCAGTGCTTTTCAACTTGTTCATAAATGATCTGGAATTAGAAGTGAGCAGTGAAGTGGCCAAGTTTGCTGATGAAACCAAATTATTTAAAACAAAAAGGGATTGTGAGGAATTCCAAAAGGATCTCTCCAAGGCAGCAAGATGGCAAATGCAGTTCAATGTAAGCAAATCTAAAGTGATGCACATTGGGGCAAAAAAAACCAACTTCAAGTATAAATTGATGGGATGTCAACACCAATCTTGGTGTTGGAGTGGACAGCTTGATGAAAATGTCAACCCAATGGTAATGTTTTGATGATCATCGGGGAAAACAACTCATCGGTTGTTTCCCTGTCCCTGTGCCTGCCAGTAACGTGACCGGGATTACCCTAATTACCCATGCTGCATCACAGCTTGTCATGTCATCCAAATCCAGCACACAGCACAGGCATAGTGCATTTTCACCCACCCTACAAACCCTACTGCAAGTCATTGGTTGTACAGTGAGTGAAAGTCATTATGCCTGCATCATGTGCCCGGTTCAGATGACGCCCATCATTTGGCACAAGTAATTAGGGTAATCCTGGTCATATGACTAGCATGTGGGGGTGGGGAAAACAACCAATGCTGCATTATTTCCCCCAATGATCGTCTGAACCCAGACACTGTATGACTGCTGTGGAAAAGCCAAATTTCATGTTAGACATAATTAGGATTTATGAAGGAATTGAGAATAAAACTCCCAATATCATACTCTTCTTATACAAATATATGGTGCAACCACACTTAGAATACTGTGTACAGTTCTGGTCACTATGTACACACACACACACATATTGTAGAGCTGGAAAAGGTGCAGAAAATGGCAACTGAAATTATCAACTTGAGCAACACCCCTATGAGGGGAGGTTACAACAGCTAGAATTGTTTATCTTTAAAAAAAGGTGAAGAAGAGGAGATATGATAGAGCTGTACAACATTATGCATGATTTGGAGAATGTGGATAGGGAGACATTTTCTCCCTCTCATAATACTAGAAGCTGGGGTCATCCCATGAAGCTATTTGGTGGGAGATACAGGACAGATAAAAGGAAGGACTTCTTCACGCAGCGCATAGTTAAACTATGGAATTCACTACCACAGGATGTAGTGATGGCCACCAATTTGGATGGCTTTAAAAGGGGGTTGGATAAATTCCTGGAGGAGAAGGCTCTCAATGGCTGCCAGTCCTGATAGCTATGTGCTACCTCCAGTGTCAGAGGCAGTTACCCTATGTACCCAATGTCCTTCTTGTGGGTTTCCCATGGGAACTGTGTAAACAGAATGCTGGACTAGATGGACCCTCTTCTTAGGTTCTTATGGGGGAATATGGAGGTTGGGTGGAGCAAGAAACAGGTAACAAAAAGGAGCCAAAAGAGAGGGGGAGGAACAGGGCTAGAAGCTCTGAGTGGAGAAGCAAGTCTTGAACTGGAAAGTCAGAATTGCAACAGTGTGATCTGCTAAGCAAAGAGGAAACATCAGGCTGGTCTAATCGCTGTGATTATCATTGGAAGTCTACCTCCACCTGCACCATCTAAGATGAGGTGATTGGTGAGTGGGGTGATGGCCTTTTTAGTAGTGGCACCCCGATTATGGAATTCTATCTCCATGGAGGCTCATCTGGCACTGACTTTATTGTCATTTAGGCACCAGGTAAAACTTTTTATTTTCCCAGGTGTTCAATTTAGGAGAGGTATTTACTTATTACTGCTAGTTTTATTCACTGTATTAATCTGTATTGCTGTGTTGTGTTGTAATATTTTATTCTTTTGTTAGCTTCCCTGAGAATAGTTTATAATGAAGGGCAGCGTACAAATGTAACAAACAAATAAACCTGAATTATTTCAAAATTAAGCATCTGGATTGATTTATGCCTATGAACTTAAAAAAAACAACCAAAAATGCTGGAGTGCTAGCTGAGTGAACAGGACATAGAAACTTGCAACTTTACTCAGATCTGCAGCTGATGCTTCTCTGGTTTCTCCCACTGGTGCTATGTCTGTTGGTATGTGGTCTACAATTGATGAATTACTGATGTTCAAATTATCTGTCTTAAATTACTTCCGCTGCTTCTCAGTTCTTACTGCCAGTGAGCTCATGATCCACACGGAAGAAGAAGAAGAAGAAGAAGAAGAAGAAGAAGAAGAAGAAGAAGAAGAAGAAGAAGAAGAAGAAGAAGAAGAAGAAGAAGAAGAAAGCCCTGTTCAAATATGCTTCTCTCCCAAGACAGCATAAGCTCTCTGGAAATAGTGCTGTGAGCCCCTCAATAAACAGGAAATCTCAGATGCTCCCAGATATTAGGGCAATTTGCTAATAATACTCACAGAGAGAAAAATAACTGACAAATGCATCTATAAATAAATAGATGCTTCATGAACATACCTAATGGAATCAGAATTTTAATCAATTGCATTAGCCATAGGCCATCATTAGAAGAAAAAGGGAGATGTGTACTCTGGTGCTAAGTAAGGTTTAAAATATTTAATAATGATTTCTTCAATAAAAATAATATGTAAATTCAACTGAGGCAGATTGATGCGTACACTGAATAGGTTATACATGAAAACATGTGCATAGCAAATGATTTGCTTTCTCTTCATTTGCCCTACAGTTATTGATCTCCTTGCAGATTCACCAAAGTTAAAAAGTGAACACGTTTCAGAAATGCCATAAGGTATTTTAGATTTGGGATGGTTCTAATGGCTGGGCAAAATAGGGAAGATTTTCGCCTGGAAAGGTTTACTGATTTTAAGTATTGTTTGTTACCCTTTAAACTGGGGTGTGTTATAACTACGAATCAGGGCCAGATATTGTGTGAATTATGAGAGAGAAAGAAGTTTGTTTCACCCTTAGTGGTGAAATTATCTTTCCTGAAGAATATATAAAGAATCTGGGGAAGGAGCTTTCCAAAATGTTCTGAGAAAGAGAGACTGATGTATCCTTACAGAAGCACAGAGCAATCACATCAGTTTCTAAAACAACGTCATTGTATAAGAATTTCCATTTCACTCCTTTTGTTCTCTCTTGTTATTTTAAGGATTTGCAGAGACTTAACGATAGGATGGACTTCACTAAGACTCAGTTAAATCTGACGCCTTTGGCTCTGTTTGAAGGAAGATACAGGAGTAGGCCGTATTCTGAGTGTACCTGTCCTTGTGGCTTAAAACAATGAACCAAGGGAATGGTATTTGGGTCAGGTTTTAGAGAGAGATTTGGGGAAGTCTGTCCATGAGACTATAATTTATTTGATTTGTGGGCAAGATCAATATCTCAGCAAAGGCTGCATGATTCCTATCTACAGTAATTAGAAAAAATATTAAAGGAGAATGCTGTGTCCTGTCAGGGAGACTCAGAATTTTTAGATTATTTTATACAGGTTGATGTAAATTTTACTTATTTTACCTAAAGATCCAAAATGGTAAGTTAATTCAGTATGCTCTACGTTCGTGTTAACTTCATGTAAATATGTTATCTTTGCATTGTTATCTAGTATCTTTTGTTAAATGTTTGTTTTGTGATGGTCTGACGACTGTATACAAATAAACAAATTACAGCTCTCCATGTGATTCTGACAGGAGATGTTTTGAAACGTACAAGAACTGAATTAAGAAAACAGGCTGGTCTAAGGCCCCTGTTCCAGTAGGAATGAACTGGATATATAATTATACGAGTTGCATAAGACCTACATGTATGTAAATACACACACTGATAAACAAATAGAGTAGGATTCCATTTTGCAAACTCAATTTATATATTCAGAAAGTCACTGTATTGTTCCCAGTGCGCCAATTCTCTGAGTAGTGAAAATTTCTAGGAGTAGCAACAAATCCCTGGGGGTTGGAATGAGGTCCCTGGAGACTTGTCAGCATTTGGTAATATTTCATTAATTTATAAAGATACAGGCTGATCATAGTCCAGGTCTAGCATAAAACACTCCAACAGACACCCCACCCAAAGCTCACTGCTCCCACATCTGATGTGAAGATGGGGCGGGGGGGGTTTGGCTGTGACACCCTGTTTCTGGAACAGCCTTTCTAGAGAGGTTCCCCAGCACCATCCCTATTGCTTTTTTGGCATTTGATGAAGATCTTTCTGCTCACCCAGGCCTTTGAAAGAATTCACGCAGTCTGGATGACATATAATGTGGGCTTCTCAAAGTCTGTGTTTTTAAGAACATAGCCATGCTGGAGCAGACTGAGTGTCCATCTAGCCCACCACTCTGTTCACACAGTGGCCAGCCACCTGTCACCCCGGGACCAACAAAGCAGGACATGATGCAACAGCACCCTCCCACACATGTTCCCCAGCAACTGGTGTATATATTATTATTATTATTTATTTATTTATATAGCACCATCAATGTACATGGTGCTGTACAGAGTAAAACAGTAAATAGCAAGACTCTGCCGCATAGGCTTACAATCTAGGCTTACTGCCTCTGATACTGGAGGTAGCACATAGCCATCAGTTCTAGTAGCCATTGATGACTTCCTCCTCCAGGAATTTATCCGCCCCCTTTTAAAGCCATCCAAATTGGTGGCCATCACTACATCTTGTGGTAGTGAATTCCATAATTTAACAATGCTCTATGAGAAGAAGCCCTTTTATCTGTCCTGAATCTCCCACCAATCAGCTTCATGGGATGACCCCAGGTTCTAGTATTATGGGAGAGGGAGAAAAATGTCTCCCTATTCACATTCTCCATACCATGCATAACTTTGTACACCTCTATTAAATTTTGAGCCTCGTGTGGCGCAGAGCAGTAAAGCAGCAGTTTCTGCAGCTGAAACTCTCCCCACGGCCTGAGTTCGATCCCAGCGGAAGCTGGTTTCAGGCAGCCGGCTCGGGTCGACTCAGCCTTCCATCCTCCCGAGGTCGGTAAAATGAGTACACCCTTAGCTGGGGGAAAGGTAATAATGGCCGGGGAAGGCAACGGCAAACCACCCCGCTATAAGGCCTGCCAAGACGTCCCTCTAGGAGTCAGCAATGACTCAAGTGCTTTGCACAAGAGGTTCTTTTCCTTCTTTCCTATTAAATTTGGGGTTGCTGTGAGTTTTGTTTTGTGTTGTATTTTATGTTGCTTTTGACTGTAGAGTTTTATGTTTCATTTTGTATCCAAGTTGTTTTTTGTGATTATTTATTGTAAACTGCCCAGAGAACTTTTTTTTTTTATGGGGAGCCATACAAGTGTTTTCATGCATAAGTGAAAGCTCTAATGGGCACATGGTGTGCAGTTATCTAGACTGCAGTCATAATGTTTAGCTATAAAACTGGTTATCTCTGGATATAGCTGGAGATCTCTCTGGATTTACATTTGTTATTACTGGTGGTATAATAGGGTCTGAGCTTACATTTACTAAAGGCAATGAGAAAACAATTGCAGCACATTCATTATTGAAGATATAGTGGCGTCATTTGAGATTTTATTATATTGTATGTGATCTTCACTAATATTGAAAGGAAAAAATCACCTCTTTTATACTGTGTCATCCATTGTGAATTATTTAGTTTCAAATTTAGTAAAAGTGCAATCCTATGCATATTTAGAAGGGGGAAAGGGGATACAAAAGAGGGCAAGGCTCCTGCAGCTTTAACTGTTGTGATGAAGAGGGGATTTCACCAGATGCTGCATGCATACAAATGACACCTGCTGAAATTCCCTTTTCAATACAACCGTTAAAGCTGCAGGAGCCCTGTCCTCCTTTCCATATGGTCACACTAAAATAGTAAAATAAATTTCATCAATTGGAATTGAAGCTTGGGTACAGGGGTGTTGTTAGGCCTGGGCCCATGGCCCCAAGCCCCAAATTTATTCCTTAGCAGGCCCCAGACTGATTCCTCAGAGCCACCACCGGAAGGATCCCTCCCCGCTTCCTCAGCTTAATTGCTTTGCAGGGGGTGGTTTTCAAGAGGGATTACTGCTGGGGAGGTAAGGGTTAACTCTCCTGTTCCCACATGCTGCAACCCGCCTGCCCCCACCAAATCTTACTGTGCATAGTAATTAAGCTGGGGGGGGGCTTTTTTATTGGTTTGGGGTGATTTGAGTTAGGGTGCATTAATTGAAGATATTTTTTTTTACTTGGATGAGAAATGAATTGGCTGGTTTTGCTACCTGTGAAATGTAAGTAAATCCTAGTAATTATTTCTATATTTGCATATATAGATATAAATCAACATATGCAAATGTTCTGCAAATATGCCTGGGCCCTGAATTTCTTTTAAGTGCCTAGTAATGCCCCGGCTTGGGTGTGAAGAAGGGATCCATTTTACATTAGTGATTGTGAGTAAGGAAACAGTAGGTTTCTAGTAGTTGTTCTGGATTAAAAACCACAGAGCTGAAGAGTTTGTATGGTTTTATGTATGTGGCAATTGTGAAGTTATTTAGGAATGTGTCTAGAGATTAGTCTGGGCTGTAATCAGAAGAGCAAATTACTAAATGTTTTTTATAAAAAATAATAACATGAACTTCTGCAGCAGGTCAAACCAGCCAGCCATCTTGTCTAGTCCATCTTGTATCAGAGTTAGACAGTTAAAATGAAGCTGATTCTATTCATGTTATTAACCTCTGGAACAGACCTGTAGCTATATGTCGAGCAGATCACACCAGCCAAATAAAGAGATTGCTGAAAGGTAGCTGAGGGTGGAGGAGAATTTCTCATGTGCTTGAAGGATCTAGGTGAATTCTACTTCTTGGCTGTCCCCTAGTTTAAGATTGTCTGGAAGGCAAGTCCTTGGAAGTGACTTCAAACCTTATTCATTTCCTATATTTTTGTGGAAGCAAAAGGACATACTTACCTAGACAAAATGACAGATGTAGTAAGATAAAAGGATAGACGTACCTGTACAAATAGTTTCTTTAAATGCGCCACTCTATTTATGGGCAGAGAAATTTCCCATAGTTTTGTGGGGTTGATGTTTGCTGCCACTGCAAGTGACAGCAGCAGCAGCAACTTGGTTAGCAGCCTTAGCCACCATTTTGCTTCCTCCACAGTGCCCTGGACCTAGTGTTTTTCTGGTGCAGTGAGTGTGTGAGTGTGAGGGGGGAGGGAAATAGCTGCCTCCCCTCAAACGGTGGAGAATAATCAGAGAAAATTTTGTAAAGCAGCCACATTCCTCTAGAGAAATGTTGGCTCAGCTGTAATATCAGGCTCCATCACACAGGGGAAAACGCACTCCCTACCATCGCTTCTCCACCCCGGTTTCATTGCTCACTTACTTCCTGTTTCAAAACAGGAAGTAAACAACCAGCACGAGGCCCATTCAGTCGGGTGCTCTAACCATGCTTAGCTTCATCCCATGTACCTGTTTCCCTCGAATTATCCCCTACATTGTAACGCTCTTGTTGTTGCTGTTGCTAACTAAATCATGCCTTGGGCAGCAGCGCTCCTAAGATCCTTTGCATACCAGGAAAGGGGTTAAGGGGGAGAAATGTAAAAAATCATAAAAAATCAACAGATGACCCAATCTGTTTCAAATTTGGTATGCTTAAAGCTCTCCTTAATATCTATTACTGTGCTAATTTTGATGTCTTCATCTTTAAAACTTATGCAGATGTAAGTATTTGTTTAATTGGTAGTTTAAACCTATCAAATCCTCCTCCTGCGCCCCCAGTGGCCGCTCGGAAAACAACAGATGATTAGCTCTTAAAGGGGTATCAAAATAGGAGGGGTCTTTTGACTTTATAGCACAATTAAAGCAGGATGCATGGGAGTACTTCACAGTCAAAGCAGATTATAAACTTGAAAACTTCGGAGTCCTTTGCACGCAATTCACAGTGATTTCGCAGTATAACCCTGGTGTGATGAAACTCGCTGCTTCTCTTGCACCCAGCAGGAGAGAGTAGCAACTTCTGGTTTAAAAAATATTTTGGACTTTCTGTGTTTTTTCTTGTGGCGCAAGGAAGGCCAGAAGGGGCGCAGAAGGCAGACAACGTCATGTGAGGGACCTGTGAAAAATCTGTGAGTGCCCAGTAACGAGCGTGCAATAAAACGCTCATTGAATGGAGCCCATCAACTACATGTGCTTCTTTTCATAGTATGTTGAAGCTCTCATTAGTGAAGTTGTCTGCCATAATATGGGTCTAGAACATAAAGACATGAGACACTTCTAACTTCCTCACATCGATACACCAAATAAGGTTACGGAGGGAACTGAGAAACATCAGCAAAACCTTGTATTTTGTCTTTCCTGCGGCTGAGCTACTTAGACGAGAAGGTGATAATGGCAGAACAGAGCTCAAACAGTCCTTTTGAAGACCTGTGATCAGTGGCTGATAAGGCAAACATGAGAACTGAGCTGTGGTTCTTTTCTTAATTCCATGCCTGGGGACCACTGGAAGCAAATGCGGAGTTCTCCGTTGCCCTGGAACTCTTCTGCTTCCACAACGTTGCACAACTGACTCAGCCAGATGAGATGGCCTGAAGATGTCAGAGGCATGACATGCCTCTCAATAGTTGGTGGCAACATCTGCGCAAATGTGTTTCACATTTGAGGTTGCCATCAAGTCTGAGGAGTAGGTGGGTTTCCTGCTTCCTAGGCTGCCAGATTGCATTTGGGTGGCCTCCAAAGAATGAGTTTCGTGCAGTTGTGGGGTCGGTGGTGCTGAGAAAAAGGAAAACAATATTGTTACAACACACGCCCTCGTTGCTTGCTTCCGTTTCGGTCTTCCATAGCGGTACTTCCGTGAAGAAACATGTGCAATGGAACTGTGCCTACAGCTGGAAACAGACACATTTGCTGCAAAGGTGGAAACCAGAATTCGTGATTGATTTGCTGCAAGCATCTAGTTGGTTTTCTTTGGGGAAGTCAGTGGAAATAAGCTAACCACCTTATCCCTATGGGCTTTAACAAGGGGTGGGCGGACGGGGACTGGAAGCATGCAGAGCATGGCCAAAGTATACAAGCACCGGGGCCATTTTTTATTGGGGAGAGGCTTTAGATTGAAAACCCCGGCTTGGCTACTTTCACAAGTGATCCATAAATCAAGTTCGTATGTTTGTTTGTGTTTGTTTTTGCATTTTTGCTTTTGTAACTTGAATGTGAAACGGACTGAGGACTGCATGATGTGCCACCACTGGCATTCAGGACTACTATAATAAATATTCCCAGCATACAGTGTCAAACAATGTGAATCGAATTGGGTCAGTAGCTGGAAAGGTAGAACTACTGGCAGTACTGTGGTGGAGCCGGAACTTACAGGGACATAGCGGCAGCACTTACTTATTAGCAGGGATGCCGATGTCGTCTGCCAGCCCCTGAAAGTTGTGTAAATTGCTCAGAAATTTGCACAAATTGCAGAATCCTCTTCCTCCTGCTTCCAAACGCACAAAAATCCTGGAATGTCTGCAAATCTCTGCCCCCGTCTCACTGCAGATCCAGTTAGGTGCTGCAGTGGGAACTGAAACTAAGCCTGGCAGGGGGGCAGGACTAGGAAAACTTGTCCAACTCCACCCTCCAAATGGATTTTCCCAATATCCCTAATTTGGTTACCCAGAAGTTCCATATGCTAGCCACTAGGGGTGTGTACTCCACCCCAAAAATCCAGGGGTCTGACAGACCTCCAAAATCGCAGTGCAGTTAGGGGGTGGTTTTAAAACTGTTGGAAACCCATGATGCAGTTAGAAGATCGTTCGGAGCCCAAAATTGATCCGTAGGTATCTGAAGGTTTTTTAGGTGACTTGAAGGCTCGTTTCATGTTCATGAACAACTAACTGAACACTTCCATATTAGGAAGACGCTGTTGCTAAGGGGTGAGGGAGGGGTAGTTTTGAGATTGACATCTGTGGTTAACCAATAGCCACAGTCTCCTCCCTGTCCCCCCTCCAATCATAGTGATTAGGGGGAGGGATTGCAAATGATATAACCCATTTTCTCCGCCCTGGAACTCATTCATTTGCTAGTTCATGGAGCGAGAAAGAGTCCAAGTTCCACTCCTCATATGTACTTCATCTTCTCTCAAGAGACCTTGCAGAACTTTCAGAAACTAAACTCCTACAAAAATCAAAGTCCCCCATGTGTGTTGACTTAGTACCATATACCATAAGTTTAAATTATGGGAGCTGTGTCTGAACTGGAATGAAAGGAAGGATTTAGGAAAAATGGCTCACATTATGAAAATAATGAAAACGATTCCATGTAAATGAGTTGTCCCAGGAAGTGATGAGACTGGCAGGAAGTGTAGATCCATACAGTCTCACAAGCCAATATTAGGATATGGGAAAGGAACCTTGTGCCAGGGCTGATCTATGTACTGAAAGTATGGACACAACTCAGTCGGGCATAAAGTCAAGAGAAGAAGGGGCGGCAAGAGAAAAGTTTGCCCTTGCTAGTACTAGTATCTCCTGTTTTGAAGACAGGACTCACGTTTATATGCTTTGAAAAAATATATAAAATAAAGGTATTATATTTATGTTTTTTTCTTGTCTAATCTCTCACAGGGAGAGCACCCCCCATTTCACCCCATTAGAGGAAACGGTCAGGGAACGCAGCAGACCTCTATTTTTATAAACTGAAGATGCACAACTGTGAATCAGCAAAGTAAAGGATAAAAGGTCCTGCACAGTTTCGGATGTGTGTGGGGTGGGTGGGGGTGGTTTGAGGGGATTTTTTTAAAAAATCCTAAAAATCAAGGGATGGAGGGATATGCTTCCAACTTAGCAATGCTAAATCCCTACTTAACAACTACCAGGGTGCCAAGTTTCATCTCTTTATCTTTAAAAATGACAGTGGTGTTTTTTTTTTTTAAAAAAAAGTTATTTTAAAACTTCAAACTTAAAAAATATATCTAAAAATCAAGGGATGAAGTTAACTGCTTCAAATTTGGCATGACTAAACCCCTACTTAAGTGCTCTCACAGTGCCAAGTTTCATCTCTTTAACTTTAAAAAGAATAGTGCTGTAAGCATTTGGGTTTCCCATAGGCTATAATAGGCTGGTTTTCTGAAAACGAATGGTTCTCCGATGGGTAATCCAATGGGGCAGAGAGGCAGAGCCACTCCAGAAATCGGAGCGGAGAATCACCTCATCAGAGCACCACTCCAATTTTAGGAGGGAGCAGACCTGCTCTGCACACTCCTATTAGCCACAGCTAGGTGATGGCACACAAGCTGAAGCCGTACTGGAGAGGCTGTGGTCACCAGTTCAAAGCCGAGCATTTCATCTTGGCTGCCACAGCTTGAAGGCATTGCACATAAATGGACTGGCACACTTGGCAAGTGGCCTAAAAGTATTCCATGCACAGATGTGGACTGCCATGGCCCAAAGCAGGTTTGTTTGTTTGTTTGTTTTTGCATCCTCCACAAGGTCTGTAACATTTCAATCAGCTCCCATTTTACTGACTCTTCTTGTCATCGTGTTTGAACAAAATCTGTATAATATGTAGCTCCATCTGTTTCTGCTTTGCTGCTTTGCTTAAGAGTCCTTACCTACAGTGCAGTGGTAAATTTTGAAGTGCAGACATTCAGCATGACAGTCACAGTAGACACACCCACAAGGAGAGTCTGAAAATGCAAGCAGCTGGGTTGATCTACATCTATAACAACACGTTGTTGCTGGGAAAATCCGTTTCCCCCCAGCCATTGCAATGAACGTAGCTAAACTCAGAAGGAACCAGAAAGACTGAGGTGGGCAGCGATGATATCAGAGTCCCGGCTAATAAAAAATGTCACAGTGCTTTACCCCCTATGAGCCCTGGCTCCACTACACCACTGCTTATGTATCTTTCCCTTTTCAAACTACACTGGTGTTCTTTCTATATTCAGTTCTCATTGCCTTCTTCAACTGTTCTTAGACTCTACTGCCTTGTCTTTATTACCTCCTTGTCTTTATTCTTCTTCCACATCAGCCTTACCCAAACAGGTGCCCTCCAGTCGTGTTGGACTCAGGGACATTGTTTAGCATTTAAAACATTCAGGTCCGAGACCCACATGATACACACATACACACACACACACACACACACACACACACACACACACACACACCTGCACATGGCAATTTATATCTATATATGCACATTTAGAAATAATTATTAGGATTTATTTAAATTTCACAAGCGGCAAGGCCAATTAATTTCTCATCCAAATCATCTCAAATACAATATCTTTCCATTAATTTGTACCATGACTCAAAGTTTTGTTCTAAGCTTGATTGCTATGCAGGGGAAAGCATTTTGAGTGGAGGGGGTGGCAATTAAGCTGAGGGGAGAAAAAATCCCATTGGCACAAATGGATACTTAAGCATCTGGGGAATTGTCCCAGGGCCCAGGGATATTCATTTGGGCCCAGGCCTAGCAATGCTCCTGGTTGGATTATAGATCCCATTATCTTCAGCAAGAATGGCCTATGGCTGGGTCAGCTCAAAGTCCCTCCCTAGCCATTCTCAGTCAATTGTCTCATTTAGCAAGCGAAGGGAGTTTTATGAATGGACTTTAATTTTAGTAGCCAAGCAGTAGCACACATCTGTGCTGGTCTGGGTTTGGTTGCAAGTTTTTGTGGTTGTTTTTGCAAGCTTTGGCTGTAATTTGCACGAATCCTTCCTAATCTTCAATCTACCAGATGTTGATACTGCCCGCAAACATTTTACCTGCTTGTTTTATTGCTAGAGGAAACACACACTGTACATTAGCTTCGGGCTGTTGTTGTTGTAACATGCAAAGAAGGTCAGTTTCATTTTGCCACATCCGAGGAACTCATCTTGCCTCCCACTAAAAATAGCAGGTTTGCCCGTAAGCCTTTGCTGGGGTGTGATAAGGGCATCTCCCATGTCAGCTTTTTTAGTGGCACGCAATGAGATGTTTGATGTCCTTAGATAGCCCGAAACACCAGGAGGCTTTTACAAATGAAATCACATGGCATTTCATCATAACAGATGCACTAGGATTCCGTGGCTGGGAAAACACACACACACACACACACACACGTAAGACATAGATTTGCTCAGTTCCTGAGCAAATTTCAAATGGGCAGATGTGACAATTTGATTTTTACCTAGAAAACCATTTTTGCCCTTCATTTTTTAAAGAGTCCATTTACAAAATCTATGCTGACAGTTAAAATATTACTCCCCTTAATCAGAATATGTATAGATAAACAACATAATTGTAAAGTCACATTTTATTAAAGTTTGGAGGACCAGACATGATATATAAACACTAACTGTTTTGCATTATTGTGATTTATTAGTATATGAATTGGGTAGAATGATTTGGAGAACTTCAAATATTATATTTATACTATTGAATATATAGTTGTAAATCAAAATACTTTGGCCTAATCTACACCAAGCAGGATATAGCACTATGAAAGCGGTATGAAAGTGGTATATAAAAGGCAGGAGCCACACCAAGCAGGATATAATGGTATGAAAGCGGTATATAGTATGTGTTAATGGGCCCCAACAGTTGTCAGTGTACTTCAATACTGCTATAGAGCAGTAGTGTGGCTCCTGCCTTTTATATACCACTTTCATACCGCTTTCATAGTGCTGTATCCTGCTTGGTGTAGATTAGGCCTTTTAATGAGTTGGATATGGACTAAGTTGGTCACCCTTCATTCTCATTGGAATCAATGGGACAAATTAGTCATAACTAACTCAAGACCCATTGATTTCAATGGGACTAAAGCATGACTTCAGTGCAATCCTGTACATGTCTACTCAGAAATAAGCCCCACTGAATTCAATGGACCTTACTCCCAAATAAGTGTATAGCAAGGGTGCAGAACCTCTGGCCCTCCTGCCGTCCCAATCCAGGCCTCTGAACAGAGCCAGCATCAAGGGTAGGCATTCTTGAGCATCTGCCAAGGGCCCACACCCTAGTTGGGGGCCATTGATGAGAGCCCGTTGGATTTGCTCTTCTTTTTCTTCACCATGGTAACCTGGCTGATTACCATGGCCTACATGATGGTGAGAAGGATGTAGTGGTGAGAAGGAGGAGCAGATGCTGCTGCTGCCTGCTTGCTCGCTGGTTCTCGGCCTGTCAAAGAAGTGGTAGCAATCATGAGGAAGAGTGACAGCAGCTGGTGAGAAGTTAAAGTCACTGAGGGAAGAGGCCCGTTGAAGGGGTCTTGCCCAAGGAGCTGGCATGGCCTCTAGAGTTCCCCAGAGGCCCACCCCACTTCCTTCCCCACCCCCCACTGAAAGATTGATATTATTATTATTATTATTATTATTATTATTATTATTATTATTTACATTTGTATACCGCCCCATAGCCGAGGCTCTCTGGGCAGTTTACATAGGATAAAAACACTTAAAACAATATACAAAAATTTAAAATTACAAAAACATACAATTTTAAATTTAAGCTAATTACATATTGCTAAATGCCAGGGGGAAGAGAAAAGTCTTGACCTGGCACCTAACCACAAATTATGCAGTCAAGTTTCCCGCATTTGGAGAAATTGCTGGGGTCAGCACACCTGAAGTGCAATGGATAAGCCTCACCCTGGGAAAACCTCCTTTGTGATCAAGGTGTCTCCCCTGCCACGTAAATTTTTCAGGTTTTGTGCAGTTTCTCCTCCCCCCTCCCCCTGGTTCTAAATGGTTGGAACGCTTCTGCTGAGGGTTAGTGGCAATAAGAGCTTTGAGCTCAACTCTGCTGGTATTTTTAGTAATTTGGGCCCTTCCTCTATTGCTGACCCTGAGAGTTTCTCCAGAAGAAGTTCAGCTTTCCTGGCCTAATAAGATTGTAGCCTAAGTCTGTTCTATGGTGTTTTTAATGTATGATCTTATATAGATGATAAAGAAATAAATATTGTATATGTCTTTTAAAAAAAGAAGTAAAGCCAGTGTATTGCTGTTTAGGGGGCAGGGGGAACCTTTACAATACAAACATTGGGGGAGGATTAGATTTGACCGTGACCCTTTCTTTTCCCTTGTTAACAAACACTAGATGCATATATTCTGTGCACTGAGCAACGCCTTTGTGTTTCAGAGCTGTTCTGAAAATAAAGGCTGAAATGCTCAGCGTTCCATGAGCTTCTTTCCATGCTCTCTGAATGACCTCTGGTGTCGCCTGGGTCATTACACGCAATATACTAATGCATCCAACAAATAATTTCCTACCCCGGCTGTTCCAGAGTTGCCAGAGATCTAGCACACTTGATTACTCCAGCGGCTGGTGGTTGGTGTATAAATAAGCTGCATTGCTCCAGATCCTCAAAATCCGAAGATAAAATGGGCAGACCTTGCTTGCTTGCTCGCTCTTTGTAAAAATGAGCACAGAATGGTATCCTTAGGTCAGAGTCTTTCTCCCAGAGGGATTTGTATTTGATCTGCCTTCCTCCTACTGTGGATCGGGGAACAATCTTTTTGAATGACTAAGGAAGAATATTTCAGCTGGCAAAAGGGCATAGAGATACTTTTATGAGACTTGAACACAATAGACTGCATTTACAGCACAATCGTATCTGTGTCTATTCAGAAGTAATTCCCATTGAATTCAGTAGAGCTTGGTCCCAGATCATTGTGGATAGAATTGCAGTTTACTTATTTTGGGCAGTATCCAATGCTATCCCAGCTCATCCACTTCATGACTGGGTGCACGCAGCATAACAACCCATATTCAAGGTTGAGTATGGTTGAGTCGCTGAACCATGTCGCTGAACCATGAGTTTTTGCTGAAACATGGGTTCTTATGGGGGGGGGGGGTTTGCCACGACACAGGCTCTGAACACCAGACCTCACGTCTGCCACCACTTATTATGGGGCGACACAGGCTCTGAACACCAGACCCGGCTGAGGCTACTCCTTGCTCAAGCAAAGCACCACCGCTTGATACGCCCGAGGCAAGGGATAAAGCCCACCTTCCTCCAAACTATGTGGAGAAAGGGGTTTAAAATGGAGAAGGATTTTAATATATATAATAATGCGCTGTGAGTTATATCTGCTTAGGTGAATGATTGTCAGAGTGGGTGCTGAATGTGTAAACTTAAGATGATAAACGCCAAACAGACACATGGGATTTTTGTGGTAGTTTTAAAACAAACAATCAAAATTTATTTTTAAAAGTTCATAAGCTTTGTTTCAAATAACAACATTTAAAAACCTTTTTGAAACCTTTCATACAATCCGGTCACTCATTCACATTCGCGCTTTCCTTTTTCTCACACAATCACTCTTGAACTTTCTTTATTATCAGTATTGATTAATATATTTCCACTACGTGCACACCACACCCTAAAGACACCACTCACTACACTGACCCTCAAATTTCCCAGAACTTAAGTACCATAAATACAGAGAGCACTTCAGACTCTAAGAGTACCTAACAAGTCTCCCTGAAAAGCTTTCCTGAAAAGAATTCTCCTGAAAAGAACTCTCAATCCCCTCAGTCATTCCCTTATATATTACTCCTCCCCCCTCCCAAGACATTCTAACTCCTCCCACTCAGGCCAACATTCTAAAAACCACAGACTTACAAACTGCAGACAAACATTTGGAATTGACTTGTGGGGTGTAACGCCACAGGGTTTCCTATTCAAAACAGCTCCCAAAGGATAAAAGATAGGTTTTCACTGACTGAAAATGGAAGTAATTAAAATCTACCAATACACACACACACACACACACACACACACACACACACTAACACAGCAGCATTCTAATCAAACATCCTTAAAAGCAGCAGATCACTACACATTCAAAGCCCGTTTAAAGTAGTAGTTGTTTTTTCTAAACCTACATGAATGTGGGAAGAGGGGGAGCTTGAAGAGTGCTCCTTGGGAGGGCATGCCAAAGCTTGGGTACCACCATCGAGAAGGTCTTGACCCTCTACCCTCTTCTGTCCGAATCCGTCCATCCTTCTCTCCAGCCCCGTTCGCAATATTAAGAACATAAGAACATAATTCTGTGACTGTCCTTTCATTGGCCCAGCACTACTCACAGGAGTAAGCATTATTACACGTGCCTACACACATTGTGTCACATGTTACAGTACATGCAAAGTGGGGGCATATGCATTAACCTCCCCTTTGCCCCCTCCCCCTCCCTTCCCCCTTCTTGAGTTGCCCAAAGCTCAAACTTTGAACTTTTTCGAAATTTCTGCACGTCTACACTGCTCAAGCTTCAAGTTTTTGTTTCGTTTTTTTAAAGAGCAAAATCTGTCTGGTAGAGTTCTAGTAATAAGCCTTATGCTAACATATTCTTATATAAGAATACTATCAATTCCTGACATCTGGTGAATGTCAACATTCTCGTGCCATATGATTGAAACTCAGGCACCAGCCAGTGAATGTTGACACTTACCTAAATGAGATTGTCAGCATTCACTGGCATTCGCTCAGATGGCAAACGCCCACGCAGAACACGGCATTGATCACTTTGCTCTTTAGCTGGCAAAGAACCACGGCAGGCTGTTGTTCCCAACGATGTTGCTTGTTTTGGCTTCTGGATGGATTCCAGGACTCAAACAGAATGTAAGAAATGGTTTCTCAGCAAGTAATTTGCTTCCTTTACTGATAATAGCTTGGACATTCTGCCAAGTTCTGCCCATTAAGAGTAGGACTTATTCCAGACGCTGCCAGGATTCTGGCAGAACTAAGTGAGGTGTGTACCGGGAAGGGGGCGGAGCCCTTTCTCATAAGGCTTTGGGTACATTCTGCTTGTGGCAAGAGGGAGAGAAAGAAGCATGGATGAGACCAAAGGGAGGAGAGGGAGAACCCTCAGCTCCTGCCAAGGCAATAATATCGCACCTTCAGATTCCAGGAAGTGGCTCCCACTTTTGCAGCTGCAGTTCAAGATTCCCTCCTCTTACTGCCCCAGGAATCTGCCTCCAAGGTTGATATATCCCGTAACCCCTGCCTCTCCAGGACAATTCAATCATGAATGTTGAAGGACTGGGATTTAAATGTGCCTCTGTAACAGGATAGTTATTGCAGATTGAATGATGAGTAAAAGGATGTGATCTTGGACGTGGGTCGTTATGATTATTTATTGCATTTGTGTTCCGCCCAATAGCTGAAGCTCTCTGGGCAGTTTACAATGCAAACTTAACCCTCACTTCCTTCTATCTCAGAGATGGGGAACATTTTCTCTGTTGAGGGACACATTTCCTTGGGGAATGTATCGGGCCACATTCAGTGGTGAGTAGAGCCAACCCCCTTTTCTCCCCCTCTCTTCTTTTCCTTGCCTGCTCAATGAGTTGTCAGGGAAGGAACAAGTCTTCTGAAATCAGGCCAAGGACTGCATGCAACTTGAGGCCCACAGGTGGCTCACACCTACTACCTTTTTATCTTCACATCAGCACTGCCTCTTTTTCTCTATCTGCATTGGAAATATTATGTCAAGGAGCTTTTCTACATGGGTCTGTTAATCAGTTGCTAATCTGATGTATATACTTTCAGTTTCATCACAGAATTGAGATCCAAGCACCACACAGGAGCATTTCCTTTCCTGCTTTTCTGCTATATAACCTCTAGGTGGCACTGTGGTATAATGGAATAGTGTAAATACACAAGGGGAAATCCCACTTTTTTTTTGCTTTCACTATTTAATGGTGCATTTCCCCTGCTCTAAAAAAAAGTGCTAGTTAGATACATAAGTGAAACTGGAAAGTCACGATGTTGTCTAAAGAACCTGTAAAAAGTGACTAGGGAATGACTAAAGAATAATAAATGCCTTGTGTACAAAAGCCTAAGGATTCTCTTACACGTATACTGACTTGTGCTGACTAGATCACTTACTTGAATCATCTTGATTGTTTTACTGAGCCATTTCTTGGAGCGCCTTCCATGTTTTTTATTACGTATGCCTAACTAAGAGTTTCATCTCTAAAGTGACACATAAATTGAAATAACAATAACAACAATAATTATTATTTAATAATAAATAAAATTTGATATTTATGGTAGTATTTATTTTGCCAGGGATCATGAACCTTTTAAAAACCTGCATAGCAGGAAGAAATTCAACAGGTGAACCTTTCCATTCTGGTGGGGAAAGTTTCTCCTGTTGAATTCCAGTGATGCATCAGTTAAAAGTTAAACTTTCCACTTGCACAAGACATATGCCAAGTATACAGGCCAGGAAGGATCCCTAATTTGTCCATAAAGTCTTGCAGTTTAGTAGTACATACTATAGATACTACACAGACTCTCTCTCTCTCTCAACCCTCAATAGAGTAGAATCTCAACTCGTAATTCATTCTAAGGGAGATGGGAGAAGCTAGAGCCAAGAGCAGTCTTTCTTTGCAGAAGGACCCAAGTTCCATCCGTGGCAACTCCAGTTAAGAGGATTTCAGGTGGCAGGTGATGGGGAATCCCATTGCCAGCCAAAGTAGGTAGTACTGAAGTACTGACTGAGGTAGATGGGCCAAAGAGCTGGCTCAGAATAAAGTACAATGGCTTTATACTTTCATAATTTTGCTACATGCTGCATATTGATTTGCGTGTAAATCTTATTTCGGGTGCTTTCAAACTTGGAGCCCCCAGTGTTAACCAACGTGCTTTCTAGCACAAAGAATTGGGAAGCACTGTGCAGCAATTCCATCTTCTTCTCTTTTTCTTAACAACTTTTTTGCAGGAAGGTAAAAGAAGGAAGAAGAATTGGGAAAGTACGAGAGGGCTATGAATGGAAGACAACAACGTCTGGACCTCTTCTAATTCGGGTGGTAGTGAACGACAATATTGTATTTTGTATTTCTGTTTTTAGATTGTTGTTTGTTTTTATGCTCTTTATGGTTAATTTTTGTGAACTGCCCAGAAAGCTTTGGCTATTGGGCTGTATAATAAATAAATAAATAAATAAATAAATAAATAAATAAATAAAATAAGCAGTGGAGGCTGGTGACTCCTACTTCAGTGGGGCCGTGAATGCTCTAAAGGAGCTGTCCAAAGTGGTTCTGATTGAAACGCATATAGAACACATTCACAGCCCCACTGAAATAGGAGGCACTAGCTTCCACTGATGCTAAGCGTCCTGTATCCTCCCCAACAGGGAAGGCATGGGGCAAACAAACATATCCCACACCTCCGCCCGATGTGGTGGCTTTGCTGCACATGAAGCCACAGGTGATATTTAGCTCCCACCCAAATACACTTCCCACCCCAATTTAAACCTGTCCTGCCTGTATGAAGTGGTCCCAGGTAGAGGTTACGAAGAAAGCAAGGACCAGCTGCATGCTCTGCGTTTAACATAGTGTGTAGTTTAGCCCTCAAAAGACTGGACTACAATCAGGAAGTGCCCAACTCAAATATTCCTTCTGGCATGAACTCAGTAGGTAACCTTTGTCAAGCCGCTCTGTCTTAGCCTGCATCTGCTCACCTGCAAAATGGGGAATCATAGTACTGACTTAAGTTACAGGTTTGTTGTAATGATAACAACAAGATGATGCCTCTGAGATACTTTAATCACTTGAAAATATTACGTTTGGATGAGTGAGAGAAAAAGAATGGGAGTCAGGATATTCTCCACATTTTGGGCTTTTCTACATGAGGCTGTTAATCTGCTGCATCAACCTTTCTGTTTTATTGCAGAATTGCGATATGAGCACTACATGAGGAATGTTTCCTTTCCTGCTTTTATGCTGCATAACTTCTATGGGGCACCATAGAATAGTGGAATAGTGCAAATACAACAAGAGGAAATCACTCTTTCTTTTGCTTTCACAAATAATACTGCATGTTCCCTGCTCTAAAAAAAAAAAAAAAAAAAAAAAAAACCCTCATAGAAAGTGCTGTTTACAAACAGAAGTGAAACTGGAAGGTCATGACATCATCTGAAGGACTTGTAAACAACCATGAATATGGAATGATGAGCACACAAGAAATGCCTTGCATAGAAAAGATCTCTATCCTTCCTAGATATTGCAGCAGCAGTTGTTTTGCAGTGAAGTCCAGGGCCTTCTGACTGACTCCATTATGTCTCCCGGGTGGAAAGCCTTCTCGCTTGGAGAATGCACAGCATCGTCCCTTCCGAAAAGACCACACTGGGAGCCCACCCCAAATCTGTTGTCTGATGTAGCCCGAAGGGACAATCCTTCTTGCTGTAAGTGCTACAGCAACAAGAGCCCAGCAGCTTCTCCTCAGAGCAATGACTCCCATGCAGCGTGTTGTGGAATAGATTGTACACTTAATCAAAGACACATTTTTGTAACCTCAAGTTATAACCAACACATGGCAAAAGATCATTATTTTAAGACTTTCAAGCTGAACCGGTTTGACAGTGGGAGGCGAATCTCTCAGAATCTGGCAACATTTTTCATGTGCGGGTCGACTTTAACAAGTGTAGAAAAGAAATAAACCGAGACAGCAAAACGCAGAGTTATGTCAATGCTGTAAGGAACCCCAAGAGGCTGTCCAGGTGCCCTTTTTCAAAATTTATGCCCTCAAGCTCAAAGGAGGGTTGATTTATATGCTGAAGATGGAGTTTACTTTGCTCCTCCCCAAATCCTACTTAATCACCCCTGTCCCAGATGAGCCCCGATAAATACTATGGGAGATCAGAGGAACACCCCTCCTGCCCCGCTTCTCCCTTATGTCAGGCCACACGAAGGACAACTTTTATGTTGCGGTATTAGTAGGGACTTGCATTTTTCATGCTGAAACTTTAGCTATTAGTTGTTTCTTTACTTGTTTAATTTAAATATTTATCAGCCACCATTCTGGACCAAATCAACCTAGCTTGCCAATAGAATGCAAACACAAAAATAAAAATATAACATTATAATATAACATTATAATAAAAATTAAAATACAACAGGAGCAATAGATTAAAACATAGTTTGGCCATGCTAAAAAACATTTTCAGACCCACAGAATTAAGTCATCAGATGTAAAGCCCGGGCAGGTTCATATGGGTACAGGCAGTACTTCAAATAACCTGGCCCCAAATAATTTAGGGCTTGAAAGGCCAAAACCATCACTTCTAATAGGGCCAAGAAATGCATTGGTAACCAGTGTAAATGATTCAGAATCGGTTGAAAAACTGTAAACCTGGTCCTTCGGTGGGAGTGCAACCCCATCCAGACCTGGTTGCACCTCTCTAAGCAGATTAACAGTTTACTCATCCATAGCACCTCCATCTTAGGAACATAAGAAGCTGCCTTATACTGATCATTAGTCCATCCAGCGCAGTGCTGTCAAAACTGACTGGCAGAGGCTCTCCAGGGTTTTAGGCAGGTGTTTTTCTTGCCATACATGAAGAAACCAAGGATCGAACCTGGAACCTTTGGCATGCAAGGCTGGTGCTCTACCACTGAGCCAGAGTCCCTCCTGGAATCTTCCATTCCAAGCATTGTATGTCAATCCAAAATAAACTGAGAAAAACTGGCTGGCTGCAGCTCCCTGGCCTGTGTACCCATATGAGGAAATGTACGGTTGCCTGATGTAGTGTGCGAAAGCTCCCTGGCTTTGGGGGTCTTACAAAAAACATCCTAGAAGAAGATGGCAAGAGATTTTTCAAGCCCCTTCTTTGGATACATCCTCTATATAGGGGGGGGGGTGTAGGCGTGTGTAGGTGGGAATGATATTAGTGTATCATATCAAAGGCTTCACTGTTTCAAGAAGGTGTGAGCCCTTTTAATTTACTCAAAACTGAGGCCTGGATCCAAAGAGCTGCTTAGATTCATGTAGGCTGAATCTAGACTGGTGGAATTTTGGCCATTAAAAACTACAGCCGTCCCCTCATGCCATATAACAAATTCCTTCCAAAGTTCACTTGCGTTTCAAAAGCTGTTTGCCTCACAACGTAGGGAGCTACAAATTGAGGCGAAAGGTGTCATAAACCCCTTTGGCCTCACGGAACTAGTTTCCCCCATTTTTGGGGATACTGATCTACATCCACCAGAATATTCCTTACCCAAACTGTAATTCTCTGCATGTCCCAAATGCGTTGTCTGTTGTGCAGACAGCCATGGTGTCAATATAATCTTACAGTATCAAGCACTGCAGTCTCCCCGAACATATTGAATTATTGGATGCCATGCTAATGACAGGCTGTGCTGTTTTACAAAACACACAGGATGTCTTACCTTTTAGCAGCTGGACCCAAACGACAATCCAAGATGTATGTTTTCCGAGTAGAAGAGATGCCAAGAATAATGTTGAAGCTATTCTCGCATGCCAGGGTCTTCATCATCCATTATTTGCCTAGGATGCTTGATCAATGTATGTCTTGGTCACCATCACCTAGTCTTTCGTTCTTGGCCTCTAGTACTCCCTCTGCCACTTCATTTCTTTATTTGGCCTATAAATCCAGGCACGGTGCAGACAAAAGGTAAAGCAGAAGGCATTCACAAGCCAAATGTGTTTCCAGATGTGAGACTTAGGGTTCCTCTTAGGAAAGGAAAGGAACCTCTCTCGTGCAAGCACTGAGTCATTACTGACTCTTGGAGGGACGCCAGCTGTCATGGATGTTTTCTTGGCAGGCTTTATAGCAGGGTGGTTTGCCCTTGCCTTCCCCGACCGTTATTACCTTTCCCCCAGCTAACTGGGTACTCATTTTACCGACCTCGGGAGGATGGAAGGCTAAGTCGACCTGAGCCGGCTGCCTGAGAACCAGCTTCCACTGGGATCGAACTCAGGCCGTGGGGAGAGTTTCAGCTGCAGAAACTGCTGCTTTACCGCTCTGCGCCACACGAGGCTCTAGGGCTCCTCTAAATGAGCGATATATTGTACACTCATGATTGGCCACTCGTGGAAGTTTTTGGGTCGATTCCATGACGTCTCCTGTGGAATCCTCCAGAAATTCTGAGATAAAAAGAATCACTTTTAAAGTAGTAATAGCCAGGAAACAGCAGGATCTTCCACCACTAGATGATGCTGTCTCAACAGAACTCAATGGAACTGAACAGAGGGGAAGTATTCAATTTAAACCCCTTCCTGCACCTCTCCTCCCATGCAGCCTATAACAATTGCACCAAAGAACCAGGAAGCACAAAAGCCCCGGGTAAACTATGTGATTTCCATTAATGTAGAAACACTCTTAAAATTCCTCATGAGCCTCTCTCTTGCACTGTTGATTCAAACAGGTGCTCATTGTTAGAGCAAGAGGAAGCAGAAAGAGAGGCACTCCTGTCAGAGTGGACATTCTGGCCAATGTAGGCTTTACTTTCACAAAGCATATCAGTGTACAAACTGGACCCTTCATGTACATAGAGGTATGTATGTATAAGCAAGGCTTTCCATGTCCTTCACCAGGGGTGTCAGAGCTCTTTCAGCCCAAGGACCAAATACAATTTTGGAGAAGCTCTCAGAGGCCACATCCCAGTGGTGGGCAGGTCCAAAGGCATAAGAACATAAGCAGAGCCATGCTGGATCAGACCAAGTGTCCATCTAGTCCAGCACTCTGTTCACACTGTGGCCAACCAGCTGTCGGCCAGGGACCCACAAGCAGGACATGGGGCAACAGCACCCTCTCATCCATGTTCTGTGATTTCTTCCTTTTGCTTCTCTTTCCTCCTTCTCCCCAACCTCTAACATTGCTGGAGTGTTAGCTCTCACTCCTGCCTGATCACAAAATGGACTGAACAAACTCCTTTGAAAGTCTATCCTGTACCTGCATTTTTATGCAAGAATATTTGTGAGTAAATTGTTTTCTTGCACTTTCACTGAAGATGAGCGTGGTCTCCTTTTATAGCCTGTGTGCATGTAGGACTGGTAAATGCTCATTCTGTTTCACCTCTTGTTTTTGCTCTGCTAATTGCCTTTATAACAGGAGGCATCATTACTAAATAATCCCATCACGACCTACCAGCACTGTAGTGTAAAGCTCTTACTACTAGCCTTTGGGGAGACATTTCAATATTTTAGAATGAGGAAAGAAACTGAACGGAACCTAGGAGAACATCGGATGATTGATGGTTGGGGAGAGGGGTGTGGCCATCTGGGGGACCCCAGAAGGCTCGGTTGGAACCCCGAGAGGGCCAGATTTGGGTCCCAGGCCTTAAGTTCCACACCTCTGACCTACGCATTGGCAGCAACTTGCAGGATATGGTATAAGGGTTGTAGCACCAGTGAATGGCAGCCTCTCTTCCCCTCGAACTGGTGCTGTGACCTGATCCGGATGCAGATCCTGCACGGCTGCTTTGACCCCACTGGTACAGCTATGCCATGAAAGGGCCACCATGCCTTTCTTATTGGATGGGAGGAGGCCCTTCCTACTTTGTGTGTAATACTGCAGGGGTCTTTTTCAACATGGGAGGGAGATCCCATAAATCAGGGGTAGGACTGCAACCACTCTCCACTTCATCGGCTGCACATCATCAAATGACAGTCTCGCTTTTCTTTCAATGGGGCTGTCTAAATGCTTGGAAAGCCCTGGGATGGGGGTGCAGGGGTGCGGCATCGATTATATGACACAGCAGCAATTGGGCACCCACCCTGGGGCTTTCCGCCAAAGCTGCAGGGGGGAAAAGTCGGAAATTTACCTTGAACTTTTTTCACCGGAGCAAGGCAAGGATGTGCAAGAGGACATCAAGAGAGCGCCTAATCTTCACTCCGGGGTTGCAGCAGACGCATGGCCATGCAGAAGGTGATCTCTGATTGGTTGCTGTCCGCCCAGGCAGAGGACAGGGGATATGACAGGTGCTGGAAACACCCCGCGCTTTTCCTGCAGCATCAAGATTAGCTGCCCCACCCGCAGCAGCGAAAGTGCGGGGTTTTGGATCATCATGGCGGCAACCCGCTGCCATAAAGACAGCCCCAAGGGTTTGTTCCACCAGCAGAAGGATACCACACGTGGAATGGGACTTTCATGCCCTTGCCTCTACATGCTGCCTCCCTCCAAATCTGTTCTGGAAAGTTGGAAGTCCGATGAAGTCCTCTTCCTTGTTGCCATCCTCTGAACCTCACTTGGAGGAATTACTTGGGGGTATGCCACAAGTGAAGATCATAGTGTACTGATATCCAACCCCGGGCAAGTCATTTGGAAGGCTGATCCTCCCCTTTTCTTTGTGACTGAGGTCAACTAGAACAACACCATTCCAGGCAAAATTTCCTTGATCTATTACGTTTGGAAAGCAGAAGAGAAACCCAGGAAAGGCTGCATTCTGGAACATGTTGTGTCCACCAACCTCTTGAATATACATGGTTTCTGGTTCTCAGGCAATGTACAAATAATAAAAGGTAACCTTTTGCCTGAATCATTTTTATATTCCAGAGTGGAATATCCAGACACTGTAAATCAAGTGCTGCATGAATCTGAGACATGACTTACACTCAGGCTAATAATGCTTGATTCACTCCCCATTTTGCCAGGATATATAGTTTTAATGGGAGTGGGGGATATATGAATGATCTTGCATTTGTGTGGGGGAGACTTTTGGAAAGTTACCAGGAAAAAGAGATGATTTAAAAAAATAAAAAAAAATAAACCTGGGAGCTGCAAATGGGGGAATCTGTCTATCCTGAGCAACAAATTCCTGACACTTTATTAAATTGTTCCACTCAAAAGAGCTGCTTGTAAAGAGTGGATATAGCAGCTCAGAGACCAAGAACGCCCCCCCCCCAATGCGAATATCTCCTGAGCCACAGCTCACTTGGTGGCCCAAACATTAGACCCTCAGCTCCAGCTCCCACTTATGCTACAGAACAGCCAATGGAGGCTGGTGACTCCATCGACAGAGGGGTGTGAATCTGTTCTGGGTTCCAGTCAGAACCAGTCAGAACTCTACAAGAGGTCTCCAAAGTGCTAAAGTACTGAAGTTGTACATCATCCTTCCCCAATCTGGTGCCCTCTGGAGGTATTGGACTGCAACTCCCATCATTCCCACCTGGCACAGCCTATCTATTTAAATTCCCCATCTAAGCTTGCTCTGATCCTGCTATTTCCCCACAGCTGATGAAATCTTCTATTTTAGAAATGGTGCAAATTAAATGCAGGCTCCCACCCTGTTATTTATCCCCACCGTTTGGCCCTCAGGGTGAACTATCTCACAGTCTTGTTGTGAAGCTTGCAGCCTGGTCCCACGGGATTCCAGAGGGCTCACAAGAAAGAGTGTGATGGATCGCAGCCTAAAATGGTGGTCTGAGGTCTTTGTGCAAAGCATGGAAACAATAATGGTGCAGGGAAAGTTGCCAGCAAGTCTCCCAAGAACCCTGGGAGGGAGAACGGCCAGCAGGAATTCATCATTCTGGGGTCAGAATATTATTTATTACAGTTATATAGATTCTCTCTCTCTCTCTCTCTAGTTGATAGAAGTGGGGGTGGTGAGCAGGAATGAGAAATTACAATAGCATTGGATTGGGGCTGGCGCAAGACATTTTTACCTCCTGGTGCCTCCTCTCATTCCATGTACAAAAGCCAACAGATGAATCTGTCTTCAACACTGACGATGGGACAGCATTCTCCACTGCACTTCATAGAATCATAGAATCATAGTGCTGGAAGGGGACTATAAGGCCATTGAGTCCAACCCCCTGCTCAATGCGGGAATCCACCTAAAAGCATCCCTGGCAGATGGCTGACAAGCTGCCTCTTGAATGCCCCTAGTGTGGGAGAGCCCACGACCTCCCTAGTTCATTGGTTCCATTGTTGTACTGCTCTAACAGCCAGGAAATTTTTCCTGATGTCCAGCCAGAATCTGGCTTCCTGTAACTTGAACCCATTATTCCATGTCCTGCATTCTGAGATGACCAAGAAGAGATCCTGGCTCTCCTCTGTGTGACAACCTTCCAAGTACTTGAAGAGTGCTATCATGTCTTCCCCCCCCTTAAAGCTAAACATGCCCCCAGTTCTTTCAGTCTCTCCTCATAGGGCTTTGTTTCCAGACCTCTGATCATCCTCGTTGCTCTCCTCTGAATCCCCTCCAGCTTGTCTGCATTCTTCTTGAAGGCAGCAGGGTAACTTGAGAGGCACAGCAGGCTGCATGGTACACAGATCTCTCCTTCAACACTTTGTTGCTGCCTGAAGCAACAGCTTCACTATGCCTTACGGTAGGGCCAAACCTGCTTTTGATGCTGAGGATGCTTCCAGACAAAGGGCTCGTGGTGCTTGTAGGCATTGCACAGCTATTTCATCTTTTTCTCTTTAATGTATTGGCCGCAGTAGGAAAAAAGATGGGAGGAAAGGGGGATGAAAAACACAGGAGGGTTATGAGTGGAAGATGACACCTAGAGGTCCATAAAATTCCATGAATGAGGCAGGTTGATGATGTAAGGAAAAAACCCTGACTTAATTAAAACAGTGAGCATGAACATTTGGTTAATTTGAACCGTCTTATTAAAAGAGCGAACACTTTAGGGAGTCCAACAACTTATGTTGAAGTTCTAGTAAAAGTTATTGAATGGCAACTAAGGGATAGGATGCTGACAGTGGATAAAAACAATGTTCATAAGATGACTTGGCAGAAAGCAACAGCAACAACCACCCAAACAAAAGGGCGTATCCAAACACCCTCTCAAGAAAGCCACAAGGCACTTGGCTTTAAGCAAAAGCAAAGCAAATTAAAGAGAGATGGGGTGGAGAAAGAGAGGGAGAGGGGGAGAGAGAGAGAGAGAGAGAGAGAGAGAGAGAGAGAGAGGAATCATCACAGCAAATAAAAGGGAAAGCATCAGACCTGCTCAAGACAAGTGTCAGCGATGTTGTGGCAGCTGGCCAGAGACTCAAAAAAATCAGTCCTTTGCCAAAATACTCAAACAGAGAAAGAAAATGGTTTGCAAAACTATGAAGGACCCCTCAAAATGACGCAGAAGAGCTTTAAAAGTAGGAACAAGAGGACAGGGAAGCTGCACTCTTAGAGCAATCATTTATTTCATTTAAAACATTTTTATACCACCTTTCATCCAAAGGATTCCGGGGTGGAGAACAGCAAAGATGTCATAAAACATTAACCTATACAATAAAGCCACAACATTGGTGGTAATATGAGGCAGCAATTACAAATATGCAGCAGGCTAAGGCATTTCTCAAACTAAAATGTCTGGGAATTATTATTTTTTAAAAGACTTAACCTGGCATTGAAAAGAATAAAGACGATGTTATAATACCATGGTGCCACCACCAAAAAGCCCCTTTCTGTTGTTGCATAGAGCACAACAGAAAGTCGCAGAAGAGCTTCAGTAATAATACAGTAAAAGCTCACACAATGTCAAAAAGAAAATAGATGGTGGGAAATAATTAAATATAAAGCTAGAACCAAAACCCCAGTTACCAAAATAAATATTTTAGTAACAGTGAATTCAGGATCAAATAGCTTGAAAAGTTGAAACATACAAAGTGAGATGGGAATTTGCCTCTTGGTATGCCCAAAGAAGAGAGCACACAACCAATCTGTAACAAACGTCAACCATCCTGCATCATGATGTAAGCAGAGATCTCATGGACCATATTTAGAGCTCCTTCAGACAAGTGTTTTATTGCACGCTTGTTACTGGGCACTCACGGATTTTTTTCCAGTCCTTCTCACAATGTTGTTTGCCTCCCATGTGCCTCCTGTCCCTTCTAGCCTTCTTCGTGTGACCCCAGTAAGTTTGACTTATTGTTAAAGACAGAACTTGCCGCGGTCTCCTGCTGTGTGCAGGAGAAGCAGCGGGATCAAAATGGCCCACTGAATGGGCCACGTGCAGGTTGTTTACTTCCTCTTTCAAAAAAGGAAGCAATGAGGGACAAAAGTGGTGGAGAAGCAACGGTAAACAAACATGATTTCCCCCTGTGTGATGATGCTCCTGGTCACTTGGGGTTAGGGATGAGCCAGGCAAAGCACAACCATATAGCTTCAGGTGAAAAGGTCCTCCCACCAGTGCAAGCCACATAGTAGCTCATTGGTGGTACTATCTAGGATGGGGTGTTCAACCTCTTTCTGCTTGAGGGCCGAATTCCATTTTGGAGAAGTTCTTCCGAAGGGGGAGGATGACACATTCCAGTTGTGGGCGGGGCCAAAGGCAAAATGGGCATGGCCAAAGGCAAAGGGGCAGGGCCAAAATATCAAAAATACCAACCAATTTTAGCTTAAAGTTCTTACTGTCAATAATTAAGCCTTAGGTGAGACTACGCAAAAGCTGGGAAACCACCAACCCATCAGTGGTCGGGGAAAAGGTAGAGGGGCCAGAGAAGGGCCATATGGGGAACCCTAAAGTCCAAGACTGGGATCCCAGGCTGGCCAGATTTGGCCCACAGCCCTGAGGTTCAACACACACACACCCTGATCTAGGACCTGTCTGCCCAGCAGCAGGGGAGCAGCTGCACTTTGCCCTCCTCTACCACTGCTTCCTTCTCTGTCCCTGCCATTGTGGTGATTTGGCCAGGACAGAGGGAAAGCAGGGAACCTCCTGCCACCTTGCACAGTATCCCAGGGGATTTCTTGTCTGTCATAAGTGACATAAAGGTTGCTGGTTTCCTGGAAAGGGGAACAGAGTTTGCTGGCGTGGGATCATGTTGCATTGACACAAATCACTATTTGTTCTGTTGCAGTTGAAGCTAGTCCATACAGGATCAAGATCCACTCTCCCAACTCACCCTAATATGGGCCACCCAGAATGGCAGATGGTGTTTAGAGAATTGAGGAGCTATAACGGACTTAAACTGATCCTGCAGAAAGAAGAGGGAAGAAAAGGAGCGCGTTGATTTTCCATTCAGCCGGTGAACTCCACACCTGCAGCTGAAGCACATTTATTGATAGGTGCCACTGATGCCCAGTAGCACCTACCTCCAGGTATGTATGTTTAGGATTTGAGCCAAAAGGGATCAGAAGTGTGCTCATGCGCTGAGAAGAAAACATTTGTGGGCAAAACCCAAGTTATCCAGCACTTTCATTTCATCGGCGATGGTATGATATTTTTTACCTGGACACAGATAACACAGATAAACAGCACTTTTGTTTTTAGACTGGTAATTTTTTTCCTGCTGATCTCTACTGATGACTGCTGTCTTCTCTACAGACCAGGTTCCCTTGGTAGCTGTCCTGATGTATCGCTCCATCCTCAGTGGGAGAGGATCTGAAAAAGCAGAGGGTCCAGTGTGTGTCTCGAGTCCCCTCGCCTGCTTCATCCTATGCTAAGCCTGCCAGCCAAGGTGCCAATTAGTGCCAATTGCATTAGAGGACTTGACAACGTGGACACCTGCCCAGTTAGGAACAGAACTGAAAGTCTCCAACTGATTTCATCGAGGTCACTGAAAAGCAATTGGATGGTAATAATTTTTTAGTCACTACCTACTTGGACTGCAATCAAACCAGTGACCTGGAGGTGAAAGGCTATATATCCTATTACCAATCAGCTAAACTGTTCAGCCGCCCTTATTACTGCAATTTTAATTAACTGAGCCAATGACACGAAAGTGGAAGTGAGGGAGGGGGGAGGATACTTATGTCATATCCAACATGTGCTTCTTCGGCCAGCTCCCTTCCTGGCCTGAAGGGAGAGCATGTTCCGTGTCTCACCGCTGGCCAAAGAGGATCAGCCAATGCCCACGCTCAAAATGTGCAGGTATTCACAAGTATCAGAAAGGCAGCCCAAACTTTGGATTAGCTTGATAAAACTCGACGAAAGGAAGCAACAGGGATGGCAGCAGTGCGTGCAATGAACAGAATTTTTTTATTTAGATTTTTTTTTAATTTTCAAGCTTTATTCATACAGAAAAAAACAAAATCAGCTTAGATCTAATGTCCCACTTCTCCCCTTCTCACAGGAAATCAATAATCATATTATAGCTATTACAATGTATGGCTATTACAAAGTATAGCGTACTCCGGAACATGACCATTTCCTTCTTTGTACCCATTTTGGATAGCTCTTTGGATAGCTCCTGATTGGTTCTGACTGAAACCCAGAGCAGATTCACTGCCCCACTGAATTAGGAGCCACCAGCCTCCACTGGGCCATTAGCTGTTAGGGATGGAGGTGCAATGAACAGGTCAATTGATCACAACAGTCAGGCAGGGTGGGGAAAGGAAAGGGAGCACCTGGAGGAGCAAAACGGGGTCTCCTGGGACTTGCCACCCAGGTCTGGGGATTTGGGGCAGGGAATTGCCCCCCTTTTCGGGCCTGAGTGAGTCACCCACCTGGAATCTGGCGACTCAGGGGGCAGTGGCTCAGGAAAGCACCCCTCAGCACCTGAAAGTGCACCATGGGGCTGGGATGGTGGTTCAGCCGCCTCTGTCCTGGGGCTGGGGATACTCACTCTTGAAGATATCAGTAATCCCGGTCTATTTTTCACCAGTGCAGATTAAGTTAATGTTAAATCAATGTTAATTAAAAAAGTTGCGTCCCTAGATCAGCCAACCTACTGTTGCAGGGTGATGGCGGCAAATGCCCCATATATAGGGGCTCTTTTTGGGGTTGCTTGATGCACCTGAAGTTTGGAAATGCTTCCCCAGGAGCTAGGGATTGGGGGCGGCTTTGACGGGGAGGGGAGGAAAATGCAGACACAGACACAGAAGGAAAACGCCTCCCGTTTTGCAAGCCTTTATGAGGCACCTTTAAAAACAAGAGAGAGGATAAAGGGTCGTTGTTTCTCACCTGCACTCACGGGATTGTTGCAAACAGCTTCTTGTGCTCTGCAAAGCTGTGAATTTGCAGCCTTCAAGCTAGCGTGGGGCACTATTTTGGAATCCAGCAGTTGAAGCCCTATCTGCTTAATGTGCTTTTCTTTGCTGCCAGCTAGCTACCGGGGCTCCTAACCCACCTCACTTTCTACGTGTGTTTAACAAGGTTTTGATCTGCAGGTAAAGGTCTCTGCAACATAAAGAGGATCACACACCTGCTGACTGCTGCATAGGATCTCATCACTTTTAAAGGTAGAGCTACAGGCACTAGGATCCAAAGTTGGTAAACCCATCCTGGTAGCTATTCGAATCATGTCTGCAGCACACCAACAATATTTCCTTCTGAACTACAAGCACACCTTGCTCCTGTGAGTCCTTGAATTCTTCTCAGGCAATTGAGCTGCTTCAAGGGACGGCCTAGCTTGATTTCCATCCTTGCCCTGCATCCCAATTCCCTCTCAGCATCCAGCCAAATGTTGCTATTGTGAGTGATGATTTCACTAGCTTTCCAAATTTTTTATTCCTCCATTTGTGCGTTTCTGTGTTTTGCACCTAAAAATATCATGAGGGGGCCCATTAGGGAGTGCCATCAGATGAGCGTTTTATTGCACGCCCATTGCTGGGGACTCATGGATTTTCGCCGGTCCCTCTCACAGTGGCGTCTGCCTCTTGCACGCCTCCCGCCCCCTTCTTGCACCACAAAAAAACACCCCAGTAAGTCCCACTTAAAATAAAGATGGAAGTTGCCGCTATCTCCTGCTGTGTGCAGGAGAAGCAGTGGGATCAAAACAGCCCACTGAGTGGGCCACGTGCATGTTGTTTACTTCCTCTTTCAACAGAGGGAGTAATGAGGGACAAACACGCTAGCAGAGACGGTAAGCAAACATGATTTCCCCCTGTGTGATGACGCTCTGACTGTTAAAGGTTGCAGTTCCCAAAGAAGCTGGCTTCCTTCCCCCACCTACTTCGGCTGTCTTTCCTGAGGGGAGGGGTCTTGGCAGTTTGGATCCAGAGGCCTGGTGGATTGGAGGTTCCCCAGTGTCTGAAGCCACATAGGGAGGTGCTTGTCTGCAGGTTCCAGCCATGTAGTGAAATCCAGCATGGTGGTCACCGCTCCATTCCCCCAGATGTTCAAGTGGATGCAAAGCAGTATTATTTACCCCACCATTTCCCTTCCAATACTTTGGACTACAGTTCCCATCAAACCCAGCCAACCTTGTTGGGGATGATGAGGTTTGTAATTCACCAAAATCTGGTTGGCACCAGGTTGGGGGTGTCTAGTCTGCCCCAACTGACAGACGCTTTCCACTCTAGGGTGCTGGGCGGACGTTTTTACCCGGAAGTGCCTGGGACTGAATCTAGGATCTCCCATGGGCTTTGCTGTGGAGCTATGCTCCCGACCCATGGGAATTCTCCAGTGGAGGCTGGTGGCTCCAATGACAATGGGGTGGTGAATCCACTCCAGTTTTCAATCAGAACCAGTCAGAATTCTAAAGGAGCTATCTTAGGTGCTCTACACCTTGGATAGCTGCTTTAAAACTCTGACTGGTTCTGACTGAAACCTGGCCACTGACATTGGAGCCACCAGTCTCCATTGGAATTCTCTCCACAGATCCATTCTGTGCAGGTGTACACCAGGGGTGGACTGCACCTCCTATCAGCCCTAGTCCTCATAACCAATGCTGAGAGATGACGGAAGTTGCACACATTCCCCATCTATGGTGTAAGCGTGAAAACAGTGCAGAGGGAGAGAGGTAAGACATACCTGTCCAAATAATCTCTTCTGATGCCTGCAGTGCTGTTTGTCTTGTTTGTGCCAAACTAACCTCAGGGAGTTCACAATGGCTCCCTGTCTTGTTTTCCCTTTCTGGGCTGGATCTGGAGAGGCCCTTCCTGGCTGAGGCCATATAACAAGTTCTGCACAATTCTGGGAACTCCAAGCTGCATCCATAGTAGTAGCTTCATTTATCATTTTAACAAGTACTGGATTACAGATGAGCATGAATCATGGTCAGCCCAGTAGCTCCATATTATTCACTTTACAATGATGCAGTTCATATTTTGCCAATATTTTCTGTTTTCAAGGTTTGTAGCATTTACTACAGAAATTGCATAGCAACAGCATAAGCAATGCTAAGGAGAAACCTGGAGATTTGGCAGCAGGCCAGCAAACAGGACAGCTCCACATATGGGGGAAGAACTCACACACCCGTGTGTGTGTGTGTGTGTGTGTGTGTGTGTGTGTGTGTGTGTGTGCACGCACACGCTTGTTTGTTTTCTGCTTAAGTGTTCATCTGGACAATAGTTAACAGTCCCAAGATTTTTCTGGGAGTTCTGCGTTTCTTGTCAGCTTTAAAGATGGCCCAATTATGTTAATGATTATTATTTGTTTGGCTGCAACCCTGAAGTCAGTGGCACATGCTTAAGTCCCATTAGAATCAATAGTAATGAAGTGCAAATTAGGTGGATGGAGAGCCTTCATCCCTTTGCAGTGGGTACTAGTTCTTTGGCAGCCAAGCTACTTGGTATAGCGCAAACTGCTTCTCAGCTGAAAATACTTAGAAGCAAGTTATTGATCAGCTAGGAGGGCGGGAAGCTGTAAATGCAGAGCCCACAGCTGTGCCACAAAGCTAGCTTTTTGCAGGAGGACCGAGAATGTTCAGCCGATCTGTTCGAATTTGTGAGAAAGATCCTCAGCAGCAGTGCATGCTTACAGCATGAATACCGTGAATGCAGTGAGATGTGCTTAAGTGTAAAACGTGTACAGCACCAGGCTACAAATGTACTAGATCAAACCTGCTACGTCCTTCTTAGACTCCACCATGTGGTAGAGCAGCATTTTCTTGCAACTGTCCCCAGGAAAACTCATACTGAATCCTGTACTAAACTAATACGGGTAAGATCATAAAACCTTCCTTGTATTTATTGCATTTCTAAAAATAAAGCTGTCGGATGGAATTACACTCACTTTACGGCAGTTGTTTCTCTCTCTTTGAGGCAAGCCCCGCCCCTGCTCCCCCGTACTGCCATTTGGGCTGATCCTCCCATTTCTGTCCTGATCCAACTGCATTCAGACTGACTGAGCTTGGAAACAGATTGTAGGGAAGGGGGCCACTTATGCAGCACTAAAACAGAGGACAAAAGAGGACACCGATTTGCATAAAATGAGTTTAGCTTGTTGGTGTGCGTGGATGCACATTTAGAAATAATCATAATTTAAATAGAAATGCAATGTATTTCACCATAGTGGAGAAGAATATGACCAGGTAACTTCTGTTCCTGCTCAGTCTGCTGTCCAGAAGATGCTAAGGGAGGATGAGCAATTCCAAGGCCTCTGGGCATTCCCTTCTTGGGGCTCATTACCTTTAAGCCAGACCTGCCGGCCCGGCCCAATGCAGGTCGCCACCTGAAGCAGAAACCAACCGCGCTGCGCCTCTCTCCCCTTCCTCAGTTCCGTGATCCCCTCCCCTGTGGCCTCCCCCCTCCCTGCGCAACCTGTGTGCCTGCCCACCACCAGGCAACTTACTTTCCCTAGCGTGGGACATGTCTGCCCACATTGCCGGTGCGCTGCCTGTAAGGTGTTTCTGCCTTCAGGAGCTGCATGGCGCCTGCACGTCTGTCCAGTGCAACTCCTGAAGGCAGAAAGGCCTTACAGAGGCAGCACACTGGCAATGTGGGGGAGGAGAAATGTCCCCACCGCTAGGGAAAGTAAGCCGGCTGACCTGGCCAGCAGAGTTGGGAAGTGCAGCAAGGTGCCGTGGGAGGCGTGCGGGACAGCAAGCGGGGAGAGCACCGCTCTTCCCCTCCTCCACTGCCTGCTTCACCCGCTTCCTACCGCTCAATGGTAGGGCTGGCCCTGCAGACCTGGACTGGGCAGACCTTCAGATTGAGGATGCTTTCAGACAGAGGACTGTCAGCTTTTCAAATAGACATCTGTCTTCTGTCAAGTGGGCCACCTGGCCACCCTAGATGTAAGTACTCATTCCCAACAATGTTACATTCCATGATGAATTGGGAGTCTGAGCTTTGTTACATTAGATATGTCATTTGCACGCATCAAAGGCGCCTCTGGGAGCCAACTGTCTTGACAATGAGAAGTGACCACAAACAGGAATTTTATAATGACACATTCTTTACTTTATACTCAAAACATTTTTCCAATTCAGCCACGCTCCTTTATGTAGCTGCCTCAACTTGAATGTCGCCATCCTCGTTTTTATCACTAGCACATGTCTGGCTGGGAAATGGACAGAAACGTTTAAAAGTCAATGTTCTTCCAAATGCAAATGTTGTTTATACAGTGGCTGTGTGTGCTTTGGACACGGCATGTTGTTTGATTATGCAGATCTTCTAAGGGAACTTAAAACTCACTGGAGCCAGTGCAGTCAGTAATGAAGCTCAAGCAGGAGGTCAAATGAGAGAGATAATTTCCTACCAACAGAAACCAAAGAGAAAGAAGAGGTCAGGAAAGAGCTGCAATTTTTACATGCAATTGACAATATAATATCATCTATAAAACATAGCCAAAATTGCACAACAAAAGGTGCAAGTCAAAGCCAATTAAAGCACAATCGTATGCATGTTTTAGCAAGAAAAAAGGCCTACAACTCCCAGCATGGGGCTTGCTGGGAGTTGCAGGCCTTTTTTTACTGTCTAAACATGCATAAGATTGTGCCCTTAGTAAAAAATTAAACCAACTTCACATCATGGCTGCACCGTTGCATTCCGTTGTTTATCTGACGCAGCCACCCATTCACAGCCACACAGCAGTATTCCCCACAAAGCTGATGGTTTTCAATTTGTCATTTTACCGTGAGTTTTTACTTTGCTCTTATGTCACCACAGTTTTGTGCATGTGTCAACGGTGGCTTCATTTTGGATTAAGAGAATGGGTGTAGTTAGAGGGCGGATCCCAGTGCAGGCTAGGTGTGAGAGAATACAGGGCAGGAGGAAAGCTCCAGGTGAATGTTTAGTAACGGCAGTCATTGCAACATTAAAGTCTCATTCCGGAATGGAAGTAAGGGCAGTTATTATGTATAACACATATATTCAATGAACTTTAGCAATGCAGCAGCGCAGCAGCAGACTTTCAAAGCTATGTTGTGCAGAACTGGCAGAAAACAAAACAAAAAATGCTTTTGGAGGTTTTCAGTCACTCAATATTTGCTGCATTTTGCTGCCATGTGACAACAGTGCTGTGAATTTTCCTGGCTGGGGAGCCCGGGCTCACTCCTGCCATGTAACCCTCTTGTTGTTGTTGCTTTGCAGCAGCAATGCTGCAGGGTTTTTTTTTGGAGGGGGGGATCAGTAACTAAAGCAGCACTGAATAGACACCCCCCCTGTTGAATTTATCGGAAGGTCCAGCTTGGGGCCAAAGTCCAGCCCCCACCCAAAGAGTGGCAGGTAATAAGGGCATAGGCATGCACAGCACATTACGTTAGGGTGTGCATCCAGGGATTTTTTAAAAGGGAAACGTTTATTGAATACTCAGTCATAAAGGGGATTACTTTTATCCATATATTTATGAAACGCTGTAGACACTGATGCTCTACTCCTGGCAGAGAGGCTCCCACCCAGCAGAGCAATTCCATTTCATTCCTGCTGTCAGGAGCAATGGTGCTCTCTCAGAGACAGCGATTCTTTGGCGTGGCAGCAGAGCAGCTGGAGGGCTGTTCCCACTGTGTTTGGATCCCTCTCTGGATCCCTACTCAATGCCCCCCTCAATTCAGTGCTTATTGCTTGAGACATTAGGGTGTGCCTGGGCACACCCAGCACACCCCTTGTGCTTGCCTATGCATCAGGGTAGCAGAAGCAAACCCAGTCTTATTCCTCTAGTGACAATGGTGCCCTAATTGAAGTGAGTTTCAAATACAAAACGGCACATGCTCAGAATATATTATTTTAAAATCTGGGTTGGCAAACAGGATATCTGTTGTTGTTACTCAAGGAAGAGAAATCTTAGTGGTGTGCTGCGCAACTGAAGTAATACAGATGGCCATCTACCCCCCACCTCAGACCATTAGGTCCAGGGTCTAAAATTATCCTAAGTATCCTACCCACCCATGTACTCATTAGCAGGAGACAAAAAACAACAACATTCAGCCAATCCCAAAGGCCTCCTGGAAGAACCACTGAGCCATGTCTTCGCCAACCACTGAAAGATACCTAGTGATGGGCCAAGGACAGCATCTTTAGGAAGACCATTCTGTAAGATTGGTACCACAGCTAAAAAGGCCCTGGTCCTCATGGCCAGCTGCCACACTCCGTACAGCTGAGGAACAAAGAGCAGGACCTCATGTGCTGAGGTCATGGGGAGTGCACATATGGGAGGTTAAGACCTCAAGGTACACTGGCCCCAAGCCATTTAGGACTGTAAAGGTAAACAGATGCTTAAGTTCTCCTTTGGGTATGACATCAGTAAGTCAACAACCAGACATCAGAGGAACTAGCTTGTTGGACTGCAACTCCCATCACTCCTAGCCAGCTAGCCAATGGTGAGGGATGATGGGAATTGCAGGACATCGGGAAGGCCACAAGTTACCCACTCTTGGACACCCAGCTCTCTCTCTCTCTCTCCCTCTCTCTTCTTCTTCTTCTTCTTCTACTACTACTACTACTACTACTACTACTACTCCTCCTCCTGAAGACTGTTTCTTACATCATATAAATGTTGCTGGGGGTGGTTAGCTTGGGTGTTGAGGACCAAAGACTTGATTTACATAGCCCTTTATCCCTCTTTAAAATGGCTTTGAACACTTGGCATGGCCAGTGCGCCTCATGGATCCAGCCCCATGCCTTTTCTTTTCCTTTTTTCTTTTTCGCCTGCCCCACCAAGCATCAGGCATCACCAAATCACAAACTGCTTTTTGAAAGCCCCCTGGGCTTCAAAAACGGTTATTCATGGGCCGTTTGGAATGGGGTGGGGTTACTGGTTATGAAACACACGTGCAGAAGCCCCTTGAGTATGCAGAACAAGCGGTGCGGTTCTTTGGATCTTCCCAGACCATATATTTACTTTTTCACAGAATGCCTTATGAGGTTTGATTTTTTCTCTCTGTATGTTCATAATATGATCCTAGGACAAAAACACACACACAACTATTACAGACTTGGAATGATAGTTTACCACTTTAACTTTGGTATTCATAAACCTCGCTCTGTTTAGACATAGCCGTTGGCACCTTATACTCTGCCCAACATCACACAACCAAGTTCATGGCAGTTTCATACTGTGTGCATTCCTGTTGGATGAAATTACATATGTTTTTGTTGCTAAGCTGTTGATGGACTGATTAATGACTGAAGGGGGAGTGCTGTGTTTTATCCTTGACTGTTTAAGGAAATATCAAAAAGTGCATGGCGCAAAGAGAAGGCTTTTTAAAAATGGAATACGACTACAAAAATCTTTTCTGTCACTCCCCCATCCTTCCTTCCTTCCATATATGCATGGCACTGCAAAGAAGGATTTCTTCACCCTAATTGGAAAGTTCTGCTTGGCATTACAAATACATTTCTCATCCAGGTTTATTCATATCTTTAAAACAACTTCTTTTATAAATTATTATGTTTTTATCACCAGAGAGTTTCCCATTGTCTTTAGCAAAAATCCAGGATAGCATCACACAGATATGTAGATAGCTTGGCTGGCTCCTTTAGAGTTCTGACTGAAACCCGGAGCGGATTCACTGCCCCACTGATAACAGAGCCACCAGCCTCCACTGGCTCCATAAGAACATAAGAGCCATGTTGGATCAAAACAAAGGTCCATCTAGTCCGGCACTCTGTTCACACAGTGGCCAACCAGCTGTTGACCCAAATTCAACAGCACCCTACCACCCATGTTCCCCAGCAACTGGTGTATATAGGCTTACTGCCTCTGATACTGGAGGTAGCACATAGCCACCAGGACTAGTAGCCATTGATAGCCTTCTCCAGGAATTTATCCAATTCCCTTTTAAAGCCATCCCAATTGGTGGCCATCACTACATCTTGTGGTAGTTTAACTATGTGCTGTGTGAAGAAGTCCTTCCTTTTATCTGTCCTGAATCTCCCATCAAACAGCTTCATGGGATGATTCCAGGTTCTAGTATTTTGAGAGAGGGAGAAAAATATCTCCCTATCCATATTCTCCATACCATGCATAATTTTGTACACCTCTATCATGTCACCCCTTAGCCTTTTTTCCAAGCTAAACAATCCCAGTTGATATAACCTTCCCTCATTGGGGAGATGCTCCAGCCCCTTAATCATTTTAGTTGCCCTTTTCTGCACTTTTTCCAGCTCTATAGTATCTTTTTTTTAGGCACAATGACTAGAACTGTACACAGTATTCTAAGTGTGGTCACACCATAGATTTGTATAAATGCAGTATGATCTTGGTAGTTTTATTCTCAATTCCTTTTCTAATAATGCCTAACATGAAGTTTGCCTCTGGGCTATAGACCAGAAGAATGGTATATAGCCCGGGGGCAATGCTTTTCAGGCAACCCGGAACACCATGGCTGAGTTCTTGCCCATCTTCTGCTCACCATCCTGTCCAGGTAAGTAAAGGAAAGAGCTTCAAGTTGAATCAAATCAGATTCTTCTATGGCTTAGAAAAAAGGTGACCCAGGGGATCTGCCTTCCCCAACCTGGTATGCTTCAGATCTATTGAACTACAATTCCCAGCATTCCTCCAGCCAAGCCATGGTTAGGAAGGACTGCAGAGGGGTGATTGGTTCCTGTAGTCCAACACATCTGGAGAGCACCATGCTGGCTAGGGAAGGGTGGGAGTTGTCTTCTTTCTATCTAAACATGCATCTGGATTTAAGCCACTTTACAGTGGGTGGGTGTGCAATCCTATTCATATCTACTCAGAAGTAAGTTTCATTGTCTTCAATGGAGCTTCATCCCAGTTGGCATATATACACACACTGCACAGAATTGCACCCTTGCATCTCCACCCTACACATGCATACTCAGTAAATCCCATTGAGTTTAATGAGCATTGCTTATCCCATTGAGTTCAGTGAGCATTACTTATCGCAATCCACAAAGCATTTTAGACAGGGCATTCGTATCTGAACTGGCTGGCAAGATTACATGGTTGAATCAAATTACTTGATATTATTTCAGTGGCACCAATTTTAGCTGAATGTATCCATAAGTGTCCAGTTTAAGCTCAGGGCACATTTCGTTATTTTTGCTTCTATATCCAGCTGTGGCCGTGTGCAATCCTTCAAGTGGTGGATGACCAAAATTGTATATAAGCATCATCGCATGAAAAATATGAAGTACCATGCTTCCCTATGAATTAATTCCATTTTTAAAAGCATCATTTTGACAGAGTGCTTGGGTTTACACCTGAATACACTGAACTGAAATTAAAGTCCTGGTCATTTTAAGGCCACCGCTTTCCAGGTAATGTAAATTGTGCACCTGCCGCCTCAAAATTAAGTCCCATTGAGTTCAGTGGGGCTTATTTCTAGGCAAATGGACATAGGATTGCAAACTAAGGCTATACTCACTTACCTGGGAGCAGGCCCAATTGAATTCAATTGGACTTACTTCTGAGTAGCCATGCCTAGCATTGCACTCTAAGGTTGCAGCCCCATGCACACTTACCTGAATGTAATCCCCAATGAACACAGTGAGTAACACATTGAGCTGTAATTTGGCAACTGGCCTTTGGGGACATATGGCTATGGGCTCGATCCACCACCGTGTTTGTTGCGATGCCCTTGAATTTTAGTATTTGTTTATCCTCTTTGTTCTCATGAACAATCCGAAACTGAGCACTGGGCACTACAAGACAGATGTGGATGTATTAAAGCAGGGCTGGGCAACTTGCAGACCTCCAAATGTAATTGGACAACAACTCCCACCAGCCCCAGCCGGCATAGCCAATGGCGAGGGATGATGGAAGTTGCTGAGGCCAACGCATCATTTGGAGGGGCTCAATTTGCCCGTTCCTGCTTTAAGACAAGAGAGCAAAAAACACATCTCACACCCTGAAGGCATTGGATCGTTTTCCTTCTCCAAATTATGATTATTAGACATCTTCCTTTAAAAAAAAAAAAAAGGGGGGGGGGAGACTCAAGGCGGATTACAACAAAATTAAAACATACAAAATTTAGAACAGCCTAGGATTATGACCGGCTCATAATTGCTTCACAATTAAAATTGTGAAGCAATTTTAATTCCAAATGATGCCAATGGGAGTAATTTACAATACGATCATACATGTCTACTCAGAAGAAAGCCCCATTGACTCCGATGGACCTTGGACTCAATGGGACTCGCAGGCACGGTTTCATTCTCTCCTTGGGACGGGTGGAGCCTCGTGTTTTCTCCAGATCCCCCCTTATGGCCTCCAGTCGCTCTCCAGTTTGGCTCTGTGCACCGGGGCGCCGTTTGACCCGCCAGAAAGCACAAAACAGGGAGCACCGTTAGACGCAGCCAGAGGTCCCAGCAGCACTGCGCGCAGGCGCGGTCGGGGCGCTCCTCGCAAGGGCCCGCCCAGAGACCCGCCGCCATCCAGGGCTTGTTTCGCCCCAGAACGCCGCTTTCCTCCCTTTTCCTTTTCTTCAAGTGGCCCCTTCTAAATCTGCTCAGTTGACTAATAATAAAGTCAACAGTGGGGTCTCTGTTTTGGCTTCGCCAAACTGGGTAATTTTGTTAGAAAACGTTGAAATCCAACCCCGAAGTATTCCACCCAAATATTTAGTTAAAGTAACCCTGTGGGTTAATAAACCAAACAACCGAGGCAACCCATGCAAAACTGCCGCAATGAAAACCAGGCTGAATAAACGAAGGGAAGTTTATAAGAACCCGGGAGAAGGCAGGAGCGCGGCGGGGTTAATGGGAAGCAGGTGGGACCGAGGCGGCGGCGGCGGCGGCGGCGGCGGCGCCTCGGGGGAGGCACTCCCACTTCGCGGCCGTTCACACCACCACGCGCCTTTAATCCGGAGCGACTAATCCGGAACAATTCACAGTGACATCCTCTGCCTACACAGTCCTACCCGGATGATGTAAACCCCAAGGAGTTCAATGGGACTTACTCCCGGGTAAGCCTTATACTCTGTAGTGCGGTTCCGGTCTGTAGCCAGGGGCGAGCTGGGGGGGGGCGGATTTGCTCCCCCCAAATTTTCTCTGCTCCCCTCCTATTTTTGATTTTATTTTTACAAACAAATAATTTTTAAAAAATCAGTTTACAAATTTGTCTTTAAAAGGTTTGCAAACCAGATGAACTGCCCCCACTACTTTTTCGGCGCCCCCACCCCGAATTTTTAGGCTGGCTACGGTTCCTGGTACAGTTCCTATCATAATCCACTAATACGGATTAGAGCCAAGTGTTTACATACAAGGATTCCTTGAAAGAGTGAAAGGCTATCCACCTTCTTACTAATCGATGTTTTTAAACCCCTGCTCTGTACAAAAGGGCCGATCAAATAGGTTTCGGGTGGGCTAATCTGCTTTTCAGATGACCTTCTGGCATTTCTTTCCTATTAAGCCTCCAATATTTACTCGTATCAAAGGTATCTATCGCCTTTCCACTACAAACGGCCGCTAAAGTTTGCTTCGGATCCTAGAAAATCTGTGAGACGGACCCAGAGACATCGGTGCCACTTACATTCTTATTCTGTTAATTTAAAATAATGGCAGGGTGTTTTTTTTTTTTGTGTGTTTTTTTACGGGGAGGAGGAAATCAGCAGAAACGTGATAAATGCAATGCAAGAATCTCTCTCCCCCCTCCCCCCCTTCATCACTCAGTCTACGTAACTGGAAAGCTAACTGGCAGCGATTTAAACTGGAGCTGGCCCGTTTAAAACCATTGCCTCGTTTCTCTTCGAGGTTGAAGTCGATGCCTAATTTCCTAGATCCTTCTTCGCGCGGAAGACCAGCCCTCATGTTTAGACAGAAAAAAGGGAGATGCTGGAATTTTCTGTCTAAACACGCGTAGCGTTGTGCCTTAAACCGAATAAAGAGCGGAATTTTATATGCTCCTTTACCCCCCCCCCCAAAAAAAATAAGCCTTGGGCCAATCTCCCTCCATGATTGGGGGCCGGTTCTCTTCCAAATAAACAGGGGTTCTCTCTGACCCAAGCCCATTTTGTTTATTTGTTTGTTTTTGCGCAAGGCACAGCAATAAAAGTGATGATGACCACAGATCGCGATTCCAAACTTGCCTGCAAACTGGGAACTAGGAGCAACCAGCTTCAAACCCGTATTGTCTCTTGTCCCTTCGACTCCAACCCGGGCAGCTGATCTTTCCAAGCAATGCGTAAACAGGTCAGGTCTGGGATAAGTATTTCTAAGGCGCATCTGAAAAGGTAAATCCAAATTAATTTGCACTTCCTAAACACACTTATTAGGGAGTAAATCCCATTGAACACGCTGAGACATGATTCTGAGGAAAGCGTGCAAAGGATTGCCTAGAGTAGTACGTTTAACTCAATTGTGTTCGAGAAGGGTTATTCCTTTCTCTCTTTTGAGAGAGAGCACCAGCATGGTGTGGGAGCTAAAGTATCAGCCCAACCTACCTCACAGGGTTGTTGTTGTGAGGATAAAATGGAGAGAAGGAGGATTATTATGCCCCCTTGGGTTCCTTGGAGGAAAAAAAGCAGGATATAAATGCAATATAATAATATAAAAAGATGTACAATCCCCAGTATGTCTGCTGAGAGATGTAGGGCTTTTTTCTGTCTAAACATGTATAGGATTGTGCCCTAAATAAATGAATGATTATTTTCACTGCAAGCCCAGCACAGCTGTAGCCGAAGGCATAGCATACTGGCCCTATACTCCCTCTCCCCCTCTGCGCCATCTTTCAGAAGAAAAGATTCGTTTACATGTCTCGAATCGTGGTACTGTCAAGTCTGCGATGAAATCCATGGATTTTAGTGTCAAAAGGAGACTTCAATCCTGTGCAAACCCAGACATGCAGTTGGGGCTTAATCCCAGGGGCATGGGAGTGCAGCCTTGGGGGATAAAACCCATTCAGCCAATGGAGGCTGGTGACTCCGATGTCCGTGGGACTATGAATCTGCTCTCACAGGTGTTTGGATAGCTCTTTTAGAGTTCTGACTGCAACCCAGAGTTGTTGCACAGCCCCACTGACATCAGAGCGACCAGCCTCCACTGCATTCAACTTTGCAAAATGTACTTCTGGACAAACACAGATAGGATTGGGCCCTATGAGTTCAGGATTGCAATGAGTTGCATTGAAGTCAATTGAGCTATCTGCTTGCTGCTTATATTAAGAACCTCCTGGTGGGAAGAGCTAACTTATTTCCACATTGCAGAGAAGGCCTTAAGATTATAACGTCCTCTGGTAACCCCTCTCCCAAATTTGACACAATTTATTTACTATGATTTATTATGACATTTATATCCTGCTTTTTCCCTTCTTGCCAGGCTACTTAAGGTCCCCCTCCTCTCCATTTTATCCTCACAACAACAACAACTCTATGAGGTAGGTTAGGCTGGGAGTCCGTGACTGGCTCGAAGTCACCCTATTGAGCCTATGGCTGAGTGGGGACTAGAACCTGGATCGGATCTCCTGAGTCCCAGGCCTCATCTACACCAAGCAGGATATAGCACTATGAAAGCGGTATATGGTCTGTGTCAATGGGCCCCAACAGTTGACAGTGCATTTCAATACAGCTATAAAGCAGTAGTGTGGCTCCTCCTGCCTCTTATATACCACTTTCATAGTGCAATATCCTGCTTGGTGTAGATTAGGCCCCAGTCCGACCACTACACCACACTGGCTCTGGTTTAATTTTTTCTTTTTTTTTTAAGGCTGCTGATGCAACAGCTGCTTCAACAAAATGTTTGTGGATAACATTACAGACTGGATGTGAAAAACAGATTCTTGCAGATCCCGGGTTTGGTTCCCTGCTAAAACAACACCTGCAAAATAAATAATTTTGCGGATTAGCAGTGGATTAACAGCCTCCTTGTAGAAAAGCTCTTGCTTGGAAGTCAATCAGAATAAACGGTTTCGATCACAGGTTTTGTTTTGTTTTGTTTTGTAGGTGGCACTGAGGAACAATTTCAGGCATATCCCATTTAATGCCTTTAAAACTCTGCCTTTAATGAACTTCTTATTATTATTATTAATTATTATTATTATTTATAAAGTGCCATCAATGTTCATGGCACTGTACAAAATAAAACAAAACTGCATGATTTCAGTCTTTGCTTTTTGGCTCTCAGGTTCCTCTTCTAATACTGAATTAATTTGGAAGAATTTCCGACAATTTAACAGTGCGGTCCAGAAGCTCACAAATCGAAGATTGTTATTGGCTGGATCTAGTTGCTGTTGACTGGAGCATCAGGTGGGCTGGCCCCTACTCACCCACTGACCCACCCCTATCCGAGCAACAGTGTTGAGCAAGAAACTCAAGCTGAGATCCTATATCCATTTCCCTGGCCGTGAGTCCTATTGTATTCAATGGGACTTGCTTCTGAGATGACATGTTGAGGGTTGTACCAAATGACGTAGTGTAAGGTCCCCCCAAATACTGCACAGGTATTTAGGGTTCCGTGCATGGGGCTTGGATCCCAAAAGAAGCCCTAAGAATTAAACTGAGATCACTTTGAAGGAAGCCTGCCAGGAAGGAGGGAGAGTAAGGGGTTCTGATCCCAAATTCCGCTAAATCTCGTTGGGTTTACTCACCAGTTAATGGTGTCTAAGATCAAATGCCAAGAAATTTCCCACTCCTCTCACACTTTAAGAGAGCCATGTATTTTCCCCCTTAACATTTATTATTATTATTATTATTATTATTATTATTATTAATAATAATAATAATAATAATAATATAATCTAAGCTCAGAAATATTTTAATGTATTTGATTTTATATGCTTTTAATCAGTTTTATGTATTTTACTGTGTTTTATAGTATTTTTGTATTTAATATTGTTCCCCGCCTGGATCCAAAGAGAGAGGCGGGTAAGAAATAATAATAATAATAATAATAATAATAATAATAATAATAATAATAATAATAATAATAATTGTCCCACTGATTTTAATTGGGCAAACTCCCAGTTAAGTGGGTTAGGGTTGTGGCTTAAATGTATTAAATAGAAGTAGAAATAGTTCAATATCGATCTAGCTGAAAATGAGGATCCTCAACAGCTAAATGCCAGCGCCAAGCCGCCTCCTCACTGTCTCGTTTTCCGATCGTCTGAAAGCAACGTTACGGGGTTCTCCCAGACGGAGGAATCCTAGCACGAGTTACGGTGAGGTGTTATGAGAAATCCCGCCTCGGCCGTCGCTTGCGCGAAGCAGGGAGACTCCGCACTAAAGACACGCGCGCCGCCTCCGCATTGCGTTCCGCAGGAAAGCGGACTGCCCCGCCTGACACGGCAGGGTGAAAAGAAACCCCAGGGCCAGCCAAAGAGGAGGGGCGGGGTGGTGGTGGAATTGTCTTCTTCCGCAAAATGTTCGGATGCTCAGCACTTAAAAAAAAAAATCTTTTTTAAGAATGGGGGGATTGCCGTGTGAATGCAACCTAAGAAACAGCGATACCATTGTACAGAGGAACTCATGTATCCTTTAAAACTTTATTCACCTGGAAGGGAGGCATTTTTTTTCGGGAAGGAGGCAATTCGCCTTTTTGGGGGGTAGGTTTTTGATGATTCCCCCCCTTACTTTTCTTCGTTGTGTTGTGTGAAAAGTGTGTGTGTGTGTGTGTGTGTGTGTGTGTGTGTGTTAGCCTATTAAGGATCTTTCTTTCTTTTTTCCTTTTTCCCTTTTTTTAAAGGGAACCCCCCACACACGGAGACAGGAGGTGAGGGAGGCGGGCAAAGAAAGCAACGTGGAGAAGCGGGGCAAAACGCGAGACATTTATCTCTCAATTGCTCGACAAGACAAAGAGGGCTTAAGAGGCGCTTGAAAAGAATGGTCTGTGAATGGTTACTATTCAATTTGTATTTTATTCCCCGCTGGTCCTGGAATTGAGATCAGAAGAAAAAGTGAAACCACATGGCCGGGGTCAGCGGGATCAGAGAACCACCACAGACAGCAAAGGCACGGCGGACTTGTGTGAAGAAATGGATTATATAAACAGAGCTTGTGCCATCGCCTGCACCCCATTAGCCTCTAATCTACACGGCATGGGAGCGGCGCAGAGAGCCCGCGGCCCAGGGGAGCGGCCGGGGCGAAGGCGCAGCGTGCCCGTCAGCCCGGCCCCCCGCGCGCTTCCTTCCGAGGCTCCGGTTCCGGGCCAAGGCGGGTTTCAACGCCCTTTCGCTTGTCTACCGAGGGCGCGATCCTATGCGTGTGTAGACAGGAAAAGGTCCTCCAGCGGCCAACAGAGCTGGCTGGGGGAGGCTGAGAGTTGGGGGACCTTTTCCTGTCTACACACGCATAGGATCGCGCCCCCAGACAGAAGCAGCGTAGAGGATTACAAAATTATGCATGGCATGGAGAAAGTTACTGTTAAGTTTAGGTAATGAAGGATATTACTCAATAGCTTCTAATATCGCTCAATCACACATGACGGTGTGGGTTATCTGTGCCTTCCAGATGTGTTGAACTACAAGTCCCATAAGGCCCAGTTAGCGTGGTCACTGTTGGGGATTCTGGGAGCTGCCTTTGAATGGCTGCTTTGAAGGCCGGCGGTTCCACGCGATCCGCACATGAAGCGTCTTGTGCGGCTCCAACGCGTTCTTTCGCCCGGTTTCAGACGAGCCGCCGCGAAGGTTGCTTGGGGAATACGAGCACCCCTCCCTGAATCGCAACGCCGGGCAATCGGCTCAGAAATACGCCGATTGCAGCCAAGGGCCTGGATCACGAACCAGAGGAACGAGAGGCGAACACTCCTGTGTTTAAACTCGGGTCGTTTAATCTGCTAGAAACACCCTCTCAAAGCTTAAAACCTCCTTAACAAAAATCCGATTAAGGACGCGCAATCCTACGCGTGTCTAAGTAGAAAAATGTCCTACAACTCCCTGGGAGTTTGCTGGGAGTTGCAAGACTTTTTCCCTGCGTAGGACTGCGCCCTAACCTAATTAATAAAACCTTTAACATCAGTTACAGTTCAATCTTTTTATGTCTACTCAGAGTCAGAAGGAAACCCGGCTGAGTTTAATGAGACTTCCTGCCAGGAAAGTACGTATAGGATTGCAGCCTTCATCAAGATATATTAGATAATAAATTGGAGTACTTTTTAAAAGTCAAATAAAATATGTTACCATAATGATTCCTAATCAGGGCTAAATAAATACTATTAATTTAAAGGTTAATTAGGCATATTACTCAATATCTTGCAATATCGCTCAATATCACTCATGAGGGTGTAGGCTGTCAAGTGCCCTCCAGATGTGTTAGACTACAACTCCCATAAACCCCAGCTAGCAGGATCAACGGTTGGGGATTCTGGGAGTTGTGATTCAAAACCTATTTAGGGCCACAGGTTGCCTAACCGAAAGGACGCTAAACGAGACTGAGGTCGTGATTTCATCCACGCTGAACACAACGAGACTTATTTCTCTAGATAATTAAATACGCGCAAGACTGCGTTGTGAATTTCCCACTGGCAACGAACTGATTCGATTTTCTGGGGACTCTTGGCTGTTTCGCACTATGGGCCTACATTTATTCCGATCTACCTTACAGGGTTGCAGCCAGGACTACAGCAAGTTCACGGCTGTGAAACGCTTTGAAAGCTTTATATAAATGCATTTATTGGATAAATTCCTGGAGGCAAAGGCTATCAATGGCTACTAGCCCTGATGGTTGTGTGCTATCTCCAGTATTCGAGGTAGTAAGCCTGGTGCACCAGTTGCTGGGGAACATGGGCGGGAGGGTGCTGTTGCACCATGACCTGCTTGTTCGTCCCTGGCCGATGGCTGGTTGGCCACTGTGTGAACAGAGTGCTGGACTAGATGGACCCTTGGTCTGATCCAGCAGGGCACTTCTTATGTTGTTGTTACTTTATATTTCTGGACAAGCTATTGGGGTTGGGAGCGAACACCAGAACTTGGTTCATATAAAAGTGGGGCCTTGGGTCTTCGCTACCAGTCGCTTTTCCTTTGAGGAAGAGCGTGAACGAAGCAAAGTCGCACACCACAATCCCAGGCAGGTCTACTCGGAAGTAAGTCTCATTGAGTTCAAGGAAAGTGTGAGTCCAGAACTGCGGCTGCAGGTCGGTCGGAGGAGAGGCGGCTTCACCGGTCGCGGGCCGAATTCACGTCCTCCTGCTAGGAGGGGGCTGGCGGGCGGAGGGAGGGAGGGAGAGGGGAGACCCAACTTGGGGGCGGCGGAGGAGAGGGTGGGGGCAGACGCAGACCCAGCTTGGATTCTCGTCCAGCGTGGAGGCGGTGAAACGCCTCCTCTGGCTCGTCAACGCCTGCTTCGCACGCCGAAGAAAGACGCCACGTGGAGCCTACTTCGAAGGCGGCTGAGAGCCGGAGGGTGCGGCGGCTGAACACCGGGGCGGCGCTTGAGGCGCCTAAACGCGCCAGGCCAGGCGGGCGCGCGTCCCCCTTCTCTCCGCTTTCCGCATCTAGAGACCAGCAAAACCTGGCATCTTCCAGACTGGTTGAACCGAAACTCCCATTATTGGAACTCCCACGTATGACCATGCTGGCAGCTGGGAATGATGGGACTTGCAGTCCAACACATCTGGAGGCACCAGGTTGGGGAAGGCTGGTTTATCCATGTCGTCCCGGGAGAACAAACAGCGCAGCAGGCGTGGATGGGTTTGAAAAGATGGCTTTGCTTCACCCAAATCGCAACTGACGCTAGTTTTCCTTCCCTTAAGGTTCGCAGGGCGTCGGGCTTGAGCGTGGACCTACTGCCTCCCCGGGCGAATGCTCTTCGTTTCCATCCCACGATCACGCGTGAGAAAGGGAGGGGAGCAGAACCGAGGTTCATTTTGACCTGGAGCCGCCTGCTGCTCTTACTGCTGGGGCTGAAAGAATTCCCAAGTAGATCAGGCAGAACTGAAGGTGCGCTCCATCCGAAGGGATAAAAATTGCGGGCTCATTAAAAACAACAACAACAACTCCAAAGTAAAAGGAGGGCCGGTTTTTTTCATTAGGAGCCAGGGGCTGGGGGTTGGGGGTTGTAGCATCCACAAAGATCAAATCTACCGCAGCCAGGCGGGTGCTGCCAGGTTCCCCGTGGCGGCAAAGCAGATTTTCTCTCCTGTTGCAAGGAGGAAAGAGGATTCGAAAATCCAACGGTCATAACATTAAATCTACATTTGATAAACCAAGAGCACAATCCGTATTTTATTGGAGTGCCTTCGCAGTAAACACTTGGGGTGTGGGAGGGGGGCTGACTGAAACAAATAGACTTCCTTTTCGCAGCAGTTCCCGTCAGAGGTCAAGAAGAGGCTGGTGGATTTGGTAAGTTGTCCAGAAAAGGGAAGATAGAATTAAACACACATATACACACCCACGCAGGTGGGCACACACACACACACACACACACACACACACACACACACACACACACACACACACTGTGGTCCATCATCCCCCTACCTGGTGCCCTCTAGATGTTTTGGATTACAACACCCAGCATTCCTGACCATTGGCCATGCTAGCTGGGACTGATGGGAGTTGAAGTTCACAACTGCTGGAGGTCAGCAAGTCGGGGGAAGGCTACAGCATTTCATATTCTCTCCTTCTCTCTGAAGGTGCAGACAAAGGAGCACCTGTATCCTAAGAAAATGGGCTTCCTCCCAGGTAAATCTGCACAGGATTGCAGCTTTACATTGCAATCCTAGTCATGGTTACTCAGAAGTCAGTCCCATTGAATTCAATAGTACTTGCTCCCAGTAACATGGGCACAGAATTTCAGGTGTCATTATTCAGGTGAATAGCAGGGTAGAACAGCTCCAATAAAGAGAACTACATGCAAAGGTAGAAATAGTATCTTTTAAGAATCGCCTAAGGCCCAGCAAAGTCATAGCTAGGCAGACAACCAAATCTTTACTCCAGGCTACAAACCCTTTGCAGAACCTTCCAAACTAAAGAGGCCCTGCATAGTTCCCTAACAGGAGGCCCAGTGAGAAAAATAACGACGCTCATAAAATAACTACCTAAACTGCAAGGGCTTATTTCTATTACAAACATTAAGAGCCCCAAGAGATGGTAAAGCCACAGAAATGCTGCAAAAAGAAACAAAAGGGCCCCCTCTCAGCTTCCCTCCCTTAGGCAGCCAAAAATCTGAGCCTGTTTCAAATGTCCAGAAAGGTCTTGCAAGAGGCATTTGGGGTTTTGGGTGCAGGGAGGGTTTTTGATGCAAGGGTGCTTTCAGACCAGTAATCCTTTGCATGCATTCCAAGGACTGTGGGAGGACTGTACCACAAGCTCTTTTCTTAACATGATTAAAATAAAAAAGCCAGAATTGCCATTGGAAAAACCCATCCATTAGATCAGTATATAAACATTATAGATAAATAGCATTATTGCTGCAATTCAATGCAAGTCAGTGAGCCTTAGTCCATGGAATCCTTCTTACCAAGAAATCAGTTCAATTGAATGCTAAGTAAAACTGTTGAGGATTGAGTTGCCTGTTCCATGCAGATTAGCAGCAATGTAACAGTGCTAGTATCAACACTGAAAGGCACATTCATTCATTTCAATGGAGATTCATTTATCTGGATTATAATTATATCCATAGAATGGCATTCAGAAAAAGTTGGGCATTGAACTCAACAGGACCTAAGAACTGATTTGTGTGTTTTGAAATGCAAAGAATTTCAACAGGACTGAGACTTGCTGAACTTTCACTGGGCTGAATATTCCATGCTTCATTCCCTCCCCCATTTTCTGGAGTGGACCCATTCTTTAAAGTATGCTAGACCTGAATCCAGCAGAGCACTGAAACCTAGGCTTTTACCTACAAGCTAGTGTCAAATAGTGGTCATTTAAAGAGGAACATCCCCATTGGGCAGAATTCATTCCATGGTCAAGTCCATGGCAAGACTTTCCCAAAATTCTAGATTTGCCCTCAATTATTTTGAATGTTCCCCACTTCAAGAGCTCTCTTATGTGCCTTTTTCCTATGGTACTGCAGAAGAAACGTTTCTGCCTGCCCTGCCATATCCTTCCTTCCACACACACAGAGCTAGTTGGAGTAATGATAAGTACTTTCCTATAAAAGAGAGGGGACTGTTGCCCTGTTTAAAGGTATCAATCCATGTGGCATTAGACATCAAATCTACTCTTCATTAAACCACATACCAGTCTAAGTGCTTAATAGTTAACATTCAGCATAGTGTGAAACCCACAATAGATGTTTATGCAGTAGTTTAACAGCAAATTCCTATAATGTGTATTCAAAAGTAAGTTTCATTGATTTCAGTTAGGCTTACTCCCATGTAAATCAGTTTAGGGTTGCTGAATAAACCCAACATTAAAACTGTGAATATTGTTGTCTTTCCTAGTAAAAGAATTTTCTTTCCTTCCATTTTTGGATAATATTCCATTTCCCTTTTTTTAATATATATATAATCCCACTGACTTTTTGATTCACTGCAGCAAATTTAACTATTGTGAGATGAACACGCTGATACTACAATAGTTTTATGGATGTTATGAGGCCTTTTAAAAAGAGCCCACTTAAGAGGGAAATGGGGGACAAATGTGGACACAATATTAATAGTGATTTAGACATTATGGATATATCCAATAGTTTGTATTCAATGTTAGTCTAACTTAAGTCTCTTTTATTTCAATGGGGTTATTCTAAGTGGGGCTAACACTGGGTACAACCCTATAAAACCAATTTCTGAAGATTATTATGGGTGGATATTAATTTGAAATGGATTTAAGGACATGCAATAATAGTTTGGGACAACTAAATTTTAAATCCCTTGAAATAAAACTGACTTAAAGTAGTAAAACATGAATTACTGTAATAACATAAACTTTTATATTATGCTCCTCTTAAGTGAAGTATTAGTATATTTTGGAGATATTGGAAATTTATTCAAGACACACAAGTAATGACTGCCAGGGATATTAACTCATAGAAATGAAACTGTCATTAAAATGATTTAAAAATTATAAATAATTATAGGAAAGATAGTGGTTTGAAAGAAGCTGGTTATTGAATGAAGTTTGTTTAGGGTATTTTTTAAACTGATCATTCATTGGAAATATCTAGTACTGGAACTTATGACCTAGTAAAAGTACTTTAAGACTGCAGTGTCAGAGTACATTGGAAATTCAGAGTAATTTTGGAAGGGAATTGAATGACTGATAATTGATTAATTGACTGTTAACTGTGAATTATTAGTGTTTTATTCATAGAATCATAGAATCATAGAATAGCAGAGTTGGAAGGGGCCTACAAGGCCATCGAGTCCAACCCCCTGCTCAATGCAGGAATCCACCCTAAAGCATCCCGGACAGATGCTTGTCCAGCTGCCTCTTGAAGGCCTCTAGTGTTCAATAAATTAACTAAAATAATAACATCAATAACTATAATGTATAATATCACAGGTGTTTGTGGTTAATTTAATTTCAAACACAGATCACAGTATTTTTTTCATATGTTTTATATGAGGTGTTTATGGTTAGCAAAGGCATATCATTGGTGAATTGGTGAATTTTATGTTGTTATCCATTTATTGTAAAGCCTTTAATTTTGGTGTTACCTTTGAAAGTATTTTTCAGTGGTATAAAAAAACCCAGAAATAATACAGGGGATAGGGGAAAACTTCATTTTCCCCTCATCCATTATTTCTTATAATGCTTGATTATTGCTACATAATTGATTGTGCAATTCTATCCATGTCTACTCAGAAGTAAGCCCTCAGTGATAAGTTCATTGGGATTTACTCCCACATAAGTCTGTATGGGATGGCATCTTAAGTAGTCTAATAAATGTATTTCCCAAATTCATCGCTTTAAAAATTAAATTAAAAAATGGCCATTCCAATTTATCAAAAGCCTTATTGGCATTTAATGAAATTGTTGCTGAACTTAATTTATTATTTTAGTTGAACTTTATTAGCTGGGTAAGTATTCTTTTGATGGATCTGAAATTTGTCTATTTTTAATATATCCTGTTTGATCATAGGTAATATATTTGGATGCCAGATTACTTCATCTATCTGCTTAGAAACCTTGTTAAAGAAAAAAAAAGTTGATTAGTGCCATTGGTCAGTATGATTCCATTTTTTTTTTTTTTTGCTTTCACTGGTTTTGGGAATTACAATGATGCTCAATATTTGCCATGATTGTGATACTATTTCTTCTTTTAACAGTCTTTTGAGTAGGGTGGCTAAATGTAAGAGTATAGATTACTCTTACGCCTGGAACGCTCTTCCAGAACATTTGAGAACTACAACTTCAATCGCAGCTTTTAAAGCTCAACTAAAAACTTTTCTTTTTCCTAAAGCTTTTAAAACTTGATGTTGTGCGGACTTTATACTGTTAGTTTTACCCTACCCTGTGCCTGCTTACCCTACCCTGTGCCTGTTTGCATTCTCTTCCCCTCCTTATTGTTTTACTATGATTTTATTAGATTGTAAGCCTATGCGGCAGAGTCTTGCTATTTACTGTTTTACTCTGTACAGCACCATGTACATTGATGGTGCTATATAAATAAATAATAATAATAATTTTGAATCTTTTAAAAATACCCCCAGAGACATCATCCAGGCCTGGGTATATGCAGGGTTTTGTTTTTTAGAGTGCAATTTTATGGGTTGCCCTACCAATAGACTTTATTATGCTCTGCTGGCAAGGGTCAGGTACGACAAGAGGAGGACAGAGGCCATTCCCACCCCCCCATTGCTCTGTTTAAAATACAAAAACAGCTACACAGGTCTCTGAGTTGGTCTACCTGACTTGCTTTTTAGCGGTGTGGAGGGGACTGGCTCCCTTCTCCCCTCCCCTTATTGTTGCATAGGAAAGCTCATCTGTCGTGTTTTTCTTCAAAGAATGCTGTTACATTTTCTTTTATTTATTTATTTATTTATTTATTTATTTCATTTCTATACCACCCAATAGCCGAAGCTCTCTGGGCGGTTCACAAAAATTAAAACCATGAAGAGCATAATAAAACAACCAACAATTTAAAAACACAAATACAAGATACAATATAAAAAGCACGACCAGGATAAAACCACACAGCAAAAATTGATACAGGTTAAAATATGAAATTAAAACAGCAGAGTTTAAATTTAAGTTGAATTAGGTGTTAAAAAATACTGAGAAAATAAAAAGGTCTTCAGCTGGCGACGAAAGGAAAACAATGTAGGCGCCAAGCGAACCTCTCTGGGGAGCTCGTTCCACAGCCGGGGTGCCACAGCAGAGAAAGACCTCCTCCTAGTAGCCACCTGCCTCACTTCCTTCTGCAGGAGCTCACAGAGAAGGACCCCTGTGGATGATCTTAAGGTCCTGGCAGGCACATATGGGAGGAGGCGTTCCTTCAAATAACCTGGCCCCAAGTCGTTTAGGGCTTTGAATGATAATACCAGCACTTTTTTATAGCATTGATGGTAGATTGTCTTTGCAGTAGCATTTGATTTAGTCTCCATGTATATGTTAGCCTTTGTTGCTTGGGTAATTATAGCATTGTAAAACAAAGCCATGAGCTGTTAGCACTGAAGACTGTATTTTAGATGTCTCTACAGTATGGATGAAAAGTTGGGATCTCTACCTATAAAGTGGAAAGCATGTGTGTACGATGTATGTCCAGAAATGTTTACCCACTTCCGGATGAGTTAGAAACTTTACATTTGGCATTCTAATAGGTCTGGCTGTACAATGTACCAGAAAAATCTAAAACCACAGAATTTTGTGTTTTAAGTATTTTTAAAGAATGTAATAAAAACCAACCCTGGCCTCCGTCGGGAGAGAGAGAGAGAGAGAAAATGAATTTAATTTGTTTAAAAGTTAACTCAAAGGCCTAGCACTGGACTACTACTTTAAGATGATTACCTCACAGACATATCTTAGGGGGCCTGAGCAACGCTGGGTATATCAGCTAGTAGTCTAATATAGTCTAATCTTATACTATGAGAATCCTATCTGATATTCTTTGGGCATGGATGGATCTATCTACAAGTGTTTACCAATCCATTTTTAACTAATAAGAAGATAACCATCTGCTTTTATTCTACATAGGGCTTATTTTGTCCACTAATACATGTTTACGAAGTGGTCTACTGAGAGCCTCAGCAATTTTAAGTGGCCCATTTGAGAACCACTGACCTAGATGAATTGATTAAGGGTGCAATCCTATGCATATTTAGATAGAAAATGTCATACAACTTCCAGCATGCACCAGACAGCACATAATGGGAGCTGTAGGACTTTTTTTCTTTCTAAACATGCATACAATTGAACCCTAAGAATGCTATCCTAAAGAATTGATATAGGGAAGGCTCCATAAAAACCTTTCAGATTGAATAATATGTTGTCCCAATTAATCATTTTTTAAAACATAAGTACTTATATAAACTGCAGATTGCAGATCCTATCTTAGAAAAGGCATTTCTCTTCTCTCATGCATAAAGATAGTGGTTAATGTAGGCCATATATTTTGCATCATCTAAAATAGAAATAACATTGCAGTCCTGTACATGTCTACTCAGTAATAAACCAAATTGGGTTCAGTGAGGCTTACTCTCAGGTAAGTGCGTATAGGATTGCAGCCTAAATGTGCTTTCCCTCCTGTTCAAAACTGTTGTTCTACTCATATGCATTTATACAGATTTAGCTGATTAATTTAAGCTCACACATTTATTTATTTATTTATTTATTACATTTTTATACCGCCCAATAGCCAAAGCTCTCTGGGCGGTTCACAAATAATTATTCAACTAAGATCTTTTTTTATTGGGCTATGGTCCTTGTTTTTATGTCTAGTCTTCTTATTTGTAAATGGCTTCAGCCCAAGCTTCAATGAACAGACTCTAATTGATTTAAATGGAGCAGAATGTTATTGTATTTTAATGGGGATCTTTTACAAACCCTGTGGGAGCCAGATTCAACCCTGGTATAAACAGCTCATTGAAAACAGGGGCTTGTATCTGTTTATTTCAGGTCTACAATTCTGTGTGTGTGTTTAGGAGGGGAAAGGGCCAGGCACCAGGAAGGTAGATGAAATGAACCGATTGTTGGATCCTGCCTGGGGAGAAAAAAGAAAAACAAAGACTTTTGTTGAATGCTCTAAAGGCGCAATCCTATGCATGTTTACACATAAAGAAGACCTAAAACTCCCAACATTCCTCAGCTGGGAAATGATGAGAGTTGTAGGACTTCTTCTTTTTTTGCCTATACATGCATAGCATTGCTGCCTAGGTTTTCTTTCTGGTCTAAATTCCTATTCCCCTTTCATCTCTCTGCTCCCCTATTATTAGATTATCTTGATATAAAAAGTATACTTTCAAAACGATTAAGAACGTAAGAGGAGCTATGCTGGATCAGACCAAATGTCCAGCACAGTGTTTTGCCCAGTGACTGCCCAGAAGCCTATGGAAAGATCACAAGCAGGGTATGATAACAATAGCACCCTTCCACTGTTGTTGCTCAGCAACTGGTATTTTGAGGCTTCTGATCCTTGAGGTAACATATGGCCACCATGACTAGTAGCGAATCTGGCATTCTGTCAATGTAGTGGGGCTTCTACCAAAACCTATAGCCCCTTACTTGCAGATTTTCAGCATAGTATTATGCTTGTAGTTTTGTAGTGAAAAACAAGTATATTAGATATTATCAATATTGGTTTGTATTATGATTAGTAGAGGTTTAAGTTTCATTATACTAAGGTATATTCCATGCCTTAAAAGGTTTCTATTATGGAATGTTTAATTACAATAATAATAATTAGTTAGTGGCTGGGTTCACACAACACACTAACCTCCTCAGTGTGGGTTGTTGTTGAACCTTGGGTTATCATGTTGTCTAAACACAGCACATTTCCCACAGGGTGGGTTATCATGTTGTCTGAACGGAGAGCATTTTCTGCAGAATTGTTTGTTAACCATGCAGTGAGGATTGTTAACCACCCTGAACAACCCAACAACAAGCCATGGTTTCTCAAGATAACTTGTTCGAGAAAAATAAACCACACTGCATGGATAACAAACCACTCTACAGAAAACACGCTTCATTCAGAAGATAACCCACCTTGTGGAAAGTGCACTGTGTTCAGACACCACATTAACCATGGTGGGTTAGCATGTTGTTTATACCTAGCCACTATGTATAAAACATAAAATCTCTATTATGGTTTGTTTGTTTGTTCATTTGTATTTATTTATTTATTTATTTATTTATTTATTTATTACATTTCTATAGTTTTCCAATAGCTGAGGCTAGGTCTTTCAGTGCCTGTGAAAAAAGTTTTCACCAAGGCCATAGCTAGATGGGGCTTTATCCTGGGGTGATCCCAAGGATTGTCCCTGTGCATCCACATGACACACAGGGGATCCCAGGATCAGAGAGGGATGATCTCTACCTTGCCCCAGGATCTTGCCCTCCCTTTTGGACCCAGTTTTTCTAAAGTACCAGGCTGAGCCTGAGAACACGGAACGTGTGGCTGGGCACCGTGAGTTGACCTGGCTCTGCACGATTACTCGCAAGGAGCCGTGAGCTATGCATGGGGCACAGTGCTCCTCAGGAGCGCTGCGCCCATCGGGGGTAAGGTGGGGGGGGAGTGGGGAAAGAAGTACTTTAAATTAAAAAAACACTTACCTTTTGCGCATGAGTGTTCGTGCGCTGCTGCCCCTTTAATTTTAAAAAATGGGGAGTGCGACATCTCTCTTTCTGGGGTTGTCGCGCGTTGCATGTAAACAGAGGAGGGATCTCACGATAAACACATCACGGGATATTCCCTCCTCTGTTGCGGGCTAAATCGTAGGTCTAGCTAAGGCCCAGAACTCAGCTCTCTACCATTAGGCAGAGGGAGGGAGGCTTCACAGGCAGTGTTTGCTGGAATAGGGAATGGCGGGGAGATGCCTGTCAGATGGCCTCAACTGCACCCTAAGGCAGTGATGGGTAGAAGGTAGATCTCCAGGTGTTTTGGACTTCAGTTCTAAGGAACTCCTGCCAGCATGGCCAACAGTCAGAAATACCAGGAGTTGGTGTCCCAAACATCTGGAGAGTGACTTTCTGCCCACCCCTGCCCTAAGCTAGTCTGTTGCCCTCAGGTGCAGTCCAGGAAATTATTGACAGAATAATGTTGAAGCAAGATTCATCTGCCAGTCTGGTCAACGTCTATATATGGAATGGTTTTGGTGGTGGTGGTGGGAATCTTGTCCTTCAATACGGGCAGCAAAATATTTTGGTTTGACAATTTATCATTTTTCTAAAAATCTGTGTTGGGGCCTTTTTTTGTCGGGACATACATTTACACTCAGCTTACCCTAAATTTTACGTCTCTCTTCCTAGGTTGATATTGTTTGGATTTGACACCTTAACGTTAAACATAATTGCATGGTTGTTTTCCTCTTAAAGTTCCCCTCCTGCATATGCAGCTTGGGAAATGTGTCTCTTTTCAAGACTCTTCAACTGAAATGCACCAGTGAAATGTCACTTGAAAGCCCTTGGCATAAATACATCGCTTTTGCTCTTTCATTTAGCAAATGTTGGCCATGAACCTTGGATGGTAAAATCAAAGCTTTCTCCATTGCGTTCTCCCCACAACTGTTTCACCCATTGCTTTCAAAGACATTGTAGGCTGTGACATCAAAGAGACAGAGTTGAAGGTTGCAAGTAGCTGTCAAACTTGGATGCCTGACTCATTTACAAAGGCTCACAATGACAGGGTGTTTGGAATGGTTGTATTTGCTTTAGGAGTCCACTTGGTTGGAGCAGGGTCGGCCCTGCCATTAGGTAAAGTGAGACGGCTGCTTCAGATAGCAGAGGCTGGGAGAGCAGGGAGCAATAAGTAGTTAAACAATAAAGCTGTGTATGGCCCATGGACTGTTCTTCACCCTCTAACCTCCTGCCATCAGGTGCAAGCTGTCCTGTCACTGCTGTTGAGGTCAGGTTCAGCCATCAGCGTGGTCTGCTTCTTTAAATGGAATGCAAGGAGGTCACCATCTTGCCCTTTGCTCAGCAAAGGGGCAGCAAAAGGTCTTGGGCTGGCCCTGGTTAAGAGTGACAGCGCTAGGAAGCTTCTGTAGTTCCTTTGGAAGCCATTTAAACTTTCCAAATACAGTGACAAGAGAGAGAAAAATAAATAAAGATGGTTGTTTGGTTGCCGGAAAGTCCTATGGAAATATCCAATCAGATGTAATGGTCATGAAGGATCCTTTTGTCAGAGGTTCCCTCATTCTGTGGGTTGCAATAGTTGTAAAGACTTTTTGAAGATTCTCAGGCCAAGAAGAAGGAGAATGGCTTGGAGTGAAGGAAGGTCAGCAATCAAATGCCACCATATATTGAAGGCCAAATAGCTCGACAAATCTAAGGAGTCGGATTGTTGGTCCCTCTAGGATGAAAACATGGTTTATCCTAAGGCCTTTGCTTACTGCAAATTATTGCCTCTTGTTATAACCCGCTCTGATAAACCTGTTCTATGTGGGGTGGAGTGGGGTGGGGACTTTATTATTATATTTAGCAAGTGTGAGTGATTAAGAACATAATTCTAAGGTTCTCAGGTGGCAAAGAATGAACCCTCATCTGTTCCTCTCTTGGGTTTGTATTCATAGCACTTAAGACAGCCTTCCCCACCTTGGTGCTCTCTAGGTGAATTTTCATGTGCACTAAAAAAATCATAATCTGATGTGGAAACAGGACAGAACTGAGGACTTGAACTGAGTGGAACTGGACAGATTCACCCATCCATATTAGGGTGCCCAGGTATCCTACTTTTCAGACAACCATGGAAGTGTCCTCTGTCTGAAGGGCTATACAGCCCAAATCAGGATTAAAGGACCTTATTTATTCATTTGTGGCTAAAAATAATCAACTCAACAGTTGTTTATCTAGGAGGATACTCCCCACATAACATGATAATAATCAACCATAGTATGGATTAGGATCAGCGTTGAGTTGACTATTAGTCCACACTGAGTTTACTCACTCATCCACCATCCTCTCTCCCCACTCAGTCCTCCCTTGAGTATCCCATCAGCCATTGCTGCCAAAAATCTATCCTGCCAGCTGGACTAGAGTGGCAGCCACTGCTTTGACCACTCTTGTCTTGAAATTCTGTGGCTGACAAAATAACCAACGGTGGCCAAGGAAATAAGCAATGGTGCCCTCCACACTTCACGATAACAGTTCAAATAATTGTTTGTTATTTGCCTTGGTTATTTTGGCCAAATAACCAACCGTTGGTTAAAAAAACCCTCCACACAACATGATAGCCCATGGTGGGTTAAATAACCAACCGTTAACTATTTAAACCACCATTGGTTATTGTGTTGTCTCAACCCAGTATATATTTCTCCATTGCTCCATAGCTGAAGTTCTCTAGGCAATTCACAAAACAAGATGGAAAACCATAAAATACAAGAGCGTAATAAAGCATAATATATAAACATTTACATACTTAAAACAGAATAAAACCAGAGTAAAAAACAAAATAAAATGAAAGCCAGCAGCAGTGGAAGGATCTTAAAACATAGCAACACTTAAAAACAAGCAAACCTGAAAGTCTAAGAAGCCTAGGAAAATAGGTCTTCACCCAGGGCAGGTAGACTACAATACAAGCGCCAAGCCTCTGGGGTAGCGGTTCTACAACCAGGGTGCCACCACTAAAATGTTCTCTCCTCAGTGGCCTGGGTTCTAATCTGCACTCAGCTCATGGGGTGATTTCCAGGGTGGGGGATTTCAGTCTCTAACCTACCTCACAGGATTGCTGTGGATATAAAATTTGAAAACCCTGGGCTGCTTGGAGGAAGGGTGGTAGACATATGTGAAAGACAGACAAACAAATAGATTATATTCAAATCTATGAAAGGAATGTCCATATTTTGGGACACATCTGGGAATCTGTTTGTTCTTTTGGTTTTAAAATGCTGATCTCCCACGATGTCTCATAAGGACAGCATTTTGTAATAAAACCCTGCAATCATACAGTAAGCAGCACCAAAAAGGGCAACGCTTGATGCTTAAATGTATTCCTTTTGTGTTTTGATGAAGATAGCCTCGTGTTTTAATAACAGTTTTGTGGAAGTGGCAACTGGATAAGCAGCAATAGGTTTGCACAGTGGATAAATTTAGGCTCTGGTCCATGCTTTTTTCATTGAGGAAAATGTAACCCTTTAATTAGATTGTCACATTATGTTCTTTAGCTAAATGCACATTACGGTTTTAAAAATATGTTCTGGAAACTATTTTCAGCCTTTAACAGCTTTCATGCTTCTCCAGCCTTTTACTTCACTGCAGTTCTCTGTGACTAATTAAAAGAGTCAATTATTGTAAATAGAGTTATTGGATTATGCTGCAAGTATTTATTGTTCTGTGGTTTTCTTGCCATAGCTATGCAGTTCTACAGAGAGGTCTATGCACATTGGTAGATTATGTAAAACTCAGAAAGTTACCAGCCATTATTTTGAATTAGTTGATTAAAGGTACAGGAGAGTCAACTCGCTTCATTTCCTGTTAGCATAATAAAAGTGTTGGAACAAATTGTCAAATGTTTTCCTAGGAAAAATTCTTATTAACTACAAGAATTGTTGCAAGAGGGTAGTGATTCCCAGAGCTATTAAACAAAATATTCTTTAACATTCAGTAACATTTAAACAATATATTGTTTTAGTCCTTACTGATGAAATATGTCCTGGTAAGTGTGCATACTCAAGATCAGTTAGCATTGATTCCTTACTGCCCTTAAAACTCAATCACATGCACAGAGTAACAAAAGGGTACATGTTTCACTCCTGTGGGTCAAATGGGAACCTTAATACAATTTAGTAATTGCAAGTACAGAACCAGGGTGGTCGTGGCTTCCCTCTCTAAATTAATTAACTTAAAGTACAATAAATATGCAATTTTGTGAATGTGGGGTTAACTGAGAGTCAGTCATGTCTGGGATGTGGGATTCCTCCCAGGAAGGGGTGTGATTTGCCCCCCTACTGTGACTAGTTCTAAACGTAAGTTTAAAGATCTTTTTATTCACACAAACTTTTGGCTCCTGACTTGTTGGTTTTGGTGTTTTTAGGTTTGATTATAATTATTATTGTATTTAAATTGTGTTAGCATGATGGTATGATGTTGATGGTTGTTCAACCGGTACTTGTTTCATGAATATCGTAAGCTGTTCTGTGCACCTTTGGGAGGAAATATACTAAACCCAGAGGAGGATGGGGGCTTTGATGTCACTGGGGTGATGAATCTGCTCCAGTTTTCTGTCTGAACTGTAAAAGAGCTATCCAATGGAGTTCTGACCGAAATCCAGAGTGGATTCACTGCCTCACTGACATCAGAGCCACCAGCTTCCATCGACTAAACAAATAGATAAATTGCTAAGGGAGGTCACCAGCTGCCTCCCCTTATCTTTAGACAGAGTGAGGCAGCCATCTCAGGTGGCAAATGCTCATGGGCAGGAGATTGACAGAGTTGTGCATTCCACTTGGCCCGCCCTGGGCCTCTTAAGCTAGTCCCCGGGTGCAGTGGAGAATCCTGTCTCATTGCCGGTGTTGAAGTAAGATTCATTTGTCAGTCTGGTCAACTTCTGTAGGTGGAATGTGTGGGAGCTGCCATCTTGTCCTTTGCCTGAGGCAGCAAAATGTCTTGGGCCTGCCCCAGTGGCATTGCTAGGCCTGGGCCCATGGGGCCTTGAGCCAGAATCTTTCCCCCCACAGTCCCAGGTCTAATCCTCAGAGCAATACTGGGCCAGATGGACCAATCATCTGACTTAGTATAAGGCAACTTCCTTGTTCCTGTCATTTTTCACCCTGGACAGCTTTAATGCCCCTACAAAATAATTTTAATGGTGTTTTTTCCTGTTGCAGGCAGTGCACAATTCCTTCCAACCTATGGTCTTTATGTGGATGTTCCTTAAATGGTAACCCACCTTAAACCACCCACCCTAAATTATGTTACTGCAGCCAAAGGTGATAAGCCCATAGTTATATAGTGTTTTTTTTTTACTTCACAGGCAATAGTTCCCGAAGCAAGTTATGCATGGGCATACATGTAGTGACAAAATGAAATGTATGTATTTAACAATATTTAGGAATCACATTAAAATAAATTTCTAAGTGATGTAGATTATTACTGTATACAGAAGACAAAATTCCTTGGAATGCTTGTTGGGGGGAAAATATTTTCAGTAGGCACTGAAAACCCAGATGGGTTGGCATCTCTCTAATTTGTGGTGGTAGGGAGTTCCAGAGAGTGAGTACAACGATACTTAAAGCCCTATTTCAAGCCTTCATGGACTGGATCTCTGAAATCCTGGGCACCACAAGGAGGCAGGTAGCGGGGTGGGCGGGCAGATGATCTCTTAAATATCCTGATCCTGCGTTGTTTAGCACTTTGCCAACATGCACCAAAATTGTTGCTGAGCAGACATTGCAGAACAGCATTGGAGAGCCCCACACTGGAAGAAGAACACAGCCTTAAAGGCGGTGTCTTGATTTCAAAGAGATAGCTGGCACTTCCTTGATCCCCATCGGCACTAGAACAACACATCAACAACATGTGTAGTTCAGCTACCAATATCTGTGTTGGAGGGTTATACAGGAATGGAGCCTCTTAAGTCTTTTTCTCTCTTACTGTTGCTTTAAATACAAGAAAATGTGCCAGTAGATGGCACTCCAGAATATAGGTCTTTTTTCAGGGGGTTCTAGGAATAACAAAGTGTGTTATGCATTGCCGGTGCTGTCCTCTGTGCAGTTGTGCAGTATTTGACCCAAAATAGAGATAATATATACCTTTATGTGGGCTAGTAGGTGCCTCCACAGGTACATCAGCTATGCTAAAGTGTAACTTCTTCCCACTTGTCAGTAACTTCTTTCCATTTGTTAGGATTTAGAAATACAAGACAGCAATGATATAAAAACAAAAAATAGCCTTGTACAATACGGTTTTATTTTGCATCATTCATCATCACAGGTTCAGTAGATACTTTAACATCATTGTCCTTGAATATGCACTCATTATATAAGTTTTCATCTTTTTTACTGCCACAAAACTCAATGGGACTTTATTCCGGGTAGACATACGTAGGATTGCAGTGTAAAATATTAATTGACAAATTGCAGAGGCCAACTTTAATTGCTGGGGTTCCTAGTGAGTTATCACAATAGGAAATTTAAAAGGAAGTATTAAAAATGGCCTTTGCTTCTAACTATATGTGGTTATTTTGTTTATTGAGCAGTAAGTTCTCTTACACTTCCTTCAATGTCTCAGAAATGACAGCTGCAGAGAGACTACTGAAAGTCAGGTTGCTGTAGTGGTTCATGTGTTGGGCTAGCATGAGGGAGGATGCAGCTTCAAAAACTCATCCATGGCATTCACTGGGTGGCCTGTTGGGCTGATCACTGAGTGGCATCAGATGAGCGTTTTAGCACACGCTCTTTACTGCCCACTTACGGATGATGTTTGCACATCTTTTAGACAACAATGTCCACCTCCCGCTCCTTCCACTTGTTTTTCCGTCACAAAATACACCCCCAAAAATCTGACTTTTTTTCAAAATGGAAGGTGCCACAATATCCCACTGTGTGCAGGAAAAGCAGCGCGATAAAAACAGCCCCTGAAAGGGCCACATGGTCTTTGTGTACTTCCTCTTTCTCGGCCAGGAAGAATGAGGAAGTAATGAGGGACAAAAGTGGAGATGGAGAAGCAACAGTAAGGACATGTGATTTCCCCCATGTGATGACGCTTACCGTTTCCTAGTTTAAACTGGCTGTTGTGTGGGTAAAAGTGTGTGTGTGTGTGTGTGTGTGCAAGCGCATGTGCACACGTTTGTGGTAGTGGTGAGTGTATGATGCTTCAAGCTTCTTCAAGGAAGGATGGGATAAAAGCATGATAACAATTATTATCACTACCATCAGATCAGATAGGTACAGAGACTGCATTTGCATCTCTGAAGAATTTATTCCAGTAGTATCTCTGATAAATGAATACAAATCCATATAATTTCATTGGTTATGGCAGCTTTTCCCAACCTAGTGCCCATAAGATGTGTTGGACTACAACTCCTATCACCCACAGCCAGTTGTGGAGATGATGGGAGTTGAAGTCCAACACATCTGAAGGGCACCAGGTTGAGGAAGAGCTAGACTATGGCTACAAGTCAAGTACATATGTGTTGATCATCATCCTAATTGTTTGGTCAAGTCTAAAGAAAGGTCCTATTGTTTTCTTTTGCAGCCATTTTCTCTGGACTGAGGAGGGACTATCAGTCATTTGCCAATCAAAAGGTCAGCCCTCTTTCCATTGCCACGATTCAGTGTCACAGATCAGTTGGGTGGGAGGAAACGCCACCCTAGGGGTTCCTCCTTTCTCCTGGCCAGCCCAGCGCAGCTCACGGCCCTCCCCACACCCTCTAATTGCAACAGCCATTTTTGGGCTCTCCTCCTGAGAGCTGCGTACTTTGCATTTTCCTTCTACAAATAACCGCTCAAGTCCTCCTTTTCAAAGGACCTTTATTAAACCCCCCCAACTATTTGCTGTCGAGACGTTGAGGATGAAATCATCATGTTAAACAAATAAACGCTGCTCCATACAGATCTCTGCTCTGGGAGCAGAGTAAGAAAATAATTTCTGTCTGCTGTCCACAAAAGCGGCTGGAAAGGCCGAAAGAAAAATATTATTTTTACTTCATTGTGTGAAATATCATTTTGGAGGATCTGACGCGTTGAGTGTTTGAAGAGTTTTTGCTGGCAGGTTCTGAGGGTCTCCCCGGTTGACCCCCTGGGATTGTTTTCTTCATTAATAAACTTAGCGTGATGTGTGTTAAAAGGAACATTCTGTTTGCTTTGTAAATAAGGGATGTCAAACAAGAATCAGAAGCCTTACAGACACTAGGCAATGTGTTCTCCGAAGTGAGTGTATGTGTATGTATGTGGTGGGGAGAGGGCTGGAAAATTTGGGAATGCTCCGACCACCTTGAGCCAAATCCAGGGCTTTGTTGAGAAAACAATTCAACCAGAGAATCCAAGTGAGGCGGTTTCCTTACTGATACTGGTGGGAAAAATGTACACTCTCTGTCCCAAACCAGCAGGGGATGGTCTTGGGAAGGCAAGCGCTCTAGCTGTCGTCACCAGCCTGTGCTCCACGAACTGTCACATTACAGTTCAACATTTACAAGCCTGGCCTGAGACTAGAATTTCGTTTTTGGTAAGAATTTATTCACATTAGTAAATTACTTCATATTCAGTATGGAAAGAACTTGAGATGTAAAAATATCTGAATGCGGGAGGAATTGAAATTGGCAGATTCACCATCCCTACATACCATGAACGTGTCACATCAGAGCCTTGCAGAGGCCAACATTTACAAGTCTGGCCTGAGGCTGACCCAATGGAAAATACACTTGGCTCAACCCAAGCTCCAAATAAATGGTTGTTTGGGACAGAATGGGACACGCCCAACTTGGCCTGGAACTGCTGTAAAACCCCAGCAGTAACAGTAGTGGTGTAGTGAGGCATTCTGAAGCACAGCCACTTACTATGACAGTCACCGTAGCCACAAGGAGAGTCCAAAACCTCCGGCAGTTGTGTTGATCCACAACTAGTGGTTCTACTAGTTTAGCTCTACTAGGGAGCAGGTCTTTTGTAAAGCTAACGGATCTTTACTGCTCATTCAAGTCCAAGCTACTCCAAAAGAGTTTGCATTAGGGAACAATATATTGTTGGGAATAGTATATTGTTGCTGGGGAAATTCATTCTCCCCCTCCTCAGCTACTGTGAGGAGTGCAGGTAAGCTCAAGAGTGAAACAAAGTCTGAGGAGCGAGTGTGGCATCCCTGTGAGCCATGGTTAGGCTGACCATATGAAAAGGAGGACAGGGCTCCTGTATCTTGAACAGTTGTGGAGAAAAGGGAATTTGAGCAGGTGTCCTTTGTATGCATGCAGAACCTGGTGAAATTCGCTCTTCATCACAACACTTAAAGCTGCAGGAGCCCTACCCTCTTTTGTATCTGAGCACTCTAGTATATCTCCTGCAGCTTTAACTGTTGTGATAAAGAGGGAATTTCACCAGGTGCTGAATGCAAACAAATGACTCCTGCTAAAATTCCCTTTTCTATATGACTGTTAAAGATACAGGAGCCTTGTCCTCCTTTTTATATGGTCACCCTAGCCATGGTTCCGTCACACCACTGAGTCGCAGCAGTCACTAAGGAGTTGCCAAGTGCTTCCTTTCCTAGCTCTTGCTGTTCGCATTTTATGACTAGCTGAGATGTCTATTCAAAACAGAGAAAAGGGCTACAATAAGTGAACATCTTCTTGTGAAAGTGGGCCGTTCTGATAATTTTCCTTTTCCCTGTGGCCCTTGAAAAGCTGACACTGAACTGGCTCCTTCCTAGCTAGATTGTCTTAATAATAGAAGAATAAAAATAATGCCCCCCCCCCCATTTGAAACTGAAGGGATGATTTGAAGGAATGAATTTATTCCTTCCAAGCGTTTGCGGGTGGGGGAAGCATGAAAAAGTAAAGGGAAACAAATCATTTAGCAATACACTACAAACTATCTTAGTAGGTTGAAAATGTCCAAATGGGTCAGGTTGTCAAAGGATTAGATGAATATTAAGGCCTTTACCTGGGACGGATCTACACTAGTGCTTATTACATTTTTCCTACCACTGGAAACATTTTAATTTGTGTCATTTTTAAATGTCATGGGGCACACTCCAGTAATGTCACGTTACTAACCTTTTGCTTTCCCAGTATTCATTGATACAGGCAGGGCACACTGTTTGTTTTATCACTGTAGCTTTTACTTCCTCTTTGCCACTGGTCTCTCTGCTCTGCCCACTTCCTGATCTCCTGGTTTCACCTTCCTCCCATTGATTTTTTATGATTTTTTTAATGGAAATTAAACAAATGCTTACATCTGTGTCAGTTTTAAAGATAAAGAGTTCAAAATCAGCACAGTAATAGCTATTAAGGGGGGCTTTCAGCATACTAAATTTGAATCAGATTGGGTCATCCGTTGATTTGTTATGACTTTTTAAATTTCCTCCCTCAAGCTCTTTGAAACTTATAGTGCACTAGTTTTAGGCACCGAAAGGAAGTATCCATGTCCCCAGGAAAGTGATTGGCTGACAATCAATGATTAAAAAGTCAGTGAGATACAACTGTTACGGTGTAAGGGGGCACATACAAACACTTGCAATGCTATTTAAATGTCACAACGGAAGAAATACAATGAAAGAAGGAAGGAAATTACGACGATGATAAAACGTAAGAACCATAGCATCATGTGACCCAATAAGTTATCACAACCCTTCCTTAACATTTTAAACCATTCGTGTAGATCCCATCCTAGTCTTGCATTTCATCCATATATCATTGTGCATGGAAAGACCAGGTTCCCTCTTCAAAAGCCATTTTGCCACCATTTCCCATCTTTAATAAAGAACCCCTTTCCATGACCGAGGAGCTTTTGGCATGGTTCATTTTGAAACCTCAGAATTTGGGAAAGTTTGCTGATGTTTTCTTAAATTACATCCTCTTGCGGGTCCATAAAAATCCTGAAGTTATTACAAATAAACAAACGGAGTTTCTCGTCGTGATGTAAACCAGCTTTGAATGAAGTCATTGAGTGGAAGTTTGACTTGGATTGCTTCTGAAAAGCTCCTCAGACCCAAGGCGGCGATCTGTGTTTCTTCCCAGAGCTAGAAAAATTGGCGAGCAGCTGTTCTAAGTCAACCGAGAGCAGAAAACCCCCCATTGCTTAATGTCTTGTTTTGATTTCCAGGAGGAAACTAAATATCAAAAAGTCCTTTCCCCCATTCTCCTTTTATCTTTGCTGTTGTGGGTTTCATCCTGGGCCTTTCTGAATGAATTGTTTCAAAAAGGCCCACTGGATTCGTAAAGTCTGCACAGATCCAAATCACGTCCTTTCCCATCGCCCAACACTACCCATCTTGCCCAATAGTACATACAACTCTACAGCCTTCCCTTGTTTTATACATTATTCTTTCTTTCTTTTGTAATCCTTTTAGGCCACCTTTCGGGATGAAGTCCTTCCAAGGCGGCTTTCAACAATATAGCTTGCAAGCAAAGGCCACCTAATAGCTAGTAGTGGTGTTTTTTCCCCCACACATGAGACTTAACAGCACAATGTCTGCTCAGAAGTAAGTCCCATTGAGTTCAATGGGGCTTACTCCTAGTAAGTGGGTATAAGAATGCAGAGTCAAAGTGATTCCTCTTTCAGTCAGCGTGGGATGTGGATATAAAACCAACTTTTGTCACAATTTCATTGCAGCAAAATCAACAGAGTCTTGTAGCACTTTAAAGACTAGCAAATTTATTTTGGCATCAGCTTTCCTAGACTGTAGCTCACTTCATCAGATGTATAATGAAGTGGGCTACAGTCCTGCATCTGATGAAGTAGACTCCATGAAAACTTTTGCTGGAATAAACCTGTTAGTCTTTATGGTACTACAAGACTCTCTGTTGTATTGGCCAGAATGTGTATTTGCATTAAAAATCTCTGTCTTCCCCTTTCTCGTCCACATAAATACCAAAATTGAATAAGAGCTTCATCCCACGTACCTGCTTCCCTCGAATTATCCCCTACAGCGCTAAGCTGTCACTGTTGGCTAGATCCTTTGCATACCAGGAAATGGGTTTAAGGGGGGAAATGTAAACAAATCATTAAAAAATCAACGGATGGCCCAATCTGATTCAAATTTGGTATGCTTAAAGCGCTCCTTAATATCTATTACTGTGCCAATTTTGATGTCTTTATCGTTAAAGCTTACATAGATGTAAGCATTTGCTTAATTTTTCTTCAAATCCTGCTCCTGAACCTCTTGCTGGAAAACAACAAATGATACGCTTGAAAACTAGTAGCAAAATAATGCACTTCTTTTGGTTAAGAAGTGCAATTAAAGCACGATGCATGGGAGTACTTCACAATAAAAGCAGATTATAAGCTGGAAAACTTTGGAGTCCTTTGCACGCAATTCGCAGTGATTGCACGGTATAACGCTGGTGTGATAAAGCTCGAAATAGCACGGCCACAGCAGTGGAGATGGGGACAGGCAAGCAAATAAGACCTCAGCTGCAAGGTCCTTTCTTTCCTTCGCTCTCCCCTTGTCTTTAGTTCTTCCTGATGCTAGGAAACACCAGCAGCAGAGCATCTCAGACAGACGAAGCCTCGCCCAGTCAACTGGCTGTGGAGGACTTTGTTCTCCAGGAGGAGAAGGAAGCGGAAGAGGCAGCAGCAAGGGGGCGGGGCAGGGCAGTGTCCGTCCATAGCATTTAGCAGCATTTAAATCACAGATATGCCGCAGCCACACAAACATTAAAAAGAGAATTCAAAGCATGTTCTCAGTGCTCTGAGCCACTCTTTGAGCGTCAACAGACAAGTGTTTTAGCGCTTGCTCGCTCCTGCCCACTTACAGATGTTCCAGCATCCTTTAGACAATGGCGTCCACCTCCCATGCGCCTCCCACTCCTTCTTGCCTGTTTTCTGTCACAAAATGGACCCTGTTAATTCAATCTTTTTTAAAATGGAATGTGCCGCCATTTCCTGCTGTGTGCAGGAAAAGAGGCATGATAAAAACAGTCCTTGAATGGGCCACGTGGTCTTCATTTATTTCCTCTTTCTTTTCTGGGTAGAAAGAGGAAATACTGTGGGACAGGAGCGGAGGGCAGAGATAACACGGTAGAGAACTGTGATTTCCCCTCTATCTGATGATGCTCTTTAATGTATGCATTCTCAGACAGTAGGGATGGATGACTTTGTCAATTTCAGTTCCTCTCAGTTTCTGGTTTTCCATTCTTAAACTCACTTCATCCCAAATGTTGGGATTAAAAATACATACACACACACACACACACACACAGACACACAGAGAGAGAGAGAGAGCGAGAGAGAGAGAGAGCTTGAATATTCATACACATTTTCATGTACATTTGTCCTAATTCATGCATTTTTTGTAAGCGATTTATCCTAATATAACGCAGTTTTGAATGCAATTTTCTCTAATAGACACGCTTTTGTATGCATTTTTTTTTATTGGAGAACACCACTGCAAAATTAGAAGTGTGAATTTCGAAGGAGAAATGACTTTCAGTTTGTGCATTGGTTTAGTACAAATTAAGTAAGTACTTAGGTGAGTGAATTTCTTGCCCAGCCCTAATGAACAAACACCCCAGAATGTAAGCTAAGGGGCAGTTTATAAATACTCTATATCATGGATGTACAATATGTGGCATACAGGCTGCATGCAGTCCCCGCCCATCCCCCCAAATTTGGGGGATTCCCCCAAAACCCTTTTTGTGTGCGAACAAAATGGCATCCATAGCTGCTGTATAGTTCCCATAGAGTAAAAATTAGCTTGCTAACAATCTAATGTTGAACTTTTTGACATTCCATACAGGGTCCAGATGCTGTTTTGTTTTGTCCCCGCCCTATAATCGTGGGGGGAAATAGTGTGGGGCAGAAGACCCCTGGATGACCTGAAGTTGCACACCCTTGCTCTAAATAAATAAATGCAGACTACATCCACCATCATGCAAGCAGGCCTCGCTGGATACAACCCTAGTTTTCTGGAGAAGCGATAGAATTGAAGGGTCACTTGTGACATACAACTAAACACCGCTATAGCTAGACCAGTGACACAATCTTCATCTAATTCACACCAATGCGGAAACTTGCATTTGCAACTGGGTGACTCTCCCTGCCACCTTTATTACTGTGGGCCATGATAATCCTGATACATGTCGGAGTCAACAACTTTGTTTCAATCCAAACGAGTCAGAGTTTCATACAGTATTTTGAAAATAAAATTGACTGACCTCCTAAAGGACATCCCACTTCCTCTGTGTTTAAATATGGAACATCATTCCACTGTGAAATTGGAAAGAGATCTTCACAATTTCAAAGTTATTGATAAAGATGCTTCTTTCTTTGATTTTCAGAAACTTCTGTTTATACACATATGCAATGATGCAAGTAACATCACATTAAACACTTGTTGTCATCGTATATGGAATCCATTGAACTAGTTAGAGATGTTTAAATCAACAGATTTTTCTACAGAGCTAACATCCTTTGTTTCGCTGACAACCAAGTTGTGCCTAATATTGGGTGAGTTAACAGTTCTTGAACTGCATGATGAATAGGGATGTCAGAGAAATCCACAATGGATTCAAATGAGTTGGATTTCTATGAATCTAACCCACCTATTCCACAGCAAACTGTCTTTTTCTGAGTTGTGTGGATTCTGCAGAATTTGCTCAAATTTGCACTTGTTCTCTTGTGCATTAATGCAATGCACTATAGTGCAGGTGTGCATTAGCGCAAGTGGAACTGAATTTGCAGACATCCTTAAACTAATCCAATTCTGTCAATGCACAGACGATGTAATGAAAGATGATTACAATCTGCAAAACACAGACAGAATGGATTTAACAAAATCCACACATCTCTAGTGACTAAATGTAACCTAATTCAAGAGAGGACAGGCCCTAAGCCAACAAAACCACAGCCAAAAGCTTCAAGGATGTGCCGTGTTTCAGAAATACTGCATTGCAATTGAACTATTAACATGATACCTTAACTAGGCATTTGGGCACTGAGATCACAGGCACTAGCAAAAAAGTGCACAACCACATTCTAGACAGCATTCCAAATTGCAAAGGATACACAGACTAGGAGAAATATCTCATTTTCTTAGTGATAAAACATGACAGTGTGAATGCTAGGGAAACAGATTTCTCCACAACAGGAGCACTACTTTTGGGAAAGGCATCTGGACAACACATTTATTGCAGGACAAAATAATTGTCAAAAAAGGTTCATAAATCATTAAAAACATCAACCAGGGTCTCATCCAGTTCTATTTGCACAAGTTGCCATTTAGTGGGCCCAATAAGGATACAAATCCCCATCAGGGCACACATCCAGAAAAGTGCTGATAGGCCCAGTGATGACTGTTATGATAAATAAAAAAAATAGATGTGATAACCACCAACTTGGATGATTTTAAAATAGGTTAGATAAATTCATGGAGAATAAAGCTATTGACCACTAGTCCAGATGGTAATATATAACTTCCAGATTCAGAGGTAATATACCTCTGCATGCCAGCTGCTGAGGAACATGAATGGAAGGAGGATGTGGCCCTCCTGTCTTGCTCCAGGTTTCCCACAGGTCTCTGGTTGGCCACTGTGGGAAGAGAATGCAGTACTAAATAGACCTTGGTCTGATCTAGCAGCTCTTATGTTCTGAGGGATGCATTCAGACCCAGATGAACACATTTGTGAAGGCCTGCCTCCGTGTGTGGAGCTCCTCTGGTTACTCAAGGCAATGGTTTCCTCTTCTGAACATTCACGAGAAAGCCTTGATGTTAGATTGGTGTGGGCATGGAAATAAAATTCTCCTTCGAGGGGGGCGGAAAGGTCTAAGTTGAGAGCATCAAACCCTACACACCCTCTTGATCTTGTCCATTGCACAGCTGTAATCATCCTTGCATGCATCTGTCTGGACAGCTTGCTCCTAAGACCCCTCGTTCTTAATGCATTTTTCGTGTCTTGCTTCTTCGGGATAATGCTATCATTCTACTTCAGCAAGAATCACAGATGATAAGACATGACTGCAGAACTTGCCCTTTACTGTGCCGTGAAGCTGCAGGTCTCCCTGCCTTTTTAATTCCTCGGTCTGTGTACAAATTCCACTGACATGTTTCTCAAGTGGCTCAGTAGGATTAATGCGAGCTTAGAAAGCTAGAATTAATGGAATGCAGCTCCGCTCCTCGTTTCTTCACTGACTCGGGCAGCAGCTGGGAAGAAGGGGGCGAAGCAGCGATTCTCGCATCGCAGGGGCTTCTGCAGTTCTCTGCTAAAGGAAATGGCACCTGCCACTCATAAGTGAAGGGCCATGACTTAGCTGCAGTAAGATATTACAAAAGGCTGTGCAGGAATGCTTGCAGCAGCCAGAACTGGTAGACGAAAGCACTGGCGGAATGGATTCCCCTCCATGTGCAATCCACTGTGCACTCCCCAAATCTGTTACAAAGAGTTGGGGGCTCTCCGGGGCAAATCTGGGGGACACACAGGGAGCTGCGGGGGCGGGGAGGAGAGAGAACAAGGGAAAGTGCCATTGCATGTGTGGAAATTCACTCGCCCACAGTTGGCTTTCATCCATTGACAGTAAAACACGAAAGGCCCTAGCTACAGTGCAAGAATCTCTTTGGAAGCCATATTGTTGTTTAAGTAGGGTGACCAACTGTCAGGATTTCCCCAGATTTGTCCTGATTTTTGTTCTTTCCATAGTGTCAGGGGGGATTTTCTATAATTTTCAATAATGTCCTGGAATGACACACCTTCCCCTTTAAGGCTGCCATTAGCATGGCAGGAGGGAATGACATGCTTTCTTGAGGCACATCATTCCCCCACCCCAAGCGCCAATTGAGGTCTTAAAGGGGAAAGTGGGTCATTCGTGGACATTATAGAAAAGGCCCCAATTGGAGTGGATGGTGGTGGTGCGGAATGAAATCCTTTCTCCTCCTCCACTCCAATCGGGTTCTTTAAGGTGGCGGGGGAATAACGTACTTTTTGCAGGACTCAGAAAGCTGCTTCCCCCCACACACACTAGGTGTCCTCTTTTTTGGTTTCCCAAATATGGTCACCCTAGTTTAAGGCCATAGCTAGATGGGGCGAAATCCCGGGGTGATCCCCTGGATCATCCCTGTGCATTCACATGATGCACAGGGGATCCCAAGATCCCCTTGCCCCAAGATCTTGCCCTACCCTTTGATCCCGTTTTTTCCGCAGTCCTGGGCTGAGCCCGAGACCATGGAATGTGTGGCCAGGCATCACGGTTTGTCCCGGTTACTTGCAAGGAGCCGGGACCCGCGCATGGGGCGTAGAGCTCCTCCTTTTTGGTTGCCAAAATACGGTCACCCTATGAATTGGTCAAGCCTTGCACAAAGTCAAACTGCTATCTGGCCTCACCTGTGATTGTGCTGAAGACTCTGGGGTGTGCACATCATTTAACACCCCCACCCACCCAGGCTGTGACTGACATGGGGCTAGGACAAGAAAGTACTCAAGCAGGAAGAGGCCCTGTTAGCTTGTATTATGCTTCTATGACTGCTATTGATATTGTGTTTGATCCAGGAACTGCCTCCCATGGCCGGAAGAGCTCTGCTCATGGAAGGTGCATCCACCTGATTTGGGGGGATCCCTCCTCCCCTTCTGTACCACTGTTCATCCCGTTCAACAGAGTCCCCAAACTGCTGTGTAGCATGGAGAGGAGGAGCATGGAAGGCTGCTTCCACTTGACCAGTTGCACACACCTAAACAAGGGTGGTCCATCCATATAGGGAAGCTATGGATAGGGTGACCCTATGGAAAGGAGGACAGGGCTCCTGTATCTTCAACTATGGACAAGGCATTCTCAGTTGCTGCCCCTACCTTAAGGATCTCCCTCCCAAGGGATTCCAGTGTTGATCCCATCAGTCATGGTTTCAAGAAGGCTTTGAAGATTTGCCAGTTTCAAATGGCTTCTAACGGAAAAGGTTTTGCTGCTGGTTGTGTTGTGTTGTGTATGTGCTTAGTTTCTGAATAAGTATTTTTAATAGACATATTTAGACCTGTATTTCATGTTTTAGAGTCTTAACTGTTTGATATTGGAATTTGTGGCTTTAATTCTGTTATATTACTAGATTTGTAATTATATGTGTTTGTTTTTGTAAGCCGGCTTGGGAAGATGTCTGTTGTGAAAGACCTATAAATATTTACATAAATAAAAATCACAATAAAGCTATGATTTGATGCAGATCAAATCTTGCAGTACAAACATCACCTTAGGTCTCAGCCATGCTAACGTTCTTATAGTAAATAAATCCATGTCTAGCTGTTTCTGTGGTGTTTGATTTATGGAATTCAAAAATGCTTGTATATAAAACTAAAGAAGCTAAGGCACTTTCATTAAGATTATGCCAAGCCTTAGATCAGACTGCGCCAACCTGGCGGCCTCCAGATGAGTTGGTCTACAACCCCACCATCCCCAGCTTGCATGGCCAACAGGATTATGGGAGTTGTAGTCCAACACATCTGGAAGGCGCCAGGCTGGCAAAGGCTGCTTTAGATCAAACCAAGCTTGGGGCAATTCAGTAAGCTGCAACTCATCATTTCCATCGTAAAGAGTCACGGCATTGGAATGGTGCTTGGCTAATTTCCTACAAGACATATTCCTGATAAATCGTTCTGCAGTGCTGTTGGGGTGAGGAAGGAGCAACCATGAGCTAAAGCACACACTGTCGAGGGAAAAGCTAGTTTCTGATGAAATTATAAATAAGTCATCAGACATAAGTCTGTTCAAATGAGTTGTCAGTAGAGATGTGTCAGAGTCGTGGTTCAGCTCAAACTTCAAAGCAACGGCCCTAGAAGTACTCCTTCCCTCTTCATTCACAGATCTGCTCTTGATATACACCATGGGAATGTTAATTTAAGCGATGCAAGCACACACAGAAAACCCAGGCCTGTGAACGCTTTAAATAAAGCAGGCCGCTTGTGAGCCAATTATAACATATAACAATACATATGTTCGTGCCACAATCAGTTCCACGATGGAACGGAGGATCATTCAGACAACAGCCTCCACTTCCTTCCTTCGTTGAGGCTGTAGGAATATGAGACCACATGACAGGAGAGGTGGGTAGGCCCACATTTTTCCCCCAAGTGTAAATTTACCAGATAATCAATTTAAGGAAAGAAGCACATTGATCACAATATAAGTTTTTGAATGCACGGTGATGTCCTTTAGGCATTATGTGGAGATCTTTTTATTTGCTCAGACCTTTTTATCTTTCTTGGTTGTGCTTTTATTGGGTTGGATCCATGCTTTGTGGATGGGAGGGCCCTAGGATGGCAACTTGAGAATCATTTATAAAGACAATATGCATCACCAAGAAAGAGGACAAAAGAGGGCAGTATTTGCATAAAATGCGCATGTGTTGATTTACATGTATGCATGCACATTTAGAAACAATTTACTACAATTTCAATGTAATGCATCTCAACCCAGTACAGAAGACTGTGAACAGGTGGCCTGTGTTCCTTGCTCTGCCTGCCATCCAGGTGCTGTGGATGGGCATCTTGAAGACCCAGCTCTGATGGTTCTTTATCTCTGGACTGGACTTGGACTGGGCAGCCCTTCAACTAGAGGACACCTTCAAAATAGAGGACAGTCTTTTGGCAGCTCACCACCACAGGACAAATCAAAGACTCTTTTACAGAGGGCTCTTGTCATAGAATGGGCCTCTGCCCAATTTTCAGGGACATCCACTTCTCCCTCACCACAGCTCATCCCATTCAGCAGGGTCCTCCAACCATATGTGTAGCATTTCCAGGGGTCCCGAGGGGCTGCAGTGGAGAGGAGGTGGGCAGGAATATCCACTTCCATCAGCCCAGTCATGCATGCCTCTGTCTGGACCCAACCCATAATCTAAATCTGGATCCAACCCTATTGTTTTGCTGCCCTGCTGTTAATTGATTTTTAAATATGATTGATTTGTTATCTGATCTGGGGACCCAATGGGCGTTGAAAAGTGGGATAGAAATGTATGCAGAAATAAAATAAATGCATCTGGGGATCAGCTCTACTATTAGATAGAATGAGGTGGGCTGCCTCAGACAGTGGATTTTGGGGTACCATTGACAGACAAGAAATGGTCAATTATTTTATGTACGACTATATTTATTTATTTATTTATTTATTTATTTTATTTATTACATTTTTATACCGCCCAATAGCCGAAGCTCTCTGGGCGGTTTACAAAAATTAAAACCATCATAAAACAATCAACAAGTTAAAAAACACAAATACAAAATACAATATAAAAAGCACAACCAGGATAAAACCACGCAGCAAAATTGACATAAGGTTAAAATACAGAGTTAAAACAGTATAATTTAAGTTAAAAATTAAGTGTTAAAATACTGAGTGAATAAAAAGGTCTTCAGCTGGCGATGAAAGGAGTACAGTGTAGGCGCCAGGCGGACCTCTCTGGGGAGCTCATTCCACAACCGGGGTGCCACAGCGGAGAAAGCCCTCCTCCTAGTAGCCACCTGCCTCACTTCCTTTGGACTATATTTTTACCACCTTTGGACTATATTTTTACCACCATGGGAAATACCAGTGTGCTTTTCCATCCCTGACACCAAAAGCCCTTAGATGATTACTGCATACCTTTGTACCTTTGACAGCTTAGGGTGACAATGTGTCCTTTTTTTTTTTTTACAGAGGACCATCTTCTATTTAAAGGTGTCCTCTGTTTGGAGGGCTGTCCTGTCCAGTTCCGGTTTAAAGTTAAAAAAGCATAAGAACGGTTGGCCATTAGCAGTTAATACCTGGGGGCAGTCTATATGTCTTCTAAGCCCTGCATTGGCTGCGCAATGGCGCTGGGTCAGTTATATGACACAGCCACCAACTTGCAACCACCACGGGACTTTTCATCGAAGCTGTATGGTAAAATAGTCATGAACTTAACCCGACTTTTTTCTACAAAGTGAGGTCACGATGGCCCTTCTGTATGTGGACCTTGCTCCGGGGTCAAGCTGAGGGTGGATGGCAATCTGTGATTGGTTGCTGGAAGCCGGGCAGAGGGCAGGGTTGTGATGCGGTTTTAGTTCATCCCAATTTATATCCGAAACTGCGCAGTGGTGGAGGGAGCTTTTATCCTTTACTTTGCTGATGCACGGCTGTGCATCTCCAGTTCATAAAAATAGAGATCTGCTGTATTCTCTGACAGTTTGCTATATTGGGCTGAAATTGGGGTGGGGTACTGTCAGAGGGAGAGCAAACCCCCCACTCCAGCAAACTCAAGGAACACAGCAGATCTCTATTTTATCAACTGGAGATGCACTGTTGTGCATCAGCAAAGTAAAGGATAAAAGCTCCCTTCACAAATGCACAAATCTTCCCTTCAGATCCTGCCCTGGATAATTTGGGATTTTTGCTTCTTCTTAGAACAGTGGCCATAATGGGATGAGGGGGAGCTATTATTTCCTCCCCACCCCACCCCACCCCACCCCACCCCACCCCACCTAGAAGTATGTTTTTCCAGGTTTTAGGGTCAGCTACCTCTGCCGTATAACACTGATGGAGCAGAGTCAATTTCATCCTGCTGCGTAGAATAAGGGCTCTGCTAGACGACGGGTTAGCCCGGGCTGATACCCAGGATCGCCCCTGTGTGTCCAGATGACGCACAGGGGATCCTGAGTTTAGACAGGGGTCAACCCTCCCTTGCCCCGGGGAAATGGGCTCCACTTGCAGCCCGGTATTTCCGCAGTCCAGGGCTGAGCCTGGGACCGCGGTAGGTGTAGACCATTCCACCACTTTCCCCACCTACGAGCGCTTACTTGTGCATAGGCAGGAGAAGCCGTGCATGGTCCGCAGCGCTCCCCAGCAGTGCTGCACCCATCAGGGGCAGGGTGTGTGTGTGGGGGGAGCAGGGAAACCTTTTTATATATATATATAAACACTCACCTTTGTCGATCGTGCGCTCCTGCACACCCGGCCCTTTAAAAATGAAAAAAATGGTGGACGTGACGGGGCTTTCCTTTAGCTCATCGCGTCTGACGTATAGACTGGGGGACAGCCCGCACTACTTGTACCGTGGGCTCGCCCCTCCTCCCGACCGGACTTTCAGGTAGGTCTAGCAAAGGCCTAAGAACAATGGCCTTTTCTCCTGTGCTCGTCAAGATGAAGGATGGCAGAATGAACAGACAGGCACACAGATCACTTGCACACAGTCTTCCGCACAATGGTGAGATGTACTTTATTTTTAATTTAAATTATAGTCAAGATTTCTAAATTTGCAATGATACATATAAATTCGAGACTGAACTTGTCATGCAAAGGGCGACCTCTTCCATCCTCTTCCTTTGGCCGTCCTAAATACAAACGAGTGACAACCAAGGGGGCAAAATGGCTTAGCCCATCCCTTGTGTGTGAGTCGGTGTGTGTAGGAAATAACAGCAGGCATTTCATACTAAAAAAAGGCTTTGAGCACAAAACAACATGCTGTCGGTCTCCCAAGCATGTGGTTCTTTTTTGCTGGTTTTCTTCAAAGCAAGCCTGAAAAGCAGACCAAAAGCAGGCCATTTTTTTACTATCTGAAAACACATCTAAGGCTTGGAAAAGAATGTCCCTGCATTCGCAGAACAAGAGACTGTCCCACTTCCCATTTTCCATGGCAGTGGTTCTCCCCCGCCCACTTTACTGTGGTCACTGGCACCCTGGAACAAACCACTCTTGTCTCCAGTGCTCCCTTTTAAAGTGAGGGCTCCTGGCTGGGAATGGAGGGACCAATTTCCCCTGGAAGTCGTAGAGGTTCCCATATGCATTTCAGCTCCACCAAGCTGTAAAGAGAACTGGTGTCATGGAACAGGAACACCAGGCAAAGCAGCTCTGACACTTTTTTCACCGCAGGAGCTATAAGGGGATCTGATGGAGCAGTATTTGGGGGCGGTTGGTGGGCAGGTCTCGCCCGGCACATCATCCCTTTGTTTTCAGGGACCACCCAGAGAGCTCCAGCTATTGGGTGGGATACAAATGTAATAAATCAATGTATGCATTTGTTAAGTCAGGAGTCCCCAATGTTTCGGGTCAGTGGATACATTGGGAATTTTGAGAGGGTGTTGCGGACATTCTCACAAAATGGCTGCCATGGGGAGGAAGTGGCCCAATCATGAAACACCATGGTGCCATGGAACTTGCACAAAAACACCACGGGCCCTTGCACAACAGCGATGGCATGGTGAGCATGGCTAATCACTAAACACTCATTTTCTAACAGGCAAACTGGTGAGATTAAAGAAAAAGCAACTTAAAAACATAAGTACAAGACAGAGACTGGGTTCAGACAAGCAGCAGGGGAAACAACATCGTGTTAGTATTTCCCCTGCCCCTCCGTGTGCTGGTCACGTGACCAGGTTACCCTAATTACCTGAACTGTGTTGTGGGTTGCCGTGTCTTCCAAACCCAACGACGGCATAGCCATGGTGACTTTTCACCCACACTGCAACCCATGGCTTGCAGTAGGGGTTGTAGGCTGGGTGAAAAGTCGCCATGCCCCTGGTGCATGCTGGGTTCAGACGATACAGCAACCTGTGGTGCGGGGAATTAGGGCAATCTCAGTCATGCCACCAGCACACAGAGGCCTCGAGAAACAATCGATGCCGGATTGTTTCCCCCACTGGTTGTCTGGACACCCACCCACCCCAGAGATTGGGCCTGAGCTTGAAAACACAAAACTATTCTTTTAAATTGAAATAAAGATGGCATTGGAGGTTTCCCCTTCACATTGCAGTATGCCAGCCTGCCAGTTAAAAAAAAAAATCTTAAGAAATACAATTAAAAACCAGGAGGGCCAGGGAGTTTGGCAGGCACCAAGAGGAGAAGTTGCTGTGGGCATGCTGGAGCCCCAGTGTTAGGTGGTCTAGGCTCAGACAGTGACTAACCTAAGGCCACCCAGGGGCTGTCTATATGTGGGGAAAGCCCCACGGTGCTGCAGATCTGCACTGCATCAGTTATATGATACAGCCGCAGCTTCGTAGCCACCGTGGGGCTTTCCTGTGAAGCTGTGGATTGAAAAAGTCAGGGACTTACCCATACTTTTTCAATGGGAGCCACTTCAAGGCCAATCCGGGGGCAGTCCCTGGGGGACGACAACTGCGATTGGTTGTCTTCCATCAGGAAGAGGGTGGGGGCTGGGGCTGGTGCCTGGATGGCCACCAGAAACCCCACTCCCTCCTCAGCGTTGGGATTACCCTACACCACTGCAAGAGAGGAAAACCATGAGTTTTCTGAGGGAGGGAGTGCCAACCTGGTGCTGTGAAGACACCCTGCTCAGTGACCTTTGTGGGATGTGAACCTGGGTCTTCTGAGAGAGAGATGGATCAGCACATCTGCCAGCATTTTTGGACTCTCCTTGGGTGTAGGGCTACGAGGGCTATCGAGATAGTTTCATGGCTTTAAAATTTACCATTACTCCACTGGTGGAAGGACTCTTGGTTTGTGCTCATGGCAGCCAAATATGGAGACCCCTTCCCTCCCAATTGCACCTGTTTTGCCAAGATTCAAGCTGAGAATTGGGGTTGGTGGGAAAACCTGCTGCAGCTCCTTGCTCGTGCCACCAGCATTCATGCCAAAGACATGAGTAATCTCCTTGAGTAACTCTCCCATCCACCAAGCGAATACCACCTGCAACATCCTTGCTGCCACCAGACCCAATTCCACCTTCTGCGGTGGTGGGTAGAGGTGAAATCAGGCTGGGACTGAGAGCCACGATGCAGCAGGCAGAAGTGAAAAGGGGAAGGCCTGCTGTGCTTTCCTCTTATGCCAGGTCTCTTGGAGGGGAAGAGGTTCTACCAGGGGCCCAAAGAAGCATTCAAGGGCTCCAAACAAGGAGCATTATTATTATTATTATTATTATTATTATTATTATTATTATTATTATTATTACTATTATTATTTCTTCCCTGTCTCTCTCTCTCTCTGGATTGAGGCAGGGAATAACATTGAATACAAAATATAAATACATAAAACTGATTAAAAACATAAATCCAATACATTATTAAAATCTCAAAAACTTTTAAGGCATTTTAAAATTTGACTGGGAAGGCTTGCTGGAAGAGATCCGTCTTTATAGCTTTTTTAAATTCAGAAAGACTATTAAACTGGCAGATCTTTCCCGGCAGGCCATTCCACAGTCTGGGAGCGGAAGAAGAGAAGGTCCTCTGGATAATGGTTGTCAGTCTAGTTTTGACTGACTGAAGTAAATTCTTCCCAGAGGACCTGAGTGTGCGGGGTGGATTGTATGGGAAAAGGCGACCCCTCAGGTAACCTGGACCCCAAACCATGTAGGGCTTTAAAGGTAATAACCAACACTTTATACTTCGTCCAGAAACCAATTGGCAGCCAGTGAAGTGATTTTAAAGTTGCCCGAGGTAGAAAAGTAACCCATTACCATTGCCCAGTGGTGCAGTGGATCCAGGGCTCACAGGACACAGCGCCGCCGGCACTTCTTTATTAGATTGTAAGCCTATGCGGCAGGGTCTTGCTATTTACTGTTTTACTCTGTACAGCACCATGTACATTGATGGTGCTATATAAATAAATAAATAATAATAATAATAATAATAATAATAATAATAATAATAATAATAATCAGGGATGCCGAGGTCCTCTCTGCAGCATCCAAAGCCCATCAGACTTCTCTGTTCTCTAGGAAATATTCCAGCAACATTTTTCTCCCTCTCTCAAAATACTAGAACCTGGGGTCATCCCATGAAACTGATTGGTGGGAGATCCAGGACAAATAAAAGGAAGTACTTCTTCACACAGTGCATAGTTAAATTATGGAACTCATTACCACAAGATGTAGTGATGGCCACGAATTTGGATGGATTTAAAAGGGGGTTGGATAAATATTTGAAGGCGAAGGCTATCAATGGCTACTAGCCCTAATGGTTGTGTGCTATCTCCAGTATCAGATGCAGTAAGCCTGTGTGCATCAGTTGCTGGGGAACATGGGCAGGAGGGTGCTGTTGCTTGTTCATCCCTGGCCGACAGCTGGTTGGCCACTGTGTGAACAGAGTGCTGGACTAGATGGACCCTCGGTCTGATCCAGCATGGCACTTTTTATGTTCTTATTGTTCCCTGTTGTAATGCAAAGTATTTTGGGGTGGTTTGGCCTTGAATGCCCAATTAAGACCCATTAGCTTTACAAAAGACCTGCTTTTGGTGGAGGTGAAAACTGCTAGACCTGGTGGGTTGATATGCCTGAATGCAGCTGTCTGTATTTTGGCACTCTCCTTGGGGGCGTGGCTATGCAGATGATGAGCACCCATCATGATGAGTGCCTGCACTTCAAAATGTACCACTACCCCATTGCTATTGCCTCTGAGGAGCCAGAGCGATACCCAGGAGAGGTCTATCATTTCAACCAGGGGCTTCCATTAGAGATGTGCTCTTGGGACAGTGCAGAGCCTGGGATACGCACACCCACACTGCTCCGCCTTCCAGTCCCAAAGCCACCAACGAAGCAGCCACTCTAAAGGCTTTATGGCAGGCCTTAGAAAACAAATGAAGGCAGCATTCATTGACACACACACATCAAGGAACTCATCACGGCTCTCAAGAACCCCCGGATAAGTGATTTTAGAGCAATTTCTCCAATTACCCGTCTTTCAACTCCTGCGGACCACCAGGAGTAGATACTCAGAAATCACTCCTCCTAACCACTCCAGTGAGGGCTTGGCATGCGCCTTCTCTGCACAAAAGGAAAAGAAACACAAGGGTTGCCTGTAATTTCATACTTCATTTACTGGATTACTTTTCTGGAGACTTGCTAAGCAGACGCTGCTGTGTGGGTTGGTGGGTAATTACCGTTCCCCCGCCCAGTTTGGGTACTTGACATTTCCATTCCACAGTGACTTCAGTGAAAAACAAATCTGTCTACCTGCCATCCACATCTGACCACCAGATGGTCTCATGTGCCTAAGGAGGGCCAATTGCCGAGTGCGTTCAAATGACCTCACACATATATCTTCAAACATTGCTCCCTGACCACAAAAATGCATGGAAAACGCAACATCTGTACATGTCTGCCTCTTAAATCCCTGTTGTTTTACAAAATATATTGCTTGTCACCTTAATGTCTTGAGCCCCTTAATGGGGAAAATGTGGATCATTTGCTTGTAGAGATTGTTTGTTGTAAGAAATCCTTTAATTTCTTACAACCATTTCTTGTTGCCTCCGATCGCCTGGTACTGGTGGAGGCCGAAAGCATTAAGGGATACAAACGAGTTATTAATTACCAGCCTTTAAAAGATATTTTTTTAGTCAGATCTGAATTGGAGCGGTTCCCTCTGGTTGGTGATGTTGGCATATGGAGCAAAACATCAGTGAGCATCTCTTGATTCAGGTAATGGATTTTGATAAACAATGCATTCTTTGACTACAGTAGTATCCAAGGAGCTGCCTGATCTAGTAAGCATGGACCTTTTCCCATCTCTGTACCAAATTCCCCTGGACAGGATCTTTCATGTGTAAAAGGGGACAGGCGAGGGGAAAGATCCCTCACCCAGCAGTTGTGCCCCTCTCTTCCTGAAACAGTCATTTTTGTAAACTACCCAGAGAGTTTCTGCTATTGGGCAGAATAGAAGTGAAATAAAATAAATAAATAAATAAATAAATAAATAAATAAATATCCTATTGCTAATGAACAGCCTTCATTAAGTGTTGCAAGCAAGCTGCCCCTTATGCTATGTTGCTTTTGAACTAGGCCAGCTTCCCCGAACCTGGTACTTTCCAGATTTTGGGACTACAACTCCCAGCATGCCTGACCATTGACCATGCTGGCTGGGGATCTTGGGAGCTGAAGTCCAAAACGTCTGCAGGGTGCCAGGTTGGGGAAGGATGGACTAAGCAGTTGCCAGAAAATAGGTGACATCTTCTGTTACATGATGTTCTCATAGGAACATCAGAAGCTGCCTTATCCTGAATCAGACCATTGATACATCTAGCGCCAAACTGTCAACACTGACTGGCAGTGGCTCTCTGGGATTTCAGGCAGGAATCTTTCCTATCTCTACCTAGCGATGCTGGGGATTGAATCTGGGTCCTCTGCATGCAAAGCTGGTACTCTATCACTGAGCCCCCCTCCCATTAGGGTAAATTCCTAAGAACCGAAGAAGAGCCATGCTTGATCAAACCAAGGGTCCACCTATTCCATCATTCTGTTTACACAGTGGCCAACCAGCTGTCCATGGGAAACTCACAAGCAGGACATGAGCCATCAGGACTAGTAGCCATTGATAGCCTTCTCCTAAAGGAATTTGCCTAGCCCCCTTTTGAAACTATCCCAATTGGTGGCCATCACTACGAGCATCATCAGACGGGGGGGGGGGGATCGTGTTTCCTTACTGTCAGTTCTCTGCTCCCCGCTCCATCCCACGATACTTCCTCTTTCTACCCAGAGGAGAAAGAGGAAGTAAACAAACACCATCTGGCCCATTCAGGGACAGTTTTTATTGTGTCACTTTTTTTGCACACAGCAGGAGGAAATGGTGGCATATTCCACTTTTAAAAAAAAAGCTGGATTAAAAGGGGTCCGTTTTGTGATGGGAAAATGGCGAGGAGGAGTGGGTCGTCTAAAGGATGTGCGAACATCTGTAAGTGGGCAGTAGAGAGCATGTGATAAAATGCTCATCTGATGACACTCTACATCTTGTGGTAGTGAGTGCCATAGCTTAACTCTGTGCTGTGGATTCTTTGATATTTATAATGCACGCAGGTTAGCAAGCCAAGATTCATCAGACAGGGAGCAAAAGTGGGAAGAAATTATTGTCCAAGTGATGTAAAACATTTACCCCCTCTGACTTCAACTTGTCAGCTCCCTTTTTGTGTTATAGTTTGACTGAAATTGTAGAATGATTTTGATAAATTATTGGAATTATTTGTAATTTACTGTTAAAATAAAAAGCATAAAAATAAACTATAAACAAACAACAACAACCCACCCACTCCCAGCTGATTCTTGCTGGGCAAGAAGAAAAAAACAAAAAATAAATGGGATGTCCCAAACATTTTCCAGAAACTGCAATAAACGTCAAAGTCAATCGAGCATTGGTAGTTTTTTTTTTGGGGGGGGGGGTTTAAGGAGAGGAAATAGCTTTCCTTGCTGTTAAACCTCATGCACAAAAACATCTTAAGGCACGCGAAGGCTCACTTCATATCTGGGATGTTTGCTGAAATAAATCTAGTTGCTGTTTACGCCTTTCTGTGAAACAAAATTTAAAAGTGCTGTCTGTGTGGAAGAACATAAAACTTACAGCATTGCCTTAGGGGGCTTACTGTAGTCACAGCACTTTCTCATAGCCTTCTCAGGTGGTTCAGGATTGTTATTGTTCTACAGGCGAGTTAACTGAAGCCAAGAGCGAGTGACTTAGGAATAGTGGCCAAGTGTGGCTCCCTGGTGGACGTCCACAGAGGCCACAGCTAGACCTAAGGTTTATCCTGGGATCATCCAAGGCTCGCCCCTGCCTGAGCACTGGATCCCCTGTGAGTCACCTAGATGAACAGGTTTGACCCCTGGACGATCCAGGGATAAACCTTAGGTCTAGCTATGGCCTGTGTGTCTCTATATGTTTGGGGGCACATGACTCGCCCTCGCTCTTTATGGCACTCCTTGCAGGAAACAATGTGGATCCACAGGAAAGATATCTTGGTCAACTGCAAATTGGATCTCAGTCAGTTCTGAAGGTCATAGAGTGGCCATGGACAACTGTCGGCTGTTAGCCTAACTAAGCCATCTTCGCAGGGATGTTGTGAGGGTATTTGCGGTAAAAAGAACACATAACACCACTAAAAACATCTGTTTTGTTCTCAGTTGTTGTAAGCTGCCCAGAAAGCTTCAGCTATGAGGCAGTATACAAATGAAATAAATAAATAAAATCTGTAAATTTGAACCTGATAAGGAAATGTTGAATAACAATCCAGACCCAGTTGGCCACGAAGGCATCACTCTATGCCTCTGGTCAGCCACTAGTTGTACTTGCCAGTCACTTGAAGTGGACAGAGGCAAAGCAAGGCCCTGCTTCTGCATTTCCTGGTAGCCCGCCTGGGCCATTAGTGTTCTCTTTTACAGAGGACAGTCCTCAGTTTTGGAGGCATCTCCTATTTGATGGCTGGCCAATCCAAGTCCAGTTTAAAGATAGAGAACTCTCAGAAGGAAGATCTGAGCTTTGGAGTTGCCCATTCACAGCACCTGGACAGCAGGTGGAGCAAGGAACAAGGTCACCCACTCACAGTCTTCCACACTATGTCTATTTAAATGATAATAAGCTCATCTAAATTTGCATATATGCTTATAAAGTAGCATATGCCCTTTTTATGCAAATTGGTGGTATTCATAAGTCGTAACTCTACTATTAGCCCAGCCACTGTTGGAATGACTGAGGGTGTGATGAGAGGGAGAGAGGGAGGGAGGGAGGGAGAGAGCTTTTCTACATGAGTGATTTATTACATGCTCATGATTGGCCACGCACAGAAGTTTGCCGGTCTTTTACATGATGCTGTCAACCATAAGGACATCTCCCACACCTTCCTCCAGTAATCTCACTTTAAAAAATATTAGAGATAATGCACCATTTAAAATTACTGAGCACTCCATGGGATATCATGGGCCACTAGATAGCACTGCTTCATTCAACTTAATGGAGCATTGCCAAGAGGGGAGGTTTTCAATGATAAATCATGTGGACACCACTGGTCACCATCTAAAGGAGCCACAGTCAACCCAGAAAGACCTCAGAAGAAGATAAAATGGTAAGAGTGCTATTCCCCCCCCCCTTAATATAGAGATGCTCACAGAGAGGGGGGAGGGGGAGAAGCGTAAAAGCAAGAGAAGGAAGGAGACCAATCTCCTCCTTTGACTTGTGGGTGCTGTCCATCCCCTGAGCCACTTCAGTTGACATGGAAGGAAGTGTCTAAGATGCTTTAGTCATCTCAGAAGATGTGTGTGTAAGAAAGTAGATTTCTTTCTTACTTGACCTGCAGATGCATTACCCCATCTCTTTCCCCCCCCCCATCTCATTGCCTGTATCATTCAAGTAAGCATAAAAGGGAAGGGGAGAGAGTAGGGAAGGGAGGGAGAGATGGAGGAAGAAACGAGTAACTGTGGGGCCAAACAGAGGTTGATTTGGCCCAGGGGCTATTAATTGCCACTTGCTAACCACTGTTCTAAACCACATAGAATTTCTACAAGAAAAGAACTCCCCATTTGTTTTAATCAGTTTTAATTCATTCTGTAAGCTGCCTTGAATGCCATTTTTGGGGGCACAAATAAATATTTTTTTTTATAGGATTTATAGGATTAATAGGAATATAAAATTTTATAGGATTTATAGGAACTGAGGTTGAATCCAAATCTGCCTTCTGAAAGAGGAAGGGCTCTGCTCACGAAAGTTTCTCTGCGTAATTTTTGGGGATCCCTGTCCATCCCACATACCCCAGCTCACCCCATTTAGCAGGGTCTCCTGACACTCTGTGTAGCATTTTCAGGAGGCTGGAGAGGCTACCGTGGAAAGGAAGGGGGCAGAGAAGCCCACTTCCACTAGAGCAGTTGATCAAGAGGATCATGCGGAGGGGCGGGGAATCATGTTTCCCTACCGTCGCTTTGCCTCCTGCTTTTGTCCCACAATAGGGACTAGCAGCTTCCTCTTTATTCACACAGGGAAGAAAGAGGAAGCAAGCTAGCCTATGACCATGTGGCCCATTCAGTGGGCAATTTTATCGTGCTGCTTCTCCTGCACACAACAGGAAATGGCAGCAAGTTTCATTACAGCCCCTCTCCCCCCCCCCCCACCGCAATGAAAATGGGATTTTCTGGGTCTTGTGTGTGTGTGATGGAAAAATGAGCAGAAGGAGCGGGAGATGTGCAGGAGGCGGACGGCATCGTTAAAAGGACCTGCAAACATCCGTGAGTTGCTAGTAACAAGCGTGCTATAAAATGTTCATCTGAAGACGCTCCTAGCTTAAATCTGGATCCAGCCCATAGACTGCAACCATTAAAGAATATCTTTTGGATCAGCCTCTTTGCTTTCCATGTTTAACTCTTTGTTAAAAGAACGCAATACAATTTTCCTCTATAAAGAAGATCTCAACTGTTCTGCTTTTGAGGCAAATCTTCAGTTTCAACACCTGAGCTTCTGGATTCTGCGGCACTCATTTTGGTGACTACGTCTACGGGAAGCAGAAATGCCACCCTACTTATTTGTCCTCCTCTTCCCCCCCCCCCCCGCCGACGTTGATTAAAGCAAAGACATCATGTCTGAAAGCTCTCAGGATTGGCACTCACTCCCAATAGTTCAGAGTGGACATTCTCGCTGCCTGCACTGACACACAATGAGCTCCTTCGAAAGCCTTCATCGCACAGCCACGTCAATGGCAGCCTTCAGGGAGAAAAGAAAACACCAGAGAAATTCGCTTAATATATCCTAGTCGACGAGGTCATGACAGGACCACGTGCATAAATAGTCGAGGTATTATTTTCAGATGTTGGATGTCCTGAACAGGAATGGCCCTAGCCAAAGAACAGGTTTTCCTCCCCCCTTCCCCCACCCCTCACCCCACGACTCCTGACTGGATAGGGAGAGAGGGATTTACATTGGAATGTCCTCCTATCTGGCTTAGTTCAAGGGAAAATGTGAGCATCACCATCATGACTATATAATGTATTGGCTAATTTTATCATTAACAGCACGGGAACACTGCAAATTTCACAATACAAAGACATCCTTTTTTACACAAGCGTTAGGCTCGATATGTGTAGGAGTAGAGCAGGAGTTGGATCCAGATTTAAGCTGGATCAACTCTGCTGCTGGTGGAAGTGGACTTTCCTGCACCCTCCTTTAAATGGCACCTTCTCCACCCCATGAAAGTGCTACACAGAGAGTCAGGAGATCATGCATAAAGTAGTGTTCTGGGGAGGGGAGCAGAGGGGAGATCAGCAAGTGGGGGGGGGGAGAGCTGCAGCCATCAACCCCGGCATGGCCGCAGCCTCCACACATTGATGTAACAGGGCCTATGTATGTACTCTTCAAGCAACTGGAAGCTCTGCTTTTCCTGGATTCCTCATCACGCAGATAGATCCATGCACACATTCAATTGTACAAGTGTAAAGCCTGAAGCCAAGCTCCAAATGGGCATGCATAGGTTGGAGATGCCCCACTACCACCATCACCACCACCACCATAGTCCTGCTCCCCACCCCACTCTTCTCTTGTTTTCTGAAAAGGGCTGATCACATAGGCCTAATCTACACCAAGCAGGATACTGCACTATGAAAGTGGTATGAAAGCAGTATATAAAAGGCAGGAGCCACACCAAGTAGGATATTGCACTATGAAAGAGGTATATGGTATGTGTCAATGGGCCCCAACAGTGCACTTCAATACCACTCTAAAGTAGTAGTGTGGCTCCTGCCTTCCATACCACTTTCATAGTGCAATATCCTGCTTGGTGTAGATTAGGTCATACTTTCCCTTTTGATTATGAATTAATTCATCTAGAACAATGGGTAGGTGACCTGGTGCCCTCTGGATGTTTTTATGACAACTCCTATCAACCCCAGCATGGCCAATAGTCAGGGATTATGGGAGCTGTAGTCAAAAGCCTCTGGAGGACACCAGGTTGCCTGTCCTTGATCTAGAATAAGTATTCTCCTCCTGGAATGCATGATGGGGAGTGGGTTCCTCCTGATTGGGAAGGAGGTTTTGCAGGGTAAGCAATGGGGGAGGAGGAACTTCTGATTTGCCAAAAAAGAAGAAACACAAAAGAAGGCACAAATTTGTGTGTATATATATATATATATATATATATATATATATATATATATATATAATCTTTATAGTAAATCTCGCTATAGTGCAGGCAACTGTGACCAGGGGAACTGCTTCTCAAGGTAATATCTGTCGATGAGTTACAATTCTTATGGTTTGCGATGGCTAAAGTGGAATGAGAACGAACAGCCATTCAAACAGAAGACTCTGTAAAAGAGGACACAGAGCCGCCCAGTGACAGGAAGGGAGGTGTTGTGGCTTTTTCCCTGGAGAGGGGCTGGTTTGGGGTAGGACCTCTCCGAGCAATTTGGGGCAGTGGAAATGGGAGAAAACGTTTTCTGATGCTGTTTTGTTTTTGTTTTTAAATGGGGTTTAAATTTGTATTGTACTTTTGTGGGCCTTGAGTCATAGAATCATAGAACAGTAGAGTTGGAAGGGGCCTGTAAGGCCATTGAGTCCAATGGAATTCACATTAAAGCATAGGTGACAGATATTTGTCCAGCTGCATCTTGAATGCCTCTGGTGTGGGAGAGCCCATGACCTCCCTAGGTCATTGGTTCTAATGTCATACTGCTCTAATAGTCAGGAAGTTTTTCCTGATGTCTAGCCGGAATCTGGCTTCCTGCTAGGGTGACCATATGAAAAGGAGGACAGGGCTTCTGTATCTTTAACAGTTGTATTGAAAAGAGAACTTCAGCAGGTGTCATGCATGCAGCATCTGGTGAAATTCCCTCTTCATAACAACGGTTAAAGCTGCAGGAGCCCTGCCTAGCATGACCAGATACAAAAGAGGGCAGGGCTCCTGCAGCTTTAACTGCAGGATGATTGAGAAGTGAACCTGGCCCTCCTCTGTGTGACAACTTTTCAAGTACTTGAAGAGTGCTTTCATGTCTGTCCTCACTCTTCTCTTCTCAAGGCTAAACATGCCCAGTTCTTTCAGTCAATAGTTTTGCAGCACAATCCTATGTATATTAAATTGGAAGCAAGTCACACTGTGTTCAAGGGGATTTATTTCCTAGAAGGTGTGTTTAGCACTGCATTCTTCTTAATAATTTTATATGCCCATTACTTCAATGCTTTTATGTTCCGAGTTATATTAAGGTACCAATATATAGGGTTTTGTGTTTCATGGTAAGTGTAAATACTTAATTAAAACTGCCTAGTTCACTACTTGCAAATATAACACTGCTTAGAACGATAGACATAAAGAGTCAAGGGATGGAAATCTACCCTTTTTATCACATTTCAACCACATGGATCTTCAGCACAAAGTAAGTGCTTAAAATGTGCTAGGCAGAAGGTAATCTTCCTTAAGTGATCTCAAGTATGTGGCCTTAAAACCTTCATTCATTATGGGAGCAATTCCAGATAATTAAGTGGTCATTTCACAAGACCAGTGTGTAGGGCTGACATCTCTCTCTCTCTCTCTCAATGGAAGAGGTGCCGTGTCTTTATTAGGCAGGCACAAAATTAACAGATGTAGCTTTTCCTAGCATGTAGATGCAGCAATAGGAAAAGGTGCAGCCTGCATTCAGTGGTTAAAGGATCAGCGCCTCTGTGCACTGAAAACGTCTCAAGTCCAGCCCCTATGTAAAGTAGTCACTTATGCATCACCAAAAAAAGAGGACACACATCACCCAAAATAGGAGAGGCCACATGAGGGCACAGATTTGCATTAAAAAAATTCACGTGCTGATTTATTTACATAGAAATATGTTATATCTCACCAAAGTGGGGAAGACAGTGACTGGGTGACCTGCGTGGCTACTCAGCCTGCTGTAGAGGTGCTAACTGTGGGTGAGCGATTCCATGGACCCTGGGCTCTCCCTTCTTGTGGTGCTTTATCTTTAAACCAGACCTGATCTGCAGCCCTTCAAATAGAGGACTTTCCTTTGTAAAAGAGGACACATGGCCGCCCTAATCCTACTTGAGGGCTGGAAACGGCACAGAGGAGCTACAGTTGTGAGCTTGCCTAAAGTTCTGATGACTGGAAATGAACCCCTTGCTGCGCTCCTACCATGCTAGGCACTGAAAAGAGCCTGCTTTGCTCCTGCCTGAGGAAAAGCACAGGCATTGTTGCCTGTCATTTCACAACTAGCCTTCAGAATATTCTACTTGGCATTACATTATTCTTTCTTTGTATACCACTTCAGGTGTGGTGTAGTGGCTAAAGAGTTGGGCTGGGAGTCGGGAGAGCCAGGTTCTAGTCCCCACTCAGCCACGGAAACCCACTGGGTGGCTTTGGGCCAGTCACACACTCTCAGCCCAACCCACCTCACAGGGTTGTTGCTGTGAGGATAAAATGGAGAGGAGGAGGAGGATTATGTACGCAATACGTTGGGTTTCTTGGCAGAAAAAAGGAGGGATGTAAATGCAATAATAAATAAATAAAGATTCCTTTTGATTGTGTGAAGTAATACATAAATGTAATAAAATAACTGACCTACAATGAATGAATGTGCATACCTCAGATCCTGGGGCTTTCTGAGTAAAACTGATAAAAAAAGCTGCCCTGAATTGCTTTCACGCAGGAAAGAGGGAGAAAACTCTCTCTCTCTCTCTCTCTCTCTCTCTCTGTGTGTGTGTGTTTATGATGCAAAGGAAACCTCTGTTCCAGATTTCCTCAACTTAGTGCCCTCCAGGGGTGTGGGACTGCAATACCCATCATTTCCAGCCAGCATGGGAACTCCTGGAAACTGGTTTGAAACCACAGTTTGCTCCTGGTTTCCAATCCTGGTTTGCAAGGCAAGTTCAAACCATAGTTTGCCAGTTGAGATAACATGGCAAACCATGGTTTGCTGCAAACCAAGGAGGAAATGAAGGAATTTCAGTGTGCGGGTGGAGGAGGGACAAGGTGTGTGTGAAGAAGCATGAAGATCCTTCAAAGCTTATCCACAGAGTGCCAAGCTAAGGTTTGATATTATTTCTGAACCATCTCAACAGAAAGTTGCTAAGCACCTGGCAGGTGATAAAACGTGACTGGCAAACTGCACTGACTTTGTGGGTAACATGTTGTGCAAGATGGTAGAAGGGAAGATGGTGAAAGATGGTAGAAGGGAAGAGAAGAACAGCAATCTTTTGTAGAAAAACCCTCCGCCTTCCCAGTATCCCTTATTTGAATGGAGAATGTGCATTCGTACGATCTTCAAGCAGATTTTAATGTCTAGCTGTATTAATCCTGAACCTGGACAGAATTCCATGGGACCATGGTGATTGTAACAGAGTTTAATTTTTTGACAACCCAAGGAATTAACAACCTATCCTCTAAACCAAACAAATGCAATCAACCCAATGTCTAAAAGTGATTTTTTGTTGAGTCTGCTGCATTTGGACATTTGAAGCATTTTGAGCTTGGGTTCACACCATCTCACCAATTTCTCCTCATGATCATCCACCCATCCATCCACACATCCACACCGCACTCCTCACCCGGCGCTTGAGCAGCAATTTCAGTTCTTTCCCATTGTGAACACATTTTGTCAGACACAAATGGAGGATGATATAATTGAGGCTGCTTTTAAAAAGAAGCCATCTGACATAATATTGCTAGTAACTTGACAGCTTTATAGAAAGTCTTCCCAAGAAATCCCAAGCTGGCCGCACGGCTGAGGACAACCAGAGGTTACAGAGGAAGGTTAGGCTCTCCTCAGCTCAATCTTTTAGGAGCTTCAGCCATATTTAGCTTGACCTTTGACCTGACCTAGCCTTAAACAATAGCTTTCTGGGTATGCTACATGACCAAATCTTGCCAGTCGCTGCCAAATTAATGAGCCCATGTCATTTTTAGTTTACAGTTCAGCTGTAAAGCAGCCAAGTGGAAAATGAAGCAGGGACCATTAAGGAGCCTCGTACACATTTTCAAAGAGTATTGTCCCTAATTCCTCACTCTCCCTTTCAGAAGTCCCTAATCACCATTCTCCCAGTTTCTGCCTCCTCTCTTGGAGTTTGTTGGAATCTCCACAGAGTGGGGAAAATGGCTGGGGATAAACAGAGGTTAATAAATATCGCAGGATCGATTGGAGGTAATCTAGGACTGAGAAAAGATAATAAAAGACTGATCTCTTCTGGCAGGCCTACCCAGTTGAATTTTAAGATGCCTTTTAATAACGTATTCGTTTTATGTTTTAATCAGTTTTATGTATTTTATGGTGTTTGTATTTGGTGTTGTTCCCTGCCTCGATCCAGAGGGAAAGGCGTGTAAGAAATTATTATTATTATTATTATTATTATTATTATTAATTATTATTATTATTAAAATATCTATAAAACAACATCAGAATAGATCCCAGTCAAAATAGCTAAAGAAAGCAACAAAAGCCTATTACCACCTAAACACAAATGTTTGCCCTGTCTCTCAAAGAACCTGTACAGAGGAGCTCTTGGGAAAGGAATTCTAACAAGGAAAATACCATAGCCAAGAAGGCCTAACCCCAAACCCTTAGGTACCCCAAATCCCAGCCAACTTTACAAAAATGTGAAACCCTGAGCAAGTCCACTTCTGAAGAGTTTAATAAATGGTGGGGCTTTCTATATAGTAGAAGGCTTTGCTTTCCCCAAAATTAGGTTTCTGAGAAACCAGACCAAGGGAATGGGCCAAATGCCATTGTGGCATCACCAGCCTCCGTGACATCTATTTTTAATCCTGTCCTTTGCTGCCACCACCCTATTCTTTATCCTCTAAAAGAATGAGGGAATACTAAACCTTAGTGTGTGAGTGTGCGCGTGTATTGTCCACCTGAAGTAACGCATATGACTGAGCAGATGTGGTTGATAAAACAAAATAAGAATAAAGTTTATTCATACAGGAAAAGGTTTTAAAAGACATTTTAAGTTTGTTTTACATTACACACATATATCTACTTTCCTCAACCTCCCAGAGAATACTAACCACCTCCAAATCTTATAACCCCACTTTCCTAATACTTTCCTGAAACAAGCCTCAATTAAACTCTATTCCCTCTTACCCTCATTAACTCTCTAACCCTGACTAACTCCTTAACTGTCTCTCTCTCCATTCAAATCAACCAACCAATCAGATGACACCATTCACACTGCTCACCTTTCTAACTCCCCCTCCCACTTACTTACCATTTCCTGAAAATAAAAGAATTGGCCACAGCAAATCCAAACCTGAACCAACCACTTAACTAAACACATATAAATAATAACACAAAATATTGTTTTGTCACAGCCATCAATACAGAACTACTGGACATTCCACCAGGTCTTTGTGCCATAACTAACATTGTTCTATCAATACCAGACTTGTGGGGGATGCTGTGTCTATCAGCTTGGAAGCAAAACAGGGTCACCCAAAGACAAGGTTGTGGTTTCTACATATACCTGGGAGTCCCTAAGGTCTAGGTATGCAGAGGTATGCCCATTTGTAAGTTAAAAGGAAAAAAAGCACTTGAAAAGACACCCCAGCAAGGACCAGCAAGCTTTCAGGATGACACGACAATGTTGAGGGTGTCCACCCCTCAGGGGTGGAGAAAAAGAAATGAAGGGTATAGAGAGGGAAGTAGCCTTCTCAGGGCCCTACAAACTCATATTAATAATACGGAGATGGGGATTAGGGTTGAGATATGTGTGCCATGTGGTGAAAAATACTTATCTTCTTGGTCTCTGCAGGGAGGTTTCAGGAGTTATGAAGAAAAAGGACACTTTCCCTTCATCCAATTCTCTAATATATAGCAATAATGCACTAAGTGATAGGTTGCACAGTGGTGGAAAATTTCAGGAAGGCTTCTTCCTGCTCCTCCACCCCATGAGCTCTAAATATCTCTACAAGGCTTGTATTCCAAGCAGGCTAGATCAGGGCAGGAGCTACACTACTGCTTTAAAATGTTTTATAATGGTATTGGCAACTGTTGGGGCCCAGGACACACGCCATATACATTTTTCAAACCATTTTCAAAGTGTTTTATCCTGCTTGGCATAGATCTGGCCCAGGAGCACTCCTGTTATTCACTGCAATATTTTCTTGCAGGTCACCACTTGAGTCACTACTTTTGTGTCCTACTCTAGGAATTCCGTCAGGCAAATTCATAAGATCATAGAGTTGGAAGAGGCCATTTAGGGCACTGAGTCCAACTTTTGCTCAGTGCAGGAATCCATTTTGAAGCATCCCTGAAAGATGGTTGTCCAGTCTTTGCTTGGATACCAGTTAGAACATCTCATGCCAGGTGGCTTTTGACTATTCAAGTCCACTATGGCTTAAATAAACCATGGTGGGCTGCTTGAACATGTGAACAGTCCCATTGCCAGCCTGGTTGGAACCCTGAACAGCTCCCACTTCTTCTTTACAGCGTGCTATCAATGTACATAGGGAGTTACAGACAACAATATCATAAGACAAAAGATCCCTGCCCACCCCTCCACAGGATCTTACAATCTAAAAAAGAAGGGAGATGAGGGAGAAGAAAGGGTAACAAAAATATTAAAATTCTATACAGATATATTGAAGTCTCAAAGCGTATTTTGTGCATTTGGTGGGAATGTTAATATCACTGTATAAGATATCTACTGGGCTTCTGCTGTTGTGCAGTTATTGTTGTTCTCATTGTCCAGCTGTGCAAAAATCTTTTCTTCATTTAAGGTAGTATTAATTCAATAGAAATGGACAAATCCTCTGCAGCCTTATGCCACTTATTGCCAGGAGCAACTCTGGCAATGACACCAAACCACTGCTAAAAATAATGTTTGCTTGGCCTGTGGTTTGATTGCAAACGGCAGCCCGAGGTTTGCATAACGTTCTGCAAAGAGTTAGTGGAAAGCAAGATCTAGAGTTCTTCAGCCTCTTCGACTACTTGTGTTTTTAAAAGTTAGCTTGTATTTTTGAATGGTTCCATTTGCAAACCTTCTTGCTGGGTTATTTTTTGAAGGACCTTGGTAGGTATGATAGGATGGCCAGGTGTCCTCTTTTGCAGAGGGCAGTCCTCTATTTTGAAGGCCTGTCCAGTCCAAGTCTGGTTTAAAGATAAAGAAACAGAAGAGCTGCGCGTTGCAGCTGTCCATCTACAGCACCTGGACAGCAGACTGAGGCCGTTTCTACACCTGCCCTTTTTCCTGGGATCATCCCTGTGCATACAAATGACACACAGGGGATCCCGGAAGCAGGCAGGGACGATCCATCCATTTTCCTGGGATAATCCTTAGGTGCAGAAAGGGGCTGGGCAACACACAGGGGTCACCTGACCACAGTCTTCCACACTATGCTGAAATGGACTGTATTTCCAGGGACAGTATAATAATTATTTCTAAATGTGCATGTATAGGTATAAAATAGGGTGTGCAAATTTTATGCAAATCAGTGTCCTTTGGGGTCTTCTTTTTTGAAGATACCTTTCCTATTTTTGTCAAATCAGGTGGCACCCTAGTCATAGAAGGCTTAGAACTCCATATCTAACCTGCATAGCTAAATGAACTGCAGAATGGAAAGCAAAATTCAGTCTATCTCTCCTCTCTCATCTCACACTATTGCCCCGCTCGTGCTCTTCGTTCCTCTGATGCCATGTTTCTCGCCTGCCCAAGGGTCTCTACTTCCCTTGCTCGGCTTCATCCATTTTCTTCTGCTGCCCCTTACGCCTGGAACGCTCTTCCAGAACATCTGAGATCCAAAAGTTCAATCGCAACTTTTAAAGCTCAGCTAAAAACTTTTCTTTTTCCTAAAGCTTTTAAAACCTGATGTTGTTTGGACTCTATACTGTTAGTTTTACCCTACCCAGTGCCTGTTTACCCTACCCAGTGCCTGTTTGCATTCTCTTCCCCTCCTTATTGCTTTACTATGATTTTATTAGAATGTAAGCCTATGCGGCAGGGTCCTGCTATTTACTGTTTTACTCTGTACAGCACCATGTACATTGATGGTGCTATATATAAAAATAATAATAATAATAATAATAATAATAATAATAATAATAATAATAGTCCACCTATCCTGCAAGGAGCTCAGGGTAGAGAGCATGATTTTGCACACACACACACACACACACACACACACACACACACACACTGCTGCCCATTTTATCCAGCACCAGAAACTGGCGTCCTCAGCAGCAGTCAGGGGCCCTTGTGTCCCAGCAACACAAAAGGAGATGGATTAGTAATACCCACTTGTAAGATTAATTCATTCACTTCACTCCTCTTACACCTTTCTTTCTGCTAGTATACTCACAAATGAGTTAACCAGCAGGAAATTATTACACGAAAGCAATATTTTAAGTACAATCTCGTGTCTAGGGTAGCTTTACATGATCCAAAATAGACACAGGAAGGGGATTTTAAATTAGTAACTGTAATTATTCACCACAGAAAATCAGTTGAAGGAATGATGATCATTTTGTCAAAAAGCCCAGAGTATACCATATGGACTATATATTCAAACCAAGCTACCAACACATTCTACATTTTCAATACAGCAACAAATTTCTTGCAAACCAACTCCAGACTTTGGGGATTGATTGTTAGCATTAAACCACAATCTGTAGCAGAGAATGGTGCTGAATTTCATAGTGTCCCCAGAGCAATCAAGGAGCTTCTGCCGAAGCTTTTTTCATCTCCTCTGTCTGTGTGTGTCCCTGGCTATATAGAAGGCAGACTCTTTAACATAATCCAGCTCCCAGATCATCTCAGCTTGCCTTCCTCGTTTTTTATCCCCTCTGCCCCTCGCCAAAAGTATGTTGAAATCTGGCAAAATCCAAATACTACAGCTTGAACTCATTATGCAATATAAGCAACTGTGCACTAATTTGTACCATTTGTTTTTAGTGTGGAACGCTGAGTTTGGTTGTTCAGAACTGGGTTTTGTGTTTTCAGAAGGATTATGCCTTAAGTGATGCTCACTGTGCCTATCAGTAAGCTGCCTACAAGTGCGCCTACAAGTAGCATGGTGTGGACAGGTGGGTTCAAATCATGGCTATTATCAAGGGAAGGCATGGTTGGGCATCTGCTGAGGGCCCATAGCCAGCAGGGGCCCACTGACAAGATCCCCCTGGAGTTGCTCTTCCCCTTCACCATTGCAACCTCCTTGTTCATCTGCCTATTTGCGCCAGACAATGGTGGTGGTTAAAGGAGGAGCAGTAGATGCCATTGCCTCTTTGCTCACTGGCTCTCTGACTATCAAGCAATGATGGGAAAGAGGGTGACAATGCCAGTGAGAAGATAGATTCACGGAGGGAGAGGGCCCACTGAGAGGGTGTTGACCAAGGGCCCTCCAAAACCTGGAGCTGGCAACTGGTTCAAATCCCTGCTTAGACAAAGGTTCACTGGGTAATCATGTGAGATTCTCTCCGTCTTCGACTGACTAGGATCGTAAAGCTGTTAAAAAGGTAAGACTGGATCATGCTAAAGCAATTAAGGGCTACATCAGCCTTCCCCATGTTTTGGGCTTCAATTCCCATCAGACCCAGCCAGCATGGCCAATGATCAGGAACGCTGGGAGTTGTGGTCCAAAACACTGGAGGGTACCACATTGGAGAAGGCTGTGCTACATCATATAGTACGGGACAGGTGGATATGTGTTAATATAGCTTATTATATAATTATTAGAAACTTTAAGGTCACTATGGGCATATCTACACCTCCCGGCGTTCCGGGAGTGAGGGGGAGGATCTCGCGGTATTCTGCTCGCAAGATCCTCCTCTTTGGACAGATGGTGCGCACAACATCCAGGGAGGAACGAGGGATGTTGTGCCCGCCTTTTCTTTTTTTTTTACTGAGGGTGAGTGCATGAGCGCTCCTACGCGAAAGTAAGTTAAAAAACAAACCATCATGCTTCCCCCTCCCACCCCCGATGGGCACAGAGCGCCTGAAGAGCTCCGTGCCCCGTGCCGGTTCATGCCTCCTCACATTTATTCACAAGGAGGCGGGACGAAACCAGGATGGCCGCCCACACCTCCCACGGTCTTGGGACGATCCCGAGACCACGGGAAAAATTGGGCTAAAAGCCATCCCTGTTATCCTGGGGAAATGGAGGGATCTTCCCTCCCTGCCCCGGGGATCCCCTGTGCATCATGTGGATGCACAGGGATGATCCTGGGGTGATCCCCGGTGTAAGGCATGGTGTAGACATGCCCTATGTTTGTGGAAAGTTTAGTTTCCATTTTGGTGTAATTTTATATGGTTAGTTAATATAATTAAATTTTAAAATTACTTTTTATATTTGTAGTATGGATTTGTTATTTTATCAAATTTTATTAAAGTTTATTCAATGGTAGCTCCATCTAAATTTTGCACTTTACAAGCTCTCTTAAACCCATTTTGCTTTGTGCCAATGGCATTAAGAGACAGAGTTACCAGATTTATCTTTCAGAGTTCACAGCAGGCATTTATGCATAAAAACTGACCTGTGAAGAAGGCCCAGACTCAGGGCCAAAACACGTAGGCTACTTCTTGAAATAAAACCACACATATTATTTCAGTCTCCGGAGACTTCCTCTCTTTATTCCATTGAATCATTCTGGATGTTCTCCAGTTTCATTCTACCCTGTGCTCCATGGTTCCACATCAACAGCACACCTTCAGAGTACATAGCTGCTACCACCTGGTAAGCCCACCAGGTAGGGCCAGCCCAAGGCATTTTGCCCTTCCGTTCCATGCGGAACACCTTGGATGGCTCCTTTAGAATTCTGACTGGTTCTGATTGAAACCCGGAGCGGATTCACTGCACCACTGACACAGGAACCACCTGCCTCCCCTGATGCATACTATGAAGGGCTTTAACATCGCTCTGCCCAGAACACATCCTGAATCCACAGGATGAGTTTTCTCTTCCTGCTGAGCAAACATGGCTGCTCACACACCACTGGGATTGGGCTCAAGGTGCTAAGACAGACAGTGTGGTACATTGATTGAAGTTTTCGAGTAGGGCTCAGGAGACTCCGATTCCGATTCCTACTCAGCCACAAAACCTACAGGGTGACTTTGGGCCAGTTGCTTTCTCTCTCCCACCCCACCTCCTCCCTCTGTTTAACCTGCCTCACAGGGTTGTTGTGAAGATAAAATTGGGGTGGGCTTGAGAACCATGTATGGTCCTTAAGTTTCTGGGAGGAAAGGTGAGATATAAGCATAATTAAGTGAATACATAAATTGAGATCACAAAATTTGGTGTGTCACACCTTTTATTTTAGACATTACCTTCTGGGAATTTGTTTCTTCTGATTAGTCCATGTTACAATGCTTGCACATCACATCACATAGTCTTTGATCATTATAACCCTGTGCTGTTTTTCTTACTGGATCCTTGCCCAGTTCAGCACACAGAGGTGAATCCATAGTGTGTCAGAAGGAAATTGGGGGAAATGGGGCATTCTGGACTCTTTTGAGGCACCCCACTCCTCCCTTTCTCTTTCTTCACACTTTTATTTACTTTTTGGTTGACAGAGGTGGAAGTGAGTCATTGTATAACCAGTTTCCATCCAAGCAATAAAAATGTCCTTCCTTCTTTCCCTCCTCCCAGCATTCAATATTTTATAGTCTTGGTTACTGGCTTGTAATTACGTATCAGCATCTTGGACTTAACATTTATGAGTGCTTTTGTGTATTCAGAACAGTGAAACCTGTTAATGATTACAGTGTTTATGACTTGGGTTAAAGCTGGAAGGCTATAAAGCCAAATCGCTGATAAGCTCAGGCGGACAGCAGTGACCCAAGAGAGATTTCCAGAGAGGCGTCAAACTCTTTGGTTTGGTTCTGCACGCAACTATTAATTTAAGTGATGGAACTCATTGCTACAGGATGCGATGATCATTATTCATTTGGATGACTCCTCAAAAGAGTAGGCAAATTCAGAGAGAAGGGGTTCACCTGACATCTACACTATGCTCTTTTATATGCCAGGTGAACACCTTTTTATTTTCTCAGCATTTTAACAGTCTATTAACTTAATTTTAACTTTGCTGTTTAAAATTTGTATTTTAAATCTGTATTAAATTCTGCATTGTTGCTCAGTTTTATCCTGGTTGTGTTTTTATATTGTAATTTATATTATGCTTTTATACAATTTGTTTTATATTTTGAATGGTTTCCATGGTGTTAATTTTGTAAACCCCCCAGAGAGCTTTGGCTATTGGGCAGTATAAAAATGCAATAAATAAAAAATAGATATGATTTGCTATGTTATTTAACCAAAATTTGATTCTATAAATTGTTATTTAACTGAAATTTGATTATAAAAATTGTAAATTTGATTTTATAAATTGTTATGTTATTTAACTAAATTTATATTATATAAATTATAAATTGGATTATATAAATAGCTATATCATTCAACCAACATTTGATTTTTATTTGCTAAATTGTATGTATGTGTTTGTTTTGTGTGTATGTATATACTCCATCAAGGGGCATTTGTGTTTTAGTTTTGTTTCAGATTGTTTTCTTTCCACTCTGTTTTGTTAGTCATGTTGGAATCCTTTGGACAGAAATGTGGAGTACACATATTTTAATAAATAATAAATATAACTAAATTACATCTAAGAAAAATTGCAATCTCTGTGTCAGGGGTGTTGGACCTCTTTCAGCCCAAGGCAGAATTTAGTTTCTGAGAAACGCTTGGGGGGGGTGGGGCATTCCAGTAGTGGGCGGGGTTGAAGACAAAATGGGGTGGGACCAAAGGCAAAGGGGGAGGGGCCAAAATACTAAAAATACCCGTCTATTTTAGCTTAAAGCTCTTACTGCCAGTAACTAAGCATTCGAAGAGGCATCTCAAGCTTTTAGAATAGGTGGTGGGAGGACACACAAAAGCCAAGAAAGCATCAAATGATCAGCAGTTCAGGGCAAGGGGCTGGAGCAAGGGGACATGGGGTCTGTCTTCACGACGACGCATTAGTGCCACAAGAGGTTCTTGTGAGAATCTAAGGTGCCAAAATAACTTGGTTGGCTTAAGTAATATGCACCTTGACTTGGGGCTGAGGACACCAGGGCCGACCCCGCTATTACGCAAAATGAGGCAGCCAGGTGCGGGAAGGTAGTAGCAAGGTGTGTTGGTGCAGTGAGTTGTGTGTGCCCTGTGGTTTCTCCTGGGTTGTCTAAGCTAGCTTGCTGCCTTCAAGTGGGGTGGGAGACACTGTCACGTTGTCCGTGTTGAAGAAAGATACAACTGCCAGTCCAGTCAGCTTTTTTACATGGAATGGGAGGGGGCGCCATCTTTTCACCTCAGGCAGCAACATGTGTTGGGCCTGCCCTGGGGGTCGCCATTTGCTTCTCCACTTCAGGCCGCAAAATGCCTTCAGTGAGCACTGAGTGCAGGTCTGACCCATCATCCAAAATCTAAAAAAAAAGAGGAAGCCTCATTTTTATATTCCAGCTAGTTAGAAGCAACAGAGCCCCCCAGACACCAAAGTCTTAACTAGGACACCCATCTGCATGGAGGCATGTTGTTTCCACAGGTGCAGCTGGGTGTCAGCTAATATTTGACACATGTTCATCTAAACAACTGGGCAGATCCCTTTTCGTTTTCTGAATGCACACTTTGTAATGGCCTTTCCTTGCAGCATAATGGGAGTTTATTCAAAAGTATTTTAAAGTTGCTTTTCTCTTTCCTTCTCTCTGGAAAATGCAGGAAACCCACCTAGCCATATGTCTGACTACCAAAGGGGTTGATGCGTTAGCCTGTGGCAGCAAAAAAGAAACAAAGACATTTGTTGCCCCTTAAAGACTAACAGATGTATTGTGGCATCAGCTTCTGCAGACGAGGGCTCTGGCCTTTAAGGTGCCACCGGACTCTTTGTTGTTTGTGTGTTTAACTTGAGGCCTGAAATGCTTCCAGAGCCTGAGCAGATTGCAGGTGTGTGACCCGTTTATCTTCTTCTGGGAAGAGAAAAGCAATAGCCAGATGGGTGGCATTGTCTGTCACTCTGCTTGCCCTCGAAGCTCCAGTGATATTGTCAGGCTGCTGCAGACAGAAGGGAGTCCTGGGGATAAGAGGAGGTTGAGTGGGGAAACTGAAAATCCAACATGACAAACAAAAGAGCGGAGGCAGATAAAAATCAGCCCTCTGCAAGCGCCCATCTTTGGCTTGGGTAAAAGCTGGTGGGAGCTGTCTGCCTCCTTTTGGAGGAATGGACTATAAGATCAGAAGAATATCCCCAGAGTCCAAGCAGTGTAGCTAGTGCTTATTCAGCTGTTGAGAGAAAGGGAGGGAGAAAGAGAAAGACAGAGGCAGGATCTACACTAACACTTTAAAATGGTTTATAACAGTAGTGACAACTGTTGCGGCCCAGGACACACGCCATATACAGTTTTCAAACCGTTTTCAAAGAGCCATATCCTACATGGTGTAGATCTGGCCTCAACAGAAAGAGTGTCCACCTAGCTGGAGGAGGGAAACAGAAGATTTGCTCATTCCTTGTAAGGCACCAGACAGATACTATGGTGGCTACACCTTAAAAACACAGGCTAGTAAGAGATGAAGGGCATGTTTAGCTCTCAGCTATGTTCCTGTTGTTGTTTATATTTCTATACCGCCCCATAGCTGAAGCCCTCTGGGTGGTTTACTTAAGATTAAAACACTTAAAAACCAATATACAAAATTTAAAAATACAAAAACACACAACATACACAGAAACATACATTTAAAACAACTATAAGCAACTTTAAAAACAGTTCTAGGATCAGTGACACTCATCACATATTGCTAAGTGCATGGGAAAAGAGAATATTTTTAACCTGGTACCAAAAAGATATCAATGTTGGCACCAGGTGGGCCTCATCGGGGAGATCATTCCATAATTGTGGGGCCACCACAGAGAAGGCCCTTTCCCTCATTGTTGTTGTTGTTGATGATGGTGATGATGATGACAACTTTAAGAATAGTTATCATTAGACAGCAAATATGGAATATGGTTGCCAGATGGCGATGCAGAGGCAAATGTTTTACTTTGAAGGTCCCCTGTTCCCCCCTTGTGCCACCTGCTATGCAGCACGTCTGAAGTCCTACTCTCTACAGCAGGCAGGGGATGAAAGAAGCAATTGGGAAAGAACAGGATAACTAAACTGACACTTGGCCAGTAAACAGACATGCAAAACCTAAGATCCAAAATGATCAAGGGACTGGAGCATCTCCCCTATAAGATAGGTAAGGTTACCTTTGGGGTTCTTCCACGTTTTTAAAAAAAGGCAAGTAAAGGTGGACCTGATAGGGGATGACTAAAATTATGCATGGTGTGGCAAAAGTGGATAGGTTTTCCCTTATAATACTAGAACCTCAGATCATCCAATGGAGCTGAGTGGTGGGAGATTCAGGAAGCACTTCTTCACACAGTGCGTAGTTAAATTATGGGATTTGCTATTACAATAAGTACTGAGGGCCAGAAACATGGACGGCTTAAAAAAAGGAATTGGACAAATTCATGGGCTCTTGGTTAGTAGCTAAACATGCTTTTGGCTTACACTACCAGCCAGTTAGTTGTACATTTAAGTACTGGGATTTAAGATGATTTAGTCCCAATGAGTTCAACAGGATTAAACTGCTTAAAAAAATTCATCTTTAAATGATCCGTTGATTTCACTCTTTGTTTTTTGTGTTGCTCCATTTTCTGAGTCCATCAGACACCGCCTCCGCCACTCAGGATGGGTTTATAAATGTAGGCGGAGATGCTAATGGACCAAGAAGGAAAAAGCTACCCTCTCTTTCTCTTGTTCCTTTAACTCCAGCTTAGCATTCGAAAATCAGCAGATGGTGCTTTTCACACCATGGAGATGAGCATTACTACACGCTAATGTCTGCAGATCAAGGAGCTGTTAAAGGCACAGGAGCAGAAGGTGGATAAAAAGTTGGCAACCCGAAATGAAGGTATGGACAGAGATAAATTAGCATACTCAGACCCAATAGAAATCACAGCCCTTGGAGCTGCCATTTGTCCCACGTGACAAAATGTAGGAAAGGGGCTTCTGTCAGGACCAATTCATTCCCTCCTTATGTACATCAAGCAACTTATTATTTAGGGTTGCGGCGGTTTGATTCTTCTCTGTGGCTGCAATGATGACAAGGGATAGAATCCTAAACTTCGTGGCCTGATCCAATTTGACAAATCCCGGTTTCCTTGTTTGCACAGCGTATAGCTCTTGATTCTTTTGTTGCACTGAATATTTGTGCAGAAGAATTTATCAGCCAGAATCCAGTGGGTTTCTTTTTGCTTGAAAAGGCAGTGCCGCCTGTGTTTTGAAATACTATGCCTTCAGCAGATCTGAATGGCAGCATCTTCTCCCCTCAATTGTATATTTTATTTGATTATTTCATGTCAACGAATCACTTCAAAGATGTTCTTATGCCAATGTAAATGTTAAAGCGACATTCATGTTTTCACAGTGAATTATTCTTCCTGGAGAAGGAAAAAGGAGACGGCTTAGTTAGTCTTGAGTCAGTGAGCTCTGGATGTAGCTGAACGTCTACCAGATGTGATATATAGGGTTTGGTGGTGCAAGCGGCATAAATCATGCACTGCACACAGGTAAAGCAAGCACCATGTTCACTGAGTTCATGTCATAAAACATTTTAATGTTGCTGTCAGTGAACCGAACGTTCATCCCTGGACTGCTGAAACGGCATGGGATCTCCAAGCAGCAAAGAAAAAGGAAGGATGAGGAAATTAACGTAACATAAACTACATTAAAAGCATATTTATGATCTAGGATGGCTTTTCAGAAGGAAAATAAATCTACAGCGCAAAGATCCTCCTTTCTTTATTTGGCCACTTTGGGGCATCATTCTTACAACAGCCAGCAACGATTAGGGGTTAGCCAATGTAACTGGGGAGGGAGTGGGTGTTGTTCTTCTTAAAGAGCTTTTCAGTTTATAATTCTAGTTGAATATCCTTTTCTACCTGAAAACTATTTTTCTATTACAGGGATTGTTTTTTTTCAGGGGGGGGGGGAATAAGGTGCAAGTTTTCAATGAAAGACAACGACCAGGATCCAAAGAACCAAGCAACTGGTTCCTGTTTGTTTTGGATTTGCATTTGTCAAATAGCAGCTTCCCTACCTGCATGCTGCATAGTACATAGTTTTAAAAACAAAGCAGGGAATATATTTTTAAAAAAGTTGTTTGGGCTGTGGCATAGGGGTGGAGTTCTTCTATGTTTGAAAAGAGGATTTACAGCTCAGTCCTTTACGTGTTTACTCAGAAACAAGTCCCACTGAGTTCAATAGGGCTTTCTTCCAAGTTAGTGTGTCTACAGTAGGGTTGAGCAACTTTGGAAGATGTGGGGGTTCAAATTCTGTCCCTCCTTGCTCCGAACTCACGGGGGGGGGAGGGGCACACCCATCCCCACCACTGCTGAAATTCAGCAGCAATTTGGTAGCCAGAAACACACACACCCCTACTGTTTCCTTTTAAAGCAATGCATGTGGGTAGTGTAAGCCTTGTTTTAATGCAAAAGCATGCTCCTGAAAGCCCTGGGGGAGAGCAATGTTGCATTAAAGCAAGGCACATGCTCCTGGTGTCCCCAGTTTTAAAGGGAAAATGCAATGTTACTCTTGCGACCCCACGCTTTTGAAATTGGGTGGCAATTTGGTGCTTTTGAAACAGCAAATTGGGTGAGGCAGGGGGTGCAGAAATGGAAGGGGTAAGGAAGTCTACACAATCTCAGGTGTATAGGATTGCAGTTTCCTGTGGACAGGACACAAGCTCCTGGGGGCATCTTATGGATCCTCCGTATCCTTGCCACTGTTAGTCACTGGTGGGAGGGATGTCATAATGCAAATAGGAGAAAAGGTTTATTTTAACGTGGGAGGCAATTCAGTTAATTGGAGTTCTCCAGAGAAAATGTTTTGGGGGTCTTTGTAAAGGGCTTGTGTGTTGCTAGAACACATTCAAGTATAGCAGTAGTGAACATGGAAGTCTGAATGTGGGCAGAAGGAAACCAAGATGGGCAACGAGGTCCTGCTGAAAGACCAATGTGGCAGGGCCCAGCCACATATGTGCACTAAAAAGAGAGCCAGTGTGGTGTGGTGTAGTGGCTAAAGTGTCAGACTGGGAGTTGGGAAATCTGGGTTCTAGTTCCCGCTCAGCCATTGAAACCCACTGGGTGACTTTGGGCCAGTCACAGACTCTAAGCCCAACCTACCTCACAGGGTTATTGTTGTAAGAATAAAAATGGACAGGAGGAGGTTCATGTACGCCGCCTTGGGCTCCTTGGATGAAAAAAGACGGGATATAAATGTAATAAATAAATAATAAATAAAAAATGTACATTCCTTACGGCTGCACCTCCATTTACTGAAAATTTTCATAGCAAATGCTGAACTACCGAAAGAAACTGCAGGAAATGTAGTTTGGATCCTACAGCAGAGGTCCAATCTGGCCCTACATGAGGATCTGGTATGCCAGCCCTATCACCTTTATCCATGTGGGGATGACCTGTCCAAATTGGGCCTGCACATATACCATTGAATGTGCATAGGTCAAAATTGCTCAGTCAATTCTTGCATTTTATCTGGACTAGGAGCAGTTAAAAGAACCAGGGGAACCTACTCAGGCAGGACACTTTTCAATGGAAGTTGTTCACATAATCAGCTGCAAGTTGAATCAATGTTCCTGTAAGTGTGAATCAGTCCTAAGAACATAAGAGCCATGATGCATCAGACCAAGGGTCCATCTCGTCTAGCACTGTTCACACAGTGGGCAACCAGCTGTCAACCAGGGTTCCACAAGCAGGACACACTGCAACGGCACCTTCCCACCCATGTTCTCCAATAACTGGTGTCTATAGCCTCACTGCCTCTAATACTGAAGGTAGCACATAGCCATCAGGAATAGCAGCCATTGAGAGCCTTCTCCTCCCTAATCTAGGGTCTGCCAAAACCCAGTACTCCATGTGATGTAGAACAAATGATGGTGTTGGCAGTGGTAGCAACATGTAGAGCACAAGCAGCTGCTGCTACAGCGTCGACATGTTCGCTCCCAGTCACAATGAGTTTGCAACCGAGGAGTCATTAGAAGCACTTTGCCTTCCAAAAATCAGCCTCCCGGAAACAGTTAGATCCTCTTTTTATCGCCTGCGCTCCTGGATCTGTGCATGAAAGATGCACTGTTTATTTTTCTGGCACAGAGTTAACTTTAAAATGTGATTACGTTAATTGAAGAAAACATTCCCTGACATCTTGAGAATCAACATTTGAAGCAAATCATCTCCATTTGCTTATAGAGAGGATGGGTGCATTCTAGCCTGTTTAATCCACATGAATCTCAACAAATTCATTTTAACCGCAAACCCATTTGGTTGCAAAAACAAAACGTCGCAGGACGGTGTGAAACGGCTTGCCCTCAATCATACAGGCGTATTGTTTGGCTAATTGTATTTATCTTGCAAAGAGTCTTGCATAAGTCCTCTCAAAATGCTCTAGTAGCATGGACATAATGCAGAATGTTTTCTAGAAGTGGCTTGTATTGGAGGAAGAACAGCCTTTTTTCCAATAAGGATGGCCACTTCAATATCCTTGGCTGAGGGACAGCAGGGGTTGTGGGGTGTGCGTGTGTAGGCATTCTGTCCTTCAGACTCCTAATCAGGAAGCCAAAACAACTGACCAGAAAGCATGAAAGTGATCATTACCTCTTATAGCTGCCTATGGGCCAGGAAGGGAAAGAAATCGTCATGGCTTGATGTTGATATGCTGGAATCAGCAGGCGATGCTTTCATAGCATGGGGATCAACATCGCCATTGGTAAATGTCTGCAGTTGAAGGAGTTGTTCAAGGCACAGTTGTGGGGACAGGTAAAAAAAAAAAAAAAAGTGGCTACCATATTACTTAGTGCACAAATGAGCCCATGCAGGACGAAGGGGGGGAATTGAATGTGGTTCCTAAAATATGCCAGAAGACTATTAGCAGTGGGCTTCTGCCTTTTCTGAATGCAGATGACATGGGATATTAGTGCAATAAAATGCATGTGAATTTTCTACACGAGCCATTTATTGTACACACATCATTCTTTACTCATGGCTGTTTATGGGTTCTTTAGACAACAACATGATCCTCCAGTTTCACTTCTGTTTTTCTAAGAATACTTTGCTGTTTCTGTTTTAGAGTGGGGAAAATGGGGGAATTATTTCTGAAAGCAAAAGAAAATGTAATTTCATACTTATGTATTTGTGGAGATGGTATAATACTGTATCTTTAAGAGAGCAAGGATTAGATCCAGCTGAAGGCTGGGCAATCGATAAGGGGAAATTAGGGATAGCATTTGAGAGGGCTTAGTCAGGCATACGGCTATGCTGCTGGCCTTGCAAGGCATACTTTAAATAAAGGATTTATATTTGTACTTTTACCTTGCCTCTTTTTGGATACAACATTTTGGCGATAAAGAATGGCTCTTTTATCATTGAACCCACCAGCACCTTTTCTTCAGAGTCCAGGTGAGCCTCCAATTGCATTCCCTGCCTGGATTCGGATGTTTGAAAACTACTTGTTGGCAGTCAGCGATAAGGAACTTCCTCAAGCAAGAAAATGTGTGTTGCTTACTCATTGCTTGGGAGTTGAAGGACAACGGATATTTTACAATCTTCCACTTGCTGACGATAAATATGAGACTGCATGTATCGTTTTAAAGAACTTTATTATGCCAAAAGTGAATGTGGTAGCTAACCGCTACAAATTTCGTCAGCGTGAACAGAAACTGGGGGAGTCGGTGTTACAGTATACTGCTGCTTTGAGAGACTTAATGAGCTCGTGTAACTTTGGAGATATGGCGGAAGAGATGATTAGAGACCAGCTAATTGAGAAAACATCTTTGCCGCGTATACGGGAACGCTTACTCCTAGAGATAGATCTTACATTAGAGAAAGCAATAACAATTGCAACTCAAATTGAGGCAGCCCTGGCAGAAGCTAAACTAATGAGTTTGGACAAAGGGGGTGTGGTGCAAGCAGTAGATCCATGGCATAAGCGTTCAAATAGAAGGCAGATAGAGGATGATGAGAGAAAGCTGGTCAAAAGCAATTAAATCAGCCAAGTCAAATTAAATACTGTTTTCGTTGTGGGTCTTCACAAAATCTTGCAAGTCACTCAGGATGTCCGGCTAAGAATGTTCAGTGTAATTATTGCAAAAAACTGGGACATTTTGCTAAAATATGTCGTCGTAATAACCAGCAAGTACATGTAGTTACAATACCAGATGTTACTATTTTGAGTGTGGACAGGACTAGTTCCACACATACAGTAGAAAAAATCATGTGCACTGTTAATATTTCTGTTACAGGAGTATCAAAGGATGTTGAATTAATGTTGGGTACTGGCTCAGCAGTCTCTATATTACCTGAATCATTGTATCGCCATTACTTCAGGGATATACCACTTATGAAACCAAAAATGCAGTTAGTGTGTTATCTGAAGAACCAAATTCCTGTATGTGGATGTCTACCTGTAAGAGTAACTTTTGGGCAATGTTGTGCATCTGCAGAGATTTACATTGTTCCTGATGGTACTTCTATCCTTGGGAGGGATGTATTTGCTGCATTGAATCTTGGAATAGTTGATGGGCATGTTGTTCCTCCCCAGTTAAGTACTTTTGTAGAGCAACCATCAGTTTCAGCTGTGTTGGAAGACCAAAGTGAAGGAAAACTTGGTTGTGCACATGGGTTTGTCCATAAAGTTAAAATGGAACCAAATATGATACCTGTATGCCAGAAGTTACGGTGTTTACCATTTGCAGTTAGAGATGCTGTTTCTGAAGAGATTAAGAAATTGGTGCAACAAGATGTTATTGAGGAGGTGGATTCATCTGAATGGGTTTCACCTATAGTAGTGGCAAAGAAGAAGAATGGTGATATTTGTGTTTGTGTAGATCTGAGGGAGCCAAATAAAGCTATGGTGATTGATAGCCATCCTCTTCCACATATAGAAGAAGTTTTTGCAGAACTTCAGGGAGCAAGGATGTTTTCGACTCTTGATTTGCAGAATGCATACCATCAAGTTGTGTTGCATGAAGATAGCAGAGATCTTACAGCATTTATTACACATGATGGATTATTCCATTTTAAACGTGTCCCCTATGGACTTGCATCAGCACCCAGTGCTTTCCAAAAGATGATGTCAATAATCCTTAAGAAGCAAAAGGGGGTCCAATGTTATCTGGACGATATTATTGTGTTTGGAAATACTCCTGAGGAACATGAAAGTAATTTGCAATCTGTATTGAGCTGTATTAGTGCAGCGGGCTTGAAGCTTAATTCAGATAAGTGTAAGTTTAGACAAACTGAGCTTTCTTTTCTTGGACATACAATTTCACCACAGGGATTGAAACCTGATCCTGATCATGTGTTGGCAATGCTAGAGGCACCTCCCCAAAGTGATGTACAAACCTTACGTTCCTTTTTGGGTCTTACTTCTTGGTACGCAAAATTTATTCCTAATTATGCATCTATTGTTGAGCCCCTTCGTGAACTGCTAAGAGGAACATCAAATTTTATTTGGACAAAGGATGCACAGTCTAGTTTTGAGAATGTAAAAGTGTTGATTGTGAACAGTCCTGCACTTGCATTGTTTAATGCTGCATTACCAATAATTTTGACAACGGATGCTTCTGATTATGGACTGGGTGCAGTACTTACACAGCTCCATGAGGATAAGATGGAAAAGACTGTTGCATTTGCATCAAGAACACTTACTGAAGCTGAGAGGAAATATTCAACTATTGAAAAAGAAGCGCTTGCTTGTGTTTGGGCTACAAAAAGGTGGAGAACATATCTATGGGGCCATGTATTTAAACTGCATACTGACCATAAGCCCTTGACAACATTGTTAACCACGAAGGGAGTAGGTCGAGTAGGAAATCGCATCACAAGATGGTCAACAAAACTACTGTCTTTTACATATGAAATGGAATATAGACCAGGGATTAAAAATGTGACTGCTGATTGCTTGTCCCGTTTGCCTTTGTCATCATCTGAGAATTCATTGGAAAGTGATGAAGAAGTAGTTGCTATCATTACTAGTGCACTTAATGCAGTTACAAAAGAGCAATTCTTAGCTGCATGTTTGGCATGTCCAATCCAACAAAAGTTACGGGAATTTTTGACAGGTAGATGGCCTAGTAATAAGAAAAAGCTTGAACCTGTTTTGTTGCCTTATTTTAGAATACGTGACGAACTCTCTTTCCATGATGGGTATGTGTTACGGGGAGCACACCGTTTACTTGTGCCAGAGGAATTGCAGTCTATATTTATAAGTTTGGCACATGATACCCATCAAGGGGTTGTTAGAACTAAGCAAAGATTGAGTGATTTGTATTGGTGGCCAGGTATGGACTCTCAAATGGAAGCAGCTATAAAATCATGTGTTACTTGTCAATTACATGATAAGACAGCAATAACACGTGCATCACCATTACAGCCGGGGGGGGGCATCAGACATGGGGGGGGCGGGCAGGCGAGCGAGCGAGCGGGGAGAGGGCATGGCGAGCGGGGGGCGGGCATGGCGAGCGGGGGGGGCGGGCATGGCGAGCGGGCATGGCAAGCGGGGCGGGCATGGCGAGCGAGGGCGGGCACGGCGAGCGGGGGGCGGGCATGGCGAGCGGGCGGGGGGCATCAGACATTGTGGGGGGAATCGGGGGCAGGGGGGAGCGGGGAACCCTTTATTTTTTAAAAAACTTACCTTTTCGTTGGTGCGCTCCTGCGTACATGGCCCCTTTAAGATTAAAAAAAATGGCCAATGCGACGGGGCTTTCCCTTACTCCCATCGTGTGTTACATCTAGCTAGGGACGATGGCCCGCACTAGCTGTAGCACAGCCTCACCCCTACTCCCCACTGGATTATCAGGTAGGTCTAGCAAGGCCCTCGGTGTGTGTGTGTGTGTGTGTGTTTGAGTAAGTAGTTGTATTCGGATATGCTAATCCAACCCATAGTGATCCCTTCTTCTAGGACTGTTTTTACTTCTGAAATACCATCTTGGAGTTGGCGGGTAACTTTGGCCTTGTATTCACTGCGGTTGAGTATCACTATGGCTCCTCCCTTGTCTGCCTCTCTTATGACAATGTCGTTGTTGTTGGACAGGCAGTGCAGGGCGTTAACTTCGGATTTAGTCAAATTGTGCTAGATGTGATGTGTAGTGGATTCTAAAGCATCGAGGTGCTGAAGCACTTTGCGTTCATAGAGCTGAATAGCGGGATCTGCAGGACCAGGCGGTACAAAATTCAATGGTGTTCTGACCTTTGAAAGAGCCCCGTGGTGTAAAGTATTATGGCTGTGGAAATAGTGTTTAACTTTAATGTTGTGAAAAAAAATGGAAGAGATCAAATCATGTTTGTACTATGTCATATTTTGGGGTTGGGACAAATGAAAAACCCTTATTGAGTACTTGTTGTTCCATTGTGAACAATATCATGTTAGACAGATTAATAATCAGTGTTTTCTCCTTCTCAGTTGTCTGGGGATAGATTCTTTCGACCGTTTTAATGGGCCCTGTGACATGGGTTTGAATCTGCTCATTCTTCTGGGAAGCTCTTGGAAAAAACGATTCCTGGTGGAGCCAATAGATGAGTCGCTTTGTTCTCCCAGAGAGGATTCCCACTCAGTTTCTTCTGGTGAGGTAACTGGGGTCCTAGCAAAGGTGGCTTTTTTCTTTGGTCCATGGGTCCATGGGTATAATCGACCTTTGTTGTAGTCCTCTTGGTCTCTTAAAAAAAATGTGCTTGAATTCTTAAGTTCACCATAGAATTTTTTTAGATCTTTGTCCATGGTTGCCAGTCTTTGTTCCATTTCATTGGAAGTGTGAGACGTTTTCAAAGAAGCCAACTCTTCATCTATAGATCTTTGTAAGGCAGCTAGACTCAGCCTTCTGGCATCCACACCACTGCTAAGGAAGCCCACCAACAGGTAGGAATGTCCCTTGCTGAGAAATACAGTTCTTTCTTGGCTTCTTCCGTGGTGTGTACAACTTGCTTTGTGTCTATGAGCCGAGCTGTGGGCTGTTCCCCAAACTCAGGGTTGGGGGAGGTTCTACAATTTGCACATATTTCTGAGCAAACTTGCACACATTACAGCTGCAATTCCATAAATTGCTCAGAAATGCATCCAAATTGCAGAACTTTCCCTTCCAAACTTTGCAAAATGCCCAGAAAATCCGCAAACTGGCTGGACTCGCTGCAGATTGACTCAGGTGCCACAAACAAAGTTTGGGGGGTGGCAGCTAAGAAAACTCATTGAACTCCACCGACCCACCCCAAACAGATTGCTACAAGATCCCTAGTACTACCAGGCCACTTTGCCTAGAGCTGCCTTATGCCTGGAGCTGGCCCTGGGCCCAAGGCTGGTGAGCTTTATAGTTGAGCAATGGGATTTATTTCTTTTCAGATACAATCCTGTGCATGTTTTTTCTGTCTAAACATGCATGGGATTCTCTTTCTTTCTTTCTTTCTTTCTTTCTTTCTTTCTTTCTTTCTTTCTTTCTTTCTGTATTTTTATTCTGCTCCTCAGCCAAAAGGATACATGCTACTGATAAAACAAGACAGTCTCTGCTCACAGGCTTACAATCTAGAAGGACTTGACACCCAAGAAAAGAGGGGATGGGAAGGGAAGAGGAAGGGAAAAATTGAGTAGTCTTTCAGCAAGGCTGGTGGAAAAGCCCTACTTCCCCTCTCATCTATCTCTTTACAGCCTGATGGAAGGCAATGATTTGAACCCGGGTTTCTCACACTCAGACGTGCTACCGTAGCCACTGCATCCGCACGGGCTCCAGACTTTACCAAGACAAATCCTTTTATTCCAGTATTGCTTATCTCTTTAAACTTAGAGGAATAAGCTCTCCCAATATAAAAGGATTTCAGCTGATAATCGCTGAGCTCTTCCATGTACAGCCAGAGGTGGGGCCTCACAATATGGGGCCTACAACGACTATGGAGCTGTTCTTTTGGTGTCACCTTCTATTATAGATATCCTTGCACCCTTCTGACAACTTTGGAGATTCCAGGAGACTTTACCAGACTAAGGCACATGCTCCATTTCTCCATTGGGGACTTCATGGGGACTTCAAAGCAGCCTTTGAAGAAGGTTCAGTTTCCTTTGAAGGAGACAGCGCTGGAGTTTTTGTGAGAATCTGTGGGTGTACAAAGGTAGACACTGATAAATAAAATGAGAAGGGAAGAGCAACCAGCCCAACTCACCCTCCTCCCTGGGCAGAATTGGTGCTTGGTTTTTGCATACTAAGCTACTTCTCTTCACCAGCCAAAGACAGCTTTAAAGGGAGACTTGACACATTCGTGGAGGCTAAGGCTACCAATGGCTACTAGTCATAATCAATGAATCATAAGGCTGGTTCGCATGACAAGAGAGTGGTTAATAAGCCACAGGGGCTTGTTAACCACGCTGAGCATGCTAAATCCGACGTTGGCCCAATTTACATAGTTACCCTAGCTGGGTGTGACCTCTGAATTTGGCACGGCTTTTTTCTCCCCCTTTCTCCAATCAAATATAGAAACAGCTTCATTTTCACAGACTCCTCTTTATCTGCCCCAGCAGTGCATAGATAAACCTCTTTCCAAGCTTTCTATGGCCTAATCTACACCATAGATTTTCAGCGCAACCAGTTTGGAAAGGCTGTTTGCTTCAGTCGCAAATGGCCATACTGACTTGGAGCTCTAATAAGAATAGGGTTGCCCCTCAGGATTTGACTGAGGTTGGGTATAAGCCAAGGTGCCAAAGACTGGCAAAGGGTTTACCATCCCATCAGCCCAACCATTCTTACATTAAGTGGAACACCCCAACCAATAAGGTCAAAGGGCGTGGTATGAGAGAACTGTTGACCTACATGTTCCATCTTTCCCAGGTTAAGGGTTCTGCACTGAACCAAATCCCACAGCCACTGATATAAACCACAGCCTTAGGATATCCTTCCCCAGCCTGGTGTCCTGCAGATGTGGGGGACTACAGTTCCCATCATCTCCAGCCATCCTGAGCTGACTGGGGATCATGGGAGTTGTACTTCACCATAGCTGTAGGGCATTGTATTGGGAAACACTACTTTCGGAGTTTTAAATAACATTTTTTCCTGGAAATCAGTGCTAGGATGGTGGTACCTCTCTTCTTTCTTATCTTTGATTTCCTTTTGAACATCTTCAGTGGGTAAGTGGTTGTTCTCCTAGAGTCATTTTCTTGCTCCCCAGTTTAGAGGTTGGGACCCATCCAGAGATCCCCCGAAACCATTTTATCAGCCATACCAGACCACTCTCATTCTGGTTCCATCCAGAAACATCCAAATGACCTTTCCTTCAACTGTCTTTGACCTGCCATATGTGAGTTGATCACACCCGCAGGAATTCCTTCCAGAGTGCTGAAGCAAAAGAAGAAAAACACACCGTCAACCCTTCCTCTAGAGCAGCGCAAACATTTCCTTAAACCTTCCCGTCTCAAGGGGGAAATTGACAGAGTAAACTTTTCACCCAGAAAAGCCCAGTTTAAACAGCGCTGGCATTGGACCCGCCACCTCTGTCCTACAAACTCACATCATTGATTTATCTACAAATTTGCCAATAAAAGCAACCACATTGTCTGATTCCAGCTTTATTACAATGGAAAAGAGACCAGCGCCAACAACTCTCATGTATGTTTCACTGATGGAAAAGGGGTGTGGAAGCCAGCAATGGTTCGGCTCCTGTGCTTCTGCTGCTGCTGTTGTCGGCTTGAATGCCTTCCCATGAAGCAGAGTGAACCGTCGGGATGCACCGATCCTCTAGAAGACAGTAAGAGATTCTGGTGGGCCAAGCTTCATCCATTTTAAAGCCATTAGCGGGTCTCTTAAAGCACAGCCTTGCTCCAGCAATAAGCAAACAAGCAGACAAAATGAAGTGGAATCTGCCCACTCCCTGTGGCTTCACTCAGGTTCTGATTTCAGTGGTTCTGCTCCCAGCAGTGACACCTCCTTCCCCACAAATGTATTCCCTCCTGCTCAACAATGAGCCATATAAGAAGCCCATAGTGGTGCCAGTTTTTCAAGGGAGAGGTCACAGTGCAAGGGAAGGGAGGGTTGCAAGATTTGTGATGATTCTAACTGAGCAGAGAAGGGAAGTATTGCTCTTTTGGTTTTTGTTACAAAATGCAAAAAGAGAATGCATTATTAAAGGTGCCAAAGGAACACTTCTTTAATTGAACCCAATGTACTTTGGAACCAAAACCTCTACCGAGAACAACAAATTTAAAATAACCTCAGTAAATAAAAAGCTTTGCATAAAAGTTTAAGGGAGCAATCCTATGTTATAAAAACGTAAGAAGGGCCATGTTGGATCAGACCGAGGGTCCATCTAGTCCAGCACTCTGTTCACATAGTGGCTAACTAGGTGTTTCCCAGGGACCAACAAAGCAGGACACGGTGCAACAGCACCCTCCCACCCATGTTCCCCAGTAAGTAGTGCATATAGGCTTACTGCCTCTGATAGTGGAGGTAGCACTTAGCCATCAGGGCTAGTAGCCATTGATAGCCTTCTCCTCCAGGAATTCATCCAACCCCCTTTTAAAGCCATCCAAACTGGTGGCCATCACTGCATCTTGTGGTAGTGAATTTCATAGTTTAACTATATAGGATAGTTCAGTTACTGGGCTCTGAGGTTGGAAACCGGGTTCTGACCTCAAAGGCCAGAAACTGCACTCTCCGCCCCCTCATAGCCAGTGTGGTTCTAGCTATGTCTCTGATCTCTGAAATAGAGAGTGGTGATGGGAAAAGGGAGCCTTCCTGGGAGTGGGGAGGGGAGGAGACTGGGGCATCGGCCATATGGTGTTCCCTATGGCTGCCCCAGCCTCCTTCACTCCTGTGCCAAAGTCCCACTGCTAAGCAGACAAAATCGCCTGACTAGCAAAAATACAGGGCAGCTAGAGAACAGAGGGTTCTGGGTGACTTGTTAACCACAGCTATAAGCCACTCTGCTGAGTTTGCACAACACAACAAGCCATGCCAGCAAGGGTAATTATCCAAATCCCCCAGCATGACCAGCACATGCAGTAATGGAAATAAACCACCATGGCATATTTCCCCCTCCATGATCATGTGAACAGGTCCAGCAAAAACACCCCTAAAAATGATTGTTATTGGCGTAGTTGTTGTGGGTCACATATATACAGCAAACAAAAAAGCACAAATGATTCCCAACCTAAATGTCTGTAACCAAAAGCCAAAGTTAAGGAGGAAATGACAGACATAATGACACAAATACAGCTTTTAGCTATGGTCTCTCAGTATTTGTTGTCACTGTTATATTTTGTATAATGAATCCTGTACATATTTTTCTCCTTAACCTTGGTTTGGTTTTTGGTTGTTGTTCTGGGTGCCTGCCCTTCCTTTCCTGTCAAGGCTTTTCAAAAGGGCCAACAGAATCAGTGAGAAACAAGTTTTATTTGGCAATCTTGAATGTCAAACTGGTACTTTAAATCTATCTCTAAGATACACCTCATTTCTTTTTAATGTTTACAAAGTAATCTGGATTTCGTAAGAGCCTGTCTTTGCCCTGCCCAGGATCTATCAATATCTAAACCCCCCACCGCTCTCAGTCAATAGTTCCACAGTGCCGTTTTCTTTGGTCAGCCAATGAAATTTCCATTTTCGTAAACATCCTGTCCACCTGTATGAAAAACACCCTGTATCGGGTTGGCCACTGTTGAAGAGAATGTGATGGACTTTGGTCTTATTCAAAACTTCAGTGCCTTAGGGCACAATCCTATGCATATCTTTTGACAGAAAAATTAAGTCCTACAGCTCCCAGCATTCCCCAGCCAGAATGCTGGTAGTTGTAGGACTTTTTGCTATCTAAGCATGCATAGGATTGCACCCTTATGTTTTCATCCTAGTGGCCGAGATCCAAAGAACCAGTTTAAGTATGCCCAACGGCATGGACATGACCAGTGATTTTTTTTCGTTTACATTTTTGCCCATTTTGAACAGCCAGCTCCAAGCTCCATCCTCATGCAAAAGCAAATGTGAATCAGCAAGCCAGTCGCCTCAGTAACGTGGATAGATCAATCTGTCAATTTCAGTTCCTCTTTGTTTTTCATTTTTCCAATCTTAAATTTGCTTTATCCTGAACTTTGAGTATTATTCTAAACTTAAATTCAGTTCATCCCAAATTCTGAGAACTTTTTTTTTAAGTTTACACAAAAAAAGTACACATTTTTGTACATATTTCTGCTTGTACATGTATTTTTCATGCAATTTTGACTAATATAATATACACATTTTTGGCAAGTGAGTTTCTAAACATAATGCATTCTTGAATGTTATTTTCATGAATATATGAATTTTTTAGGTACACTTTCCCCTAATATACACTATTTTATACACATTTTTTTGATTGGCAAACTCCATTGCAAGTTTTAAAGATCGGCAAATTTGAAAGGATAACTGAGTTTTGGTTCACATATTGGCTTGAAAGTGTGAGATTAGTTAAGTTTGTATTAAAAGATGAACCGAATGAATTTCTTCCCCTATCTCCAGCCCAACACTGAGCTTATTTCAAAACAATGCCCCCCCCCCAAAAAAAAACATCTTAATTTGTTTGCTCTGACTGGGAGCAGTTTTCCAGGGTCTCAGGTCTTTGCCATCAACTGCTCCCTGGTCCTTTGTTTAAACTGGAGGTAACAGGACATGCTCTCTGGCATTGTACGGTGGTTCTTTCAGTTCTCATGCATGTAAAAACTGCCTCATGCTCTGATGTAAAGACAGGCTGAAATGCCTTTGCAATTCTTCAGTATGGCTCATTCATTTGTTTTGACTTCTGGTCAACCTTCTTCAACCTGTGCCATGCTGATTGGTGATGATGTGGATTGTAGTCCAACACATTTAGAGTGGACCAGGTTGGAGAAGGCTGTCCAGTGATCCCCATGCATGGTGCTGGAGGCAAAAAAAAGTGTTCTGGGTGTGGCTCAGTTTAAGGTCTGGCTCAGTTTAAGGTCTGGCTCAAGAGTTAAGCTCTACTTGGAGAGAAGATCCAGCAAAGATCCACATGTAGTATCTAGCTAGAGCACAATGACTGCAAGAAGAGAGGCTTTTAGAGAGAGGTTAATTACACCTGGCAGTCACAGTGTAATGGTTATACATTCTCACCCAATACCAGTGTGGCACAAGGACTTGGGCGCTGGACTTCATCCAAGGAGAACTGGGTTCAAATGACTGCGCAGCCATGATGTTCACTGGGTGGCCTTAGGCCAGGCACTGCCTCTGAGCCTAACCTAATCTAACTCACAGGGACATTGGGAGGATAAAACAGAATAATAACTGCACTCCCCATGCAGCTTGAGCTCCTTGAAGGAAAGTCAGGGTAATGTGGGATGAAGAAAGATCTGCATCCCCTTAAAAGTGAGGTACAAAAACCTGTATTTTCTTTCAGGGGTGCAGAACCTAAGGGCCAAGGGCCAAATCCAGCCTGCCTGGAGTCCCAATCCCACCCTCTGGGAGTCCCTATGCCAACTTACCCTCATCTCACCCCGCTTTCTCCCAGCCACCAATGGTTTGGTGATTTCCCAGTTTTTGCATGTTTTTCTCCCACATTCCAGATGGTTAAAATGCCTCTCCTAAGGCTTAGTTATTGGCAGTAAGTGCTTTAACCTAAAAAAGGTGGATGCTTTTGATCATTTTTGCCCCTCTTTTTGCCTTGCTTTGCTCTCCCCACCCCCACCCCCACCCCAAGTTGTTACTCCCGTGAGCTTCTCCAAAATGGAATTTTTGGCCCTTGGACTGAAAGAAGTTCAACATCTCTGTGGTATGGAATTGACCTTGGATTCCTGCATTGAGCAGGGGTTGGACGCAATGGCCTCATAGGCCCCTTCCAACTCTACTATTCTATCATTCTATGACATAATTGCCTCTTAAAAAGTCTTACAGCATGCTTAAAATGGGAAGCACTTCTTCACACAGCACATAGCTAAACTAGGGAATTCGCTACCACAAGAGGTTGTGACAGCTACCAATTTAGATGGCTTTAAAAGGGGGTTGGATAAATTCCTGGAGGAGAAAGCAATCAATGGCCACTGGTTCTGATGGCTATGTGCTACCTCCAATAGCAGAGGCAATAAGCTTATGTACACCAGTTGCTGGGGAATATGGGTGGGAGGGTGCCGTTGCACTCATGTCCTGCTTGGGGGTTCCTGGTCAACAGCCGGTTGGCCACCATGTGAACAGAATGCTGAACTAGCTGGACCCTTGGTCTGATCCAGCATGGCTCTTTTGTTCTTAAGATGCATAAAATATACATGCATAGATAATAGGGTTAACAAGTGAGCTATAATATGATTCGTCTTTTTTTAAACACACACACACACAGAGAGAGAGAGAGAGAGAGAGAGAGAGAGAGAGAGAGAGAGAGAGAGAGAGAGTGTGTGTGTGTGTGTGTGTGTGTGTGTGTGTGTGTGTGTGTGTGTGTGTGTGTCCTGGAGATTTTTATGCATTTCCATCTGTTTTATAGAGATAAGCTTGATTCATGAAGTATTCTTGGGACTTTTTTTTTTTTTTAAGGTCAGGATGTTTCCAATATGTCAGTCATGTGATTTATCCTAGTGTGGCATTTGAATTTACAGCAGGTTATTAAAATGTCTGTGCAGGATCTCCATCGCAGCTTGCTCTGACATTACTTTTTATTACGATCCTCTTCTTTTTTTAAATTGAATTTGAAAGATCGTGGCTGCTCGTTCAATGACCTGCATGTGTTTATCAAGGATGCTGCAGTTAAACACACAGCACAGGAAATCCCATTTGAACATTCAGCTGCTGGGTTGCCAGCCCAGGAGTATGTTAACCTGTCATTCATGTCACTGACTTTGAATACACTCGACTCCGTAGTAAAAGCTTCTTCTCCGAGGAGTCTGGCTTCATAAAAGTGTTGCTGTCCTTGATGTTCTCAGCAGAGGATGGGAAGGAAAACATGGCTCTGAATAGCTCACATTGATTGCAGCAAATCGAGTGTAGTAGGGTGAACAGTTGTATCCCCACTCCGAGCTGGTGTGTTACAGAACTGAACATCTATTCATAGCTACTGGCCCAGCTCCAAGTCATGAGCGTAAATTCACTTGTATCGTCTTTGCAGGGAGGAACCGTAATTCCTCGTGTGCCGCCCATTTGATTCAGGAAGAGTGTTTATTTGTTTAGGCCTGTAATGATACTATCCACAGGGCTAGAGCCACATATGGAAGATGGCTTCTGGTGGAGAAACGGTAGGTTCTATTACCCTGACAGACTTTCGCAACACAAGCCAACACTGACTTTTGTTTGTGGTTATTCTCAATGGCTGCAGCTCCTTCTCCCTGCAATATGGAGGGGGGCAGGATTTCCACTTGAAGGGAACTAAGCAAAAACTGGCACTGCAATCTATAAGCCAGGGGACTTCTGGTTGTTGTTGGTTTTGTTTTGGGAGGGTTAATGTCTTTATAGCTTGATGTACAATCCAGTTAAACTGGACTGCCAGGACTTAATTGAGTTTTTTTTAAAAGCCTGGACATTTCTAATATGGCAGAGCATCTGATCTGACAATTCCTATGCATTTTTACTCAGAAGTAAGTCCCACTATGTTCAGTTGATCTTTTTCTGTACTAAGCATGTACAGGATTTCAGCTTTAGGCATCTGTCATAAACACACCTAAGTGAATACACAGACAGAGTTAAAGTAATATCAGCAATAACGCCCATCTTATCCACATGGTGAAAGAAATGCCCTATGTGCATGCCCAGAGGCACTCTAAGTTCACATGTTTCAGGCTGAACTCAACCACTGAAAGATTTCTAGAACTGGACCCTGTTGCAGCTTAAGATCTGAGGATGTTTCATTCCAGTCAGTCTAAATTAAATGCATTTAGGAAAGGATGCTGGTTCCACTAAAAGTCCATGGAACTAAGGCCAAAGATACATAGCTTGGAAATATTATTGATTTTGATGCTACTGCCAGATAGGGGGCTTAAGAATAAGGGGACATCAATTTCTGTACATCTTCTCCAGTTAAAAGATAGTGTGCTCTAGTTGTGGGAGATTTAGCCTCAGGGATACAGGGTGCTTCTAGATGGAAGTCTCCTAGTATTACCATTCAGAAGGCAGCAGGCAGCAGTTCCAACCCTTTTCCTTAATGAATTTTCTACAGTAAGGAAAAAGATGGAAGAAGCGGTGGGAAAACATGGGAGGGCTGAGATGGGAAGATGTCATCTGGACCATGCTTAAGTGGTTTCTGGATCATGCTATGGGACACGGAGTGTTGGAGAATTGGTTTTTGAGAACGGAGATGCTAAATGTTAAACCTTGGCCTAATCTACACCAAGCAGGATATTGCACTATGAAAGTGGTGTAGGGGATGTCAATGGGCCCAACAGTTGTCAGTGCACTTCAATACTGCTATAAAGCAGAAGTGTTGCTCCTGCCTCTTATATCCCACTTTCATAGTGAAATAACCTGCTTGGTGTAGATTAGGCCCTAGACTATCTCCCTCTCCCAGTGCAAAAAGATACATAGCCGTGTGCTTTTCATTGTAACTGTTGGGCTCGGGGGGGGGGGAGGCTGGGGAAGAGAGAAACAGTTTTTTAATGGGAGTCAGACATTTTCTGCTGTGCAATTTATATCTAAACAGCACTTCAAGGGTCTTTAACAAGTCTATAAACAGTCTGGAAGTTGCCAAAAATCATTTACAAATAAACCTTTTCCAGAGCCAGGCCCAATCTGAGCAAAGAGTACAATGCTTTCCCCTTCTTCTTATTCTTCCTCTTGTTCTTTTAATAAATATTTAGCTTCAGGGAAGGGTGGAGGAAAAGGCCAAGGGTAACAAAGAACATCGGTTGTTTAGATTGCCTGGCCCAAGCTGGAACTCCCTCTTTGCAGCTGACCAGTACTACATATAGGTTAATTTCCACATGGAGCTGTAGAAATTCTATCCCTGGTTTGTGAAGTTTGGGTCAGCCAAAGCATGTTAATCTGTTTAGCATGTGTGCTCCGCGGAGGAGTCGGACCACCACCAGGCAAAGAGAAGCAGCAGCAGCAGCCGCTACAGCCGCAGTCCTTGGGGGTAGTTAATAAAGAGCTGAAGGGAAAGACATTCATAAAGAATTCAGTTTGCGAGCTGGCGTGGCTTGGGGCAGATGTTTAAGGTTTGCAGCCTCTAGGAAAACTGAGAACTCTACAGATTGCTTATAGCAGGAGCCACACACCCAAGTGCAGAGGGACTGGGGAGGGAGGGGGCTGGAAAGAAGAATGGTTGATGGAGTCAGCATGATTGAGGAGGTGTTAGAAACTACTGTTGCAGCAGGAGATGCCGCTGAAGGCTTCGGCCTAAACACTCAGAGACTAATGTGGCAGAAGAGACTGTTCGCCACAGAAAATGTTGCACGCTGACAGACTCTCTTCATGTTTTCTCAGATGTAACTCCCACGAAGTTGGATGGTCGGAGTGGCCAACTTGCAGCCCTCCAGATGTTTCGGCCTACCGACTTTCGTCAGGCCTAGCCAGCATAACCAGTGGTGAGGGTTCATGAGAGTTGCAGACCACCAACATCTGGAGGGACACAAGGTGCCCACTTCTGGCATATGGGATGTTTTTTTAAACCAGGTTTAAAAATCTTGGGTTAAATCCAACACTTTGCAAGTGGAACTCTGCTAGCACAGCAGCACTTTTTCTTTCTCCGTGTGCGCGCACCCTCCCCCCCCCCACCGCAGCCCACTTCACCACCCAGAAATCTGCTCCGGATGGTTTCCTAGGCCTTCAGAACAGATTTTAAAGGCATACCCAGGAGCTGCAGTTCCTACAGCAGAATGAAACCACTGGATACATCCCCCACTTTTTTTGTTAAAACAAGTGTGAGCAACTTGTGTGAACATTGTCGTACCCCCTTATCTCTACCTTCCCCTTAATTGTTATAGGGAGACCTTATGAAAAGGAGGACAGGGCTCCTGTATCTTTAACAGTTGTGTAGAAAAGGGAATTTTAGCGGGTGTAATTTGCATGCAGCACCTGGTGAAATTCTCTCTTCATCACAACAGTGAATGCTGCAGGAGCACTGCCTAGCGTGCCAAGATACAAAAAAAGGCAGGGCTCCTGCAGTTTTCACTGTTGTGATAGAGAGAATTTCACCAGCTGCTGCATGCATACAAATTACAGCTGCTAAAATTCCCTTCTCTCTACAACTGTAAAAGATACAGGAGCCCTGGCTTCCTTTCCATATGATCACCCTACCCTAACTGAATTTCCCATGCAAAGTTTGGAAGCAGTGATTTTTCTTTAAAACAAGGCATGAAGGGACCTTGCACCTTGTTGTAAAGAAAATTCAGCAACAGTGGGCTGAATGTGGCCTGCAATCCGCATGTTAATCTAGGAGTTGTCCAGCCATCCTTATCACTATAACCCACGGGGCTGTCTGAGGGCAATGGAAGTTTATCTGTTTGAAATGCCTAGCTTCTTCAAAGAACTACAGCTCCCAGGGTTCCTTGGATGGGACCCATGACAGTTAAAGAAGCTTGAAAGTGATTTAAACTTGTAGTACAGGCCCAATCCTATGCACTTTTACTTGAAAGTAAGCCCAAAACAATTTGGGACTTAATTCTGAGTAAACATTCATAGGATCTGGCTGTATCATGTCCCACCAATTTCAGTGAAACTTGACCTTAAAGTATAAATTTAAACCAGTTTCAAGTTTGTTTAAAAATTATTCTGGCTTCCAAACTTGGAAAATGGGGAACTGTAAGGGTTAGAGTTTTCTAACAAAACAATTTCCAACACTCTTGCAAAAAAACTAAAATTCTCAGAGGTTGGGTTATTGTTCTTGGGAGCAAATGATGAACATTAATCTAGTTGCCAAACTAATTTTTTGAAGTTGTTGTTTAGATGTGTCCTAAATGAACTAAGCACGATGAGCTGGGAATCATTTGTTCTTGGCTATAAACCTCCAGCTCTTGCTTTTTTTCCCTTTCTCGCCCCATTTCCCTTGCAGAGGTAGACACTTAAAGCATTTTAAGCTAATCAAAATATTTGCTGATGAGTATTTATTTTTATAAGCTCTTGCTTTTGGCTTTAGACATCCCTTTAAACAACATATCAACTGCAGTATTAATTTGTTATAAAACCAAATGTGGTTGAGATTATTCTGCCCTGACTCTGGAGATCAATCACTGATGAGAATATATCTATTAAGAGTAAAATAAGCAGTGAGAAGCACATCTTTCGGTATTCAGCAGCATAACTCACCATGCCCTGACCACATGTTCCCAAAAGCAAACAAGGTGGGGTGAGCTTTTGAAGCAACTCAGGGGTGGGGGGCTTCTTGGTATTATTCCACCAAGAAGAAAGCTATGACTGAGCAAATACTGTAGAGTCAGGGGTACCAAATAGACAGAAAGTGTTTTTAAACCTCTGAAAAAGGGTTTCCAGCTCTGGAAGTTCGCCATAGCGTCATCAGATGGGTGGATTTTTTTTCACGTTTCCCTACAGTCACTATGGCCTCCTGCTGCTGTCCCACAACAGTAGTGATCTCTTTATATGGAGAGCGAGGAAGAAGCAATGACCACTTGGCCCATTCAGGGTCCGTTTTTATTGTGCTACTTTTCCTGCACATGGCAGGAAATGGGGAAAAAAAAGCTTTTTTTAAAAAAAGACTGATTAAAGGGGGTCTATTTTGTGACAGAAAAATGAGCAAAAGGAGTGGGATGTCTAAAGGATGTGCAAACATCCATCAGCAGGCAGTAGTGAGTGTGTGATGAAACACTCATCTGATGGCGCTCCCAGACTCCTATATGTTGCCCAGCTGAACTGACCTAGGCCCCTACATATGAATGAGGGAGCAATTCATTCAGTTCACATTTTAATGCATAAACTAGCTCAGTTGTTCTTCAGATTTCTCGCTTCTCCAAATTTTTCAGTGAAGTTCTCCAATCAAAAATGTGTATATTAGGGGAAGGTGAACTGCTCAGAAAGCTTTGGCTATGGGGCAGTATAGAAATTTAATAAATAAAATAAAATAATAAAAAGGCACATAGTGGAAATAACACTCATACTAAGAACATTGTTTGGGAAAATAGGTGTATATTAGGCAAAGAAAATTGCATGCCTTAGGAGAAATGCACACAAAAATGCATAAATTTCTCATGCAAATGTTTTTCAAGTTCTCAAAGGCAGGATGTACACTACTGCTTTAAAACACTTTATAATAGTAGTGACAACTGTTGGGGCCCAGGAAACACTCCACGTACAGTTTTCAAATTGTTTTCAAAGTGTCATATCCTGCTTGGTGTAGATCTGGCCAAAGTTTGGGATGAACCAAACTTCAGACTGTAAAAATGAAAAAAAGGAGAGAAACTGAAATTGACAGATTTATCCATCTACCCCCTACCTATTCCATCTGCTCCAGACGAACCAAATAGTCACCTGAAAACAACACAGCCTGCACTGCAGGAGATGTATTTTTCTTTTATTCCACCTTTCTGTCCATAACAGGACCCACAGGTCAGCACAAAGAATATGGTGAAAAACAAAAATAGTCTACAGCTACAAGAACCACCAATGGCTATTCAAGCAAGAACACCAGCAAGGGAAGACCAGGCTAAACCAAAGTGCATTTAAATGCCTATTTACAGATCGCCACCTTGGCCTTGAAAAACTGATCTCCCTCCTCATCCTTTTCCCTCCTTCCCCTTTCTTTGTGTGCCATCATGTCATTTTAGTTTGTAAAATGCCTCTCTTTTTGTATAGGCAAGAATTGTCTGAAAAGTGGGAGAAAAATGCAGCAAATAAGTCACAAAACATACAATATGCATCTACTAGTCATGCTGCTGAGGACATGGGGCTTCTTTAGAGTAAAGGGAAATCCATCACATTCACTAACCCCCGCTTGCTTCCTGCTTCTCTTGCGCAATTGTAATGAGCTGAATTGCATGGGAGGAGAGGAACAACCATGTGGTTTGTAATTGAAAATTTCCCTTCTTCTCGTGCTTCGGTTGCACACAGTAGGAAATCCTTATTTATTTATTTGTTACATTTACATACTGCCCCATAGCCGAAGCTCTCTGGGCAGTTTACAAAAGTCAGAAGAATTAGGAAATCCAAGGTGTTTAAAAACACACAGAGAGAGAATAACTGGGGGAAGGAACAGGAGACATGCAGGAGGTTCACAATATCATCAAAATGACCCACAAACGTCTGTGAGTGGCCAGTCATGAGCATACTATAAATTGCCTGTTTAGAGGAGCTCATGGTGAGAGTTTGCTGCATAATCAGAACCTGTAGTTAGCCATCTCCCAATACAAACAGGGCAATCACATGAGTCATTTTTCAGTGATAAGCTTTTATCTGTTTTCTTTCCCAAAGACAAATTTATTCAGGCTCTATAACACAGCCACATACAGTATGTGGCTGCCACATACATGGCAGCTTTGCCACTGACAGCAGTGGGATCGGGATTTAAAACTCAAGCACTTTTTGTATTACTGATTTTATACTTCAACCTTTGCAGGCATTTCATTTTCAAATGATCTTGAGGATATGCCTTTGAAAATAGATATGCCTACCATATATTGCTAGGATTTACTGCCCATTTACCCGAGAACAGTTCAACTTGTGTTTATCAGAGCAAATGAATTGTAGATCATAATTTATATTTTACATGCTTCCACTGTATTTCAGTAAAAGCCAAATTTGCAAAACAGATTCATTCCTAATTTACCATTTTCTCAGACAAAATATACCCCATTGAGATAGAACATTCATTGCTGAGTGTTCATCACAAGGAATATGTTTTCACTGAATTTCTTTAGCCTTTGGTCTCGCATGGAGAAATAAAAAAGAGCTGTTCAGAAAATCAGAAGATGCTGTGTAATGCTTCTTCCCAAAGTGAAAGAAAAGAATGAAGCCAATGGGTCAAAAACTAAAGCTGGTAAACAAAATCCAAATGAATAGCCTGTTGCATGGAGGACCTAAACATACATCAGCAGTTATACAGCTACATTTCAAAGATGAACAACAACGTAGAAATCTAGCTAGTTTTATTCCCACTTCAGTGATTTAGCCCTTATATTTTTCTATACCAAAAGAAAGCAGGTAGGTATCTCCTAAATATTGTAGCATAGAAGACAAATAGGATATAAAAACCTGCAATTGCTCCCCCAGTTCTTGGGGCTCCATGCCTTATGGCCCAATAACTATCCAAGTCTAGGAAACACCTGAAGACATTAGTGAGGTTAAGTCTAGGTCTTGTCTTCACTCCTGATTTCTATCAATGTAGCTGACCTCAGACTCTGCCCTTGCTCTCTGGGAGCCTTTGTTTGCACAAGGAAAGTGATGGATTGTGCACATCAGTTCCACTCGGTCAGATAAATAGGGGGACAGAGATGAAATGGCAAGATAGATCTGTGCTACACATATAACTTATACCCTTATTACAGAAGAATTGCTTGCGCTGGAAAAGGCAGCAATCTGTATTCTCTTGAAAACCAGAACAAAAATGTCCATCGATTATAATGAATAGAACTGCGCTTTCATCCAAATTTTCAATCGGCAGAGAAGGCAATTCCTGGCAAATGGATCCCAAATGTGTTACCTGGAAATAAGGCAGCAATTCCAAGTATACTTACAAGAAAAGAAGTCCCCTTGAACTCAGTGGGACTTACATCTGAGAAAATGTATTTATGATTGAGTTCAATCTTATTTATTAACTTAACTTTCATATATATATTCTTAGGAAAGAAGCCGTGTGAAGTGTGCTCTTCTGCCAGACAAAATGAGTTCCTATTAAAAGCATCAGGCATAAGAGGACTGTACTGGGTATAGTTATACACATCAGACCATCATATACACACAAAAGAACAGTGGAAATGAAACCATCTAAAGATCTTTCTTGGAGGTCCCTCTCAAACAAAAAGTCGCCTTCTCATTACAGCTGAGCAAACAATATAGTAAGAAAGGTTGCAGTGGTAGGGGTAGTTCCAGTAACTTCAAAGAAAATATCATTGAAATGAAATATTAACAAGATCTCATATTTGAGTTTTAGAAACAAAGGAAATCAGATTAGAGGTCCTAACCAGTCTAGTTCCCTTGATGCAATCAGTGCTTTGAAATCTTGGGCTCAATCTGCTGGAAACTTCTCCCACAAATATTTCCATTGAAACTAAAAGAAGCGAATATCCAAGATCACACTGAGCATCACTGTACCAATGATGACACTTCTGAAGACTGAGAAGGACCTTTCTTGACAAGTACTGGAGGTGGTAGTAGCTTCTGAAGAGGACATAAATTGTGACGCCATCTTGGTACCCCGTCTTGTTGATGCTATTCCCTTACCACTTCCCAAGCAATCTCTGTTCTCTGCTGACGTTTGGAGTAGCTTATTTATCATCCTATAGAACTGCAAGCACAACAGTGGAAGATAGCATGGCCAACACATGGGCCAAAGGTAATGACGTCAGGAGGAAAAAGTGACCTTGAGGAGAGAGGTGATAGTGAAATGATAGAAATGAGGGTTCAAGATCCCCACAAGGCACCAAATTGAGAGGATTTGATGACGGATACATCAAGTATGGGAGTTCCATTTTTTTATGCTGGTGAAAGTAACCATTGGAAATTATTGAAGACAACATGGAACAAGGGCCATGTTGAAGTAATTGTCTCATGTTAACCTTGTCAAACTGGCAGTACCTGATTAGAGCATTAGGGACACCAAGACCAAACATACAGAAAACACTTATTCAGTCATCCAAACAACGATGGAAAAGGTAGCCTCTGTTTTATGTAAAATCTTAGTAGATAATTTGATGCCACAGACTTAGACACACAGATACATATCCAATGGATGCCACCATCACATATACTAGAACTGCCCTATGGGAGATGGTGGTCAAATTACCTGTTTCTCAGATTTGCATTCAATACACACTGTGGAAATACCATGGTTCTAATAGCTGGTAGAATGGATTCTATTTGAGACCTACAGGTGGGTCCTCAATCAAGGAACATTCATTTGTTTGTCCCCCATTATTAAGAAGTGAGAAAAGATTACTTGTCATAACTTGACATATATACTTAGAGTGAGCTCAATTCTCACAGTGTCAACAATTATGTAGCCTTATATAGCACCATACACATACAAGGGGCAATTAATGTCAGGCTTGAACTCTCAAAGTTTGAGGAAGTCCAAAATGTGTAAGAAAAAGACCATGAAAGAACCCATAAAGAGCCCAATGAGGATTGGGCATATACAGTGTTCTGTTGGTGGGGGGGATGGAAAACTATCAGAGAGAGGCAATGAAATGGAGTGTTCTGAAAAGGAGCATTCCACACTGCAACATTTTATTACAAGATCCACTTGTTTGGGTATACGTCCATTCTTAAGTCAGACAAGGTCCTTTCTACCATCATTGGTAAGCCCCAGGAAGAGGATCAAATTCCATAGCTCATGAAAGAAATTTGATAGAATAATCCACTTTGAGCCAAGTACAGAGAAGATACATTTTGTGCTAAAATCTCCTGTGGTGTTGATTTGACTTTAATTATGCCCAAGACTAGAATAATAAAATGAAACTATCCTCTGGCTGCAAAAATTGAGGTTATTAAAAAAAATGGTTTAGTTTTTTTTCAAAAAGAAAGAAAAGGTCGCTGTGTGGCAAATACATTTCAAATTATCAAACACCTTCTAGACCATACATATTTTTACACATAGAAATTGCCCTTCCATTTATTTTTTTAAATTGTCTCTGAACTAACAAATTACAAAATCAGACAATAAAACTTACACGCGCCGGAGTAACAGAAGCCTAAAATATTCTGAGCATGTTCCTTGAACAAATAACATAATCCCTGGCACATGGGAACACATGGTTTGCTTCAAACATGTTTCATTTTGTCATCGCATTGAGTGTACAGTATTTCTCTTTGGGTGCAAGAGTGATTGATGCCCTTGGAAGAGTCGCTTGTAAGAACATGCAAGTTGCCAAAGCAAACACGTTGGAGGGAAGTGTGCAGAAGGGAGAGCTACACTCTTCGAAGGAGATCTTGGTTCTGGGAGTTCACGAAGAGGTGAGACAGCTAGCTGTAGAACAAATACAAACACTCCACACACTTCATCTAAATAAATTATATACACTATTTGGCTTTCGGTAGATGTTAACAGACCATTGAGCATCCTTCCCTTGTGCCCATATAGAATGTGGGCAGAAAGCCAATTTTCTCCAGCTAATGATTTGCACCTTTTTGTCTAATAGATCGATTGCTGTTAAGATCTTTTCCATTTTATTCTCCCAAAGCTGTTGCTATTCCTGAACAGAATAATCTGGTTACCTTCTGTTCTAATGGGGTTCAGGGCTATCTTGCTAGTGTGCATTATTACACTTAAAAAAAAACTTATGTGAAGTTGAGCTGGCCAAGGGAAGTTTTCACAGAAACTGTTGATCTATCTTCCTGTTCAAACCAATCGCAGCAACTCTCAGTCAAAGTAGGAACCTGAATTTGCAAGGATCTTTTCTCTGATGATTTAATATTGGATCTCCTCAGTTTAGATCACAGAAACATTAGATGAAATGGTAAAACTATTTTTAACTGCTCCATTTCAAGCTACAGGAGGGGATTTGCTTCCCTAAGGCGGGGGGGGGGGGAAGGTTCCTTGTACTTGCAAAACTATCATAACAGTGAGAAAGCCTTCGACTTCACATATAGTTTTGTAGCTGCATAAGAGCTCCATCACACAAGCATTTTATTGCATGCTCGGTACTGGGCACTCATGAATTTTTGCAGGTCACTCTCACGATGTCATCTGCCTGCCTCCCTCCCACCTCCCTCCACTTCTAGCCTTCTTAACTTGACCAAAAAAAAAACCACCACCCAGTAAGTCCAACTTGCTTTTAAAGACGGAAGTTGCCGCTATCTCCTGATGCGTGCAGAAGCAGCGCGATCAAATGGGCCACATGCAAGTTGTTTACTTCCTCTTTCGAAAGAGGAAGTAATGAGGGACAAACGCGCAGGCAGAGAAGCGATGGTAAGAAAACGCAATTTTCCCGTGTGATGCTCTAAGAGAGAGGAATGATAAATCATGCCATTCCTCCGCCAACCCATTGAAGTGCTACAGTCAAGGAAAAGTTTTACCATCTAATATATGTGAAGTAGGGCCTTGTTGAAGGAGAATTGTTAATTTTAGCATTTATGACAGTTTAATGGCCATAAGAATGGAGTTGAATGAACATAAGTACACAAGAAGAGCCATGCTGGGTCAGACCAAGGGTCCATCTAGACCAGCACTCTGTTCACACAGTGGGAAATGTAAGCATTTTACAGTGTTGTCGGTTTTTAAGCTAGCGATGTGATTCTAAAGCAAGAATAACCAACTTCTTTCAGTCCAAGGGCCAAACTCGCTTTCAGAAATGCTTCGCAAGCTGCATTCCAGTGGTTGGCAGGGCCAAAATCTTTGAGCATGCAGCTCTTGCTGGCAGTAACTACTAAGCCTTAGGAGAGGCCTTGAGAATGAGACAGAAAAATGGAAGCGCTCTTCCAACAGGTGCATATTCGCTTCAGCATGGAGGTAAAATTATGGGGGGGGGGTTTTCTTCCTCACCTGTTGAAAACGCGCCCCCCCCCACACACACACACCTCAGCTTTGCCTTGAGCAGCAGCTAAAGCCACAACAGCCATGGAGCCCTTACAGAAACACAGCAGTGGGGACAAGAACCTCGAGGGTGGAAATAGGCCAAAGGCAGGCAAAAAGAAAAAGAAAAAAGCGGGAGCTTGGTGGCACACAAATCGCCCAAGGAAAGCCGAGAGAAAGCAAATGGCTCCCCAGGGAGGCCTGCCTGAAAAGCAGCCCGCTCCAGTCTTCGGGTTTTATTCTTCCCCTGGCGAGCTTGAAGAATCCGCCCTTGTATTTATTTTGGTTTGTTCCAGTGTTTGCCTTGCAATTATTCGAAACAGCAGTGCCGAGCAAAACGGACACGAGGTTAGGGTGCTTGGGAAGAGAATGTTCGGCGCGCGGCACTCCCAGGCCCCGAAATTCCGCCCGCCCCCTCGAAGGGTTTCCAGGCCGCAACTTTCCTGCCTGCTCCGGGCTCAGATGGGAGGGCTGGAGAGGAGGGGGGACGGGGATGGTCGTGCTGTTATCTCTGGCAGCAGCCTTCCCCCATCTGGGGCCCTCTGGATCAGTAGAGGTTGGTGGCTCCGATTCGGAGGGGCGGTGAATCCTTGTTGGGTTTAAGTCAGAACCAGCCAGAACTCTAAAGGAGCTATCCAAGTTTAGAGTTCTGGCTAGTTCTGACTAAAACCCAACATGGATTCACAGCTCCAGTAAAATTGGAGCCACCAACTTCCACTACTCTGGATGTTTTGGACTACAAGCCCCATCAGGCCTTATCATTGGCTCAGCCCGATGGGACGGATGGCAATTACAGAGTCCAAACATCTCGGGGGGGGGGGGGGCATCAGGTTGGGGAAAGCTGGTTAACAGCAAGAGAAGGCAGGACTGCATTGCGTTCAGTGGTATTCTTCGGGAGGAAGATCTGAAGATCAGGACCCTAGTATTTTCTTGCAGCAGCAGCTCCCTGAATAGCATGGGATGGCACGTTGCCTTGAAAATAGTATAGCCCCCACAGCATGCCTGTTTACTCAGAAACAAACCATGTCGAATTCAACGGAGCTTGCACTCAAGTCAGAGCGCAACAGGATTGCAGCCCGATCCTATACACATGTTTACTCGGAAGTAAGTCCCCCTGAGGTCAATGGAATTTATTCACAACTCGGGTTGTATCCAATGTTAGTCCTCCTTAGAATAGATCCATTGGAATGAATGGGAGTTACTTACATTTCATTGAATACAACCCGAGGGCTGCAATCCTCGACACACCTAATTTGGAGTCAATGAGGCTTACTTCTGAGTAGACTTGCATAGGATTGTACTGTAAATGTCCTTTGGTGGGAATTGCTTCCGTGTAAGCATCCATGCTTAGGCACTCTTGCTCACTCCCACCACCATCCTTGATCAAAAGCCTTTTACAAGAGCTTTTGGGGGTAGGTTTTGTTTTTTGATTTTTTGCCTGAATCAGAAAACTATTTATGATTGTTCACATTGTGAGAAATGGGCAGATATAATAACAGAGAAATATAAAACTTAATTGCTCTGAGTAACATTCAGACTAAAACCGGAAGTGGGATGTGAGTGGAAATGTGAAATATATTTATCCCACCCACCCCGCCACCTTTAGATGGCCATTTGTATGACTGCAGCTGTAAAACACAAAGATAAAATTTATCCTCTCAGCCCTGAATCTCTTCCATCACATACTTTAAAACTGTTTTTATATAATATTTTACAATGCCTGGCCACCTCCCCCCACCCCCCACACAAGAAGAGTACTTTGTATGTAGGTGGCTTATAAATTGAATAAATACGAAAAGGAAAACTAGCCAATCCTGATTTTAAAAAAGAAATAATGCTCAGTTATGCATTTCAATGTACTGCTCAAATTATGGTCTAGGGAGACTGGAAGAGGCAGATCTCTCCCCCCACCCCCACCCCAATATGAGAACACAGTTATCCATGAAGCTGAATGGTGGGAGATTAAAGACAGAAAAAAGGAAGAACTGCTTCACACAATGCATAGTTGAACTATGGATTTTGCTACCACAAGATGCAATGAGAGCCGCAAACATGGGCCTTTTCTACACCTGCCTCCCTCCCCCCCCCCCCCCGCCCCGATCATCCCTGTGCATCCAAATAACACACAGGGAATCCCGGGAGCAGGCAGGGACGATCCCTCCATTTTCCTGGGATAACCCTTAGGTGTAGAAAGGGCCATGGATAGCTTTAAAAAGGAATTGGACGAATTCCTGGAAGAGAAGGTCATCAAGGGCTACTAGTCAAGCTCGATACAAGCTATCTCCAGTATCAGAGGCAGGATGCTTCTCTATGCCAGTTGTTGGGGAACATGAGCAGAAAGGTGCTGCTGTGCTCCTTTCCTGCTGCTGGATCATCTGGTTGGCCACTGTGTGGACTGAATGCTGGACTACAGTAGATGGACCCTTGGTCCAACCCAGTGTGGCTCTTGTGTTCTTAATTAAACTCACTTATTTCACAGTGCCATCACGACTACAGGAATAGCATTGAATTTGCTTCTGCTGCCCCATCCCAAACACATTTACTTGGCAATGGGCACAATTTTCTTATAGAAAAGGATTATTATTATTATTATTATTATTATTATTATTATTATTATTATTATTTATTACATTTATATACCGCCCCATAGCCAAAGCTTACTGACTTTATTTTATTTTTAAGTTTAACATTTTTAAAATTAGTATATGTAACTACATGTCTGTAGTGCACCATGTACATTGAGGGTGCTATATAAATAATAATAATAATAATAATAATAGTGTCCTGACTCTAAAATGTGTTTGTTCTTTTTTCCCTTTTCTAAGAAATAAGGGATGCTGCAGCAGCTGCAGCCCAGATGGGATGGGACCAGCAACAAACCCATTCCACCCTGTGCCTATTTGCTGCTCTCTGGTGGTCATTTGGGGTGCCCCTCTGGGCTGGGCGCCAGTCCCACTGCATAGAATTGCAGCCTCCAGCTTTTCAACCCAAGCCCCTGAGCCCTCTTCTGCTAACCAGCTTAGGAACATAATTGGAAGCTAGGGTGCTGCCTTATACCAATTTGGCCCTTTGGTCCAGTTATTACTTACCCCTGCCTTACCCAGCCTGGTCCCCTCAAGATGTTTTAAACTTCAACTCCATGCTAGCATGACTCATGGCTAGGAATGCTGGGAGTTGTAGTCCAAAACTTAGAGAGTCCCAGGCTGGGGAAGACTGGCTTACATTCACCAGCTGTAGCTCTCCATGGTTTCAGACCAGAGTTTTTCCAGCCCTACCTGGAGATGCCAGGGATTGAACCTGGGACTTTCTGCATGCCAAACAGCTGCTCTACCATTGAGCTACAGACTCCTTCATGCTTCCAGTATGGAAGTTCCTGGTGGGTTGTTGTTATTGTTTTGGCAGTTCTTTTTTTACTTCACAATGCTAGATCTTTCTTCCTCAATATCAGAAGCATTGCAAGTACATTTTTGGAGAAGTGATCCTCCTTCTCCACTGATCAAAACTGAAGGTGAACATCCATTTTCTTTAAGGCCTTGCTAAATTAACAAAGATCCAATTGCAAAGCAGCATCTCAAGGCTCTCTGGCCCAGAGTGGAGGCTTCCTCCTCCCAGGCCAGGGGCTCCCCCCACCATTTGCTACTTGGTTGTGATTATTTTTAATTGGCCTTACCTCATCCCCATCTCCTGGAAGGCATAATAGCTCAGCTCCCTAGAGCTTGCGGAGTGTGCAGACAAGATCTTGCAGCTCCCCCCAAACGTTGGAGCACAGACACGTCTCCACTTAGCGTATTCTGTTATTTTAAAGGCCTGTTCTGATTTGGGCCCATAATGAAAAGTTTTTCTTCTGGATTCCCGGGGGGAGGGGGAGCAGTCAAGATAGGATTTGATTTGCTGTTGTCTTTAATCACCTACTGGCCAGGTCGACCCGGTGTAAAAGCCACACCTTGAAATCACTTACTCAAGCCAGAAGCCTTTAACCACCCAAGATGTCCTTCAGCGCATCTGTTTCCCATTTGGTGATGGCCTGCATTATTTCAAGGCTAGGGCTCTAGCTACAGTTTGAGATTCATGCTCCATCTTTCAGCAGATGTGTTGTATTATGATCTTCCAATGGAGCCGTGATCAGGATACTATCAGCAGAGGATGCCAAGCTGTCCTCAACCAGGAACAAGGCTTTCTTCTTCTTCTTGTGGCCCCTGACCTTTAGAACTTGCTCCCACTGGAGATTCAGCAGGCACAATTTTTTTAATTCATTTTATTCTTTGCTTACTACATTTATATACCACCTAATACCCAAAGCTCTCTGGGTGCTTCACACAAGTTAAACCCCAAAAATACAACACGGTAAAATAGAAAAGCTTTATAAGTTTAAAAACAAAATGAAAACCAGAGTAAAAGTCAACAATAGCGTAAAGATCTAAAAACTCAATATCACTCTTTTAAAAATACTGAATGATGAAAAAGCCTGGGAGAATAAGGATATAACCCTATGGATATTTAGACAAAAAAAGTCCTACAGTTTCCAGCATGCCCCAGCCAAACATGCATAGGACAATGTTAAGGCTCTACAGTTTTCAACCAAACACCAAAAAGAAGGGAAATTGGGAGTTAAGGCTCACAAGCCTTAATGCCACATCCTCCCTAAGGAGGCAGAAAGTGCAAGTGAAATTCTCATTCTCCCAAAGCAGATAAACCATGAGGACATGATGGAGAATATGATATGCAGAGGTGACTGTGGGGTTGTGGAAAACTGATGATGAACAACTTAGGGCCACTGACTTTTTTTGTTTGTTTGTTTAGAGCAGCCCTTCCCCAACCTGGTGCCCTCGAAACATGTTGGACTACAACTCCCATCATTGCAGGGCTAGCTGAAAGCCAGGAATTACTCTGGGTAGAAATTAAAGTTAAAGAGAGAGAACTTGGTACTGTGGTAGCTGTTAAGTAGGGATAGAGCCATGCTAAGTTTGAAACAGATCTGTTCATGCCTTGATTTTTAGGATTTTTAAAAATTCAAGGAACGAACAGATCTGATGGCTATAATGGACTGTTTATTCCAAGTCCCATTGTCTTCAGTGGGTCTTACTCTCAAGTAAATGTGCTGAGGGTCTTACATTTACTCAGAAGTCCCATTGTCTTCTCAGAAGAGCCAGTGACTTCAATGGAGTTTACTCCCAAGTAAGTGTTCAGAGCATCTTAAGTCTACTCAGAAGAAAGTCCCATTGTCTTCAATGGGACTTACTCCAAAGTAAGTGTGCTGAGGGTCTTATACCTACCCAGGGTATGTCCTGGCTTTCCTGGGGGCTGCAAGGAAACAGTACAGCAGACATCCCCTCCCATACTTTGCACACATGCCAGAGAAGGAGGGAGGCACTTAGAGACACTCTATGTCTTTTGAAATTGGTAGGAGTTGCTTCTGAGTAAGCATGCATTATTAGCCCAACACTAAAAACCTCAGCATTGCATTCTAAACCAACAGAAGTATCCCATTCTTGAGGAGGATCCTGCACCCAAGCATTGGATTACAGACTTTTACAAAAGAGTGTGGGTGGAAGCTTTATTTCTATGAGATCAAAATTATGCAGGAGGATAGATTAGCTTTCAGCACAGGGGTGGGATCTTACTTAACTACAACCAACCCCAGGCAGTCAAAAAAACCAAGTGGCTACTTCCTATATCTTGACAAAACTACATTAACTAGCCATTGCAAAACAGAAGAGCACTATTTGGGGCTCAAGTGCTTTCCCAACTTTTAAAGTATTTTTTTTTAAATGGCAATGCTTTTCTTTCATAAGACAAGACTCCCCAACCCCAAACCTCTCCCTACACACACAAATGCATATCTTCCTCCCCAGTTATCAACATTAAAACCCATCATAGCTAATAAGAGCCCTAGCAGTATATATCCATATTGTGATTCCCAGTCAGACTGGATTGCCAGAGTAAGGTGGGCAAAGGAGGGGAAACTTTCCACAAAATATTCCTCCTTCCCACCCACTTTCCCAGTGCAATGGGGCTCTTCTCCTGCATCCCTCCCCACTCCCTTCTAATCAGCTCTGAGGCTCCATAAGTGGCTGCATCACAATATGAAGTCAGATAGCAACTCAAGGAATAAAAGTTCTTTAAAAATCAAATACACTGAACTTTTAAAAAAAGAACTTGCAGGTGGGGAAGAAGCTTGATCAAGCAGCAGCAATGATCAAATGAAGAACACACACACAGACTGCAGCATTCTTGATTATACAGCCGACCACCAGGACAAGTAATACCCCAGACCAATGTTCCAGCAGACAAGCTTTAAGTTCAGGCAAATGCAGAAATAGTCAAACAAAGTGAGGCAGTCCATTACATACATAATCTGGTAGCAGGGTCAAGCAAAGGTCCAAATTCATAGCACAGAGGTTCAAGAACAAGGCAGGGTCAGGAGACAAGAAAAGCTGGTGAGACATTGTTTCCAGCAACCAGGAAGCTCTCATTACTGGCTTTTATTCACAAAGGCTGCTGAGCCCCACCCAGTCTCAGCTACTGTCCATCAGAGCTCTCTGGCCAGAGCCCTACTATGGAGGAGTTGCTTTCTCCCAAGGAGACAATTTTTGCAACTGAGCACTTCTTCTTAAAGGAGGCCTACTGGCTTGTTGCTTGAGGCAATGGCGCTCCTGAGGGTCAGGGGGTTGCTCAGCCTCTGCTCCAGAGACTGGCTGAGTTCAGACATGCTAATCCACTGGGGAGGGGTAATAGGAAGAGAATAGGAAACAACCGTTGTTTAACATGTCATCTGAACTCAGCCACTGAGTCCCCTCCCCCTGTCAGGGAAGGACCTGGAGCCGTTTCCTCAGAAGGCCCTGCAGCCATCTCCTCTAAAGGCCCAGGCTCTTCCCAGTCTGGTGCCAGTACTTGATGTGTCTCCCTGGTCTCTGAGGGATCTGCTTCCTCCTCTGAGGAGGCTTCCTCTAGCAGGGGTATGGCACACACACACAGGCTGAGTTCGGACAACATGCTAATCAATGGTTGTTTCCCATTCTGTTCCTATTACCCACCCCTTGTTTATTAACATGTCCTCTGAACTCAGCCACACAGTAAGCAAGTTGTTCATTGTAAGATCATTGTGCTGGAAAGGAGAGGAAATTCTCAGTAACAGGCTGCAATCCCCTACACACTTACCTGGGAGTAAGACCATTACACTCAATGAAACTTATTTATCAGAAGACACTGATGATTCCAATAAAGAAATGCTTATGCCAGGGGAAACAGGCGGCCATTTTATTTTCAACATCTAATCTATCTGAGACAGGAGGGAGGAGGAGAGTAACACTACTGAACATATGTCATGCTATCCCTGAAGAAGGCCTCTGTATTCACTCTAATAGGATGAATAAATATTAATTAAAAATCAACCGAAGGAAATTAAAAAAAGAAAAGAAAAGCCATTCCACCAACTACAATGAAGGAGGAAGAAGACACCACCACTGGATTAATGGGTAAGGGCTGAATACTCCAAATTTCGTGGATTAAAAAAATCGCCAGCCTAAATTACCAGAACCATTTTGATTCCGAGAACTCTTTTTTCTTTTGTACTTTAAACTCTCCCTCCTTCCCTCAATTTTTCACCAATCTTCTTGAAATTTTCAGGGTATGTAAAACCAACTATTCTTTCTGGCACTTGTAAATTTCAGCAAGATTGGTGGAAAATTTCCGATTTTATGAATGTTAGAATGATCACACACCCACACCCAATTACCCCTTTATAATGGTAGCATGCTTTATCTACTCTCCATCCTTAACTACAGGGACACTACTGTGTCCCTGTAAATACATTGATTAAATGTAGTACAACCACCAGAAACCACATAAATTTGATTTCGCCTGGGGCTGCTGATTAAACCATTCTGGAGGGGAGGTAAGATCTATTAATTAAATGCAATGGATTTTAATTGGCATAATACACAAAAGAATTAAAGGGGACGAGCATATCATCTGTGTATTTAAATGTGCTTCACAGGATTGTGCCTTATCCATTTAGGATGGGGAATGCCAATCTCTTTCCTTTTTCTTGGAAATGTGTTAAAATATTGGTAATACAAACTAAAAGCTGCTCTTACATTCTGCCCAATTAAGAGGTGTGGGTGGGTGTACCAGCATGCTAATTTACCAATAGAAGCTTATCATCCTGTTCTACTTGTTTTATTTTTCTTCTACCATGCTTGTAAAGCAGCAACAGGTGGCTATAGAGGGATGGGTGTGTGTGGTTGTGCTGCCTCCTTTAAGGAGGGGGGGAGTCAAATCAACATTTTAAACACTTGAACTCAGTAGGCTATTTTATTATAAGGCTAGCTTCCCCACAATACATCTACAGATGTGGCTCATGCTATTCCCCCTCCATGGACTAGAATGGTGTTGCTGCCTGTTGTTGTTTTAATGGAGTCTCCCTTAAATTCAGTTTCCCTTTTGAACTGGAACAGCTGTCAATTGTAATATATTGTCAAGGTGGAAAAGCAGACATACTCATAGCCTTTAAATATTTAATCCTTCTATTGCTAAATTGACTCAATATACCTGGAGTGAAGTACTTGCTCCTTTAGGTGTTAATAAAAGCTTACAGTAGCCCTGCAGAAGTTATTCTGATGCACCTTCCAGCACAACTGTAGTCTAAGGGGGAGAATGTCAGACTACTTATTCTATCTCCACAGAACCTGTGCATGCTCTGAGTGAGTTACTGTAATCTGATTCACACATGTCGGCAATGTGGTAACCTGCACATGTGAATGACCCATCATGGATCAACATACAGACTACATCACCTTAAATGCAGTGCTTTCTGATAGAGACAGCAGTCACAGAATCAGTGGTCAGCCACGAAGTGTGGAGGAATACTGTGATGTATACATGGATGTGATATACATCCAGTGGTACATGTGTGTGCATTTGTGGAACAGGCCAATCTCTTATGCTTCACTGCAGAGCCAGGGTTTATGTGAAAGGAGGATGGACCTGCAATGACTATGAATGAATTGTCAATGTGGTGCATAATTAAGAAAGAGAAGAAGAGAAACAGGAGAGGTAGGGATGGATATTGACAAGAGTGCAAACCGATGCATACTTAGAGAAAAGTCCTACAACTCCCCACTGGAGGCTGGTGGGTCCAACTTTGGTGGAGTTACGAATCTATTCTGGGTTTCAGTCAGAACAAGCCAGAACTCTAAAGGAGCTATCCAGGACTGTGAATCCAGTATGTGTTTCATTCAGAAGTCAGCTCCATTAGAATTGTGACTGGTTCTGACTGAAACCCAGAATGGATTTACAGGCCCATTGAAATTGGAGCCACCAGCCTCCACTACAACTCCCAGCTGGGAAATGCTGGGAATTGTAGGACTTTCTCTCTTTCTCAGCATCCAGAGGTGTGCTCCCTAATGTTTTTATTATTATTATTATTTCCCTGGGGGATAATATTGCTTCCACAGCAGAACCAATATATATGTATCTTCCATCACGATCTGCCTCTGCTCCCACAGTGCAATGCTGTCTTGGCTCGCCGGTGTACCAGCAAATTCCTAACTAGCTGTGAGATTGAGGGCCAAACTAAACCTTCAGCTAATCACGGTATAGTCTATTTACCTTCTAGTAACTACCTGCTGTCCTATTTGGATCGGGGCCATCCGTTCAGGGAGGGTGGTGGTTTAAACTCTCTCCCCACCCTGCGAAATTCCACTCCTGGCGGCAGCGGGAGGATTTAAAAAGAAGAAGAGGTGCGGGAAGTCTCGATTGGGGGTGAAATTGACACATGCGTTTTCTTGCGCCTTCCTTTCCTTAGCGTTTTAAAGCCCGCTTGCAACAGCGCAGAACAGAGCCGGCTCTCGTCAGCCGCGCCGAAGTATTAAGAGTCGAGACGACTGTTGAGATCAGATTACACCACCTTACAGTAGTTGTGCCTGACTTTAAAAAAAAGAGAGAGAGAGAGAGAGAGAGAGAGAGAGAGAGAGAGCACTTATGGTTCAAGGAGTTTTGAAAACAGCGTGGGCTGACATTTAGTTAATAACATCTTTTGCTCAGGTTCCTTTTTTCTAACCTAACAAGATTAAGAACATTGACCTGATGATATTTCTTTGTACATCTGGCTCTTTTCCACTAAGAGGGATTATAGCAGAACCATAGGAAATCTTCCCCTGGCGGAACCCTCCGCCGTACAGATGGAAATGTCTTCTTGCTCCATCTTTAGAAACAGACCAGGCAACGCTAAGCTGAAGATTAGAAGGGAATTCGGCTACATCAGGTGCGCGCACCCTCCCACGTTGGGAAACTCTTCTCTCCCGCTCCTTTTTCTTTCTTTCCTTTCCTTTCCTTTTTTTTAAAAAAAGAAACGCATGATTTATTAATATCTGCTTCCCCTCGACCCTTCCTTGCGCAGCGGAGGGAGCACCTGAGACCTTGGCCCACTGCGGAGATCACGCCAAGCAGGCGCAAGCATCCAGCGTGAGAGGAGCTGCGTCCTTCTGCCGGCGCGGCGGTGGCTCAGCGCCTGCTTTGCACGCAGTAGGTTCCGGGGTCAGTCCCCGGCTTCCCCACTTGGAAGGATCAGCTAGCAGGTGATGGGGAATTCAGCTGAGAGTTCAAAGAAGAGCCGCTGCCAGTCAAAGTAATAGACAGCGGTGGGCGAGACGGACGAAGAGGCTCTCTCTCACCTGAGACAGCTTTTCCTAGGTGTTCTTTCGCCTAACCAGTAAAGTTCAATTATTCGGCTTTACCTCGTTTGGCGTCGTTCAGCCTCACTTCGATGGAAGTCTAATGGATTTCGATAGAGCTTCTTTCATAGGATGCTTAGGACCTATTTCCAGGGGTGCTTAGGCATGCATCCCAGTCACACACAATCCTTAACTCAGGATTTTCGAGTTAAATGGGCAGATGAATTGGGGATGTTGGCTTTGAAAATGGCAAATGAAAAAAGGGCATTGATTATCACTATCAGCGGGGCATAGTAGCAAGATCGCCGCCAACATCCAAACGTCCTGCTTTGTCAGCATGAGAGGAACCCCCTTCTCCCTCCCCCACACCAACCTCCCTCCCCAAATGCTGGGGGGCTTGTCTGGCACGCAGCAACGTCTGAAGTGGAATAGTCCTGCCACCTATCCCACTTTGCGATCAGGCAGAAATGCACTTTGCGCAAGCTCAGAGACTCTGCGGTATGTCGCCCCTCCCGAGCTGGCTCAGGAGCTGAATGGTCGTGGGGCCTAGATCCGAAGACGCTGGGAGAGCTCTTGAGGGCTGCCTCCGTGGGCGGCCGAGATAAAAGGGAGTCGGCTGGTGTCGCTTTCCCCCTCTGGCGTGGAAGGCCGGCATTCCCTTTCGGCCTTCAGATCTGCCCAGCAAAGGCAAGAAGGCAAGAGCCTGCAAGGGGGGTCTTTCTCTCTCTTTCTCCCACCCCCCATTTCAGTGATCTCTCCGGGCCTCCTAATTAGGGCGGGATCGAGGGCGGCGAGAGTTCCCAAACATTTTAATCGAGCTCTTTTCAATGGGAAGGGATCAATGGTGGCGACTGTTACCGCCCTCCTGAAAAGCCGCCCTCCCATGGCGGGCATTCAGGGGGTCTTTTCATCAACCCCTCAGCCCTGAGTCCGTGGGGCCCGCAAGAGTCCGCAGATCTCCTAATTAGTCTAATTAGAAAGGCGGATTGATAGATGGCAAGGCGGACAGAGTGAAGTTAAGGGAGAGATGCTCAGGCCTGCCAATCCGCATTTGGGAGCTATTTAGTCTCTGTTAAAATGTAAAAACAAAGAAGAAGAAGAAAGGGTCGCGGAGGCTGACAGGACAGGAGAGGGATTCGCGGTGTGGCCAAGACTGGAGAATAATGGGCGGATGATCTGGAGGTGAAAAGCGACCACCAGCTTTCTTTGGAAGACTTCAAAGAAGTTCTGTTGCGCTGGTCTCAAACTGCCTTCTCATTTTAGAAGGGTCTGTGCTGCCTAGAGAGGACCCAATTCCAATACCTTTTGTCTTGGAGTAAACCTAGGGGCATAGATCAATCGAGGGGACACGATCCCATTAGTGATCACATGAGCGCTTCGTGGCGCCTTCGAGTGGAAATAAGTGCTGCTAGCTGGTGGAAAACTCCCAGCTGAGTGTAAGATTGGACTGCTGAGATGTCAGCGCATCCTAAGCACTTTTCCTTGGAAGTTCTGCGCCTCGTTCAATTGAACTCGAAACGCGTGCAGTTGGAACCACCAGGGTTGTATCCAAGGTTAATTTAACTTCTGTCCCATTCGTTGCAATGGATCCGCGATCGTTAGAGACAACCCAATGGATTTTACTTCCAAATAAGGCGATAGGGTAGGGCTGTTTGTAGTCGGGGTTAACGCCATCTTTACAAACGCAATGTGCATCGTCCAGGGAAAAGTAAGAACTTCTAAGTCCCATTATCTTCAATGGGAGAGAGTGGTAGAGCGGAATCCCATCATGTTTACTCCAACCCACAGGGTTCTGTGAGATTTACCTCCTATTAAGTGTGCATAGCAGAGGGTTGGCCTGCAATTCCCATCATCCAAAACCATTGGCTATCTGGCTAGGTCTGATGGGAGTTGAAAGCTAAAGCACTGAACACAATGGGAGTTACATTTGAGTAAACATAAGAAGAGCCGTGCTGGACCATCTAGTCCAGCACTCTGTTAACACAGTGGCCATCCAGCTGTCGACCAGGGACCAACAAAGCAGGACATGGTGCAACAGCACCCTCCCACCCATGTCCCCCAGCAACTGGTGCACACAGGCTTACTGCATCTGATACTGGAGATAGCACACAACCATCAGGGCTAGTAGCCATTGAGAGCCTTCTCCTCCAGGAATTTATCCAACCCCCTTTTAAAGCCATCCAAATTGGTGGCCATCACTACATCTTGTGGTAGTGAATTCCATCGTTTGACTATGCCCTGTGTGAAGAAGTCCTTCCTTTTATCTGTCCTAGGACTGCATCGTAAAGCACATAAATCTGCTTAGTAGTTGACAGGTCGCACCCACAATGCCGAGGATTTATTGAAATGAATGAGGCTGCCTTCTGTGTAATAGGTTTATTGTCAACCCTTTGGAGCAGGGTTTTTGCTGTTTTGTCGTTCATTCTTTCTTGTTATTATGCAAACAGCCATGTACGTTAATGGATCTGTAGAAATAAAAAACAACAACCATGTCGGTTTAATTGGTTTGTTGATATTGCTGCTTCTTTTGTAAGCTTCACTACACTCCTTGGTGCCTTAAGTCATATTGAAAGCAATGGATTTTGTTTCTAAGTAAGAGTAAAGTTTAGGATTCGGTGTGAGGTGCTAAAGTTAAACAAAATAGAAATAGAAATAGAAATGCTCAAATAAAGGAAATTAAAACCTGTCCCCGATTCTCATTATAGAAATGTTTCTAAGTCCAGTCTCAAAATGATTATCATTTTTCCAGTCGTTTAGAGGAATGCGGAGGATGCTATATATTCCTTCATCACTCAGTCTCCTAAGTAAATCCCATTGAATTAAGAGAGACTTACTTCCAGGGAAGTATTATAATATTGCATCCTTACAGCGCAGTTCTATAAAAGTCTACTCAGAAGAAAGTCCTAGTTCAGGAATGTCCGCATAGGATTTAAGTTTTAGAGAGTTCAAGTAAGTCTTACAACAACCCCGCAATGTAGCTTGGTACTATTTCCTCATATTCACAGATGCCCCCTTTCCGTGTTTTGACGCTGGTCTCTATATGTAAATGTACCGAGGATTCTCTGATCAGTACTTCATCGGGCCGTCTGTTTGTCCCTCTGGGTTCAATGACTGGGACTCGCGAGCCGCTAAGATCTTGTGGGGTAATATTGTTGCTGCTTCTGTAGCCCCACAAAAGCGGCCGCCACTCCTCTCCCACTGCCAAGGACTGCACTGGGCGAGGAGAAAAAGTATGCGTGTGGGGCGGGAGGTGGTCTCGGGCCCTGCTGGCTGGTGCATTTCGCGGAGAGGGAGCTGTTGGAAGGAAGCGGTGCGGCTGGTTTGAGGAATGCTGAGCCTTTAATTGGGCTATAAATCAGCCAAGAATAAGAGCTAAGCCCGGTGTGCAGGTGTAAAAACACACACGGGGAGGAGGGGGAGAGAGGTCTGTTTTCCGGCCTGAGCGCCAGGGCAAGGCAAGATGCCCCTTCTGGCTCGCAAAGCCACCCAGTGGCAGCGACACAAAGGCAGAGCCCGGAAGAAGGGGCATCGCGAGCGGCGCTGCTGACAGGAGCAGTGGAGGCTGGTGGCTCCGATGTCGGTAGGACTGTGATTCCATTCTGGGTTTCAGTCAGAACCAGCCAGAGCTCTAAAGGAGCTAGCCAAGGTGCTGAACACTAGTCCCCAAATGAGTTCAGCACCTTGGATTGCTCCTTTCGGGTTCTGGCTGAAAGCCGGAGTGGATACACGACCCCACCGAAATTGTAGCCACCAGCCTCCACTGGATAGGCGCTCCCCAGGCCCGCGAGGAGCATGCACGACCACGCCTCCTTCTTGTGCACACACGGCCACGCCTGGGGGCTTCGCACGCGGACCATGACGCAATCAGCTGCTGGGGAAAGCCCAGTGCCTGTTAGGAGCATCCAACGCCCCCGCCGCGACTCGCACACGCACACGCCCGTCTTCCTACCTTTGCTCGCACGCAACCCGCTGCTTCCTCCAGGAACTCCAAAGGTCCGTGCTCTGCCCTATTTTCCGCTTGCCTTGGCTAAATGGTGCTCAAATCTTGCGCAGAGAGTTTCCACCTTTTCGCTTTAGGTGTCAATACAAGTCCCAAGAGAAGATCGATAGTCCAGTTAAAACGGAATGAGTTGGCTTTCATAAGGACGTCACAGACCGCAGAGCGGAGTCCATCTGCTTTGATTCAAATACTTGGTCTAACTTGAGTTTTCCCCCACCCCCACCTCAACGACTGCATTTAATTGGTTTCTGTTATTATCTTTACTGGCTCAATTGCTGGACACTAAAGGTGCAATCTTATGCATGTTTCAATTGCGGGGGAAATCCTGCCGTTCCCATCATCATCATCATTATCATCACATTATCACACCTTTTCTCCTCTTGCAAATAACCCAAGGCAGCTTACATGGTCCTCCTCTCCATTTTATCCTCACAACATCCCTGTGAGATAGGTTAGGCTGAGAGTAGGCTGACCATATGGAAAGGAGGACAGGGCTCCTGTATCTTTAACAGTTGTATAAAAAAGGGTATTTCAGCAGGTGTCATTTGTATGCATACAGCACCTGGTGGAATTCATCACAACAGTTAAAGCTGCAGGAGCCCTGCCCTCTTGACCAGATACAAAAGATGGCAAGGCTCCTGCAGCTTTAAATCTACCACGTGCTGCATGCATACAAATGACACCTGCTGAAATACCCTTTTCTATACAACTGTTTAAGATACAGGAGCCCTGTCCTCCTTTTCATATGGTCAGCCTATCATTGGCCCAAAGTCACCCCATTGAGCTTCATAGACAAGTGAGGACTAGAACTGGGATCTCTAGTGTGGACTCTCCCACACTAGAGGCCCTCAAGAGGCAGCTGGACAAGCATCTGTCGTGGATGCTTTAGGGTGGATTCCTGCATTGAGCAGGGGGGTGGCCTTGTAGGCCCCTTCCAACTCTGCTATTCTATGATTCCTAAGCTAGTTGTAGGGCTTTTTTCTGTCTAAACATGCATAGGATTGCAGTCTAAGTAAATCATGTGGAGTTTCTTTCCAGGTAAAAATGCTGGGAGTTATAGGACTTTTTCCGTCTGAAGTATTATTTGGACAAAATAATAACGGGAACCAATGAGGCAGCCTTCTCCAGATGTGTTGGTCTACAATTGGCTGAGGGATGCTGTGAGTTGTAGACCAACACATCTGGAGGAATAGGTGGGGGAAGGCTGCAATAAGATATAGTTCCAATGAAAGATGTTTAGGGGTGAAATTGAGGGTTCCAGTTGCTCATGGATAGGATATCCAAAATTCATAGGATGCCGTCTGGAGCTTGCAGTCCCATTAAAGCCAGTAATCTTGTTTCTCAGAATTGCCAGCCACACACTTCTTGAAGCCCACCATCAGGGCCTGAAGGCAGCAATACTTCCTGGCGACAGCCCCCAGCGACTCCTAGTCAAAGATTTCATTTCATTTCATTTATTACATTTCTGTACCGCCCAATAGTCAAAGCCCTCTGGGTGGTTTACAAAGATTAAAAACCTGGAAAATAGGGATTCCCAAAATGTTCAGAAATACAAAAAGCATATTTAAAAATATGTGGGGGTGGGGAGCCCATTAGGCAACGATCCCAAAGGACTAAGCATGTTCGCTGGGCACCGAATGAGGACTGGCTGTGTGGAAGGGACAGAAAACGTGGGAAGAAGGAATGGAATAGACCAGTGTCCTGACCGAATAGCAGCACTCCTCACTGCAATATTTTGCTGCAAGTCCCACTTGTTACAGCTAAGGGCACTTGGAATGGCTCATAATCCTATCTATCTAAGCTTGACTGAAAAGGAAAAGCTCCAGTTAAATCAATGAGGCCAGCTCACCAGTCCTAACTAAGCTCTTAGTTTGGTTTAAAAACAAAACCAAACAAACACTGATTTCCTCGTGACATCTGAAAGTGTTAAGGATGCTGGTCTGAGTTTTCTTATTCTGACCCGTTTGTTTCCAAATAAATGTGTATATTATTTAATTAAGAAATGTGTGTCCCATTTCCCTCCCTGTGTCCCCCTAAAAGAGGAGTTGTTCAAAGTAGCTTGCAAAAGCGAAAAGGCAAGAAAACAATAAATGACCATTAAAAAGAGGAGCAAAAACAAGAACAGAAAGAACCAAAACAAGACATGACGATACGCATCTTTATCCATTTGGCAGACTGAAGATCTGCTTCCTTGCCTTCACTGCTTGCTGCTGGAGCTAACATCCTTTTCTTTTCTTTTTTCTTTTCTGATAACTAGCTCTCGGTTTTTTTAAGTTTGGGAGCCAGGTGTATGTGACATAATGAAAACAATACAGATTTGTGGCAGCTAAAACCAAGATCATAAGTTTTCCACAATAGTCCTGAGGAGTAAGAGTTTCCACAGCCCTGTCCAGTCACCAGCCTCCTGGTTTGCATCTTTCGCCCCCTGTCCCACTGTGAAAGGGCCTGACCCAAAGGAAAAGAGTCTATTTTCAAATAGTGGTGAGCATCTAGCCTCTTTCCTCTTCCCTCCCCACCCCTTTCTCCTTTTGTGTGGTGTATTTTAGATTGTAAGCCTGGGGGCAGGGACTGTTTTGTTTTCATTCCTTGTATGGAAGCCATTCTGGGAGCTTTATCGGCTCTGGGAGTTACACACACACACACACACACACACACACACACACACACACACACACGAGCAGAATTCTTGCTGGTCTTGCCATCCGGGCATGAGTTCAGTTCCTGCCACTGCTAGACACAAATCCCGCTTTCCTCCTTCCCAGAACTGACTGCAAAAGAAAGAACGAGGGAAACGAAAAGTGAAGGATTTAAGCCGTGAGCTATTTTACGAAAGCGGGGAGAACCCCCCACCTTCTCCTGTCAAAAGCCCGCATCAACTTTCTGGCAGCAGCAGCCCAAAGGGGACCCGCAGGCCAGGAAGGCAAACAACGGAAAGCCCCGTTAGATCATTTTCTCTGGACATTGTTTATGGCCTTGGGAAGGATCAATCGTTTCGAAATGTTGCCAGAAACGGGCCGGTTGGGGGTGGGGGCGGGGGAATGATCCGGAGTGGAATGCGACTAATCCTCTGGGTTCCTGTCGACTGTTTCCATAGGAGGAAGCTGATTTTTCAACCAGATTTTGTTTGGTGAGGGATTTGTGTGAGCTCCTTAGGCCATGAATTCCTCCTCTACAACCGTCCCCCCGTCCCCCCACGCAATACCCCGTCCCAAAATATGAGAACCTGCTGCTCTGGGGTGCAAAGCAGATGCGCGCCAATTTTCGTTTTGGCTGCTGTCCGAAAATCGACTCACTCCGGAGCATTCCAGCTAAAGTCAACAGGATGGTCGCCCCAGCTATCCCATGCCCTTAGACACGCCTAACAAAGCGCAGGATCCCGTTTAAATTCATTTACTAGGGTTGGCGCATCTGGGGCCTTCCAGGTGTTTTGGACTGCATCCCCCATAATTCCTGAACATTAGCCCTGCTGGCTAGGGCTGATGGGGGTTATAGTCCAAAACGTCTGGAGGGCACAATAGATAAAACCCACCATAAGCCCCAGTTAGAGTAGACCCGTTAAAATGAATGGGATCAGAGTTAATCATGACTTAAGTCCCATTTATTTCAGTCTAGTCTATTCTACTCCAAGTAGGATTTATGTTGAATTTTATCCTAGCTTGCCTACCCTAGTATTAGAGAAAGTGTTCCCCAACCCGATGCCTTCCAAATGTATTGGACTGCAACTCCCAGCATCCCCCAGCCAGCTGGGGAAGGCTATGTAGTAGGAAATAAGTTAGTAGGATACCTGAGAGAGCGCCTTCTCCCTTACCAACCTGCCCTGTCACTGAGGTCATCCGAGGGCCTGCTCCTGGTGGTTCCACTTACATCCATCCTCCGATTGGAATCCACCAGGGGAAGAGCCTTCAGTGTGGTGGCGCCCCTCCTGTGGAATTCCCTGCCTCTGGAGGTCAGGCAGGCTCCGACCTTGTACTCCTTTCGGCACCTCCTGAAAACATCTTTATTCCAAGAAGCCTTTCTTTAACATACAGCCTTGGATTTCTGATTTTTGCTTCTTTTTAAATTTTGTTTTAACTGTTTTATTCTGTTTTTATTTTTATTTTACCTTGTACACCGCTCTGAAATTTTTCAATGGGGAGCGGTATATAAATATTCTAAATAAATAAATAAATAAATAAATTGAAGTGCTATTGAGATTTGCTTCCCAGTGAGCAAGCACAAGGTGGTGCTGAGTTGAAGTCAATGGTGGGTCCAAGCAAATTACTTTTCCACGGGCTGGGCCCCTCTGCTTTTACAATTAGGGTTAGAGATGGTCTCCAGGAAGGGATGGGTTTTTAAGATGCCCGGGCACACACTGCAAACAGCTGGGTTATTCAAGGTTTTCTCGGTGCTAAACTCTGGATCTACAAATGCCATCTATGAAACGATCTAGAAAACTATTGGTATAAAAACGCCCCTCACTCCACCACACACACACACGCACACACACACACTAGTTAATCCGGAATATTTTGAATTAAACTGGGTCGTAGATTTCATTCCCAAGAACTCAATTTACCACGCACGCACAGTCCCATGGGGACCTCCAGTGAAATGAATGAGGGTGTGGGGAGATGACGCCATTGATTTCAATGGGTAGCAGCTCGATCCTCTGCAAGTCTACTCAGAAGTAAGTCCTATAGAGTGCAATGGGGCTTACTACCAGATAGCTGTGTATCTAGCCTAACAGTGCAATCCTATTCATGGCTATTCAAAAGTAAGCGCCATTAAATTCAATGGGGCTTACTGCCAGGTAAGTGGGTAATGGATCGCAGCCTCAGAGACCTTGCTGCTGAATCGCATCCCTCAGATCCTTTCCTCCTAAAGCTGCATATTACTACAGTGTGCTCATATATATATATATATATATATATATATATATATATATATATATTTCGTGTATGGTTTGCCCTCTCTCTGAAGACAGAAGCTTGAAACAGCATTACCTCCTCCAGTAACCCCGTGCAACAGCTTTGTCTTCTAGGTTTGCAGATAGGGAGCTGAGGCCAAGAAATAATATTAGGGCACATTTACTATTCACAAGGTTATTACTAATACTATTTATTTAATTAATCAATTTGTATCCACCTTTTCGGGTGGGGGAAGCTCCCAAGGTGGCTAACAACAAAATACAGGTTAAAAATAAAATCTATGTACATTCACCTAGGTTTAAGGTTCAAGGAACAGTTTCGGCTATCGGGCAGAATAGACACACACTAAATTAATAAATTCATATGTACGATGGGATTAACTTCCCAGAAACGATGCTTTGGAATGTCTGCAGGTGAATTCTGTCCTCTGTGCTTGTGTTTTATTTTGTTTGAGATATTATTTTTTTAAATTCTTTTGTTTGGTTGTTTTTAAAGGTGGAACGAACGCTTTAAAATTAAAAATAATTAATTTCCTCACACAACAAACCCCTAAACCATTTCTTTTTTAAAAAAAAAACTAGGGATACCGGAGAGTATTAGTGCCTAGTGGAGCCTGTATTTATTTATTTATTTATTTATTTTGCAGAATCTAGCAGGAAGTTTTCCTGCGAAAGCCCCACTAAAAAGGATGGGCGATGCAGAAAAGAAGGAAGTCCGGCCGGGCTGCTCTCGTCCTCTTGCGTTTCGAGAACCTCTCCCTTGGTTGGGGTGTGCCTTCGTCTCCAACGTCTTCGCCATCAATAGACTTTCTATAGCCCACTGACAACTCGAGCCTCTCTGCCAATTAACTCCGATGTAAATCCCTTGAATGGAGGATGCAGTCAGATATTTACTTCCGAGTATTTAAGCTGTGAGCGAAGAATGGCCTTTGCAGTCTTCCAAAATGTCCCATTATGTTTCGGCAAATCATGATGATAACATTCCTATTTTACGGAGTGAGAAAAGGCAATTCAGTCCATGGGGTTCATAAGCTAGGGGCATCCCGCTTTCCTCGTTGGCTTCATTGGGATTACTCAGGAACAAGAAAGCTCACATTTATTTGTTGCTGATAAGGAAGAGTTTGAGTCCAGATGCTTTAGCCCAGACTTCACCCTGACCCGGCCTCCTCCTGATGGGTTGGACTACAACTCCCATCACCTCGCAGCAAGCCTTGGCTGGGGATTATGAAAGTTGTAAATGCAACCCCTGTGCAGGACACTGAGCTGAGGAAGACCCACATACTCGGGGGAGTATCCAATATTAGTCCTACTTAGAGTAGACCTATTGAAATGAATGCGACTGAAGTTGGAGGCTTATCATTGGATATTAGGCCACGGTGGTAAGCGAGAGATCCAGCCGCGCAACAACTCGGCACTTTGGGTTCAGCACCTTGGCTAGCTCCTTTAGGGCTCTGGCTGGTTCTGACTGAAACCCAGGATGGATTCACAGCCCTACCGAAATCGGAGCCACCAGCCTCTACTGGCTCAGCCACGCGGCTCAATGGCGAGTTCAGCCTCTCTCCGGCCAGGAACACACCCGGCTGCCAAAGGTCAAGAGCGAGATGACGTTGCAGCGCGTTCCACCGCACCGAAGTATCCTTTCTTTCCGTGGGACTAGCGACATGGACCCAATGGCTCCAGGTTAACTGTCTATTGCTGGTTATAGCCCTTCCTTTTCCTAAACTCCTCCTCCTCCTCCTTCCCCATGCCCCATTCTTCCCTCAGTTCCACCACTAACGATGTTGGATCCCACCCACCAACTCAATGACAAACCTCTCATCAGTCAATAGCAGCGGCTGCTGCTTGTCACTCTGGGCGGTTCTACACTGACATAGCCCCGCCCCTCTCTTCCATGACAAGAGAAAGTCGGGTGCTTGAATTTAAAGCCAGGCGGGGAGTTCGAAGTTGACTGAGTTGTGGATTAGTCTACACGGAATACATGAGCCTCCCAACTTCAACAGAAGCTTGAAATATCAATGCTGGTTATATTCCTTCCTTTTCCTAAACTACGACGACGACGACTCATCCAACAGAAAACGAATTTTAAAAAACGAATTAAGTTGTTCAATTTAATTGGTTTGGCTGATTCTGTTGATCATTTTAAAGTGTTTCGATGTCACAGGTTATGTTTTATTTTGAAGACATTAAATATCAATGCCCTACTCACATTTTGCTAAATAGTCACTTTAAGAAATTTACCTCCAGAAATTTACCAGGAGTGTGGATATTTAAGTTCCTATAATTTGTATAACTATAATTTTTATTAGAAGATTGGGTCGTAGCAACTCAGACCACAAACTAGTTAAGGCCACAGTCCTCTACACAGTTATCTGGGAGTAACCCCCTTTAAGCTAAATAGGGCTTATTTCTGAGTAGATAAGCATAGGATTGCACTGTTAACCTTTTTTTTAAGCGAGGCATTTTGAAAGCATTGGTGTCGTGCAGATTTACTCAGAAGTAAGCCCCGTTGAGTTCTATGAGACTTACTCCCAGGAAAGTGAGTAGAACTTTGCACCATTGGCTGTAACTTCTCTGGGTTAAACCCTTTCCCCTCAGAAATGGATCTTTTTAAAACGTTGGTGTAATTGGTAGCCAAACACTGGTAATTAATACAAATAGGGTGACCATATGAAAAGGAGGACAGGGCTCCTGTATCTTTAACAGTTGCATAGACAAGGGAATTTCAGCAGGTTCTCCATATATACAAATGACACCTGCTGAAATTCCCTTTTCTATGCAACTGTTAAAGATACAGGAGCCCTGTCCTCCTTTTCATATGGTCACCCGAAATACAAAGTATTGTGTATTTGTTATTTCAGTTCTTGTTGCACAGACACACTGATTTCTCTCTGCTTTTTAGATTGCTCTTCTGAAATTGATCTTTTCAGAACTGCTGAGAGTGAAATCTGGTTTGGACCGGGAAAACAGAGTTTTAATCCTTCAAGGACTCCTCCAAAGTGATGGAAATCAGGGAACTATACAACTATAAGGATTTCCAAGGCTGCAAGCCTATGCACTTGGAAGCAAACCCATTGGAAGAGAGGCATTGACTTCAAAGTAAACACGTATAACATACTATGAAATTATAAGCGTATTATGAAATGCACTTGGATCCCCTTCAAGTTGGGCCTGAAAAGACCTTGCCTGGGCGATCCGTGATTATTGGACACGTGCCTAACTCCTTCCTGTTGACATCAGTGGGATTTACAGTCCATGCTTCTGCGTGTTTGCTGGGAAATAAATCCCACGCCCAAGTTCAATGTGCTGCTGCCTTAAACGCGCGCGGCTGCTAGAGCAGATCGATCGCGTCCTTGGCGGCTTCGCTTAAACCGCTGCTGTGCTTTTGTCTAGCCTGCTCTGTAACCTCGTCCTCCGTCGCCCACCACCCAGTGCAGATGAGTTCGTTACGTCCAAGCATGAACCTTTAAGGCGATTGGCAACTTCCCCCTAGATCGCGTTTTCTGGGCAGTCAGTCTCATTGGCTTTCAGTGGAACTTACTTCGGTGAGAACGTGTTTAGGAATGATACCACCACCACCCCTCGAAGAAGGCTGACCTACTCCTCCCATGGGAGAGCTGTCTCGGGAGACTTTCGGCAAAGCTGCGCCTGTTCCTAATTTCAGATATTCCCCCACCCTCCAATAAATGCTTGTTTCTGAAGTGTCGGTCTGAACTTGGGCGTCGAGTTGTAGATTAGGCTGAGAGTCAGTAACTGTCCCAAAGTCACCCAGTGAGTGTCCTGGCCAAGTGGGGACTAGAACCTGGATCTTCCGAGTCCCAGTCCAGTGCTCTAACCACTACACCACACTGGCTCTCAGTTGCATAGAAGAGGGGATTATGCCGAGTATCTCTTGTCATGCAAGCAGCACCTGCTGGAATCGCCTCTTCTGTACACCATGTCACCAAGTGGAACACACACGCCAGCGGACTCTATACCCAAACTCCCATTCCTCGTCAACATATAGAATCTATAGATTTCTTTTAGCAAAGCAAGGCAATATATAATGTATGTTTAATGAGTTGCATCCAAATTAAGGCACACTCAGGATTGCATGGGTAAAATAGGCCCCATTGATCGCTCTAAGTATGACAAAAATCTGGCCCTATTTTCGCAAAACGAATGGGACTTAAGTCCCGTTCATTTCAATGGGTTTACCCTAAGTAGGATATGTCAGTATATCGCCCTTCAGCGAGAAGGAATCTCTCCCACTCAAATCAACGGGATTTACAACCCAAGCCAAAGCATGTTTACTCTGAAATAAGTTCCTCCCCATAGTGGTGAGTAATGGTGCTTTCGCTTCCTTTCCGTTTTCATCGATAAAGGTAACAGTTAGGCTCTTTCTCTTCTCCTCATCCCACTGCTTCTCCTCCTTGTGCCTAGATATCAATCGGATCCACACATTTAAAAGGGAGGACGTGGGTTTTCAGGCATTTTCATTCTAGTCGATGGAACGAAATTCGGTTCGAGGATGCAGCCCTGAGCTTACTCGGAGTCCCACTGAACTCCAAGGAATGTTGTTGCCATTTCATTGTGCATGGCCAAAGGCCTTTGCAAACCGCCCATCCATCCATTCATGCTACGAATTAGTAATTTTCAAAATAAAATACACTTTGATAGCACATGTAAAAAAGACCCGTAGTAAGTAAAACCCGACTTCACGGATAACTTTAACTCAGTTGAAATCATTAACAACATTCATTTAAAAAGCAGGTAAGTAACAATGCCATCTTATCAGTAATATAACGCTGGCTACCTCATAATAACCAGCATAATATTACTTCTGAGTAGACATGCAAAGGACTGCACTGTTAATTCCCAGAAAAGAGAAAAGGCTTAGAGTTTAGTCCTGAACCTATTTGATGTAAATCCCAGGCTCGGTGCAATCCGACCTATTTGGGACTGCACTATTCAGTAGCTTCCAACTGGATCTTTAACATCTTACTTTGGAGGTGGGGGCGGGAAGAGGAGAAATGCATTACTTATGTTATCAGGAAAGAATCCTTTCATGCATGTGTATTTTGCTCACAATGACAAATCAAAACGGAATCCGATGGGAGAAGTTTACTGGCAAGTTAGATCCACAAGACGGACCTTGTGAGGTGTGTATGTGTGTGTGTATCACATACCATAGGAATGATTTAACAGCCCCAAGCCATGTCCCCATGGTGGGGGTTATCTTCTAAGCATTGCTCCCCATGTAAGACATTTGCCAAACCCCTTTCTAGGTTTGGAGAAAAAAGGGGAGGTATCCAATGTTGCATTCAATGCAGACTCATTGAAATGAGACTACCATAACATTGGATGAGCCCTAAAGCTGCAACTATCCTTTGCACACCTACCTAGGACTAAGGGCATGTCTGCACCTGCCCTATATCCCGGGATGGTCCCAGGATCGTTCCTGTGCATCCAAATGCCACACAAGCAGGGACGATCCCCCCCCCCCCGCCCCGTCTTCCTGGTGTACTCTTAGGTGTAGAAAGGGCCCAAGAGTAAGCTCCGTTAGATAAAGTGGGGCTTACTTCTAGTAAAGGTAGGTTCTGCCTGCACTTCTTTTGGGGAGTGGGTGGGAGGTGCTCATTCTTTCTTGTGGATGTTTCTGAGATGGAGGGGGACAGAAACGGAATTTGAATAAGCTAGGGACATCAGCAGGTTGAACAAGCAGGTTGAGTTTTGGCAATCCCAAAACATCCTGGATGCAAACGAACCACCGCCCCCACCGCGAAGCTGCAGGAAACTCAAGCCCATGAAGGGCTTTGGACCGGAGTCTCTCCTCAGCATTGCTCTGTGAACGGTCACTTTCATTATTTGCACATTTAAGCTTTAACCGGCATCATCACAGTCTCTTCTTGCATTTCCTTTCCTTCTGACGATCTCCCAGGTAACACTTCCTCTTTCTACACCAGCCTTTTCCCCATCCTGGTGCCCTGTAGCTGTATTGGAATACAACACCCAGCGACACCTCCCCGCCACCAGCCAGGCTGGGGGTTGTATCTGAGGCGGCTCTCTATTGGGGGGCAAATGAGGCAGGGACCTGTCCCACCACCACCACCACCACTTGTGGCAAAGAGAGACCCCTGCAACCAGGTACATTTGTCCCGCTGTTTCCAAGCGTTACGTGTGGTCTTCTCTGGTACTCTTCCTCCCGCAATCCCAGTAGAAAGTTGAGCATCTGCCCCGTCCTCTTCCTCACCAGCTGCCACAGGTTGTAGAACAACACATCTAGAGGGCCCTAGGTGTGGGGGGACGGGGCGCTTGCTCTGCACCCGTGGAAGTCCGTGCATTGGCTGAAGCAGGCACTGGTCCACGGAAGCTTATGCTGCCGTCGTCAGTGTGTTCGTCTTTAAGGCGCCATCAGGTCCTTTGTCGCTGAGGAGCCCAGACTGCAGCAGCGGCTGCTCCAGCATCCTTGGAGGGAGGGAGGGTCCAACTTCTTATTCCCAGGCGCGTCCCCCTGTCGGCATTGCAGAGCCGAAGGCACTAAGAGGCGCTTTCAAGGGCTTTTTTTAAAAAAATGCAGCCATCACCAGCAGGGCCTTCCCTCGAGAGGCCCATTCCCATCTGCCCTGCCTGCCCACAGAAATCCGCTCAGCTCCTCTCCGGGGAGAACCAGCTTCAGCTCAGCAGCTGGAAGGACAAGGGCAGAGGAGCTCTTTAAGCCCAAGGCCCCTGATCTTCGTCCCACCGAGGCCGATAATCTTACCCTGCAAGCCTATACAGAAAACTATTCAGAAACAACGTCGCGCAGAGTTGAGTGGGGGCTTACTCCCTCCGCCCCAGGTTTGCGTGTATAGGACGGCAGCTCTGATTTGCAAACCACGTGGCTTACACTGGATGAGTTCCACACTTGCAACACGCAGAAGTAAAGCCTCCCAAAGTGCAGGGGGATTTACTCCCAGCTTGGCACTGGCCATCCACTGAAGTCAACGATTTTATTTATTTTTTTATTTATTACATGTGTAGCCCGCCTTTCTTCCCTGTTGAAGTAGGTAAAGCTGAGAGACTGTGACTGTCCCAATCCGAAAGCCTCGTGTCTGAGTAGAAATTTGAATCCAGGTCTCTATAGGCCTGTGTCAATAATGTTTAGGATCAGGGTGATAATAGGTTAAGGATCACAACCTACATTCCAGAAGAGGATAGAAAGAAAAGAAAACCTTTGAGACTGAAACAAAACACCAAGGCGTCATTTTCAAACCATCTTCATTATTACTGGGAAAGCACTTGTATGTTTGGCTCGTCTAAGGTATTCAAATAATTTAAAAATTGCCCCCTTTTGTGGGGAGGATATTTAATCTTAAATATTCCAAGATCCTTTGGGTCTTGTTGTTGTGAATCTTTGAAACTTCAAATAGGAGCCGATGGGAGTTCTGAATTTAGGTATGACTACCCAGGAAAAATATCTTGGGGTCATGGCGAGCAACTCACTAAAAATAAAAAAATAAAAATAGAGGCAGCTCAATGTGCGTCAGCGGAGAAAAGGGGAATTATTCAGAAAGAGGTTAAAAATAAAACTGCCATAGCGACTATGTAGAATTATGGATCTCCCAAGAACATAGACTGAGTTCAGAAGCAACAACTATTCAGAAGGAAGAACCGATTGGCCGAATTAATTTATTAAATTTACTAACACAAGAGGTGGTGATGATAGATAGTCACTGGTGTAAAAGGCTTTTAAAAAACCCTTAAGCCAAATTCATAGATGACACGTCTATTAACATCAGTTAACCATTCTGACTAAACAGAACCGCTGTGCTTGAAGGCAACCTACCATTACTAAATGCTGGAAAGGGGCGTACACGGGGGAGGGCGGAGGCTGCTGGCTGTCCCCTGTTAGAAACAACATGACGGGCCACCTGAACCCTCGGTCTGATCCAGCAGGGAGAGATCTTCTCATGCGCCCCTGGATATAATCGTTCCTTAGAACTCCGTTCCTTCTAATGGGACTGACTTCCAGGCACAGTGCCGAGGCTTGGCTGATATCCTGAAGTGCATGCAGCTGGAGGCATGCATTGAGTAGATTCTATATTCGTGACAAGAGCCCAGTCCTATACATTCGGAAGTAAATTCCACGGATTTCGGTTTAACCGTGAAATAATCCGACCCAGGCCGTTTCTACGCCTGCCTTTTTCCCGGGATCATCCCTGTGCATCCAAATGCCACACAGGGGATCCCGTGAGCAGGCAGGAACGATCCCTCCATTTTCCTGGGATAACCCTTAGGTGCAGAAAGGGCCACTGACTGTTGTTTGAGCAGTTATTCCTCTCGGCTTCAGCAGGGCCTCCACCGCCACCCTTGGAAACGGTCTCCACTCCAACCTGGACGCATTTACGCAGAAGTAAGTCCCATAGATTCCCGTGGGCGGGGTGGGGAGGTTGTTTCCCAGGAATGGATGCTCTGTCATTGCTATTGGCAGAACAGCGCCTCTCTCCCCCGCTCCGCATTCATTGCTTGGAATCAATCCTCGCTGGTTCCAAACAGCCCCGTTAACCTTCCCATCAGTGATGGTTAGAACGGGCGCACCAACTTGCTCCAGGCCCTTCCCCTTGGGTTACTGGAGCTGCGGATCCGTCTCACGGAGCCCTGAGCTCGGTAGACGCCAGGGTTGCGGACCCAGACAAGAGGCAGGCGCGCTCCTGCGCAAAGCCGGTACTGCACGCGTGCGGCCGGGCGCGCCCCCACGTCAGCGGCCTTCGCGTGCGAGCCAGGGCTCCTGGCCTTGCAGCGCTCAGTGACTGGCTGCCGCGGGCGGCGTTTTGCGTCTTCTGAAGGCAGCCTCTGCTGCCCTGGATTTCCACCCATCACATGCCCGCTGGACACTCAGCATCCTCTCCTGCCATTCCCATTTTTTCAATAATAATAATAATAATAATAATAATAATAATAATAATAATAATAATAATAATAAAAATACCTTACCCGGAGGAGCCACAATGCTCGGTTTTCTTAGAGCATCTGGTCCATTTCCTCTGGCAGGGCGGGGGCGGGATTGTTTCAGGAGCGAGGCGAGTTCCAGCAGGAAAGATCCCCAAGGAAATAGATCCACAAGAAAAGCAGGAGGAGCATCTGCGAAATGAGCATAAGCCGATGGCTGTGAACCCCAACGCGGTTGCAACTGAAAGCAATATAAATAAACCATCTGCAAGTGTGTGGTTTGCATCCCCGCGTCCCTGTTCTCCTCCACCGATTCTCGGTCCGCACCTCTGCATCTGGCGCTTGCTTATTGTATAGCGGCGCAGGCCCAACTTTAATAGCCACCAGGCCTCGCTTTCTTCAAAATAAAATAAAAGCGATGTGACATTCAATCCGACTGTGGACATTTTCTTTCTCTGCTTTTCTCGCTGTCGGGCGAGGGGCGAAGGGGAAGGGGAAATTCTACTGGAACCCAGAATACCTATTTCCAAGTCAGAGGATACAAGAGCCGCCTCGACCCTGTGCTAAGTGCAGCTCGTAACTGCAGGCAGGGCCGGGCAAAGCTGGTAATAGGCCCGGGCCAGATGGGAAATGTAGGCCCCTTTTCAAACTGCCCATTAAGTATTTTTAATCAGTTCTAAATACATATGAACTAGAAAGACTTATAAAAAATGGTAATGGCAAGCACTTTTATTCAAGATGCATATAAGACATCACTTCTTCACATTCAGAAATGCTTTACATGCTTTTCTTTGGGCAAATTCATCATCATCATCATCATCAACAACAACAACAGAAAAATCAAGCAACTTTGCCTTGTTAATGTTCAAAACTGCTAATCCATTCAGTACCGCTCACTCACAGGAGAGCTACTTTGTAACAAATCTTTACCAAAGCCCCCCCCCCCTTTGCCTCTACAGAGGGAATAGGCCCCCTCAAAATCGTAGGCCCATGCCAACTGGCCCCACTGCCCCCCCTCCGCCCAGCCCTGTCTGCAGGTGAACATCAAAACCTCCCCCCATGACCCACCATCCTGGCTCAGTTCAGTGGATCTAAACGCATACCGTGAAACCTGACAGTCTCACCCTACGGGCGCCTCGTTCCGCAAAGCGTCCTCCCGCTATAGCAAGCTTGGTTTGAGACTTGGGAGTAGGGGGTTCAAAAGCAGTTTGAGCAATGAGCCATCGGAGTCAGCTCTTCAAAGTGGTGGGAGGAAAACGAATTTCCTTCTGGCCTTCATAAGCATAAAATGCAACCCTCTCCACACTTACTAGGAAGCAAGACCCAGTTGAGCAAAGTAGGACTAACTCCCGAGTAAACCAGCATAGGATACAGCGACACATGCTGGAAGTAGAGGTTTGGGGAGGGGAATCTTACGATTCAAATAAAGGCATAAAACCACGCAGTAGTAGGTATTTACGAGTTATTCTAATTTACTTTCAGGCTTAGAAATGCACGTAAGAACAATACAGAACAAACCGGAACCTACCTGTTAAACAACTGTGAGGAAAGAAAAAGTGAAATCTACACTGAGCATTTACAGACTCTTTTCCCTCCCGAATAGCCTCAAAGTAAATAAACTCCACAAAATGAGAGAGAGGCTATACGGTAAAAATTCCTCTAAGGGAAATGGGATTGAGTTATGGGAGCATAAATCCAAACACGAGGGAACAGATGGTCATGATCTCCATTTCATTTCTCTCTCTCTCTCTCTCCTCCCTGTCAAATAATAACGCTTTTCAATGAGGGCGATCGGAGTACTTACTGTGACTGATGGGAGAAAGTGTTAAAGGCAGAGTAGCGCCCGCGAAGTACAAGTCAAGCCAGGCCTGTTTTCTGGCCGATCCCGGGGCCACGTCGGAGGTCAGGAGCAGCGAGAATTCTTTCCGCCACGCCACGTCCAGGCAGCGCTGGGCGAGCACTACCGAGAGCGAGAGCGAGAGCGAGCAGGCGAGACGCCGTTTCTCTCACATGGACGGGGACAGCTGGATGTTGCAGGCCATTTCCATGTTCAGCCATAGCAAAGGAATCCTCCAAAGAGGTGGCAAATGCATCAAGCATCAAGGAAGACGGGGGCTGGATCTACACTACTGCTTTAAAGCACTTTATAACAGTTATAAAGCACTTTAACTGCTTTAAAGCACTATAAAACTGTGATAAAGCGCTTTAAAGCAGTAAGACCGTTCTGTTTCTCTCGTCGTTCACAAGGCTTTCTTTTAAGGTTATAGCCCAACTAAACAAGTTCCCTTGGCCTTGGGAAATGTTTGTTCAATTAGCAAAGGAACAACCTGATGGTGGGGGAAATCAGAGGACCACCGACTTAAGTTAACTTGAAACACGTGGATTCATCCACCCCTGGTCCTAAACACTTGAAAGGCAAGTCAGCTCCATAGAGTTTGGACGGAGCTTACTTCCGAAAAGAGGTTGAAGGAAAGCCCTGCAGGCCATAGGAAAAATCCCCCAAAGCCACAGCTAGGGAATAACTTCCCAAGGAAGCCTGAGTTGGATCGCAGGCAGCCAAAACCGTGGACACCCCCAAAACTTTTATGTAGCTAAGTTGCAGCTAAGGGCAGGAGAAATTCGCCTGCCCTTATTCAAAGGCGCTAGTTCGTTTCTCTGTGTGTGCATGGGTTTTGCACACACAGCAAACCGGACAATATCCCGTTCTGCAGCTGGGAAGGGCAGCAGATTTACTCAATTTGCGATTAACGTGGGCCTTGTATGGGTATTCTTTGCTTTAACAAAAAGGAAAGAGCCCAGCGCTTTGGAGAGAAATGTGGCAAAAAGATAGCTCGGATCGGTGTTTGGGGGCGGAGTAGGCGAGAGACGGCAACAACCTCACGAAAAGTGAATGAACCGCAGCACCGTTTTTGAAAAAGCGGGTGCTGCTCTGTGGATAGAAGCAGCGCTGCTGGTGAAGCTTAAGAGGCGCCGTGTGTGGCATTCATAAAAGCCCGACTGCATACATAAGGGCTTCATTACGTTCCCAATAGATAACATTTGGTTAAGTCCATCCCTGGATTAAAGCGCGACATAATAGAACCATAAACGAAGACGTGGCTTTTTGTGTGGTCCTTTTGGAGGGCACTGATGGAAACATTAGCTCTTCCTTGGACAAGCAATCCCACCCCCACCCCCTTCAGTCCTAGTAATTCGTCCCTTTAGGCCTATGATGGCGGGGGTGGCGGGGAGGGGATGTATTTAGGGGAAAGAGACGGGTTAATGAATCCACACTTTGTAGTTCGGGGGAGAAAAGAGGAGAAGATGGGGGGGTGGCTGCGAGGGAGGGAGGGCACTTTGGCACCCTCCCACCAGTTTGTTTTTAGGGTCGATCTGCCTATCAATTGGGCTTGATCTCCGCAAATGTCCTTTGGCTGGGCCTTCAAAGCAAAAGGGGACCCCGGGCTCCATTTGCATGCCAGTGGGGAGGCCCTGTTCAACGAGGTTGTTCGGAGTCCCCATCAAAGGCTCTCCGGCCTTTGTTAACAGCAGCACCTGCTCCGGCAAACTGACTGAGGCGGCGGCGGCGGCGGCGGCGGAAGCAGCAGCAGCAGCAGCAGCAGCAGCCTCGGCCCTTTTTGCTGCCGGCTCAGCGACCCACCCAGGGCCGTGGTGCAGCAGGCCACGCCAGGAAGGTGCCTGCCGCTTGCTCGGGCTGCAGAGCTGAAGGGCCGTTTGCAGAAACCCAGACATAACAAACACGCAGATGTTACGGCTTCCCCTTTGGTCCTCGACTAAACACGCGCCGGCCGGCTGGCCTTGGCACTGCAGAGACGAGAATCATTTCTGCGGAGGGGGCCTCGGTCCAGATTCCAAATCAAACGCCGCCGGCATCAAAAATAAAATTTACATATACATATACATATAAATCCCTTCGCTCTTGAGATATACAAGTTGCCTCTTAAGAAACCCCAAAGTGGGTGGGAGCAGATCAGGCGCACAACCTTTGGCCTCCGTAGTTTGCACCTAGAGACCTGGACTTGGCAGCAGCCCCTTCGCCTCTCTCCCCCGCCCCCACTCCGCCACTGGTCTGCTATTCCTGTGATTATTAAGCAAACAGATGCGAAACCTCACAAGCTAACGAACTGGAACCTGTCAGGGCTTTGACCAAATAAAAAAGATTCGGAAATCGGTTATGGGGGAAAATCAGAATATCATGCTTATTCTGCGTTTTGGGGAAATGGAAATAATATTTGGACACACACACAGGCCTGCAAGCCTGGACCATTTAAGTAGCCATCGTATAAAACACACAACACACACATGTAGAACACTACATCAGAAGGAAAACCGATGCAACCGAATTCAAAGTCGTGTAAACAATTCTTCTCTCCCCACCCCAGTATATGTATTGTATTAAAAAAAGAAAAAAGAAAACCTGGATTTCTCCATAATATTCCATGCTTCTGATAAAGTGGAGGAAAGCTGTCCATCTTAAAAGCACCACAAGACTCTTTGCTTTTAATGGATGGCTTTAGTTTTACATCCAGGTTAAACATGTTTAGGCCTGAAGTATTACACTTTCAGCGAATTAAAATTATAACCTCACTCCTTTTGGTAATTAGTTTCAAGGCAGGCAACTAAATTCAAAATTACACCAGACATGTCCTTATAAACATCTTGAAGTCAGCAACATTGAAGTCAGTGCGACCTAACACTGAGGTGTTTAGGAGAGGTGTCCTTTTCTTGCTAAGCACCTGCTGCTTCAGCTAACCAACCAAGGAAAAGAGAGAGAGAGAGAGAGAGAGAGAGAGAGAGAGAGAGAGAGAGAGAGAGAGAGAGAGAGAGAGAGAGAGAGATTATATTAAAAGTTTCACAATGGATCTCAACTGTGTGGCTAGAAGGACCCTAAACAGCTAATGAAATTCTCCGACTACATGGCTACCAAAATGTATTATACATTTTCCCGTGGTTACAACCACGTCAAGACAACTTAACCATACCACCTATTCATACATTATTATTATTATTATTATTATTATTATTATTATTATTATTATTATTAAAATGGAAGAGGGTAAATATTCATAAAATGACTTGTTAAATCATTTGTATAATAAAGTGCAAGGCTTCTTCTGCTGTTCTGGAATATAGGTGAAATATGCTCTTCATTTATTTTACTGAAAAGAACAGTTTCTGTCGATCTTGAAGACAGCTCCAAAACCAAGTTATCAGTGTGTACTTTTAGCACACAGATTTATTTATTTATTTATTGAGTGGAATCTCCACAATTATTCCACTATCTTTGTGGCTTTATTGTTCCTAGACAGATCAATACTATTGTATTTACTTGAAAAAAGAAAACTGAAATATACATCCATAAAACAATACAGACTCCCCCCCTCAATTAAGCTTGGAGGAAAAGTTCCTTTTATTTGAACTGGAACTTATTTTAAAGATAACAATAGGTAGGAGCAGGTATTCCACATAATAATTAGGAACACAGCTTTGTAAAGATATTTATCCCACAGGTTAAAATGTTCAGCAGTTTTAAAAGTGACAAACCACTTCAAAAGGGTTTTCCAGTCCTTCACATATTTAAAAGTAAAATGTATTTAATGCCCATCTGCCTTTTAACATAACTTGCTTCCTATTAAACTGATTTTTTTTCCTATTTCATTATCCACAAATAACCCTGTGTCTAGATTTCTTGTAGGAAGGCATTTCAAGGTAGGCAGCTATTTGTGTTCTCTGCCTTAAAAATTAAACATACAATCTCCCATCTCCCCAATTATCAATCATATTGCCTTTTTGGTACATGTAGACAATGGTTATGCAGTTGCAATGGAAATTACACTTTAAAACTCTTAAAAGAATCTCCATTCATTTGATCCAAGTACAAAAAGTTGGAGTTATAGAATATTATAGCTTGCAAAAACCTGAAATTATCCATCACCAAAAGAGATAGTCATCCCCCCCCCCTTTGGTTAGTCTTTCACTCTGATTTGATCATTCATTCATTATTTATTTATTTATAAAAGCTTGAATATAATATTTTCACCATTTGGTATAGCATAACATTACCTGTGCCAAGACCCATTCCTGAGTGAAACTTAAATATGGTCCAAAATGTAAGCCAATTGGCATTACGTTTAACTAGAAAGCAAGTCCCTTTGATTCCAACTAAACTTCCCAGTAAGTACTTTCAAGATGACCCCATGGACTGTAAGTACTTATTTATATTAGAAGTCCAATTGAAAGAAAGAGGAAACTTTCATCCTAGTAAGCCTGCACAATTGGCCACTCCCATTGAACACTATACAAGGGGTTTAAGTGCATATTCCCCCCCCACACCTCTTTAGTTTAGCTAGATCGTGGATGATTCTGCCATCCTATTACTTGTCTGGGAAAGCCTTTTTCTGTATTTCTTTGCAAGAATAGATTATTCATCTGCTCTGGAATCAAAACTGCCCATATGATCAGCTATACAGATATAGCTCGTATTAAACATTCATAGAGGAAAGCACTGGAGATCCAAAGGCCTAAAGCTAGTTGCGGTATTTATTTTGTTGAAAATTAATTGCTTTATTTTCAAAAATGTGTAAAAAAAGAAGATATTATTATTATTTTACAATTAGAATGGTACAATAATACTTGCCAGTAATCTTAACAATATTCCTGGTAAAGAATATGCATAAGGTACAAAATAAAAAAGAGGGGGGGGGGGAGGAGACTCCAGAAGCCTATTATGATACAAAAACACAGGTTAAAATAAGAAATTATAATCTAGACTTTCTTCTGTGTAAACGTGTTAATCTTTTCATATATAAAAGTACATCAGTGAGCTACAATGAGAGTAAGTGTCGCTTGGCTGAACTCCCCCCACCCCCGCAAGATTTTCTTTTTGTCCCCTCTCTCTTTGCATTGATCCTGATTGTGTAAATATGTGGGTCGTCTTGAAATAGTTTAGGAATTGTTGGCGATCGGCGTCTGCTTTTTAAGGAAAGAATTCAAGGCCCCTTCTCTGCCGTTCGTCTGTCTATGAAGCGTGGAGAAATGGCTTCGTATAAATAGAAGGACCGAAGAAAAAGCAAGCCGGAAGGGCCGGGGGGGGGGGAAGGGGGGAAAGAAAGAAAAATCAAACAAGGAAAATGAAAAATAACATTAATAATCTCTGTCTAGAAAAGGTCTCTTTGCATTCCTTGCGAAGGCAAAATGGAGCGCCCCGGAAATCCTCCTACCTTGGGCCAGGCAATTAACAATTGGAAATCCTAGCAGTAAAGTTTTCAACGTTGGCCAAGGCTGCGCCCGGGTGCAGAGTCCCTAAGCAGGAGGCTGCGGAGGGCGGCGGCGGCGGCGACGCCAGCGAAGGCGAAGAGGCCATCAGGGACCTCGCCAGCACCGGCAGCACGGCAGCTGGCTGGGAGGCGCATCCGCCGCCCGGCGCGGGGCTCAGCCGGCCCCCGATGATGCTCTCGATGGAGAACGGGGAGCGGGCCAAGGCCGAGCTGGATTTGGCCGCCGCGGCGTGCAAGGAGGCGGTCAGCGAGGGGCTGAGCTGGGCCGCCGCCGCCGCCGCCGGGTAGCGGAAGCCCGCGGTCCGGGCCAGCTCAGCGCCAGAGGGAGCTGGCAGGAGGGCGGGCGGCCCGGCGGGCGGCGGCCTGGCCGGGCGCTGGGGCTGGAAGGCGAAGAGCGCCGCGTGCGGCTGGTAGGGCTGGAGCGGGAGGCCGTAGCCGCAGCCGTAGGGCCCGTAGGCGTAGGCGGGCGGCGCGGGGTGCGGCGGCGGCTGGGCCGGCGGCGGCGGGCCGGGCGGGGCCGGGCGCGCGGCTTGCAGGAAGGCGGCGGCGGCGGCGGCGGGTTCGAGCCCGCGCAGGAGGAGGTCGGCCGGCGGTGGCGGCGGCGGCGGCAGGGGCAGGGGCAGCGGCTGCCGCTTGAAGCGCTTCCTGCGGCGCAGGAAGGAGCCGTTGTCGAACATGTCCGCCGACTCCGGGTCCAGCGTCCAGTAGTTGCCCTTGCCCGGGTTGCCCGGCTCGCGCGGGATCTTGACGAAGCAGTCGTTGAGCGACAGGTTGTGGCGGATGGAGTTCTGCCAGGCCGGGAACTTCTCCCGGTAGTAGGGGAAGCGCGCGCTGATGAACTCGCAGATCTCGCTCAGCGTCAGCCGCTTCTTGGGGCTCTGCAGGATGGCCATGGTGATGAGCGCGATGTACGAGTAGGGCGGCTTCACCAGGCTGTTCTTGCCGCCCCCGCCGGCCCCGGGCGCCCGGAAAGGGCCCTGCTGGCAGGAGGACGACGACGACGAGGACGACGACGGCGAGGGAGAGCCGGAGCCGGGGGACCCTGCCGGCACGCGCGCCCGGGGGGACCTGGGCAGCGAGATCGCTTCCTCCTCCTCCTCCTCCTCCTCCTCCTCTTCCTCCTCCTCCTCCTCCAACTGGAAAGGCCGGCGGCGGAGGGGCTCGTCGTCCTCGTCTTCGTCCGCGTCCTCCTCCTCGCCCACGACGTCGATGTCCGTCTCTTCGGCCAGCACGGAGGCGGCATCGGACATCTCCGAGCTCAGAGTCATCGCTTGGCACAGCCGGGCATCAGCGGAGGAGGAGGAGGAGGAGGAGGAGGAGGCGCGGCGGTGGCGGGGGGCTGGCGGCCAGGGGGAGCTGGCAGAGGCAGGGCGCGGGCGAGGGGAGCCCGGCCGGGCGCACAGGCGCGTCTCCCCCCGCCCCCGAGGCGGCCGTCGAAGCGCGCCTCGCCAGCCAGAGCGAGGGCGGCGGCGGCGGCGGCGGCGGCGGCTTCCCCCCCAGCCGCTCGCTTCGAGCGCTGCCGGAGAAGTTGCTTTCTCGCTCTGCCGCTGCCCTCAGTCATGAATGGAACCTGGGGGGGGTGGAGAGGGAGAGCCACTACTTACTGGGGGGGGGGGAGAGGGAGGGGGCTGGCGGGCTGGCTGGGTGTGAGAGGAGGAGGAGGAGGAAGGGGGCGGCGGCGGCGGCGAAGTCCTGAGCGAGATCTTGGCCAAGACGGGGCTGAGTCCGAAAGGGGGCGGCCTTTTCTCCTTCCGCCCTCCCGTCAGCCCGAGTGGGGGCCGTCACATGGCTCCCAACGTCAGAGCCACAACAGGGAAAACATTCCTGGAAGGGGGGAAAGGAGAGAGAGGCGGTATGGAGTAGTGGGGGGTTCGCACGGCAGGCTGTTGGGGGCGGGGGAGAAGACAAAATAAATAAATAAGACCCATCCCGGGCCTTGAATAGCCCCATTGTTGAGCGTTAGGGTGGCCGAGAGAGCTGGGAGAAGCAGTCCTCCTCCTCTTGCCCCCTCCCTCCCCCCCCCACTTAGCCTGGAGGTGGCCAGCGTGATTCTCCTTCCCAGTACCCCCACCCCCAGCCTCCCCCGACCCTCCTCTTGCTTGGATTGTGGGGTGTGATTAAAAAGAGAGAGAGAGAGAGAGAGAGAGAGAGAGAGAAAACACATTTGGAAGTAAAATCCATCACTGCCCTCAAATCCCCAGCGATTTTCCAAAGAAAAAGCCCCCGATCTGTCTGTGTTGTAACAGGTCTCCAGCCTTGCCAAGCATAACAGAGCGAGGAAGAAGGGGGCGCGGGGGGGGGGGAGGGGAAGTCGACATCCCAAACCGGTCATTACAAGAGTGTTTCCTTGTCAAGGGAGGCTGAGCCAGCACCGGACTGTTAACATTGATTTAAAGGGTGGGAGATCCCAGCTAAAGTGGGGAACAAACCTCTCGAAAACTTGAGAAATTCATACCTGCTCATTCATTTTGATGGGATGGGCCCAGGCCTTTTCATGTCAAGCTCACTGTGCTGGGGGGAAATGCTCCCGACAAAGCGAGCAAATAACATTTGGGTAAGATTTTAACTATGTAAGAAATTCCACCGGGGTGGGGGAGAGATATCTGATAGGAACACAAAAATAAACGTAAAGTTTCCCAACACTCCCATACGCGAGTTTGTTGTTGTATGTGTGTCGGGTGGCGGTGATGGTGGAATTGTCTTTCTATAAAATTCTTCTTCAAGTAGGAACGATTTCAAATTCTGTTCTCTACTAAGTTAGCGGAAGGGCACGATCCTGCGGGAAGTTCTCTTGTGGAAGCTACGACTCCCAACAACGCAGTGGAGATTAAAAAATTTTTTTTCACTATCCAAGAAGACGATAGACGTAAAGAAAGAAATAGTCCTCATCAGGGGTGGTTTTTTTTAATGAACTGAAATTGGGGCCTGATTGGGCAGAAATGAAACGAGTGGGGTTTTTATTCCCTTAAAAACAAAAACAAACCCAAACCACAGAAACCTGAAAGCCAAATAACTCGATCGAAAGATTTCAAAACTTGAGATGAAAACTCTGATTCTAATGGTGGAATCCTTTACATCTCTATTCAGAAGTAGATGCCATTCAGTTCAGTGGGTCTTACTCCCAGGTAAGTGAATATAGAATTGCAGCCATTTTATTTATTTATTTGTTTTAGAAATTTCACTGCATTTGAAGGGAGTCCACTGGGATGCACTGAGAAAAGCGAGCGTGTCGTGCTGGCTGCTTTGACTAAATGCAATAAGCTAACTTTAGGTACTCCTGCGAAAGTCACTTTCAAGGCAAGCCAACCTGATCGCCCCACTCAGACCCTAAATAAATTCCTTGGAAAGTCTGAAGGATCTTCTAACTGCCAAACAGGTGGGCTCAGAATCCTCACTGGGTCCCCTCACCCACATTAACATCCCACTAGTCAATTAGGGATGATTTAAAATATGGGTTGTTTCTACCTACTCCCTGGTTTAATTGCTAATTTCTCACACGAGAAGCATGCGGTGTTTTTATGTTGTTGCTATTTCAATGATCATACGGGATTATTCAAACACTTAAAACAAACAACAGTTTAACACGGAGAGATTTATAGACGGATTTTATAATGTCTTTTTAAACAGGGTATTTTATACAAGCACATAATATTTCATTCTGATTCTATTTATTATCTAAGGAAAATATTTGTGATCCGGGGATCACAAAGTGGCAGCCTTCCTAGTAGTTGAAAATAAAACAATCAGATCCATTCCCACATAATCAGAGCACTCCTTACACTGCAAGGCTTACAGTGTGAACAAGGATTTCTGAAGTAAAATACTAGTCTCATACCTTGGTCCTAAATATGATATGTAAAGGCATTTTTTTAAAAAAATGATTTGGACTGCAATCTTATACGTGTCTACTAAAAAGTAAGCCCCAATGAACTCAATGAGACTTAGTCCTAGGTAAAAGTGGATTGAGTTGAAGCCTTTATCCCACTTTTGTATAAAACGATCTGGTTGTTTTTTAAAAAAACATGATTCAAAACCATATTTGCAGTGGGATATTATTTTCCAACTAATGGGCCTAGTAAAAACAGTGATCTGACTTGGACAGTAACATGTCTACTCAGAAGTAAGGCATATTAAGTTCAATATGACTTCCAGCTAAGTTTGTATAGGTTGCAATATCTACTTGCCTGGGACTAAGTCCCATTGAGTTCAATATGCCTTACTTCTGAGTAGACATGCACAGGATTATACTGACTGTACCTCTGGAGCCAGACTTTTAGATCAGTTTAAGGTCAGACTTTCCAAATACATAAGAATTAACAAATCTCAGGAAAGTCAATGACCAAAAGCCCCACAGATTTTAACTGGGGAGCATTTTAACTTTCCCATAAGTTCTCATTCCTCAAGTTTGTTTTTGTGTTAACAAGTTAGTTGGTTCGTTCTGTCACCAGTGATATTAATTCAAGTAGGTCCTCTCACAGGTAAAGAAAAACAAAACCTAACCACTTATAGGAATTTGGAATTCTTAATAAAGAAAAATACATGTATTTACCTCGTTAGAAGTTTCCTGGTAATAACAGGTGGGGAAACTACTCCGTAGTGTGTTTAATTACCCTTATTTCATTTTTCCTGATATTTCAGAATGTCTGAGTGTTTAGGTGGGACAAAGCTGGCCTTCTAGTCTAACTTCCAAGTAATTTTAGGTGGGGGTGGGGGCTACCCTGTCAAAACCGCTAAAGTTTAATGCAACTGAAGAATTTACCTAAATGGGAGAACTTCCAGAGGAGTAGCCCTGTTAGTCCCTTGCAGCAGAAACAACAACAAAGAGTCTTGTGGCACTTTGAAGGCTAACGCGTTTATAATGGCATCCGCTTTCAACTGAAGTGGGAACTAGTCCACGAAAGCTTAGCCCAAAATAAATTTGTTAGTCTTAAAGTGCCACAAGGCTTTTTGTTATTTCAGCTTGAGATGAAGGGGGAGCATAAATTTAACTCTTCCATTGACATCATAAAGGGCTAAAGTTTAGCTGAAAGTTGAAGATATTTAGGAGGGTAAGGCGGGGGTTAAGTTCCGTGGGCAGGAGGAACTTTGATCCTCAAAATGCGTTCCTCAAAATATTGAATCAATCTTCAGCCCCGCTGAATCCAACGCTTGGGATCGCAGCCTAAAAACGAGGGAAGTTAGCGATTTCAGTGGTATCCGACTTAATTCAGGTGTTGTTGTTTTTAAAGTTGCATGCCTTTATTGCCTTTTTAACATAGAAGCCAACAAACACGCGTGAGAACCTATGTGAAAGTTAAAATCCTGCTCCTTTAAAATCCGTGAGACTTTTGCCATTGACTTTCATGAAATCTGTTTATTCTTATGCGTTTGGAAAGTTGCCTGCCTTGAAGCTCTATTCGACTACAGTTTGTATAAATCTCTCCCGGAGATGTCTTTCAGACCGGTTTTCTGTATTGTTTTGTTTTAAATTATCAGTCTCCGGGAAATTGCACGCCGGAGATCTACTTTTAGATAAAGTATGCGACCATGTCTCAAATCATAGTTCGGCGGGGGGGAGGGGAGGAGTGTCTTTGTTAAGCTGCAGCTCTGAAATCAAGCTGGTGGCTTTTATGAGTTCGCTCTTCTGTGGTTTCTATAGCTCATCGCTGTCTTTCTCCCACCCTTCCTCCAAGCTAGGTTGGTGAGGGAGGCCAGGCTAAGAGCGAACAAAGTCTGAGGATGGCAGCCTAAAAACCAGGAAGCGATTTCAAGGTCTTCGGAGCAAGGTCACCCGCCCCAGCGAGGGCGGATTCGAACCCCGGACTCCCGAGTCTTTCACACCACATGAACTTAATAGGGTTGGGAGTCGGGGTGGGAGGAGAAGCGCCACGACTTTCTTCGGGTCCTAAATCAGGCAGCGATCGGGCATGGATCCATTAGGATTGGCCGAAGGGGGTTGGCCTTCCGCGATGGAGAGCGCCCTGCGACATCTTCCGCTGGGCTGAGATTCCAGCTGCTTGGAAAGCAAGAGAAGCAACGCAACCCGGTCGCGGCTCCGTGGGATACGTTGCTTGTAGCGCAACGGCATCCAGGATCTGCAAGGAGACCTGCACGCTCTCCGCGCGCCGCGAGCCAGTCCTTCACGTTCACGGTCCCTCTGGTGGCGGCTCTCTGCTCGCCGCACGCCGCTCTCGGCCTGCCTCTCTGCGCATCTTCACACGAGAAGATGCTGTGTAGATGAAGGACGCCACCTACAGGCGAAGGGGAAGTCCAGGCCGGGTCCCGTCGCACTACAGGCCCTGTTGGGCCCTTGGCTTAACGCACGAGGGTCTCGCCACCCCGGCACGGCGCAACGCCCCAGGCGGGAGACTAGGCCGCAAACGAAAGCAGCTCGGCTTCCATTATTTCCTGTGTTGAAGCTCTTCGAGCTTTTGATAAAATTCCCACCAAGTACAGTTGCCTAGATTTTTTCTGATTAACACAGAAAAATACCCTCGCACACGCCCCTTTTCTATGTTGTATAAGGTGTATTTTTTTTTACTTTACTTCATTAGGTAATGAGTTCCTACTTAGGCCATTTTACTGTAGATGTTCCATAAGCATATCAATTATACCCTAAGGATGCAATCCTATCCACGTTTAAACAGAAAAAAGTCCTACAACGCCCAGCGTTGCAGGATTCATCCCCCTGGCTAAACACACAATAGGATTGTGCCCTAAAATTTATAATTAGAGAATTCCTTTATTTCTTTGCTGATTTTGATTTATTATGCATGTTCTTCTATTTGTTGTCTTTTTGTTTTCTTTTGTTCTTTTTGTTTCCTTCTTGTTGCCTTTTGTTAACTTTATTTGGAATAAAGTTGAAATAATTCCTCCGAGCCAGTAGTGTACTTTGGGCTGGACCTCTGGGAAGGCCTGTAGCCAGTCTAAAAGTTCTGGGGGGTGGGTAGGGGGGCAGTTTTTCTGGTTTGCAGGCCTTTTAAAGACAAAATTGTAAACCATTTTAAACTATTGTTTTTTAAAAAATATTGGGGGGTGAGAGAAAATTTAGGGGGGAGCACCCCCACCAGCCCAGCCCTTGGTACAGGCCTGCTTCTGGCCCAATGTCCAGGACACCCACCCCCAAATAAAGACCCCGAAATCAGTGGTGTCAGCTCCTGTCCTGGGCCCTACCAGATCTGTAGCTAGCCTAAAGGTCTGGTGGGGTGGGGTGCCATAAAGGGAGGGAGGCAGTTTGTGAGGTCTGCAGGACTTATTTATTTATTTGTAAAGCATTTAGGGGGCAGAGTAAATTTAGTGGGGGCTGGCCCTGCTACAGGTCCCGCCATGCTGGGGCCCACCAGAACTGAGGCCAGTTACCACAGCATCCTGGTTACATGTACATTGTTACAGATGCTCATATGATTATGATTATGGTTATGATAAGATATTCTCATTTTCTACAACAAAATGGTGCTTATTCCTGAGTAAATAGCTCCATTTTATTCCTGAAATCATGGTGACACACAGTTTAAGTGAGTGTAAACTGTGAATTGTATGTGCTTCCAGTAATGAAGTTTAGCATGCAGGGGTTTAGTGGTGCTGGTAGTTGCTTCAGTTATCAGGAATGTAGAAGCATTTGTAAACCATGGTATGATGCTTGGGGGGGGGGGTGGCATGGTGTGGCAAAATAGAAAAATGAATTGTGTGCTTCACAACTAAAATAATACACATGGCCTTCTAAAGGAGGGGGCTGACATAGACCATGAAGTCCAGAGTGTAAAATGACCTAGCAGCTCCCCAGGGGAGCTGGTGGCTCTGATTTCGGTGGGGCTGTGAATCCATTCTAGATTTCAGTCTGAACCAGCAGAACTCTAAAGGAGCTAGCCAAGGTGCTGAACGATATTCTCAAAACAGGTTCAGCACCTTGGACAGTCCCATTAGAGTTCTGGCTGGTTTGACTGAAAAGCAGAATGGATTCACAGCCCTACCAAAATCGGAGTCACCAGCCTCAACTGGCTGCGCCCCCACTCCGCTGCCTCCAGCGAAACTGTCTTTCAGCCGCTGATTGATCGCCCGGGTCATCCCCGTCGTCGATATTTGGGAATCGATGGGGAGTATTTCTAATGCTGCCGTTTCCTGTAACAACAATAACAAATATCGAAAAGGACATGCTGATTACTTCCAAAGAACAAAAGCAGTCTTTTAAATAGAATGGCGTCTCGGGCGAAGGATCGGATTTGTTTGTTTACACGCCTTCTCCCCGCTGGATTCGATCACATTTTTAAAGACTCGCGCCGCTCTGGGGTGGGTGGGTCGGGGTGTGTGTGTGTGTGTGTGTGTGTGTGTGTGTGTGTGTGTGTGTGATTCAGATGCTAATCCGAAGCGTGGTGGGGCTTCTTCGTCCTTTCATGGACGCTGCCGCGTTTGCGTGCCAATAACCGGAATTGCAGGCGGGTCTAAGGATGTAAAGCCCCTCGCCCCCAAAACGGAGGATGGAGAACCCCCACCCCAACGAATTTAATTTCCAATTTGTCCAGTGGAAAAACTGTATATTTATGGGGAGATTTTAAAAAATAAACAAAGCAGCTACAACATCCAGCCCCACTTATGAAATATTTTCTCTTTCAGAACGATGTAAAAATACTTTTAACAACCAAAGAGCGGAGCCTGGTGGCTCGGATTTCTGTGGGGCTGTGATTCCATTCTGGGTTTTAGTCAGAACCAGCCAGAACTCTTAAAGGTGATGAACCTATTTTGGGTATATGGTTCAGCACCTTGGATACCTCCGTTAGAGTTCTGTCTGGTTCTGACTAAACAGACCAGAGAGCTTCTGCTATGGCGCGGTATATAAATGTAATAAATAAATAAATCCAAAATGAATTCACAGCCCCACCAAAATTGGAGCCACCAACCTCCACTGCTTCCAAAATGATATCGTTGCCAATTCATACCGCTAAAAAGCTCTTAAATCCAAGATTCAAAGGCAGCCATGCTAAAGAGCCTTTCCCAACCTGGCATCATCCAAATGTGTTGGGCTACACATACCCTGTCACCCCAGCTAGCAGTGGTTCGGGTAGGGATGGACCTTGGGGGTCCAAACTCCAGGGCCCCACAGTCTAGATACCCCTCCAGAGAATGATAGGTGGGGGTGGGGGTGGCAGCAGAAGCAAGCCCAGCCTCAGCACCTGGGGTGACATGGACATGCCATGGTCCACTGAGGTTGACATTGCTTGGCATCTTTCTTGTTTTAAATATATATTTTATAGTTAGGGGCAGCTAGGTGGGCAGGTACATGGTTACCATATCAGGAGATATCAGGAGCACAGAAGCAGTTTGTATCACAATTGAAGTAACACACATGGCTGTGTATAGGGTTTCCCCCATAAAACTGCTCAGACCATGGTCTAAAATTACCAAGCTGCCCCACTGCCAGTCTGAATAGCAACTGGCACCAGAACAGGGAATGCTTAAAATTGTTTTTGAGCTTTGCAAAGTGTAGAACATATTTTTATTTATTTAACAATATTTATGTTAAAAGTGTTTTTACTCTTTAAAATATAGTATCCTTTTCTACAACAAGATGGTAAATGTGTTCAACATCAGGGCAGCAGAAGCAAACCCCATTTTATTCCTTTAGAGATGATGGTGCTCTGATTTAAGTTAGTTTCAAATACAAAACTGCACATGCTCAGAGGGGTGTGTGTGTGTGTGTGTGTGTGTGTGTGTGTGTGTGTGTGTGTGTGTGTTAAACAGGGTTGGTTGACATAGGATTGTGGGGAGTTGCTCTAAATTATCAGGAATACAGAAGCAGTTGCAAAGCATGGAATGGTGGAGTGTGTGGGGGAGAAGAGATTTATTGTGTGTGTCACAACTGAAGTAATGCACATGGTTGTATAATGGGTTTCCTTCATAAAACTGTTCAGTCCATGGTCTAAAATTACCTAGCTGCCCCACTGCTAGCCAGCATGGCAAAAGGCACCAGATCAGGGAAAGCTGAACTGTGATTTGGAACGTTGCAAAGTGCAGAACATCTTATTATTTATTTATTTAACAATATTTATGAATTTTAAAGAAATTTCTAAGTGATGTACCAAAACAAATTTTCTTGCAGATAACAAGATTACCTTCCTGGGAGTGCCTGTTAGAAAAGGTATGTTTTTTCAGTAGGTGGCAACTGTTCTAGGTTTTTGGCTAAAAAGGTAGGTACCAAAAGCTCAGAAGGGTTGGCACCTGATAATTTATAGTTGTGTAGGGAACCAGAGAATGGGCGCTACTGTACTAAAGGCCCTATTTTGAATCACGATGGACTGGAACTCAGAAATCTCAGGTATCACCAGGTGCAACTTCCAGGAGATGTAACTTGGGAGTCTGCAAAGAAGCTGACTGCTTCCTCCTGCAGCATGGTTTACGTGTTGTCTGAATGGGGCCACTATAACCTCTGGTTTCACTTCTCGCTTGCTTCATCTCCCTCCATCTTCTGCATCAAGTGAAAGTAACTGATGGATATTTGAAAACACACAGCAGCTAGGCACAACTGAAGAACAAGCTAAAATTTTGAAAAGAACTGAAAAGCTTGTCTCCATTTGATCTGAATGCCATAAAGCTCAAGATGAAAGTTCAGAATCAGATGCTGTGGGTCTTTCAGATATTGATGAGAGATATAAAATAATCTTGAGATGCTAGTATTTTTAAGGATATATTATTTACTGAGATGGATGAGGATATAAAAATGGATACTCCATCCCCCATCCCCACTTCTACATTTACTGTGGCAACTTGTTGCTGTGGATGTTTGCTTTTGCGGGGTGGGGTGGGGTGACCTGCAATCCATGCATGGCACAGGGTGTCCAGGAAATGAAAATGATTCACAGACCTCCTTTTTATTTATTTTTAATAGACATTCGTGGATTTGTGTATATCCATAGCAATGAATACGTATGAATGCATATACATGTGCGCGCACACACCCACACCCATAATATTCTAACAATTATACATAGGTTTGAACAAAAGCAGGCCAGATACCCAAATAAGTATCCATTTGAAGGTGATATCTATATTCCACCCATTCAAATGTTGAAAGAGTTATAAGGTCCTCAAACGATTGCATTATAGGAAGTGAGCATTTATCATTTCAATGTTGTAATATCAGTTGACCATTCATTCATTTCCATGAAGCAAGAAAGTAATTTAACAGACTATATACATCAGTGCATATTAAAGACTGTTTCAGTATGAAATTTTTCCATATAATAACCTCCTCCTCAAAAGAAGCAAGAACTAAACATTGCCAAAACATATGCTTGTATGTTTTGGCAATGAGAGCTTCGGCTATTGGGCAGTATAGAAAATAAATAAATAAATAAATACAAGAAGCATTAGCTGCATTGCACTGCCAGCAATTAGCCAAATTAGACAATCCCTTATTAAACGGCCTGTTCAGACAACACTCTAAGCTTTTGCAGCAAATGGTTAGTGAGCATGTTTAAACCGTGGTTATGTAGCCACCATGGTTAGGAATGGTTCAAATGACACACAGGGGCCACAGCTAGACCTAAGGTTTATCCTGGGATCATCCAGGGTTCGCCCCTGCCTGAGCACTGGATCCCCTGTGCGTCACCTAGATGAACAGGTTTGACCCCTGGACGATCCAGGGATAAACCTTAGGTCTAGCTATGGCCTAAGTCAGGGTTTACATAACATGCAAAGACATAATGTTTTGCTCAAAATACTTAAGCATGATGGCTAAGCATGCTATCTGAACAGGGACAAAGAGATGTTATGATGTCAAATGGCTATGAAACATTTTTCCCCCAGCTGAATACGACACAGCCTAACATCTAGACACACGACAGTAGATGCTAAAGCTGTGATCCACTAATTTAGCATTTTACAGTGGTGCCCATAGCAGTTTTTCAAACACCCAAGTATGCCCCTGGGTCAAAAAAGTTGGGGACCGCTGCTATAGGGGAAGGGTGTTTCTTTTTCAGAAATACTTCTTTATGCTGGCCGTACTTGTACATCATGCTTTTCTTCATTTTCATTTAAATCTCCACATCTACCATGTAGGTTGTGTTTGTTCTGGAAATACAGCATCAGATGGGGCGCTTTCACCTTTGGAGGCTAGGGAGGAGATGGCACTCCGCCTCTGCAATGCACTATCCAGGTAAGTTCACCTGGCATGGCACCCACTCTTACTTTTTGGTGCCAGGTGATGACCTGATTCAATTTTGATTGAAACTGGTTTTATTCTGTTGCTGCGCTTTCATGTCTTTACCTGTCTGATCTGTTATTGTTGAAATGTCTGATTTCATTGATTTAGTTGAATTGATATTTTTATGCATTTATAAACTGCTTGGGGGATTTTATTGAAAAGCTGCATTATAAACAGAATAAACAAATAAAAATAAATAAAAGGAGGGTCTGTATTGGGGGGGAGGGGTAGTAATGGAGTGGAACTTTCTTCCCCTGTGGGAAGCAGTAATGTTTGAAGTGCACAATCTCATCAGGACAATCTCCATAGCCATGCCCACAAGGAGAGTCCATTATGTGTTGATTCCAGGGGTGTGTGTGTGTGTACACAGACACAGACACAAACACGCACACTGAAGAGCAACAATACCCATTTTTAGGATCAGCATGGCTACTGTCCTATGCACAGTTACTTGGTAGTAAGTATCACTGAACTTGGAGGTTTATGATTTCTAGGTTAAACTTGTAAAACAAATTGAACTTTAACAAAAGATCCTCAGCCAACTGAAATGCAGCCTTTAGCTTTGAATTAGAAATGAAAACATTCTTGTAAAGAAGTGCTACCATTTCAACTGCTAGTGTGAAGTAGAAACTCAATCAAAGAAAAGGAAAGAAGTTTCTATGTCAACCTTCCTTGACCAGGTGTCTTCCAGATGTGTTGGATTAGGGCTTCCATCATCCCCAACCAGCCAGGCAGAATCCTGATGTATTGTACAACTTCAGGCTACAATGCCAGGATGTTAGGTTTTAATGCCCCCCACCTCAAAACCTTTCTTGCTCTAGCTCAGGGTGTTTCTTTCTGTGCCAGATTTCTTCTTGCCAGGTTCTCCTTTTCCATAGGGCAACATTCAAAAAGTGTGTGCATGTATGTAGATCTGGATTGCACCTTTGAGTTTACCTTTGTGTTCAATATTCTAACTCTGATTTCTTACAGTGTTTTTGATTTTCAATCATTTGTTCCCCTGCAACCAGGGCCGGTGCCAGACTATTTTGCGCCCTAGGCAAGGTGAGTGAGCTACTTTCACACACACACACACACACACACAAATGCCAACTTTGATTTTTAAGAACATATGTTTCCTGGAAAAAAATAAGAAGCACAAAACTTGAAACTGCTAAATTTATTTTAAAGTGCAAGAAATACGTCATGCCAATTATAGCAAACAAATTGGAAAGGAACATCTATGGGTCTAAAATGCATTATTTAATAGGAATATCACCTCCAAATCATCCCCCCCAACTCACACACACACGCACACACACACTCAGCATCACTCACTCCAAACAAACACACGCATGAACACATGCATTCACTCAAAGACCCCATAATTCTCTCTCTCTTTCGGGCGCGTTCCAGAAGTCCAAACGTGGAGCCGCCCCACCCCCATCCCAGCATCCCTGGCTTCGCTTCAGCTGCCCAGGCCCAGCTGAATCCTCAGGCCGGGCCGGCTCACAGCCAACAATGTGCGTGAGTGCTGCGCTGTGCCCGGTGCCCCTCTTAGCTTGGCGCTCTAGGCGGCCGCCTGAGTGGCCTCTACGGTAGCACCTGCCCTGCCTGCAACTATTTCTGATGGAATCTCCCACTACCACAAGCCTCCTCACCACAGAGGGACTATAGCTTTTTGTCTGTATTCATCAGAGGTAGCACCATTATCACTCCCATGTCATTTTACTATCCAGCCAGCAAGAGAAGAGAGGTTTATGGAGTTTTCCCTTGAACTCCTTAACCAAGCGAAAAGAAGTTAGGGAATGGTCAGTTGCTTTAAATAATAAAATGAAACATACTTATCAAGATCCTAGGTATTACTGACCAAAGTGATCCTATGTGGGGGAAGAGGGGGGACGGTCGCCAGAGGGTATGAGACTTTTGTCTTTACTCTGCCTGAAAGATCGGCTGAGTTCTGACGACATGCTAATCACTCACTAAGATGGCACATTGTTTTAACTGTTTTAATTGTTTTTACTACTTTTAAATTATATGTTTTAACTTGGTTCATAGTTTGTTTTTAGCTGTGTATATTTATTGTTTTCTACTGTATGCTTTTATCTGTACACCGCCCTAAGATCCTAATGATATAGAGCAGGATACAAATGTTTTAAATAAATAAATAATCAACTGGGTGGGTGGGTGTAATAGGACAGAATGGGAAACAACCGTTGATTAGCGTGTCGTCCGAACTCAGCCATCAAGTTAAGATTCCACAACGCAAAAATTCCTATGGGGTTGGGCAGCTCCCAGGCAAGGAAAATTCAAACTGACCAATCAATTGCATTAGTTAGGAGATCTGGTCACGCATCCACAGGTGTCTCTTTTACATAGGTGGAGTCCTGGAAGAACGTTTGGGGTTCCATCACACTCTGACTTTTAGTCTTTGTTCAGAGCGGACGATTGAACAGAAGATACCGGGCAATCCCCGAAATACAGACAACGCGGATTTGACAAAATCATACATCCCTCGCATGAGAGGGAAGGTTTGATTCGTCACAGGGCGCGATCCTATGCATGCTTAGACGGGGAAAAAAGTCCTGCAACTTCCAGCATGCTCCAGCCAGGATGCCCATACTGGGAGTTGTAGGATACCCCCCCCCTCAGTCTAAATATGCATACGATTGCGCCCTAAATGTTTTGCGCCTGGATGCACGTGGAGTCCCATACGATCTCCCCCCACACTCAGCTGCTCCCGTTAGACCTCCCTGCCCTTCGAAAGCGGGCGGACCTGAGAGCATCAGTCACGTGAGGAGGCGGAGGGGGAAACCGAAACGGAGGGCAGTGCGCGCGCGCGCGCGGAGCGTCGGCTTCCGTCACAGCGTCGCGGCTGCCTGTTTTCCTTTCCGGCCGCCATCTTGGTTTCTTCCGCGTGCGCCCGCCCGCCCGCCAGGCTCCGCGCTCCCCTCAGCCGCCTCCTGCTGTTTGCCCTGCCCAGACTGGGCTCCTTCCTCCTGAGAAGGTACAAAGAGGTCGCGCAGGGAAGGCGGGAGGGAGGAAGGAAAACCGCTCGCCGCAGCCGTGCCTGGCAGAAGCCTTCGCGGGCCTGTGAGTCGGGAAGAAGCCTCGGGCCTTGGCGCGGAGGGAACCCCGGTGCCTGCCCCCGGGAAGCGGGCCTCGGGCTCCGGGTGTTTACGTCGTCCTCCTCCTCCAATCCGCCGGCGTCTCAAGGACGCAGCCCCAGACTTTTTGCCCTCCTGTGGGCCTTGTGCTGATGGCCCTGGGCTTATGCCCCGCCAGAGGCCAGCCCGCAAGGGACGGAGGTTGCCTTCCTGGCTGGGGAAGCTGTAGCCCCTCAGGCCCAGGAGAGCAGGGAGGCTTGGAGACGCCGCCACGCTATCGACCTAACCACCCCCTTTCTGTTATTTCCTTAGATGAAAGAAATTATCATGAATCAAGAAAAACTAGCTAAGCTTCAAGCACAAGTGCGCATCGGTGGGAAGGTAAGGCAGCGTTTCTCCACCTTCGTCGCTCCTCTTGGCTGCTTTGTTTTTTGCCACGCCAAAAATCATCTTTTTGCGTTGGCCTTGTTATTGCCAACTGCTGTATTAACTCGAATAAGCCTGCTCTGTGCTTGACCTAGTAAAACCGCATTCATGCTTTCATTATTTTCTGTAGTTCATTTTCTGTATGAGCTGACTAGCATCTAGTTAGTGATTTGGGACGCGGGAGTAGGTTGCAGTTGAGCTATGTAGCGCAACCCTATATCTACTCAATCCCATTCTTTTTAGTGAGGCTTTCTTTAAGGAAACATGCATAGGACCAAGGCCTTCGTGCAAGCGAGTGATATATTACTTATGAGGCAGTGTGTTATGGTGTGTTGGAATAGGAACAGGGAGACCCAGATAAAAGTGCCTGCATGCTCATGAAGCCGACTGGGTGATTCTGAGTAATTTTTGTGTCTTAGTTTAATCCAGGAATGGGGAGTGTATGCACTACAACTCCCATCAGCCCTCACCATTCTAAATGGGATTCTTCTTTTTCAAATTTAAACATGGTCTATGTATTAGAATACATGTGTCATCATATGTTTTTCTGTAATAATGCTGGCAACCTTCATCACGTGTAGCTTGTGTCAGAAGCCTATATTTAATTGAGGTGGAGCCAGTGGAATTTCAGGTCGTACATAGCATAAGGAAATGCTTTATACCTGAGCCTATGATTTCATCATGCAAGCTACTTTAAGGTGCTGCTAAGCAAGCCTATCCTTTCAAATGAAAGCAGTTCCTAGTGCCTTAAAATACATTAGTAAATGGATATTGTTAGCTACATTTGATTAATAAAAATTTGTGTTTGCCATAAACAAAACACACACCCAACATTTACTAGGTACAATCTTGTTGTGGCTGATGAACTTCTGGTTTAACAGCAATTAACCTAAGTTTAACAGTTTAGACTTGCTTAGCTAGCAAAATATTGCACAAGAACCAGTCCTGGCATTGCAATGAGTTGCATTTCTTGTAACTCTGGACTGTGTGATGTGAGTCAGTCTACCAGTACTGAAATATTTGGAGGGTGTGGCAGTAGTTATGCTTAATTGCATCTCTTTTCTACACAGAATTTTTGCGTGTTTGTCCCTGAAACGTCCACACAAGTAAATTGTATTATTTAGGTTTAACAAAAATCAAAATTTCATTTTAATTCAGTGTTGCAGATACATCTACAGAAACATTACTGCTCTATCCAATAAAACTTTACTGAGTGATCTCCCTAGATATACTTCTGTTGTTCATTTGTGGCCTCTTAATAGCCTGAACAAAAAGTAGCAATCAACTCTCTTCCATTGTGTTAGAGCTTCTTTGGCTGCTTCCAGGGGATGAGTGGTTGCCAAAGGATACCAGAGAAATATCTACTTACATGTCTCTCTTCCACTAATTGTTGTTGGCAGGAATTATGGCAAGATGGGTTTCGCTTCTGTTTAGCAGTGAATGGGGTGGCGTTGCCTAGCTTTTGCTGTAGAAGCAGAAACTTTACTTAGCTACAGCCAGGGATACGATTGGGTTGCTTGCTGTTTAGATACATTGGCTTTCAGGGTTTTAAAATTATACTTTTTATCCATAGGGTACTGCCCGCAGAAAGAAGAAGGTGGTTCATAGAACAGCTACAGCAGATGACAAGAAGCTTCAGTTTTCCTTAAAAAAACTGGGAGTAAATAACATTTCTGGTATTGAAGAGGTAGCACCTATATATATATATATTTGTTTCAGAATGCTCTTGTAAAGAGTTTTTTGTTTTGTTTTTGAGGAAATGCTGGTTTTAGCAAATGAAGTTTAATAAGAAATTTGCTATTGAAATAAAGTTTACCATAACTATGAGTGTTATTGTTCAAATAGCTTATCTTGTTTTGCAGGTAAACATGTTTACCAACCAGGGCACTGTCATCCACTTCAATAACCCTAAGGTTCAAGCTTCTCTTGCTGCTAACACTTTCACAATCACAGGCCATGCTGAGACAAAGCAGCTGACCGAAATGCTGCCTAGCATCTTAAACCAGCTTGGTGCTGACAGTCTGACAAGTTTGAGGAGACTAGCAGAGGCTCTACCCAAACAACGTAAGTACGACTTGAAGACTGATTAAACTGAGAATTAATATTCTTGCACTTTTTAAAGCATACTCCTCAAATGCCAGCCCAGACATAGGGCTTGCAGTATTTCTGTTTTGGTGTTGGGAGTTTCCATGGGAGTGTGCTCTGTAGCTAGAACTACTGAGATAATCATGGCTCTTGTAATTTGCACAGTGCACAGACTGGGCTTTGTGTTCTGGTAAAAAGATTCAGTTGTCTTTGAGAAGTAAGACACAGGTTCAATGTTCAGACCATACCCAGGACTTTGAATTACGCCGAGAAGGCTATAGAAAGCTAGGATAGGCATCTAGAATTACTGGAAAGTAGGGTGCTTACTCTAGGAAGCAAGCAAAGATTTCTGGGTAGTGGCAAAAAATGTATCAAACTACAGATCAGATAGTATGTTAGTGTTCTTAATTGCAAGAGTATTATATTGCTAACTAAAAGGAACAACCAATTTTAATTTGTCACTTAGTTTTCCTTGGAGAGCTCTAAGTAGCTGTATACTATCTGAGGGGAAATGACACTGCACTGCTATCTTGACAAATTTCCTTTATGAATGATGCAATATTGTGGGTTCAGTCTGTTGTAGAGGTCAACAGTAAATGTGTGTATATGAAATATTTGGAACAGGGAAAAGAACCCTTATCTGAAAGTTTCAAGATAGTGTGGCCTATTCTGATGTCTTCTCTCTGCCTTGCCCCTCCCCAGGTGTGTGTGAAGGTGGTGGTGTGGGGGGGGGGGGAAATGAGAATGGGTCCTTCCTCATTGATAGTGTTTCATTTCTCAGGGTCAGAGGAAATCCCATATAGTTTGGCAGCAGGAGAAGACATAGTTTTCCTTAACCAGGAAGAAAACAGTGGAACAAGTCTAGAGAGAAGTTTAACACTGGTTAAATTGATGAAGTAGTGCCATATAGACATGGCAGAATATGTACAATCAAAGACATTTTGGCTGTTACTTTTCAAAGCAAGTGATGGATGAATATACCCTGTCTACTTCCTCTTGCAGTCTAGGATTCTTTGAAAAGTTGTTGTGAAATGTATCCAAAAAGTAACAGATCAAATATGAGAATGAAATCATAAGCCCCTTTATACTTAACATGATGGGAAGGATAAGGGAGTTCTTACTTGAACTGAATTTGGGCTGCTTGTTTCTTAATTTGTCAGGTGTAGTTTTGGGGTTATTATCTACTTTTAATTTGCATATAAAGTCTGTTGTCTATGTGGAATGCGGTAATTAGTAAGAACAATATTCTAGAGCTAGTACTTACTGGGTGAATTGTGCTTCTGTTGAACACCCTATAGTTACATTACTTATAATACAATCCTATACATGTCTATTCAGATGCCCCATTGAGTTCAATGGGTGTTATTCCCAAGTAAGTGGGTATAGGATTGCAGCTTCTGTTACTGTATCTAATTGTAAGTTCTGCTATTCCTGAAAAATATGACTTTGAGGTATCTCATCTGTGTCTCAATATTTCTGTGGTTACAGCTGTGGATGGAAAAGCACCTCTTGCTACAGGAGAGGAAGATGATGATGAAGTTCCAGGTAAGAATAGTTGGCTTCATTTCTTCTCTAGCGTCAGTAATGCAAACATGTGCTTGGAAGGTGTTTTGAGATGGATGAGGGTGAACAAGCTGAAATTTAATCTAGACAAGACGGAGGTACTCTGCATGGGCAAATCAACTGATCTGGATGGAGTTGCACTCCCTCTGCAAAACTGTGTTTGCAGCTTTTCAGTGCTATCTAGAAGCACAGTTGCTCATGGTGGCTAAGAGTGCCTTGTATTAGCTTAGCCTGGCAACCAGCAAACTGCAGAATTTGCCTTAGTTACTCATGCCTTGGTTACATCCAGACTTGATTATTGTAATGAGCTCCCTGTGCAGCTGGCTTTAACAGTTGCTGAGAAACTTCAGCTAGTGCAGAATGCAGTGGCCTGATGCTTATGTAGTTTTAAGTATTCAGTGCATATCACACCAATTCTGTAGTGGCTGTACTAGCTGCCTATTTTCTTCCAAACCCAATTTTGTGTGCTGGTTTTGTGTGCTGGTTGGTAAACATGTTTACCAACCAGGGCACTGTCATCCACTTCAATAACCCTAAGGTCATGGGACCTGGTTACTTTAAGGGCCACCTGCACCATATGAACCTGTAAGGCCCTTAAGATTTGCCAGGGGCTCTGCTTGCATACTTGCCCCCAAAATCAATCAGTTTGTCGGTTACAAGAGACAGAGCCTCTTTCAGAGATGGTCCCATATTTGGAAATCCTTCCAGAGATCTGTTTGACTCCCTCTTTTGTTTTCTTTTAGGCAGGCCCTAAACTTTTTGAGTTCATTCCATCTTTGGCTAAAGAGTAGGCTGGATTTTAAACTGATAGTGCTCTTTGTTTTAAATTGTTTTTGAACTGTGATATCGTTTGGCCCTAGATTGGATTGTTGGTCTGAAATGTTTTATGCTGCTCTTTTAGTTTTAAGTATTTTTAGATATTGGTGTATTTCACACAGCCATCTTGTAGCAACTTGGTTTTGAAAGGTGGCATAGAAATTTTTTTAATGAAATATGAAATTGCCAAAATAAGGCAAGGGATTAAGAAGGCATTAGACATCTTGGTAACAATATTAATAAGAAGCAAACCAAGGCAGCACAAGAAGAATTCCGACATTAATTCTGTGGCTGGTGCCTAAAGATTTTATAAGGCCATAGCAATAACAGATTGACCTGGTTTGCATGTCAAGGCAGCAAATCATGGGTTAACTATGGGTTGTTTAATCCATAAACAACCCAGAGTATCGAGGTTCATACATCACTCAACCTACAAACGAGGCATTTATGAGAAGCGGATGCGGCTTATGCACATCTCAGCAAATCCTGGGTTGATTAACCCGCGATTTGTCATCATGGTGTGAGAACTGGCTTTTTTTGTTTAAGATAGTGTTGTGTTTCATAGTACAGCAGCTTTATCACAACACTGCATTTTAAGCTCTGGATATCAGCTTGGGTCCTAACTTCCAAGAGCAGAATCCAGCTCATGGATGGAGCTTTCTTGTTTCCCTTTTTCTGCTGCAGCCCCTTGCTCTGCCAGGAAATCTGCTCCTAAAGGTTGGGGCAGCTTGGAACATCATATGAAGGGGGGAATGGAGACTGCAGTAAGAAGGGGGGGGGATTATCAAAATCAAGGACAGCCCCTTTTATGAGTGGAAGTGCATAGTTGGGCACCTGTTCAGGGAGGTTAATGCTTAATGCTCCGTGATGGATCATTTTCTGAATTAAAAATAAGCTTATTGATTTTAGCATGAGAAACTTTTAAGCAGCAACGGTGATAGCCTTTGCACTTTAAAAGCCTGACTTGTTAACTCTCTCCTTTTCAGATCTTGTGGAGAACTTTGATGAAGCTTCAAAGAATGAAGCAATCTGAACTGTCACTTTCATTAAAACTTGAAAATTATATGGAGCTGCTATTTTATATTGTGACTTTTATTTGTTACATTTTTGTACTGATCTTAAGAAGTTGTAAGATCTGTAACATTTGGAAATGCCCTCAAATTGCAGCTCTCTTCAGTTATTGCTAGTGCACGGTGCATTTAATTGCGGCTGGGTTGAAAGTACACAAAATTGAAAAGTATTAAGTCAAAATGCTAATAAAGACTAAATGTTTAGGCAAATATTTTAAGTCGTATTTTGTACATAGATAACAATGGATGTCTTAATGACCAGCCACGTAAAAGGGGTGTTAACAAAGTGTTAACATACTTACTACTGTTCCAATGTCTTCTACGTTCATTCCATGTGTTTTGTAGAACAGGCTGTGGCAGATACTTTTACCAGCTTATTAGTGGAAGCAAAGTTCAAAAGTGAAGTACATTTAATCTCACAACTAAGTAGTCAATTGATGGTGGTCCAAATCTAGTCCAGATGAAATACAGATCATTGAAGAATTATAACCAAATTATCATAAGGTGCCCAATTAGGGTTTTGAAGAATGGGTCTTGGTATCCTTTTAGTTAAAGGCTTGAATGTTGACTTAGAAGGGCTAGATCTTTGTATGTGCCCCTTATTTCACTCCTAAATCTTGTGTCCATGTCTATATAGAATTTAAAAGGAGTTCAGTGTCAAACAACTACCGTATTTCTTCAATTGTAAGACCACACTTAATTTCAGTACCACCAACAGGAAAAAAAAACCCTAAGACACACCCCATTTTTAGAGATGTTTATATGGAGAAAAAAGTGCATTTTAGAATCGAAGAAATAGGGTATAATCTAATCACACCAGAAGCAACCACAAAATTGGTTGCTGACGGAAGAACACATTCTTATCACATCAAAATCTTAAGTTCAGGAACTTGAAGACTCCTACAATATGCATTTAGAATATACATATGTATAGTCTTATGAGACTCAATTGGGTTGTATGTTGTTTTAAAAAGGTTGCACTGTCCATTTCGTGGATATTTTTGAGCAAGTTAGCTATTTTCTCGCTGCCATATTGCTTTCTATGTGAAAATGTGTATATTCTCTGCTGTCAATTTAAATGCTGTAACTGGCCAGTTATGTGTGCATTTGCTTATTCTGGCCTTAGTGACAAGATTTAGAGTAAAATATAATCATGAAAGCAGTAACAGTGAAAGGACTGTGCACTTTCTAACAACTGGATTACTAAGCAGAATTATTTACTTTAATTGTGACTCTACAACATAGAACACTGAGTTGGCAACAGGGTTTTTTGTGTTCAGAGAGATTCACTACACCCCATGGGGAATTTTTTTTTAACAAGAATTCTGTTTGGGCCTGTGGACTGTAGGAAATATGATAGAAGCTAATAGTGAATGTAGCAGCAGTAAACATCTGTTGTACTTAATTGAATGTTCTTGGGTAAGTTTTTATACCTTAGCAGAATATATCTTGATTTTTCACCAGGACTATTAGCTGTTGTGGTCCAATAGCCTCATCCTGGGGTTTGGGCAAAAACAAGCTATTTTAGTCATGGACAAAGTACATGAAAGTTTTGGCTATGTTACTTATTCAGTTTCACCATCAAAATGGGTATAGATACCTAAACCAATAGGTTTGGAGAGTCAAAAGAATCTGAAAGCAATTTACACATAATTGCATATAAAGGAGATGTGGGGAGGGGACTTTGCTTATCCTCTTACCCTATTTCTTCAATTCTAAGATGCACTTTTTTCCCCATATAAGCATCTCTAAAAATGGGGTGCGTCTTAGGGTTGTTTTTTCTGTTGGTGGTACTGAAATTAGTGTGCGTCTTACAATCGATGGCGTCTTACAATTGAAGAGATACGGTAATTAAAATTTACCCTTTTTGTAGAGGGGTGGATGAATTAGTAGTGCATATACAAAAGGAATAGCTCTTAATATAAAAAAGGACTATAGAATGCTAACCTATAAATCTCTTCAAGCAATACCACTCAAAAGTATTTCACTGGGCTAGAGATTCTCAGACTGGAGTTCATGACCTTTATTCAGGTGTTTCAGAACTGTGAATGTCCTGCTTTGCGCATAATGTTAAGCCATAGTTCATTTAACCCATGAGTTGTCATGTTTGAATGTGGCTGCGCTAACAATGATTTGTTAACTATGAACAAACCAGAAAGAACCCATAGTTCATTGTTTGGTTGTAAACTTTGGGTTATGTGTGAATCTAGAACTGTGTGATGTTCATGGATTGTTTTGTCAGGCTACAGACAAAACAAAATTGGGCAAAAGTAGTAAAAAATACCCCAGGTGCACTATATTGGAATACTGGCGGAAGGCGAAGATGGAAGGAAACAAACAATCCAGGGATTGAGAAAACAAACCACGCCTTGTTCAGACAAACCCTGGGTAGAGCAACAAACTATGAATTAAATTATGCCTTAGTTTTACACGCAAATCAGGTCAATATCTGCACTACAGCTCTTTTTTTCTGATGATTGAGGCCATTTTGGCCAGGGACTAATTATGTTGTTCTGGTTCAATCTACTAATCTCCCCCACCCCACAAAAAACAAAGAAATTTAGGCTCCTTCAAGGGTCTTGAAGTTAAATGGTTTGTTCCCACTTCTACCAATTTTCAAATCTGTATGAAAAAAAAGGTTTGAAAACCACATCAGGTCAAGCTCTGCTAAATGGGACTGCCTATGTTCAATTGGAATAACCACAAAGGAAAAGTGTATGGGTGGTTCCCCCCCCCCCCCCAGAGATAATCACTAAGATGAAAACAGATTTGAAAATAATCAGGTTAGGCTAATAAGATTCTGAGAAGCAAGGGACTACTTCATAGCCAATATTGCACAATTATTCCTCAGCTATGTAAAAAAAATGTTTATTTTCATTATTGGAAACATGCATTTTAAAGAGATGCTAAACATGCTTCTAAATGTGTAATAAAACATGCTTTATCTCTTCCCCTAGGGTTTTTGTTCTTTTTCACTGTGAAAAATAACACTTCCCTCCAACTTGTGTGAGAGATGATAGAAACATGTAGCAAATCAATTTTCATTTCTTAGAACCAGGGAAGGAGGTCTTGTGCTAAAATCCAAAATAATCTTACTTGGAAGTTTCAGTGGACTTTAATTCCAACTAAGTGCCGTTAGTATCCTAGCCCTTGCTGTTAGGCTTTGACCACACACTCCACTATCTAAAAATGAAGTCCTTTTGTTCAAACATATTTACTGTTAACTCTTTTTCATTGGAGCAAGCACAGGAATGAGACAGCCTGGTCTGTTTCAGATGGTTCTTCGCTAAATCCCCACCTTATACTCAGTGCATTTTCATGCATATGTTACTCCATAGCCTGTAGCCATCAGAAGGTCACAGTATTGGGCATTTGAACATCTTGGCTCTTTGGCTGTGACAGGCGAAAGCGAGCATGAAGTCTATATTCTTGGGTCAGATCTGCACATATAATAACAATCTGCCCATATGCTGAGTATAAGTCTTGACCTGGAGTAGAGAATCATGTTAACGCCTGTGGATTTCAAAATTTCAGAAAGGCTAAAGGTGTATTTGTTTAGATGTCAGTCTACCTTCTCCACCACATGGAGCTAATTCTACTCTAGCTGACCAGAAAGTGCATGTGGTGCTGGAACGTTACCACTTTAGAACGTAGGTGAGAGATTATTGAAACTACCCTGTTCATAGATATGCAGGAGATAGGAGAGAATTACTGAAATGACCTACATTTCTCTCTGAGGAGTGGTATTTCTATAAATGGATTGTTTTTTTAACGCAAGTGTACAGTCAATTTTCTTACCTGCATTCTGAAGCACAGTCCCAAGGGGGCTGCACCACTTTCTCTCCTCTCTGTTAGGAACAAATAAAGCACTGGGGGGGGGGGGGACCATTATGAAACAAGTTTCAAAACAAGCTCCGGATGAACTAGTGGCTAAGGCAACTTCCATTTTTCTGATGACGATGGAAAGGTCTAACAAATACAACAGTAGTGTAGTACTAGCTGCTCCATATCCAGCATAGAAATGCAGGGATCAAGCTTTCTGTCCCTCAGCCAGCCCCTCGCTGGCTACTAAACAGTTTTGCTTGCTATTAACTAGGGATGTATGGATTTTGTTCAATCCAATCCATCTGTTTTGTGGATTATCAGGCATCTTTTGTTCCATCATGGACAGGAGTAGTAACTTTATTGCTTGGAGCTATAGACAACAATGTCCACTTGTTGATGGAATCTGAATCTGTTGATCTTTTTAGGGATGTATGACCATGTCATTTCTTAAGTGCGAACTTGCGCAAATCCCCAAAAGTAAACAAACCAGTCTGCAGAATCTACACGCTTCAATAAAAGTTGGTCTGCTACAGAATCCACAAGTTAAGAGTCACAGAAACCTGAACTCATTTGAATCTGTTGCAGATTTCTTCAACATCCCTACTAATAACATTGGTAGGCCAGCTCAAAAGGTTGTGGTTAAAGCATAATTAGAAGGAAACCTTCCTATACCCACCCAAGAACTGGCTAGGTACCTATATTAAAAAACAAAATCACTTGAGCTGCACCTTGCAGTGCCTTCCCTGGCACCAGCTGAATTAATTTATGGAGCATTTGTATCGCTGCAGTATTCCAAGTATCATTTTGTATGATTTAATACTTTCTGAAGATTTGTTATCCACTTAAAAAGTGTCGAAGTGTATAAAACGACATAAGGCGTCAGACAGAATGAGGTATGGTATTATACAACATCAAGAACTCCGTAATTCCTTCCCCCCCCCCAAATATACAACATCATGTTGCATTACATGAAATATTTACAAATAGGATAGATTTGGTTTTATAAACGTCTACAGACATCAGTCAAATATATAAAATGGAATTGTGTTAAAATCCTACCAAAGAAAGAAGGAATGTAGAACATAGACTGAGCAAAGTCTCAGAAAGCTTTCCTGAATCCAACTTTCAAGCCATGTAAGGTGCTTGATATTTGGCACCTACCTTCTTGGCCAAACATAGCCTAGAGAATTTCTTATCTCCCAAGCCATTTTGGATACGGAGTCCTGCTGGGATGATAAACCGACAGGATGGCAGAGGAGAAAGGCCGATCACAGTCTAGGCCAGGGCTTGGAGATTGCTAACAGTTCTATCTACACAGCCAGTACCTCATAAACATGTGCATGTCAGCAGGAAAAGCTCAGGTTTGGCTAGCAAGTGAAGAATGCACCATTACTTATAATTAGCCAATTTTCACTCTGAAATGGTAAGTAATGAGAGTCTTCCTATCCCCACCTCAAGATTGGAGAAAGGTATCGATTTAAAAATAAATAAATAAATCCAAGTCTTTATGATGTTGATCAGTGCTAAAACAAAGTCCAAATCTTTACATACGAAGTCTTGTTCCATAACTGCAATGCCATTATTCCTTGATGTTTTGAAGGAGAGTTAATAAATGCGACTCAATAACCTGTTGAACTGAAGTGGGAAAAGCACAGTGTTCAATTTTTATTTAATGCATATCCTGCCTTTTTGCCAAATAACGGCACTTAAAGAGGCTAACAGTAACATCTGAATTAAAAACAAAATCTTGGTTAAAATTAAAAACACAATTAAACTCTTGTGTAGCCAATCATATTTTGTAGCTGTAAATAGGAGGGGTTAAAAAGGGGGAGATTGCACAGAGAGTTTGTAATAATCTATATATACTACATCTCCATCAGTTCCCAACATTCCATTGGACTAAGCAAGAAGACACTATGAAGAAAAAGAACCAAGGTGGCAATATGAAGCTAGGAATAGGGTTAACTCGCAATGGCTGGGGTCAGCAGTCTTGGGAAGTAATTGAGCTCACCCCACCCCCCCCACCAATGGTATTCTTGAGTGAATTACTGCCATCCATTCCTATGAGGAAGAAATAAAGCACTGCACCAAAGGACATGGCTGTAGTGAGTCGAAGCATGTTCTGCAGCCACAGTTTACAGAGACTACAACACGGTGTATATGAAGCACACAAAACCTTCCAGGGTCTTTGAAAAGTCAAGCACTCTGGCTAGACACTGACCTACCCCCAGCCCTGTCATAATAACAGGTGTTTTGCTAGTCATACAAGTCAATTCCAGGGCTCCATCTCTTGGTCACACTAGTGACCAAGAAACAGATCATGGTCTCACCCTACGTGGGTAAGGGCAAACTCAGTTCTCAGTATCTCCCATCCCACCCTGCCATTCTACGAAACAAAGTAAGCAGGCAGCAATCTACAGCATGAAGGGAGAGGCAAAAATGTGTCTTTGACCCTAAACAGTGAAGTATTGGGGGGAGGGAGGCTTAGGCAGCAAGAACAGTAGAGGTACACGGTTGGACTACTGCAACCTTCTTCTCTCTGGCCTTCCTTCTTCTCACATCAGTCCGTTGGTTTCTGTTCACCACTCTGCCGCAAAGATCATCTTCTTGGCTCGCCGCTCCGACCATGTTACTCCGCTTCTGAAATCTCTTCATTGGCTTCCAATTCACTTCAGAATCCAATATAAACTTCTCCTGTTAACCTTCAAAGCTTTTCACGGTCTAGCTCCTTCCTATCTCTCCTCTCTCATCTCACACTATTGCCCCGCTCGTGCTCTTCGCTCCTCTGATGCCATGTTTCTCACTTGCCCAAGGGCCTCTACTTCCCTTGCTCGGCTTCGTCCATTCTCTTCTGCTGCCCCTTACGCCTGGAACGCTCTTTCAGAACATTTGAGAACTACAAGTTCAACCGCAGCTTTTAAAGCTCAACTAAAAACTTTTCTTTTTCCTAAAGCTTTTAAAACTTGATGTTGTGCAGACTTCTACTGTTACTTTCTACTGTTAGTTTTACCCTACCCTGTGCCTGCTTACCCTACCCTGTACCTGTTTGCATTCTCTTCCCCTCCTTATTGTTTTACTATGATTTTATTAGATTGTAAGCCTATGCGGCAGGGTCTTGCTATTTACTGTTTTACGCTGTACAGCACCATGTACACTGATGGTGCTATATAAATAAATAATAATAATAATAATACAGTGGCGAGTTATCTTCTTGTAGCTCTGTGTGCACTTTCACTACTGTAAATGGTGATAAACAAGGATAGTCCAGAAGCAACAGTAAAAACTCGGCTGCCCACTGATTTCTGCAGAACTTGCTTCTAAATAAATTGGCTCAGGATCATAGACAAAAACTATGACATTTTCATATATTTTACCCTGTTGTAAAGCTGCAATCTGATACAAAAAGAGAGCAACAATAATTGAACTAAGTTTTTAAGTGCTTGAATACTCACCGCTACGATGGCCCAGGGCTACAGCCAGATCCATGGAATTATACCCAGAATCTGTCTCTATAGTTGGGTCTGCACCGTGCTCTATTTAAAACATGACATTTAAGTGATTAATGTATTAACATACTGAATTTCGTACAGTTCAGATTGACTAATACCATCTTTAGAACACTTACCTAAGAGTATTTTGACACATTTCACATGGTTTCCATGTACAGCATAGAGCAAGGGTGTACCACCATTCTGAGGGTGGAAAACAAGGAAAATTTAAATCTCAGAATTCACATGTACAGTTTAATGATCCAAACAGGCTATACATGCACAAGGCCCCACAAATTGTGACTTTGTTTACTAGTCAAATGTATGATTGGTGGTCCAAAACCCACAAATCGGATTTGGGAGGGGGCACTCTGGAGGCTAGCAGGGAAGTCAGCTTCCATTGCTCCTTTCTGTGGGCGGCTACCTGGATCCAACCTATTATCGTTAAACAATTAACATTCTAAGTCTACAACCATTTACATCGTAATGTAGCTTTGTACTTCAGTTATATCTCAAGGCAAATATTCGCCAATTTCTCTTTCCTGATCCCTGTTTGGTTGCCTGCCAGGGTCATATTCCAGAGCATCATGATATACTTCTACTGTCAGGAGTTTAAAAATTGGCAGTTAAGGAGCAACTGAAAATTTAGGGCATGGCAGGAAAGCTCTAATCCCTAGAGAAAAGTACCTCATACCAAGGGATGAGAATCAAAAGTATCTCATGCTAATTCTAAACTCATTAATCTAGGCGAGAAACTACATCCAGTACTCCAGCCTTCCCCCCGGTGGCCACTCCCCCACTTCCACTCCTTTCCCCCCAACTACTGATCATTTTGCGGTTTCCTGGCTTGAAATGCTTCTCCTAAGGCTCAGCTGCCGGCAGTAAAAATACCACCCACTACTGGAACACAGTCCTGAGCACTTCTCCAAAATGGAATTCAGCCCTGGGGCAGAAAGAGGTTCAACAGCCTTGCTTTATGCCCTTAACGCTTTAAAAAAGAAGGCAGTCAGGAACAGGACCCCAGTAGACCATTACTAGGCCACTAGTACCTGGAGACAGCAGAAACTGTAGACACAGACCAGACACAACAAATATTCCCTTCTACAATTAGTTGGAGGTGAACACATAAGTCACTAGAAAGCTTTCTGGGTCATGTCAGTTCTCTGTCATGAGCAGCAAGATGCATGCAGGCATGGAGCAGGACAGAAGAGAGTCACCTTGTTTAAACCACTGACTTGCCATACTTCCTATCCAGCAACTAAAAAGTGTTTATTATGTAAAGAGGAACACTCCGAGGAGTGAGTTCACTCTTGATGGTTTGCTGGATTCATGTCAAACTCGTAATGTACAAGTGGATTAAGGCAGCAGCAACCCCAGGAAGAGACTTACCCAGTCATACTCGTTGACATCAACACCACAATCAAGCAGCATCTTGACGATATCTGTGTATCCTTTACTACAGGCCAATGACAGTGCACTCTCTCGTCCTTTCCCCAAGATCTGTGGGTCTGCACCCTAGCAGAAAAGGCAGTGGTGGTAAATGTGTGGTTACATCTTTTCTGAATAAAATTAGTCATGTGTGGAACAACCCAGAGTCCAACAAAAAATTGTCAAGATTCTCATCTCTGACCAGTGCAGACATCTTCTTTGAAAGCAGAAGAGGAGATTCCAAAAGATCCATGGATAATTTGTTCACCTCACCAACCTTCTACACGTTTTCTTCCCTTAAATATAGCCTAAACCAAGGAGCTGTTGCAGCATAAGGCTGCAATCCTACTTACCTAGGAGTAAGTCCCCTTGAACTCAATGAGACTTATTTCTGAGTAGACATGCAGAAATAAGTGCTGTAAAGTTATTTCTTCTTTTGTCCAGCCCTGGTAAATAGTTGTTCTCTTAATTCTTTATAAGAGCTTCCACGTTTTTGAAAAATAACCACCTCTCCTCGTTCACCATTCTTCTCCCCACTAGAACAGGAACACCCAATGTTGTTCTAATTGGGATGGGAGGCCATAAAATATAGCATCTAACTACTGGTTCATTCATGCTTTCTGAAAAGTTATGGGGACACAGTTGTAGTATCCATGAGGGAATCAGAACCTAGGATTTGTAAAGGGGGTCAGCTATTTAACTAGGCTCAGCCATGAGGTTGTTGCTATAAGTGGAAGAAATGGCTTCCTCAAGATGGGTTTTTTATTTATTTATTTATTACATTTTTATACCGCCCAATAGCCGAAGATCTCTGGGCGGTTCACAAAAATTAAAACCATGAAGGGGTAAACCACAGTAACATCCACAAGCAGGATCCTCAGTGACCAGATAAAACCACTTCGCGCACTATCACTGCTCTAGAATAGTCCAGTTTCTTCAGACTTTCTGTGTACATCGAGCATTGGTGCTTTTCCACTGAATCTCATTTGTAACATTAAGAAAAAAAGTAATGCCAAATCTAGGAGTTCAAATATGGAATTTAACTCAAGCAAAATAAGATAATACTATTACCGCGTATGTCAGCCTTATGCAGAGGGCTTTCAGAGGCCTATTAGTAAGAGTTTTTTGGGTTTAGAACTCAAATGTATGAAGTGGAACATATTTTTACTTACATTTTGAAGTAGAAATTCTACCACTGCTATCTGCCCGTGAGCTGCTGCCCACATCAGAGGAGTAAAGCCTTCTTCATCTGTATGGTTGATTACATTTTCTATTCAACAGAATGTATAGATCAGCTATCTTTCCACAGTTGTCTCCATATAATGCACGGATAAAATGATTATGCATTAGAATTAGTCTGTAAGAATTCTATATTGGCCTGACAACATGTAGAAAATATAATTTGAACATGCAAACAAACAGAAATGGAGCACTTGAATATTATTTATGCTTTATAATGGCTGGGGAAGGCTGGGAGTTGAAGGACTTTTTTAGGGTGTGTGTCTAAATATGCATCGGATTGCACCCTAAGGGGACAAGACTAACCTCTCCTACTGTTTGAAACATGTGATGTTGCATGATTCACCCACATCACAGGATAGCTTGGATAAGAGTTACAACCAGAGCATCATAGCCCTTAGCGGACAGGTTTGCTACCTCCTTTCTTTCCCCAAAGAAGAGTGACTAGAGAATACGAAGCCTCTGCTATTTCAGAATCTTCTGCTTCTGCAGTGCTGTGACATGATGATGCAGAACACGTTTTGACAAACTAGGGTGGGCAACCTATTACCCTCCAGATGTTTTGGGCCTCAACTGCCATCAGCCCCAGCTAACATGAACAATGACAGGGAACGTGGGAATTGTAGTCCAAAACATCTGGAGGGCGCCATGTTGCCTACTCCAGCTAGGCCAAAACATTTGGGGGCCACTTTCTTAGGAAACAAAATAGGATTGACAAACAAATGAAAGCTATGAATGTAAAAGGAACCTGCTGCAGCACGCAACCCAACCTGGCAGCTTATCATTTCTGCCCCAACCCTGCCCCCACCACAAGAAACAGAGACTATACCAAAAGCTCACCTTGCTCTATGCGTGTAGCCAAATACAACATTTCCCCCTGAGCTGCCAGCTGGTGAACAGACAGGGCTGGAGAAAAAAAATGCAGCAGAAAAAGGTATCAGCATCTCCTGTGGCACAATCCTGCCATGAACTGAAGACTACCATGCTTTCTGCATGTCGCCAAAGCATGGGTGGGCAACTCTTTTGGCCCTGGGGGCTGCAAGTGGGGCCAGGAGAAAGAGTTGCACACACTCTTTCCCCCACCCCATGTTTAATGGCACAAGGAAGGGGAGATTTAAACCTCCCTTCCCTGCCCACTCAGATCTAGAGATGAGATCCCACCTGTTGCCTCCCCGCCCTGAGATTGCTGTTTTGGGAAAGAATCTCAGTTGCCTGGAGATCACGCCAGGGTATGGGAGATGAAACATCCCCACCGAGATTGCTGATTGATGCCTGATCAGGTGGGATGCAGGGGGAAGTGGGTGTGGTTCTCCTGGGCCACAGAGAGCCAGTTGGGAACCTCAGGTTGCCCACATGTGCACTAGAATCCATCACAAAAATTTGAATCACACAGCTGGCATAGGCTGAGTGACTGTTATTACTTGTTCTATAACACTTTCTTGCACACAACTTACAACTCTGATCTCGTTTACAGACTATAGTCTGCATTTGCCAGCATTAGAATCTGGACCCTCAGTGTTGCTTGTGCTGGAATTATCACATTCAATTCTATGAGCTGCCTTTGGAGAAGAATTGGTTCACTGTCTTCTTAAACTCCACAGGCAACAACATATCACAGTTAAATGATATGTGGCATTTTCTGTCTTCTTACTACTGCATGCTAACATGCCTAGTCCATTTACAATTTGAAAAAGTTTTGTTTCCCATAATGACTAAGGCAATGTTTTCATTGAAGAGAACCATCTTGTTCCAAAACGATTAAGCAATTACTGTAATCTTTACCTGACTGACTGGTTTAAAGGGAACACAAAGACCAGCTTCTTGTAATATCCCAATAAAACTCCCAAAATGAAAACTTACATTTACCATTTTACAGAGAAACACTTACAGTTTACAAGCAAAGGTGTTGTAGAAACTTCATTTCCTCTGTGCTTGTTAGTTAAAGTGGTTGATTGTTTTATAGGTGAAAAATGCTTAGTAGTTGATGGAGTATAGACATGTCTTACTTGAATCCCAGGAGAAGGAGAAGTATGGATATTACACTCAGCTAAGTGAAAAACAAAGAAAAACAAATGGTAGCTGTCAGAAGAGCTAATGAAGAAAAGTCATATTTTAAAGACATTCTAAATATACTTTATTCTACCAAAACAATGGAGTGGCTTCATACATAATTTGGGAAGCATGGTCGCCAGTGAGAACTGGGTTTCTCTAGTGTGGATAAAATCAGCCAAAACTAAATGGGTGCTGATTTGCTCAAGCAGCCAACTGCATAGAGAGGTGCCTGCCTTGTTTGGATTCTTGCAGGAAATTACATTTCTAGGATGTGTAGCAGATCTTATTTCCACACAGCCATCCCAGTTCAGAGCTTCCACATCCACAAGTACTGAATGGAGGAACCTTTGTGAATCAAGCTGAACATGCACTTTGGAGCTCTTGTCTCTAAGAAATGGCAGGCTCAGTTAGCGTCAAAGTGAAAAACAAACTGAAGGGTCCTGATGTAATCTAAAATGATCCTTAGTACATTCACTTGGAAATGTTTTGCTGAATTTGAGTACACGTTTAGGATCAAAGTGTAAATTCTACATAAACAGCCTTATTCGGAACAGATTTACAGTAGGATTATTTGTTACAATGGAATTTACCTCCATGGTGACCATCTGCCACAGTTTGAATATTCATTAAGCAATGGTGGCCTACAGCAATAATTTGAACCGGCCCATCAGTTCAGTTAAGATGGAACGCCAAGCCACGGTTTGCCTAAACCTTTTACTAACTTTTAAGAACATTCTATAAATAAGGAAAATGAGAGATGTTCATATGTGCCTATGGATTCCTTTGTCACAATAGTATTATTCCTAAGAGAAAGATAACTTTAAAATGCTGACCTTTAAATAATACAGATGCCACTTCAAGATCAGAGTTCACTTGATCTTGAATGTTTTTGCTGTCTTCTTCATTCAAAGACTTAACAAACCGAGAACACACATTCATATCAAACCTATTGGGCAAAATGAATTTCATTCCCATGGCAACACTCTGAGTTGGTCCTTCCTCAACACTAGAATCGAGGTGGTGCTCCACTTTAATATCTGGCATGTGAGACAGGCTATAACTGCCAGCACAGTCTTCCACAATTAACTGGGCATCAACATCTAGATTTGTTGACGATTCCATTATTTGAGTCCTTTATGTAAAGTATTTCCTTATGGTTTTTACTTCCAGTGTGCGTATTTTACAAATCTCAATGGCTGAGGTCTATGACAATCTGCAGATGAAACAAAGTATTAATACATTAGCGCATAATGCCACAAACTCATGAAAATACAAAAGAAGTAATTTTTAAAAAGGTCATCATTCTGAACAGTAGCAATTATTTATTCTGATCAGTACAAAATATTCCTTACCCAAAACAGTGACTCAAGTTTGTATAACGAATGCAATCCTCTAGACAGTTAGGTTACTTTGAATCATACTGACTTCAAAGCAACTTAGGGGGCAATCCTACACGCCCCAGGCTCTGGTTTCCAGGCTCTGACCTCGGAGCCCAGAAACCATGCTTCCAACGCCCTCCTCCTCATAGTCAGCACAGTTCTGACCACATCTCTGCACTCAAATGGTGCACGGAGATGGGAAAATGGGGCATTCTTGGGGGCGGTCACATAACATTTTCTATGGTTGCCCCAGTCTCCTCCCCTCCCCTTCTGAAGCACTGCTGCTAGACTGGCAAAATCACCCATCTAGCAGAAATGCAGGATGGCTGGAGAGCCCTGCATTGGATATCTGGCAGCCTCCGAGTTTGGAAGCTGCCATCTGTCTTCATAGGATTGCACCCTAACCTGTACAGAGCCTTACAACTTTTTGTCTTGTATCAAGAAAGTCTACTGAAGTAATTTCCCCCCCCCTACCGTTACAGCTTTATCATTTTTTTTGTTATTCATTTTAGTGTGATTATGGATGGTCCTAGTATTTGACTGAAAAACAAAAATGAATGCTTTAAATGTTATGATCCACAAGGTCAGTTCTGCCTGTATTAATAGAATTTGATGCAGCACATGATTTGCATGCAGAAATTCAATCCCTGGCAACTCCTGTTAAAAGAATCAGATAGCAAGTGCTGGAAAAGACCTCTGCCCAAGACTCTAGAGAGCTGCTCTTAATTTGAGTAGACAATATTGGGCAATATGAACAAAGAGTCTGACCTGTCATAAGACACCATCCTGTGTTTCTTTCTTATAGAGAGCATAGAGTAATGTATTTTAAAATTATCATTATTAATTTATATTCTCCAAAGAGCTTAGAGCAGCTCAGTCAGCCCCCTTTTTCTATCATTGAAAGTGATGAAAAAGTGAGCCAGTCATGCAGGGCTTAGGGCACAATTCTATGCATGTTTAGATGGAATGCTGGCAGCTGTATGACCTTTTCCCCCTATCTAAATATGCATAGGATTGCACCCTTAGTCAGCTTATGGAACTGGCTGCCACAAGATGTGGTGATGGCCATCATCTTGGACAGCTTTAAAACGGGGATTAGACAAATTCATGGGAGACAAGGCCATCAACAGCTACTAGTCCTGATGGCTATATATTACCTCCAGTAACAGAGGCAGTGTGCATAGCCATTGCTGGGGAACAACAGCAAAGGAGACTGTTGCCCTCATGACCTTCTTGTGAGCTTCCCCTTGAGTCATCTGGTTGGACAGTGTGGAAAACAAGATGCCTTTGGCCTGATCCAACAGAGCATTTCCTATATTTTTATTAGTTATTCATTCATTACTTTATTTAATACATGTCTATATCACATAACAAAAGAAGCGATCAAAGCAGTGTACAATACAAAAATGCTGACAACACACAATAAAATAAGAAAATGTCCACTTCATATAAACACATCTAAAGAGTAGCCAGCAATATATTCAATCAACAAAAATCAAGCTGTCTTCAGACATGTGGCAAAGCCGGGATTTGAACACGGGCCTTTCCGGCCCAAGCCTGGCAGTCCAATCAGTCCGCCGCAGCACGTAGGCTGCCGTTTAGCCGCCGCCGCCGCCGCCGCTCCCACCTACCGACTTCTTCCGCCGCTCCGCACCAGTTATTCCCGCAGCCTCGTGCAGCTCCTCGCTGACACCGCTAACAGCGACGTTGTTGTTATTACTCTTGTACTTCATGACGCCACTTCCGGTTATGGCACAAGGGAGACCCGGAATGGAAAAGCGGGCTGGAGGAGTACGTCGCCTCAGAAAGGTGAGACCAGTACTTTACGTCACCACAAAAGCACCGCCCTCCCCCTTCGGTTGCAACATAGAGATAAGAAGATGGCTCAAAAGTAGTGCGACAGTCTCAGGAACAGAACGAGAGGGTAGGACACGGTGCCACCGAGATTGCGAAGCGGCTCTCCCGCGCGTCTTTCTGTTTCCGTCCCTCGGAAGTGAGGAACGCTGTGTAACTCTACATTTTCTATCTCTGTGAGGAAAGGGATCGCTATTAGTAAATAGCGCGCCGAAGGTAGTTGTGGTGGCGCGGTTTGGATGACGTAGGCTCTCGGTTCGGGAAAGCCTGTCTGCGGTGATGATGGCGGCTTCCTTGTGGAGCAACGTGACCGTGAAGTGTTGAGGAAAGGGATTCGGAGGTAAGGGCGGGCCCCTAGTTTTAGGCCGCGGGCGAAGCCGTCTTGCCCCGCACGAAGCAGAGAGATCTTCCCTTTTAGTGCAGCTCCGGCGCTTTAAGCCCTCACGCCACGGCGGCCGCATCCCGCCGGTGCTTTTTATACGCTGCCGGCGGGGCTATTTCCATCGCGGAGCCGCGTTTCCCAGGAAACCCCCAGAAGAGACCTGCTAGACCAGACCTGGAGCTTTATCTGGTCTTGCGTCTAACGGGCACTCAGGGGCTGCTGAGAAGATTGCAAGCAGAATATAAAGCAGGCGTAGGCAGCCTGGTGCCTTCCAGATGTTTTGAACTGCAACTCCCATCATCCCCAGCCAACAGGGCCAATGGTAATGGATTGTGGTAGTTATAGGCCAAAACATTTGACGGGCGCTGGGTTGCCCATTCCTGGCATAAGAGCAGCAGCTCTCTATGCTTGTTGCGTTCCTAGTTGCTGGTATTCGGGGCAATGCTGCCTCTGAACATGGAGGCTCTATTGAGCTATCCTGGCTAATAGCTGTTGACAGTCTCTAATCGCTTTCTCTATCTTGTGGCAGTGAACTTCATAACTTCTGTGTGAAGAATTACTTTGTCAGTCCTGAATCTACTGCCAATCCTTTGGTTATTAAACATGCTTACTATGGCAGCTAACATTAACCAAGAGTTCTGCATTTAGCCAATGTTGATTTGCTGTTGTTTGATCACTGATTTTTTATGTACCTCCCAGTGTAATTAGTGGTTACTTATTATTATTATTACTACTATTATTAAACATATTTAACCCACCTTTCAGGCTGTATTGCTTTCAGAAAATGGCTTACAGTATTTTGAAATACAAACATGTAACTATAATTAACACATGCAGCAGCAGCAGCAAATGATTTATATGAGAATGTTCTTTGTGCTGTGATCCTGCAGATACGTAGACAGTGCAGAATTGTTTTGAAATTAATTACTGCATTGGCATTTACATGGAAAAGTTTTTGCTTCTAGGTGAAATACTGATTTTGACTGAGGTTAGAAAGGTTTGTGTAGCTCTTTATTCTAATTTAGAAATATTGGAATTGTGTATCTGCAAAAGAAGAATAGAATACTTTTTTTAAAAAAAAAAAAGCTGAGGGTGAAATTGTGGAGATCTGCCATTTTCCATTTCACTCAAAATGAGGGAAGGTAGGTTAGCCCATAGCACTAACAAATAATATGTGAATAAGTTGTATTATCTGCAGTAAATGCTTGCATACTATCGTAGATTGATTTTGTTTTGTGTGTCCTTTTCTTTTGTTCTTTCTTTCCAAAAGCCTGGTCAGCTTTTTGTCTTTATGAAGTTTGCAACACTGGAAGATTACTCTTTGCTACTTGAAGAAATTCTATTTAAGAAATAATGGCTAATTACAAGCCTGTGATAGTCCAGTCTTTTCCAAAGCTTGGTGAGAAAGTAACGAAGGATACTTTGTACTGGAAGAATTACAAGGTAATAATACATAATTAATTGTTGGAATTGGGGCTGATATGTCTGGTTCATTTGTAAACTGTAAATGGCTTATATGACGTTTATCTTGGAGGAAAAATCCATGTGAACTTTGTATTTAACTTCTGCACTTCCCTAAGTTACTGAGGGCAATAGTTTGATGTTTTTGAAAATATATATGGTATTTTAAATTTCATTTTAATAGATGTTGTTCTACAGCATTAATATATAAAGAAATATTACAAAACCTTTTAAAAAAATAAAGGACTTTTAAACGCTCCTATTCAAATGCTTTTTAAAACAGTTTTGGCTTGCTTTGCTCTTTAAAATATTTTATTAAAAAAACTTTTAAATGAAATATGTTCTCCCATTTTTTAGGCTCCCATTCAGATAAAGGAGTTTGGTGCAGTGAATAAAATAGACTTTTCTCCAATTCCTCCATATAACTATGCTGTCACAGCCTCATCAAGGGTAAGGTTCAAAACACAATCCTGTTTTTCTTAACGATTTCTTAGCTTTTTTGCAGCCTATTCCTATCCTCCATTATATTGAGGTTTTGTTAATTTTTTTCTGCTGAAGATATCCATGTTAGTTGCAGTGAAAGTTGTTTGTACTGTAACTGCTGAAGTAATACCTAGGACTCTGTTGCCTTTGCACACAAGAGGCAATTAGAACTCTTTGTCCCTACAAAGGTCCTGTTAGGGCGAAATCTATCTATCTAGGTAGTGTTGCTATACTTTCTTTTAAGTAAATAGCTGCTATTCAGACCAGATAGGGAAAGGAAGTACTCGGTGGCAGCATTGCAGGGAAGGGAAATGGACTCGAAGGGAGTTGAGAAATGGACTCGAAGGGAGTTGGACTTGATGGCCTTATAGGCCCCTTCCAACTCTACTATTCTATGATTCTATGAAATGCTGCCTTATCCCTTTGCCCATCTAGACTCTGAAAGTCCCAGTTTTCACTGAGAGGGAACCCCAGCAGGGGCTGACTTATATCTCTCTGTGCAGGCATGATTTCTCCCCTCATAGAAACCCTGTCCTCCCCCCGCCCCCACCGTCATATATAGTAGACCTTTTCCTAGCAATAGGTGGAGTGGTCCAGGGCCAGCACTATGTCATTGGACCAAAGAGACATTTTGGTTTTTCAGTTGCTTTCTCTCGTCATTTTGTATGACAAAGTATATATTACATTTTGTTCCAGATTCACCTTTATGGTCGATATTCACAAGAGCCAATCAAAACATTCTCTCGCTTCAAAGATGTAGCCTATTGTGCTACATACCGAGATGATGGGAAGCTGCTTGTTGCTGGCAGCGAAGAAGGCAGCGTTCGCCTATTTGATATCAGTGGGAGAGCTCCGCTGAGGCAGTTCGATGGCCATACTAAGTAAGAGAGCACAGCTTTATTTAAACAGATGCATTATGGCTTCAAATAATAGCCTTACACTGAAGTATTCCCCTCAGTTGAAGTATTCCCCTCATTTGAATGTCAGAAAAGCTATTCTGAAGCAAATGGCTTCTTAGGGCATGACTACACCATGCCTTTTTCCAGGGATCGTCCCTGTGTATCCAAATGACGCACAGGGGATCCCGGGGCAGGGAGGGACGACCCCTGCATTTTCCTGGGATAACTGGTTGCCCAGTTATCCCAATTTTCACCGCGGTCCTGACACAATCCCAAGAACCGTGGCTGATATGCCATGCACTCCTGGGGCCTGAAACGGGCATGGAGTTGCATGGGGTGGCTCCATGCCCATGTGTGGGGGAGCAGCAATTTAGCCATCCCAGGGATGGCGGGGAGGGGTTTGGGTGTGTGTGATTTTTTTACCTTTGTTTTTCGGAACACATGCGGCTCCCCTTTAAAAAAAATAATATGGCGGCCACAACATCCCTCTTAATCTTCCGGGATGTCGCACGGCCATCAAGATCCTGGGGGAAGATCGCGGAAGCAGGTAAGTCCGTGATCCTCCCCCCTCCCTCCCTCTACACCCTTAAGGTGTAGACATGCCCTTAGTTGCAGTCAACAGCCCTGTTCAGAAGACACCTTAAACCACAGCTTTAACCACGGTGAATAAGGCTTTTTGCCTTATTCACTGTGGTTAAAGCCGTGGTTTAAGGTGTCTTCTGAATAGGGCCAACATGTGTTAATTTAGGCTCTAATCGTGACATTATAACTTTTAAGTTAGAAATCTACATTGTTTCCCCAACTGTTTGGGCCATTCTGCAAAGATTAATGTTTACATTTTGCAAGATCGTTAGATATACAAAAGGTATTTAAAAAGTACTTTTGTGTAACCATGATGTGAGTTGCAAGCATTGATTTACACAACATGATAACCCACCCTCAAGGCTGAGTATGGGTTGAACCATGGGCTGTTGTTGAAATGGAGTTTGTTGTGGTGCCTGAACCCAGCCACCCATAAACAACCCATGAAGAGAACCCATGGTTTGTTGTTGGGTTGTGAACTGTGGGTTGTTTGTGATTTAACAAACCATGGTTCGTTATCTTGGCTGGGTTCAGACAACACAACAACCAAATGTTAAACAAAAACCCACCGTTCAGTGATGACCCATACTCAACCCACACTCAATGTATTCATATTTTGTTCTGGAATATATATATATATATATATATATATATATATATATTGCATTTTGCACTGCATTTTCTGTCCAACTTAGCCACATGTGAGCCCCCTGTTCAATGGTTTCTTAACTGTTTTTAATTATATATGTGCACTTCAAATACATTCTGGAAATAGAACATAAATTACTGAAAAAAGTAAATAAGAGGGAAGTTCAGAACACACAAAATGGAAATACTAGAGGTCGGTGTTTTGCTTTTTGCTTTTTAAAAGAAAATAATAGTTTAGCTGTATCAGCCTCCCCCAATCTGGTGCCCTCCTGATATTGTTGGACTTCAATTCCCATAATTTGCAACCAGCATGGCGAGTGGTCTAGACTGTTAAGAATTGCATTTTGAACATGATGAGCATTTATGCTACTTTTTGAGTATATAGAGACTGAGTTCTCAGATACTTTAATAGTAGGGTCAAATGAGAAATCTTTTGTTTACAAAGATTTCAGTCCCACATGGTTCACTCTGGTACATCCACTTTTCTGTTACATGATGTTCCATTTGGCTTTCTGATGAATTCATTGCAGTATCTATATGTAGTCATCAGGCCTACAAAACTAGGCATTTATCAGGTTTGTCAGTGGTAATAATAGGAACTTTATATATAAACAAGTGTTGTGAGGGACTAATTGGAGATATTTTTGATCTTGGTTTTTAGAGCTGTACATGTTGTGAGCTTCCTATCTGATAAGTACCGAATAGTATCTGGAGCAGATGATTACACATCAAAGGTTTGGGATGTTTCATCCTCATCAGAAATAGTATCCTACAAAGAGCATACAGATTACGTAAGATGTGGCTGTGCTAGTAGACTGAATGCAGATCTTTTTGTAACAGGTTTGTAGTTCACTTCATACTTACTTGAGTCACATTGGCATCCTGAATGATACTTTCTCTTGGCAGATACTGCAGTTTTACCATAAAAGATTCATTTTTAGTACTATTCCTTGCTTTGCTTCTCTGTACCTTCCTAATGATTTTTGTGATTTGTGATGAGGTAGAACTGATTTTTTGCTTATGCTGAGTTCTTTTTCTTGCTTGTTTCTCTTCGTTTTTCTTCATTCTAAATGTTATACTTCCCAACTGGTTGTAATGCATTACAGTTGATTGTAGTGTAGCCTGCTCTGAAGTCTGCAGCCAAGGCATTATGGGGTGATAGAATTGCTCCCTCTGTGACTTCTCCTATTTCCCCTAGGCAGTGTCTGGGGAGGGACAGGGACATAGGATTGTTTGGTTTCCTGACTCCAAGCTTGTAGACCGGGCTCTGAGCTCCGAGCCAGGGAACCGTGCTCCCAGCCGCCTCCCCCTCCTTCTGGTAGGGGTGTGGAGATTATTATTATTATTGCAATTATTTCCCACCTTTTTTCCTCCAATGAGCCCAAGGTGGCATACATCCTCTCCATGTTTATCCTCACAACAACAACCCTGTGAGGTAGGTTGGGCTGAGAGTCTGGGACTGGCCCAAAGTCACCCAGTGGGTTTCCATGGCCGAGTGGGGACTAGAACCCGGATCTGCTGATTCCCAGTTCAACACCTTAGCCACTATACCACACTGGCTAACTCTCTTAGCTCACAAAGAGGATGAAGATGTGGAAAAGGAGGTGTTTCTTGAGGCGAGGAGGCAAGGAGACCGAGGTGGCTGCGTTATGCTGTTTCCTATGGCCACTTCAACCTCCTTCCCTTCCTCTCCGAGGCACTGCTGCTAGATGGGTGAAATTGCCCATCTAGCAGAAATGCAGGGCAGGCTGGAGCACAGCAGTGAAGATCAACTCCATGCTGCTCTTGTTCCTCATAGGTTTCCCATCAGCCTCCGAGTTTGGAGACTGATGGGAATCACGATAGGATTGCACCATAAATGGTTTCTCCAACTTAAAATGGTAAAATAAACTAAAACAAAATGCAAGCCTCACAGCTGTTTGTTATATTGAGTGGAATAATGAACATCCGCAGGACCCTCTGAAGCAGATTTTGACGATGTGCTGCAGGGGAGGGGGAATTGCCCCCCCCCCACACACACACATTCCCACTGACAAACTATTCCATCAGTGGGATGTTTTACTTGGATCCCAATTACTCTTGACTGAGCAGTTTAAGTTTGTTTTAGATTTGTCTCATAAGTTCTGGACTCAAGCAGCATGCTTGAGTAAAGTTACTTTCACTTTGTGATTTGGGATGGATAGGGCTTTGACTTTTAATATGTTATCTAGTTCAATGGGTATTTCATCAGTATTAGCTTCTCTTCTACACTCTGTTTTAGGTCTGAACAGATATGTTGCAGTGACATGTCATTCTTTCATCCATGTTAAAAGTCTCAAACTCTTCCTTTCTCTTGGATGCTTTCTAGGTTCTTATGATCATACTGTGAAAGTCTTTGATACAAGGACAGAAAAAAGTGTAATGACAATAGAACATGGGCAGCCGGTTGAGAGTGTTAATCTCTTTCCTTCTGGAGGCCTTCTCGTGACTGCAGGTATTTCATCTAGTGGGCAGTTTTCTTCTCCTCTCCCTTTGTCCCCCCTACTTGCAGCCATACAGCTAGTTTTTTTTAAATTTAAATCTGCCAAAACATATTTTCTTTTCCTCTTTTAGCTGATTGACACTACAGACAGTATTGGCAAAAGGGTATTGCCATAGGTTTTGCAAAATTCACAGCTGAAGGCCTGTGTTGCAGCTTCTAAGAGGCCTTCACAACTTGTGACCACCCAGGAAAAATGCAGGCCACCAGCTAAGCATGGCAGCTCACCGGGGGCCTAATAACCTGTTTTTTTTTCTGGGACTATAAAAATGGGGTGGTGGTGGTGGAGGGAGAAGAGGTCAAGCACCTGGTAGGGTGCAATGCATGGCTGGTGGACTGCAGCTGACTAAATGGGCGTCAGGTTGTGCAGGCCTTTCTCAAGACAGGTATCACTTAATTCATTGCATCCCACCCAGTCCTACAGATCAAATTGAAAAGGTTGTATGCAGTGGTAGCCATTGAAAGGCATCTCCCAGGGGAGCAGGGAGATGAGCAATTGGTGGAGATCCTCCCCCTCAATTCTGCTCCAGGATCTTCCAAGGCTCTGGAGTGGGGGGTGTGTGTGTGTGTGTGTGTGACTTCAGAAAGGACGAGGAATTGCCCCAAATGGCCTCCTCCCTGTTCCATTGGCATGACTAAGTACAGGAATACTAAGCAAAGTGGGAGGGATTTTCTACATCTTTCTGTCAAGAAGTGTGTCTGATTACCAAAGCTCCAGAGTGCCTATTCCCCATGAGCCGCCTTCATTCACAAATTGCATGAAGGTGCCATCATCACATGATTACTACAGAGCACATAGGCACTACTGGCTGTGTGCGGGCTTCATCACTTTGGATGTCTGTGCCAACGTGTGGACATCCAGGGGTGGGGCCAGAAGTGGGCCTGAGTCTGGGGTCGCAAGGGCAGCCCCACTCCATGGCAACTGCATGGTCCACCCTTCATGTATGAAAAGAAGTTACATGATCGTGTCAACTGACTTTGACTATCCCCCAGAACAACATCTATAGCTATGTTTGAGTTTGCTTCTGGAATGCCTCGCCTTGTGAAGAAATGTATGTGCAAACAAAAAGAGCCTGACCTCTCTCTTACAGGTGGTCGGTACGTGAAAGTGTGGGACATCCTTAAAGGAGGGCAGTTGCTAGTGTCCTTGAGAAATCACCATAAGACTGTCACCTGTCTGTGTCTGAGTAGCTCTGGTCAGAGATTGCTCTCTGGCTCACTAGACAGGTTTGTATTTTTGACCCTTTAGTTTTCTGGCTTTTCTAGAGGTAGCTCCATGTTGATGAGGAATTCCATTCACAGAGCTGGGTGTATTCTGCTTGTGCTTTGCAACGGCAGATTTGGGTACTGGGCCGCAGTTCCGTGGCATCCCAAGGCTGTTGCTTTGCTTCCTCTCTTTTTGCTTTTTCCAAAAAGAAAATGGTTAGGCTTGCTACTGCAGGCAATTCCCAATGAATCTGAAAGAAATGAAGCTGTAAAGCTTTCTAGAGATCAGAGGGTGGGAATTCCATACCCTACATAGGTCCTTGCCTTTCCACTTGATTTGAGGAAGTGAAATTAATTATGGAAATATATGCATGTTTTTCAGTACAATCCTGTACATGTCTTCTCAGAAGTAAGTCTCATTGAGTTTAATAGGACCCCAAGTATGTGAGTGTAGGATTGCAGCCTTGAGCAGGATTCTTAGCACAGAGTTTGGGTTAACCTTGGTGGACAATGGCTTGGATCATGACCTTGCGTTCCACAAAGGGAAAGGCTCCTTCCATTTGCAGAAGGCTTTTTGATCCAGTGGAGTATTTTTGCTGGCAGAATGGGGGAGGAGACAGGATGGGGGGAGGTTTCCTCCCACCCGGAAACCTGCTGTGTGTCCCCCCCCCCACTCAAAAAAATCTGCTTTGTAGGGTTGGTGGATCCTCTGGAACAATGTGGGAGGTAATACTAGGGACTTCACGGGGGAAACAGCGAATATTGTCCTTCCCATCATCCAGAATGGCCTGAGTAGAACTCTGCTTATGGAATGCTCCATCTGGCAGGAACAAACTCTGGATCCAAACCAATTATTTTTTTCATCGCAGAGCTCTGTTATTAAGGCAATAGGTGAGAAGATTTGTGTATCCCACTGCATTCTTGTTCATTGACTAAATAGTAGAATTCCATGCAAAAATGGAGATGCATTCTAGTTCTCAATCATTTGGCCAGCAAACGTCCTGCTCTTTCTATTAAGCTCAGGTGACTATATGAAAAGGAGGACAGGGCTCCTGTATCTTTAACAGTTGCATAGAAAAGGGAATTTCAGGAGGTATCATTTGTATATATGGAGAACCTGGTGAAATTCCCTCTTCATCACAGCAGTTAAAGCTGCAGGAGCTATACTACAGTGACCAGATTTAAAAGAGGGCAGGGCACCTGCAACTTTAACTGTTGTGATGAAGAGGGAATTTCACCAGGTTCCTCATATATACAAATGATACCTGCTGAAATTTCCTTTTCAATACAACTGTTAAAGATACAGGAGCCCTGTCCTCCTTTTCATAGGGTCACCCTAATTAAGCTGAGAACTACTCAAGTCAGCCCAACTGTTAATCCTTGCCAGGTCACTTGCATCATTTTAAAGCTCCACAACAAAATCTTGCTTCTTGTGCAATCGTGTTCTAATTTGGAAAAAGTAGTTGTACTTCCCAAAACACTGTTTTAAGTTGGACAGTGCAGGGTTGCTTGCTGATAATCGTTAATCCACAGCATATCTTAAAAGGGTAAATGTCTTCACTAACTCTTTTGGAGTCTTTGGGTCTCCTTTATAGCACTTCTTGCTTCCAAAACAAGAGACATCCTGTTAGCAGCCTGGTGCAAGTCAGTTTCTTGTAAATTACTCTACAGATCTCAACTAAGAACTCACTCTGTTGTTTTGTAGGCATGTGAAGGTTTACAGTACAACTTCCTACAAGGTTGTTCACAGCTTTAACTATGAAGCATCGATTCTCAGTCTTGCATTAGCAGTAAGTACTATAAACAAAGCTTCTGGTCAGTGTGTAGGTAACGGCTTGCCCATAAGAGACCATCACTGCTCTTAAGTTGCAAAATATTCGCTGCTGGATGCAAAAGGATTAGTTGAATGCAAATCTGGTTGAAACGAATGGCCCTTGCGCAGGTGCAATGCTCACTGGATGTGGCCCGTTTCATTTGTCTGGCTTGGCAGCTAGTTGCAGAGATGCTCGTGATGTGTTTACTTTAGACTGCCTCTGTTTGAGGCCCCACTGTTTGGGTGGTTCAGTCTGCCATAGCAAAATTCAGCTTAGCCGCACCCCCACATAATGCATTGATGTCAGATCATATGGGGCAGTGGTGAGGAACCTCATGTCCAGGGTCCCACTCTGGTTCTCCTGGGGAACCAGATGGTCACACCCCTTGTCCCCCAACCACCAATTATTTGGTGACTTTTGTGCATTTCCCCCTATGCTAAAAGGTTGAAATGTCTCTTCTAAGGCTATAGCTACTGGCAGTAAGAGCTTTAAGGTATGCGGGGTGGGTGGGTTGTTTTGGTTTTTTGACCCGTTTGCCTTGGCCCTTGGCCCTGCCCACCACTGAGGGCTTCTCTGAAATTCTATGTGGCCCCTCAGGCTGAAAGAGGTTCTCCACCCCTAAGGGCCTGGCTTTAAAGGCGGGTTGTGGAACCTTCTTTAGCCTGAGGGCTAAGTGGCAAAATGGGAAAGGCCTGGGTGTGGGGTGTGGCTGAAGCAGGAGTGGGTGGGGCCAAATGTAATTATTGCCATTTAAAGCCGATTCAGAAGCAAACAGGACCGGATCACTCAGCAGCACTTTCAAACAGAATCCCAAATACCAACCCTTTGCGTGTCTGCTCACACATAATCAGGTCTCCTGCTTGCAAAATGCACATGTGCAGCTGCCTGATTCTTTGCAGGATATTTAAAGGTTAATTGCCTTTAAATCCCCCATCAGAGATAACAGCGAAAGAAGCTTGCAGGCCAAGTGGGGAGTCCCCAGGGGCTGCACCTGGCCAGGTGGTGCAGGGTCCTGGTCCTTGCTTTAAAGTCTCTTAACCAGGAGCTACTTTAAATACCTTGGTCCTTGCAACACAGGCATGTAAGGAGCAAGTGGGTGTTTTTTTTTAAAAGGGCTCCATTAAGAACATGTTGTCTCATGTATTCTTTAATTGGGCTCTTTTTTTGTATCAGAGGGCCAAATGATTACAATGGAGTTGACTGCATTTTAGAGGTTGATAGCTGAAGTTACCTTGAGTCACTTTAATTGTAAATAGGTGTGTGACTCATTGAACTTAGCAAGCTAAAGGCTGTTAACTGTGATGCTGATCACCTAGTTCTTTCAAGCATTGTACAGCATGATCCTAGATACACTAACTTGGCAGTAAGCCCCATTGAACACAATAGGACTTCCAAATAAACATGCATAAGATTGCACTATTAAGCTAGAAAAACCGGTTGGGCTTAACTTCACTAGGCCAGGTAACTTGGGGCAAATTATAATTTCTTCCCGTTTGGGATTGTTTAGGATCCAAGTCATTTTATGGGTGTCCTCTGCTCAGAAGTGAATGTTCAAAGCACATTTTCTCCATGCAGCACTTCAAAACTAAAAAAGGATTTTGGGGAATAAATCTCTGAGTTAGAGTTCTCAATTAAGCAAACATGTTTCTTCTCCTTTTTAGCCTGAAGATGAAACCCTGGTTGTAGGCATGACAAATGGAATACTGAACGTGAAACATCGGAAGAACGAAGGAGGAAAAGCACCTTTTCATAGGAGGAGAAGGCCCGCGTTTAGGACCTTCGTGAAAGGAAGGAACTACATGCCAAAGCAGGTATGGAGGGAAGGCTGCACCGAGCGGGTCCTCTTTTCTGCTAGCAAAGGGCCATGTTTAATATTTGAGTAACAAGGATTTAAGGGGAAATTAGTTGGGCTGCAACTTCTAATTGATCAGTTAGAGCAGCCTGGCCGTGTTGCCTGGGGATGATGGGAGTGACAGGCAAACACATCTGGCGGGCACAGAGTTGCTGAATGCTGAGCTAGTCATTAATTAAAAATGCTTGATCCATTACAAAGGTGCTCCTGGTTAACAGACTAGCAGAATTTAAAATATTTACAAAAGCCTTGCATGGCAGCCTCTTCCTTTCTCACACAGGAAGTGGTGCCTCTTCCAAGATGGTGCTTGTTGGTACGCACACTCACACCATCCAAAAATGGAGCAAATTTGTTTTCATCCCCAATGATTGAACGTGAGAAGAGCAGTGCCAAGTCAGACCAAAGGGCTTGTTCCCATGATGGCCAATCAGATGCCTTCAACCAGGACACAAGTGCAACTGTACCCTCCTGCCCATGTTCCCCAGCAACTGGTATTCAGAGGCATGTTGCCTCTAATCCTGGCATAAGCATATAGCCATTGTGACTAGTAGCCATTTCTTTCCATGAAATGGTCTAAACCCTTTTTAAAGCCATCCAGGTTGGTGGCCATCGCTACATCTTGTAGTGAATTCCATAGTTTAACTATGTGTTGTGTGAAGAAGTATTTCCTTTTATCTGTTCTGAATCTCCCGCAATATAGCTTCGTGGAATGGCCCAACGTTTTAGTACTATGGGGAAATGAAGCAGTACTTTTCCCTATGCACAATTTTATACACCTCAATCATGCCCCTTTACTCAGCCTTTTTCTTAGTTAAATCCCCCAAAATGTTGTAACCTGTTCTCATAGGGGAGTTTCTCCTTCTCCCTTGATCGTTTTGGTTGCACCTTTTCTGCACCTCTTCCAGCTCTACAATATTCATTTTGAAGTGTAGTGAGCAGAACTGAACACAGTATTCCAAGTGGGATCACACCAGAAATTTGTTTAAAGGTGTTAGGATAGTGGTACTTTTCTTTGATTCCTTTCTTAACGATCCTCATCATGGAATTTGCCTCATTCACAGCTGCCACACCCTGGATCAACATTTTCATCCAGCTGCCCTCATAACTCTATTATTGCTTTATTTGTATGCAAATACAATCTGTTGAAAGCCATATGATTAATTGATTTGCAGTTCAATCTTAAACATATCTATTCAGAATAAAGTCCATCAAGTTTGGTAGTACTTCCAGTGCAATCCTAGGCACGTCCACTCAGAAGAAAGACTCATGGAGTTAATTGGGACTTAGGCCATAGCTAGACCTAAGGTTTATCCCTGGATCATCCAGGGGTCAAACCTGTTCATCTAGGTGACACACAGGGGATCCAGTGCTCAGGCAGGGGTGAACCCTGGATGATCCCAGGATAAACCTTAGGTCTAGCTATGGCCTTAGTCCCATATAAATGTGTATAGGACTTCAACCTTATTCCCTTGTTAAACAGTTTAAAATTACAGCCTAAGTTTTCTTTAATCAAGTGTTAGCTTCTAGCAATGAACTACTTTTTTTTCTTTGTGTAGTATTAGGTGGATGGAGATCCTTGACGTGAACAGCATATATCTGGCTATAGACTTCTATTGTAGCTTTTACCTTGGACTGTCTCTCTCCCCTCTCCCCCATTTTTTTAAAGGAGGATTTCTTTGTCAGTAAGCCTGTAAGAAATCATCTGAAGAAATATGACATTCTCCTGAGAAGTTTCGAGGTTTCCAAGGCCCTGGATGCAGTTCTTCAGGTAAGGTGGTCACCTTCTGGTTTATATTCTGCTGAACTATAAAACTCTCTTAGTGAATCTGCTGCAGTCTGATCCATAACATGGGGGTGTACTGTTCTTCATCTTGTGCAGTGCAGCTACTTTCACTAATAGTGGGAAAGACGATTAAAAATCTATGAAATCATTGTTGGGGGAAACATCTGTCCCCATCCTGTGACTTCTGAGGGCTTATAGGTTATATTGGCAGCTGTTTTATGTTTTTTGGAGAATTTCTATCCTGCTTTTCATTTTAATAATCCCAAAGCAGTTTATAAGACTGCTGAGCTCTACTGAGTCAGACCAAAGGTTTTGTCTAGCTCAGTATTGCCTACACCAGCCTGCCCCAGCTTGGCACCCTCCAGGTGTGCTTGAGCGTCAACGTCACTCATTCCCAGCCAGCACAGCCAATGGCCATGCTGGCTGGGGGTTTCTGGGAGTTGCAGTCCAACACATCCAGAAGGCACCAGGTGGGACAGGCTGGTTTGCACTGAGTGGCAGGGTTTTTCTAGGGATTCAGACATGACTCTTTCCCAGCCCTACCTGGACATGCCAGGGATTGAACCTGGAACCTTTTCCTTGCAAAGCATGGGTCCTACCAGCAAACTGCAGCCCATCTATAATTGTGCTGTTTCATACCTGCATATGTGTATTTTAAAGAACAATGGAGCTAAAAGTACACTCCATCTGCCTTTTCATATGTGACGAGCCATGCTTCTGTTTTGTATATTTCTCCCTGGATGAAAGCAAAATACCTTGTAGCTATTGTTTCAGGAGTAACAGTAGGGTAAAATGTTCTTCCCAGATCCAGCTCAGATCTACCTAATCTCCTGCCACCCTTGGGTTTGGAGGCAGTTAGCAGAAAGAACAGCTTATTTTGGTTGGAAGTAGAGGTCAAAGTTATAGCTCAGCCTTCCTCAACCTGGTGCTTTCCAGATGTTTTGGACTTCAGCCCCAGCCAGCATGGCCAATGGTCAGGAATGGTTGGAGTCATGGTCCAGAACATCTGGAGGGCACCAGGTTAGGGGAAGGCTGTTTGAGGGTGCTTCACTTGACAACCCATGAGCATCTCATTAGGCTTAAGACCTCTAAAAACTGAATGGCCCAGGCCCAGGAACTGGGAACTAAGAGCACAGCAAGCTACCCCATAAAATGGCTGTTAGATTCTAAATGGTCGGCTTCTTTGCAGATCAGGAGGAAGTTTTAATTGCTTAAATGCGTGTGCTCATCTTGCTGCAAAGTGTGCTACTGGATGCTTTGTGCCTCTAGGCTCCTGTACGGAAGAACCCACCCGAAGTTACAGTTGCTGTCATGCAGGAATTAAACCGCAGAGGAACATTGAAAAATGCACTTGCCGGGCGAGATGAGAAACAGCTCAGCGTCCTCCTTTCTTTCTTGATAAGGTAATTGCCAGGGCTGTGTACTCTGGGCCCCAGATGTTGTCATATGCATCTGAAGAAATTGCACAAGGCAGTCTACCTTTAGTTAGTTTTGAACTTTTTGACAGGTTTGGGGATGTCAAAGGGGAATAGAGAAAGGCCAGGCTGTGAAAGTTGTGATTTGGTGGAAGTACTACTTCTGCTTACACATCTGCATGAGAAGCTTACATGCTGCCAGTTCACATTGACGCACAAAATTCAGCTCCCTTCCTCCTGCTTCTTAGCGCTCATTGCTGGGTCATAACACTACAGTGACAGCCACAACGGGCGGAATTCTCCTGCTTGGAACTAGATTCTAGACCAAGGATGAGGAACCTCCAGCCCACAACCCCACCCAGCCTTCACCTCCTGGAGGCTAGCAAGGAGAGGAATCCATCCTGTATCAGTGATAATGGCATGGACGCAGCGATTCCCTTTAGCGTGCTGTTCGCTGTCCCAATTGGGAGGAAGAGTGGTACAGCATGGGCTTCACCTGCCTTGCATCCTCCCCAATGGGGGAAGGTGCAGGGCAGGCCAAGCCTCCCTGACCGAGACGCTGGGTGGAGGAGTGCTGAACCCCACTCTTGATGCCCTGCCCCCCCTCACATCTGGCTCATGGAGGGGTTGGTGAGAGGGGATTCAGGCCCTGACCCAAAATAAGTTTCCCACTGTGATGTAACAGACCCTTACACTAGGCCCGTCGCATATACCCTTCTCAGGCCCAGCACCACCACTTGAAAACCTGAGGGAGGGTTAATTAAGACCTTTCCCCTAGCTGTGAGGGAAACAGGTTTAATATAGGATCTGCTCTAAATACACTGTGGGTATTGTCTGGTGTGGGTGTTTAGCAACTGTAAGGCAGGTAAATAATGCCAAGCTGACACATGGTATTTGGTAGCTAACAAAATAATAATATGTTTATTGTTATTTAAAAGCTTTAAATAAAAATATAATACTTTCAATCCTGCCTAATCTAAACTCTCCACATTCCAACGACCTCACTTCTTTACACCAATCCTAAATCGCTAGAATCCAAACTCTTCTACTCTACAAATAAACAACTCCCCCACAAACTCGCAACATACCCTTATATACTCCTCTTTCCCCTATCTGTTACATCATTAACCACACCCACTCAGTTCTAACATTCCCTACTTACCAGACACACTAATCCAGACATATACAATACAATCAGTTGTGGGGTAATGCCACGCCCACCCCTGCTCTAGTCCTAACAACTTGATGTCCTTTGGGCTCCTTGTATCTCCACGCTTCCTTTGCCTGCCTGCTGGCCTTCTTCCTGCCAGTGGTATACAGCTTGAGCTCTATTTTCCAGCTTTGACTCAATCCTTCTTTCTTCAACTCAGTGTATCCAGCAGTCTCCATGGGTTGGTCTAGGGTTATCTGAGGGTGATTTAACCCTCCAATGCCTGGGTTTGCACAGTACCCCTTCCCCCCGACTACAGCATGCTCCTGCTGCAGCTTGCGTATTCAAAATGGCACCTGGCACATACCTCAGAGCCCTGCGGGTGGATTAACCCACTGCAGTTTAGCGTGATGTGCGAACTATTGTTCAGGCACAGCCTATTTTTGTACTGCAGCCGCTCATGTCTCCTGACCAGTCTTTAGCCCTCCTCACCTCCCTGCTCCCTCCATGGCACACAACCTATCCTGACCTTAGCTGCTGTGGAGAGCTTCAGAGCGTCCTCCGGTTAGCCCAGTCGTGCTTCAGATCCCTGCCTTCTCTGCCCTTTCCATTCTACAGCCTCGTTCTCCAGGCATGCTTTTAGACGTGTGTGTCAGTCTGTCATTCTACTTGGCACCCTTGGTTCAGCCTTGTTGCCTGGAGCTCCCTGTCCCTGAGCTTCTCTCCATCCTGAGCCTCGGCCGGCCCCTAGGTGAGGTTCTAATCCAAACCAAACTGACCCTTCCCCTTTCCTTACAGGAATCTGCAGTAAGTGCAGTACACTGTAGATATTGACCCAAACTTGCCCAACTCTTCGGTTGCGTTCTTGACTTTTTAATGTGAGCACTGATCTTTTTCCTGTCACTGTGTTGCAAGAGAGGAAGTGGGGAGCAGTGAGAACAGCCAAGGCCATTCTTTCCTCCTTCACTGACTCGTTTGTTCTGTGCGCAGTCCTGCACATGTCCAGGTGGTGGATCTTGGCATCTGTTCTTATTCTTAAACCTGCCTGCTTGCTGACTTCTTGGAACTCTTTGCTTAAAAGTTGTGGCTCTCTTCTCCTTTTTCCATTTCATGTGTCAGCTGCAGTTTCAGGATTCTCTGCTTTCAAATTTCTTATACTTGCTGCAGCTCCTCCATATATTTGAACGTAATATAGACACAAGTGCAGTATAGTCTTAATTCTTCTAAATACCTGTTATGTAGTATGTACCCTTATGTCTTGAATGCAGTTAAATATGGTAACTTCATTTTCTTCTTCTTCATGGAAATTAGGAGGGGAAAGAACATTTAGTTTACGAAGTTGGAGAATGTTAGTTTGTTTTTTTGTAGCCAGTTTTTTCTGTCTCGCATCACTCCAATTTCCTTGGCTTGTTTCTTCATGTGATAGAGAACAGAGTCTCCAGTGTCGTCCTCCTGTAAGTCAAACAAGTGAATGTTTCTGGATTTGGGGTATGAAGGCTAACAGGCGATTAACTTAATTTGCAGGCATGTAACTGACACAAGATTTGCTCCTGTGCTGATAAATGTTGCGGAAATGATTATAGGTAAGTACTAACAGCAGTAATGAAATTGATTTACACCCAGGAGCCCACTCTTTTATGTTTGTGCTCCGCATAAAGAAGGATGGAATCCAAAACTTTTAAGACAGAACACTCCTATTTGCATTAGTTGTCTTTTACTATGCCTTATGGCCTTCGCATTGCCTACAATTTGAAACATTGCAAGGCTTGCTGCCCTACCTAACATAGCCAGTCTGTTTGAAGGGGATGGTTTGAAGTGTTTGGATAATGCTGCAAGCTGCGGCTCATCTAAAATGGAGCCAGAAGCTTCCAAACGCCTTGTGGCTGTGCCATGAAGGGTAGGGGTGGGGGCGGGCAGTCTGAGGGTCACTGTGGCTCAGCCTCGTAACACTAAACTGTGGTTTAGTGTTTCATTCACACCAGCCCAGTATCTTGTCAACCTTGCAACAATCCTGTAGGTTGGTTCATTGTTACCTTGCAGATTGGAGGGGAGGAGAGATGAGAGATGAGATTGTGAACCGGCCAGAGAGCTTCGGCTATTGGGCGGTATAAAAACGTAATAAATAAATAAATGAGCCTAAGGGTGTGGCTTCCCTAAGGCCACCAAATGAGTTCCTGGCAGAGGGGCCACTTGAAGCAGAGACTTCCTGATTCATAGTTCAATCTGTCCTTTGCCCCAGGCTGCACCATGTCACATGATTTACTTCACCTAACGGTAGATGCTGGCTTACAAAACATCATGCTCTTTCAATTCAATGATGTCAGTTAGTCTTTAAGAGCATGATCCTAACCCCCATATCCACTGGCTGGGGGTGTTTTAGGAGGGTGCAGAGGTGCCCCCTCCCCTTGCCAAGGGAGAGGAGCTCTGCTACTGGGGCGGGGAAATCCACCCCACAGGCTGCAGTTAACACCAGTAGGAAAGGTCCATAGGCATAATCTCCTTGCCTGCCCTAGGCTTCCAAACGGGGCCTTTTGGATGTGTATTGGGGTGGTTTTGTATTCCAAACACCTCTATTCCTTCCTCAGGCTGATGAAGGTATTATCCGTCCCATTGATTTCAATGGGAGAGGAGGGAAAGGGATTTTCTTGGAAAAAAGCTGGTGAAAACCCATGCCCCCGACATCCAGCCCTGGCCATGTGTGTGTGTCCCAATGCTGCAGTAGTTCTGCAGCATAACTCCCATTCCTGCCCCACGTAAGCTTGCTCTGTAAAATATTCAATTTGAAACTGATTGTATGGTTGTATGTTAAACCCCATTAACTGCAGAAGTTCTGTTAACTTGCATCCTTTCCTTGCCAGATATCTACATGCCTGTGATTGGACAATCCTCAGTTATTGATAAGCAATTTCTGAAGCTCCAAAGCCTCATAGAAAAAGAGATTGATTACCAAGAGGAATTGCTAGAAGTCTTGGGGATGATGGATGCACTGTTTGCTACTATGGCAAGAAAAAAGCCCACTGCTTTCGATGAGAACAGAAGTGATGGTTTGTAGAAAGCACTGGAACAATTTCCAGTATTGAACAATTTCACTAGAGAATTCACTTCATTTGACTCTTTTCATCAAATATTTTCGAAAAGTATTGCTTTGGAACTGGAAAAAAAACCCCAAGACATCTTTTTGAAGGGTCCGAACTACTGGTGACTTGAGAGCAAAGACCCCTCCAGGAAACGTATTTCAATCAGAGTTGTTTTATTATTAAAAAGCTATTTAACTGTTAAAAAATATTTCTGCCACTATTGTATAAAGTTGGACTTTATTTATACAAATCCACTGAGCTCTCGGTTTTTAGAGTCACACAAAGATAATTCAAATTGCTTCATCTTTTTCTCCGCTTTTTCTTGAAGAGCCATTTATTTGCTACTCAGACAGAAATAAATATGGCACAATTTCAACAAATTGTGATCACATTGATTTCTATTTCATATCTCTCATATTAATTTACTTACAGTATTTATATACTGTTTCACATCTGAACAGATTCCAGACTGCTGAACAATAAAAGATAAAATGATTAAAAGATAAAAGAAATAAAATTCCAAATTAAAGATTGTTATTTAAAAAAACAGAGTACTGATGAAAACTATGGCTGGAATAAAGATGCTTTCAGGAGGTACTGGGGAAAAATCAGTGTTGGTTCCTGCCTGACCTCCAGAAGTAAGGAGTTTCATAGAAAGGGGGCTACCACACTGAAGTCTCTACTTTCATATGAAAGAACAGACTGTATAGTAATTTGTTTAACTCTGAACTTTTCAACAAAATCCTTGCTGTACAAACAAGATTTAGTTTTCATATTTAATGGCATCTAAGTGTGCTTATGCTGAATATATTTCCCTGTTGAAAGTAACTTTAAATCCCAAGGCAAAGCATTTAACATCAACATGGACTTGGGTGACATTCTTTCTTATCCCAGCTGATTAAAATAAATGTTGAGAGACTTGGCTAAACACATAGTTGGCTGATGTCTTTCTCCTGCTGCCCCTCGTCACATGGTACGAATAGGAACAGTGTGTCAGCCAAAGACCATGATTATTCAGAAATCTCTAATCCAAGTGACAAGTCAGTCTTGTACAATGTTGTCAGGATTGCCCAAGGGCTGATTAATGTGTTTCTCATTGCCAAGTGAGTGAGAAGTTTAAACTTGGGCTGTACTATGATATTGTGCTTCAGATTGGTGGGGTGGGGCTGGAGGAACGTGTGTCTCTTAAAAGATGGAAAGACTGTTAAAGTGTAGACTTACAGTGTACAATAGCAGCTTGAGCAAGGTGTTATTCAATATGCTCTGTATATATAAAGATCTTCAGTATATAAAAGGCATGTTTGCTTTTAATACTATATAATACATAAAGATAGAACTATTGGCTAAAAGGAATGAGTACCTAGGGAACGTGCTAGGTAGTAGCTTCCTTTTTGCTAGGTTGAAGTGCTAGCAGTTCTTCTGTTCCATCTGTGTAGCACTGGCCAAGTTAGAACAGTTACTTCACTTTACCAAACTATGAATAAGCCTGTCTATCTCCTGTATTTTCTGCTGTAACTCTCTTCTTTCAGTGCAGATGGAAAAGAAATGCAGTCTCTATTCCTGAGCTGATTGCTTATGTGAATGTTACCAGAGTAGGTTCCATTCTGTCCCTTTGCATGTTGCCATAGTTCATTACAGAGGGAGTTACTGATCTTTCTCTCTAGAAAACAGGAAAGAGGAGGACTTGAAGATACTTTCAGGTGATTTGACTGAACACAGTCCTCTCTACTCCTCTTCAGAAAGTGTTTGTAAGAAAGGCAGATGCAAGTCAGACCCTCCTGAATAGCTCTTTCATGATCCGGCTTGTCTACTTTTTCATATGACTGAGCACCCACACCATCCCATTCATCTCTTATGTAGCAAGTACAAAATAGATGTTTTTCTGTACTGCTGACCCTGATTGCATTTTGAGCATCTTTCTTTAAGCAGTCATCTAAAGTAGCTACTACATTTTTAGAGAGCATGTACATTTGCGCTTACTATGTATAAATAGCCCAGAATGGACTCGTTTGAAATCAGATTGCATTTTCCCTCCCCTCCTGCAGCTCCCCCGTGCCCCTCCAAATCTGCTGCAGAGGATTGGAGGATCCTTCAGAGCAGGTTTGGGGTGCTATAGGAGAGGGGAAGGGAAACTAACATTGGATTTAGCCAATGGGTAAGATGCTATAGCTGTGTAAGGAGGGGGATTTAAGGTTAAGGTCATTGGAAGCAAGGGTAAACATGCAGGATCCTGATACAGAGTAGAAATGCAGGATTTCTTGTTTTATCCCCCTTAAGCTCAAATGGCAGTGCTTTGATTTATTGCTAAACGGTAGTTTTAAAATTCATCACGATCTCTAGGCAAATGGACGACCCTTCCTGCTGGCTTGTTTTGGGAAGGTGTATGAAGGAATGAACAGTGTGGCTGGAACCAGTGGTGTGGTTTCTTCCCCTGTGAAATTGGCTTCCCAGTCTGATACCTTTCACATGGGAGAGAACTGGGGAAATTTCAATTTGCCCTCAGTTTCCTGATTCTGATATTTTGCTCTTATTTATGTGGATGACTTCAGTTCTGAAAATAAACGTTTTAGGCAGGTAAACCTATAACATTGCAATAATTACTTTGACGTCTCATTGCAATTGTTAACTTATGGTCATCTTTACATTTTTTAAAAAGAGCTCCCAACACATTTATGCCCATGTAGAGTCCTAGCAGGTAAGGCTTTTAATACATGGATAGAGGAAGAAATGCGGAACCTTGCTGCTTCCTTTTTACCCTTGTAAAACTATACAGTGACAGTGGCATCCGCTGAGATTTTTCCTTTCTACACATGTAATGGATGTACAAGAGTACTTTCCTATTGTCTGGTCATGTGAGGGGTATTCTTTCTCCCATCAATTTTAAGTACGGTCCTTTTTTAAAAAAAATACCACTGATAAAGAGTTGTTAGGTCACAACTTTGAGAACATGAGCATCTAATTCGGCTTTCAACAATGAAAATTCATGCTGAAAGAACTTGAACTGTCCTTGCTCGTGCCGAAGTCTGAGTATAGACATTTATAGACACACAAACCTCTGCAGTAATATAATACTCACAGGTAAGTATGAAACCTTGTCCTCTGGTGCCAGTAACTCGATATGGTTAACACATGCTTAATTCCCTGTTTCCAGGTGAGTCAGCCCTATCTCCATGTAATGTTGTAGCTTCCAGAGAAGTCTCTAGTACTGGGTCTCCTGGCATAGTCTTTTCATAGAGGACCTTTAGCTTGCTCTTAAATAATTTGCAAAAGATGACCTTGCACTAAAGCATGTGAAGAAAGGTCAGGTGAATGGTTTAGTTAGAGGTGATCTAGTTCCCTCCTGTCTTCTCTCTGCCCTCTCCCCTATCACACAGTGACACAGACATGGTCATGAAATACAACCCAAGTAGTTTCAGTGGAAGATAAGAAATGTAAGATCCTCTGGGGTCACTGGGAAAGCCTGTGCAGTATACAGTCGGCTGGTTTGCTGTGCTCTCATCAGGACCAGCTGTTCCAGTGTTGTGGCTTAAGGACAGTCGCAAACTGCACAATCTTTTAAGACTTAGCTGGACATTCCCCTGCACTGAAACATGTTTGCAGAAGCTATATTTATTTTACACCATGCTTTTTTTTTTTTGGTGGGGTGGGGGGGAGGGTAGGATTGCAAGCACTAATCAGTTTCATGTTTAGATAAATCAACTGATGCTTTCTAAGTAGGGGGCAATTTTGATGGGTGGGCAGATAATTAATAGCACTATTACAAACAGGCCACTTTGGTTCTCATGTGCTTTCAGATATCTCAGCCTGGCTGCTTCATCGTCATTTGAAACTTAACATGGCAAAGACTGAATTGCTTGTTTTTCCTCCTAAACCTTCTCCTCACCTCTCATTCTCTCTTACTGTCAACAATGTCACACTTACTCCGGTCAAGGAAGCTCGTAGTCTTGGCTTTATATTTGACTCCTCGCTCTCCTTTACTCCTCACATCGAGGCAGTAGCTAAATCCTGTCGTTTCTTCCTATATAATATTGCCAGGATTCGACCATTTTTGTCTGTCTCTTCTGCCAAGACTCTCGTTCACGCACTGGTTATCTCTCGGCTGGACTACTGCAACCTTCTTCTCTCTGGCCTTCCTTCGTCTCACATCAGTCCGATGGTCTCTGTCCACCACTCTGCCGCTAAGATCATCTTCCTGGCCCGCCGCTCTGACCATGTCACTCCACTTCTGAAATCTCTTCATTGGCTTCCAATTCACTCCAGAATCCAATATAAACTTCTCCTGCTGACCTTCAAAGCTCTTCACGGTCTAGCTCCTGCCTATCTCTCCTCTCTCATCTCACACTATCGCCCCGCTCGGGCTCTCCGCTCCTCTGATGCCATGCTTCTCGCCTGCCCAAGGACCTCCACTTCCCTTACTCGGCTTCGTCCTTTTTCTTCTGCTGCCCCTTACGCCTGGAACGCTCTTCCAGAACACTTGAGAACTACAAACTCAATCACTGCTTTTAAAACTCAGCTAAAAACTTTTCTTTTCCCTATAGCCTTCAAATATTGAATTTGTTCTGACTTTATACTGTTAGCTTCACCCTACCCGGTGCCTGTTTACACTTCCCTGTGCCTGTTTGCATTCTCCTTCCCTCTTTATTGTTTACTACAACTTATTAGATTGTAAGCCTATGCGGCAGGGTCTTGCTATTTACTGTGTTATCTGTACAGCACCATGTACATTGATGGTGCTATATAAATAAATAATAATAATAATAATAATAATAATAATTCTGTATCAAGAACGGAAAGAAAATGTTACTTTCTAACAATGCACAGGAATCTTTGTTAAATTATAAATTATTTAATATCTGAAAATATATCTATTGTTTGGATCTGTTAATATACATATTTATTTAAATGCAATTGACTAATCTCTCTGTCAAAAGGCAGGCAACCGTTTACATTTTTAACTGATCAATAGGCTTCACTTTATGAACAACCGTCTCCGTCACTGTCACTACAAAACATGTGATATTTTAGGTTGTCCTGTCTGATGAGTGCATTTTCATCTGTTCCACTGCCTGTAAATGTATGAGGAAAACCCTGAGCAAACCTGACTTTGACAAAGAAATTAGGGCATGTATCTTCTACTAGCAATGTTAGGCCTTGAAATGGGACATTCCAGGGGTGGCTGGATGGCAGCTTCAGATCCACTAAATCCAAAGTCCCTCTATCCTCCTGAGAGGTCCTACAGTTGGGGTCCTCAACTACACCAACCTGTTAGTATTTTCTGCATTTAATTTCCTTCTGATCTCAGAGTTTACAATTCCCACCCACCCCCACATGTATGTGTATATAAAAGTCTCGATAACACTCCATGCATCTAATAAGAGTGCACTATAGTCCAGGAAAGCTTATGCCAGAATAAATGTGTTAAGTCTTTAAGGTGCCACAGGACTCTGTTTTCTCTCTCTCTCTCTCTCTCTGTGTGTGTGTGTGTGTGTGTTTATATATATATACACACACACACCTCCCAACTTAGGTTATTTAATGTATCTCATGAAGTGGACTTTAATCCACAGACGTTTATGTTTAAGTGGTACTGCAAGATGTTAGGATTATTATTATTTTTTTGCTTCAACATACTAACACAGAAACCCCTCTGGAAGTTTATTTCTGTTATACTCTCCTCTCTGATTAAACAGGGTTTGGATTTTTGGTCACTCTTTAAAAGCCTGGAAAGTGGAGGAACACCAACGGATCAGCCCAAAGGCCTCTCCCATCCAGCAGCCTGTTTCCCTGCAGTGTCCAACCCTACACATGCCTACGGGAAGCCCACAAGCAGAACATGGGTGCAGCCTCCTTGCATTCCCCAGCAGCTGGTACTGAAATGAAATAAAAGTATGCTGTCTCTGTCTCTGAATGCAGCATATAGCCATCAACGACTAGGAGCCATTGATAGCCTTATCCTCCATGAATTTGTCTGATTCCCTTAAAAAACCCTCCGTCTTGGCGACCATCATTACAGTTTGTGGCAGTAAATTCCATGGTGAAGAAGTTCTTCCTTTCATTGTGGGAGAGGGGAAAACACATCTCCCTGTCCTCCTCCTCCTCCACACTACGCATGGGCCTTTACTTGCCTCCCCCCCACCCAAGCTAAATCTCCTAAAATATTGTAACCTTTCCTCCTAGAGGAGTTGATCGTTTTGGTTGCCGTTTTCTGCAACTTTTCCAGCTCTGCCGTATCCTTGTCGAAGGGCAGTGATCAGAACTCTCGGCAGTAGTCTAAGTGGGGTCACGCCATAGATTTGTAGAAATGCACCATAGGTCAGTTTTGTTTCATTCCCTTTTTTTAAACTGTCCACCCGAAACCCACGATCCCTCTCCGAGGCAGTGGCTACGGGCCGCTCCTGCCCAGCCACTTCGTTCAGTGAACGGCCCTCCTGGATGCAAGCCGCTCCCGAGATGCCCCCGCCGGCTTGCAGCGCCCCTCCCCTGCCGTACAATTCCTGCCCTTTCGGACGAGCAGGTCAACGACAGTCCGACGGGGGTCCGCTAGAGGCCGCTGCTCGGCTGCCGGGCCCGCCGCGCCTCCCGCCCGCCCGCCGCTGCCAGCGCTGCCTTCGCGAGCGAGCCTTTCGCACGCCAGCCGAGCGAGTGGAGCGACTCTGGCGAGCGAGCGCAGCCGGCCCGGCCACTCCCTCGCCGCTCGAGGCGGCCCCGCCAGCGCTCAGGAGCGACAAGGCTGGCTGGCTGGCTGGGAGGGGCGGGCCGTGGCCGGCTCCTCCCCTCGGGAACCCAGCAGCCGCGGCCGTGGTGGGAACAGCCGCCGCCGCCGCCGCCGCCACCGTGCCGGGCGAGCCGAACCCCCCGAGGGCGCGCTCTTGCCTCGCAGCGCCGCCGCCTCGGTGCCGCCGCGAAAACTCTCCCACGCGGCGCAATGACAGGTAATGCCGCGAATGGGGAGTCCTGCGGGGCTTTGGGGGGCGGGGGCGGAGTCGGGGAGGCGCGTTTTTTGGGGTGGGGTGGGGGTCTGTGGGGGATGACTGGATTCGCTTTAAAAAGTTTCCCGCAGAAGGCGGCTCGCCCTCTTTAACTCCCGGCCAAGGTTGTTTGGCTTTCCGTCACCGTGCAGAAATCCAACCGGTGCAGTCTCCTTGCTGTGTCGAGGCAGTGAGTGGGGAAAGGTTCGCCGGTGGAATATCTGCCTGTGGTGCGGCTCGTATCTGCCCAATAGCTTCCGGCCAGACGCAGACGGTGGCGGCGAGCCCTTCCAGATGGTGCGCTGTAGAATGTGGGGCGCCGGGGAAAAGATGCTCCTTTGTGTAAAATTGAGCCGCTGAAAGTGCATTCGGGGAGAGGTGTGATGGGAGGGGGGGGGGGCATTTTCGATCTGCACCTAAGTTTGCCGTGTGTGTATAATGTCAACGCGATAAGCTACGTTTCCATTACGTCTAATGAAAAGTTTGGAGTCTGGGATAAGTTTGCATTGATGAATCCCCTCCACTAGAAGAAACACACACTCACCTTTTTAAAACAAAACATAACACTGTAAATCCAGGAGAAAGTCAGGTGCCTAGTCTAGCAGAGTAGTGTGTGTAGTAGTGGTAGTATTTGGATTTCTGTGTCTGCAAACATTTGCTTTTCCGTCCTGCCCGATACAGAGTTCTGTGTGACTCCAAGGCTTGTGTGCATCTTTGCAGCTGTGACTTTCCAGACCCAGTATAGCAATAGCTGCCTGGTTTGCTCTTGTACCGTAATATAGCTCTTTTAACTTAGGGCTTGTCTGCGCTGGTGCCATAAAGCACGCTAAACTTGATTTCATGGTGGATTTCATGCATGTCTCACCTGTGGTATCTGCACAAGGCACAGCTGTTTGGTGTCTGAAAATTAATGCATTAAAAAAAAAAAAACCTTTTCAGATTGAACAGTGTGACAAGTTGAAATACAAACAGATCTTGAAATTGGCCCAAAAGGGGGTTGGCTATAGTGTCACATTGGTTGGAGGATCGGGGCTGTGAGTCCCATAACTTTTACCTCCATCTCCCCAGGGCATTTACTGTTAGGTCTTCCTACGTAGGGTGGAGTTCTCATCTGTCATGTATCTGTCATTCTAGGCTGCTGGGAAAACTAAATGCTTTTTAAAAAAAAGTAATACATGAATTTCTTTGGTGTAGTGATTTCCTAGAACGATTGCCTCTTCTAGTTCCCTCGACACACTGGCATGAAAACAACACCTGCCAAACTCTAGCATTTTCACCCTGTCCTCAAGTGTGACTTTGATGTAAGCCTGCCGTTCTTCAAGCAGAAGAACTTTCCGTGAGACAGAAATTAAATAATGAAAGACTTCTCTAAGCTGAAGGAGGAGGCTGCTTGTTTCATCTCTGCGCATTTGAGTCACTGCCTTTGCCTCGCCTCCTTCCAAGCAGGAAGGGTGACTGGGCCTTCCCTGTACTGGGTGCAATTGAATGATCCAATCACTCCCCATGCAAAGATGTAGCAGAAGTACCCGCCCGCAGAGGAGGTGGCCTATTGCCTCCCTGCATGAGTCACTGCTCTGAGGTGACTCATTCGGTTTTGTTTCTGCTTTCTCTCTCTCTCTCTCTCTCTCTGTGTGTGTGTGTGTGATTGAATCGTTCAATATAGAAGTGTGGCACAATTATTTATTTTTTATTGCATTTATATCCCACCTTTTTTCCTCCAGGGAACCCAAGGCGGCATACATAATCCTCCTTCTCTACATTTTATCCTCACAACAACAACCCTGTGAGGTGGGTTGGGCTGAGAGTCTGTGACTGGCCCAAAGTCACCCAGTGGGTTTCCATGGCCGAGTGGGGACTAGAACCCGGATCTCCCGACTCCCAGTCCAACACTTTAGGCACTACACCACACCGGCTCACACAATTACCTTCCCTCAGACACTGCCCTTGCTTTATTCCGGCCTTCCTCAACCTGGTGGCCTCCAGATGTGTTGGGCTGCAATTCCCATCATTCCCAGCTTGCATGGCTGGGGATGGTGACAGCTGCAGTCCAAGATGATCAAGTCGGGTAAATCTGCTTTATTGCGAATCAAGAAGCTTCCCTGGAAAATGTCCCTTGTACAGAAATGCAGACCTTTCTGAGGGCCGAGTGATTCTTACCTTTCCATGTGCTAAAAGTAAGCTTTTTGTGTTTGTGGGGGTATGAACTGTTCTTCCATATTTAATCTGTGGGTGGGGGGTAAGTTCTGGATCAAGTATCAAAGTTTGGGGAGGGGACACAGTGATTTAAAGTCCGCCTCTTGCACTTGTTAATTCAGAGGGCCCCTTCCTGAGATGCATCGCCTATGGAGGTGGGAGGGCAAAACTTGTGTTGATTGCCTGAGTTATGAAGGGTAAATTCTGTGTATAAACCCCTTTATAATAGGTGTAAGAAGAAGGTCCTGAGCCCAGACCTTTTGTAGCTATCATTCCTGGCTAGATTTTGAGAAGGGAAATACTCTAATTTGATTTACTTTTTAATAAACGTGTCTTCTGCCATCATTTCACCTCAAGGGGATTGCAATAGCAAAATAACAAGAACAGACAGCAGTACAGTAAATACAGTTGTGACCAAACAAGATAAAGCTGCAAAAACAGCAGATAAAAGTAGCCCTGAAAAGACCTTGTATATCATTAAAAGCCTGAGAGAATGTAAAGACATGGGATGTGCTACTTATAACTAATGAAATGTATTCTGTGTTTGGTTATCTGTTCCCATGAAGAAAACTGACTATAAGAGGTAGCAGGCAGAAGACACAAAACAACTAACAGAATAAAGATGCACACTTTTTTTTTTTAAAAAAAAAGAGTCCGCCACATGAAAACTATTTCATAATACCTGTAGACTTGCAGGTCTATTAATTAAATCCTGTGCAAATTCTTTTGGCACATATTCACTGAGCCTTACTAGTTTGAGGTTAAGATTATGTCACAGCGTGCAAAACTGTAAATGAGACTTATTGCCGGTGTACATGGCAATGTGCGGGTGGGGGCATAGCTAAAGGGACTTTTAAAAAATGAATAAACTGTCCACTTTAGTGAGTTCTCAAAAGCCCATGAAAAATGGTGGGGGGAGACAGTGCACCTGGAGTGTTCTTTCTGTGTTTGCTGGCATGTTCACAAGTTTTAAATGCGTTGCCTGCTTGTTTCTTTGATAAAACTGCACTTTGCACACTGATTTATTGGTAATATTTCAAATGTTCAGTATGCAAAAACGTGTCCCCTCAAAGCCCTTGTGTCCTGGGAGAGAGAAACTGGAATAACTTAAGATGCTTTAATGTTTGTTTCTATTGTTGCTGTCATAAGACGGATGGTGGCAGTGGGATTTGAAAAGGAATGAGAAGCAATGTGCATAAGGGCAGACCGACTTGGCAAACTGACTCCGAGGAACACTTTAAAAGCTTCATCCCACCTACCTGCTTCCCTCAGATTATCCCCGTAGTGCTAAGCTTTCGTGGTTGTTGTTGTTTTTGCTACCGGGCGACAACGATCCTTTGCATACCAGGAAGTGAGTATAAGGGGGGAAATGTAAAAAATCATTAAAACAACGAATGACCCAATTCAAATCAAATTTGGTATGCTTAAAGCTCTCCCTAATATCTGTTACTGTGCCAATTTTGGTGTCTTTATCTTTAAAGTTTACGCAGATGTAAGCATTTCTTTAAAATCTTGCTCCTGCATCCCAGCAGCGGCTTGGAAGATATGCTCAAAAAGTAGGGGCTAAATACGGCGAATCTTTTTGTTTTATTGCACAATTAAGGCAGGATGCATGGGAGTACTTCACAATCAAAGCAGATTATAAGGTGGAAACCTTCTGAGTCCTTTGCAGTGATTGCACAGTATAACGCTGGTGTGATAAAGCTCTTAAACCTGGAAGAAGTGTGGAAAAAGATAGAGCAGAGAAAGGAAACGTGGAGCCTAGCATTGCTAGAGAGGCTGGAAAGAGGGGGAAATAACGAGAATGCAAAGGTTTCTAGTGAAAATGGATATTGATGATATATTATAGGTAGAAAAAAATGGCTGTGACTACCGTGGAAAAGGATTTGGGGGTTTTGTCAAAGAGTTCACTGATAAACCTCAATTCATTGTGCAGGAGCAGTGAAAAAAGCCTACTTGGTATTGGGAATGATTAGGAAAGGATCTGAAAACACAATTGTCAGCATCCTATGTAATGCACAAAACAAAACCCCTCCATTTGTGCCAGTGAAGTTTTCTCTCTCTCCTTTTAGCCCCTGAGTAGGAAGGTGAAGTTTGGTGAGGGGTGGAGGAAGTGGGTGATTGGGAAAATTTAAATCTCCCCAATCCATTCATGGTGGATCAGGCTTTCCACATGCTTACACTGAGAGTAAAAGAAAAGGAAAAGGAAAAAAGGTAAGGATCACCTGCACACTGTGCATTTAGCTGGTCAGTGGTTGTGCAGGTTGAGTGTTTTGAACTGGTGGCAAGGAAGGGTTGATGACACATGCACAGTGTAGTGTGGGCTGAAAAGACAAGCACCTAGCCTATGGCTAGAGGCGGAGGGGCTGTGTGAATTAGCCCCGAATCTGCATGTAAACATCGTGTTGTTCCAGTTCTTACTCTAGCACCTTGTGTTTATGTACGCATTTATACAAAAATGTATATTCCTCCAAAGGAGGTGCTCAAACTGACTAAAAAAGTGTAAAAATATAATTCAATCCCATATTTCTTTATATATTCAATCAATCTGAAAACTGCTTGACTTCATCTAAAAAGACATCTTGAAGTGGTTTGCAGCATGCAAGTCTAAAATATGAAATGTCTCCAGATAAAATATTTAAAAACAGAGAATACAGAATGTAACAGTTAACCATTTTAAACTAAACAAAATACCATTCTCAATTAGAATATTTTAAATCATAGAACTAATTAAATAAATTCTTAAAAATAAACCCAGACTAAAAGCAGCGTTAAAAAAAGCGGGGGCGGGGGGAGGTTAAGAAGAAATGCAACTGAAGAGCAACAGGCAACCGCTTGATTAACCCATGATTAATTAACCCACGTTGTGCCATTATGTGTGAACTGGGTCATAGAGTGCATTACAATAATCCAGTCGAGTTGTAATGCTTATAAAAACATGGCCAGGAAGAGAATGGAATGTACATGTTCCATAGAATATATAGAATGAGGAGGAGTGTTAAGGACATAAGAACTGCCATGCTGGATCAGACCAAGGGTCCATCTAGTCCAGCACTCTGTTCACACAATGGCCAACCAGCTGTCGACCAGTTCCCATAAGCAGGACATAGTGCAACTGCACCCTCCCACCCATGTTCCCCAGCATCTGGTGTATACAGTGTTTAAGTATTTCTGTCCCAACCAACCGCTTTAGTAGGAAGCCCACAGTCACTGCCCACAACCCACAAAGTGGACTGTATCAAGATTGGGTTGGAGCTGTTGGTGACCATATTGGAATCTAGTCCTGGAGGGAGGGTGCCGCTGAGAGTGGGTTTGGGCCCTGGTGAAATTTTTTTGGGGGTCTCCCAGCAAGGGTGGACTGACTAAATTTTTTGCATGGGATTTGTATTGATGTGCAAAAAACAACAAACAAATATGCCCTGCTCGGTATATTGGCTGATAACTGACAAAAAATTATATATCGTTATTATTTTCTTTGAAATTCACCAATTTGACAATGGATGCCAAAAACAATCGACAAATAATGATACTACTGAGAAAGACAAAAACATATGCAACATAGCTCCCTTCCGGACCACCAGGCCCTGGTAATTTGTACCGGCTTCCTCCCCTCTCGTCAATCGACAAATAATGATACTACTGAGAAAGACAAAAACATGCACTTTATAACAGTTTTGAAAACAGTATATGGAGTGTGTCCTGGGACCCAACAGTTGTCAAAACTGTTATAAAGCTCTTTAAAGCAGTAGTGTAGATCCTGCCCTAGTCACAATCTTCCCCACTAGGGTAAGACATATTGTATTTATTTCTATTTAAATTATAATAATTAGTTCTACATTTGCATCTATAACTATAAATTAGCAGATGCAAATGTTATGCAAATCACTGACTTCTTTTGTCCTCTTTTTTGTTGATGCATTTCCTCTTTTTTGGCAATTCATAAATGGCCACCCTGATCTAAGGCCTAGATTTGGCCCCGGGGCCTCCAATTGTTCAACCTTATCTGGGTCGGCTGGTTCTCAGGTATTGGTTTATGATGTACAGCCTAAAGTAGGTTGTCCTGGAGACACTGCCACTGTTTTAAAGTTTTTAATTTTGGAGAGGAGAGGGAAAGAGTTTTTAGAGGAGGAGAAAGATGGACATACAGTGTGTGTGTGTGTGTGTGTGTGTGTGTTTGGGAATTAAAAATGGGTCCCAGGCTGAGCATATAGGTGGGGCCTGGGTCGGAAAATGTTGAAGACTACTGTTCTCATCAGCACCAAATATTTTTTAGCGGCTTGCCTCTCATCAGCTAGATAACAGAAGGTGTCAAGCAGAATGCAAGTGTGAGCAGGTTAGAGAGGTACATCTGTGGAAAACAGTGGAGGCTGGTGGCTCTGATGTCAGTGGGGTGCGGAATCCACTTCAGTTTTAGTCAGAATCAATCAGAACTCTAAAGGAGCTATCCAAGGTGATGTTGGAGCCTCCATTGGTGGAAAATGTAGCAAAACAATCCATATGACTCGGATTCCTTCTGTCTGATTGGGTTAAATGATCTGCTTGACAGTTTTATCAGAAGGAGTGATTGTTTTATGTTGTACATAATGTGGAAAAGATCAATGTAAATGAGCACCTGTACTTTAAGAAGCCAAGAACAGTCTTTAGCAAGGCTTTACAGTTGTGTAATTGTTTTTTCTAGGTTTGGAACTTAGTCAACATGTGCCCTTGATGTGTGAATAGTCTTCACTGCACTAAAGCAATGCATTTTTTTATGTACAGTTTCCTGAAAAGCCAAAGTAAAATATTCAAACAAAGATATCACACTACTAAAATACTGAGGTAAAGATATCACACTACAATAAATACCACCGTTTCCTCCTGTGCCTTTAACAGGTCCTTGACTGGTAAAATCAACATGAGCTTTTCAGTGAGGTGTTGTTAAAGGCAAAGGTATAAGTGCTGGTTAAAAAAAAAGTCAGCAGCCCTGCACTGCTAAATGGAAAATCCACAAAATGTTTTATTACTTGTATTAGTATCACAGGTCCCGATCATTTTATTTAAGCGTATTCCCTTGTAATGATAAGCCAAACATTCTGACAGAATAAACAACAATGTAAATAAGCTGTGTGCAGGTTTGTGCTTACTTTGCTTCTCCCTTCCCATGAGCAAGTAAACAAACAGGGAAGGGATAGTTTCATGTGAGGTCCAAACCTGGGATGATAGTTTATTATGCCTAAACAATCCAGGATTCATAAGCCAAGAACAAACCCAGGTTTAAAGAGGCTTACAATTCCAGCTTCTTTGGGAGCAGTTAACCATAATCCTGGGTTCAGATGTTATGCGAGGGAGTTGTGAATAGACTGTGTGCATCAGCATGCTTCACTTTTGCATCATGGTTTATTAAGCCAGATCTTTTGGCTTATCGATATATGTTAGGGTGACCATATGAAAAGGAGGACAGTGCTCCTGTATCTTTAACAGTTGCATAGAAATGGGAATTTCAGCAGGTGTCATTTGTATATATGGAGAACCTGGTGAAATTCCCTCTTCATCACAACAGTTAAAGCTGCAGGAGCTATACTAGAGTGACCAGATTTAAAAGAGTGCAAGGCACCTGCAGCTTTAACTAGTGTGATGAAGAGGAAATTTCACCAGGTTCTCCATATATACAAATGACACCTGATTAAATTCCCTTTTCAATACAGCTGTTAAAGATACAGGAGCCCTGTCCTCCTTTTCATATGGTCACCCTAATATATGTGGGATGCATCCATTAACTGAAAGAGTGCACAAGTTCTGTGCCCTTGAACCTTCTCCCACAAACAGAACTAATTATTACTGTGCAATATAAATGTTAGAATAGCTTTATCAATTAAAATTATTTTTTAACCCATCACTAAGGTATCACAATTTCCTAATTTTTGTGCATTTACGTATTTAAAATTCTTCATATCCTGCCTCTTCTGCTTTTCTCCAAAAGGTGGCCATAATGGTTTGCAACAATTGTGTCGATAGCAACCTAATAAAACAAAATTCCAAACAGAAAATCTAATTTTAAACTATCAGCAGCTGTCAGAAGCTTGTAAGAATGAGCAGGTTTTAACCTGGCAGTGAAAAGCCAACAAAGCTGGTGTCATTTCTGGGCAGGAAATGATGGGAATTGTAGGACGTTTTTCTGTCTAAACATGCATAGGATTGTGCCATTATATCCTGATGTACGGATAGTGAAGGCAAACCCCTTAATTTTTTTTATGCTCAAGAACACCTTTAGAAATGCCTGTGTATAATTTGAGTGGTGTTTTTTTTAAAATATAATCAAGATTAAAGTGATTCTGACTTAATTTTATAATGCATGTGTAAAAAAGAAAACAAACACCCTATATTGGCAAGGATTCTCATTTGCAATACAAACTACCTCTCTTCTGCATTAACAATAATCACATGTTTGTGTAAATAACACATGAGAGGTTCAAAGGCAATTTAAACCTCATGTATGAAAACTCTCATAGGGTAGACACTTCCTTACTGAAGCCAAAACAAACAACAACAACAAAACCAGGTTAACCAAATATCTACCGTATAGGCTGTGTCCTCAGGTCATTTATGCCGGCATAGAGAGCCCTTGAAATCCTTAGAGTTATGGTGATATCATAATGGTTTCTTTAGAATGCTGAAAGCAAATCAGTGCAAAAACTTTGGTGCATCTACAGTTCTAGCCTTTTTTGAGTAACTTCTAAAGGCCAAACTACATCTTGACATGGAAAATCCAAGTTCAGATGTCCCAATATCTTTTTAAAAAGCTACAAAGCAGAAGGGTGGTCTGGGCTCATGCCCACTTTCTGAACTTCAGGTAGCAGAGAGCCAGTTCCCAAGCTAAGCCGTGACTTTGCATACAGAACCTCCACTTGGCCTGGTCATAGGCTGCTGCTGCATGATGTGCGAACCCGTTTTCAGTTGTCCGTGGGTTAAATAACCCAAAATTAATCTCACGACTTGTTGTCGGTTAAATAACCCACTATTTGATTCTGTTATGTGTGAACTGGGTTGAAGTGTTGAACTGGGTTGAACTGGAGCAACTCCCCTGCGAGGAAAGGTTACAATAGCTGGGATTGTTTCTCTTAAAGAAAAGCCAAGTAGGGGGAGTAGGATAGAGATGTACAAAATTATGCCTGGTGTGGATAGGGAGACATTTTTCTCCCTCTCTCATTATACTAGAACTCAGGGTCATCCCACGAAGCTTTAGGACAGATAAAAGGAAATTCTTCTTCACACAGTGCATAGTTACACTATGGAATTCGCTCCCACGAGATATAGTGATGGTCACCAATTTGGATGGCTTTAAAAGGGGGTGGTGGGCAAATTCATGGAGGAGAAGCCTATCTGTAGAAGTCTAGTCCTGATGGCTACATGCTTCCTTCAGTATCAGAAGCAGTATGCCTGTGTACGCCAGTTGCTGCTTGTGGGTTTCCCATGGGCAGCTGGTAGGCTAGTGTGTGAACAGAATGCTGGATTAGATGGACCCTTGGTCTGATTCAGCTTGTCTCGTCTTGTATTCTTAACCCTTTCCCTTGCACTGTTTCCAGATTTGAAATACCTGTGCCTCCTGTGAGAGGTGGGGCAATTTGAATGGGGAGAAGATGGAGAGGAATGGATTATCAAGCCTCCTCCTCCAAGTGCCTCTAGTCATGATGGCAGCATGCCTCTGAATACCAGTTGGTGTGGAACATGTGTGGACGGCTGTGATTGTGCCTATGTCCTGCTTGTGAGCTTCCCATTGGAGCATCTGGTTGCCCACTGGTGGAACATAATGCTGGTCTAGATAGGACAGCCTTCCCGAACCTCGTGATCTGCAGATGTTTTGGACCAACTCCCAGCAGCTCTAGCCAGCATGGTACCAGGTTAGGGAAGACTGAGGTACTATATGTCTTCTGCCTGATCCAGTATGACTCATCTTATGTTCTTATTATGCCCCAAGCCAATTCCTCCCCACCTCTGTAGCTGCTGATAAGCTTTAAAAAAGATGTTAGGAATCTGATCGTAGATCATGGTAATGTGGACCTCATCTACTTTTTTAAAGTCCTTTGTCCTTTAAACAGCATTCAATGAAGTTCTCAGGAACTGCATTTTAACTTTCAAAACTTGTCTCTTTCATTTGTTTTCAAAACTGTGGTGAATTGTGGATCTGAAAATGGTACTTTAGAAAGCACTGTTCATATTTTGTTTTTATTTTAATAGTTGTCTTTTCTTTTCTTTTTTTTAAAGGAAGGTATATCTATTGAGCTGCTTCTTTTGACTCTCTCTATTTTCTTCATCAACAAAAACGTTTCTGCTCTTTTTTTAAAAAGTGCTAATGCAGCCATGGGAGAATGCTCTAGAACCCTTTCCACTTTACATATTGCTAATGTGACTGTCAAGTTCAGATTAAGGGATCTTTATTATTAATGGCAGCCTGTTAATTTAAGAAATGCTACACCCTGGATTATGAAGCTCATGCTGATTTACCCTCTGGGGGAGGAAAAAAAAATCCTCTTATCTATAAATAACAACTTTGGATCCAAACTCCTGAAGCAATCTTATATGTCTAACGTTGACTGATACTTTTGAAATTGGTAGGCTGGGGAAAGTGGGGGTGACCCCCACTATTTTCAGTCTCTCTCTGGTGCTGCTCCTTACTGTGTTTTTGTTTCTCTCCACCTCCATGTGCAAAGCTGCTTCTTGCCCGCAGCCTCTGTTGATTTTCTCCCCCAGCACTATCCTTTACTATATAGCAGCTAACCATGACAGACCAAGTCTCCACCCTGAGCATATGTCCCTTCCAAATACCTCCCAGTCAACAAGTTCCTGCCACTTCATTCCAGGGTTTTAAAGAACATCAGGAAGTATGTTGTGTAAATTGATTTACTGACTGGGTGGGTGAAGGGAAATGGGAGCTGCAGCAGGGAAGAAAGAAACACCTGGAATGGATTTCTTTGGGAGGGAGGGAAAGACTGACTCCTTAGTTTTAAATAGGTGCTTGCTGTGCTGGAACTTGCTAGGGAAGCTGAGACAATGTTTAATTTTCAGGAAGAGAGCTGCAGGGGACTCAGGTTTATGAGGTGCAATGCCAGCTGTGCTATTAAGCCCTTCTCCTTAATTCTGTGGGAGGGGCAGGCTGCCACTTGCTTGGCGGGACGGGAAAGGGAAACTGTATGGGTTCAGAGGCACTTTTACTATATGATTGTGGACTAGTAGAAAACAAATGACTACTGTCCAGACATAATTTGTGGACACCTGGGGAGAAGCTAGATGTGGCCATCCTAACCTTATGTGACCTGATCTTGGATTGTCTATGTGTTTTCAGCCAAAAGGACTAAAATGTACTTTTAAAAAGGAAAGAAAGAAACATGCCATTATCAGGATCCTAAATTTGATATATTCTACTACCTGCTGGCCTGTGGCCCACGTCTGGGGCCCATGGCCTGTTTTATGCCCCTACTGCCTCCCACCATTGCTGAATTCACTATAGCGGTGGCAAAAAGTGGCCATTTTTCTTGAAAGCAAGGCAGGTGCATGGATGGGGAGCATACACATTATTTGGAAACAGAAATGCACTACCCACAAGCCTTGTTTTCTTAGGCAAAATTGCTGGTGTCCCCCCTTCCCCCTGTGATGGGAATTTCAATGGGGCAATGGGCAACTGGGCGAGAGGGCAAGGATACACCTCCTGGCACGTTCTGGGAGGTGCAGTGCAGGCCCGACCCCTGGAAATTGTCCACCCCCTGCTAGAGAATGCTGCATTTGACTGGTATTGCAGAATATTTATAGCCCAACTATGCTCTTTTTAAAACTTATCATCAAGAATGAAGAAAATTTAGGTATTTGTATGTGTTGCTGCTTCCAACTCACTGCTTTTTCCTCTGATTTATTCCAAGATTTTCCCTCTGATTTCATTCCGCACAAGCCGTTCAAAACAACTTGGAAATGTTCTTCAATTGCAAATATTGATAGGAGTGCCAATTTGGGAGGGATGAGCGGCAGTATTTCCTCTTCCTGTATTTTAAGCCACATGTGATTAACTCTTAGCTATAACCTGCAGCTATAATTTTGACCAATTCATTGATTCTACATACCGTGGCTATTTTTAAACATAAACAAGTAAGGAGGCCTCTGTACTAGGTAAGCATGCCAAAGGCACAAATCCCTTTGCTTGAAAAGGTGCCTGACCCATGCTGGCAACAGTGCTATACTTATTATAATTAGGCATAAATAAATAAGGTCCCACATTGCCCTTCTAGAATTTAATCTTGGTTGTATCCAAGGGCAGATCTTTTGTCCCCAGCTGAAATCTCTTTGCTGCCCCCTCCTGATTCTGAAAGGCTATCCCTGAATTAGAGCGTCAACAACAATATCTCTGCCTGTCTGAAAGTGGGAGTTTTCACACTTAATGCTCTACTCATCACCCAAAAAGAAATGCATTGCTAAAAAAGAGGACATCAATTTGCATATATTTTGCATGTGATAATTAATATGTACAGGTGTAAATTTAGAAAGAATTACTCAAAATAGAAATACAATCATAGAATCATAGAATAGTAGAGTTGGAAGGGGCCTAAAAGGCCATCGAGTCCAACCCCCTGCTCAGTGCAAGAATCCACCCTAAAGCATCTCTGACAGATGGTTGTCCAGCTGCCTCTTGAATGCCTCTAGTGTGAGTGTGGGAGAGCCTACAACCTCCCTAGGTAACTGGTTCCATTGTCATACTGCTCTAACACTCAGGAAGTTTTTCCTGATGTCCAGCCAGAATCTGGTTTCCTGTAACTTGAGCCCGTTATTCCGTGTCCTGTACTCTGGAATGATCAAGAAGAGATCCTGGCCCTCCTCTGTGTGACAACCTTCTAAGTTGTCACACACTAACAATGGAATCAGTTACCTAGGGAGGTTGTGGGCTTTTCACACTAGAGGCATTCAAGAGGCAGCTGGACAGCCATCAAGAGGATAGCTGGACAGCCTAAAGCTGGATGCTTTAGGGTGGATTCCTGCATTGAGCAGGGGGTTGGACTCGATGGCCTTGTAGGCCCCTTCCAACTCTGCTATTCTATGATTCTATAAGTATTTGAAGAGTGCTATCATGTCTCCCCTCAATCTTCTCTTCTCCAGGCTAAACATGCCCAGTTCTTTCAGTATCTCCTCATAAGGCTTTGTTTCCAGACCCCTGATCATCCTAGTTGCCCTCCTCTGAACACGCTCCAGCTTGTCTACGTCCTTCTTGAAGTGTGGTGCTCAGAACTGGATGCAATACTCTAGATGAGGCCTAACCAGGGCTGAATAGAGAGGAACCAGTACCTCATGCGATTTGGAAGCTGTACTTCTATTAATGCAGCCCATAGTAGCATTTGCCTTTCTTGCAGCCACATCGCACTGTTGGCTCATATTCAGCTTGTGATCTACAACAATACATCTCTCCCTAGTGTGGAAGACTGACTAGCTAACCTGTGTGGCTGCTCAGTCCGCTGCCCAGGTGCTTCAAACTGTGGATGGGCAATTTCAAGGCCCTTGTTGCTCTCCCTTCTTATTATGGCTCTTTATGTTTAACTCAGGCCATAGCTAGACCTAAGGTTTATCCCTGGATCGTCCAGGGGTCAAACTTGTTCATCTAGGTGACACACAGGGGATCCAGTGCTCAGGCAGGGGTGAACCCTGGATGATCCCAGGATAAACCTTAGGTCTAGCTGTGGCCTCAGACTTAGGTAGCGCAGCCCTTCAAACAGAGGACTGTCCTCTGTGGAGCAGGACATATGGCCACCCTGTCCTGAATATTAATCTAGCATACAATGTACCATGACTGCAAAACATTGCTTTGTGTATCTCAAACCTCCCCTTTCCCTGGCCACATCTCCTGGGAAACTACTCTTGAATCAGAGAGAACTAAACGATTGTGATATGGGAGTTTGCTGCTCAAGGAAAATAAAACATGGCTTCCATTCATTTCTGAAGCTGAGGCACTTCAAACTTTTGATAAAGTTCCAACAAAGTACAGATGCCAATTCCCCCCGCCCCCCAGATTAATACACACAAACTCACAAAATGACATACACTTGCACACACTTTTTTTATATGGTGTAGAACTTGTATTTTTTACTTTCATTAGGTATTGAGTTCCAACTTGTTCCAGAAGCATATCAGTTATAGATTAAGATTTATAATTAGTGAATTCTTTTGTGTCTTTAGTGATTTTGATTTATTGTTATGTACGTAGGTTCTTCTTTTTGTTGTTTTTATTTTGCTAAACTTATTTCCAAATAAAATAAAATTTCATGATGAAAAAAGAAAGAAAATAAAGTCAGATACCCCACTTAAGTAGCTCTTTGGTCCTGGCCTTTGTCAAAAGACACTTTGGGCAGTATCCAACTCTAACTTATATTAGCACTAACATAAATTCCGTTGCACTATCATAAGCTGACCCTTGTACAATGCTGGCTGGTGCGACGGGTTTCCTCAGAATACCCGTTACGTCAGCTATCACTATTGGTGTTGCGCTAGAGTCAGCGTATTCTGGTGCAATCTAATTCACGTTAGTGCTCGTGTTGACTTGGATACTGCCCAAAGTGTCCTTCGGCAAAGGCCAGGACCAAAGAGCTACTTCATTTGTGTTATTGCTAATGTTGACTTGAATGCTGTCGTTTGACTTTATATACTACTGCTACTAGCGGTCATCGTACTTACTTATCCCAATGTTCAGGACATCTTAAAAATGCCTCAGAATAGACTGACTACATGTATTTCCCTTCTGATGTTATTGTGGCATCACTGTGGTGTAGTGCTACATATTTGTTTTTTCTCCCTTTGGGTTTACAAAGCAGCTTCCAGCTGGTGGCTGTTAACACACACAGTTCCCAAACAATAGCAGCATAAAATGTTTCTGAGGGGGAAGAGGGAAGGATAAATAAAGTTAATCTGTGTGTCCAGCGGTCGTTTTGCCAAGCATTATTACATAACGTAATCTGATTTCTCTTTGTTTGTTAATGAAATCCTTTCCCCCACATTAAAACAATTTGAGTTCTGTATGTTGACACAACACACCTTCAGGCAGGCAGAGAACTTTCTTTCGGCATGTCTACACCAGCCCTATATCCCGGGATTGTTCCTGTGCATCCAAATGTCACACAGGGGATCCTGGGAGCAGGCAGGGACGATCCCTCCATTTTCCTCAGGTAACCCTTAGGTGTAGAAAGGGCCTTATATGCAGCCGATAAAGCACACCAAGGAGGTTGGCATAATAAAGGACAAAATTACTTGTCTCTAGAAAGAAAGAAAAACCCTCAGCTTCACTTCAGGCTCTTCCAAACGAGACTTTTACTCGTGCCTCACTCACAGAATCTTACAGAGGGACTAGACCTCGTTTTCCCCTCATCACTTTCCTGTGTTTTCCTACTGCTGCTTCCATGATTTTTCTTACCTCAGAAAGAAACGAGAGGAAAAGATGGAATCGTTGCACAATGCCTTCTAATTGGTCATGGTTGAAGCCCTCCGTCTGGAAGCCTTCTTCTTTGGGTCAACTGTTCCTACTTACTTTAAATACTCACAAACAGTCCAAAGGCCAACATTGCTATTTTTCTTATGATCTTCACAAGATCTTATACAAGAGCAGGAAGCCAAAGAGGATCAATTATGTGTCCTGTTGCACGTCCCTTTCAGGAAATACCATTATTAATGTGTGACTCTACAAAGACTGGTTTAAAGGAAATAATGAGTGTGTTTTCAAACAATGGCTGCTGTCCTTTTTTGCGGGGAAGACGTATAAGATGTTCCCCAGGGTGTTTGGTTTGGCTTAAGGCTGCTTGAGACGCAGGCCAGAGAAATGCATACCGGCGTAATGTAAGAATGGCTATCGCATGTCTATTTCACTGCCAGGATGTGTTTGGAGGGTAAAAATTATAAAATAGTTTGGGTAAACCAGTATTATGGCTGCCAAGCAGAAAAGCATCATATCATTTTCAAGTATCGCTAGTGCATCTCTTAAGACATGCATCTGGATGGCTTGCAGTTGCAATCCTAAACACATCAGGGATTGAGCACGTGCTTTGGAGGGAGAAAGTCCCAGGTTCAATCCAGTTAGCAGAAAGATCAGGTACCAGGTGATGGGGAAAGTGTCTGCCATTGCTAGCTAGAATACTTTACAAGTACCCTACAAGTTCCAGCAAATAATGAGTGTGTTTTCATCCAGTGAGTGTGGGGTGATAGTTAAACAGTGAGTTAGCATGTTGTCTGAACCAAAAACATTTTCTGCAGGGTGGCTTGTTAACCATGCAATGTGGCCGGTTAACCATCCAGAACAATTGAACAACAAACTATGGGTTCTCAAGGTGGCATGTTAGACAAAAATAAGCCGCAAGGCATGGTTAACAAGCCACCTTGTGGAAAATGTCCTGGGTTCAGACAACATGCTAATTTATGGTTCAACAAATAATCCATGGTTCAACAACAGCCCATATTCAACCACTGAGTGTGGGTTAGTGTGTTGTGAGAACCCAGTCATTGACTGGATTCACACAACATGCTAGCCCATGATGATTTCTTTTCCGGAACAAACCTATGATGGGTTAGCGAGTTGTCTGTGGGATGTCTCCCCCTGTCAGTGGATTATTTCCCCTAAATAAGCCACCCCAAGAACCCCTGGTCTGCAGTAAGGCTGATTTTACCTATGTGGATTAATGCGTAGTCTGTCAAGAACATGTGGGGAAAGCCTCTCCTCTTTCAAGGAGCAACTTTCCATGGTATATAAAAAGCAGCATACGTGTAGGTATTTGGTGACAAAAGTAAAGCAAAGAAGAGTGCTTTCATGAAATGCAAATTTGGAAGTGGCCATGTATCTTATAGGGTAGGCATTAGCATTGCCAACTTTCTTCCTAGGGTTTAATACTGATAATCTTGGCCTGCAGTGTCCAGACTGCATTCATCTTGAGCTGGTTTTGAAATAGGCATTTAAGAAAAGCAATCATCATCATCGTCATCATCATCATCAGCTAGGTTTGACATTTTCATGGCCAGCACTGCAGACACTAACATCTGAGTCCTAAAGAAAATAAAGACAAAAAAAGATTAGACATCCTTTAATCACTTTCTCTCACTCCTTTCCCTCAAACTGTGCTTTATTGATGCTACATTGTTTTTATGGTGGTGGGTACACTTAGATAACCAAACCTTCTGTGTCAGTGTGACTGACCCACCTTTAGTGAAAAGAAGCTGAGTTCTGCAACTTACCGTGTATAAGCTGTACAAATCATGCAAATTTGTATAATTTTGCACAGTTCTCCTAGTCATGAACTAAGTGGCTGTGCTTGAGTCCCTTGTATTCTACTCCTATTTGCCCAGAGAAAGACAACAGGCAAACCTCCAATCAGCTGGGCCCTGTGCCAAGCAGGACCCAAGATAACAGCACTGGCTCCTGGTGGATGAGCTCCTTAATGGTCAAGGGCCAAGACAGATCCTAGGCTGTCATAAGGAAGGCCAGGTAGCCAAGCCAATCATGGCAGGTTTGATTGGGCCATTTATTTATTTATTTATTTATTACATTTTCATACAGCCCAATAGCCGAAGCTCTCTGGGCGGTTCACAAAAATTAAACCCATGAAAAGCATAAAACCAACAATTTTAAAACATGAATACAAAATACAATATAAAAAGTACAACCAGGATTAAAACCACACAGCAAAAATTGATATAGGTTAAAATATAGAATTAAAACAGCAAAGTTTAAATTTAAGTTAAATTAAGTGTTAAAATGCTGAGAAAATAAAAAGGTCTTCAGCTGGCGACAAAAGGACTACACTGTAGGCGCCAAGCGAACCTCTCTGGGGAGCTCATTCCACAGCCGGGGTGCCACAGCAGAGCAAGCCCTCCTCCTAGTAGCCACCTGCCTCACTTCCTTGGCAGGGGCTCGCGGAGAAGGACCCCTGTAGATGATCTTAAGGTCCAGGCAGGCACATATGGGAGGAGGCGTTCCTTCAAATAATCTGGCCCCAAGCCGTTTAGGGCTTTGAATGTTAGTACCAGCACTTTGAATCGGGCCCGGACCTGGACTGGCAGCCAATGAAGTTGTAGAAGGACTGGCATGATATGGTCTCGCCAGCCAGTCCCTGTTAATAGGCAGGCTGCCCTGTTTTGTACCTGCTGAAGTTTCCAGACCATTGCTACAGTATGCCATTTTTATGAGGAAAGAAAACGACAAAACACAGGCAGTAGGCACATAATTAGTTTTGCCTCTGTGCATACTTTAAAAAATGATGAACGAGGGACCTTGCATTCAGAACATATTCCCTGCACGGAGATGATCTAAACATAAGTTAAAAGTGCATGTCTGAGTGCTTGAAGCGTTGCATAGCATGAATCATAGAATCATAGAATCATAGAATAGCAGAGTTGGAAGGGGCCTACAAGGCCATCAAGTCCAACCCCCTGCTCAATGCAGGAATCCACCCTAAAGCATCCCTGACAGATGGTTGTCCAGCTGCTTCTTGAATGATCTCTGTGTTGCAGGTCTACTGATTGGGTAGCCACTGGTTCTGTCAGACACCTGATCAGTGACCGGATGGTGAAAAGAAACTTTGCCCTGTGCTTTAACTTATATGGAATACTCTCCTACCCCCACCCCCAACCTAAAGATTACTTCCCAGTCAGCAAGCAACACAACGTGTGAAACAACCGCTCATAGGAGTCCATTGAAGGAGTTTTGTGTTGTTGTAGGAGGAAAAGGGTACGTTTTGCATATACAGGGGGAGAAATGTTTAAACAATTTCTGACTCATTGCATCCTGCACGGTATGAAATAACAGACTGTGCAAAAGAGAAACATATTGATTTTGGAAAATATTCAACTTGAATAGCAAATCAGCTTCTCAGTGAAGGTGACCTCCTTTAGGTCTTATTTCTGTTGTTGTCTGGTTGTTGTCATGAGGACATTGTGCTTAATACTTTCATCCCTGAATTATTCTGAGTTGGAGGGTTTTTTGTTCTGAATTAATTTCAAGTAAGATGTTTTGGGGGATGCCCGTTGCGGCTTTGATAGAAGAATAAAGGTAAAGTGTTTAATGACCTGCAACCGTTCATTCATGCAGTCTTAATAGATGGATTATCCAATTAAAAACTCAGTACTGCAGTGTACAGATCTCCACACCCAGAAAATCTTACTCCTTGCCCTTAGGGCAGCTGTCTTCAGGTCCCTTTCTGCTTTCAGGTCCACTTTCTGTCTTCAGGTCCACTTAATTTCAATTAGGGTGATCATATGGAAAGGAGGACAGGGCTCCTGTGTCTTTAACAGTTGTATAGGAAAGAGAATTTCGGCAGGTGTCATTTGTATGCATGCAGCACTTGGTCAAATGCAAACTTCATCACAACAGTTAAAGCTGCAGGAGCCCTGACTTATTTTGTACCTGGTCAGGAGGGCAGAGCTCCTGCAGCTTTAACTGTTGTGATGAAGAGGGCATTTCACCAGGTGCTGTATGCATACAAATGACACCAGCTGAAATTCCCTTTTCAATACAACTGTTAAAGCTGCAGGAGCCCTGTCCTCCTTTCCATATGGTCACCCCAGATAACTCCCTCTCAAGAAGATCAGCGAGAGGAAAGAGCTCTAGCTAGCTTCTTGCTTGAAACAACCACACCCTGCCTCAGCCTACATGTGAACACATTTACTTGCAAGTAACCACCCAGGACTGCTGTTTGGAGAGAGAGTTTATGAGCTTCTGTAAGATGGTGGGTGAGGCATCAGGCAAAACATAAGAGTGTGTTGCAATAATTGCTGAACCACTGGAAGTTCTTTAAAACACAAACATAGTTTTCCACTTTAGAAATAATCTTGATTATATTTTTCCCTGCTTAATTTTTCATCAGACTGATATATTTCAGCTCTCTGTATGGTTATCAAGGCAGCCAGGTTTGCATAGGATACTGTCAGGAAATGCATGTGTGATGAGAAGCACAGGCATCAATATCATTCCATTCTTGTTTTCTTTACCATAGGGGAAAGTATGATTCACAAGTTTTAATTCTTCGGCTAACGGTTCCTGTTAAATTTTCACTTGTTATAAAAATCCACCGGCTTGTTTGTGTTACAGACATTACATTGTCCTTTACAAAAGGAAATGAAGGCCCTGCCTTTTAATAGGGTCACACGCTTTAATCAGTAGATCGATCAACAAAACCTTTCATTTATTTAAGCGATAAATTTTAATTGGTGGGGCTGTGAATTAAGAGCTTGTGTGATTCTTTTTGAACACAATTGGCAGCTGTCCTGAAGGTTTTATGCTGGGCAAATTCGTTTAAATGGTTTTTAATTGGTCGAAAGGTTAATGTTTCCCATAGTCCCACCTTTGCAATTGCCATGTTTCCTTTGTCATGGAGAAATGTACCAAGAGCTATGGCTCTTACAGATGCTAGGAAATTGTTTGGGCAGCCATTGAGATACCATGGGGATGGGTTTCGGATTCTGAACTGCGCACAGAATGGTGTCAATGCCTTTCAATTAAGTGTGTGATAATTCTTTTGGTTTTCTCTGTTTGTAGATGCTGCGAGGATGGAATTGAGCCCTGCTGAAGTGCCTCTTTATGTAAGTTCCACAACATTAGGCTTCTGCCCTAAAGGTCCTTTCTTTTGTTTTGAAGGCGGGTTGTTGTTGGTGGTTATTGAGAAGCTGCATGAATGAAGCAAACATTCTGTGGCCGGCTTGACCGGGACTTTAAGCCGTTGAATGCTGCTGCTTCATTTGAGCTGGTATAGCAAGCGTTCATGCCTTTCCTGCAGAAATAGTTTTCACATTGTGACATCCAGATTACTGCACTTTAGCCTTGTTAGGGCTGGTAGCACTTGGAATGGAGATGGTAACTGTGGTGTGAAAATAGTCATTCCAGTTTCATTATGGTTTGGGAAAATAAATATTTCTATTATAAATGTAAATGTTCTGTCCTACACCCTGATGTCAAAATAGCCCCAATGGCAAATAAGGAAAATTGGACCTGGGGCTGGAATACAACTTTTGAATGCTTTTTAGGGGCAGCCCCACTAACCCTAAAATACATTTTGGGCCCATTCAGAAGACAACTTAAACCATGGCTTTAACCATGGTGGTTAAGCGAGAAAGCCAGGCTGTGTTCAGAAGACACCTTAAACCACGGCTTCAACTATGGTGAATAAGGCTTTTTGCTTTACTCAGCATGGTTAAAACTGTGGTTTAAGGTGTCTTCTGAACACGGCCCGGCTTTCTGGCTTAACCACCATGGTTAAGGCCATAGTTTAAGGGGTCTTCTGAATGGGGCCTTAGTGATTTTATTAGGTTGGGTCTAGACAAAGGGTGCTTCTTGGAAGAATGCTACCAACCATAAGGCAATGTGCAGCTCGTTTTTTTAAAAAATGTAACAGTTTTTCTGTGGTAAGAAAAGAAACAGAAGTAGTGGTGGGAAAACCTGGGAGGATTGCGAGAGGAAGACATTGTTGTTTGGACCCCCTGTAGAATTCCATGAATGAGGCAGGGCGATGGTGCAATGAAAGCTTTGTCTCAAAGTGCCAAAACTTCATTGCATTTAATTCTCATTGAAACCAATGGGTTGGATCCAGACGTAGGGTGCAGGCCTATGCCTGTTTAGACAGAAATAAGCCCTATAAGTCCCAGCATTCCCCAGGCATCTTGGTTGGCTGGGGAATGCTGGAAGCTGTCTGAGTTTTCTCTGTCTAAATATGCATAGGATTGCACCCTTAGTCATGCTTAGAGTAGAACCATTGAGCCACTGGGGATTTACTTCCAAGTGCAGAAAAAGGAAACTAAAACAATCGGGGCTGGAGCATCTGGAATTGTTTAACTTGGAAAAAAGGAGGCTAAGGGGAGACATGATAGAGGTGTACAGAATTATGCAGGGTGATAGGGTGGCATTTTTCTCCCTCTCTCATAAAACTAGAACCCGGGGTCAACCATGAAGCTGGTTGGTGGGAGGTTCAGGACAAATAAAAGGAAGTACTTCTTCACCCAGCACATGGTTAAACTAAGGAATTCACAACCATAAGATGTAGTGATGGCCACCAATTTGGATGGCTATCAATGACTACGGGTCTTGATGGCTATGTGCTACCTCCAGTATCAGTTGCTGGAGAACATCCTGCTTGTGGTTCCCTGGTCAACAGCTGGTTGGCCACTGTGTGAACAGAGAGCTGGACTTGATGGACCCTTGGTTTAGGCCAGCATGGCTCTTCTTATATTCTTGGACCTCTCTTGATGAGAGGTTTGCCCTGGGGGGGATCTGCAGCATCGGCAGGTCATGTATATTACACAGCCGCCATTGTGGAGCCCTCCTGAGGCATTCTCCCAAAGCCCCTCTTTTAAAAGTTTGGGCACTTAGCCCAACTTTTTCAAGCCAGCGAGGGACAGACCTGCATCTTCCGTCTATTTCCCGCCTCTGGCATTGCGCCAGAGGTGTGTCCCCAGCCATTGGCCAACCCTGATTGGGTCACCATCGGCAGCGACAGGGGGAGGGGGCAATGCAGAAAGTCAAATGGCCATTAGGCTGGCTATGCGCCTCCGTGGGCCTGCAGAGCAGCTCAGTTAAACAAAACCAAACAAACAAAACCAAAATGGAGCCACATGTGGCAGGCCCAGACAGGTGGGAGGGGGCAGCCAAGCAAGGCAACTGATCATTGGGCTGCCTCCACACTCCTGCGCAAAACCATAAAAAAACCCAAAACACAACAGACAAGGTACTGGCATGCCGTGACAGGGGAAAGCGGCTCCTCCCTCCTCTCCTGTCACAACCCCCTTGCTTTCTCCTTCGGCTGCCGGGCCGCTTCCTCTCCTCTTCTGGGGAGAGCCAAGATGATCCCCGTCCTCCCAGAAGAGCAAGGTAAAGGGGTGGGGGACTAGGAAGGGACACGCTGAGCCACAGCGGTGCCCATCCGGTGGTGTGGCACAGTGGCTCCTCCCTCCCCTCCTGTCACAACCTCTCCTTCGCGTGGGGACAACGCAAAGGTGCGTAAACATGGTGGTTTGAGGGGTAGCGGTGCCAATGCACCGCCATCAAGACATGCCCCTTATGTAAGTAAACATGCATAGGGATGTACTATATGTGTTATCCTATTTCTTACATTGCAATGTTTTATTGTTGAGCCTTGGGTTAGGGTTGCAGTAGAGATGTGAAACATTTAAGTGTTATATAAATCAGGCAATGTTCTTGCTGGTTGGGAATGAAGGGGATTGTAGTCCGAGATATCTGGAGGGCACCAGGTTGGGGAGGGCGGTTATGAATAAATAATAACAAAATTAATTGTCTTGTAAAAAGACCCAGAACCACATAATCGAACATGGGCAATCTGGCTTTGTATGAACAGGTACCACATGGAAATCAGGCACAATTGCTCTACTGATAAAACAGCAAAGAGCTGGCCTGTAATTGGTTTCTAATTCAGTATATAAACCACTTGGGAGTTCCTTCCATTAGAGAAACTCCTGCCTTATTAGTATACCTTTCATGGGAAACAAAATCAAGGCTGTATTTAAATCAGGCACTGAAAGCGGTTCTTTTGTCCATTTTCCATGAATAGATTTCTGGCTTGCTGTGTTTGGCTGAAATTCTATACATTTGGGTTTTGAAGATTTCAAAGATGTCTAGGGTGGAGATGATGAAAACGATCTTCTCCTTGAGTTTAAAAAGAAAAAGTAGTGGCATGGAACTCATAGAACTACAAAAAGATGAGTCACATACAACCTGTTTTGTTTGTGGACTGGGAAGGAGAACGGGTCAAGGTGATGATTTAGTTTGACATATTGCATCCAGCAGAAAGTGAACTGAACATTATTCAGGGTCAAACGAATCAATAAAAACCTCGCCTTGAAAAAGAGCAAGACTGAAATCCTAAGGAGAGTTGCTGGAGTTCAAATTATAACATTTGAAGTGCTCAGGTTTTGAATCAGCTTCAGCCTCAAACAAATGTAATTTTATGAGATTTAAAGGAAATCATTGGGCATCTGCAACATACAGGTGTCGTGGTGTGATTAATAAATTGACTGGTTTTGAAGTGAATAATTGGGTCAGTAAAATATTTTTTTTATAGAGGCCAGCAACTACTTCATGACAAATCTGGTCATTTCTATAGCCACCATGTTTATAGGTGTGATCAGATTCTGATCCTGTTATTGTCATTGTGGAACCACACAGAGTGGAAGCGAGCCTGGATTTAATCCTAAATGGCATCTCCCAGGACCTAGTATGAGATGTAAATATTGTTGAGCCAGTTGGAAGCAGTGACCGCTATCGGATTTAATATATATTTAAGTGGGAAAATTCTCTAAAATGAGGCAACCAGTAAAAAAGAAGTTGAAAGGGGGTGTCAAGAGGGTTAAATCCCTTCTTAATGCTTGGAGTTTATCACCAGCATGGTTAACGAGCAGTGTCAAGGGGGCCATTAGAGAAAGGAGGGCTTCCTTCAGAAAACAGAAGACTTGCCCAAGTGAGGAAAACAAAAGGGAGCACAAACCTGCACAGAGGCGATGCAAGCAGACAATAAGAGATGCAAAAAAAAAAAAAAAAAGCATTTTGAAGAGCACATCACTAATAATATCAAGTCCAACAATAAAGAATTCTTTAAATATATCAGAAGCAGGAAATCAGCTAGAGAGACAGCTGGACTGTTGGATGATGATAGAGTTAAAGGAGTATTCAAGGAGAACAAGGAGACAAGAAGCTGAATAAATTGTTTGCATTGGTCTTCACTGCAGAAGATATAGGACAAATATTGTATCTGTGCTTGAAGTGTTGTTTTCAGGGAGGGAGTTTGAGGAACTGAAGCAAACAATGGTGACAAAAGATGAAGTTTTATACTTTATTGATCCTAGGTTGCTCAAAGAACTCAGGTATGAAATTGCTGATCTTCTAAGCAAAATATGCAACACGTCCCAAAGTCGACAGGAAGATAGCCAATGTAACTCCAGTTTTTAAAAAGGGATCCAGAGAATTACAGGTTGGGTAGTATAATATCTGTTCTAGATAAATTGGTTGAAAACATGATTAAAGATTTGTAAGCGTATAGAAGGACAAGCCATGCTGAAAAAGAATCAACATGGCATCTGCAAACATAAGTCCTGTCTCAATAACCTTTTGGAATTCTTTGAGAGTATCAGTAAACATGTAGAAAAGAGTAATATTGTTTACTTGGACTTCCAAAATGCTGTTGATAATGTTGCTCGCCAAAGACTCTTGAGCTAATTTAGCAGTCATGGAATAAGAGGAGAGGTCCTCTTATGGATCAGTAACTAGTTAAAGAACAGACACCTGAGAGTAGGAATAAATGGGAAATTCTCCCAATGGAGGGAAGTAAATAGTTGGGTCCCACAGGGATCTGTATTGGGACCAATGCTTTTCAATTGGTTCATAAATGATCTGGAATTAGGCTTGAGCAGTGAAAGGCCATGAAGTGATACTAAATTATTTAGGGTGGTTAAAATAAAAAGGGATTGTGAGAAGATCCAAAAGTATCTTTCCAAAGTGGGAGAGTGGGCGTCAAAATGGCAAATGTGGTTCATTGTAAGCAAGTGCAAAGTGATGCACATTGGGGTGAAAATTCCCAACTTCAAGTATTAGGTGGCGGTGACAGACCAAGAAAGAGATCTTGGGTTGTGGTGGACAGATCAATGAAAATGTCAACTCTGTGTGCAGTGGCTGTGAAAAAGGCAAATTCCATGTTAGGTATAATCAGAAAAGGAATTGAAAATAGAATTGCCAAGATCATATTCCCTTTATACAAATATGTGATTCGACCACACAGAGGCCCTTCCTACACCTAAGGATTATCCCAGGAAAATGGAGGGATCGTCCCTGCCTGCTCCCAGGATCCCCTGTGTGTCATTTGCATGCACAGGGATGATCCCTGGAAAAAGGCAGGTGTAGAAATGGGCTTAGAGTACTGTGTACAGTTCTAGTATATTGTAGAGTGGGGGGGGAGTGCAGAAAAGAGCAACTAAAATGATCAAGGGGCTGGAGCAACTCCCCTGTGAGGAAAGGTTGCAACAGCTGGAATTGTTTAGCTTAGAAAATAAGCGAGTAATGGGGGGCATGATAGAGGTGCACAAAATTATGCATGGTGTGGAGAAAGTGGATAGGGAGATATTTTTCTCCCTCTCTCAAAATACTTCATACGTCCTATGAATCTGATTCGTAGGAGATTCAGGACAGATAAAAGGAAGCACTTCTTCATACAGTGCATAGTTAAACTATGGAACTGACTACCACAGGATGTAATGAGGGCCACCAATTTGAACGGCTTTAAAAGGTGGTTAGACAAATTCCAGGAGGAGAAGGCTATCAATGGCTACTAGCCCCAATAGCTATGTGCTACTTCCAGTATCAGAGACGGTAGGCCTACGTACACCAGCTGCTGAGGAACATGGGCAGGAGGGTGCTGTTGTACTTGTGTCCTGCTTGTGGGTTCCCAGTTGACTGCTGGTTTGCCAGTGTGTGAACAGAGTGATTAACTAGATAGACCCTTGGTCTGATCCAGCAGGGCTCTTCTTATGTTCTTATCTTACATATTTTTCATTTCGTGTCCAGTTGTCGCGTATTTACAATGGTCCACTCATATATCATAGGTGAGGAAGTTCTTAATGGAGCTCTATAAAGTCCTGCTTCCTTTCTTCTCCAAACCTACAGACGTCCGTGGACTTTCATGAAGGCAGTGTGATAAGACATTGAATGAATGAGCATCCTGGTCGTATCCTGATCCAGTCCTCTATCCCTGCCTTGGAGTACAATTTTTTTTCAAGGCATGGAGAGAAAGGGCTGGATGGGGATATGGGAGGCGTGCATTGACTTCCCCATTCCTCCTAAATTACAGTGCTCTCTCTCTCTCTCTCTCTCTCTCTCTCTCTCTCTCTCTCTCTCTGTGTGTGTGTGTGTGTGTGTGTGTAGATGACTGCAGCGTTCTATTGAGACCTATTAGAATCTTCTATATGCAGGCTCTGTACCCCTACAGTGCAAGAAGCATGTGCCCAAACTGAGTAATAACATGTAATTATAAGTTGTTCGTGCATTGCATTTATTTTTGTTAATTGCTGCTCAAGATATGCATAAGTAGAGTCACAATCTGGATTGTGATCAGGCAGTAATCCAGAAAACCATGCAACTATAAGTGTGCTTTCAGAGTTGTTTTGATATGAAATCTTTCTCTCTTTTTCACACACACACACACACACACCCCAGCTGCATGGCTATTGCTTTAGAAATTCATGCCAGGTTCAGAAGCATTCTCGAAAGCATGTGGTAGTCAAAGGAAAAAATAAAGTAAAGATCTCCACTGGTCATTCATGCAAATATTTGAATGCACAAAACAGGTTTTCTGGATTGTGGTCACTATAAATAAATATTGAGCTCATAGGAACATAGCAGTTGAGGCTGGTGGCTCTGATGTTAGTGGGGCAGTGAAATCTGACTGATTCTGATTGAAACTCAGAATGGAGTTTTGACTGAAACCCAGAGCGGATTCACTGCTCCACTGACATTGGAGCCACCAGCCTGCACTGGAACATAGGAATCTGTCTTATACCAAGGGCATCTTCAGATGAGCGTTTTTGCGAGTCCTGTTCATGACATTGTCTGTGTCTCATGCTCATCCCTCCTCTTCTAGCCTTCTTTGCGTGACAAAAAAAGACCCTGGTAAATTGGAATTATTTTTGAGACTGAGCTTTGTGCTAACTCCTGCTGTGTGCAGGAAAAGCAGTGTGATCAAAACGGCCCACTGAATGGGCCACATGCACGTTGTTTACTTCTTCTTTCAAAAGAGGGAGTAATGAGGGACAAAAGCACAGGCAGAGAAGTGACGGTAAGGACATGCGATTTCCCCCGTGTGATGATTCTTTCTAGCTGAGTCTTGTCTATTGCAGTGCCTGCCCAGGGCTCAGGCAGAGGAGTTCCATGTCCCCTGCTCCCTGACCCTTTGAACTGGAGACTCTCCGCTTTACCACTGAGCTACACTCTCTCCCCTGAGGCCATGGCCATCTAAATTTTATTTATTTATTTGTTTATTTATTTGTTCATTTATTACATTTCTATAGCATCCAATAGCCAGAGCTCTCTGGGCAGTTCACAACAATTAAAACCATGAAATGCATCATAAAATATGATATAAAATGGAAAAGCCTATAACTACAATATAAACGTACAAACCACAATAAAAAGCTTGCAGCAATGCAGAGATTTAAAGTAGAATAACAGATTTAAAACAAGAGAGCTAAAAGACTAAAATGCCTTGGAAAAGGTCTTCTCCTGGCTCCAGAAAGAGCAGAATGTGGGCTTCAGGTGAACCTCTCTGGGAAGCTCATTCCACAACCAGGTGCCACAGCAGAAAAGGCCCTCTTCTTAGTAGTCACCCACCTCACTTCCTTTGGTCGGGGTTCCCGGAAAAGGACTGCTGAAGGTGATCTTAGCGTCTGGGGAGATACATTTGTGAGGAGCCGATGCTTAAGATATAAAAGATTATTTTTTTACCCATAAAAGACTTTTGAACGTTGATGGAGAAAAAAAAAATTCTCTTAATCATAGTAGAATTTCTCAAAGCTCGTAAGGCAAGGTGAGCAGTGTCAGTAAGGGCTGTAGGTCTTACCTGACCCTCCCACACAAGTCACATATCCCGTTGGGGAAGCACAAGTCCTTAGGCATGGCTGAGTAGCATCTTGAATCCCAACCCCAAACTGCTATTATGCAAAATGCCTCTTATGTCAGAGAACTGGCATTGCATTTAGTAATGATCACTTGCTTTCAGAAACTATCATCCCTTTGTGAGCACCTTAAGCTCTTTATTTCTGCAGGGTTTGGGGAAGAAATTGAGGTCAGGGTGGTGATAGTGATGGTGAGACTATACCATCTCTGGAGTTTATTGGAGGGCTGCAGGGGACTGAGGAAGTCTATTGCTATATGCCACTGAGAGATTTCTGATATTTTTCACATGGGATTTTATTTTGTTCTGAAACAAAATTAAAGTCAGAGGCAACAAAAAACAACACACGTAACAATACAACATGATCACTAATAAACTCATAGATTATAATTCTTAATATATTACTATTATTATTATTATTATTGCATTTATATCCTGCATTTTTTCCTCCAAAGAACCCAAGGCAGTATATATAGTTCTCCTCATCTCCATTTTTATCCTCACAACAACAACCCTGTGAGGTAGGTTGGGCTGAGAGTCTGACTGGCCCAAAGTCACCCAGTGGGTTTCCATGGCCGAGTGGGGACTAGAACTCGGATCTCCTGACTCCCAGTCCGACACATTAGCCACTACACCACATCATAGATATGCTTGTGTGACAGCTAGAATAGAACAGCGTGAGGTCTAGTTCACTAGTGAAATTATCTGAAGGACTCAAACAGGTTCGGGGCTGTTAAGTGCTGAACCACTGCAAGCCCAGAGTGAGTTTTTCAGGTAGTGAGAAATGTGTGATATAGCACAAGTTTCTCTTATCAGATGTCAATATACATTTAGCCTACAATGACAAATGCTCTCATTTATTTTAGATAACTATTCTCTGAAATCTTATTTTCATGTTGCAGTTGTACAGTCACGGTAGCATTCTTTTGATCCTGCGGGAACTTGCAGATAACCTTTCTTTCCTTGTTGGTTTTGGTTAACTGCAAACCTGTGCAAGGCAATTTAGCTCTTTTTCTAGTGTGAAAACATATCTATTGTTCAGTCATGAGTTGTCCAACTTTGCTTAGACCTCACATTTAAGCATTGGTTTATGCAGAATAGGCTGACCAGCTTTTTTCTTTTTTTAAAAAAAACCTTTAAAATTCTGTTTGCATATAATAAAGTAGAACCTCCCCCCACAAAAGCTTGTGCTAAAAGCAATTGGTCTTTAAATGCCACAGGACTCTGGGTCATCTTTACTTCTTTCAAGTTAACATCTCTACAAAGCCTTGATTGGCTTTGCTTACTCTCTGGGACTTGGTTTAATTTTGTCGGGTTTCCCCCCTCCTCCTTTGGGTGTGTGATGGTGGCAGCTACTTAGGTTTGCCGTATCTAGTTTCATTCTATTCATACAGGTAGTCACATGCTTTTTCCTTAAACAAAACATCAACAACTGTTCATTAGACTCTAATCTTCAGATAGAATGTTTATAGGCTCAAAAAAGTATATTGGCTACGTGTTCGTTTTGTTAGTTGACTTGGGTTACTTAACTGCCACTCCTTTCACATTTTATTTTTCATCTTTTGCGGTTAAGGTTTTTGTATTCTTGTTCATAGCAACAGCTGCTGGGCTTGTTAAACTCCTCCATGGATGCAGCGGCCCAGTCCTACCCACTTTTAAATCCCATTGATTTTCTGTGGGGTAGTTAAACATGTGCTTAAATCTACCCCATTAAAATAAATGGGACTTAAAAGTGCATAACTTTTGGTAATATCTGTCCAGTTTATATCGAATCATAGGAACAAATAGGGGAAAAAACATGCGTATGTTTATTTATTATTATTATTATTATTATTATTATTTATTTATTTATTTATATAGCACCATCAATGTACATGGTGCTGTACAGAGTAAAACAGTAAATAGCAAGGCCCTGCCACATAGGCTTACAATCTAATAAAGTCATAGTAAAACAATAAGGAGGGGAAGAGAATGCCAACAGGCACAGGGTAGGGTAAGCAGGCACAGGGTAGGGTAAAACTAACAGTATAAAGTCCGCACAACATCATTTATTTATTTATTTATTACAAAATATTTATATTCTGCCTTTCCTCCAAAGTGCGTAATGCAGTGTTCATAGATTCTCTCCCCTGCCCCTCCAGGTTTGTCATCCCAAAGGTAGGTTAGGCAGTGAGATAGTGATTGGCCCAAGATCAATCAGCTTTATGACTGACTGGGCATTTGAACCTGGGTCTCCCAAGTCCTAGTTCAACACTCTAATTGCTGCATAACACTAATGTCTTGCCATGTCAGTTTATGTTCCTATAGGGGCTCTAAATGAAAGCCAAAGGGTTGTATCCAGGCAGTGACCCTGGGTTGTTTAACTGCCAGGGACAAGTGGAGCATGCAAGCCATTTCCAATTTTGATTAACAACCCAGCAACACCCAAATCCAGAATCTGGGCTGTTCATGGGTTAAACAGCCCAGAGATTCTGTGTTGTTTCACTCATGAACAATTCAAAGTTTCTGGGTTTGGACATCACAAAACAACTGAGAAATGGGGCATTCTTGGGTTGTTAATTGAAATTGGAAATGGCAAACGCACAGTCTGCATACTCTGCTCTTCTGCAATTCCTGGGTTAAACACCCCAGGAATGAATGCTATAACATGCAAGCCATAATGGGTTGTGCTTGCGAGCCACCATTGTGAATATTTAAGCCTTGGTGTGCAGTCGCTGTGGCTTATCATGACCTCCAAACCTGGTGCAAGGTGGGTTGCCGCTGTGGTTAGCAAACCATCCACAACTCAAGAACAGCCCATGGGTTATTTAAGCTAGGGCGGGTGCCAGCGATCATGTGAACCAGGCCCACAGACTGGTAGCAGCTCTCCAGGGTTTCAGGCGGGACTTTATCCAGTCCTACCTGGAAATGCCGGGGATTGAATTTGGGACCTTCTGAATGCAAAGCAGGTCTTCTACTAACTGACCTAGTGCCTCTGCAACTTAGTTTGGATCCGACCCATTGTGTATATTTTCTTTTCACATCTTGCGTTACCCTTATTTTGTTTATGTAACAATGAAGTTCCATAGTGGTTTAACTAAGGTCACAGCTAGACCTAAAGTTTATCCTGGGATCATCCAGGGTTCGCCCCTGCCTGAGCACTGGATCCCCTGTGTGTCACCTAGATGAACAGGTTTGACCCCTGGACGATCCAGGGATAAACCTTAGGTCTAGCTATGGCCTAACTTTTGTTCTGGCATAGTTCAGAGGCCTCTTTTGAGCAAAGGGGCTGGATATTCATCTTTAAAAGTATCAGGCAAATATGGCAGTCCTGGTTACTGCAAGACTTTCCCTGCCTGCTGTTAAGTCTAGAACTTGGAAACCCACTTTTATCCTTGGCTGCTTTTGAAATTCCAGGTAATATTCTTTGGCCGAGGCAGATGCCATCTGGCTAGGCATTGCAGACATTCGATTCTAGACCCGGACTGACCTTGTGACAGCAACCTGTGTCTATGTGATTTTTTTTTCCAAGTAGGAAGATGTCAATAAGCTTCATAAGGTGTATCACTTTCAAAGGGTGTTCTCAGTTAAATGAACCTTTTGAAATTACTTTGCACAGAGCTCAGATTTAATTATAATTTAATTATAACAGAGGTGTGATATCTTAGGAACTGGCTTGGGACTCTGTTATGATCACAAAGCAAAGGTGGATCAGAACTCCAGTGTACATGATCCAGTGCCAGCCCAGCCTCTCTAGCCAAGCCGAATGAAAACCAGATGGTCATATCCTAAGCAAATGCGAGACGAGACAGTTGGAGACTTGGTGAAGATAAGATCGAAATGTGGAGCTGGAGAAAGCTGGGAGAAGGGACAAACAGTGATCACACCAAGCAAAAGGGGGAAAGAATTGGGCTCTCTTGCCTTCTTGCTTCTTTTTTCTGCCTTTTACAAAATGTCTGTCTGATTGGCAGCTCCCAAAATGGTTTGTTAGGTACTTCAGTAGTAAACAAGAAAGGCACAGAGCAGCATAAGCCAGTGGAGAATGGTGGCTCCAATGTCATGGGGTGGTTAATCGGCTCCTGGTTTCAGTCAGAACCGGTCAGAACTGTAAAGGAGCTATCCAAGGTGCTTCAGACTGGCATAAGCAAATGGAAGATGGTTTTTAATAATGCTTTTAATAATGTATTAGTTTTAAATGTTTTAATTAGTTATATGATGTTTGCATTCATGTTGTACCCCGCCTCGATCCAGAGGGAGAGGCGGGTAACAAATAAATGTATTATTATTATTATTATTATTATTATTATTATTATTATTATTATTGGGAAAGGGCCTTCTTAGTGGTGGCACCCCAACTGTGGAATGCTCTCCCCAGGGAATAGGCCTGGTGCCTCTTTCCATGTGGCTCTTTCCAGAACCAGGCAATCTTCAGGTCTTTTAATTAAAAGTTATCTATTTGTCTTGGCTGGTAGATATTATGTTTTTATGCTGCTCTTCTAGATTGTGCTGCTTCCAATATATTTCTTTGTTTTGGTTACTAATTTGGTCTAAAAATGTGCTTAAATTTTTTGTAAACCACCTTGGGCATTTGATTGGGTGTGTGTGTGCGGCGGTGGCGTTTACAATCCCTATAATAAATACATCAAGAAATGTCATGTGGGCTAGCGTATTGACCGTATTTCCCCCTTTTTTCTGATGTTTGGACTTGTGGGAGCCACTCCGTTGCACTCTGAGCTTATAGACCAGGCAGGGGGAACCTTCCAGGCAGCCAAGCATCTTTCCCCTGCTCCAGCACTGACAAAAGGAAAAGGGCTTTTCTTCTACCTGCCACAGTTTAGTGATAACCTTTCCCCCCTTTATCAGTGCTTGGGCTCGGCTAGCAGAGTTGGAGAAATCTGCAATGGTTTCGAATGAGTTCGGGTTTCTATTAGTCTGATCTGCAGAATCCACAGCAGGCCACCTTTTCCCAAGTCATGTAGATTAGATGGACTTGTGGACTGGTTTTTGTGGGGATGGGGTGTGTGTTTGTGTGGCACTAATTTGCCCCTAGCTCTAATACAAATTAGCACGAGGAGAACAACACTCACGTTAAAAAATACCAGATTCTGTCAATGAGTGCATGAGAGAACAAAAGATGCCTGGCAACCGCGAAAAACACAGAACCTGTTCAGACGACATGCTAAGCCATGGTGGTTAAGCTTTTTGACCTAAACATTATGGCTTAGCATATTGTGTGAACTATATGACTTAGTGTGTCATGTGAACCATTCCTAACCATGGTGGCTACATAACTACAGTTTAAGCACACTCACTAGCCATTTGCTGAAAAAGGTTGAGCGGCCTAACCATGGCGTACGTGTCGTCTGAGAAGGCCAATAGAGAGAATGGATTTAACAAGATCCGTACAACCCTGGGCTGGGCAGAGGGCTTATCTCTGATTTGCTGTGGATCAGAGAAAAACCCTTGCCCTACAGCTGAGAGAGGCTCTTCTCTCAGTCCTGGAGAAGGGGGTATGCCTTTCCCTCCATTGATCTGCACGGATCAGCGAAAGAGGTGGGGCTGTGAAGGGGGCGTGTGTGAACGTGAGGAGAGCCACAGGATGGTGGTGGTTCTACCCACATTGGGCAATGGCTTGGCTCACTGCTGGCCTATGACCATCAATGTTCTGGCTCAGGATCAGTTTGGGCCTCTGGCTGAAAATGGTTCCCCATGTGTTGTAGTAGACCCATGAAATGAACCCATCGGAGACTTGAAGAAAATACACACCACCATTCTATATGTGGTGTCCAGTCCAGTCCAGTCCAGAGTGGAATGTGGGGCTTGAGGGAGAATGTTAGGCTATCAGCCTTAACACAGTTTACTATAGTTATTTTACTTTACTAAGGCTCGATCAATGGGTCATTCTTGGGGCACAGGAACAAGAAGATTCACCATATCCCTAAAGTAATGTATGAGAAGGCAGGTCCAAATTACAAATGATGTTCAGTGGAGGTTGGTGGCTCTGATGTCTGTAGGGTGCTTAATCCGCTCTGGGGGCCTTCTTTAGAATTGATATCGTCAGTGGAGGCTGATGGCTTCGATGTCAGTGGGGCAGTGAATCTGCTTCAGTTTCCAATCAGAACCAGTCAGAACTCTAAAGAGCTATCTAAGGTTGCTCTTTAGAGTTCTGACTGAAACCCGGAGCAGATTCACTGCCCTACTGAGATTGGAGCCACCAGCCTCCACTGTCTGGCCTGACAGATGGCATTTTCCTGTGTTCCTATGAGAAGCCTGGATGCTCAACATAGGGCCTCGATTCTCCTTCTCCTCCTCCTCCTCAAATTGAGGTTTTGGTATGTATAAAAAGAGCCAGTTGTTCCAGGTCAGTTCTCCTATCTTATGAACATTAGTTCTCATTATACAGGAATGTTTCAATAAGGGCATAATTTTAGTCATAACATCTGGGACAGATCTTGAAATAGTCTTGGTTTTTCTGGCTTCATACAGAAAGTGCCTGTGAGTTTTTCCAAAGTATAGAATATGAAATAAACGTTTACTTTCAGTCCTTCTCTAGATCAGGCTGCAGAGGCCTAGAGAGAGGGGACAGGATTTTTTTTAATTTAAACCTTGACTTTTTAAACCAAGAATACTGTTGTTGTCTTTTAATGGGAAAGAGTTGTTATAAATATGTTGGTTTCTCTTTTCTTTTTCTGACTATTTTGTAGTAATAAACCACCTTAGGGAATGCATAGAATGCATGGAAAGGCAAGGAATAATAAAAATAAAAAAGTTAATTGAATGCATAGCTCCTCCTAAGGATATATCCAACCTGCATCTCAGAAAAGGCCAGTGTAAGCAGATGGGTATCCTTGCAGATTACCGAATGGAAGCTTTAGCGGTTTTTTGCCCAACTGTTAGAGAATCAACCCCGGCAGATGAGGGGCTGTTCAGGGAGTGGCAAAGGCTGTACAATCCATGTCTACAAAGGGTTAATGCTGTACAATCCATGGGAAATGGTGGTTTTTGTAAGGGAGTTCTTGGTGCATTCTGCCCTGAATGCTCTTTGATAATTTAAGAGCATCATATGACCGGAGAGGGGGCAGGGGCGGGGAAGAATCACATTTCCTTACCATCGCTTTCCCCCGCTTCTGTCCCACAATACTTCCTCTTTCTTTACACGGGGAAGAAAGAGGAAGTAAACAATGACCATGTGGCCCATTCAGTGGGTGTTTTTATCTTGCTGCTTCTCCTGCACACAGCAAGAAATGGCGGGACATTTCACTACAGCTGGAAAAAGTTGGATTTTCTGGGTCTTGGTTTTTTTTGGTGATGGTGAGGGGTGGGAGACGTGCAGGAGGTGGACGTCATTGTCAAAAGGACCTGCAAAAAAAGTGAGTGGCCAGTAATGAGCATGTGATAAAACACTTGTCTGATGATGCGCTAAATGTGACAGTTGCATCTTTCTGTTGTAGGCAATTACGGCAAAATGGGAGATCAAGGGAGATCTGTACAGCACCATGAAAACTAATGGCACTATATAAATAAATATTATTAATAATAACAATAATAATAACAAGGTGGAAGGTGATGGTGATTAGAAGCGCAATCCTATGCATTTCTCGACAGAAAAAAAGTTATAGGGCTTATTTTCCTGTCTAAACATGCATCCGATCACACCCTTAAATGACTAAGTCTGTTCCCCTGAGTCCAAGAACTCAAAATGCCATGACAGAGCTGAAGCTATTCATTTCTTTAAAACATTGATCCCCATTTATTTATTGAAAACACTTATAAAAACTTAAAAGGCAACTTACAGAACATCACTATCTTCCTGGTCAACAGCTGGTTGACCACTGTGTAAACAGAAAGCTGGACTAGATGGACCCTTGGTCTGATCCAGCAGGGCTCTTGTAATGTAAATGATGCAGAAATACAAACTACAAGCCATACTTAAAATAGCAAAAGATACCCAACCAGCAGCAATATCTAAAAAAGCAGAGCAGCAATGCCAGTACATTTAGCATTGTAAAAAGCTTGGGTAAATAAAATGCCCATCACCTGGTACCTAAAAGCCATTCAGATTTTGCCAAGTGGGCTTCACTGGGTAGGCACGAGGCACTACGACTCTGAAGGCCGTTTCCTTGTCCACCATGTACCTAATCTCAGATGGCGGAAGATGGTTTGAAAGGATTGGGCAGGTTCACGTGGGAGAAAATGAGAGATACCCGTCTTTCCTTGGTCAGGTTAAATCCTGAGGCCGGTATTATTTATTTATTTATTTATTTATTTATTACATTTATATACTGCCCCATAGCTGAAGCTCTCTGGCTGGTTTACAAGCTCTCTGGGCGGTTTGAACTATGAACATAGGAAACTGCCTTATACTTTAAGTCAGATCATTCGTCCATCTAGCCCAGTATTGTCGACACTGACTGGCAGAGGCTCTCCAGGGCTTCCGGCAGGATTCTTTCCTTGCCCTACCTGGAGAAGCTGGGGATTGAACCTGGGACCTTCTGCATTCCAAGCAGGTGCTTTATCAACACTGAGCCATGGCCCCTCCCATAATTCCAGAGGTGTGGGCAGACTTAAAAGCAATTACGGCAAGGGGAGGTAGCAGGGTATTATTTTGATGAATCTTAGTGACTATTTGGAATTATGACGGGGAACTGGTGGTTGCCAGGTTGCAATCCTGAATAGAGCACTTTACTTTTAACCCCCCCCCCCCCCACACACACACTGGGGCAGGAGACTCTGCACCCATGCCTTCTTCTGCCTGTTTCCCCCTGGGTCTTTTCTGCCCCCTCTCTTGCCTAATATAGACAGCAGGTTTCCAGGTGTGCCACACACTGGGCTTGGGAGGGGAACTGAGGAAAAGATCAAAGTGCCGGTGGGCAAGCTTGTGGCTGCTGAGTTTCCCTGTTTATCAGGAATGCAAAGGCATGTCCTCAGCATCCAGGTTGCATTAGGGAAGCAACTTGATGGAGACCCTCACCAGAAATGCTGGGATCTAAAGAGCTTTTTCAGGGTCACCCAATTCTATTTTTCCTTTTTATATCTTTGATCCTTGTGCTGTTCTCATAAACAGTTTTTGAAACTTTCGCCCTCTCCTGCCTCATAGGCAGTTTTCAATGTGGCAAAGGGGACTACCTTTCAAGATAATCTAGTCTAAAGCCCTTGGGTTATTGGACATAATTCCACAGTTTTTGAGATTCCCGCCCATGTATTACAGTTGTGGGTTTCTTATGTAAAATGGCAGTGTGTGCACACACCTAAGCCTCAAAAGTCCCCCCCACAGTATAAACACAGGTTTGAAGGATTCCAACAGGTGTGGGAGAAAGTAGATCCCAGGTGCAGGGGAGTGTCAGATTAACACTGATGGAGTTAGCTGTCACCTCCGGGCCAGGAACAGACGCACATACATTCTAATTATGAAAAGGCTTTTATTAATACTGTTTGGATACCAGTTGCCAACAGCTTCCTGCAGTGAGGTTTGCAGTCTGAAATTAGTTGTGTTGAATTTTAGCATAAATATGATTTCATGTTTGCCTTCTGTTCTCTAATTGGATGAACACTGGTTGTGTCGTAAAATATTTGAATGCGTGGAGTGGTGTTTTCCAGATTCACTTATGAGCATTTAGAAGAGAAAAACAGGCCCAAATTGGTTTCAGTAGTAGGTCAGCCAACAAAAAGAACAGCTGTACTGGATTGGACCAAAGGCTTATCTAGGCTACAACAGTCAACCAAGTGCTTGTGGGAAGTCCACAAGCAGGATATGAGGGCAATAGGTATTCTCCAGAAACTAGTATTCAGAGGCATGCACCCTTTGATCCCGGAGGTAGCACATAGCCATCAGGACTAGTAGCCATTGATAGCCTTCTCCTCCTGAGTTTGTCTAATCACTTCTTAAAGCCATCCAAGTTGGTGGCCATCACTACAACTTGAAGTGGAGGCTGGTAGCTCTGATGTTGGTGGGATGGTGAATCTGCTCTGGGTTTCCGTCAAAACCAGCCAGAACTCTAAAAGAGTTATCCAAGGATAGCTTCTTTAGATTTCTGACTGGTTCTGACTGAAACCTGGAGTGGATTCACTGTACCACTGACATTGGAGCCACCAACATCCTCTGATACCTTGGGTAGTGAATTCCATAGTCTAATTATATGCTGCATGAAAAAGTACTTCCTTTTATCTGTCCTGGGTCTCCAAATTTCAGCTTCATTGGATAAACCCCGGATATGAGAGAGGGAGAAAAATATCTCTCTATCCACTTTCTCCACCCCATGTATAATTTTATACCCTACTATCATGACCCATTTTTACCAGACTTTTTTTTTTCTAAACGAAATGATGTGTAAGGGGTGCTACCATGGGAAGCCATTCAGAAAATGTATCTGAGTCCATCTTTCTGAGGGATATTCCAGATTCTTCCCCTCCCAGCCCGAATTAGTTTTTTTCTTGAAAAGCAGAAGTATGTAACCCTTTTAAATTTCAAGATATAAGGGAAAACATGCATTGATTATTCTATTTAAGTGTTCAATATGCAGTAAACTTGCTCCTATTTTGCTGTGTTGTGACTGGTACCTTCAAAGGTACCGGCATTATTGATGAACACTTACCTAGAGCTATATAAAATTTTAAGAAAACAAAAACTAAAAATAAGTAAACACTTTAGACACTTATATTTATAGTTTTACTGTTTTGTGTTGACATTTTGTCAACACATAACATTTTGCTATGATCCTGATGTATTTCTTATTTCTCGAAGTGCAATGTTTGAATTGGACGAACACATTGATTTCATCACATGTTCACTGAAAAATCAGAATCCAGGCCAATTTCAGGACCCTCTGGCTGCTGCAGCCTGGCTTTCTGATAAAGTGGTGCAGTAGAAGTATAGCTTACTGGAAACAGGTTGTGTGAAGCATTAGAAAAGAGACTATTTTTCAAGCAAAAAATGGTGCCAAAGCTATAGCCAATTGAGTGTGTTGAATTGTCGTTGCAAGGGTTAGATGCCTCAAAGAGTCTGTCCCGCTCAGGAATATTCCAAATTCTTTTCCTCCAATTGTTTAGTTTTCATTTACCATCTTAAAAAAAAGAAGAAGTCTGTAGCTCTTTTAAGTTTCAAGATATAAGGGAAAACATGCTGACAGTATTCTACTCAATTGTTCAAATATGCAGTAATTTTGCTCCCATTTTGCTATGGTCTGGCTAGTGCCTTCAAAGGCATTGGACTGATTGATAAACATTTATCTGGCACTTTATTATATTTTAACAAAATGAGAACTAAAAATAGGCAAACACATTAGCAAATGGATGCCAAAAAGCTAAGCTGTACTGATCATGTGTTTACACTCAGCTGTGCGTGCGCGCACACACACACACACACACACACACAGAGTGAAATTCCCTTGATGAACCATTCCTGGCCAGTGCCACCGTAGCCTGGCCCTTTGGTACTGCAGTACATTGGCTCTCTAAGCCTTAGTATAGAGACCATGGAAGATTTCATCTGGCAATGACCATTATTGCTATCCATTGCCCCAGTTCATGGGGATTGTCAGTCACCATTTCCTGAGTTTAGTCTGATTCATTATCAATTAGTTCACCTGCATCCTGTCTCTCCCCAGCTGCCATCACAGCCTGATAGCAAATAAGCAAAACCAAGTTTGGATAAAAAGGAAAGAAAGCCATATGCAGCAATATTTGTCAAAGCTGTTCTTCAGAGCATGGAAAAGAGAGTAAATATAATTTGTTATTGTGAAGAACCATAAAGAAAATCAAGAAACCCATGGATTCCGCCTATATTTTTGTCTGTAAAGTGAAGGGGGGACCCTTAAATGTCTTAGCTTCTGTCAGCAACTGGATTTAAATTTGATGTGCTTATTTGTTTGTCTTTGTAATTTTTTAAAAAAGTGCTGCCAGCGGAGTGATGGAACCTCACTCCAAGTTTTTGACAATCTTTACCCAGTACCCTAAGGCCCAAACTACACATTACAAGGAATTTGTGGCTGCCGCTGACCTGTATCTTCTCAATAATGTTAAAAAAGATGTGTGATGTGACAACATGGAATTAAGTTCCCCCTATTTAATTGTCTGCACCCTGCAGAGGGAAGGGAAACTCTAGCCTAGTTTGCTCACTATGGCCACAGCTAGACCTAAGGTTTATCCTGGGATCATCCAGGGTTCGCCCCTGCCTGAGCACTGGATCCCCTGTGTGTCACCTAGATGAACAGGTTTGACCCCTGGACGATCCAGGGATAAACCTTAGGTCTAGCTATGGCCTATGACTACTCATGGGTTATTTAAATCACAGGTGGACATAACTGTGTTGGAGCAAGCGAGTGTGGCGTTACACCCCACAAGTCAGTTCCCAAATGTATGTCTGAAGTTTGTAAGTCTGTGGTTTTTAGAATGTTGGCCTGAGTGGGTGGAGTTAGAATGTCTGGGGAGGGGAGGAGTGATATATAAGGGAAGGACTGAGGGGATTGAAGGAGACTTTTTAGGTACTCTTAGAGTTTTTAGCGCTCTCTGTGCTTTAGCTCTTGGTGTGTAGAGTACTTGGGTTCCGGAGAGTTTGAGGTTCAGTGTAGAGAGTGGTGTCTTTTGAGAGTGGGGTGTGGAGATAGACAGTTTGTGTATAATAAACAATACTGATAATAAAGTTCAAGAGTGATTATGTGAGAGAAAGGAAAGCGTGTATGTGAATGGGTGAAAGGATTGGATGAAAGGTTTCAAAAAGGGTTTTAAACGTTTTATTTTGAAACAAAGCTTGTGAACTTTTAAAATAAATTTTAATTATTTTGTTTTAACGAACACAAAAATTCCACGTGTCTGTTTGGCATATATTATCTGAAGTTTATACATTTAGCACCCACTCTGACAATAATTCACCTCAGCACATATAACTCACAGCATATTTTATTCTTGAAATCCTTCTCCATTTAAACCCCTTTCTCCACATAGTTTGGAGGAAGGTGGTTTTTATCCCTTGCCTCAGGTGTATCAAGCGGTGGGGCTTGGCTTGAGCAGGGAGTAGCCGTGGCCAGGCCTGGTGTTCAGAGCCTGTGTCGTGGCAGCAAGCATGCTGCCTGACCACTTATGTAAACAACCCAGGGTAGTCATAATGTGCAAACAGCTCAGAATGGGGCATTGTTTCTGTGACGTCCAAGCCTAGCACCCTAGGAGCCTTTCTACACAAGGAATTTATTGTGTGCTTGTGATTCCTTATGGTAGTTTGTGGGTGTTTTACACTATGTTGTCATCCTCCAGGGCCTTTCCCGTGCTTTGCATCTATTTTAGCATTCTCCCCCCTTTCCAATGAGGAAAGTCTGGTATATCCCGAATGGCAGCATGGAACCCTAATGTATTTGCACAATTCTGCTATACTGCAGCACCACCTAGTGGTTCTGTAACAGAATATATAAAAATGCAGAGAAAGAAAAATCCCAGAATAAAAAATATGCAAAAGAACTGATCTCAGTCTCACAAAGAATCTAGAAGCAAATGTAGGATAAAAGCCTCCTTGTTTAGAATTGCCTCTGTCTTAATACATACTGCCTGATGCTGCCTTTTCTAGCACCCGGGCCCCCTGCACAATGTTGGTTTCAGAGAAAACAATGGAGGGTGGTGATAATCTTGAGAGATAAAGGGAGTGAGAATGAGCGAGAGTGGGTTAGTGATGAACTTGAGCTAAGATCATTACTAATCCTTTCTCTCAAGATTATCACCACCCACTCTCATCACCCGTTCTCTCCTTCTCTCTTCTCTCCCTCCCTCTCCCTCCCTCCCTCCCTCTCTTTTGATATCATCACTGCCCTCTCCTCTATGTTTCTTTCCCTCCTTCTCTGTCAGAGAAACTGTGTGGGGTGGTGATGATCTTGAGGGAAAGAGCATGTGGGGAGGGCCCTGGACAGATTACCCCTGAGAGGAGAAAGGTTCCTACACTTGATTGAGGGCAACGGCTCTGGAGACGGATGTGTTAAATGGGAATTTTGACCAGTGAAAACCTTGTCGACACTTTACGCAATTTGTTTTTCATATCAAGCTGCTTCAGTCACGTCATGACAATTCCGTCCAAGGGTTATTAAAAGTAACTGTAGCAACCAGGAACTCTTCGCGAAGCAAGTCGTTCTTCACTTAAGGAAATACAGCTCCATCTAAATTTCCTCCATAAAACATGTCAGATCTTTTGCTATTGTTTCATCTTTTCTTTTTTTCTTTTCTTTAATAATGTGTAAAGGGCTTGACTTAGCTTGTTAATATCAGTAGCTGTGTGGGTAGATATCTGTTAGAATTAGTATCAATTCGAAAATGTTAATATAGAAGTAGCAAATGGAATTTATTTTTTAACAAAATGTTTAGAATACAGTGAAGAATTTTGCAATAAATCTAACCTTATATAAGAATATGGTAGTGTAAGGCTTATTACTTGAGGTCTACTGGACCGACTTTGCTCATTACCTCCTCCTGGCTCTGCATCAGGCTAGAGTTGGAAGGCGCATGGAGCGGGTGCAGAACAGGTCAGGCTAAGCCAAGCCACTTCTTCTTCTGTGGAGTCAAAACGCATCACCTATATCATCTGTTGGTACAGCAACTTAAAAGGTCAAACTCCTCTCAGGCTTCCCAACAAGTGGTGTTTTTTTATCGCCCAGCTACCCAGAATTACAATTTGCAGTATGTTTTGCTCTCAAATTACTAGCACCCATTGTGACCTGGGCTTTACACTAATATGTACGGGCCATGTCTATACCATGCATGTATTCCGGGGTCATCTCTAGGTCGTCCCTGGGCATCCAAATGATGCACAGGGGATCCCAGGGTCAAGCAGGGACAACCAGATACTTTCCCTGGGATAACTGGGACTGTAGATTTCCTGGTTTTTATGCAGTCCCAGGACACCCCTGAGGACTGCAGCTGGTGTGGTGCATGGTCATGGGTTGTCCTTTCTTCCTCGCGTGTAGCCGGGCCCAGGAAATGGGCACGGAGCTGCGCGGTGGCAGTCCGTGCCCATCGGGGTGTGTGTCAGTTTCAAAGTGTGGTTTGGGTTTTTTTTAACTTGCAGTGGAGCCCAATTGTGCTCCGTTTCCGAGGGTGGGGGTGGGGAAATGGCACCCGCAATGTCCCTCTTGATTTCTGGGACACAGGGGGATGATCCTGGAAGCTGTAAAGCCCAGGATCCTCCCTACCCTCCCAGAAGGCTCATAGATAGATATAAATGAGCCCTTGGTTATATAAAAGTATTAAAATATAAAAGGCTCATAATTGATTATACTAGTTGAATTGATTTATTATTTTGCCAAGTTATTTATATGTGGTTAATATTCTTAAATTCTGCAGTGAGAGGATTTAGTTTAAACCTAATTGAATTTATTTGTACATCATTGACACAATCCAGTGTTAAATGCTTTCAACTTCCATTGATTTCAGTAGGAATTTTTTTTTAGAACGTGCTTAACTTTTCTACTGAAATCAATGGGGCAGTTTGGATCATATACAATATATATTGCCCCCCCCCTTTACATGTTGCCTCTTCTTTGTAGTTATAAGTAATTCTCCTTAAAGATATTGCATTGAAAGAAAAGCAAACTATAGCTCAACAATGTTATGTTCATTTTCCAGGGACAGATCACAATATATGGAAAATTTGACAACGTTCTCCAAGGGGATGCTGAATTTTACTTTGTTTACAGTGGCTCGACCCAGAGGCATGTGGTTTTTGCTAAGCATGTTACTGATAACACCCTTGAATCTATCGTTCCAGGTGAGTGTTGTAGTTGCACTACATTGACCCCGTTCAGATGACACGATAAGCCACAGTGGTGAAGCATTTTGAGCTAAACATTATGGCTTAGTGTGTTGTGTGAACCATTCCTAACCATAGTGGCTACATAACTACAGTTTAAACATGCTCACTAACCCATTTGCTGCAAAAGGGTTAGCGGCCTAACTGTGGCTTAGTGCGCTGTCCGAACAGGCCCATTGTCGGGTTGACTTCCCACTATAGCATTGTTATTATTGCAAGAGGTGGTTGATGAAGTCTGATATTTCAATGGTTCTCATCACAGTGGAAGTCCAAAGGCAGGGAGGGATCTGCCAGAGAAGCACGTGTTATGGCTGATCCACTTGAGGCACACTCTCTGGCCTGAGTGATGGTGACTTGCCTCAGGCCACTCTGTGAGCTTAGTGAACGAGGAGCCTTTCAACCCAAGTTTCTGCAGTCCTTGTAGGGCACTCTGCTCACTCTACTCAACTGGCTCTCAGTGTGAGGCATATTGGCTAAGGCATCAAAGCAACGTTGCCACAGGGGGCATTTAAGGCAACACATTGCTTATATCGTCCCTGTCCAGAGCCCCCATATCATTTTTCCAGGGCCATTAGAACATGGGTGGGTGGGATTCTACACACGTACCATGGTCCTGTTCCATATCCAATGAATTTCATTAGTTAGGAAATAAAAGTTTCTGTTTTAATTCTGAAATAACAGTTTCTACATTTCTGAAATTATGCCATACCCCACACTGGGTTTTTTTCTATCATGGCACTGAGCATGCACAGCATACACATGGTTTTGGGAGTGAGGATTCCCACTATCCTGGGATTAACATCTCTGATTATTATTCCAAAATCCAAATTAGTGTCATACCTTTATTGAGCCAACCAAAAATTCAACAATACATATTAATTACATTGAAAATGTGTGATTAAAACTTAATAAAAATGTTTTAAAATGTGCAAGCTTTTGACATCTCCAGATCTCTTCATTAGGCAAGTTGTTATGAAAAGCAGATGGGGATAGAAAGGCTGACTTGATGTTGAAGTCCTGATATCTGTATGATTACAGTTTTGAAAAGGAATGAGGTTTCTCTGAATGTCTGCAGAACCTTCTTCCTCATTCTATTTGTGATCCCGCTGGCCAAGTCCTCCCCGCACCCTCCCCAAAACCTGGCAGTGCCTCTGTAGCTAGACAGTGTGGCTATTCACACAACATATTTAATCCACAGTGAAACTGCAGTGTGTGCAGGTTGCATGCGGCTGCCATTTTGAATATGCAATCCCTGCTCAGGGGTTGTCGTGCTAACCTGGAGAGCATGGGTGATGTGAGGATTAAATAACCCTCACATTAAGCCATGGTTTGTAAGGGTTTTGCATAAACCATGGTTTGTGTGGGCATAACCCATGCTCACCCAGTTCACATGACACAGCAACCCCCAAGTATGGGGGGGTTGTATGTGCAACATGGTGCCCGCAGGGGCCACGGCTCATTGTAGGTTAAATAACCCACGATAAGCTGTGGCGTGGCCTCAGAACCTGGTCAATCCTACATTGCCTAGAGCAACATGGCTTGCGCTACCATAGTTGCTGCCACATGGGTGAGCAAATAGAGAGAAGCTCTTTTTTGTTTATACTAACGACAGCCTCCTCTCTGATGGGGCAACTCTAGATAATGCATCTCTGTATTCCTGTGGTTTATTGATTATCCCTCCACCCCCAACACCCCCCCTTTCATGTGTATAATCTCTGAAAATAAAATTTTAAAATATGGTCACTTTTAATCTTTGCGCTCAAAATATTTTTGCGCTTGGTTTAGTACACATTGTCATGACTAAGCCCACATTGAAGGAGAAAAGATCTACGTGAATGTAACTGAAATTGCTTTGTTCTTTACTTGTTTTACATAATGCAAGCCATAGCTTGTGAATGATCTGTATTTGCAAAGTTTAGTTATATTCAGTAGAGGCTGGTGGCTCCAGTGTCAGTGGGGCAATGAATCTGCTCCAGGATTCAGTCAAAACCAGTCACAACTTTAAAGGAGCTATCCAACATTGGATGGGCCCTTTAGCGTTCTGACTGTATTCTGACTTAAACCAGTCAGTGACATCAGAGCCACTGGTCTCCACTGGTTATATTAACAATTTAATGCTGCTTCATTGGGAGGAAAACGGTGCCATGGAGAGCATGAAGGCCCAGTTCATGACTACTGAAGAATCTAATCAGCCTGTTCTCCACTGCATCTAACTTAATGATGCAGACATTCAAGCTAATGCAGCTGACTCATATTCAGTCCAACTTTTCCATTCTTGAAGAAAGATGGGAATATGTATATATTTTTTCACCTGGAGGCATATTATCATGGAGTGTATAAATCTTTCTCACATTTTTTCAGCTCACGGAGAACAAGAAGTTGTTTCTGTCGCTGTGGTCATGTACACAAAGGAGGGTGTACCTGTGACTCTGGGCGTCTCATCTGTAACTTATAAGCAGGACACGGCCTGTGAGTTAGCATGGTATCTAGTGAGCCAAGTGGATTGCCTCACTCCCTCTGGTCACCACACACTTCTCAGGAGGTTTGGTTTAACGGTGGACGATGTTCAGTCAGTAGATCATGATGTCATGCTAGCTATGGCCCATGAAGAGATTCCACCTGCTTGGAATATCGTGGGGAATAGTTCAGAAGATGGTAAGTGCTTCTCTTTTACCCAGACTGTACATATTTCTCTGTAATACATGTCAGATTCTAAGACTGGATTCACACTTATTTAAGCCACGGTGGGTTGTGGTAAATGCTGGCGTGTGCCAGGCGACTTCTGAATATTCAAACCATGACTGGTTGTTGTGTCATCTGAACCCGACGAGGATTGTGGCGTGGTTAACAAGCCTTGAATATTCAAAATGGCCACATGCACATGCCACAGCTCACTGTGGCTTAAATAAACCATGGTGGGCTCCTTGATCATGTGAACTGTCTGTTACTGCATTGAGTGTATAAATGGGGGGGGGAAGTTCAGTAAGAGTTCAGGGGCAGCACTGCATCATGGGTGAGGAACATTTTTTTCTGTTGAAGGCTGCATTCCCTTGGAGGTAATCTGCATGCTGGTAGTGGGCGGGGCTGAAGCCAGTGTTGGGTGTGTACACCGCCCCTTTCCTATCTTTCACTTCCTTCCACCTCCCACCCTCCCTGTTCCTCCTACTGCCTTCCAAGGGATGGACAGATTTCCCTTGCCAGAGGTCTGAATTGATTGTTTACAGAGGATTTATAAATTAGTTAGAGGTCCCCAATCTTTTTGAGTCAGTGGGCACATTTGGAATTTTGAGAGTGTCATGGGCGTTCTCACAAAATGGCTGCCATGGGCACCTTGCCCATGCATAAAGTGGCTGCCATGGTAGGCATGACTGGTTGCAGACTACTCGTTTCTCAGAACTGGTGAAAGTAAAAGAATCGTAATTTGCCCAACAACCCAAGTACAAAGTTGAAGTGGGGTTTGAGCTACAAACCCCAAAACAGCTCTTTTGAACCTAAATAAGGATGGTGCAAGAGGGTAGCGCTCTGCTTTGCACCAACCTAGCCTTCCAGTTATTTTTTTTAATTAAAAAAAAATCTTAAAAAGAAATAAAATAAAAATCAGGAGAGGCAGGGATCCTGGCAGGCACCAAGAGAAGTGTTCGGTGGGCATGTTGGTGACCACAGGCACTACATTGGAGACTCCATCCCCAGGAGCCCAGGTTGCCCTGCACTACAGGTTCTGTTTCCTGAGGAGGACAGATAATTGGAAATGTGCAGCTTTTTTTGTGATAACTCTTAATTTACAAACATACAAGCCAAGTATGGGAACATAGAAAAACATCAATTCAGACTATGAGTCTGTAAAGCTACCTAAAAGTAAAACAGTAAGTGCCTAGATCTACAGTGTTTAGTTATTATTCAGCGCTGTGACTGCTTTTATATATCCTACTTGTTTGATTTTTTCTGTGCCTGCCTTCTTGTTCTTGTTTTGCGACCACTTGCTACTGGTTGTGGCCGGGATTGCTCTGGTTAATGCTGTTCTTCGCTTGTTTTATTTCTCTGGCTTCTTGCTATTTCTCTCTCCTCATTTTCTTCTCTCAATTCTTTTCTCCTCATATCCATTCCTTATGGCTCATTCCCATTTCGTTTCTCCTAACTTAGTTCCTATTCGGTGTCTCCCCTCTTCTCAGCTGCCTTTTTCGTGTTCCTTATGGAACTGTCAATCTCTTGCTTCTAAGGCCCCTGTCATTCACAACTTGTTTATCTCTAGGTCTCTTCACCTCCTTGCTCTTACTGAAACCTGGCTTCCTGCCCATGATACTGCCATCTTTGCTGCCCTCTCTCTTGGAGGACTCTCTTTTTCTCATACTAGTCGCCCAGAGGGTCGTGGTGGTGGTGTGGGTCTTTTATTATCTAGTTTGTGCCAGTTCCAGCCTCTTTCCATTCCACCATCACATTGTTTTTCCTCCTTTGAGGTACATGTGGTGAGGCTTTTCACTCCATTGCGGCTGCGGATTGCAGTTCTGTACCGCCCTCCAGGCTCGTCCTCAAAATTTATCTCTGATTTTGATTCTTGGCTGTCCTTTTTCCTCTCTGATAACTGTCCTACCCTTATCTTGGGTGATTTCAATATTCATGTGGATGACCCTCAAGACGCTGCAGCTCTACGATTTCACTCATTATCTTCCTCTTATGATCTTAAGCTTTGGTCTGATGCATCCACACATTCCCTTGGACACTGTTTGGATTTTGTTCTCTCAGCCAGAACACAGCAACATCTCTCAGCCAGAACACAGCAAAGACTCAAAAAGGCTCAAAGAATCTTTGTTTAAATTAAAAACAAAGTCTTTACTTGCACAGAGGTTTAGTTACAGCAACATACTCACAGATGATCATAATAATTTATAGCAGCATTACAGATGAGTGGAACAAAGATGGGTGCAGGATGGGAGGATGAAAAGCATACAAAACACAGCTACTTATATAGGGTAAATCTGTATAATCATGGAATCACTAATTGATTAATTGCAAAGCATCTCATGCCAATAATCCAATAACTGTCCAGCTGTAACCTTGGCATTTGGAAAAACACTTTTTTGCTGATTGCTTCATTTTTCTTCGTGCCTCCAGGCACTTGTAAAACAGTGGGAAAAGTAAAACCAGATCCAGTCCAGGATCCAACAGCTCTTTCAACGTGTTGGCTAATGGTAGCTCGTCTTCTTCTTTTCCCCTTTCAGTAGGGGTTCCGCAAGGCTCGGTGCTTGGCTCGTTGTTGTTTTCTTTATACATGTTGCCCTTGGGTAATCTTATTCAATCTCATGGTCTCCAATATCATCTGTATGCCGATGATACACAATTATATCTTTCATCTCTGGAACTTTCTCCTGATGTTCATGATCGTATCTCGGCATGTCGTATCTCGGCATGTCGGCATATCTCAGCTTGGTTGCTTCATCGTTGTTTGAAACTTAATATGGCAAAGACAGAATTGCTTGTTTTTCCTCCTAAATCTTCTCCTCATCTCTCATTCTCTCTTACTGTCAATGATGTTACACTTACTCCAGTCAAGGAAGCTCGTAGTCTTGGCTTTATATTTGATTCCTTGCTCTCCTTTATTCCTCATATTGAGGCAGTAGCTAAATCCTGTCATTTTTTCCTGTATAATATTGCCAGGATTCGATCATTTTTGTCTGTCTCTTCTGCCAAGACTCTTGTTCATGCATTGGTTATTTCTCGGTTGGACCACTGCAACCTTCTTCTCACTGGCCTTCCTTCTTCTCACATCAGTTCATTGGTTTCTGTTCACCACTCTGCTGCTAAGATCATCTTCTTGGCTCGCCTCTCTGACCATGTTACTCCACTTCTGAAATCTCTTCATTGGCTTCCAATTCACCTCAGAATCCAATATAAACTTCTCCTGTTGACCTACAAAGCTTTTCAGAGTCAAGCTCCTCCCTAACTTTCCTCTCTCATCTCACACTATTGCCCCGCTCGTGCTCTTCACTCCTCTGATGCCATGTTTCTTACCTGCCCAAGGGTCTCTACTTCCCTTGCTCGCCTTCGTCCATTTTCTTCCGCTGCCCCTTACGCCTGGAACACTCTTCCAGAACATTTGCGAACTACAAGTTCAATCGCAGTTTTTAAAGCTCAGCTAAAAACATTTCTTTTTTCTAAAGCTTTTAAAACTTGATTTTGATCTGACTTTTATACTGTTAGTTTTACTCTACCCAGTGCCTGTTTGGTGCATTCTCTTCCCCTTCTTATTGTTTTATTATGATTTTATTAGAATGTAAGCCTATGCGGCAGGGTTTTGCTATTTTATTGTTTTACTCTGTACAGCACCATGTACACTGATGGTGCTTAATAAATAAATAAATAAATAAATATAATAATAGATCCCCCAAGGTGGCTTTTGCCACCAGGTTGCAAAACAATCCCCACCCCCACCCTTGCTGGCTGCACTCCTAATCCAAATTGTGTTCTCTGTAGCCCCAAACTGGGCATGTGGAGTGTATCACGATTAGTAGCCACCAGCTATCAATATTACAGAAATATCTTCCAGCTATCAAAAACCAATGAGCAATCATCTTGAACTAAGTTTAGAAACATTGTCGGCTGACGATTGGTAAACATTTGTAAAGTATCAATTTCTGTTAAAAATGGTAATAACTTCATTAATATGTTACCATAGCAGCATTGGATACCACATTCTCTGGTAACTTTTTTGTAAAGACAAACCACTTGGGTTAGGCAAATGACGTAGTTGCTCTCCATGCCAGCATTACTGAAGAATGAATTGGTCTTCAGAAATGAAATGGAAAATTATAAACTGCTGTTGTTTTATATTGTGAAAATTAGCGTCCAGATAAGGAAATTCAGTTTGTGCCAGGAGCTTCACAAAGCTTTAATAATTCCCCCCCTATACTTTAGTCTCTCTCTTTCTTTCTTTTTTCTTCTTTTTTTAAACCTCCCATCCATTAAGCTTTGTTTCCTTAATGGATTTAGTTCAGTTTATGAATAATACTTGTCAACAACAGACGAAAACTTTGATCCTTCAAACAAAGCAAAGATGATGGTAATAAAATATCTCCACCTTGATTCCTAGCAGATGAAGTCTTTTTATTCAAAAATTGTTATTACATATACAAAAGGAGGAATCCATTGTCTTTAAACAATCAAAAGAATGCTGCAATACAGGAATTTTGGCTAAGTAACAGCTTATTTAGTACAATACCAGCCCTAAGGATCTGTAACTGGTTGTTTTAGCCCTATTTGGTAAGTTTTGCATTGAATCATATTAGGCATAGAATATAAATAAAGGCCTATACATATGTAAATAAAGCTGGGATTATTATTATTATTATTATTATTATTATTATCATCATCATCATCATCATCATCATCATCATCATCATCTTGCTTCAGAGGAAGTAGAATTATTGTAGGTGGAGTTAAAGAGTGCAGGCACTGTGACTTCTTTAACCCCTGGTTGGTCGTGGCATGTGCTGGCAGCCATAAACAATAAAACAGCACAGGAATCTGTTAAACAGCACAGGAATCAGTAAAACAGTCAATAAAACATCAACAAAACAACCTGGAACTAGGTCTCTAAAATGCCTGGGAGAAAAGAAAGGTTTTTGCATGGCACTGAAAAGCCTCCTTGGGGAGTTTATTCCATAGATGGGGTGCCGCATCTGAGAAGGCCCTGTCTCTTGAAGCCACCCACCTAGCTTCCTTGGATGCTTATAGGAGTTTTTTGATGCTGGCCTGCACCTTTTGTAATGGAAGTCAGGTCTGATTCCAGACCAAGGCCTTTGCTAAACCTACCATTAAATCTGCGCTGGATGAGGGGAGACCCCATGATGCAAGTATCACGGGATGTCCATCCTAGTCTACACGTCAGGCGCGATGAGCTCAAGGAGAGACCCGTTGCATCCGCCATTTTTTTTAAAGGAACGAAGTGCATGAACACTCGTGCGCCAAGGTAAGGGTTGGGTTTTTTTAAAAAAAAAATGGGTTTCCCTGCTCCCCCCACCCTGTCCCTGATGGGCGCAGTGCTCCTGGGGAGCGCTGCAGCCTGTGCGCAGCTCCCGGCTCCGCAGCTTTTCTTGTGCGGAGCCGGGAAAAGCCGCAAAAACGGGCCACACACTCGTGGTCTCAGGCTCAGCCCAAGACCGGGGGAAAAAGCGGGCCCAAAGGGGTAGGCTATATCCCGGGGCCAAGCGGGGTTGATCCCTGCTTGAGCTCAGGATCCCCTGTGCGTCATCTGGATGCACAGGGATGATCCCGGGTATTACCCCGGGACATAGCCTGGTCTAGCAAAGGCCCAAGAAAGATGTGAAATTTCTTCCTAAATAAAACATTCAGTTTTATTGAGATCACTGTCAGGGCTGGATTTAAACTTGTTGTAGCCCTAAGCTATAACATGAGTGAGGCCCTTCCCCCTTCAACAAATAATAAAAAATTTAAATACAAAATACAGGCTGTACATTAAACGGAATTTGACAGTCGTGTAATTTCAAGAGTAACAGAGTTGATGGAAATCCTCAGTCTCTTTGCTATCAGAGGCACTGAGTAAGGTATCCCTGGAGATAGTTTAGACTGACCCCAACCACATAACACTATTCCCCCTTCTGAAGTGGTCTTCATTTTGTAAGATGTTTATGGTTGCTCGGTGGCAATGTTGTAAACGTTTCCCCCCCTCTTTCTTTCTAATGGGAGCCCCCTTGTAATGTGTGGACCTACGCTGTAGCTTTTTTAGCTTGTATGTATATCTGGCCCTGATCACTTTATGGAGCATAGTTACATGGGTGTCACAAAATCTTTATTGGGTGTGATGTGACTAGTAATGAATAACCCAGCTCTCTCTTCCTCCATTGCCATGCCACCAAACAACCCTTTCTTTCACTTTTGAATTGGTTTGTAAATCAGTGTGCTCCTGTGCTCTGTAATCTTGTGGTGAGGTGAAACTGACCACAGTCTCAAGGAAAGTCTGGGTAAGTGGCTTGCCAGTTTTGTTTCAGCAGGCGCTGCCCAACTCAAGGCAAAAATCTAGATGATGATAATGATGAGCCAAGCCCTGCCCTGCAGTGGCATGCCACCACAGGAGTGTTCTTGGCTTCTGTTAGTCTTAATCAAAAGCGCCAAACACCATCAAAGCAGCCGGCTTGTGCAACGCCTCCCTATTTGGAAAGCCTTTTGTCTGCCTCTTTGATTTCCTTCATTTGCTGGAGGCTGTGCCCTTTCCATCATATAGAGCCTATAAGATGTACTAAAAGGGACTGGGGGAGACCAGCGCAATCTTCCCTATCCTCTCACCACCCACAGCAAAGTTGTTCTCTCCCCTTTCTGTGATGCACCGGGGTTTGTGTATGTGTGTGATAGGTTCTGAACTTTCTGTATGGGGAGTTGCAGGACTGTCAAAGGGAGAAAAAGGGTTGGAACATGCTTTGATTGACTTGGAGTTATCATTGGCACCTTTGCAAAACAAGCCTGGCATGTTTTTCATTCAAAGACATTTTGGATGAGTTTTGCTTCTGAGTGTTTGGGACTCTTCAAAGCAGAGGTCAGGTAATCGCCCTGCAAGCCTAAAGTGGGGAAAATAAAGCAAAATACTGGTACCAGGAAGGACAAGGGTCAAGCACACATGGTAGGCCTCACCTCGTCCTGGATCCTGTCCACAATTGCAGTACAAATTGAAAAGTATCCTTTATAACTGGACAAGCAAAGGCCAAAGTTACTGGATCTGTACCAACAATAGCAGAGGTGGGGAACCACTTTGGGTCTGGAGGTCTCTGGCCTAGGCCAGGAGCAGATAGGCCCTACGGCTTAAGAGAAAGAATCTGATTCAAAGTTAGAGCAGGATGGTTTAGAACCCAGTCCAGTTGTGGGAAACTCAGGGACTGGGAACTCCACTCAGCTCTGGTTGCAGGCTGATTGAGGATGATACCCCTTATCAGCCGCAGCTGCAAGATTTGGCCTTGAACGGTTTTCAGCCTGAGATTGTGACAACTAAGCAGGAGGTAGATTCTTCAGGGAAAGGGGTGTTTCTCAGTTTAAGGCATCAGCTAAAGAGGGCAAAACAGAGACCCCCTCTTAGACATGGTGCTTGTGAGAGACCAAAGAGCCTTTACTGGGAACATCTTAATTGCCTGGAATACTTTCTTACCCGGACAGATTGTGAATTCTTCTCTGCTTTGAATCCTGTATCGTTAAAACACTGACTTTGACTTTGTGTGGGGAACAAAGCAGCGCACGAATAGTCTGTGCCTAGTCTAATAGATGTATTGCTTTCTATAAACCTCGTAAACATTGCTGTTAGCTCTGGAAAGTTGATCTATGTAACCTGGACTTCTGCAATAAAGAGTTTTGCTGTTATTTGTTTCTGTGTTGGGTTGCCAGAGTGTGTCGGGAAGTTGGTCCTAACAGGGGGCCAATCCTCCATGGGCTGGATGATGTCAGGGTCCAGATGGCACCTCTTGGTCAGCGACCCAGCTTTGCTCTGCCTGGTCTTTCCCTGCCTAGGCAAACCCTGCATAGACAGCAAAGTCCACTGAGGTGCCTCAGTGTTCCCTGGCCTTCTCCCCACAAGGCAAGGTAAGCTGATGGAACTGCAAAGGGGGCTCAGACGGCTTCGTTGTGTCATCACTTTCCCCATGCTCTGTTGCTCTACTGCTCCCTCTGTTCTCTGAGGAAGCAAGGCTTTGGTGTGGGGAAGGCACCTTGCCTGAGGCCCTGCGAGCCGGTTGGGCTGGCCTAGAAGGCCAAATTTGACCTGTAGGCCATGGGTTCCCTATCTCTGAACTGTAGAAGCCAAGTTAGTATGGATATGAGCAATTCTATGTGCCAAGTGGTCACAACTGACTAGCAAGTGGCTGTTGACATATTTTCTTTAGCTTTAATTACTGGTTGCTCAAATGATGTTATTTTGGGATAAATTGCATTATTTCTTGAGCCTGTAGCCAAAATATACAGTTCAAGTGATAACATCGAGTTAAAACCAGTCTTCTCATGCGCCAGGATGTAATAGGCCTTTGACCACCCAAACAAGCTCTATGCAAACTCTGTGCAGACATTGCAGTAAGAGAATAATTAGGGTCTTCTTCAGTGAACTTTGAAATACAACTAATAAGAATCTTTATTCTCCAGTAAGTGTTGTGAACTAGTTCTTCTGGGCTAGGTTGATGAATCACATGCCTCCATATTAAGATTACTTGGGTGACTGCAATTGCTTTTTAATTAAATATGGATATTTACTGTTTCCTCCATCCTCAAATGAGGAATAATGAATAATAAGAATTTTATAATATTACAAAATTTGATTTTTGTGAGCTTTAATGTATGCTAAAATTAATTATAAACTCTAACTAAGGATATAGGTAGGAAATACTGCATCTTATTTAACTTTGTTCCAGAAATTGAATTGACTTCCTGTTTGCTTTTATAAATGTGTCGTAGTGATTTCTTTTTACAGCAGGCTGATGGTGAATTATTTTCCAGGATCGGTTCCTCTTTCTGCATTAAATGTCATATCCAAATGTAACTTTCCTTCAGATGTATTGGACTCCCAGCATACTCCAGCCCAGGGGTGCAGAACCAGATGGGGGAGACGGATGACCCCCACCCCCTTGAGCCCTCCATAGGCCTATGACATCAGGTGGACATGGGCACAGCCTGACGTCAGTGAGTGTGGCCTCACCCACTTGACATCATTTGCTCCTTGGCCCAAGTGCCATGTAGATCTTCCCATTGGGGAAGCCCTGCGTGCAGCAAAGCCGAGCTGGGCTAGCCCCTATCACTCCAACTGATGGGGATCAATGGGAACTAGGTCAGCTCTACCCCATTTTTGTATGCTTTGTTACCTTCCTGCACTGGGGAAAGGAGGTGGGGCATGCGATGAGGAGGTGGTGGGGACTCAGCTGGCTTTATGCCACCCGTCTCTTTCAGTGTGGCAGGAAAAGTATCTAATGTTGTTAACTGCAAGTAACTTCATGTGCACATGGAATCAAAGGAACATAGGAAACTGCCTTATACTGAATCAGACCATTGGTCCATCTAGCCCAGTATTGTTGACACTCACTGCCAGAGGCTCTCCAGGGTTTCAGGAAGGATTCTTTCCTTGCCCTACCTGGAGAAGCTGGGGATTGAACTTTGGAACTTCTCCATGCCAAGCAGGTGCTCTATCACACTGGGCTATGGCCCCTCCCCTAGATTCCAACCCACCCTTGCCCAACCTGGGGCAATGGGGGATTATAGGAACTGTAGTCTAATACATCTGTATAGCACCAGGTTGTGGAAGTCTGAGCTAGTTGCTAGAGCTAGTCATTTGGTGTTTGACTCTTAAAATATACTTGCTCTGGATTTCTCTGGTAGTGTCCCAACCAAGCCATGTAGGTCAGCAAAAGTCTCTTTGGTGTTAAAATATAGCAGTAGTTTCGGAACAGTTGGGCACAACGGTGGCTTCAAAACTGTATGGCAGGAATGGATAACTTATCCCCCTCTAGGTGTTTTGACCTACATGATCACTCACCCTTCGCTATACTGGTTAGGACTGATGAGAGTTGTAGGCCAAAACATCTGGATGGCCACATATTGCCCGCCCCGGCTGTATGTGTTATACCAGTCATGTATTGAAGTCTGCCAGATGCTGGATAAACCTTTTGTTTTTGTGCTGAGCTGCAAGGTTTATTGAGCATCTTGAGGACTACCTACATGGCCATTATACTATGCAATGGCTCAGGGGCCTCACATTATGCTGTCCAGCTTTAGATGTTTAAGGGAGGAAGCTTGGTGAAGGCCATCTGCCTGCGTTCCTTGCTAGGATAACTGAGTGCCAACTAGTTCAGCCTTTCCCAACCTGGTGCCCTCCAGTTGTTTTGGACTTCAACTCCTACTAGCCCCAGCCATCATGGCCAATGTTCAGGAATGCTGGGAGCTGAAGTAAAAAACAAACAAACATCTGGAGGCCACCAGGTTGAGGGAATGCTGTTCTAGCTGTTCATCACAGGTTAGTACTAAATTAATGGGTCCACACTGTTGACATGTTTTCTTTAGCTTTAATTACTGGCTGCTCGAATGATATTATTTTGGAATAAATTCACATGTGTACTAGTCAGCATTACTTCCAGTCATTCAGAAACTGTGATGAAGAATCTGAGTTGGCTCAAAGGAGTGGACAGTCCAGTGAGGAGGAGTTTAGATCATGTATTCTTTGCTTTGGATGGTTAGCATTAATTCAGACTCCCATCATGCTAAGTTATGTTGCTTGTAGTTGGGTGAATTTCCTCATTGCTCTTGGCAAATGTGTCATCCTAAACCATCCACTAACTTTCTAAATGTAGAGTGACCATATGAAAAGGACAGGGCTTCTGTATCTTTAACAGTTGTATTGAAAAGGGAATTTCAGCAGGTGTCATTTTTATGCATGCAGACCCTGGTGGAATTCCCTCTTCATCACAACAGTGAAAGCTGCAGGAACCCTGCCTAGCGTGACCAGATACAAAAGAGGGCAGGGCTCCTGCAGCTTTCACTGTTGTGATGAAGAGGGAATTTCACCAGGGGCTCCATGCATACAAATAACACCTGCTGAAATTCCCTTTTTGATTTAACTGTTAAAGATACAGAAGCCCTGTCCTCCTTTTCATATGGACTCCCTCCTAAATGCCGTGTGTAACACCATTGCAAACCATTCAAAACAAGGGTTGAGTACTAGCATGTAGAGTTGTGGCTTGCGCCATGGGGAAACCATTCAGACAACTGGTTTGCTGTAAACAAGCCAGAAAGGCAGTCAACGGCAAACAGCGTGGTTGTGTGAATCAGTCACCGGCTTCATGCAGTTGCTAAAGTTAGGTAAGTGTCTGCAGGATTAGGGGGTTCACATTAATAATGTGTTATTGGATATGAAAGCTTGTCAACACATTAGTAGCTCAAAGAAAGATTAAGCCTGGAGCAACTGGAAGCTGTCAGCCTGCTGGGACATCTTGTCTTCCCTCCAAGACACATCTAGAGGTTTTAGCTTCCTTCCTGGAAATGAATGAGCTACATCATCCAGGGAAATCTTAGTCATTTCTGTCAGGAGAAATATTTGTTTTGTTTTTAATTATGTCAGCCAGGGGAAAGGATTCAGGTGCAAGAAAGAATAAAAGAAGACTTATGTAATAGGTTAAACAGACTGGTTTTAGCTTGATATTATCACACGAACTGTATATTTTGGCTACAGGCTCAAGAAATCATGCAAAACAAGGTCTAGCTACTAAATCCTTGCCTGGCTACCCACTTCCTTGCAGCATCTCCAGACCTCTATAATAAGAGCTGGATGGCTGATTTTCATAAGAAACAGTTTGAGGAAAAACAGTTCTTTAAAACTGGAAATCTTCCATTGTTCCCAAACGAATTTTGCTTCCCCTACTTTAAAGTAAGCTCTGGCCCCATTTGTTTTAACCATGCATTTGCTTAGAACAAATGCTGTTTAGGTTCCCCCCCCTCTTTTATTTGGTTTAGTATTTTCATTTCCCCCTATAGCCTCAGATTTCAGTGTTGTCTTGCTACTGATAGTCTGACAGTTTTCTGAAAACGTACTTTAAAGTTGGCTGGAAAGTGGAAGGCTGAAAGTGTTCTGCTATCAGAGGACATGATTATGAACCATTTAGGACACAATCCTATGCATAAAGAAAAACATCCTATAACTCCCAATGTTCCCCAGCCAGCAATTCTGGGAGCTGTAGGACTTTTTCCTGTCTAAACATGCATAGGATTGCATCCTTGGTGATACAGCCAGTGGTAGTGCAATGTGCAATGTAGTGCAATGTAAATGGTCAAGAGTGTATCCTGCTACTGCCCAGTTATGGGCAGTGATATAGAGCATCTTTACATTAAGGAAAAATGTAGACGATGACCAAGGGCGACCATGTGATGTGTAATTGAAAACTTCCCATTTCAGCAATGCTCCATAATGCTCAATGAAACAGCGCCATCCAATGGCTGTATTATAGTGCAATGCCGACTTTACACCATAAACTGTGCTTATGGTACCTGTAGAGATAGTTGAAGTACTTAATGTGATAGAGCACAACTAATGCTGAACAAAATCTCAGATATCTAGCAACAGCTTTATTAAGTATTCCTTGGGTTCTTAAGGATGCAGCATTGTGGCGAGGGGCAGGTAGAGTTCCCCTTAGCTTCGACCCAAAGAAAGACTACAGCTATCTCACCTTACAGTCCTGAGGTGCAAATCCATGATTTTGTGACCAGCAAAGTGACAGCAGGAAAGGCAGTGAGACTCTAGCTTAATAGCAGTGGACTCACTAACAGTAATGGTAGGGACAGATCCGTGCTTATCATAAAGACGTTAGCTAGTATCTTCCCAGAAGTGCAGTTTTCAGCCAACTTCGAAGTACCTTTTCATTGAAACTCTAACAGCTATGGTGGCAATTTTTGCTCCTCTAGCTGTTGGCTAACTTGATAGATGACTAACAGTGAAATCTGTCTTGATGGAACACCCATCTTTTAACGATGTTCCACTTTCTAAAATGCTTCTGAATGTGGTGCATGTTTCTTAATAAATACTTTGTTGAAGAGCAGCACTTGGGTTACTGTACTCCTGTCTTAGAGTTTGCAACGATTTATTTATTTATTGCATTTTTATACTGCCCAATAACCGAAGCTCCCTGGGCGGTTCACAAAAATTACGATGTATGTCTAGATGATTTAAAGTGGCCCAGGGGAAAATGTTCTAGGTCAGAGGCCTCTGGGGAGATAGTAAATCAATAGTTGGTTTCCTCCAGGTTTCCTGAGTGCTGGGATGAATAGATGAAACCAAGTGTTTGCTATGGTTTCTTGTTGGTCTTCTAGAATACATAACTGGAATCTAAGCAATATAGAAACTAATGTTGTAAAGCAATTCATCTGTGTTATGTTAACTTTAAGGGGTTTCTTTCAGATATGCCACTTCATTTGTTCTGATAACACAAATGTTGAGCATGGGTTCTGTTTGGTTGGAATAGCAGGTCTTTGATTATTTAAATTATATTTTCGCAGTACATAGGAAACATTCTGTACACAGGACATAACCTTAGTTGACTGCAGCTTTTAACTGGCTTGCTTTGGAGCAGCCTACTAATAATATACTTGGAAAAGCGGTGGCAAATTGCCAGGGAGAGAGTGTAGTTGAGCAGTCGGTGTAGATCAGAGTGAAATTTGCTCTTTCATTTCCCATTTATTGTGCTTGTGACGTCAGTGTTTCTGTTAATCACAGCATATGCCTATTGTAATGGTTGCAAGGTCAATTTGCAAAACCTTTCTCTTGTTTTACAGGGTGGCATTTGATTTTCCAGCTATAATTGGGAGGAAAACAAATGTACAGTCTCACTGTTGATATCTATATTTGATTATACTAGCTGAAGAATTGCTCTGTAATATAATTGGGAGAACTGGAAACATAGGATTGTGCCCCTAGCTACTTGGGACAGTTTACAACCATAAAACCAGACAACAAAATAATAACAAGAGAAACAACAAAAATACAATAATAAAATTATCAAAATAATACTAGGTTTGAAACATTGAGGAGTCAGCAGTAAAGTTAATAATCAAGCAGCAGATGAAAGATGAAATGCCTGTTCAAAGAGGGAGGCCCTAACCTGATCTCTTAAAGTATAAAGTAAAGATGCCAGGTAGATCTCCCTGGGAAGGGCATTCCATAACTCAGGGGCTCCATTTCAAACCAGCCTGTTCTTGTGGCATTTGCCATGCTTAAATTGATACTGTGCACTCTTCTTAAAGGGAGGGCTGATCATGGAATGCTTCCCTTATAGGGGCCCTTTTCACCTTTGCTGTTGGTTCCCCCCATCTTGAAATTGTTCTCAGTTGCCAATCCACAAAGACGGACTCCACGAGCCTGTGCTATGTTCCGGGCTTCAATGTGGGAGCTTGGGGTGAAGTTCAGCATCTCGCCTTAGTGGAATTTCATTGCTCTGACACAAGTCTATTGTGTAAGGCTCTGTGCTTTCCATTCAGCTGTCTGGGCCCCAGGCCATGCTTGCAAGTGGAAGGCTGAAAGGACACAGAAAGAGGGCAAAACGGAAAGAAACACATGGTCCACTATTGTTGCACACCACCAGTTGGACCTCCCTAAATTTAGCCCTGGAAATGGTATGGCAGTGTTGTAACTACAGGAGCCAAAGAAAGTGCAGGGCTAATCTCTTATGGCTCAAAACGACCAGGATGAGGTCTTCGACCAGGATGAGGTCTTCGGGCAAGTCAAAGTGTTTGATTACAATACACATAGAACAAGACAATCAAGACAATTTGGATGAAGGCTGGGAGGAGGGGATTAGGGAAAGCAGCATTGAGTGCCAACTAATGTTGAGATGGATATTTTTATTGTAATAAATGAGTAGCTTCTTTGTTCTATAAACAATGAACATTATGAAGTCTTATAAAGAGGAAAAAGGAAGCATTCTCAACAAATGCAGTAAAAATACAATGGAGCCCAGTTAAGGATCTCATCCTAGAGTTATTGCGGTCCCAAACACCCACTGAAATGAGTGGGAACTTTGGAAGTGCAAAGAATGAAGAATGGGCAAGAATTGCATGTTTGCCTAGGATATACTGTTTCTCTCTCTTGTGCTCTTTCATTGACCGTTCTTGACATCTTTTCTCTAAGGTTCTTTTATCGTAGACAGTATGAAGCAATGCTCCTTCCAGTATACTTTACTTTACAGGTGTGCTTCATGGTGGTGGCCAGCATGGCTTTTTTAGCTTCAGGTATGTAGATTGGGGTGCAGCTGTTTCCTGATCTATGTGCTTGTGGCAAAATCACTTAAATGTTACAAAGTGCCCAAGCTGTCTCATGTGGATCAGTCTAGGTTTGGAGAAAGTGATGCTTAAACCGACTTTGCCATCCTCATGCCCTCCAGTTCATTGTCAGCAGCCATGTTGACATTACGGAGGAAACAAAACAGTGGTCTGAGGGGTGTCTTCATGGTACTGGGTTGGTGATGTCTCCCTTTATTATTTATTTATTATTATTTATTTATATAGCACCATCAATGTACATTTAGACTTTCAATCCCCGTCCTCTTCCTAGTGGAAGGCGACCAATCGCAGGTCACCTTCCACCAGGCACCGCCCGGCCATGCTTCTGCTGTGACTCTGGAGCGAGGCTTAGGGGCTGTCTTGATGCCAAATTGCGCACCCTCACCTTGCTCCAGAGAAAAAAGTTGAGGTAAGTCCCTGACTTTTTTTCTCCGTAACTTCGGTGGAAAGCCCTGGGGTGGGTGCGCAATTGCAGTGGCATTGTATTATCGACGCCGTGCCACCGCGTAACCACCCCTGGGCTTACCAAGAGTTTAGACAGCCCCTTGGTTGCTGAAAGAGGAGTTCTGCTGACAAAAAATGTGGCTGGGGTGGGGGAAGGGGAGATAAAAAGAAGGTGTTGTCACTGCTAATCTGGTGGCAAATTTCACTTTCCAAGGAAAAAAGATTCCCTAAATGGGCAGCCATTTTTTGGAGGGGAATTTTATATCAGGTCTATAGGCAGGCCGAAGCATCTTGAACTGAGCCTGGAAACAAATCGAGGAAGCAGTGGAGTAGATGCCATGGTCCAAGGTCTCTCTCGCTGCTGCATTTGGCACCACAGCTTGCAGATGCTTGTCAGGGGCAGCATAACAACCTTTTACATAAGGATACTGCTATTTTAGACTTTTTATGCTTGCAGTTTTATTTATTTGATAATATTGGTATTCTTTTCTTTTTTTCCAAAACATTGAAAGTGGCATTCTTAGCCTCACAACGAGCTTGTAAAGTAGGTTAGGCTGAAAGAGTCCAAAGCCCCATCCAGTGAGATTCATAGCCAGGCAGGGAATTTGAACCTGTGTTTCCCACATCCCAAACTAACAGTCTGAACCAGTGTTATGTGGTACTGCACCACAGCTGTGAGAGTCAAAATAAAAGTATCATGTGTGGATTATTTCCAAGCAACTGTTTAAGAGCACTATAACCGTGTGTGTGTGTTGGTGTGTTTCATTCCAAACTATGTACTGTACCATTTTGTTTTTCGTAGTGTGTGTGTGTGTGTGTGTGTGTGTGTGTGAGATTCACTCCCAACTAGGTACTGTTCCATTTTAGCTTTCACCTTCCTTTGATCTCCCTATTTACATGTTTAAAAGCAAAGAAGAAAGAGGCAGGTCAGAGAACAAAAACTCTGATGTCACTGTGTCCAAAAGAGATATTTTTAAAAGGCCAGTGAGCTTGGCTCATGGTATTTTTGAGCTTGGCTCATGGTATTAAGATCTTTATATGTTAAAAAAAATATACTCTTAAATTTAACTTGTTTAGTTTAGGCATCTCTAACCCTTGGGGCTTTGGGCAGTGGTTTTCAGACTTTCTACCCTCCAGAGAACCCTTCCACATGGCTCATCTGCATTACGCCGGGTTGGCCTGTTTATCCCTTTATCCCAGTCTTGTCTGCTCTCTCAAGCAGTGGCTCTCCAGGGTTTGGGACAGAGGTCTGTCCTGCCTAGCAGGTCCTTTTAAATTGGAAATGCCAGAGATTGAACCAGAGATTCAAAGCATGTACTTTATCTCGCAGATGTTTCTGCACCACCACCACCACCACCACCACCACCACTGCGGCTTGACTGACAGATAGGATTCGCCTTCCATTTCTTGTAGCCTTTTGCCTCTCTTCCCTGGAGAAGAATTGAAAGATGCTCATCAACACCAATGGAGAAAATCCAAGATTTTAGCACTGCTATGGTGGGGCACCAGCAGGTCCACCCAGAAGCAAAAGGCAACAGCTCATGCCTTTTCTAACTCAGCTTGTACTTTCTGTGGGAAAATGTTTTTAAAACATCAATCTCAATTTGAATTGGAAATAATAAAATTATCCCCCCCCTCTCAAAATGTCAGTTTCTGCTTGGCTTAAGTTGACCACTTGTGAATGGTGCCGCTAAGCATGATGAGTCATGTGGGCTGGCCCACCTGTTGAAAGCTTGTGGAGTGGTGAGAAAGCAGTGAGTTCTTTTAAACCTGACATAAAATTCTGAACAAGATTCTAAAATATTGTCAGAGTGAGTCTTCTGAAGTACACAACATATCAGCCTCCTAAGCGAGGACTGGCAAACGAGTGGAGAAGGAAAAGAGCAGGAATGCATAGTTTCTTGATGAAGAGAAGCAAACAATAAGGAATTACTGTATTCAATTAAGGCATATACAGAATTATGATGGGAGGTTCTGGGAGGAGAACCTGGGAGGTTCTTTGAGGGGTCTGTACCTCCTTATTGGACCCTGCGTCAAATTTTGAACCCATTGGGCTCAAATTGTTGTTTTCATTTGCTGTCCACCACATAGAAGGGTATGTGATCCAGAAGAGGCATCTGTCAGGAGGGGGCAGATGATTTTCAGGGATTCTCCCACTCTCCTCCAGCCTCCCATGTCCCTTCCACCCAAATATAATCTGGAGGGTCAAAACAGTGTTGGAGGTGGCATGTGTGGATTCAGAGGGAAGTGGGAATCCCCCCAAATTGCCTCCCTCCCAATTTGACTGATGGAACCCTCTGCTGGATCAAAGAGCCTTTCATCAGCAGAGGGACACCAGTTGGATACCATCTGTAGGCTGCGGCCATCATCATTGAGTAGACATTGAAATGGGTCTTGAGCCCAGCTCAAGAATTTAGGAATAAACTAAAAATTGGTTCCCCACTCCTCACACCCCAATTATGTTTTCAAGTTTCCCATCATAATAGGAAAAGGACTTTCGGATTCTGCATATGTGGATGTTTCTTTTTGTAACTCATTTATGTCTTAAGTGAATATTGGTGTTACATTGAAGCATACATACAATTTATAAAAAACCTATGTTGTGGATTTTGGATGCATTCAAGTGTATTATTTTCAATTTTAGATTCTAAACAGAAAGAAACCCTTCTCCATCTCACAATGAGATTCGGTTTGGTTAAACTTTCCCAGTTCCTGTTATTCCAGCCAGGTGGGACAGTTGCAATCACTGTACCTAATGAAGATGGGTTCACACCATTGGACTTGGCTTTACAGAATGGACACTTCAGACTTGCTGAAATTTTCTCCAAGTAAGTGCTTGATTTAGTGTCATTTTAATGGTAAGAGCCAAATTAAATGTCTACTTTGATTTGTATATCTCTGCTAATTTCATTCAATTACCCCAATGCAGGTGTTCAAATTAAATGTCTACTTTGATTTGTATACCTCTGCTAATTTCATTCAATTACCCCAATACAGGTGTTCAAATTAAATGTCTACTTTGATTTGTATACCTCTGCTAATTTCAATGGGTTATCCCAGTGCAGGTGTTCAAATACAATCACCCCATAGGAGTTCAATGGTAGACTTAAAAGAGTGTATCCTGTTCATTATAGAATATAAACTAATGTTTGGACTCCCTTTGAGGTTATTATTTATATGTGCAACCCAACATATTCCAAGATGTTGAGGTAGATAACAACATTATACAAGTACAACAAGGGAATGGACAGAGATCCAACCCTGCTCAAAAAGTTGTAGGACTTTTTTATCTGTCTAAAGGTGCATAGGATTGTGGCCCTTACTCTTTACACCATTCCATGAAGTAGACTGTGTTCCACAAAAACTTATGTCATTAGTCTTTACGGCAGGGGTGGGCAGACTTCAAGCTTGTGGGACCTACTTTGTGTTTTACTAGAATCCAAAGATCTACTTTTGCCATATCTACACCAAGCAGGATATAACACTTTGAAAGTGGTTTGAAAACGGTATATGGAACGTGTCACGGCCCCAACAGTTGTCAGTGCACTTGAATACCTTTATTAGGGTGACCATATGAAAAGGAGGACAGGGCTCCTGTATCTTTAACAATTGCATAGAAAAGGGTATTTCAGCAGGTGTCATTTGTATATATGGAGAACTGGTGAAATTCCCTCTTCATCACAACAGTTAAAGTTGCAGGAGCTATACTAGAGTGACCAGATATAAAAGAGGGCAAGGCACCTGCATCTTTAACTATTGTGATGAAGAGGGAATTTCACCAGGTTTTGCATATATACAAATGACACCTGCTGAAATTCCCTTTTCAATATAACTGTTAAAGATACAGGAGCCCTGTCCTCTTTTTCATATGGTCACCCTACCTTTATAAACCAGTAGTATAGATCCTGCCACTGCTATCCTGGTGGAAAAGACATACACTTAAAGTTAAAGAATTCTGGGCCCAAGAATTTGTTCTGAAAACTAGAACTGAATGTTGCTCACAGTCCTACACAATAATTCACTCCCCCCCCCCACACCCACCCAAATTTTCTTAATTTCAGCAGCCTAATTTGGGAAGGTGAGTCATTTTATTGTTGCAGTAAAAACCCTTGTTTATCTACTACAAATCCCCCAGAGAGCCACCAGCAAATCCAGATCTACTTTCTGCCCAGTCCTGTTTTAAGGCAGTACAAGACTCTCTGTTGATTTTGTGGCAAGCGACTAACCCAGTCTTTGTTAGCCTGCCTCCTCAGCTTCTATAATCTTTGTCTATTGACAACCTAGTTATTAGCTACCTCTTTCACTTTCCTTACCTGGGTTGCTTTTCTATCAGATCTTGATGCTCACAAAATATATAGGAGCGGAATAACTTTGAAGGCTGCAAGGGTCTATATCCTTCTGAGAATCTGAGGCTCGTGCAATGTATTGTTGCTGAATGATTGTTAGTTTTGCCCTCTACTTCCCTTTGTCTTTCAGTGCTAAATTGCCACCTGACACAGTGAGCAAAGTAGGCTGCTATTTCTTCTCATTGCTGTGTTTTTATTGGATGCGTATTAATGTTTCCATTACAACTTCATTTCCATATTTTATTGTCAGCTGCTTATTGTCAGAGTACTATATGTAGAGGAAAGGCAGAATATTTTTTAAAAAAAATATAAAATATATATGCAGAGAAAAGCAAAACGAGAAACAAGAAGAATGGTTTAGTTGTTTATTTTCCTCCTTTCAGCCACGTTGCTTTTTTATTTCCAGTTTTGAACAATGGGCAGTTTGTAGAAGAATTTATCCGTGCTTTCATTTGCATGAGAGAAATGGATTTAACGCTGTTATCATATATGTTGTTATGAAAGTCTCACTTGTTTGGAACATTCAAACAATGCAGTGATCCCTTGAGACTATCTGTTTTGCGCTGCAGTATGCTAATTAGCCTGCTGGCTGCTAGTTCTTTTTGACTGTTCTGTATAGCTCACATTTAAATAGGCTGCATCTTTTTGCAAATAATAAAGAAAACCAGGTGTTAGATGCCTATATTATTTTCTTCTGTTACTATTTTTCCAAGTTTGCTTTGTGGTTTCATGGACAAAACTCATCTGAAAAAAACACCACAGCATTTATCGTTGATGTTACATGCCATTCTTTGCAGTGGATAGGTTAGAATTTGAAATGGTGGATGCCAGCGTGAGTGAGGAGTTGCATAAGTTTGCATTTCATGGTTCCTCTGCTCTGTACTCTTACTTCATTCGAGTGAATGTCTTTTTTCAGAAGGCAGGTCAGCCATCCGTTTGAGATTTCTAAAGTGGAGCTTGGCGAGAATGCTGTCCTACAATTTGCTCATTCATCAGGAACTCTGTCAGTGACATTTAATCGCACGGCAGACCATTTGGTAGAATCTAACGTTCAGCTCTTCAGGAAATACTTCTGGGATAGAGCTTTTCTGCACAAGGTAAGTGCCAAACTACAATACAGAGAAGTGTCTTTTTCTGTTTGCAAAACGTTTTTATCTGTTTATTCATGTTTGATAGTTAAGTTGGTCTTCCATAGATTAAAAAAACTTTGAGAATAGTCAGAGCTTTTGGTGACACAAAAAGCAAGAAATTTGTGGCACCTTAAATGCTGTCTGATTTATTATAGCATACACTGTTGTGAACTTGGACTTAATGTATCTGATGAATTGTGCTCTACTCTACAAGAGCACATATCATAGTAAATCTGTTAGCTTTTAAGTTGCCATCCAGTAGAGTGGGTTGTTTATCTGTTGTTTCTCTTATGGTAGCAGCTTCATCCCATAAAAGATGGGTGTAAAATACCAACAGCTATAAACACTTATTTTATTTATCTAAAAGTATTTTTAATCCACCATTAAAGTCACTGGGACTTACTTCTGAGTGTATATATATATGATTATAGTGTAAAGCAGTGTTGTTGTTTTAAAAAGTGTAGCTGATAAGTCATGTAACTATTGGCAAGGCTAGCCCAAGACATTTTGCTGCCCCACCGAGGCTGGTCTGCACTTGGCAGAAAGTCTTACAAGTGCCTCTCCCTCTACTATGAATAACATAGTAGCTAGTTGAAGTAGTAGTTGTATTTACTAACTAAGAGTTTGATGTCCTTTCATGATTCTCAAAATCAGTCATGTGCCTACTGGTAGGGCCATACCTGGCTAATGGGTGAAACTAGGGTGACCATATGAAAAGGAGAATAGGGCTCCTCAGCTTTAACAGTTGTATTGAAAAGGGAATTTCAGCAGGCGTCATTTGTATACATGCAGCACCTGGTGAAATTCCCTCTTCATCACAACAGTAAAAGCTGCAGCAGCCCTGCCCTATTTTATCACTGGACAAGAGGGCAGGGCTGCTGCAGCTTTCACTGTTGTGATGAAGAGGGAATTTCACTAGGTGCTGTATGCATACAAATGACACCTGCCAAAATTCCCTTTTCTCTACAAAGATACAGGAGCCCTGTCCTCCTTTCCATATGGTCACCCTAATGAAACCCATAAAAGAATAGGTGCAGGGTAGCCTTAGAGGTGCCAGGGGGAAGAGGGCCTGAGTTTGGTGACTCAGTGTTGGTCAGTGTACAGAATGCAGTGAGCTAAGACAAAAAAGGAAAGGATAAAACAATAGTATCTTTAACCTTCCTCCCCGCACCAAAAAAAAGTTCTACAGGTTGTTTGGGTCTTAGCTACAAAGCATGATGTCATTTGTTCTAGATTAGAAAAAAACAGTGGAACATGGCTTTACTTTGAGGAGACACTTCCAAGCTTTAAAAGCATGGCAAATCCTATAAATATTATAAATAATAAAAAAGGAAGCTGTAAGTTGCCTCATGGAACCACCAAAGGTGTTCCTTACCCAGGGTGCTATTTAGCCTGGGGCTTATCCTGTTTGGGTATGCTTAATTCCCAGTGAAGTTGCTGGTATTTAGGGTTCTTCCAGACAGAGGGCTCCTGGCACTAACTATCAAAAAGCAACGTGTAACTATTCTCTTTTCTTCCTTATTGGGATTTTCCTGTTAAGGAAAATAATAATAATGGAAGGAAGTGATGTGGAGACCCAAGAGGGCTACAGATGGAAGTTGATGGTATCTGGACTCCCTGTAAAATTCTGTGGATGAGAAGGTACAATTGCACAATAAAAAAAAACTCACCTGGAAGCACCCTTAGTAAAAGTGAGTGATCAAGTCCCACTGATTTCTGTAGAGCTGAAGGGTGCCTCATTTTCTCTGAACTTGCACCTATTAGAGCTTTCTTACAAATTCTTTACTGCCACAGATCCTTCACAGTGGGATGGAAATGGAAACCAATAAACGTTTCATGATAATTTGTTTTCTTAAATTAGGGGCTCATCTACACCAAGCAGGATATTTCACTGTGAAAGTAGTATGAAAGCAGTATATAAACGGCAGGAGCCGCACTACTGCTTTAGAGCAGTATGGAAGTGCACTGATGCACTGACAACTGTTGGGGCCCATTGGCACACACCATATACTGCTTTCAGAGTGCTATATCCTGCTTGGTATGGCTCCTGCCTTTCATATACCACTTTCATACTACTTCCATAGTGCAATATCCTGCTTGGTGTAGATGAGCCCTAGGTTAAATGCAGAATGTACTGGGGTACCATGGAAAACATTGTAAAACCAGTTTTTAATATTGTTATAGCTAAGGTGAAGGAGAAATTAGTTTGGTTCACACTTTTATGCTAACTTATCTAATTCACACTTCCCAAGCCAGTAGGCAAGCTGCAATACAGTTATCCTTAGTTACTGATTTATAATTGATTTATTGTATTTCTATACTGCCTTTCTAAAGCCAGTCAAGGTTATTTATATTTACACCCAGTCAAAAAAATGATGGACAAGAATTCATTATATTAGAGAAAACCACTTGCAAAAATGCATATTAAGCCAAATTGCATATAAAAATTTGTATGTTAGAAGTAATGCACATGGCAATACCTACGAATTTTCATGAAGACTTTAAAAAATGTCTGCAAACTAATGTAGAAATAGGACAAAACAAATTTAGGATTGGAAAAATGAGAAACTGAGAGAAGCCAACACTGGCAAAGCCACCCAATCCTAACCGAAATTGCTGGTGGTGTTGCTATAATGAAAAGTTGAGGCAGTTGTATGCAAATTAAACTAAATTTGTCACTAATATAAAACAATCAGGTGCTTTGTACAGCATGCATATTTTAAGGGAAAGAAGCTGGATTATGCCTGACCCAGCAATATGCCCTCTACAGTACAGTTCAAGAGAATTTGTAGGAAATGTCTGAAGAAGTCCATAGTACACAGAATAAACAGGATGTCCTGGGCAGACAAGCCACAGAAGCTGTTCAAAATTTGGAAGAGAGGCTATAAACAAGATGTAATTGTTTAAGATTAGTAGAACGGCTGGAGTTTAAACTGACCTCTGGGGAAAGCTGACAGAACTTAGGGAGCATCCAGTTTGAGGAAAATCATCCCTAGGAGATGAGGCTGAAAATGTTTCTGATCATCTAAATATGGATGAGCTACAGGCGGTGAGTGTGCAATCGGATGTTATAGCCGTCAAAGATGCCAAAGGGTTGTTAAGAGCACATGCCAGAAACATTTGGGGAGGAATACCATGTACAGGTGCGTGCGTATGTATGTATGTATAAATACACCTAGACATGACGGATTTATATGTTAATGCTAGAAGCCTCTGAGCAAACATGGGGCAGTTGGAATGCTTGGTTTTCAGTGGAAACCTGCTGGAAAGGAGACATTTAGTGGGAAATGGTCAAGTCTGATGCAAATTCTATAGGAAGGACAGAGAAGGGCTTACTGCTTTCTTTGTATGACAGAGGGCATAGAGTCAAGCTGGAAAACATGAATGGGGAAGACGGCCCCACAGGATTGCTTTGAGTGGCAATATCAGGTGGCCCCAAAAGGAAGTTAATGTTGGGGACATGTTATTGTCCCTCTAATCAAGATGTTCAGGATGGTCTTGAAATGGAGAATGAAACTAGGGAGGCATCCAAGTGAGAAAGTTTTGTAATGGTGGCTGACTTCAGTTATCCTCATATAGACTGGATAAATGTGTGTTCTGGTCATAACAAACAAATAAAATTCTTAGATATCCTAAAAGACTGTTCCCTCGAACAGGTGGTTACGGAACCAACCAGAGGAGAGGTAACCTTGGGCGTAATATTAATGGTGCCACCCAGGATGTGGTGCAAGACATGAGTGTAATTGAATCGATTAGAAACAGTGACCCCAGCACTATCAAATTGTCCACATATAGGTGGACAATTGCCAAGGAGGTCCAGCACAATCATGCTTTATTTCAAAAGACAAAACCTCTTAAACATGAGGGGACAATAACAGAAGCTCAGCAAGAATATTGTATATCTGTATATTGCAGATCTGGAAAGCACGCTTGTTATAAAGGGTCTTATGACACCTTAAAGACTAAGAGCTTCTCTACACAAGCAATTTCTTGAATGTGCATGATTGGTCACTCACTGAAGTTTGCATGTCCTTTACACAACATCATCAACCTCCAGGACATCTCCTGCGCTTTTAGCCCTTTATCCCACTTTCAAAAAGATCAGAGATAAGCTGTAATATATGTTAATGGCGCTATATCACCAATGGGTAATACCAGTGTAGCACTATAACACAACCACTAGATGGCGCTGTTTCATAGAACATATAGAGCATTGCCAAGAAAGGAAGTTTTCAATTCCAAATCATGTGTTTGCTGTCTAAAGGAACCCATTATAAACCTGGAAAGCTCCGTAAGGGTGTGGGATATTTGCTTAATGTAGAGAAGCTCTAACAAATATTTTATTGCATAATCTTTCACGGACTATAGTCTTCTTCAACTGATGTATCTGATGAAGAGGACTATGGCCCACAAAAGCTTATAGTCTTTAAGGTAACCCCCTTATTACAGGGGTGGGCAACCTGCAGTCCTAGAGCTTTGAGTGGTCTTCAGCCTAATTCCAGAAGCCTTCTGTGTTCGATCGGTTCAGCCCTCTGGCAAGAGCAATCTGTCCCTTCCCTGGCAGTTTTTGCTGGGCAGGAAGGGTAAGAGAGAGAGAGAGAGAAATGGAGTGGCAAAAAAAGATAGAGAAAAGGGATAAAGTACCCAGTGTTGCTCTGTGCCTGCCCACCGCTGGCTTTGGCTCTACCCGCTGCCAACCTGCATCCCTGACATATTAACTGCACAGGAAACTGACCTTGAATAGAAAAAAGGTTACCCAGCCCTGCTTTATAATATCTTAGGATACTATCTGAATTTTCCATTGTAAATCTTACATTGAAGATTGTTTGATATGCACACAATAACTCAGCGAGGTTATTATTTTATTTTTATTTTAAAGAATCTCATTCTGAAGCAAGCTGAGACACTGGGAGAAGTGCAGATGCCTTGCAACTCTACTGCTTCTGCCGAAGGTATAGGCTTTCAGTCTTGATTGCGGCATTATCCACAAATCCACTGTCAAATTACATGAGTTAAAATGCATTGAAATAGCATTCACTTTCTGTGCAATCCGGTGTGCAAACATTTCACAATAAATGTTCCGCTCATTGCTGTTCAGATGAGCAGCCCTTTAATAAGGCAATTATGGTCTTTCAGCCTAACCTGCCTGCAGGATTGTTGCGAGGGCATGGGGGAATGAGATAAGCATAGTAAAAGCGCTGAAATGTTAAAGCTAATTGTAAAAGGTTTTATTAAAAACAACTTCTACAGAGAAAACTTTTCTGAAGCTGTCTGGGTTTCAAAGGCAGATATAGTAGAATCATAGAATAGTAGAGTTGGAAGGGGCCTATAAGGCCATCGAGTCCAACCCCCTGATCAATTCAGGAATCCACCTTAAAGTATTCCTGACAGATGGCTATCCAGCAGCATCTTGAAGGTCTCTAGGATGGGAGAGCCCACAATCTCCCTAGGTAATTGGTTCCATTGTCGTACTGCTCTAACACTCAGGAAGTTTTTCCTGATGTACAGGTGGAATCTGGCTTCCTGTAACTTGAGCCCATTATCCCGTGTCCTGCACTCTGGGAGGATCGAGAAGAGATCCTGGCCCTCCTCTGTGTGACAACCTTTCAAGTACTTGAAGAGTGCTATCATGTCTCCCCTCAATCTTCTCTTCTCTGGCCTAAACATGCCCAGTTATTTCAGTCTCACCTCATAGGGCTTTATTTCCAGACCCCTGATCATCCTTGTTGCCCTTCTATGAACCTCGTGTTGGAGACTCTGCCATTTTCTTCTACGTGGACCCATGAGAGTGTGGGGCTCAGTATGGCAGGGCAGAGGTGGATGGTACACAGAGGACCTAAGGCAAGGAAGGGGCTTGCTTTGTGGAGACCTGGGACAAATTGTTGCAGTTGACACACTCCTGCCCAAGCCCGTGTAGCCTGGACCTACACATATAAACAGGTCTCTGAGTGAACATATTCTCACAATAGGAATAAAAAGCTGTAGCAGTCTGACTTAGATGGGCAGCTCCCCCCTCAACTGGGCTCTTACATATCCCATGCTGCATCGGTGGAACTTTCAGCCCTTCACCCATGTTTGTGGGGTTGGGGGGAGAATCAGTTCACACTTAGCCTTCCTCTTCTTGCTAAAGATCTGTTAAGGTGGGAGGTCTTTATATGCTACTGTGATTGATATTGATCTCTGAATAGGGCAAACAGGTTCAGTCCTACGCAAAAGTCAGTGCAAGTTACGTTTGTCTTGAACGAAGTATGAAGGTAGAGTTGGGATTTAATTACTTTGACTCAGTAGTAACCAATTGTAATTTCTTCTAAAATGCCAGAAGAGGGCAGAATTCCACTGAAATTATTTCAGTGTGATATATAGGGTAATATATAGAATAAGTGTTACTGGTTTTGATATTGAGGTTTTTTGCCCTTTGATTTTGATAGTGCATTTGTAATTTGGTAAGATTCAGTCCTATCAATGCAAAAATCCTTTTTCATAAAGCAAATTGGTTCCATTAAGATATTGGGGGGTTGCCTCATAGTCATAAATTTTAATCAAGATGGATAGCAACAGATGGTTGAAACGGAAAGTATATAGTAATTTAATAGATAGTAATGTTTTCATATTTTCATAGGAATGTTTAAGTTCTTCTAAAGCACCAGGCAGCAGTTACAGGCCAAATAAAACAAAGAATGAAATGTTTGATCAGTGAAATAGTTATGCTTCACAACTTGGGTTTACTCAGAATCAAACCCCACTGAGTTCAATGGGTCTTGATACCCAAGTAAGTGTGCATAGAATGACAGCCTTAATTGTTCTTGAGATAGTCCTTTAGATGATTCTTTCAACATGTAACATATTTCCTTCATTTCTTAGTTTGCTGTGCATTCCTGGTGAGGGGTAGGAGGTCAACGTAAGGTGCTTTTTCTACCTTAGCAATGATTCTCCCTTAACTTTCAAATCCAGAGAGTGCTTTATAATTAATGAAACAACCTGCTTGCTAAATGAGTCCTTTAAGGGAGAGGGTTAGATACAAATTCATGGCAAATAAGAATTTCACTTTAGAATTCAATATTTGGGGAAAGTTCTAGGAAATATTTAGTAGAACCTATTAGACCATTTCCTGGGCATTAGTATAAAAGTTTATCCTCTATCTCAGTCTTATTTATCATTTTATCTTCTGTTTTATATATAATCGTGTTGCCTTGTCATTTTCCCTAATCTTCTGTCTCCTTGGTGGATAATGGCATAAAAGAAATGAAATCTCGTTAATGCTCAGAAGCATTTTAGTGTTATTGGCTGAGGCACGTACAGCGGCTTTTTTCAGTTACAATTACTACTGTTGGTGCTTTGCTTGCCTCTTAATCTGGTGCCCTACCAGCAGGCTCCCAGATGTGGGAAAGCAAAGAGGAATCACCCAGGATCTAGGGGGAAAGTCTTTCTAGGAGATCCTGAATGTTCTGTCTGTTAGATATGGATTATGGAATCGTTTACATTTGTGCCTGGCTAGCTTGCCAGCATGGTTGTAGAATAATGCAAGGTTCTGTGCTTGAGTTCTATGTTAATATAAATGGTCTAATCTTTATCAGTGAAGCTGGACTTTGCTGTGGTTCAGTAGCTCACTGCAGTGATGCACAAGATAAAAAAAATACTTGCAGTACCAATGTGCATCAAATACAAATAGTTTTGCTATAAGTACACAGATCAGGAATTTGATGCACACGGAGCAGCCTTGAGGCAGTATTTCTTTCTAAGGGAAGGCAATGGTGCTATGTTATATGTTATACTTCATCTGCATCATGGATCAAGCAAGGGTTGAAAAATCAGACACAGTTCCTGACCAAAACATTAAAATGGTCACCTGTTTTATAAAGAATGTACCTTAGTAGCTTCAGGTACACAGCAGCTGCTTTTAGAGTCTTTTGGCATTCTACAAGTGAGTTGTGTATTTTCTTTCTTTCTTGTGTAACATGAAAAGGGGAAACTTTTCCCTCTTTTTCAGTTGAGTGGATTCCCGGAGTGTGCTTGGATGTTACATAGGATGTTACATGGGAAGCCAAAAAGGCTAATGTAACTCTCTTGTGTTTCCTCGAGACTGCTTTTATATAACTTCTAAAGCTGCCATTACAGTGTAAACTCAAAACTGAGCACAGATTTGCCTCCCATTTTAAAAGACTGGATACAAAGATGACTGAATAAAAAATAACTAAAAGGAAAATAGCAACAGAATGTGTTCATTTCTTTTTGACAGCAATGTTTACTTTTAGCTAACCACATAGGTTGTAGGGTGAGGTGCTCAGGCACAGAATATTCATGCCACTCTTTCATAATAGTGGCACTGTCTGTGTGACGAGGGAAAAATGAATTAAACATGGATTTGGTGCACTGTGTTCTTCCTCCACAGTTTTGAGAAGGAGCCAGGAAGCAAAATAATAACGTAGTCATAATTGTTCTCTCTGCACTGAAAGGGAAAACTAGTTTTTTAAACACAAGAAATTGCTTTTCTCTTTTTGTATCAAGTGATGTACACTGTAATGTGCCTGTGGCAGCCTGTGCTGCTTGACAAGTACACATTAGTCAGTAAGGACACTTTATGATTCACCATGTATTTTCACAGCATGCCCCTTTAAGACAAAAGAGCTTGTATGCAATTAGCCCATTAAAATAACACAACAGCTTATTGTAGAACCATCTAATACTTCAACCACAGGCATGCCACTACTATGGGAGTCGTGTATATTGTAAAAGAACATTGTGTATTCCTGTCGGTATGCTTTTATTTTCCTCTTTTGGTGCATGGTATATGGGGAGGGAAAGAAGGAAGACGAATTAGAGCCCAATCTTATGCATGTTTAGACAGAAAAAGTCCCACAATTCCAATTTGCAGCATTGGGAACTGCATAAACGTGCATAAAGGATTGCACCTTTAACTTCCACAGTCGGCAAGCAGAGCCTAATGAGGAACTTCTTTTCTTTGAACAGATCTGGTGGATTTTGTGTCTGAGGAGCCATCTCTTAAAAATGAAGATGTGACGGTACAGTTCAATAACCTCTTTATGAATTGCTAAAATCAAATGAGGTTCCCATACCACACCCTTTGCTTTGATATCTGAGCACCTACCAGAATTGAAGATAACATTAGCTAATGCCTGCCAAGTAGCACTTCTTTGTGTACTTGTTCCAAGACAAAAAAAGAAGTTACTGAGTAATAAAAAAAACTATCAGCCAGACAGTATTCCTGGTTATGATTACTATAGAAAAGAAGTAAACTCTTTTGCTTGGGACTCAAAGCTATGATGATTCTGGCCAGTCATATTTTAGTCAGGAAAATACATGGTAGCCTTTGAGAACTCAGGTTTTTATGGTTACAGCATTAATGCATTGGTACTTCTATTTATCATGTTGTGAGATAAAGCTTATGACAATAATTTGCCATGTCTGAAAGCAAATGTGATGTCTGGCTGATGATAAACACATTCGCTCAGTGGAAGGACTGATGAAACAAAGTCACTGGAGTATCTAATTTAATGTGTCTTAGTACAAGGTTGGGCAGACATCAGGCTTGTGGTATCTACTTTGTGTGTTTTTCACGAGAACGACAAAATTCACCAGACAGACGTTAGTGAAAAAAGTATACACATAGAATTTAAGGAATTCTGAGCCCAGGAATTTGTCTTGAGTACCAGAACATAACTGAGCTCATGGTTCTTCCATACAAAAATGCGCCCCTGGTTACCCCAAGCTTTCTCTATTTGAGCAGAATAATTGGAGGGACGCAGGGGAAAGAAGAATAATTTTGTTGTGAAACAATTTGGAGTCAGAAATCCTAGCTGATTTATTTATTTATTTATTACATTTCTATACCACCCAATAACCGAAGCTCTCTGAGCAGTTTACAACCATTAAAACCAGAAAATACATCCTAAAATACAATATAAAATGGAAACGTTTAAAACTACAGTGTAAGAGTACAAGCCAAAATAAAACCTAGCAGTGATGCAGATATTTTAAATACGGGAACAGATTTGAAACAAGAGAGCTAAAAGATTAAAATGCCTGGGGAAATAAGAAGGTCTTCACCTGGTGCCGGAAAAAGCCCAAGGTGGATGCCAGGCGAGCCTCTCTGGGAAGCTCATTCCATAACTGGGGTACCACATCAGAGAAAGCCCTCTTCTGGGTAGCCACCAACTCACTTCCCTTGGTAGGGGCTCTTGGAGAAGGGCCACTGAAGATGAACGTAGGGTCTGGGCAAATCACCCATAGATGTACCAGTAGGCTCCAATCTATCTTCTGTCCATCTAGCCTAGATGGTGCTCCATGGTCTCAGCTGTAAGTCTTTCCAAGTTTTTCTACTATCTGAGATCCTTTTTGACTGGTGATGGCATGGCTAGAACCTAAAGCCTTCTTCATTGCAAAGCATGTGCTAGTCCACGGATGATGGTCCTGTCTCTTACCTTAGAGCGCCTTGCATTTCTGATCCTTTTGCAGTGGCCCCCAGTTCACCAGCACAGATATGAATGTCAGCTAGTCAGGCTACTGTTTGCTGGATTGAAGCCAATCCAGCACCTGTTTTCTTACATGGGCGTGGTTCATGGGTGTACTTCCAAGTCTCTAAATCACACTGGGGGATGAATTTGCCTTAAAAGGGAGCAGATGGCTCTGATCTTCTGTGATCTGCATTGTCTGCTTCTTAAATTTTTAAAGGGAAGTACAGGTTGTTGACCTGCAGCTTCTGGGTGTGTTGATTCTTTGTCTGATGCCTCTGAAAGAATAGAGGTGTCTAGCAGCACAGGTCCTCCTCTTTGCGTTCTTTGAAATATAAATTTCCCAGTAACCCAAAATAGTGGATGAAGTATTGACTGTTGAGACATCATAAACCCCATGATTTGTTGTTTGGGAAAATCAGACAGGAACTTGTTGAGAGAATGATCTCTTTTTAATCTGTGTTGATGATTTGGCTTGACATTTTAGGGAAAAAAAGGATGTATACTAAAATAAAACAAGAGTATCAAGTGCTTTTTGAAAAATATATATTCCTGCTTTCTAACATTTTTTTCCAGCAGTTTTTCATGAAACACAAGCTGAAATATAATCTAATTCCCATTTGTTTTGCAGTTTTACAGAGATCATATGATTCAGCCAGTTGAAAATGAAGATGAAAATGGATTAGATTTAGGTAAGAATCAACATGAGCTTTGACCCTTTTCTTTTCTTTTCTTTTTTACAAAATCATTTATAACGTGTCAGTTATCATTGGTGAGTAGAAATTGTCATCTGGTGACCAGAAGTGGCAGATTTAGAAATCCATGCAGATTCTTTTCTCCCTTTTCCCTTCTCATTTCCTCTTCCTTTCCATTGCTTTTGAGGTCCAGTAGCTTGCTCTATATTTCTGGGATAGGCATCTTGTTCTCTCTCTGGCTCCCTTCATGCCAAGCACACACTCAGTGGGGTGGAAGCCACTTCCCAGTAAGGAAATCCCATACCACTGCAACGTGTGTGTGATTTACGTCACTGTATGCATTTTTGCAAACTGTGTCACAAACTCTGGAAAAAATATGAATTTTGAGTCCAGCTGTGGTCCGGTTCATGTTTAGGTACTGGAAGTGCGAATTTCGTAAGTTTGCATTGAAATGTGAACTGAATGAATTTCTCACTCATTCTTATCCTTTCCACAGAACATCGTTTGATTAGGAACATGGCTAGACATGGAAGGTCATTTTTGTTTTAATTTATTATTATTACACCTATATCCTACCTTTTCCCCTTTTGCATGAAACACAAATTGGCTTGCATAGCCCTTCTCCTCTCCATTTTGTCCTCACAACAACCTATGAGATTAGTTAGGCTGAGAGTCAGGGACTGGTGCAAAGAGTCAGGGACTGGTGCAAAGTCGCCCAGTGAGCAGAATGGGGTCTAGAACCCAGATCGCCTGAGTTTCAGTCCAACACTCTAACCACTACTTTACCCACTATTATGGGCAATTGGTTTGTGAGAAACAAGTCAGCTACTACCTTTTGGTGTGTTTAGCCAATGAGTAAAGCCACACTCCACAATTCAAGAACAGTGTAGAATTACCACTTACCTTCCTGATTAATTTTGAACCCTTTTTTACGGGGTTGAGTGGGTCTATCTTTGTGGAATACTGATTGCTGGTCATAGATAACAATTGCGAACTGAAGAATTTTGATGTAACTGTGATTGGGCAGTAGCACATTCAGCCCAACACAATGATCCAGTTTGCATGATCACTGCAGCTTTAACAACCCTCGAACAACCCAACAAGGGGGTTGTTACCCACTCAAACAAGCTTAGGCCTCTTGCATTCAGATGACAAGCCACATCTAAATGGGTAATTAGGCAAGTGGCACCCACAACAGCATATGTCGTGGCTTATACAAGCCACAAGCGATGATTATGGGAACTGTGTCAGTAGGTAGCAGGATCAATGCTGTAAAAACAACAACAGCAAATTTTTATTTTTATTTTTGCATTATGAAAGACCTGATCTAAAAAGTAGTCCATTGTTGTTATACCCATATTACTGGGATGGAGAGTGACGTATGACATCAGTGCAGTGAAGTCCAGTATTGTCATACACTTCTCTCCTGCCCAGTAATAGTGATATAAGATTATATTGTTTTGGTTTGTGTTGGACTTGGATTTGCTCTGCTTGCACCTCTGAACATGAACGTATGTGCTTTTTTGGCAAAAAGTCACATTTTCCAAAATGTTTGTTCATGTTCAGAAAATGTGCATTCTTAAAAAATATGCATTTCCATGCTCTTGTCTATAAGGGGGGAATGAGCATTTGTGCACTTCTTTAAAATGTGAATTTTCCCTGCACACGCTCATTTTCTCCACTTGAATGAAAGGAAATCAAACTCAGGAAGTGAGGTAATCCAAGTGGAGAACCTTGCTGATTATGCAAATCGCTTGTTTGCTCATTTCTAGAATGCTTTCTTTGGGCCTGTTCAGACGACACGTGAAACCATGGTTAGGCCACTAAATAGTTAGTGAGTGTGTTTAAACTGTGTCTATGTAGTCACCGTGGTTAGGAATGGTTCACATGATATGCTACGCCATAATGTTTAGCTCGAAATGCTTAACCACCGTGGCTTAGCATGTCATCTGGACAGGCTGTGTGTGTGTGTGTGTGTGTGCGCGCGCGCACAAATGTCATGTATGAGGGCAGAATAGGGCCCCCACTATGGCTGGCTAGCCGCTGGGCCCATCATGGCTTTGATCCTGTCCCGCCTGGATGATGTACTTTGGAGGCTACAGCCCTTACATGGGAAATCTGGAGTCGAAAGATATAAGGTAGGAGACAGTGGTTTGTTATTAGCCATCACTAGTATACTATGATTTAGCAATAACATTTATGTTATGCATGTATAAAAGTGCTGAAATTAAGTGTTGCACAGCACTGGACAGCTGGTTCCTATTTTGAAAGCTGTCCTAGGGCCTAAATGTACGTAGATGCGACCTATTTACAAAGTTGCAATGGCTTACTTTTAACTAGAAAAGTATTTCTTTTCCATTTTTTAAAACTTAAAATATGTGAATGTAAATGTCTGCCCAGAATATCTGCTGGGCTGGGGGGCGCGGGGAGAGGGAGGCTGAGGGACTGCACAATTTGAAAGAATAACAGTCCGGTTTGCACAGTTACATTGTTCAAGAGACTCGGCAGCTGAAGTTTTTGTTTAGCTGAGCTCCCTGGCTTACATTTCTGAGGAGGTGAGAGATTCTACCGGCCACAGCTTGCACTCCTGAAGATAAAAAGCGCTGAGCCCAAATGTTTGGCATGCTCTGTGGTGTGACCAAGGTAGCAGCAGAAGATTTAAAGGAGTCTGTCTTTTGAGTTCTGTTTGGTTTCCTCAGTAATTCCAATTTAATCACGCGTCGCTTTGAGGTATTTAACAGACTGATCTGCTGCACCATGTGAACCACAGGGATTGCCGTGAGATCTGTGCAAATACCGGTTTCAATATCTCCTTTTCTTACATTTATTTTCTTATCGTGATTATAAAAGATTAAAATTTACTCCCTGCTCTTAAAAGAACAAATACACCTGTTTTTAAACGTTATGGTTGCCCCCCACCTGTGCTGTGTTAGCCTCTGATGGGTGAAATTATTATTACGTCTAGTGTTGATTAATAGGGAGTTTTAGACAGTTTTGTCTTCATCCACATGTGGCATACTGGTATTGCAAAAAGGTGTTTTGTAGAACAACTGGGCACAGACAGGGCATGGAAAAGGACTGGAAACAGACCATTTACATGGTATCCGTTAGGTTATAAGGCAGAGTTAGCAAAGCTAGAGTAACTTTTATGTGCATGGTTTCTCTGCAACCATAGCATAATAATTGGCAGAAAAAACTTGCCACTCACCGGCTTCGGCTATAGCTGTGCCCATAAAAGCCTTTCTGTGTGACAGCAATAGGATTGGATCCAACCCTGGTGCAAGCAGAAGGCCACTCGTGCAATGGGAATTCCCCTTACACAATAGGACTTCCCCATCCCCTCCCCCCCCCCCGTGCAGCCACCCCCATGTGTGCCCCAGTTCGGCTCCAGAGGGTTCCCCAACTCTCTGGAACAGATCTGGAGAAAAGGGGAAGGGGAAATACATCCTTCCACTGGCAAAACAACACCATGGGATACAATTCATTGATTCTCTTTGACACTCTTCAAGAGAGGTGTCAATTTGTGCCAGCCTGCTAAAGGCTAACACATATATTGTGGCCTGAGCTTTTTCAGAGACTGGAGCCCACCCTTTCAGCTGCAAGAAGGGTTATGCCCAGTAATGTGCTTCTTCATTTGGGGACTGCAAAGCTATCGCCATTTAGTCAATATTCCAAGGGGCAAAGTGCACCCATTGTGCTGTGAGAAGGGAGCACATTCCCTCGTTCTGAATGCCTGGGTTAGTATCCAGTTGTGTCCCAGCACTAGTGCTAGTGATGTTGTGCTACTCTAAGCCAACATTCACACAGCATAACTAGCACTTTCTAGGACAAGCAGCTGAATTTGGTGGTAAATTGCCACTTTTCCCCATTGCCCTAGGAAGCATTAGTTATGCTGTTGTACATGTGTTGGTTTACCATAACCCTATCCCTAGGCAACAAGGGGACACTTCCCTGTCTTCTTTCATGACACTGTGGAGCTGTTCACACAGCACGCTAAGCCATACTCAGTGGTTGAACCATGGGTTAGCCTGTTATCTAAAAAAGGATGTTTTCCGCAGGTGGCTTGTTAACCACCTTGAACATCCCAACAACAAACCATGGTTTCTCAAGGTGGCTTGTTCGAGAAAAATAAGCCGCACCGCATGGTTAACAAGCCACCTGGCAGAAAATGACTTGGGTTCAGCACTAACCCAGGATTCAACAACCAACCAATACTCAACCACAGTGTGGGTTAGTGTGTCGTGCGAGCCCAGGGGCAGCACAGTACAGTTAGAGAAGGAAGAGTGGCCAATAGGGAGAATGGCCTGCTTGCCTGGTAGTTCTCTTCCCATGCTGTGCTATGACTTGCTTGTTCTGTGGCTGCAAAGTTTGTGAATATTCACAGAAGTGAAGATGGAGAATCATTTTGACCCACAGTTTCAACCACCACCACCACCATTTTCATTCCAAAGAGTCAGCATGGTGATTCTTTGGTTTGGTATTAATATAGACATGGCTACCGGGGGGTGAGGGTGGGGGAGGAATGTAAACAGTAGGGTCCAAAAGCCATAAAATGTGGTAAGTCTGTGACATTTCTATGCAGAACCCAAATGTATACAAAATGAGAACAGAGTGATTGATTCACAGCAATAGTCAATGGCAATATTCTTTTGCAAGCTCTACAAATGCTTAATTAATACTTGTAAGTGGGTGGGAACATACAGACCCAAGGGCCAGTTAAGTCCATGCATAATAGAGTCAAATTTCCTTATGTACTCTGGTCCAGAACTTCACACTGGACCGCCCTTTGAAGTCTTTATTGAAGTGTGGTGACTTTGAGGTCCGTGGGGAGTGGGGGGAGTTGCATTACTGCATCCTGCCACCAGAGGGTGGTAAGCAAAGGCTGGTGTGTCCATAGTGTCTCTACAACCTGGTAACAGGGCAATGAGATGTCCAGAAGAGCAGTGAAAAACGGCAACGGCTGCTCTTTGTGGAGCTGAAAACAGCTTCAGATTTGTTGACTTTGAGAGAAAATGTTTTCCCCTGGGGCTGGACAAAGAGACTCCTGGAGGACATTGGGCTACTGGTTCCATGCTGTTTGCAGATATCTTGTATCCCTTGCTTTCCCTTCCTCCTACCATGTTGAATCCTGCCTTTTGAGCATGAAGGGATGGTGGCTCTCATGCCCATCTGTATGCCTGCTTTCCCCTCAAATACCCTTTTGGTTTGTCTTGTCTGAACATGGACTGTTCTACTATTCTGACTCCCCCCCCACACACACACCACCAGATCTCTTATTGGAAACTAGGCAACTAGTGGGGGATGTCTATGGGGGACTGTTACGATGAGCACTTGCATTTCAAAATTTACTATTACATCACTGGTTAACATACATCCAATCTATCATTGCATCCAGGCAACCATTGTACTCAGTGGGAACATGGGAAATGTTGGTAATTGTTCTCCTCTTCTGGGAAATAGGAAAACATTTTAACAAGGCTGAACTGGAGCTGGAACTACAGGGAACCACTCTGAATGAGGGACTGGATCCCTTATGCAACTGTAGCTTTAAAGCATGCTGAGAACATTACATAACTCCAGTGGAATATGCCAAAGCTTGTTTACATCATAGATAGTTAAAATTGGATAGTTAATCTTGAATTTGTTGCATAGAAACTGAGATGGGCAGTCACTGGTACAGACCTGAAAATCATTTGGTGTGAGACTCTGCCCCAGTTCATGACCCCTCTCCCCATAAATTTGATGACACTATGTACCTAAACCCACAGATTGATTTTTTACTTATTTCATTTTATAACCTGCCTTCTCAGGCCATCAGGGTGTTGCACAACATTATAAGCATTGATGCATCTTATCCAGGCCACATCGTGGAACAAGCCAGAGAGCAGAAGAAACAAGGTGCTCTCTGTGCCTACCTGAAATGTCCAGGTGCTCTTTGGACATCCTAGTTGTTGACTTCGTCCAGGTGTACATGTAATGATTCTTATAGAGGCATATGCCTAGGAAACTTTACGTTGAAACAGAAAAATACTAAGGCTGAACTGAACCACATTGCCCTCTGCAAAGTGAAACCACGTCTTTCTCATGGGAAGGAGGATTTATTTATTTATTTATTTATTTATTTATTTATTTATTTATTTATTTATTACATTTTTATACCGCCCAATAGCCGAAGCTCTCTGGGCGGTTCACAAAAAAGGATGGGCTAGAAAGAGGCTGAAAATGTTCACATACACCCAAGAGGCAGACCTGCTCCCTGTAACAGATGTCCCTCTCTGTGATCAGTTTTCACCTAAAAGAAAAACAGTGTCTCCCCAGTATTATATGGAGAGCACATGTAGCACCAGTCGCATCCCTTCAGGTTATAGCACTCCATGGAAACCGTCTCTTCACAGCCCCAACTGGCTGCTGCAGTGGTGCCATCTTTTTCCTCTTGAATCAGACTTCTTTTCCTGGAAACAGTGAAGTCAGCACATAGCTACCTGGTGTAGTTTGATGTTGAAAGAAGAACATTCTGTCATCTGTGGGACAGGAGGAGGGGGAAGGAGGGGGTGGACCAGTGAGCCAAATGGCCTCTGGAACACCTCCATGCTTGAGGAACGGGGCACATGGGCCGGTGGTGAGGTTTGAAAATGTGCATTTGCGCTCCTTGCCATGGGGATAACGCGAAGGAGTGCAAATGCGGGGGGTTTCCATCAATGAATGGATGGTGGAATGAAAGACACCAGACAATCTGCAAAACAAAGACTGAATGGTTTGAACAAAATCTGTACATCCCTAGTCTCAACATAAGCACTAGCTTTACCCCAACATGTTACTTGGACAGTGCTGTGAAAGTGCATTCAATTGATCATTGTGGTCCTAACGGAAATCTCTTTGTAGTTAAAACAAACACAATCAACTGAGACAAAACAAATTTTAAAAGATCAGGTTTATGTAATTCTATCCAGGAGATTTTAAGCTTGCGAAACCTGGATTTTAATTATTGATGCAAATTTGCCCAGTGATTGCATAATTCCATCTTTTGAATTGTACCTGAATTATTTTGTCCAGCAAGTGTGTCATTGATCAGTTATGTGAGTTGGGGGATCATTTTAGTCCAGTATGCAGAAGTGGCTCTGTATATCTCTCAGTGGTTGGAAAAGTAATTGATTTGGAATAGAGGAATGTTAACAAGCTCAGATGTCATTTTCTTCCAAACTGACATTTAAGTTGATCCATGTACGCACACTCCCTTTGTGGAGTGCAAAAAGAACGCACAATGTGGAGTGACTTTCAAAGCATTTTAGTAAAAACAAAACAAAACCAGTGGACACGTTAGTTGTGTGTCTGCTTTTGTGTCGCCACATTTGAGCCTTTAAAAAACAAAACAAAATCTTTAGTTTGTGTAGTGTAATGATGGGGGAGGGATAATGAGTTTCTGCTGAATTCTAATTGCCAATGAGTTGTTCAGGGAGACTGTATAAGAATGGGAGACTTGTTGTAAATTAGTCACTAGCTCTATTGTACATTGCCAGGAGGGCAGGCCCGTGCTGTAAACTTGCCAACCTTACCAAAAACAAAAAACAATTCACCGTCAAACTCCGTATTACTATGAATGAAAAACAATTGTTTTCAAGGAATGCGTTATTAGAACCAGAATGTCTGAAGGGGCTTATCTGTCCTTCTAATAAAAAAGAGGGGAAAATATGTACTCCCTCTTTACATTTAAGAAAGATATGTGGTTTTTAGTCAGCTGTTGTTGCTTCATCCAAAAAGTACTCTGGTCTGCCAATATGCTATAAATTCTGAGGGCAAAACTGGGGGTAACAGGAGGCAGGGAGAGTCATTAGTCTCACAGAAGGACTGTTTGTAGAATTTTCCTCTGGAGTTCCTTAATCCTTTATCAAGCTCAAGCCTTAACATAATTTTACGTACTGTAAAGCAAATACAGATTAAAAGGAAGTGTTGCCTCAGATTCCTCTGTCTCTTGTAGACACACACGAAGCGTTCTCTCATTCTCTAACAACTCAGGTTATTCTTCATTTACATTTGGGAAATGAAAAGGTGAGTTAATGATTCATTGGCACACAGTGACCTTTCCAATAACTGCAGAGCAAGATGCAGCAGCCCCACGCCTGGGTGTACATCAGGATCGTTTTAACTTGATTCTGTCTGCCGTAATATTTGCCCACATGCCTTGATGCTTGTAGAGGGCAGACTTGTACAGCCTCTTTCTCTCTCCTGGGTTTAGTGCGCAATTTGATCTTGCCTTGTTCAGCTTTCTTGTTCTTTTTTTGTCACTTGACTTGCTGCTCTACACAACAATAGCACAGCTCTAAAGAAGTGTTTGTTTAGCGAAAGAAAGAATGGACTCAGATTCAGATGCACCTTTTAATTATTCTTGGCCATCCTTGCCTAAAATGAGGATTCGGAAAAGGACATCCAAACCGAAAGGTAGACAAAACCTTCCTCTTTTTCTATTATTCCTCTCTCTTTCTCTGGTTCGTTCTATGATTAGTCACACGCAGGTGGACGTAAACAATCTCTGTTTTGCCTTTTCAGAACTATTTAGGCATTTTCTTTGTCACAGATGCAGAATTGGTTTGAACAACAAATTATCTTTATCCCTAAGAATGTATGTGTACTCTTTGTGACATTCTTCTGCTACCGTAGTTTAACTTTAGCTATTTATGCAGAGGAAACTTTTACATGATTTTAGCAGAACTTATACTTATTTTAAAGTAAGCAGTTTGAGGGGTGGGGGAAGCATATGCCAAATATTCTTTAAAAGAGGGGTGTCCTGTGCAGATGTTTTGTAGAAAGTTGTGCGAGTTCCCCCCCCGCCCCCAGTGGGTGACTTTTTGTTTTAGCTACATACACAGGACTTGTTACAGAGAGAGCCCACCTCACTTACAGAATACTAGATGTATGGCAGTCAATTTCTTTCTTTAAAAAAACTTTCCTACCCTCTTTGTAGGAAAGTGCTTGAGAACTGGGGTTTATCTTGCTGTAACCATTTCACATTGAAACAAGAGCAATTTTATAGGGAAAGGTATGTAGGCAACACTGAATGTAATGAGGTTGCTGTTAACTGGGGCTGGAGGGTCTGCACTGGCTTCCAGTCTGTTTCTGGGCCCAATTAAAAGTGCTGCGATTAAACTTTAAAGCTATAAAATCACCTTGTAGCCAGGTTACCTGAAGGAGCATCTCCTCCCATGTATACCTACCCAGACCCTAAGGTTATCTTCTGATTCCCTCTTCTGGATGCCCCCACCCCATAAGATGAGGCACGTGACTTCTAGAGAAAGGGCCTTTTCTGTGGTTGCACCTCAGTTACACAGTGCAGTTCCCAGAGAGGCTCACCTGGTGCTTACGTTATGCCAGGTGAAGACCTTTTTATCCTTTCAGGTTTTTAAAATGTGTTTTTAGATCCTTGCACGGCTATCATTGTTTTTACCTTGGCTATGGCTGTTTGAATTTATTTTAGATTTTACATTATATTTGTGTATTTTATTAGGGTTCCTGCAGCTCTACCTGTTGTGATGAAGAAGGAATTTCACCAGGTGCTGCATGCATACAGATGACATCTGCTGAAATTCCCTTTTCTATGCAGCTGTTAAAGATACAGGAGCCCTGTCCTCCTTTCCATATGGTCACCCTAATTTTATGCTCTTAATCTTTATTTTGTGATCTGCCCAGAGAACTTTGGTATTCAGCAATATAGAAATGCAGTAAAATAAATAAATAAAAATACTAATGACACCCTATTTCTGCTATGATAAAATGGTGATGTAGAAATGAAAGTTCAAGCTTTTGATGCTCTTTTAATAGAAAGAAAAATTAAGAGGAAAGAAAGCATACATGCATGCACACAACTCTGTACGCATACCATCTACATTGATGTTTACAGTGAATGATGACCCTCACATGTGAATGTTGACATAGATTAAAAAGTGACCTTCAAAACTTCAGGTGCTTCCAGACGGAGGGCTCCCAGTGTCAGCAGAAGGCCTTGTGCAGCTGTTCTGTCTTTTTCTCCTTAACAGATTTTCTGTGTTAAGAAAAAAGACAGAAGTGGTAAAAAAATAAAATAAAAACAAAAATGGGAGGGTAATGAGTAGAAGATGTCATTTATACCCTGAATGAGACGAGGGCAGTGGTGGCATAAAAGCCTAATGTGGACACACTCTGAGGTGCTCTGGCTTCATCAGTATCACAGTCATCTTCCTCTTTCATAATACTAGAACCCATGAAGCTGAATGGTGGGAGATGCAGGACAGATAAAAAGGAAGCACTTCTTCAAACAGCATGTGGTTTATACTATGGAATTTGCTGCCCCAAGATGTGGTACCAACTTGGAGGGCTTTAAAAGGGGATTAGACAAATTCATGGAGAGTAAGGCTTTCAATGGCTACTAGTCATGTTGGCTGTATAGTTTTGGACACAGTATGCCTCTGTATACCAGTTGGTGAGCAACATGATTGGGAGGCTGCTGTTGCACTCATGTCCTGCTTGTGGGCTTCTCACGGGCAGCTGGTTGACCACTTGTGGGAACAGAATGCTGGACTGGAAAGGTTTTCTTTGGTCAGATTCAGCAGAGCTCTTCTTACCTTTATAGTTCAAAGGGGAAAACTGGTTATCATATCATGAGATCAAGAGGTCTACGACTGGACCGCCCATGTTTTTTTCAAGGGCAGATTCAGTCATGCGTATGCAGTTTTAACTGAGGCCATAGTGCTGGGAGGTGTAACAATATGAAATAACTTCTGGATTCAGACTGAATGGGTTGTGCTTCCTGGGAGGAGCCACAAAGTAGTCAAGGGCAATGCCCACTGCTTCTGGCCTGAGGAGAGAGTGGCTACAGCCTGAGAGACCTTTGTCTAGGAATCTTTCTTTAAGTAAAACTTGAACATTTGTTTGGAAGCGTAGTCTACAGCCCTGCTCTACACGTTGGTTAAATGCTTTCTTGGATGGTAAGCTACTCTCTCTCAACATGTCATGTGAACCATTCCTAACCGTGGTTTAATACATTATTTTTACAAAAATACATAACCACAGTTTAAACATGCTCACTAGCCATTTGCTGCAAAAGGGTTAGCAGCCTAACCATGGCTTATTGTGTCATCTGAACAGGACCATTACAACTCCCCCATTGATTTTTGTCGAAATCAAAATTTTGTGGTCGCAAAACTGGAAATATTAATGGCTAGGATCCAAAGAGTCCTCTGCAGAGCAGAAAACACTTGGGAAAGGAGGAGTTTCTGATTTCCCTTTTTAACTTCAGTCCTTCATGTCTCATTGAGACCATTCCAGAAGAAGCCATGTTTGGGGGGAAAAGGCAAACCAGTGGCTGCAATGGAAAAAAGGGCTGTAAAACCCCCACTGCATGCCTGGACTTTAGGATAGGAACATAGGAAGCTGCCTTATGCTGAATCAGACCATTGGTCCATCTAGCTCAATATTGTCGACACTGACAGGCAGCAGCGGCTCTCCAGGGTTTCAGGCCACATTCTTTCCTCGCCCTCCCTGGAGAAGCCAGGGATCGAACCTGGGACCTTCTGCATGCAAAGCAGGTGCTCTGTCACACTGAGCTATGGCCCCTACTGACCAATACATATTTAAAAAGGCGGAAGTGCCTTCACGGAAACATTATTGGTGCCTCTGTTCTTACGGGTATTATTCATCTTTTGGGAGGGGAACATTTCCCATGTATTAAAAGCCTTGCACATTGTCATAAAGCGTGGCAGTTCGATATAGGTAATTGTAGGAGGTGGGGCAGGGGAACAGCAATTGTATGTTCTTCACACAAAGATGTCCGGAGTTTTTGCTCCAAGTGGGGAAAAAACCTCATATATTAAGCCAGTGGATCTCGGTGGGGCTGGGAATCCCTTCTGCGTTTCATTTGGAACTAGTGAGAACTTTAAAGGAGTTATCCGAGGTGCTGAACCCTAAACCCCCAGATAGGTTTAGTACCTTGGATAACTCCTTTAGAGTACTCGCCGTTTCTGACCGAAACCCAGAATGGATTCACAGCCCCACGAAATCGGAGCCACTAGACTACAAAACAGGCTGAAACTCAAGCAGATCTGTTCTCTTTGAAACACATGTAAGCTTTTTGTTTTGTGGACTCCTTAGGGTGTTTGTTTTGTTACTATGATATTGATCAGATGGAAGAAACTACACAGCACAATGTGCATAAGAACAATACCTAGCAATCACGTAGCGTTTGAGAATGTTCAAAGCCATTCACATGTAACAAACCAGTAATATCTGATGTTCTGATGCTTAGAAAGAAGCACAATTGAATATTGCAGAATTAAAAACAATGGGTAAGTTTATGGCAGGCTCCATTCTTTGATAACTATGTATGACAGTGGTAACTAGAGACAGAAATACCACTTTTGAACATGGGACATTTTATCCAGTATGATTAATCCTGTGGATTTCATAGCTTTAATTCTTCAAGCTATATATTAACCCATGTTTAGATTGTTAGAGGAAATTCTGGGAAACGATTTGAAAACTATTTGCAATTTTCTTGAGGTGGAAATTAGTTATTTTCCTCCTTTTTCATATTTTTGTTCATTACTTTATTGTTATGCATGGCATTAAAAAACTTTTCATTGTTTCCAGTGGAAGTAGTTTGTGAGCTCGTCTGGGCATGGCTTCCTACACACAGTGAATTGATTTAGAGTTGTAGGTCTTTGCGAGTAAGTGCCATCTATAGCATCATCATAGCTGCATAATCTTTAATTTCTTACTGCAATTGATCTTATTGAAAAGGCTGAGAAGCAATATTTTATTTATTTATTTAAAATTTAGCTCCTTTGGTGTTCATCTAGGTATCCTATTTCTAGGGTGGCCATGTGTCCTACTTTACAGAGGGCATTCCTCTATTTGAAGGCGTCCTTTATTTGAAGGGTTGCCCAGCCTAAGGCAGGTTTAAAGATGAAGAGCCAACCGAAGGGAGAGCAGTAGGGCCCTTGAAGCTTCCCAGCAACAGCAGACGGAACAAGGCACACTGGTTACCCATGATAGGGAGGTGCATTGTATTTCCATTTTCAGTTATAGAAAATATCTCTAAATGTGCATCTATGCATATAAGTTTAAATATGAAAACTTTATGCAAAGTCATTTTTTGCCCCTTTTGTGGTTGATGCATTTCCTCTTTTTTTGAGATGTGCAAGTGGCCACCCAATCTCTTTCTGATTTCCGAAAGTGTGAGGTTGAAGAGGGAAGTGGTGCCCACCCAGCACTGTGAAGACCACACCCCACCCCGTGTGTATATTCCTCCCAACTGTGAATAACAATTCATACATTTGATCAAGGGCACTGTAATCCACTTGATTTATGCATTATAAATTTGCTATTCTCGTAAGGTATCAGAGGACTCAGTTACCTAGGGAGGCTGTGGGCTCTCCCTCACTAGAGGCCTTCAAGAGGCAGCTGGAAAACCATCTGTCAGGGATGCTTTAGGGTGGATTCCTGCACTGAGCAGGGGGTTGGACTCGATGGCCTTGTAGGCCCCTTCCAACTCTGCTATTCTATGATTCTATAACACAATACTTACTATGCATACTCTGTGTTTTGCAAGATACTGTCAGCCCCTGACACAGCCCCCTCCTGCCCAAGGCAGCATATCGGATCAATTAACACAGAAGCCAGATATTCAAATCACAGAGGGTGGGGTGGGGAGAAACTAAACTAAACCAAAGGGGCAGTGGATCAAAAAGGTTATGGCAGCATGACAAAACACCAAGAAGAGGGGCCAATTAGAGTAGGATGCTCTATAATCTGGGTGCCACAGCAGTAAAGGCCTTGTCCTACATCCTCCCATGGTAATTGGATGTGAAGCAATGTTCCTGAATGCAGTTGCAATGGATGGATAGGCTTTTGTAGAAGAAGACAGTCATTTGAACGTTTTGGTGCCAAATTATTTAAAGTGAATATTCGGCATATATTTATTGAAAATATTATTCTGTATTGCTGGAACATGGAGAGCAGGTGTGGGCAGAAAGTAGATCCACAGATGTTTTGGACTTCAGCTCCCAGCATTCCTGACCACTGGCCATGCTGGCAGGGGGTTCTGGAAGATGAAGTCCAAAACATTTGGAGATGTTTGGAGAACCTTCTGTCCACCCATAACTACAATGGCTGATCTCCCTTTCTCCAGCACGGTGTGTCTGTTTATGTGTACTGTGCATATGCACAAGTCTGGGGGTGAGCATAGCACCTCCTACTGTTGCATTTGTAGATTTCTGACTCTGGGGCAGATCCACATGTACAGCAGGGGCTACAGGATACAAACGGTTCCTTCCCACCTCCCAAGAGCTTCTGAAGAACATGTCTTTCTGGAGAAGGCCAAGGTCCACCTGGCATTCCAGAGCAAGCAACCAGATGCGCCCAGAAGTGGCATATGTGCCAAAAGTCCTCTTAAGAAACCATTTTGAAATGCCTTCTATTTTTCACTTCTGTGATTGCAAATCTTTTGCATTAGTAAACCAGTAAACCGAAGTCTGTTTTGACCAAAGTGTGGCCCTTGCTATTGATTTCACTGAAGTCTAGAGAAAATATAGCCTGTGAGTCATGACTTTGCCAGAGTTGTGCTTAAGGAATTTGTGGAACTGTAGGAATGTGATTTATAACCTGTATGTTAGATATTGCTTTGTCATTTTTTTAAAAAACTGCATTGTGTCTTCCAGTAAAAATAAATAATTGATGGAGTCAATGTGTAATTAATTGTACTGCTTTGTGAACTTGGTGAAGTCTTGAAATACTTTTCCTATTACAATATTAGTCTAAGTTATTTATGCACATGGGAAGCTGGTGAGCTACTCTTTGTGAAGGAACTCTTGAGGGATTAGAAAGTTTAAGAAGTCTGCTTTGGATATTTAGCTGCCAAAATCCACTGGAATTGTCAGTGATTTCAGCTTTGAACAGGAACCAACAGAAAGTGTAGGTTCCTTGTGATGCTCCAAGTTTCAGTTACCATGAATTACTCTTTTATTAATAGATACTTGCAACCTGATTCCCAAAGAGCTCTGCTGATCCTTCAATTTCAAGGATGTTAATAATGATTCAGCTAGTGATCAGCCATGTGGAGAACTGACAGCCCAAAACTGAGGGGTGGAGGTGAGATGGTCTCCCAAAATCAAGGGGAGGGAATTTTGAGAGGGGCAAACATTCCTGAAAATTTGGAGGGTGGTAACAGTTTTGGGGGATTTTTGGCACATGTGCCACTTCATGCTTTTACTTTTACTCCCCCTCCTTGCCACTGCCATAGGCTGTGGGAGAACTTCTCTCATCAGCCGCTTTCTGACTGCTGCCATACTGCCCCCCCCCCGCCCATGAATGCACTGGAATGATGCTTCATCATGGAAAAATAATACATAAACAAACAAATAAATGGAAAATAGTAAAGAAGCCACTGCAAAATGGTAGGCTCACCCCAACAAAATATTCAGCAGCTTTTGCACAATGCTCCTACCCAAATTTGTTGCCTGCGAATGAGCGAGGGGCGTATTTGTGCAGCAATATGATCAGCAGTTTTGAGGACTGATGTGCAAGCGGTCATGGGGTTCCATGTCAATCACTGGGCCTTAAGCACACATAACCTTTAGATCGCCTCTATTGTTGGAATTTCATAGTAAAGCATTGTTCCTGCTTCACCTAATATTTTCTTGCGAATGAAATAATAACACATAACGCTTGACGTGAGCCACCGGCAAGGAGTATGTCATATCTTAAATAAATAATTCCAGGAATGTGCAGTTTTGCAAACCCTTGAGTTCCGGTAGCACCAAGGACTCTTAGGAGGAAAAGACATCAGAGTTGCTCTCCTCTTGGTAATATAAATGCCAACATCTAGAAGTAAAGGAAAACATGGTAGTCCTTAAATGAACTAAGCTAGAGATTATATTTTCGTGGTGCAGTAGGTAAAGAATGAATATTGGCTGAAATGATATTATCTAGTTTTTGAAGGGGATGCAGAATGCATGAACAAAAGCCCCGTTATCTTCCTCCCGATCCATTCCTCCACATTAGAGGCGAGGAAACCTTTTCAGCCCTGGGGCTGGATACCCAGCAGAGAAAAGCTTGTGGGGGGGGGGGGCTGCATGCCAGCAAGGGGTGTGGCCAGATCCCAAAATGGTCAAGCCCACCCACTTTCACACCTTTTTCACACAGACATATGCACACCATTCATACACACCATTCATACTGTTCACACACGCACAGACACACCTTTCCTCAGCCCACCTCCTCAGCTGATCCCTGCTCAGTGCTCAGAAAGGGAGGCCCTCTCAGCTCTGAGCTGGGAAAAGGGCTTATTTCCAACAGCAAAACTTTTCCCTCTTGGGAACGTTTGCCTGAGGAGAAGGAGTGGGCCTGGAAGAGGGCGCAAGGCCTGGGGAACAATGGTGTTTTTCTGACATATGATTTATTTACACATATAATCAGGCTGCGCATATGTGGAGGTTCATAGCATCAACATCTCAACAGAAAGGACCAGCCCAAGGTATTTTGCTACCTGACTCCAAAACAAGATGGCACCTCTCCAATTCCATGTACAAAGGTTGATTGGACTGGTAGCTAAGTCTTTCTGGCAATGGTACAACATCCTCCATTGCACCTGAAAGCAGTAGCATAGCTTATGGGGCTCAGGGCACGTTTCATGGCACACAGCTCTTTCCTCCAATGCCTCTATGAGCTCCTAGCATCTGCTGCTTGAGCTGCCTGCCTCACTCTGCCTCATGATGGGACCTGCCTTAACAACAGATTATCTTCTTGCATGAGGTTTCAATTTTTTAACAAATGAAGGTACTTGAGCACTCTGCCAGAGGCATTAACCATCTCCTGATCAAACCCTAATCTTACACTCAAGAATCTGAGCTTTAAGGGAAACCATAGAGGACATCTAGACTAACCCAACAAATGTACAACAATATAATGTAGAAAGGCAGTGGTCTGTATTAATCTCCTACGTGGCAAGGATAATTTAACTACACAAATGTATCTGACCTAAAATCCAGGGAAGCAGAGGAGTAGCAGTATTGTCAGCATGTGGGCAGGCAACACAGCCGTGACATAGCAGCACAACGCTAGAGATTTCTTACAGTGAGGTTGCCTAATGATATTTGCAATTACAACATGAATAACACAGCATATAGAATTGCTTATGATGTCATTATGTGGGATAAAGCACCAGAAATGCCTTTTAGTGTTTCCTGGTTTGACACAATTTGAATTTTTAAAGCAAGTTTATTTCTGGCCTACTCAAATGTGTACAAGGCAACAGCCTTTTTGGTGAAATGAGCTAGAAGAAGGGAGGTCGGTGGCTCTGGCATTTTAATAGCTTTTTAAATTAATAATTACACATGAAGTCAGTTCCTGAAGGAAAACTATGTGCAGCCTTCATTCCTAGCACCTCACCGTTAGCTCGAATCTTAATTTATTGCAATACTTTGTACATGATCACTTATTAACTCCATTATGGTTACTCTAAAGGAAAGGTTGATGTTGTTGCCTCTGTATTCTAGTTAATTTCACGGTGGGCCTTTACCCAATTTTTTTTAGGTTAACAACTTAATATTTTTTAAATAACAATCCTTGTGGTTATTGTGATAACGTTACTTTAGAATGCTAATGCAGAAAAATCAACAAAATGTCAGGGACGGTATCACAACAGTGCGGATTGAAGTGCTCATGATATGAATCTTAGAATTCTGGTGGACAAATGCATAACTTAGTGGGAAGAGTTTTAAACATGGTACAGGAGGTAAAAAATATAAAGACAAAAGCAGGAATAATAGTGTTGGATATATTTAAGGTGTTTGATTGTGTGAGCTGGCAAGCACTAAAGAGAATAATAGAAAAAATGGGGTTTGGAAATAGATTCAAAGGTTTAATTGAACAATTATACTCACAAAATACAGTGGTGATAAATGATGGAATTACAGAAAAGATACAACTGGCCCGAGGAACTAGACAAGGATGCCCACTCTCACCGGTCCTATTTGTATTGGTTATAGAACTATTGGCAAATGTGATAAGAGAAGATGATAATATAGAAGTAGGATGTAATAAAAATAAAATACAAATAAATATGTTTGCAGATGATACATTGTTGACAATTCAGAATCCATTAGAGAAAATGGAAAGAATTAAGCAACATCTGAGGGATTTTGAAGAAGTTACGGGATTGAGAATAAACTGGACAAAGTCAGAGATGATGTTACTTAATTATACTAAAAAGGAAGGGAAAGATTGGGAAAGTAAAGAGAAGAATATGAAAATTAAAGAAATGATTAAATATTTGGGAATTAAAATTACAAAAAATTTAGAGGATTTAGAAAAGGAGAACTTAAACAACTTGAAAAAAGAAGTTATAGATAAATTAGAAAAATATAAAGGATTAAATTTATTGTGGTTTGGAAGAATAGCTTTAGTAAAAATGAAGATATTACCAAAGGTAAATTTTGTATTTAGAATGTTACCAATAAGAATATCTGAAAAATAGATAAAAAGTTGGCAAAATATTTTAAATAATTTTTGTAATGGGGATAGGAAAGCGAGATTAAATAAAAAAAGGTGGCATTTAACACACAAAAAAGGAGGATTAGGACTCCCAAATATAAAATTATATTACGTAGCTAATAGATTAAAACATATAGTAGAAAGTATGTTAGGAGTAGGAGACTTAAGTTGGTTGGAGGATAGAAAAGGAATGGACAAAGATTGGAAATTGGAAAATATATTTTTTAGAGAATATAATAAAAAATGGGGGAAGAAATAGAGAACTTCCTTCTAAAAAATCACTGGGAAATATGGCGTGTATATAAAAAGGATTTGCTTCCAAGTATTTCCCCAATAACACCAGTGATAATGTTAGGAAACTTTCCAGGGAACCTAAAAGATAAATTGGGGGAAATTTTAATAGAGAGGGATATAATGAAGCTAAAAAATTCGTTAAGGAGGATGAACACTCGAGAAGAATTAGAAGAGGCACTAAAGGAGAAGAATTTATCGTGGTTAAATTATTATCAATTAGAACAGTGGACGAAGAAATGGTTAAAGGACAATGGAGAGTGTAGAGAAATGACAAAATTTGAGGAATTGATTTTAAGGAGAGAAGTTGAGAAGGGAGAAAATAAAAGGATAAAAGGTTTGACAAGTGAAATATATAGAATATTGGTTGGGAAGGGGGAGTCAGAAAATATGGGCAAGATGGTCTGGGAAATTGATCTGAAGGTACAAATAGGGCAACAGAGTTGGGAGATAATATGGAGACAAAGAGTGTTGAGAAACATGTCAGTGAGAATAAAAGAGAATTATTATAAGATTATATGGAGGTGGTATCTAACCCCGGTGAGATTAAATAAAATGAACAAGCTGAACTTAGGAAATTGCTGGAGAGGATGTCAAAAAAAAAAAAAAAAAAAAGGAACGTATTTACATATGTGGTGGGAATGTGAATTTGTTCAAAAATTGTGGAAAATGGTGTTTAAAGAGATAAAAGATATTGTTGGAATGGAGATTGAAGAGACACCTATGGTGGCATTGCTATCATTATATGGAGAATTAAAGTGTAATAAAGAAACAAGAACTGATAACGAATTTGCTGACAGCAGCAAGGTTGATCATATCTAGGAACTGGAAGGTACAAGGAGATTATCATGTCGAAGATTGGTATAAAGAGATTTGGGATATTGCTATAAATGATAAATTGACATGTAATGTAAAAGTAAGAAGAGGGATAACAAAAATGAATGATTTTGAGGGAATTTGGAATCAGTTCCTAGAATATGCATTATCTAAGGGGAGTGGAAAACCACTTCCAGAAGAAACAATGAGATTTTGGAAACAGGAATAGATCCCGGGGTGGGGGGGTGCACTTTATGTTATAGGATGATGTCAAAATATTAAATTAGAAATGTTATAAGGTTATTCAATTCTATGTATTATGATTTTAATTTGTAAATTTGTTTGTTTGTTTTGTTTTGTTAAATAACAAAAAATAAGTTGGAAAAAAAAAGAATTCTGGTGGACTCTTCTTTAAGAGTTTATAAAGGCAAGCTATACAAATATGGGCTTAAATCCAATGTTGTACGAGTGGGCTTCCCCTTGCTCTCCTGCGCATCCCCCCCCCCAAAAAAATCTTCCAGATCTGCTCTGGAGTTTTCGCCAAGCAATAACATTCCCTCCCTAGTTACGCATTGCTTTTATCTTATAATAAGATGGACTATTTGATAACAGATGCAGTGGTGCCTGGTGGCTCTTATGTCAGCGGGGCAGTGAATCTGCCCGGGATTTCAGTCAGAACCATTCAGAACTCTAAAGCAGCTATCCAAGGTGCGAATCTGAAGGTTATCAGTAGAAGTTGCTACACATTTTGCCTCCTTTTCCTTTATCTCTCTAAAATTATTTTAGCCCTGTTTGCCTCCATTTTGAAATACCTTTCAGGCCAAATGAGCAGCTGAGGCACCGGTTTCACTTCAATCAAAGCCTTTTGCCACAGCATTGCTGCGAAGGTTTTGTGTGTGATACAAAGACCTTGAGCAGCCAAGATCAAGGAGCCACAAAACCTGGAAGCAGCCTTACTACTCCAGTCTTGCACAGATGAAGGAGAGCAGGAAGCCAGAAGTCTTAGATGCGAGACCCAGCAACTAGAATTAGGATCTATAGCTTTATTGGAAGACATTCAGATTGGAGGAAATTGGCAGGCTATTGCTCAGATCCCTCAATTTTTAATCTCATTTGAGTCATGTTCAGTCTCATTTGATTGAATGCTGAGGCTAGACCGTTGACCAGAGACTATTACAAGGAGCATGTAACTCCCATGTTACAACAGCTTCGCTGGCTACAGTTCCGTTTCTGGGAACAATTCAAAGTGCTGGTTGTGACCTATGAACCGCCCAGAGAGCTCTGGCTATTGGGCAGTATAGAAATGTAATAAATAAATAAATAAATAAAGGGCTGTATAACTTGAGACCAGGCTACCAAAAAGACTGCCTTCTCCCCTCCAAGCCTGCCTGGGTTTTAAGATCACTGGAGCCCTTCTCTCAGTGCTGATACCATCAGAGATGCATTTCATGGGGACGTGTGTGTGTGTGTGAGAGAGCGAGCGAGCGAGAGAGTGAGTGAGAGAGAGAGACTTCTCGGTGACTCCTCCCATGCTCTGGAACACTTTGCCATGAGAGGCTAGGTTGTCCTTCAGCCAGCAGGCAAAGATGTTTTGATTCAGGCAGGTGTGCGGGAGGTAGTTTCAATTGGTTGGCTGCTGTCCATTTCTTTTATTGTTGTGTTTTTAATTATGTTTTAATGGTTATCTTTTTAATTAAGATTTTGTTTTGATCTGTATTTTGTTGCTAGACACCTTTAGCACAATTTTTGGGGGAGAATTGGGATATAAATGTAATAAATAATAGGTTTTTTATTTATTTACAAATATACAAGCAGAGTATAAATGGAAGCAAAGAGGTACTCTTATAGCAGGTGGGAGACCTGAATTAGAGCTGTTACAGCATTCTCTAAGGCTGCACTGCCACTTAGCTAGCTCCAGTGAAACGCTGGTCTCCTCTTTCTCTGTCTAAATGCAAACTGCCTGGTGCTGCCTTTTCTGGCACCTCAGCCCCTTGCAGAGGGCTGGTTTCAGAGCCCACTCTTGCAGGTGAATTGCTCATTCAAGAAATAACATCTGCAGCTTTTACGTTCTTTTATGACATCCCTGGCACGCATTAGACAACACTTTGCACGGAGCCATGCGCTATATGTCCCTCTTTTTAAAAATGAAAATAAAAAGTTCATTTTTTGTGTCACTGGAAAATATGTATGTGCAAAGTGCTCTAAACTCTGATACATTTAGTTCAGCCTTCCTGAGCCAGGTGCCTTCCAGATGTGTTAGACTGCAACTACCAGATGTGTTGCTAGCCAGCATGGCTAGCAACACATCTGGAGGGCACCTGATTGGGGAAGGCTAATTTAGCTGTAGGTTGTTGGCAGTTTTATTATGAGATTCATTTAAAGAACAATAATAATGAACTCACTCTTTAGCCCTATTCACACATTATCTGCGGCGAAAGAGGCAGTAGGACTGCATGGTTAGTCCTACCCCCAGAGTTGTATTGTTCCTCTCCGCTCCACTGTGACCATGTGCTTTATAACATCTGAAGTGCAATGACATCCTGTGTTCATGGAGGCTCCTTTGTGAGGACACCCCGGTTGTGGAATTCCCTCGCCAGAGTGCTTCAGCTATTGTACAGTATAGAGATGTGATGTAATAAACAAACAAACAAATTTAGAACCCTGCATAATCAGGGATCTAAATCACATGAGGATCTTCTATAAGTACAGGAAGTTCCAATATGGTAATTAGGCTGAATGCGTCAATGGTGGGGGCAGAAAAAGTGGTGACTTTGGGGGCGGGGCTAAAATGTGTGGCCCGCTGCCCCTTTTGCCATAGATAATGTATGAATAGGGCTTCCCTCCACACTTTAATCCCATCCCAAAGTAAAATTGGCATTTCTTTGTTCTCAATGTCTGTGCAGGAAATAACCTGTTTTCCTGTGATATGTTTTATTCCAGTTCAACAACATTCCCCGTTTGAGGCTTATAAGAAAACCTCAAATCCCTCCACTTTCTTCGCAGCAGCCAGACTTTCTGCAATGCTGAATGGAAGCGATGAAGTGTATGCAAATCGCATGGTTGTGGATCGGGTAAGATTGGCAAACATATACTTAGACTCAGCACTGCTGTCTTCCTGTTTAAAAGTTCGTGATAATATCTTGAAACAAGGTAGTGTGGGTCTCCATGAATGTGTTTAGTTCTATTATTGTTATTGTTATTGTTATTATTAATCTCAGCAAATTTGGGCCTTTTTCTGCGATTCACAACCTTAGCATGTTGACATATACACATATGAATAAAAATATGTTAGACACAAACCGGTGCAAAGTGGTTTGTGTCCAAAATATATTGTGTCCAAACTCACTGATTTCAGTGGAGCTTCACATAATTGTTCAATGGTTTGTGGCCATTCTCCCCCGCTCCACTTCCCAAGCTAGTCCTGGTATTTTATTTAAGGAAAAAACACTTTCTGCACAGAATTACCATAAATTTAGAAAAAGGAGAGAAAGATTAAGACTGAAAACAGAGCCGTCCCAAGACATTTGGCAGAGCATCAGTTGGCACTCCACTCCTCAATTAAGCCTTAGACCGCACAGGGTTTTGTTTTATCTGAGAAAACGCTCCCTAGACATGTTGCTGCAGGATCTGCTCTTTGCATATGCACTGAGACATCCCCTTCCTTGCTAGAACTTACTGGGTTTTCTGAGCTCAGCTCCTGGTTCTAAAAAACTGTCTGAAGTTTACAAAGAAGGGATATATTAGGGACTTAAGAATTTCTCTACTGAATCATAGCAAAGAGTCCATCTAGTTCAGCATCCTCCTCTCTCCACAGTAGTCAACTAGGTATTGTATCTCCCTGCCATCTAGTACTCAGATATTCTTCCTCTGAACACAGATGCTCCATTTATTTATCATGGTTAATATCTGCTAAACCTCTCCTCCTCCTTGAATTTCTTTAATTCCTCTTTAAAGCCACCTGAGCCCACGGCCATCCCAACAACAAATAAGTTAATAAGTTACTGTGTTATGTGCCAGTCCTCAATTTGCTACTATGCCCATCAACTCACTGGGTGTCCCTAAATTTGAAACAGATCTCCTTGGAAAGGAGGACATGAGTGAAGAATAATCAAGCTCAACTGGCACAAGAAAATCACAGCAATGGAGCATCAGTGAAATGCCAAAGGTGGTATAGAGATCCTTGGATGTTTCATTCCCTCTAGCCCTACAGCTTACTGGAAATGGCTGCAGTCCCATAACCACTTACCTGGGAGTAAGCCCCATTGATCCTAATGGAACTTACTTACGGGAAGACATGTAGATGGCCGTGCAATAAAACAGAATGATTCACTAGAAAACTTTTGGGAACATGGGGTTGTATCCCTGGCTGCCCACCCACCACCCTGCAGCCCTCTTCGTGCCACCCTAACCTCTGGGAAATCCTCTGGAGCGGATTTGGGGGCTGCAGTGGGGAGGAGAGCAAGGGGAAGTTGGCTCGTACGACATTGGGTTTAACCGATTGGTGCCTCAGGACAGTTCTAGAAATGTGAGTCAGCTTCACTTCGTTTTATGATACACCTTTTGTAAATCCACTAACTAGTTTTTATCTCACTTTTTAGATGGAAGATGCTGGTGTCAAGTACGTTAATGTTGGCCAGCCTGCTTCTGAAACAGACCAGGCAGACTCCAACGATGATCCAGAGGCTTCAGGAAATACCACGGACATTCCATCTAATTTGGAGATAACGGGTTCTTATGGGCCACTCAAAAAGATGCATGCATTTAGCAATCAACGAAATCAACGTTATTCCATTATGAAAAAAAGAAGGTATGGAACTGGTTTTCGCAGTATGGAGGGTTTCCTTTTCATGCTTGGCTCAAAGAGAACAAAATTGAGAGCTTCTCTACATGAGTCATTTATTGTGTGCTGATGATTGGTCACTCATGGAAATTTGCAGGTCCTTTACACAATGATGTCAATTTCCAGGATGTTTCCCTCTTTATCCTGCTTTCAAAAGTATTGGAGATAAGCTGTAATAACAGTTTATGGCACCATATCAGCCATTTGTAATGCTGGCCTTGTGCTATAATTCAGCCACTAGGTGGCGATGTTTCATTGAACATATAGAGCAATGCCAAGAATAGAAGTTTTCAATTCCAAATCATGTGTTTGTTGTCTAAAGGGGCCCATCGTAACCCAGAAAGAAGAAAGCCCAGTAAGGGTGTGGGATTTTTACTTAATGTGAATGAATGAATGAATGAATACCTTTATTGAATAAGTCTACTGACCATTTCAAAAAAAATCACATATTATTAAAAACAAACAAATACTTAAAATTTATGATTTAAAATTCTAAAACAATATACAGTTCATAATTAATACATTATATATGACTAACAGTTAATAAAACCCCACATATATTGCAACATTTGATAAAAACTTATTAATTAATCCATTTTTTCTTAATGTAGAGAAGCTCTGAATGAATCAAAGCATCTTTCTTGAAAGAAATGAAATATTCATTAGGTTACTTACCCTCCATTAAAGAAGCAGGATGGTGCCTTTTATTAGACTTGTGAAGTTCATCCCACCAGTCTTGTTTTTTTCTGGACCATGATTGCCTAAATGAGTAGTATGACAAAAGGGCGGAACTATATCTTATGAGGCAAACACGAGGTTCTCCAATCCCATGTATCTTGGCCCTGTAAAGCTAATGTAGAAACGGACATCTGCAGAGGAGAAACAGCAGACAGGAAGGGGTGCTGAAAACTCCCCTTCCTTACAACCTCCTCCGTTTGGGTGGTTTTAGTGTGCAATCCTATGCACATTTAGACAGTGCTGCAACTCCCAGCATTCCCCAGCAAGCTATGTGTTTGGTGGTGACCCAAGAAAGGGCCTTCTCAGTGGCTGCTCTCAGGCTGTGGAGCTCCTTGCCAGGGGAGGCTAGGTCCGCTCCCTTTCTGCTGTCCTTCCAGGCAAAGACCACTTTATTTAAGAAGGCCAGTAGACTGTAAGTGGGCCTCTTGGGTTGGGTACTGTTTTGAATAATATTTCCCCCCACAAATAATTATTGTGATTTTATTGTATTTCAATCTGTTGTTTTATTGTTTTAATCAATTTGAATTGATTCTGTAAGCTGCCATGAGTGCCATTTTTGGTAGAAAGGAGGGGTACAAATAAAATAAATGATGATGATAAAGCTGCACTTGTAATTTGTCATCGGTGTGTTCTTAGTTCTAGTCTTGATGACTTGGATGTTGACAATGGAGATGAAAGAATTCCTAACCGATCTCATAACTGCTACCCTTCAATGTCTTTCAACTCGTCTGTGGCCTTGGCTGGTATGAGAGACGGGTTAAATTCTTCAGAGACAACAACTGAACTGGAGTTTAGCATGAGCAGGGCTGAATCCCTTCCTTTGTCCAGCAATCTGCAGTCAAAGGTGTTAATTATTATTCTTATTGTTTCCCTAAAAAGATAATAATACCTGAGATTATTTAATTGATGTGAGAACTTATCCAAAGATGATATTTCTCTAACCATGACATACATAAGTATAGTAGCTGCAAGTGAAATAATGATAATGTATTCATCTGGTTTTGCAAAATAGTTAATTTTATTTTAATTTTTTAAAACCCCATAAGTTACAAATGAGATGGGAAAATCTGGACTTATGCTGCTGTTATTGAAAATTGGTTCTCTAAAATGTTGGATGTGTTGTAGGAATCATTACTGTCTGGAGTTCGGTCCCGCTCATACTCTTATACCTCACCTAAAGTCATATTAGGAAAATCGCACTGTGCACGGGACTTCACAATATGTGATCCAAATGATGGTGAGCATTAATTCTATTTTCATTTTACCTTAATTCTATTTTCATTTTATATGTTCCCTTATGTTCATAGCAGGGTGAGGTTGGAATCCTTTATTCAGCCTGAGACTAACCTGCTTAATGTGCCTTTTATATAGGAGGAGAGCTCTCTCTCCCCCATGCAGGCTCATTCAAATTACCTGCACAGCATTATGCTTACCATCTTCCATATCTGGAAGAGGGCTGTATATGAAATGGGCGGCTCAAACCAAGAACTCTTGGTAGATGGCTAAAATCATGGTGCTCTCTAGATGTGTTGGACTACAATGCTGGAGGGGGGTTATGGACATGTAATCCAACAGAACTGGGAGGCACCAAATTGGGAAAGGCTGCTACGATATTCAAAGTGGTGGGGGAAAGGGGCAGAATCACATACTCTGGCCCCATCCCAGATATCCATGTGTTGATTGGCTCCTCTGCATAGAGTCAAATACAAATTGTATATGTATAGACCTTCTTTGTACAATCTGCACCTTGCATTTGTGCAGCCCAAATCTGGGGGCTGTCTTCATGGGGCCCGGTTGGTGCCACCTCCCTCCTCAACCCTGTGCTTTCCCTCTCCTGAGATGACGTCGGGTAATCCTGATGCTGAGGAGGGAGTGTGGGGTTTCTGGGCAGCCATCCAGGTTCTGGAGCCACCCCTGCCCTCTTCCTGGTGGAAGGCGACCAATTGCTGGTTGCCTTCCACCAGGCTCCACCCCTGGGTTGGTCCTGGATTGGCTGTAGAGTGACATCACATGGCGGATGTGCTGTGTTGACATCACTCCCTTTGAAAAAGTTGGGGTAAATCCCCAATGTTTTTAAAACGCAGCATCTCAGGGAAGCCGCGTGGTGACTGTGAAGCTGCGCCTGCATCACCTAACCAATGGGGCGCAGATCCACAGCCACCGTGGGGCTTTCCCTGTGTGTAGACAGCACCAAGGTTGTAAAGTATTGACATTCTGAGAGAGAGGGAGCAAAGGGTCAGAAAGAAAGAAAGGTTTTATTATTGTGCTTTTAAGCATTTCAGGCATATTAGCATACAACAACTGAACAAATTTTAGAATAGAAATCTTGTGTTTCAGGCAAATGAGTGAATATGGTGGTAAAATTGCTTTAAACCTGTTTTTGTTTTGTAGAACAACATGCATTCAGCTTGCCTCAACAGTCGGGAGATAAAAGGTATGGTTTTTCTGAACACATTTAAGAATATATGGCCCCTTTCAGAAGACACCTTAAACCATGGCTTTAACCACGGTGAATAAAGGAAAAAGCCTTATTCACAGTGGTTAAAACCATGGTTTAAGGTGTCTTCTGAACACAGGAGACCAGCAAAAGGAAAGGAAACCCCAAGTAGCACATGAGGAAAAGCCAAAGGCAAGGGGTGGAAACGGAGACATATTTCAAGTTATTCATTGGTAAGTTGCCGGCGCGTTTCAGACAAAGTCCTTCTTCAAGGCAATCTAAAAGAAGTAATATAGTATTTACAAAAATAAGGAATTGTGAAATCGTATATGCTCAAACAAAATACTTCAATATCTTTGGAATACATTGTAACATGACATCAAGATGTACAACAACTCATATAAAAAAAATTAAAACATAGTAAAAACAAGAGGTAAAACTTATACACAGGAAAACGTACTTACAATGATTGTAATTTTCTCTGGAACAGAAATGACCTCCTATGGGTGGTGAGTTACAGAAGAATGTCAAATAGATAGACACTCAGCAGTTAGGAAGATCTGTTCCTCAAAGCAGTGCCACCAAAATCAAGAGATTCATTAAGGCCAAAGGGAGTGACTGTGTTAAGCCTAATTATCCACCTTGCCTTCTTTTCCAAAAGGATTCTGTCTTGATGCCTTGTTACAATGTATTCCAAAGATTTTGAAGTATTTTGTTTGAGCATATATGCTTTCACAATTCCTTACTTTTGTAAATACTATATAATTTCTTTTAGATTGCCGAAATGCGTCGGCAACTTACCAAGAAATAACTTGTAATATATTTCCGTTTCCACCCCTTGCCTTTGGCTTTTCGTCTCGTTTCTTCTGAACACAATCTGGCTTTCTGGCTTAACCACCATGGTTAAAACCATGGTTTAAGGTGTCTTCTGAACACGTCCATTGTGTGTATTTCAATACTAGCAACTGTTTTGCTTAAGAAGGTTTATAACATAAAACCACCCAAACCCCAATCTAATGTTATATTCAAATCTTCAGATCTTGCTGCTCACCTGGCAAGGATGGAAACAGGTTGGAAACTTGCCTCTTTTCTGTGACATCTCCAGCTAGGCAGTCACAAATATGTTATTAATTAAACGTATCTGATTTTAAGAGACTGAGTGTAACTTAATGAAAGATTTACTGGTGCATTTTTAGGATTCAGGAAGAAGAATGGGACAAGTACATTATACCTACAAAATCGGAATCTGAAAAATATAAAGTCAGTCGTACCTTCAGCTTTCTGATGAGTAGAATGGCCAGTACACGAAGTAAATCCAAGGTAATTTGGGACAATGTGTGCTCTATTACAGAACATCTAGTAACAATCTTGTGAATGCTGAATAGCTTTTTAAATGCAAAGGGCAAAGTTGGCGGACGGAAATATAGCATATAGAAGTTTTTCCTCTTTATAACTAGGAAAAGAGAAACCTCTGTTTTGGATGCCCTGGGCTGCCTTACTGAGTAGAAAATATATTTGTCTACTTGAAGGGAGTATTTATTATGTGGAGAGCATTAAAATGCTGTTCCCCACCTATAGCCTGAAGTAGTGCAAACATCTGTGCTCCTTCAAAACTCTACTATCTCATTCTGCTGCACAGGTCAATTCGTCCTTAAGCATCAAACTGCAAAGATGAAGAGCAAAAAAGGACCAGTTTTCATACAAGGAAGAACAATCATAATAGTGTTATTTGTAGGGCTGCAACAAATGCCCCCCTTTTTAATTTTGGGATGAAAGTAGCACTTGTTGAAGGAATATTTCCTGTCACCCCTGCCCCAAAATGATGAAAATGAATATTTTTTTTTGAACCAGGTCATGTAATTGTTTCCTGGATCTGCTGCTGCTAGTTTTTTCTCTAAATTCTCTTCTTGAGGATCATCCCATGAGTAAGCCTAGCCAATCAGGGATCACTTAGTGAATAGGATGGCATCATGATGTCACGTAGCCCATCAGATTTGTTTAATGTGCTTACAACCCTGAAGGCAAATGAAGCATCCTTCACTCTCAATGGGTGAACGCCTTTTCTTCCTTGCATCACAGTGCCCCCAAATCTCCAAACTGGAGGAGGTTATTTAACACATTGAAAAATGTTTATTAAACAAACACTTCCTTGTAGCATAGTTATTTGCTAGTATGATACAGAACAGAAAAACTGAGGGTTGTCCACCCAAGATTTTGTGGAAGTCATTTGATTTGAGGAAGTCACCACCAGGGTGGGAGATAAGGCACGTCTATAAAATCATAAATGGATGTTCGTCTGTGGAACATTGATCTACAAAGTGGGCAGGACAGTGGAAAGATTTCCTAAAGTCTGAGTACCTTTCCTGTTTCTTGTGAATGAGACAATGGTTGTCTAGGGAGGGATGCAACTGCTGTTGGGTATATTGATATTGTAATGTCTTGACAGCTAAATAAACCTGCAATAATTATTTCTTTTTCATTCTATCAAGGCTAAAAATAAAGATGCCAAAGAGAAGGAGAAGCTTAACAGGCACCAGTTTGTTTCTGGGACTTTCACAGGGGTAATGCCATGTTTCGCCTGTGAGAAACCACTTTTGGGGAAAGAGTCATTGCAGTGTTCTTGTAAGTAGCCGTATTTTGTTCTGTAGACATTTGACATCAACAGATCTTTTATAGAAAGTTGCATCTATGCTATGGATGGATCTAGACTTAGTCATGCTTAGAGCAGACCCACTGAAATAAGTGGGACTTAAGTTAGTTATGACTAACTGAAGTCCCATTGATTTCAATAGGTCTACTCTAAACATGAATAAGTCTGGATTCAGCACTCTGCCTCTGTCTAATTTCTGTTCTGTTTACTTCAGGATAAATTGATCATATCATGAGGCTTTGATACCACACGAAGACTCAGTTCACACAACACTTTTCTCTACACAGTGTAAAATCTCCACTCAGCGGTGGAGTTTTTCGGGGGTACTCCCCACACAACATGTTCCAACTCCACCTTTGTGTGAATGTGGGCTCCCATGGAGTACAGTAAAACTCAACACGGCATTTGAGTGACAGTTCCTCCACCCTCTCTCCTCCCTCAGTCCTCCAGATGGTATCCCATTAGCTATTGCTGCAAAAAAATAAAAAATAAAAATAAAAAAAATCCCAGAAGCTCTCCTATAGCAGCACTTCCTCCTTTGGCTTCCCTAGCCAGGGAACTCTGTAGCTAGCGGGGAAACTACACTCAATACGGGAAGAAACTCCACAGAGCCCTCCAGATAACATACAACACAACGGTTGTGCAGGAACTCTTGTCTGCACAATGTGGATATCCAGGGTGGAGTGTTTAAAAAACAACAACCCTCCATTGTGGGGTGTTTTCTCTCCAGGCAACAGGTATGCTTCCACCGTGTCTAGTTTGGCCACTACAGGATGCACTTACTATCAAGAGATTGGAGCCACAGCTACCATTTACAAGGCTGCCTCCCCATGTCTCCTGGTAACGTTCAGTTAAAGAAGAAATGTGACATGACCTCATCATATGTGGGGTTTCCCCACACCTGTTCCATTTCCTTGGCTGTTGCTTGAATGGGGCAGGGAAACTTTGTGTGTGGTGACATTCTGACTAGCGTTATCTTTAATTCAGCGTTACTGGGAGGAGATGGGGAACTGTTTCTCTTGGTGGCAGCAACCTGTCCTTCTTCGCAATGGCCTTAGGTGTAAGACAGGCTAATTTAGTCTTTCATTGTTAGGTGGAATATACATTGTACTTTTGCTGTTCAGATGGCTTTTTGCTAGCCCCTTTTGAAGAAAGGAACCAATTATCATAGCTGGAGAACAGATCAAAGCAAGGATTAGATCTACCATTTTAAAATTCAGATGATCGTTGTAAGCCTTACCTTTTGAGTGAGCCTCTTTTCTTTCTTTCTTGCAGATTGCAATGCAATTGTGCATAAAAGTTGTAAGGACTGCGTCCTCGCATGCACAAAAGTAAGTTTTAAAATGGCTTGGAGATATGATTGCTTGTTGTTATATAGTCTTATGTTGGTTGCCTCCATATTGTTACCTTGTTTTACGTAATCCATAGCAAGAGAGGGCTTAGATGAGATTATGTCTCAAAACGATTGTATTTCATACAGTGCTTCATGATGATTCAAAGAGTAATTAAAGTGAATCACCACTGTTCATCAGTAAAAAGTACCAGGACTTGTTCAGGGGTGATAGAAGACTTTCAAAACAAGTACTGTAGAACAAAGTAAATTTAGTACTGAAGGTCCTGTACTTTTGTTAGCGGTTCTGTGTTGGCATCATCCTCTTCTATTCTTCACGCTGATTTGCGCTTTCTATATTTCTTTCTTTCCTTCCATTTCTTTGCTACTTATCTCTTCTCAGTTTGGGGGAAACATGGTGAGTTAAGGGGGAAATAGACGGGGCTATTCACACAACTGTCTTTGGGCCTTGGTGGTGAGTTTTCTGGTCACCTAAAGTGAAAATTGAGGCAAAGTGGTTGCTTCTGAAACATTTGCAGTAGCATGCTGTGTTGGGAACTGAAGTTCAAGAGGAACACTAAAAAAAATTCTTCAACAGCTCTATTTTACATTTGTGGTGACAAAAAAGAGTAACTAATAATGGCAAATAAAGCCTAAAAGTATGTATGATGGATAGTGTTCCAGTCTTCTGTGAAATCCAGTGTCTGAGCCTAACTTATCAAGTAAAACCTCAGGAAATAGCGCCCCTTGGTCTACACCAGCTAGAATGCTATTGGAAAACTTCCACTCAACATCATTACGTTTTCCCCAACAACATTATGCTTTTCAATTCCCCCACTACACATACACCTAAGCTACCATTTCGCTATTCTCTCTGTACATAAATTCAAATATAACTACACTGCAAAAATAAATCAATGCTATACAGATAAATTTTAATTATCTGAAGGCTGCATCAGCATAAAATAGCTGCTGTGGTATTAAGTCACTAAGACCTAATACTTCAGATCCGTAATGTTTTGGAGGAGGGATTCCATTCACTTTAATTTTTATTTCTTATTTGTTTCTTATTACATTTAGAACCTGCCTTTTCCCTTCTTACAAGGGATCTGAGGTAGCTTAGATAGTCCTCCTTCTCTCCATTTCATTCTCATGACACCCCCATGACGCAGGTTAGGCTGAGAAGCAGTGACTGCCCCAAAGTCTCCCAGTGAGCTTCATGGCTGAATGGGGACTAGAACCCGTATCTCCTGAGTCTTAGTCCAGCAGTCTAACATGACACTACACAGGCTCTTTATTTGACATCCGAGGCCTAAGAGCAAAATTCTCAAATTTAACAAGAAGAAAAATCCACAAGTGTGTGTGTGTGTGTGTATGTGTATGTGTATGAAGTGTGTATATAGAGCAGTCTTCCCAAAACATCTGGTACCCTCCAGTTGTTTTGGACTACAACTGCCAGCATACCCGACCATTGGCTAAGCTGGATGAAACTGATGGGAGTTGAAGTCCAAAACATCTGGAAGGCACCAGGCAAGGAAGGCTAGTGTAGAAAGCTAACAGTACCCCAACAACTGGCATCTCTTAGTTTAGAGAACTGTATGGAATATGAAATGGCACCACTCAGGGGGAAAAAGGGGTTCCATTAAGTATAACCAGAAATGCATAAGAGTGTTAAAGAATGTCTTAAAAATAAAATGACTGATACCGTTACATGTTGTGTAACCAAATTTTCATATTAATAAGAAAGCATTCTTCTTTACCAGAAATCCCAAGAGAGATGCCACATTAAGAACAGGACACAAGCTGTCCAGACAAGTAAGCATTGCAGTAAGAAGGCTATGAGGTGTGCCTCTCTATGTTTTCGTGTTTGGGGCACTGCAGTCAGTTAAAATTACCAGGTTAGATCCAGAGTGTCCATTCTTTGAACTTGGGGCTACTTCCATTTATAGAAGGAACGAGGTCCAGCAGAAGCTCCCACTGGCCATCCATGGGTCTTTCCTACTTTAAGAAGGGGGGAAAAGTGATCTTCACTTATTTCCCCTCCCTTACGTCCCTCTATGTCTCCTGAAAAGTAATGATGATAGCAGTTCCACTGAAAGTGAAGAGGACCTCTGATGAAATTTATTTGTTAACCCTTCCCACAGAACAGTTTTTATTTTGTAAATTGTAAATTTTTGCTGAAGATTTTAAAAAACATTTGTTAAAAACAATTCTGCCTACTAAATTTCCTTTTTTTAATATTTCATCATACTCGTCCTGTTTGAAATTTTGTAAAGAACATTTGAACATGTTGAACTGTAAAAATCACAGTTTAACATATTCAAAATTATTTGTGCATCAGATTGAGAGATATTTAGGGTGGATACTTTTGAAATGAAAGCCCTGTATGATAAACTGTAAAATCATACAATCCTGAGAAAGTGAACGTATAACGAGATATCACTCATAATTCCCTAAGCGTTGGGGTAAACCCCATGTTATTATACATTTTCTTAATCCTCATTAAAAAAATGCAACTTTTTTGTTCTTGAGTATTCTTTCGGAAGTCGTATAGTTTTTGAGTAAATCATGGTTAAACGTCACACATAACCAATGTGAACATTGATTTTATATGTTCAAATGAAATTATCTCAAAAACTAATGGTGTTAACAAAAATGTATAATTACAAAAAGTATTTGTCATTAAATTTGAAACATTTCAGAAAAAATCATCTCTGTAGCATAAACGGGTGAGAAGTTATGCATATTTAAATGTGGCAACTACATAATAGCATGGTGGCCATATTAATGACATCATCATGCAGCCCCCCACCATAGGAATTTTGTAAGACTCACTTTTCTGAGACACTTATATCATATATAAACAAAAAATATTCACTAAGCTTTTGCACTCTTTGGGTAAATAAATCCTGGTCTGGGTCTGGGACTAACATGTGGAATGGATTTAACAAAATCCGCTCATCTCTCATTCCAGCTCTGGTTTGCAATAGGAACACAGGGTGCTGGTTTATACCAAGTTGGACCATTGGTCCATCTAGCTCAGTATTGCCTGGAATGACTGGCAGTTGTTCTCCACAGTCTCCGGCAGGGTCTGGGAGATTTTGCATACAAAACGTGTGCTTCACCCCTGAGCAACAACCTTTCCCCAAAAACCCTGGTGCGGAAGCCTTTGTTAGAATTGCCCAACATTTGAAATGATCTGAAATGTTGACCTTCCAGATCCATCACTCAGAGACATTCCACAGCCAACGTTCTCCGCAATGCATCCTTCTACCTCGACACCTGTTGGATTATCTACTGTGAAAAAAGATGTTTTGCAGCAACCACACTCCTTATCCAGAAGTGTTCCGAGTACTGGTTTTGAAAGGTAGATGGCGCTGTCTGATGTCTTGCAAGAAACAAGTTCCTATCTGAGTGGTTCACGACACCGGTGTGATTTTGTTTTCTCCTCAGAAAATGTGTGTCACCGTTGGAGCCAGATACGGATACCACCAGCTGGAGATCTAGGTCACACTCGGAAGAGCTCTTGCAATCCATAGGGACAGCTTCATCTGTGGACTCTTTTATAATTGAAGGTATCTCAGGAACTCAGTCAGCATGCATAAATGTTCACATTATTCACAATCAGTGTAAAATCATATCACTTCTAAAAAAAATAAGAAAAAATGTGTTGTCATTATTATATTCATTGTCCAGTAAATAAGGCCAACAATTTGGAGACCAGTGCTCTGAGGTAATTTGAGCTGTTCTCCAACCCTTAAAAGTTTGAATATCACTTTTAAAAGCTGTCCTTATTACAGTCGTAGGGCGCCTTGCCATGGTGCAAACGGCAGGAAAGAGCCAATGGTGCGCTCTCACCAGCATTATTGATGTTGCGCTAGCAGAAAGCAACACTTGCTTCTGTTTTTCTGGCTCCTTTGTTTTTAAATTGAATAATTTTAATTTTAATTTTTAATTTTTAATCTTCTTTCTTTTACTGTTTATATCTATGCTCACCGCTCTGGAATCTGTGTTAGATAATTGAGAAGTATATAAATCTTGTAAAGAAATAAAGAAATAATGTGACAGGTTTCCAGGAAAGCTCGTCATGCTAGCCAGCGCTAGTGGCAGACAAGCGTTGGTTTCCATTAGTAGCACTAGTAGAATTGTACCATTGGATCCTTCCCAAAGCATCCAGTCTATACTGCAGCAGCTCTGTATTACCCAGTTCCCAAAACAAAGGTGCATCAGCTCCTGCCACATGGGCAACAAACTGGCCCAGTTCATGCCCCAGGAGAGAACAAGGTGATGGGGAGTGATACTGAACAGTTGCCCTCCTGTCTGTGACAGCAAAGGAGCTTCTCCAAGATCACAAACACTCTGCAGCAATGATAGATGGGAGCGTACTAGCTGCGTAATGTTTATTCGCAAGGAGCCTTTTCATCTCAGGTAGGGATGTCGGAGGAATCCGTCCAGGGGGCAAAGCTCGCTGAACTTTCATCAGCTCACTCGCCCTGGACTTTGTCTCACTTTCCCATGAGCTGGCCCAACTCGATCTGTGTCGAGTCGGGTCAGTGTGCAGATCTCCAGGTTTTCTAATTTGGGTAAAAAGCAATTTGAGCAAATCACAGCAGCAATTTGCGCAAATCGTGGGCATAATTTGCACAAATTGCAGCTGCAATCTGCTTCTTAATGCCAATTTTTAAAAATCCAGAAAAGTTCCCAGATTTCGGGAAATAGCTGCCAGCTTGGCTTGCAAATGCAAGCCGAGTCAAGGGCGCCATGGAAATCCAGAGAGCCCAAAAGGGGTCGGATTTCCCAGTGACGGACATCACGAATCTGAGCATCTGCATTTTAAAAACATATATTATTATTATTATTATTATTATTATTTATTTATTTATATAGCACCATCAATGTACATGGTGCTGTACAGATTACACAGTAAATAGTAAGCTAGAGGTTACTCTCTTCTCTTCTCCTTTTGTCTAATGGATTTCATACTTGATATACACAAGCACACATTCAAAGCAATTGACAGCCATATCTGTGATTTCCTGGTTCACACGTTACCTAGGTCTATGCAAGCTCATACCTCTGGTCCACCAATATATTGCTTGGTTCACTGGGTGAACCAGCCTTAAGCCTTAGTTTTGTTACCTAATCGTTGCCTGAGTTAAACTTGCATGTGTTCATGTTTGTGTGGCTGCTACGTTTAAGAAAGTTCCCTTTGCTTGCTGCAGATGATGTCGATGCCTCCTTATGGAGTGACCTCAGCACAGACGCTTTGGAATTTGAAGCAGAGTCTTGGAGTCTTGTTGTGGACCCTTCATTCTGTAACAGACAAGAGAAGGATGTTATCAAACGACAAGACGTGATTTTCGGTTAGTATGCAAAAGCTCCATGAAGCTGGACAGAGATGACCATATAAAATGTGCTGGGATTACCAGTGGAATGAAATTAGAATGCAGGCTACTTCAGAAATCAGAGTCAAGATCTTATTTCTACTTTGAGCATTTTGCTATTGAGTGTTCCCTGAGAAAATGAGAGCTGCAATATTCATGTAGCTTTCTCCTGAGCTCATGGTCAGTGTCAAAGAATGTATATCTCATTTGTGATCATTTTTGTAAACTGCCCTGAGAACTTCAGCTTGGGGCAGTATAGAGATGATGATGATGATGATGATGATGACAACAATCTGATAAATATATGATCTAATGTGAATCTTTAATGGATTTTACTCCAGCAAGTGTATACTTGGGCCAAATGGTGGGACCAGCAACAAAACGTTGCAATGTGGAATGCTCCTGTTCAGGATTATAGCCAGCTGTATCCTTTTCCAGGACACTCCATTACATTCCCCTTCCTCTGATGTCACCATTTCCTCTTCCAAACAGCACACTCAGTCTTCATTGGGCTGTTTTTGTCCTCATCTCCTTTTAAGGTTCCCCCCATGACTTTTTTATGTTTCTGCAGAACTTGGGGTTCCCCCAGGCCTGCTAATACCTCTCCCTTGTGTGTGGGTAGTGCTGTTTTGGCTGTCTAAGGATTGGCACTTTGAGACCAAATTCACTGTTAGTATATAGGATGTCTAGTTTCAGTTATTTTTAATTGTGTGCCTTCCTTCTCTTCACTGCAGAGCTGATGCAAACAGAAGTGCATCACATCCATACCCTGTTCATTATGTCAAAAATATTCCGGAAAGGAATGAAGGAGGAACTGCAGCTGGACCATAGCACAGTGGACAAAATATTCCCCTGTTTAGATGAGCTGCAAGAACTTCACCAGCAGTTCTTCTGTAGAATGAAGGAGAGAAGACAGGAATCAGGCCAGGAGGGAAGTGATAGAAACTTTGTCATCAGCAGAATTGGAGACATCCTTGTGCAGCAGGTAAGGCACTGAACAGAAGCAAACTTTAATCATAGTGGTTCTATGAAAGAGGAAAGGTGCAGCCATCCTTGCAAGGTAAATAGAGTATCTGTATGTCTTAAGGGAGGATTAGTAAGTTGTTGATGTTTCATTTCCTGAAAGAAATTTGAAGTTGCATACAGCTGAATGCTACTATTTAGTGGGAAATTATTCGCATCACCAAATCTTCCAGCTAAATCAGTACTAACCACTATGTGCTGAAATGGATTCTAAAATGGTTGCGTTTCCCAAATTAACAGTTCAATCCTTTACATGTCTACTCAGAAGTAAGTCTCATTGAGCTTACTTCCACATAAGTGGGTCTACGTTTGCAGCCTAAACTACAAATTATTTGAATGAGAGTGGTTTTTTAAATGGAATACAAATTTTCAGTGAGATCTGCTGTCCCTTAAAGCTGGCATGGAAAGGACCAGATGACGTCCCAGGTTGGAAAATCAACCTTGAAGAGGGGAGAAAGGGGGCGTTCTAGTGGGCGGGCAGAAGAGGAGACCAGAGATGCCAGGATACAAGCTGTCCTGAGCTTCTTCCAGCCTCTTTCCCTCTCCTTCCAAAGCACCATTGCTAGACGGGCAGAAAAGCCAGTTTAGCAAAACACACAACGATTGGAGGACAAGGAGGTGAACACGATCGCCTCCATGGCTTCTCCTGGCTTGCTGGCTTCAGTCTCATAGGGTATTGGATGCATGGGCAGTACAAGGCCCAAGTTTCAGCTATACTCTGAATTTGGCAGCCCCAAAAATATGGCAGTTTGGTCCCAAAATCCAGTGGCAAACTTCTTTGGAGCTTTAGAAAGTGCAAATTTAGCTTGAAAGCAGTGGCGGGGTGGGGGGTGCAGAAGAGGATAGAGGGGTTGCATGCAGCTCACATATTGCTCCCCCCTGCTCTAATACTTTTTGTTCTGCCAACACAGCTCTATAGGCACAATGTCCTGGATTCTCATGTAGTGCCAATGAAACTGGATGTGATGTTGTCTTGGTGCTCTTCCCCAATACATACTTGTCCATGAGAATGGGACATTAATGTTGAATGTTTGATTCACTTAATCTTGTCTGATTGTTAAAGTGTGGTTTAGTCTTAGCAAAACATAACTTTTGGGATCCCTTTTGCAAACATTTAAAATTAAAAACCAGGGACTGCATCTCATTGGTATCGTTCACATAAATACTCTCGTTGCTAACTGTAGTGAAACAGGGATAGGTTTCATTTGACTTCTACTGAGATCAGAGATCAGTCAATAGGCTGCCTGAGGCCAGCATTGCAGCGACATATAGTGTGTCAATACATTCAGTGTAAAAGCATTTGATATTCCATGAGTGCTGTTTTTAATTGCTGCTTTTTATCAGTTTTCAGAAGAGAATGCAAACAAAATGAAGACCATATATGGGGAATTTTGTAGTCATCAGAAAGAAGCAGTCAGCCTTTTCAAGGAGCTGCAACAAAATAAAAAGTTCCAGAACTTCATTAAAGTAAGTTGGTAATAGCAGATGAATTACTGCTGCAGGAAAGATTGCCTGGATGCATCTTAATTAGAAATATACTCACATGAGACTGTCCTATGAATGAGGATGTCCCTGGTTTGAATGTCACCATACAAACGTTGAGTACTGTGATTGGTAGTAGTACTATTGTTTTAATCATTATTTTAAATTTCCGTAATAGAGACTTCTTTTAAACAAATCAACCTGAGTCAACTAAATTCTGTTGATACAAAAATTCTTGACATCAATTGCTTGGGATATTGGCTTGAGTTCCATTCTGAAACTGGGCTCACAGCTTTAAGTAAGGCTTTTAGTTAGTTAGTTAGTTTATATCCCACCTTTCTGCCAAAAACGGCATTCGAGGCATCTAACAGTAATAAAATGCGGGTTAAAAACCATAATAGAAAAACAGATGCATACAAGCACAATTAAGAAATCAACAATAAAAATAATTAGACAACACCCAACCTACCTGAATAAAAACATCTTTGTCTGCTGGTGAAATGAAAACGGAGAAAGAGCCAAACTAACCTCTCTTGGCAGGGAGTTCTAGAGCTAGAACTAAACAAAGGGGGTATTTTCACGATGCTGGGTTGGTGCCACATCCCTCAAAAATCCTGCACTTTTTCTCCCCCGGGGTGGCAGACGAGGGGGTGCAGGGTTTCTGGGTGGTCATCTGGGGATTGAAGCTGCCACTGCCCTCTTCCTGGTGGAAGGTGATCAATCACAGATCGTCTTCCACCAGGCACCTCCCAGCCACGCCTCCACCGCAACTCTGGAGTGAGGCTGTGGGGCTCTCTGGACACTGTCTTGCATGTCTTCGCCTTGCTCCCCCCCCAAAAGTCGGGGTAATTCCACAGCTTTAATTTGAATAATTATTTTTAAAAATGCAGTTCAAACTGAAGCAATAATTTGCACGTTGGGCAGAGCAATCCTACTGCCCCTGGGAGAGCATTCCAGGGGCCATAGGATATATAGTGGCTTTCCCCTGCTGAGGCCGTAGGCACTATTATCACTACAGGAGGGGAAATCCAAGCAGGGATTTCACACACACACACTGGAGGAAGCTCCATGGCAGCTTCTGTCCTGATATTGCTGTTGCAATTTCAGAGAGGGTTGCAGAGGGTAGGGCAGTGCTGGTGGGAAGGAAGGAAAGGGAGGTCAAGGATCTGCCAGATCCAAAGGCCTCTCAAGCCCTGGCCCCGCCTTGGCAGTGTGAACTCCACTAGATGTGCTCAGAGGCCCATCTAGTGCGTAACAGGGTAAAGGAGGATGGGGAGGTGAAATCTGCCCCTGTTGCTTCTCCCGCCCTGAGGTAACAGCCTGGTTGGGCATGGAATTCTTAGAAGCCTCCAGGATTGGAGGCTTCCGTTTAGCAGGCACCAGTCCAGAAAGATTATACCCTTAATCAACCATACAGCATGTTTTCTGTTGGCCAGGTTGATTAAATAAACATTACAAAGAAGTAAAACACAACCAGCTCAATCCATCAGGTGAGATCCGGAATAGAAATAGGTGTCACAGGACATCTCTCTCATATAGATGTCATTATTGCATACCACAGGTAGCACTTTATCGTTACTTACAAATATTCAGAGAAGCTGCAGACTCTCGTGATTCATTGGCTTGGGGACATTATCTGATCCAATCAGAACAATTGGATTTATATAGTAGCTAGCTTATTGTCCACACCAGCCAATACCATGGCTAAACACAGTGAATGATGAATTTCTCTCAAATGAATTAAGGCAGAGAAAAATAGAGGACCCTCCTTCCCCACCAAAGCAGAGAGGTTAAACATAAACTGCCTGTTGAATATGTCAGAACAAGGGCTGCATTAAACATTTCTCTCCATATTTAAAGCTGCGGAACAGTAATCTTTTGGCTCGACGGCGAGGAATCCCAGAATGCATCCTGCTTGTCACTCAAAGAATCACAAAGTATCCCGTTCTAGTTGAAAGAATATTACAGTATACCAAAGGTGAGCAGTATTTTTAAGTCCATGTTTCACGAAAAATCCTCAAGGTTTATTGAATAAGATTAGAGCCACCAAAGGTATCTATTTTATTGCCACATATTGTAAATAGGAAAGTATCCTTCTAAAGGAAAGAATGAGTTCTGGTTTTCAGATATTGATAGGTCCAGCAAGTTTTTCCATGATCAGTGAAGAAGGAGGTCCATTCCATATGCTATAGTAATAGTTTTGTAAAACAGGTTAAGGGGCTTGTTCAGCCCAAGGCATGGGCACTTCTGCATGTGCCCAAATTTTATTTGGCTTTTAGTGACCAACATACATTTGCAATTCATCAAGAATGGCACATTTTAAGTTTTCAAGCTCTACCGGAGTAGCCAAGTTAGTTTGTAGAAGGAAAAAGAGGTGTGGAGCCTTAAACCTCTTTAATTTTGTATACTGCTGTGGTATTTTTATGTTTTATGTGGTATATAAATGTGTACAGATAAATAAAGCTCTTGCTGCGATAATAAATAGGGCTGTGCAAGCGGATTCAGAAATCCAAATCACGGAGGCCATGTTATGGCTGATCCGCCATTTCCTTGCAGAGCCCTAGGCCCCCATACAGCCTGCAACTCCCATCATGCAGTGCCTGGGAGGGCTGTACTTACTGGGGCCCAGGAACAGAGGACATATGTGTTCTCTCCACTGCCACCATTATTATTTATTACATTTATATACCGCCCCATAGCCAAAGCTCTCTTTGTCTTCTGTAAAACTCAAAAGCCTTGTGAGGCAATTGAGGCAATTGTTTGGGGAGCTGTTGACATCAGTATCGACAGCAGTGGGGTTGAGCTCATGAATCACAAAGAGGATCCATAGATGAATTCAGGCCATTGCAATTGAATCTGGCCAAAAATGACTCAACCCATTACTGCAAAAGTGAACACATCCTTTGAGTGGATATATTAACTGCTGTGCCAGAATATCCCAAAGAACTATGTCACATAACAGACAGATGCTAATGGCAACACAATTGTCTAGGATGGGGAACCTTGTCTAGGGTGGGCAACCTGTACAGGGCTGCATTGCCTCATGGGTAATCTGTCAGGGGCTGCATGTTGGCAGTGGGCGAGGCTGAAGCCAGCAATGAGCAGGACTAGAGCCAAGAGTGGGTGGGGCACTCTGTTTCTCTCTTTTTGCCACCTCATTTTCTCTTCCGCACATCTCCTCCTCCCCCCGCTCAGCGGGCTGCCAGGCAAGGGACAGATCATTCTCGGCAGAGGTCTGAACTGATAGCATGGCGGGCTTTTGGAATTAGGCTGAGAGCTTGCAGCCATAGGACGGCAGTTTTCCTCCCCCTGGTTTAGGGTGTGTGTAGCCCTTTTTAAAAACATTTTTTTAAAGTATCTTTCATACAGAGCTTGAATTACGAGGGCCATGAGGCGCCACCCACTTTTGTCATGGCCCCCTTAGCTACTGTTTTTAGAAGCTTATGGGGTTTAATAAGGACCCCATAATTTGATTAGGGATGGACAAATCTGTCCATTTCCATTTCTCTCCATTTCTCATGTTTCCAATCTTAAGCTCAGTTTGAGATTTGTATGCACCTTTCTCCAACTGCATGCAATTTCATATGCATTTTGTATGCATTTTTCCTAATGTACACATTTTTGTAAGCAATTTGCCCAATATAACCCATTTTTTAACATGAGTTTCCCTAGCATGCACATTTTTGCATGCATTATTTAATTGGAGAACTCCAATGCAAAATTTGGAGCAGTACAGATTTCAAGGATAACTGAGTTTCTCTTGTCATAATGGTTTGAAAGGGCAAAACCAGGTAAAATGCGAAATGTGGAGAAACTCTAAACCAAAGTGTGTCTGTGTAGTGAGGGGAAGATTGGGGAAAATGGAGCAGTGCTATATTCTGCTATATTCACCACCACTACCTGCAAACTTATTCAGCTAGGCTCTCATCACTGGGACATGTTTATACTGACAGTTGGGGTTGGTCAGTCTTCTGTGCAATACGTTGATCAGAATTACATGGCTTTGCTTCATTAGCTTTTCCCAGAATGCCACTCTCTGTTGCTGTGGTACACGTATCCTTTCTTGCACTGTAGCTGCTAAAGCTGTGGGGAAAGTATTGGGTTGCCTCTTACATCCCTGTTCCTTTAATTATTATTTATTACATTATTATTATTTATTACATTTATATACTGCCCCATAGCCAAAGTTCTCTGGGCGGTTTACAAAAGTTAAAAACAGTGAACATTAAAAAGAAATATACAAAATTTAAAACCATAAAAAGCATAAAATACAAACAAAAACAGACAATAATTATGTCCACAACCCAGAACAACAACAGTAATCATTTCAGTAATATAAAGCAAGCATTTGAAAAGTATTTGCAGTTTTGAATACAAATAATCCTGTGACACAGATTTCCCTATTCCTTCCTTCCTCTCTCAAAACACAAACAAAAAAGCCTCAGAGCTATGGGTGTAATTAGTATTATTAGTCCTGTCATGTAAGGGCCCTGAATCATACCCAGAAATAATTTGAAAACCATGTTCCTGATCAGCTTCTGTTAAACTCTACTCAACTTATTTCAGCAAAAAGACTACCCTTAGGTCACAATCCTATGCATGTTTATACAGAAACAACTCCTACATGGCTGGCTGAAGCATGCTGGGAGTTGTAGGACTTTTTTTCGGTCTAAACATGCATAAGATTGTGCCCTTAATTGTATGCATGTTTTTGTTTGCTTTCATACAGAAGGAACTGAAGAACATCGAGATTTATGGGAAGCCCTTGGCTTGATCAAGGACATGATTGCAGCAGTTGATTTACAAGTCAATGAATATGAGAAAAAACAAAAATTGCTGGAGATTCTCAGCAGGATGGAAAACAAAACCTATACCAAGTTGAAAAATGGGCATGTTTTCAGGAAGCAGGATTTGATCAAGAAACAGAGGACACTTTTGCATGAAGGTTTAGTCTACTGGAAAACAGCTACGGGACGTTTCAAAGGTGCTTGCAATTTAATGATGACAGACCATCTATTGTTACTCCTTTGTGGCTTTTAAAATACAGCATGATTGCATTTTCAAATATGAGCATTTCTGAGATAATGGTATGGAAATGTGTTTTGCATCTGGGCACTATTAGATATGCTTGGTAGAAAAGAGAAGGCAGCCCTCTTAGGCAGGGATGGAGAAATTTCAGGCTTCTAGGATCTACTTTGTTTTTTATTGGAACTCCAAGATCTGCCAGCCAGACCCTGGTTCAAAAGACAAACGCACTTCAAATTAAAGAATTCCGAGTCCAGAAATTTAAGTACCAGAACTGAATGGATCTTAATAGGAACTCTGCTCTGCTTTCTTCTCCTCTCCTCCCCCTGCAGCCTCTCCAGCTCCCATCCCAAATCTGTTTTGAAGTGTCTCCCAACCCTCCAGAGCAGATTTTGTGTGGACGGGACTGCAGGGAGGAATCATCTCTTCTCAGTTTTGCTGACCTAAGCAGTTCTATTGATGGAAGCAGTTCCATCAGTGGAAGGACCTCTTTGGATTCTGCTCAATCCGTCCACACAAAATCCCACTCCTAGTTTTTAGTTTCCTTGAGCATCGAAAACCTTTTTATTTTTTATTTATTTACATAATTTCTATCCTGAATCTCCCTTAAAGATAAATTTATGTTCCCAGGCTAACGAAATGGTAAGAAACAATAAAAGCACAATTTAATGAAACGGAGAACCATCAATAGATGGGCAGATGGATGTGGGAGAAGGCACAGAGAGGGGCCGTAGCTCAGTGGTAGGGCACGAGTTTTGCATGTAGAAGGTCCCAGGTTCGATCCTCAGCATCTCCAGGTAGGGCAGGAAAAACTCCCACATAAAATCCTGGAGAGCCAATGCAAGTCAGTGTTGACAATACTGGGCTAGGTGGAGCAATGGTTTGACTTGATTTAAAGCGGCTTCCTAAGTTCCTCTATTCCTAGGTGGTCCAACAGGTATGTCTACAAATTGTTTCACCTTGAGTCTAATACTAGAAAATCAATTCAAATTCAATATGTGTGTGTGTCTGTGTGTGTGAAATATATACATATTTCTGCCCTAAGATAAGATAGGAGATATTTTAAAAGCATTATTTGAATTTCATCTTAGAGTTTATGACATTGATCATGATCATGATGCCCTGCAGGCATTTTTTGTTTCTGGAAGAGCAGTCCTATGTTGGGGCAGGAGATGGGAGTGATGTGACCGATCATCCACCACTTCCAAATCCCTGCCAATCCCAGCCAGGGTGTTTTTTTTTTAGCAAGGCTTTTCGTAAGGCTAGAAGTCCACTAAAGCTGCTCCCGGTGTTTGGGGGCTTTAGTGGTCTTTTCGCCTTGCAGATCTTTATGATTTGGAATTCCCTCTCTCTCAGCAAAGGGGCATCTCCACCTCATCCTAAGCCCTCCCAGCCACTGGATCTAGGGGTTAGGATAGCACTGTGTGAATCTTTTTAAAAATTGCACTTGTCTTTCATTTATTTATTTGATATGTAGTTAGAAATTAACCTACCGCATCTCTTTGTTTTCCTCTTAAAAGATATCTTAGCTCTTCTTCTAAATGATGTGATGCTCTTTTTACAAGAAAAAGATCAGAAATATATCTTTGCAGCTGTTGTAAGTATAAATGTCTAAAATGCTCATTGTACCTTTGGATTATCTTAATGATATATTGTAACTGTATATGTCCTGGCTTCTACACTAGGTAATTCCATTTGGTGGTGTCTTTTTTGGTACCAGGCATAATCCTCATTAAAAAAAATTTTATCAGGATGAAAGTCATATTTATTGTAGTGAATATATTATTTGTTTTATTTATTTGTGAACCAGAGAGCTTCAGCTATTGGGCGGCATAAAAATGAAATAAATAAATAAATAAAATATTTATATGCTGCTCTTCAGTTTAACAAATTCCTATGATGCAGAATATCATAAATTCATGTGATTCTGTAGTTGGCCTTTCACATATCTTCTTCATAGGATGTAATAATAATAACATTGGGCAGAATCCTGCCAAAGTTAAGCACTTTAATCTGGAATTCTATACCTACTTATCCAGGAATAAATTCTTTCGAAGTCAGTGGAACTTACCCTTAATAACATGTATAGGATTGTCCTGTTTAAGTCCCATTTATTTAAATTAAGTATATAAATACCTTGCCTAGAAATAATGATGACTTAAAATGCAGGATTGTGGCCATTATTTCCATTCCATAATAAAACAGTAGTTTAGCATGTAAGAAACATTTTGACTGTGCATTCAAGGATTTTGTTATATAACACAGGCAACAATAACAGGACATACAGAGCATAAATAACATGATAGACCATATATTTCCTGGAATAAAGCAAGTTGCACTAGTGCTGTAAGATACCTTAGCAGCAAAGACCTACTGGCCTGGTTCAGACGTAACAGTAAGGCAGAATTGCCAGGAGTTCTGACTTATTGTTATTGAGCAGCGTGCTCACGCCCATTGCCTGTTCACTCTGTCTGCTCCTCCCACCAGCAAGAATGACCAAACTAACCAAAAACTAAAGAAAAAGTAGTAGTAGTTTCCTGTTATGTCCAAACTCTAAACCCGGCTTGTTGTTTCCCTACAAACCAGGAATGGGAACCTTGATTTCAGATTCTCTTTTGTTAGGGGAGCAATAAACCAATTTTATTATTTCCTCATTAGTTTCCATTTAGTTAACTACCCCCACTGGCGGGAAGATCCAAGTAGTGGTGATAGGACCATGTGCGAAAGCATGCTGCTCACAACATTAAGCCAAAGGTCTTAGCAATACTGGCTTATTGTTATATCCAAACATGGTCATCATGTATTTCATAAGTAATTATTCTCCCAAAATTTTCATACTGTGATTTGTGATTTCTTCCGTGTAGGACCAAAAGCCTGCTGTCATAGCCCTTCAGAAACTTATTGTCAGAGAAGTGGCCAATGAAGAGAGAGGGATGTTCCTGATTAGTGCCTCATCCACAGGGCCTGAGATGTATGAGATTCATACCACTTCCAAAGAGGAACGAAGTCACTGGATGAGGCAGGTTCAAGAAGCGGTGGAAAGGTACAGGCAGGAGCATTCCTCGTCGCTTTTTGGCTGTATGCTTGGTTTTACCTTAGTGCAAGAATCATCTCTAGAAATGCTCGCTGGTTCAGATTTGAGATTGGTTGGCAAACTATTTTCTTTGTGGGCCTGATTTTCCTAGGAGGGACATGCACAGTTAGTAATGGAGATACTGGCTCTTTAGTCTAACTGATCTGTGAGTCTTACGTGCCCTGGACTTGAAGGTGAACCACCCAGCCCTTTCGTGGAAGTGTAACTGAGCAGTTTGAATAGCCATGTGTTCCCAATTTTAGGCTTAAAGTGGGGTTTTGGGTGCAATGGGGCAACTCCTTCTTTGGGTTTCTTATTCTTATTCTAAACCTGTGATCCTAGTGATATAGGATATACACATGTTTTTTTTAAATAAATAAACCTATTCTTATTTCTTCAGTAAAGCAAAACTTACAGTAGCCAAGCATAGCTATTTAAAGACCTAAAATGGCCTAGGTGACCGTCATAGGCAATACTATTTGCTAGCTATGCATGGCAAAGGATCCAATCCCTTTGCTTTAAAAGGGATGCTTTTTGGTCTTTTCATCATGGATATAAAATCCCAACAAATGCTCTTAAAATATACCGATTTTTCAAATACTAAACTTGAAGATGTGAACCTTGAAGAACTAGAAGAGCAGACATTTGAATTTGCCAACTTGTGCCTCTACATCAAAATCGCTTGTGCTCTACAGAAATCACTCCACCATCACAACATCTCCCAAAAAAACCCTGCAATGGTGTCTCAGATGTCTTCATTTCCTGATTTTTCCTTTGTATTGCATGCATGTACCACACAAATCTGAATTCTTTTCACCTAAATAATGCATAAAATACATTTCCCCTCTATCTAATTTCTCCTGCTACTGGTCCCTCTGATCTTGTTTAGACAGAGCAATAGTCACAGTAATATACACGTTTTGTAAAATCTGTTCTGTCTGCAATTCACAGATTGTGAGATGCCTTTTGTTCTGTCATCTGCTCATTGATGGAATTGTTTTTCCCCCCATTTCTCCTAATTTGCACAAATTTGCATTTGTTAAATTCACACTTGTAAAAATGCGCAAATCCCTCCAATATGCAAATCCACCCTCCAAATATGCGTTTTTATGCTCTTAGCATGAAATGGGCTTTTTCGGTTGGTGATGTTTATTGTACATATTTTTCAATGAATAAATTTGCATAACATTCCGGAAAGAAAAATAATAATTAAAAAATGGACTGCAGAATCCAAGCGACTCTGGAGAAGCTGGTCAGCTGATGAATCCATGGTTCGGATTCATAGAAATCCAAAATCATTTGATTCCATTGCGGATTTCTCCAACATCCCTACTATCTTGTCACATACCGATGTTCTAAATACCATTCTTAAGAGTTTTTTTTAAAGTAACTGGCAGCCAGTGGTTTGCCTTTGTTGAACATTTCTTTTAAAATTGGGGATGGGGGAGATAGAAAGGCTTGCCAGTCAGCTGATCAGATTGTATGTAGTCCACCCACCCAAAACCACTGCAATTTTTGCATGAACCCCATGAAGGTTGCGGGAGTTCTCCTTTCACTTTCACAAGAGAACAAAAGTCCAAAGAAAGGTTGGGTCACACATAGCTAGGGATGTCAGAGAAATCCACAATGGATTTCTATGAACCTGATCCAAGGACCCTACAGTGGATTGGTTTTCAAAAATTGCACAGATTACCTGGACCTGTGGACCATTTTTTTTAACTTTCTGAAATGTTACACAAATTTATGTATTGTGGAAAAATACATAAAATCAAAAAGCACCAACCATAAATGTACATTTCTCTCATAGGCTAAAGCATGAAAATGCACATTTGTGGGGGGTGGGCATTTGCAAATTCAGGACACTGGAAAAAATCCAGTTTTGTCAGTGCATGGAAGATAGAAGAAAAGAGGATTTGCACAAATCCAAATTTGCACAAATGTGGGAAATTGGAAGAAAATTTGTCAATGTGTGGCTGATGGAATGACAGGCACCTCTCAATCAATGAAACACAGATGGAACAGACTTTCCTAAATTTGTACTTTCCTATGCACAGCTCTGTGATCTATATTTGAGAAGACTTTTTGATGAGAAGGTCATTCAGACTGCTATCCTAAACATATTTACTAGAGCATAAACCCCATTGAATACAAGTAATTGTGCATAGGATTACACTGAAATTTTAGTTTACAGCCATAACATGTTTCTGTAGGAATTGTCTTTTAGCATCTCAAGACAATGATTAATTATTGTGGTGTAGCAGAAGTTGACATTTTACATATTCTGTACATAGGATTTTGTGTGCATATATTTTAGGGGTGTGCACGGACCCCCCGCTCCGCTTCACTTGCAGATCCGCCATTTTTCGGAGCGGGTCGCTCCGCCCCGCCCCCGCTCCGCCCACTTCCGCTCCGCTCCGCTCGGAGCTCCGGATCCGGATCCGGAGCTCCGTTTTTGCCCCCCCATAGGGTTGCATTGAAAGCTAAAAAAGTAAACAACTTTTTTTCCGTTGAAGTTAGAAACCTCACGTTTGGCACCATGACACCTCATGGGCGTATACACACACACGCCAAGTTTCAAGGCAATCCCATCATCCCCTGATTTTTGGCGAATTTTTGAAAATCGGGCACCCCATTCACACCCCTTGGGATAGCTCCGTCAATTTGCATGTTAGAAACCTCAAACTCGGCACCAGGGCAGCTTATCCATGTGTCCACATGCACGCCAAGTTGCAAGCAAATCCCATCATCCCCTGATTTTTGGCGCGGCTCTACCCTCTAACGCACCTCCCATAACCCTAATTCACACCCCTTTAGATAGCTCCGTCAATTTGCACGTTAGAAACCTCAAACTCAGCACCATGATAGCTTATCCACGTGTCCACATGCACGCCAAGTTTCAAGGCAATCCCATCATCCCCTGATTTTTGGGGAATTTATGAAAATCGGGCACCCCATTCACACCCCTTGGGATAGCTCCGTCAATTTGCATGTTAGAAACCTCAAACTCGGCACCAGGGCAGCTTATCCATGTGTCCACATGCACGCCAAGTTGCAAGCAAATCCCATCATCCCCTGATTTTTGGCATGGCTTAACTCACCCCAAATTGTCCCATTCTACAACTACGTCAATTTGCACGTTAGAAACCTCAAACTCAGCACCATGATAGCTTATCCACGTGTCCACATGCACGCCAAGTTTCAAGGCAATCCCATCATCCCCTGATTTTTGGGGAATTTATGAAAATCGGGCACCCCATTCACACCCCTTGGGATAGCTCCGTCAATTTGCATGTTAGAAACCTCAAACTCGGCACCAGGGCAGCTTATCCATGTGTCCACATGCACGCCAAGTTGCAAGCAAATCCCATCATCCCCTGATTTTTGGCGCGGCTTAAACTTTTTAACTCACCCCAAATCAAGTCCCATTCTACAACTACGTCAATTTGCACGTTAGAAACCTATCCTTTGGTCCCATGACAGCTTACCCATGTGTCCCCATGGACACCAAGTTTCAAGGCAATCCCATCATCCCCTGATGTTAGGGGAACTTTTGAAATTTGAACACTCCAGTATGTCAGGGATTTAAAGTTGCAATTGCAGACAGCTCAATGGGGCCAGTTCCAAGGCAATCCCAACATGCCACGAGATAACCCTAAATCTTCTGGCACATTTGAAAAAGGGATTATTGAATTTGATAAAGTCTAAGTGAGCGCAGGAAGGACTTCTCCCCTTAGTCAAAGCAAGACACATACACCATCGCTGCAAGGCGGGAAGGGGAGAAGGGAGGGAAAGCAGGCAGGCAGCATGCATTGTAGTGCCGCAAGGATGGCTTGAGCACTAACGCATAGCAAACCAACCCATAAGTGGGCGCAAAGTGAGGCAAAGATGGCTGGTTGTTTCTTTCTAAGCCAGCAGTTACGCCTTGAGGGGCACAGAGGAGGACGACTGGGAGCAAGCGTGCCGGAGGGTGCTGGCCACGAACCGCAAAGCCCATCTCCCAGGCACCAGGCGGGCAGAGCAGGCGAGGAGTCAGTCCTGGCAGATGCCCCACCACAGCAGCACCCCGGGGGAGGCGGGCAGACAGGCAGGCAGGCATGGGTTGGCGGGCCCAGAAAAGCTGGTACCTTGCACAAGTAAGCCATAGATCTGTGGGGGAGTCAGTCCCAGCAGATCCAGCTACCTCACAAGGATGGCTCCCAGGCAGGCGGGCAGGCGCCTCCACTGTAGTGGCTGTGCTCAACTCGGCGGGCGCACTACAAGACGAGTTGAAGTGAGAGCTCACTTCTCAGGAAATGTAGTGGCTGTGCTACGGGAGATCGGTGGACTGCTGGAGCTTAGCTTTTTCTCTGAGGGGAAGTCCATGAGTTGAAGTGACAGCTTGCTTCTCAAAGACAGGGTTACAGCGGAAGAGGGGTGGGACGAGACCGGGGAGACAAGCTCGACCAGTGACTACTACTAATCCCCACATCCTGGAGGACCACAGCATCCCACACAAAGTGGCTGTGGTGAAGTCAATGGCTGTCATGAGTCGAAGTGAGTGCTGACTTCTCAGGAGGAAACTTAAACTGTCCCTAGTATGCACTAAGTGGCTGTGCTATGGGAGTTCGGTGGACTGTTGGAGTACCAGCCACAATTGGGGAAGTGAATGAGTTTCAGTGAAAGGTTGCTTCTCAAAATCAGCACACAGATCAAGGACTCCATTTGATCCCCGAGCTATCTAAAGGGTGACCCGTGGACTGCTGGAGTTTTCCTCCGGTTCCCGGTGGCTGGGATGGGTCTCGGCTTCTCAAAGCCATGGCACTGCTGCATATGCAGTGCAGCTTCTCGAAAGAGAGCTGTCCCACGGAAAAACGGTGCATTACTGGAGCTTAGCTTTTTCTCAAAGGGGAAGTCAATGAGTTGAAGTGAAAGGTTGCTTCGGAAGTCTATGGCTTTCATGAGTTTCAGTGACAGCTTGCTTCTCAAAGAGGGCGTTACAGCGGAAGAGGGGTGGGACGAGACCAGGGAGAGGAGCTCGACCAGCTGCTGCGACTAATCCTCACCCACATCCTGGAGGACCACAGCATCCGCAGTAGTGGCTGTGGTGAAGTCAATGGCTGTCATGAGTTGAAGTGAGTGCTCACTTCTCAGGAAAATTAAACTGTCCGTACACACTAAGTGGCTGTTCTATGGGCGATCGGTGGACACCTGGAGTACCACCCGCACATAGGGGAAGTCCATGAGTTGAAGTGACAGCTTGCTTCTCAAAGATAGGGTTACAGCGGAAGAGGGGTGGGACGAGACCGGGGAGAGAAGCTCGACCAGTGGCTACTACTAATCCCCACATCCTGGAGGACCACAGCATCCCACACAAAGTGGCTGTGGTGAAGTCAACGGCTGTCATGAGTCGAAGTGAGTGCTCACTTCTCAGGAGGAAACTTAAACTGTCCCTGTGCAGTCAGTGGTTGGGGAGAGAGGCACGGCCAGCTGTGCCTCCACCGTAGGGGCTGTGCTCAAGTGTCTGAACTTGGAGTCGAAGTGAGAGCTCAAAATTGCTCCATATGAGACTGGGGAGAGAAGCTCGACCAGCTTCTGCTACTAATCCTCACCCACATCCTGGTGGAACAAAGCATCCACCGAGAAGTGGCTGTGGTGAAGTCAATGGCTGTCATGAGTTGAAGTGAGTGCTGACTTCTCAGGAGGAAACTTAAACTGTCCCTACGCACTAAGTGGCTGTGCTATGGGCGATCGGTCGACTACTGGAGTATCACCCGCACATAGGGGAAGTCCATGAGTTGAAGTGACAGCTTGCTTCTCAAAGATAGGGTTACAGCGGAAGAGGGGTGGGACGAGACCGGGGAGAGAAGCTCGACCAGTGGCTACTACTAATCCCCACATCCTGGAGGACCACAGCATCCCACACAAAGTGGCTGTGGTGAAGTCAACGGCTGTCATGAGTCGAAGTGAGTGCTCACTTCTCAGGAGGAAACTTAAACTGTCCCTGTGCAGTCAGTGGTTGGGGAGAGAGGCACGGCCAGCTGTGCCTCCACCGTAGGGGCTGTGCTCAAGTGTCTGAACTTGGAGTCGAAGTGAGAGCTCAAAATTGCTCCATATGAGACCAGGGAGAGGAGCTCGACCAGCTGCTGCGACTAATCCTCACCCACATCCTGGAGGACCACAGCATCCGCAGTAGTGGCTGTGGTGAAGTCAATGGCTGTCATGAGTTGAAGTGAGTGCTCACTTCTCAGGAGGAAACTTAAACTGTCCCTATGCACTAAGTGGCTGTGCTATGGGAGTTCGGTGGACTACTGGAGTACCAGCCGCAATTGGGGAAGTGAATGAGTTTCAGTGAAAGGTTGCTTCTCAAAATCAGCACACTGATCGGGTCACCCAGAGGTCCACAGCCTCTACGTAGTGGCTGTGCTGAAGTCAATGACTTCCATGAGTTTAAGTGAAAGGTTGCTTCTCAAAGGCGAGGACTTGCCTGTTTCATTTTCGCAGCGAGACAGGCAGCTGCAGTAACACTCACAACCACACACACAAGGACAGCTTTTGCACAGAGGCTCATGAGTTCAAGTGACAGCTTACTTCTCAAAACCATACTTCGGGATCAGGGAGTACGTCTTCCACTCCCAGGGCACTCCAAAGGGCGACCCGTGGACTGCTGGACTTTACCTCCCTCAGTTGGGGAAGTGAATGATGAGTTTAAGTGAAAGCTTGCTTCTCAAAGACGGGTTACAGCAGAAGGGGAAGAGGAAGAGGATGAGACTGAGGAGAGAGAGGTTGCATCGGAAGTCTATGGCTTTCATGAGTTTCATGAGTTGAAGTGAGTGCTCACTTCTCAGGAAAATTAAACTGTCCGTACACACTAAGTGGCTGTTCTATGGGCGATCGGTCGACTGCTGGAGTACCTCCCACACATAGGGGAAGTCCATGAGTCGAAGTGAAAGCTCACTTCTCAGATAACTTGAATTGCGAGACTGGGGAGAGACGCTCGGCCAGCTGCTGCAACTAATCCTCCTCACCCACATCCTGGTGGAACAAAGCATCCACCGAGAAGTGGCTGTGGTGAAGTCAATGGCTGTCATGAGTCGAAGTGAAAGCTCACTTCTCAGGAGGAAACTTAAACTGTCCCTATGCACTAAGTGGCTGTGATATGGGCGTTCGGTGGACTGTTGGAGTACCAGCCGCAATTGGGGAAGTCCATGAGTTGAAGTGAGTGCTCACTTCTCAGGAAAATTAAACTGTCCGTACACACAAAGTGGCTGTGGTATGGGCGATCGGTGGACACCTGGAGTACCACCCGCACATAGGGGAAGTCCATGAGTTGAAGTGACAGCTTGCTTCTCAGGAGGAAACTTAAACTGTCCCTACGCACTAAGTGGCTGTGCTATGGGCGATCGGTCGACTACTGGAGTACCACCCGCACATAGGGGAAGTCCATGAGTTGAAGTGACAGCTTGCTTCTCAAAGACAGGGTTACAGCGGAAGAGGGGTGGGACGAGACCGGGGAGAGAAGCTCGACCAGCGACTGTTACTTATCCCCACATCCTGGAGGACCACAGCATCCACAGTAGTGGCTGTGGTGAAGTCAATGGCTGTCATGAGTTGAAGTGAGTGCTCACTTCTCAGGAGGAAACTTAAACTGTCCCTGTGCAGTCAGTGGTTGGGGAGAGAGGCACGGCCAGCTGTGCCTCCACCGTAGGGGCTGTGCTCAAGTGTCTGAACTTGAAGTCGAAGTGAGAGCTCAAAATTGCTCCATATGAGACTGGGGAGAGAAGCTCGACCAGCGACTGCTACTTATCCCCACATCCTGGAGGACCACAGCATCCGCAGTAGTGGCTGTGGTGAAGTCAATGGCTGTCATGAGTTGAAGTGAGTGCTCACTTCTCAGGAGGAAACTTAAACTGTCCCTGTGCAGTCAGTGGTTGGGGAGAGAGGCACGGCCAGCTGTGCCTCCACCGTAGGGGCTGTGCTCAAGTGTCTGAACTTGAAGTCGAAGTGAGAGCTCAAAATTGCTCCATATGAGACTGGGGAGAGAAGCTCGACCAGCGACTGCTACTTATCCCCACATCCTGGAGGACCACAGCATCCGCAGTAGTGGCTGTGGTGAAGTCAATGGCTGTCATGAGTTGAAGTGAGTGCTCACTTCTCAGGAGGAAACTTAAACTGTCCCTATGCACTAAGTGGCTGTGCTATGGGCGTTCGGTGGACTGTTGGAGTACCAGCCGCAATTGGGGAAGTGAATGAGTTTCAGTGAAAGGTTGCTTCTCAAAATCAGCACACAGATCAAGGACTCCATTTGATCCCCGAGCTATCTAAAGGGCGACCCGTGGACTGCTGGAGTGTAACCTCCCTCACCCTCAATTGGGGAAGTGAATGAGTTTCAGTGAAAGGTTGCTTCTCAAAATCAGCACACTGATGGAGTCACCCAGAGGTCCACAGCCTCTATGTAGTGGCTGTGCTGAAGTCAATGACTTCCATGAGTTCAAGTGAAAGGTTGCTTCTCAAAGGCGAGGACTCGCCTGTTTGCTTCTCAAAAAACCATACTTCTGGATCAGGGAGTACGTCTTCCACTCCCAGGGCACTCCAAAGGGCGACCCGTGGACTGCTGGAGAGAGGCAGCCTGGCTAGTGGTGGTGGTGGTGCCAGGCATTGCCTTGCCCCCTGCTTGCACCTCACCTAAACGTGCAGTCAATCATGGACAAACGGTTGTAAACCGCCCAGAGAGCTTTGGCTGTGGGGCGGTATATAAATGTAATTAATTAAATAAATAAATAAATAAATAAATAAATAAATGGAGTCTTTTGGAACTGGGTGGAAAACTATCCGGATGAGTTGACTAAGCTGTACCGGACGCCACAGAAATGAAATGAACTCAAGTGCGGTGCTTTGCCCTCACAGTCAGTCACACACACGCACGGTGACAAACTCTGCCTAGTGCCTACAGAGAAAAAACCAGCCTGCCTGAACTGTAGTGTGCCTGCCAACCCAAGGAGGGGTGGAATTAAAGGGAGCCTGCCTGTCACTCCCACGAGGGCTTGAGGGTGGGGTATCCCAGCAGGGGGAGATTGCCCTTCAGAAAGACCAGCTGCTCCACCAAGTCCGGCTCCAAGCGAGAGCGGTGAGGGGTCACTATGTCGCCCGCCATAGAGAACACCCTCTCGCTTGGAACACTGGTGGGTGGGCAGCTGAGTCGATCCATGGCCACCCGCGCCAGGTCCGGCCAAATCTGAAAACGGGATGACCAGTAGGCCAGGGGGTCCATGGAGGAGTCCTCGATGGGCTCTGACAGGTAACGCTGCACGGTGGTTGCAGCGTCATCCTGGCTGGTGGCTGGGGAGGGTCTCTGCCCAAACACGGTGTGCAGAGCCTCTTCCCAATACCCCTCGCCTGTGCTGCTGCTGGGAGGGATGCAGGTGAGGCTGCTGCTGGTGCTGCTGGTGCTGCTGCGGGGAGGGGTGGCCTGCTCCTCTGCCTCACTCTGCCCCACCCTCTTGGCCCATGCCGCCCGCACTTCGCCCACCAGCGTTTCCACCCAGTGCTGCCTGCTATTTGGCCCACAAAGCCCATCCTTCACACGAGGGTCGCACATGGCTGCCAACATGTGGACCCTGTCGGTTTGGATGGGCTCCAGCCTCCGCGTCACGCCGTCCCTCAGCCTAGTCACCGCTTCGCGGACCTCGGGCTCGAAGCGCCTGCCGGTGACGGGATCCCTGTACTCCAGAAAGTCGCCCATCTGTTTCTGGAGATGCCTGCATACAGGGATCACCTGGCTGAGGAGGGCAGAGCTTTTGCTCAGGGTCTCGGTGGCGTTCAGGAACGGCTTGAGGACCGCCACCAGCTGGGACATGGCGTCCCACTGCTGCTTGCCCAGGTGGTGGACGCCCATGTCCCTGACCCTGAACAAGTCGTGGATGGCACGCTGTTGCTCCACCATCCGCTCCAGCATCAGGTAGGTGGAGTTCCAGCGTGTCACCACATCCTGCACTAGCCTGTGCTGCGGGAGATTCAACTCCTCCTGCTTCTCCCGCAGCAAGCGACTGCCCTTGACGCTGTGGTGGAAATGGCCTGCCACCTTTCTGCAGCTCTCCAGGAGGTTACGGATCCCGGACAGGGGACCGAGGTTGGGCTTGCTGCTGCCCATCCCAAGGCCATCCCTCACCACCAGGTTCAAGACGTGCGCGATGCAGCGGACGCCCTCGAATCCGCCGTCGCGCACCGCCTTCACCATGTTGGCTCCCCCGTCCGTGACCATGTAACCGCGGGTGACCTTCTGCCCAGCTAGCCACCCATCCACCATGCGGTTCATGGCCTCCGTAATCTCCCCTGCCGTGTGGGACTGGTCCATCACTTGCGTGTGGAGGAGGGCCCAGCAGTAGCCCTCCTTGCCAGTCCCTGTAGTGCTGGATCCTTCCTGCCCCACGGCTGCCCACCAGTGTGCCGTCAGGGACAGGTAAGCGTGCACTCCGCCCTCGCTGGACCAAATGTCCGAGGTGAAGTGCACCATCCGTGCCTCTGCCTGGCACAGACGACCCAGCACTAACTCCCTGCAGGAACGGTACAGGGAAGGCACCACCCGCCTGCTCAGGGTGGTGCGACACGGCAGCTTGTAGTATGGCACCACAAGCGCCATCAGCCTCTTGAAGCCTGCGTTGTCGACGAGGCTGAATGGCTGGTCGTCCAACGCCACCATCTCACCGATTGACGTGGTGATCTGGGAGGGCGTTGGAAAACGCCATCTTGTGGTTCCATACTTCCCCCACCCCATTTCCGGCAGGGTTGCCTGCCTAACCCTTGTGGGGATGGGAGATGGAGAGCTGAGACTGGAAGTGCCAGCAGCAGCAGCAGCAGCAGCAGCAGCAGCAGCCGCCGCCTTCGGCTTTCCCCTGGAACCAGTCGCCTTGCCCGCCTCTTTCCCCAGCAAGACCGACTGGTGCTGCCTCTTAAGATGCATCTTCATGCTGCTGGTTCCATAATGCCCTGTCGATGAACCCCTGCTTAGGCTGAGTTTGCAGTGGCGACAGACAGCAAAGCGGGGATCCGCTCCCAACTCAAAGTGGTCCCACACGATGCTTGTCTTTCGTTTCCGTGGTGACACCACCAATTGCCCGCCTGAGCTCTCTGGTGTTGCCACAGAAACAGGGGTGTGGGATGAGACTGGGGAGAGAGCCTCGGCCTGCTGCTGCTCCTCCTCAGCCCCCACATCCTGGAGGCCCACCGCCTCCTCCTCCTCCTCCCCCCCCTCCACTGTGCTGAGGACCTCGTCTAGGTCCATCATCGGGCTCGTGGGCTGAAAGGAGAATGAAGGAGTTGGGGATACTCCTCCTCCTCTAATGGCACTGCTGCCACGTGCCTCTTGCAAACGGGCACTTTTCCCATTCCCACCCTCAAAAAGAGAACGCCGGGCACAAGTTGCAGAAGAGAGTGGCTCTGCCTGCTGCTTGTCCTGCTTCTGTTTTGGAGCAGTCAGCCAAGGAGTTGCCCGTTTGAGTTTCACAGGAGGAGAGGAAGCCTGCTTACTGCTGGCAGACTGAGCCTTGCTGCTTTCAGCACGCCTGCTTCCTCTTTTCATGATGACTAACAAAATATTAATACTACTAATACTATGTATAAGGTACTACTAAGAATATGTATAAGAAGATATAATATGTTTAAATGTAGGGAAATGGGACAAGAACAATAAAATATACTACTACTAATATGTATGAGAATATACTAATATATATATATATATCTACTACTAAGAATATCTACAAGAATATAATAATATGTTTAAGAATATTACTAATAAATGTAGGGAAATGGGACAAGAAATGGGACAACCACTACTATAACAAGAACAAAATATGAATACTACTACTACTAATATGTATGAGAATGTATACTAATAGACTACTAAGACTATGTCAAAGAATATAATATAATATGTTTAAGAATAGGGAAATGGTGTGCGTATGCTTTCCCCAAAATGCTCAATCTGTGGCTGCCTGTTGAACTTGACAAAAGCAGCCCACTCCGTCGAAGTTACACAGAGAAGAAAAAGAGAATCCAATTTTTTTGGTATATTTGGTATATAGAAGATAGAAGGAAACACAATCAGGATTTAAGAGAGGGGAGGGGGGAAAAGAACCAACCACTACTATAATATGTATGAGAATGTATACTAATAGACTACTAAGACTATGTCAAAGAATATAATAATAATATGTTTAAGAATAGGGAAATGGTGTGCGTATGCTTTCCCCAAAATGCTCAATCTGTGGCTGCCTGTTGAACTTGACAAAAGCAGCCCACTCCGTCGAAGTTACACAGAGAAGAAAAAGAGAATCCAATTTTTTTGGTATATTTGGTATAGAAGATAGAAGGAAACACAATCAGGATTTAAGAGAGGGGAGGGGGGAAAAGAACCAACCACTACTATAAGAAGAACAAAATATGAATACTAATATAATATGTATGAGAATATATACTAATGGACTATGTGAAAGAATATAATAAAATATGTTTAAGAATATAAATGTAGGGAAATGGGACAAAAACTGTGTGTATGCTTTCAAAAGAAAGCTTTCACAAAAGCAGAACAGTCAGGCTTTAATACAGGGAAGGGGGGGGGGCAACCAACCCAACCAACCCAAACACACACTCCAAAATTCAAAAATAAAGTTTATATTAAATCAAAGTAAGGGGAAAACACAGGGCAAACTAAGCTACAAGTCAGAAAGAAGCAAACAAACACACACACACGCCAAACTAAACCTATCCTAATCTATCTCCAAAGTCCAAAGCAGGAGCACTAACTAACTAAGTGTTCCCTCCACGAACGCCAACCCACAAAGAGACACAAAACAGAAAGTTCTCAGGGTGGGTCTGCCTTAGTCCCCCCTCCAACGCTGGGATTGGAGGAGGATGCTTTCTGAGGAGATCAATTCTCATCAGGATTGGGAGTTGAATGTGCCTGTCATCGCTTCCAAAAAAATAAAAATAAAAAAATAAAAAAAACCCAAACCCCGATTTTTAAAAAAATATTGCACGTGAACCACAGCACGCAGAAAGTTGAGAGTGGTCTCAAAATGACCCCCATCCACGACTCTCTGTGCACAAGAATTTTCAGAACGATAGCTTAAACCCCCCCCCAGTTATCCCCGATTCTTTCCCTCAATGCAATCCTATGGGCGAAAAGCCGAAACGGAGCCCCGCGGTTGACCCTATTTTTAAAAAACTTCTAGCCCGCGACCCGTACGATGCAGAAAGTTGAGAGTGGTCTCAAAATGACCCCCATCCACGACTCTCTGTGCACAAGAATTTTCAGAACGATAGCTTAAACCCCCCCCCAGTTATCCCCGATTCTTTCCCTCAATGCAATCCTATGGGCGAAAAGCCGAAACGCAGTTTGAGCCCCGCGGTTGACCCGATTTTTAAAAAAATATTGCACGTGAACCACAGCACGCAGAGAGGTGAGAGTGGTCTCAAAATGACCCCCATCCACGACTCTCTGTGCACAAGAATTTCCAGAACGATAGCTTCAAAAACAACGTAGTTATGCGCGATTATTTGCCGCAATGCAATCCTATGGCGAAATGTTTTCAAGATGGCGACCGGAGCGCTCCGACTGAACTCGGAGCTCCGAAAAATGGTCGCTTCTCTTCGCCTTGCTTCTAGGGGGTCCGCGGTCCGCTCCTACTCCGCCTCTGGGTAAGGCGGAGCAGGCCAATCCGCTACTGCTTCTACGCTCCTAATCGGAGCGGAGCACATCCCTAATATATTTCACTGCCTATAGGTATACATGTATATGAATACACAAATGGCTTGAAAGGGAACAAGCTAGATTTTTGGCTTCATTTGCTTTGTTTACATTTCATCATGGAAGTTGTCCAGAGGAAGAGGGGAAAATGAGTGAATCTGATGACGACCGAAGAATAGCAGAAGCCAGAGCAGCCAAAATTCAAAAATGTCAAGGTATGGTATTTGCTCCAGCAGTATTAAAACAATAATTACCAAGGCAAAGAGTTAGGAATATGAAAATTAAATGTAGTTTTGCATGCTCCCCATAGTGAGACATTCCAGGGGCAGGTCTGCCTGGCTTGGGCTTCCTTAACTCCTGAGGAGTCTTGGAGAATATCCTCCCCCACTTCTTGTCTTGGCTGATATACTTCTTTGTATTCAAATTCTGAGCAAGATTCAGATCCCGAAATCCCTTCCCCCATATTAGGGAGAACAGGCTTGACCCTGGCACTATTGGTTCCCAGGAAAGGTATATAATAGTTTTGGAGGGGCTGTAATTGGGAAAACCATTCAGGGGGAAAGGGTTAAACAGCCTTACCTGTAGTGCCGCTCCTCTGATCAAGTTCAGCTTTATAGTTTAAAAATGAATTTTAAAATTGTAATTGTGATCAGAGAATTCATGCACCATTTATTCATTAGCAATATTTACAGGCTGCCTGTAAGAGACCTCTCAGGGTAGTTTCAAACAAGGCCCTTAACCACCTCATTCACAGGAACCTTTCAAAACACCTGTAGCCATATGAGAACCATTTCTTCATGGTGGAATACCATGGGATTGTGATCTATGTATGAATGCCTCAACTGTATGGGATTACACCACAGAGAAATGGCTCCCACCTGGTTGCAGGTAAGAGTGAGAAAGCCCTGATGTAGTCCATAATTGCTCTGTGCAAGAACTGTGTCTCTTCTTAGCACACTGTTAACTCTGTGTAAATGTTAAATAACAATATTTTAATTATAGTTAAGTTTTCAGATGGAATATATATTTAAAATGAGGTTTATGTGGACATAAATGAACACATGCCGAAACCAAATTGGTATTGTTGTTTTTAGAAAAAAACCCAATATGAGAACAATAATGATTCCATTATTATAATTAAGTAATAATTTTGATAGTTAACATTATGCATGATTTTGTATTACTACAGTAACCTTGAATAACCAGGACCAGCAAATCTGTAGCTACTTGGAAGATAAGCTTAATATCTATGCAAAGCTTGGAAATATGAGTGGGTTTGAAGATGTTCATGTAGAACCACACCTGCTCATAAAACCAGACTCTGGAGAAACACCTCAAGTAGCTTCACTCCTGGCTGCCGCTCTCAAGGAAGGTAAGGTTGTTACTCCAGGCACACACCACTTTTTCTACAGGTACGCCTAGTCACACTTCTTAACGTTTTGGCTTGTCTCTGGTTCTTCCTCAGTGTCTCATTGCTACTGTTTTCATTTTTTTCCTGTACATATGCTCATTCTCCAGCAGTAGTGTAGTAGTAATGCGCAGATGCTTATGATCACAGTCCCCCTAGCCACACCTTCAAATAAAATCCAAGCATGTAGGCACCTCTGTTGATCCACACCTCTCGCTCCCCACTTTCCCTATGATTCATATAAGTCTTTTCTATGTCTTTTGTAAAGCTAACAGGTCTTAATTATGCATTCAACTCCAAGCCACCCCCTCCCCCGAGTTCTTTGCATTATAGCAGGGATAGCTCAAGAGCTCCGAAGGAAAAGGGACATTTGAAGGGGTTGGCAGGTGAAGGCATCATCCCTGCCAATCAAAAGTCTTGGTGGTTCATACCTGTGAGCCCTGGTTGCTCAACAATTTTGGCAGTGCTTTGGGACAGGTTAATTATGCACAATTGGAAGAAAGCCTTTCCTATCCTTTTCTCCTACCCAAAAAAGCCCACAATACAATGTCTGTTGCTGTGGATTGCATTCTGCCAGGGCTGTCTGTTCTGCTGACGGATAGATGTGGTTGGTTACAACCCTAAGGGGCCATGATACAAAAATGACATAACTGAAAATGATTCAAATAGTCAATCATACTTTAGTTGTTTCACTTGGAGAAGAAGAGTTAGTTCAATCCTAGCCAGATCATAATCAATAGAAGGAAAACTGTTGAATCCACCGGCATTAGACGTGTACCCTAAATTATTGCCTGAACGCCTAAACTTTCCTTTTCTCTGCAGCGGAAAACCTCCACGTGGCTGTAACGTTATCACAGACGAATGACCTAAGCCTCTCAACAGAAGAAAGTCCTGGAGAATCTAGCTTGACAAATCTTAGTGAGGCTGAAGTCTGTGAACCTTTCACTGATTGTTAGTAAGAGCTAATACTTTTGATCATCAAAATGCTATGTTTCATTGCAATGCTTTTTATTTAACCTTTTTCAAAATATAAAGCAAAATAGGATCAAAAAAGGGATAATTACTCCTGTAAGATAATTACTCAGGGTTGGGTCATGTGTTCCTCAAGTTGGATAGTCCTAATCCCTTAGGTGCATGCTCATATAGATGTGTGAACTGGGCAAACACGGAGGGCAATAAGCATCAATTCCCATGATTGCAACAACCAAGAATTGCTGCTAACTATAGTAGTTTATGTTTTACATTTGCCTATGTTAACACCTGCCTGGGGATGATCATGATTGCTTGCACGGACAAAAGATTTATTTGTTAGTCGGCCTATAAGGCTCACACATGTAATGTAATAAAAGTAGCTAACTTTGTTGTATTAATAACCAGGCATCACATTGCTGCAACTTTACATGTGGCATCAAAAGTCTCTACTTGCACTCATGGACTAAAGTGGTGCACCCTACTAGCAGATAAGTGGGGCAAAGCTAGAGTGTTGTGTCTTGCCTTTAACAATGCATATGACATCATTTTGACAATGCGGCAACACTGGAACAGCAGTGGGGGTGGGGGTGGGGAGGGAATTTTAAAGAGCCATAAAATGAGGTGCAGCAGGCCCAAGAAAACCTCTGATCACAGTAGAACTGTGCAGGAGATTCCTGGACCGTAGCACAACCATGTTGATAGTGGCAACTGCTGTCCCAATGCAGATGATTGGGCAAAGTCACAGGTCTGATGGAAAGGAGTTCCATAACCCTGAGTGTGTGTGTGCATGTGTGTATGCTTATACACTATAGAGGTTGGTGTAAAGTCACACAACAGCAAAGCAACAAGGAGGCTCTCAATCCACTGTGGATACAGCCAGTCCTAAGGTAAAATGTAAAAGAAAGATAGAAAGACTAATGACAAAGTATTAAAATATATATTTTAAGCTTGCCCAGTTTATACCCTCATCAGGATGGAAGCTGAAATGTTTAGCTTTGGGCTAAACATTTTGGCTTCTTGTGTGTGTGTGTGTGTGTGTATATTATATATATATATATATATATATATATATATATATATATATATATTTAAGTTTGGATTTTTAAAAATAGTACAAACAAGTCATGACGAACAAGTCATAAGCTGAAAAGACAAATATCACAACTGGGATGGGGAAGACTTAGGAAAAGTACGTGTTGTGTAATGAGACAAAAAGGAAAAGAGGAGAACAGGAGAAAAGAAATAAAGGTAGGGAAGTGGGATGGGGAATGGAAGCCAGGAGTAATTTATGTTGACTCCAGAATTTAGTTCTGTAAATCTGACTCATATCCTTTTCCTGATGGTTTTAATCACTAGTTCCAGAAGTAAAGGTGGAGAATGAGCCCTGTGATTCAGACGTTCATGATGCAAACCACTTAGCAGAAGTTGACATGCTAGACAAGGTACTGTACTTGATACACGTTCCCCCAGAGTTATGCACGCTCTGCATCTGTGCAGGAATACGGCTGTGAACGTGGTGTGCGTAGGACCCGCTCCTTTCCCCAGGGTTATTATCACCAACCCCTTGCCAGTCTCAAACTTTCTCTTTTTGACAGTTTATTTCTCTGTACTTCTTCCATCACCTCAACACTTTTTAAAATAAATACCAAGCCACATTTGTAAATTGCAAACATTTTCAGATTATAAGATTCGCCAGAAGGTGGCAATCTAGATCTACAAAAATAAGCTAATGACGTTGTATGTTTGCAGGAAGGAAGCATGTGTTTCGCTGCTTCACCACAAACTGAGGTGAGTTGGTTCCACCATAAAACCTATTAGTGTTACCCGCTTTAAGGGGGCTGCATTTTGTAATCTTGAAAATTTGAATTCTTTTCTTTTCTTCCCTAGATTGTTCAAACTATCCAGAATTTAACCCGCCTCTTATACAGCATACAGGTGATAATTGCTTTGTCAACTTTTATTGATTTTTGTAATTGGGTGCCCAAGGCTGCTCACACATTTTTCAGATTTCAATAAAACAATTAGACTTTGTGCAGTAACCTGTCTGTGTATAAAATAGAAACCTCCTCTGGATTTTGTGCTTTTCCTTAAAATTATAGGCTTGATCCCATCCTTGATGTGCAGGGATCAGAAAGCGCAGGTGCACAGCTGTGCATTGGCCCCACCCCACAATAGTTACTGCACACAGGAGAAAGTGTGGTCCATGCCTGGGCCACCCCTGGATGTCCTGTTGGGAAGAGCAGAGGGTATCCTATGGCCATGCTACTTTCCCCCCTTGCCTCCCGTTTGCTGCTGCTCTTACTGATGGAAGTCACATCTGGAAACATTGTAATACAATTAAAACAGTGACATAGCATTTGCTACGGCAAACATTTATGGGGGAAATTTATGATCATATGCTTGAAGTGATATGGGGGGATTCTACATGTCGTACTGAGGGCGCTTCCATGCGCCCCCAGTGCGACCCCAAAGCGATCGGGTAGCTTGCCTGTTCGAAGAGACGAGGAAGAGGCGTCCTTGCCGCCGCCGCTGCCACCCACCTACCTCCTCGCCGGCCGGGTGACCCGGCTGGCGAGGAGGTAGGTGGGTGGCGGCGGCGGCAAGGACGCCTCTTCCTCGTCTCTTCGAACAGGCAAGCTACCCGATCGCTTTGGGGGCGCATGGAAGCGTCCTCAGTACGACGTGTAGAAATCCCTCCTAGGTGATTTGCAGGTGGATTTATCTGTGGATTACAAGTTCAGGTACTGGGCAGAATTCAATGCTGCCAATCCGCTAGTAGAGCTGGCTGCTGATTTTGGTCAGCCCTGCCACTTCCAGGATGCAAGCGGCCTTCACCGCTTGCGAATTATTTATTTATTTAAAACATTTGTATCCCGCCCTAGATCATTAAGATCTCAGGGCGGCGTACAGATAAAAGCATACAGAATAAAACAATAAATATACACAGCTAAAAACAAATTAAACCATGAACCAGGTTAAAACAATATGTAATTTAAAAGCAGTAAAAACAATTAAAACAGTGTGCCATCTTAGTGAATTTAACCATTAAAGGCTTTGTTAATGGTTAAATAACTATATGGAGGGAATATGGCGACAAAGAGTGTTGAGAAATATGTCTGTGAGAATAAAAGAAAATTATTACAAAATTGTTTGGAGGTGGTATCTGACCCCGGTGAGATTAAATAGAATAAATAAGACGAATTCAGCAAATTGTTGGAGAGGTTGTGGAGGGAAAGGAACGTATTTACATATGTGGTGGGAATGCGAATGTGTGCAAAAATTGTGGAAAATGGTGTATATTGAAATAAAAAAAATTGTGGGAATAGAGTTGGAAGAGACACCTGTGGTAGCATTGCTATCACTATATGGTACTTTAAAGTGTAATAAAGAGATTAAAGAACTAATAACTAATTTGTTGACAGCAGCAAGGTTAATTATAGCTAGGAACTGGAAGGTGCAGGGAAATTATCATATAGAAGAGTGGTATAAGGAAATTTGGGACATAGCTATAAACGACAAATTGACATGTAATATAAGGTTAAGAAAAAGTATAACAAATGTAAACGAATTTGAGGGAATTTGGAAACAGTTCCTAGAATATGTATTCTCTAAGGGGGGTGGAAAATCACCACCGGAAGAAACTATGAGATTCTGGAAGCAAGAATAGATCCCGGAAGGTGGTGGGGAGCATTTATGTTATGTTATGTGATTATGGAAACTAGATAAGTATAATTTGGAATTATAAGCGATGTATGTTTGTTTATTTTATTTTCTTATGTGGTAATTGTATAAAAAAAATTGTAAAAAAAAAATTGTAAAAATTGTAAAAAAAAATATTATGTGGTAATTGTATAAAAAAAGAAAAGGAAAAAAAGCCATGTTTTCACTTGGCGCTGGAATAAAATCAGTGTTGGCACCATTTGGGTCTCCAAGGGGAGGGCTTTCCGCAGCCAGGGTGCCACAACAGAGAAAGCCCTCTCCCTTGTCCCATCATAGCGGATGTGTTGTGCTGATGGGATGCGGAGAAGGGCTCAAGTCTCGGGGAGGCATATATAAGGAGAGGTGCTCCCTCAAGTATCAAGGTCCAAAGCCGTTTAGGGCTTTAAACGTCATTACCAACACCTTGAATTCCAACCGGAAGCGTATAGGCAGCCAGTGCAATTGGCTGACAATTTAGCACTTCCAGAGGCGAGCCCGAAAATGAGCAGAAATGCTTGTTTCTGGATGGGGGCAGGTCAGCATTTCTGCTCATTTTGGCTTGCCTCTGGAAGTGCTAAATTGTTATTTCTAAAGCGGTAGAGACCGCTTGCAAACTAAAAGTGGCAGGGCTGACCACGTGTGCAACAGCCGCTTTCTGCCTGCTGTGTAGAAAGGTGATGGTCCCCCTTGAAGCACCTTGAGAGAGAAAGGCAGAAAGAAGAGGGCCCAAAATATTGTGTTTGATTTGTTCATTTAATGCATTTTACTTCAACTTTTAGGGCACATTGCCCTTACAAAAAGAAGAATTAAATATATTATATATAAACATATGAAACAACAAAACAGAATAAATACTATAAAATATAAAAATTAAAAACTAGCATCAGTCAAAACTTCCAGCAGAGCAAATGAATCAAATGTGGACTTAAATAAAAATGTTTTCAAACTTCTTTTCAAAGCCACCAGTGATGGGGCCATCATATGTATACCTCAGGGATGAGGGAGTTAAATATAGTCACCATGGAGAAAGCCCTGTCCCCAGTGCTCATCAGCCAAACGACTCTTAACAATGGCCCTGAGAGCATGGCCTCGGATTCTAATTTTGGAGTTTGGCTAGGTGCATTCCTTCAGATGACCTGGTCCCAAACTTATGGGACTCAGAGCACATATATCCAGAAATGTGGTGTTAGTGCTTCTGAGATGATTCACTACAGTCTGTGGGATATCTCCTTTTAGGGCAAATAATGTATGTTCAAACCACTTCAGAATATGTGCCTCTTTCTCCTCTTAAATAAGTCTGCAAAGTGATTGAGTCCACTGAGGAAGAAGCTGTGAAGTTAGCTACAGGGCTGCTGTACAGTTAATACATAATATTGCCTTGACAATGGAATCAGTATGATAAATATATAACATACCTGCTATGTTGATTTGACAGTTATATAATTATGAGCTGGCATGAGGAATAGGCTTCTAAAAAAAGAAGTTGTTAAGCCCTAATGGTGTAAATTTCTCCAAAATGAGCCTCAAAGCTGATGGAAACTGATACAGTGTTTTGTTCCGATGAAAAGGCGGCCTTGACCATCCAGGACACTCACATTGAGATCCACAAGCTGCTTCTCCAGGAACATGAAAGGTCCAGCAGTGGGCATGGGCCTCGTAGCACCCCTCTCCTGGAGCCAGAAAAGCACCGGAATGTGAAATCCAAGGAGGAGCTTGTGAACATCCACAAACTCCAGCACCAATTTCAGCAAGAGCAGCAGCGGTGGCACCGTGAGTGTGAGCAGCGCCAACAGGAGCACGAGAGCAGGGAGAGCCGATTGTTGGAGAAGGAGAAGGAGTGTGTGAGCCAGGAGAAGCTGCTGTGCCAAAACCGAGGGGAGCTGGATGTCCAGCTGCAGGACTACCAGCAGAACCTGGAGAGGCTCCAGGAGAGCCAAAGGATGGTGGAGAAGGAGCGGGAAACGGTCAGGCTGCAGCAGAAGATCTTGCGCCACTGGAAGCACAGCCGCCAGAGCAGCCTGCCGTCGGTGATTTCGTCAGGGAGCAATGAGGTACGCTCGTGGCTTGGTAGATCTTGGTATGTTCTAGCCCGTTTCTTAATTGCATTGTGTGCGTTACCTCGGCGAGTTTCCCCATAACCCTCTTGAGAAGGGCCAGTATGATTATCCATATATTGTACATGGGGAGGGGATTGAAATGGTGTGCATGAAACCCACCTTAGGCAGTTTAAGGCTGAGGTGAGGTTTGAACTCAGGGATTTCTAGCTCACAGCACTACTCTACTTACATTGGGGCCATTCGGACAACATGCTAATTCACACTCTGTGGTTGAGTATGGGTGTTTGTTGAACCACGGGTTATTTGTTGAACTGTGGGTTAGCGTCTTGGCTGAACGCCCGCAGGGCGGCTTGTTAACGATGCAGTGTGGATTGTTAATGATCCTGAACAACCCAACATCAAATCATGGGTTCTCAAGGTGGCTTGTTTGAGAATATAAACCACACTGCATGGTTAACAAGCTACCCTGCAGACATTCCAGCAACATGCTAACGACAAACAACCCACAGTTCAACAACAAACCACACTCAAGCACTGGGGTATGAGTAAGCATGTTCTCTGAATAGCCTCATCATTTAAGGAATAGCAAAAGGATGATGGAAGCTAGATGACTGGGTGACCAACCTTGTGTTGAGATGACTGATTTAAGATAAGCCATTTTACAACATTCCTGCTTCTATCATTCTCCTAGGCCTTAGCATTTACATCAGATGGATGAGACTGGGTGATTGGGAGTAGCTGGGGATTGACAATTAGTAGTGGGGAGAAGAGTGAATCAGGTGGCTGATAGCAGTGGAGGAGCAGGGAAGGTAAGGGGGGGGGGTATTAAAGCTTTGGCCCAAATCACATGGTATGGAGATGCATGTGAGTGGCTTCTGCTCTGGGTGTTCTTCTTGAGTCTTCTCTGTAATTTGTACTTGAAAAGTTCACGATAATTAGCATTTCCTTAGCCCCTGCAAGTGACAGCCAATGAAGTGAAGGGGCAAGGGCATACTAATATGATGAAATCACACTTTTTCAACTACATGTTACTACAGGGACATAAGGGACATGTGAGTGGGTGATACCCACATATCTCCCTGTAGTGGGTCATTTGGCCATCATGTTAGAAGTTCTAGGTTCAGTCCACGGTGTTTCCACCGAAGGGACTTTAGGGAACAGACTTTGGAAGAACTGCTGTCTGAGACACTATGGATTCTCAACAGATAAGTTCCTTATATTTTATAGGGTTTTCCCCCCTATTTTATAGGCTATAGATTAAGAGGGGAGAGGAAGTAACATAACACAGACCATAGAGACTACAGAAGACTACAGAACTACAGAAGCATAGAGACTACAGAAAAACACAAAGAGGGCAATCCATGACCTTTTATGGAGTGGAAGGACTCAGGAAGGGTATAAAATTTTAAACGTCAAACAACCCCCAGAAAGAAATGGGAATTGTTCGCTCCAGTGCTGGGCGAACACAGCACACATTTTTCCAAAGGGGAAAAAAAGTAACATAAGAAGAAAGTATTCCAGAATGGTGGGGCATTGCTATAGGAGAGGAGGCAGCCTTGACTGAGTTCTTCACACACACACACACACACACACACACACACAGGGAGAGGGAGAGGGAGAGGGAGAGAGAGAGAGAGATCTACGTAAATACGCAGCAGAGCAGAATGCTGGAAAATAAATAAATGACATGAATTAAACTTTTGTGGAGAAATACAGGTTGGATCATGATGGAAGACCTGTTGTGTGGGTCCTTCTCATCCATTAAACTTGGAGTTAAGTGAATCTTTTACAAAGTGTAAATAACAGCCACTGGGGGTGGGAGATGGTTGCTGAGAATTGGGATCACAGAGCATGGGAAGGTGGCGGGTGAAGTGGTTAACATTTTATTTCCTGTGCCACAGTCCTGATGAATATCACCACGCACTTCTCCCTGTGGCTGTTTGACACAGGAGGGAAATTTTGTTGGATGTGTGGCATGGGAGGAAAGAGTCCTAAACTGTCCCTTCCTACATGCTGTAGAGGGAAACCCACTCTTTCTCTCTGATGAGCAGAGATAAGAGTGGGTTTCCCTCTTCAGCTCCACAGGTTTCCTGCTCAGAAGACAGAAACTAATCAGAGGTGAGTTTCTGGCTTCAGCACTACAGAAAGGAAGCCTTTCTCTAGCACTGAAGAGGGAAACCCTGCTTTTATCTCTGATTAGTGATCAGAGATAAGAGCGGGGGTTTCTCCTTTCAGTGCTCTTGATTCTCTTCTTTGCAGTGACACCAAGATATAGGAATGGGATTTATAATGGCAGGAATTAATAACACTTTGAGCTGCTTAGATTTTCTTCTTCTTCTTCTTCTTCTTCTTCTTCTTCTTCTTCTTCTTCTTCTTCTTCTTCTTCTTCTTCTTCTTCTCCTCTGTGTGTACAGATCACTGGACATAATAAATCGGACAGTTTTTGTGGTGAGAATTCAGTCTTCATAAATGAAGCCATAGTACAGATGTCATTAAACCACCTCAACAGATCGCATTCAGCTCTAGTTTACCAGGACAGTGTGCGTGGTGTAAATCTGCCAAATACAGATTTAGCAAGGACTTCTGAAAATCAAGTCAACCTCCACATGGATATTTCTTGCCAGCAAGTGTCCTCCACTGGTGATCTCTCCAAATCCACTGGAATCTGCCATCACACTTCCTCCTCCAGTACAAGCCATTCAGAGGCTTGTAACAATCGTAAGTGCAGATTTAATTAGATATGTCTAGTAAGCAATGCAGATAAGTAGTAATGTCCGGGATGGATGTCTGTGGTCTGGTGCAAATTTAAGACTTCCTACCTACTTATCTAAAGTACGTTTGTAGCCCTTATGGCTGTTGAGATAAGCTGAAATGCAGGACTCCTTACACCCGAAGGGAGACATATGCCAAGGATCAGCAAGCTGAAGGACTTTGCAAGGTGTTGCTTGGCCTGCAGATTGAGAGACAAAAGAGGAGGGTGGTAGAAGCAGTAATGGGGTGTGCTAGCAGGCTACTTTGAAGGTTCGGGGGCCATGGCTCAACCTTTGTAAAAGCTGTCCTCTGGTAAAAGTAGATGTTGATCCAAGCTCTTGATGTCTGTTGGAAAGCTCTGGCTGCCAGGGGCTGCCTGTTTCTCTTCTCTGCGTTGGACAATGCTGCATCTGTACACTGCAGATACATTTCCTCTGTGTATTCAGAGGAATTTCTCATGACAAAACAGCTTTGGAAGCCTTAGATCAGCCTTCCCCAACCTGCTGCTTTCCAGGTGTTGTGGACCATCTGTCAGGGATGCTTTAGGGTGGATTCCTGCATTGAGCAGGGGGTTGGACTCAATGGCCTTTGTTGGATGTGTGGCATGGGAGGAAAGAGTCCTAAACTCTCCCTTCCTACATGCTGTAGAGGGAAACCCACTCTTATCTCTGCTCATCTCTGCCCTTCCAACTCTGCTATTCTATGTTTCTATGACTACAACTCCCATCAGCCTCAGCAGGCAGGCTGATCAGGGATGATAGAGCTTGTAATCCAAAACATTTGGAGGATACGAGGTTGGTTGCCTTAGATTATGGCCATGAAATCTGAGTAAAAATATTTTTCTGCAAGTACTTCCATGAAGCAAAGAAAGATGTGTCACATGGGACCAAAGTCCAGCCACTTAGGCTTTAGCTAGACCTAAGGATTATCCCAGGCAAATGGAGGGGTCATCCCTGCCTGCTCCCGGGATCCCCTGTGTGTCATTTGGATGCACAGGGATGATCCCGGGATAATCCTGGGATATAGGCCTGGTCTAGCCATGGCCTCAGTTCAAGATGAATGTAGGCCAGCCTTCCTCCAGATGTGTTGGATTACAACACCGTCTAATACATGGACAAATGGATTATTTCATATCAAGTGAGGCTAGCTGGTATATATATTGTGTTAGACTAGCAAAGTTTAGGAAGATGTTTTTTAAGATCTTCATTTCTTAATATCTTCTGGGGGCTGCGGAACAAAATAATAATTTGCCCTTAAAACATATGTAAGATTGAAATAGCATTTGGTGATTTCTTTTTTTCTTGAACTCTTCTAGTGCTTTTGAATATTAATAATCTGACTGAGATGGGGTGAGAATCATAATTACAAACTGAAATGGATTTCAGGCAGAGTCTCTGCATACATTCTTTATTTCAAGTAAATGACAGTGCTTCTCTTATCAGAGCGCAATTGCAGTGATCCTCTTGAATAGACTGTAATCATTTAGTGATTGAGAGACTGGCCCTTATGAGATCCCCGCTGGGATTTGGCCCAAATAGCAAAATCGATTCATAGAACATTCAGGCACAAAAAGAGACCCTCACATAAAGGTAATGCTAATCATTTCTTGTGGGGGGAGGGAATAAAGTAAAATTCTGAAGTTAGAATAAAGCTACTTAATGCCTTTCAGGTTTTCCAAAGAGTTAAGTATGTTACTTTGTGTGTTCTTCTTCAGCCTGCTGCTTTCCATACAGGCCTCAATACAGAGAAACCTGTAGAAAGATGCCTGTACATAGGTGTGGACTTTTTCCTTGCTTTTCCAACTGATAGCCTCTTTCCCACACTATGTGGTACTGGTATTTCAAATTGCCATCAAGCATAAGGGGGTGGGGTGCTGTTTGGGGATAAAATGGGAAAGACCCACTATATGCATTCAAAGAGTTTTGATGGATTGTGACCATGGGGTACTTAAATGAGAATTTAAAGGCGAGTAAATTAGTTGTTGACTTCATAGCAAATTGTTGTTTTTGGTACAAAAGCTTTACCAAGGCCCTCCAGGGCAAGTTTCCACAAACACAAAGCTGAACACTAGATATTACATGCTTTATAATAAAGGTGTGTTACTTAACTTAAGAAGGTAAAGAAAATGATTGAAATAAAATCGCATTCATGCTAGGCTAATCATTGTCTTCTTTTGTGTGGGTAAATTAACAACCCATTTAGATAATTACAAACAGGAAGAAAATGGAAGCTTACATCAGTGTCTCTTGAAAACAGTAAATTCTGTTCAGTTGTCATGTCAGGCTGAATACTCAGTGCGGTAAGCTGGTACTTAGCGAAGATTTGTGCTGAGAAGGAATCTCATACACGGTTAAACTATGTGGAAATTCGTACTTCTCAATTGCCAAGTGAGCAACATTTCAACATATATCATTAAATGGCATTTGACTGTTCAGATGTTCACTGCCAGTGTTTGAATTGAAGACTTAAGAGGGACACTTGGTTGGGTAGACATGGGGCAGAATCCAATGGGTGTTTACACCCATTCTGATTCCTTTCTTATTCCCTTTGTCAAGCAATGGGTCCCACCAACTTCATTGTACAAGCAGGAACCACTGCTTACACAAGGATGATTTAGCGCTTCCTAAGGGAAACCCTGAAATGAGCAGAAAGACTCATTGCTGGAAGGAGCAGGTGGGTGGACCACTGCCCTGCCTCCTTCCAGAAATGAGCGTTTCTTCTGGTTTCGGGTTGCCGTGAAAGTGCTAAATTGCCATTGAGCAAGTGGTGGGGCCACTTGTGCAACAGAATTGGTGTGGAGCATAAGCACCTCATTGGATTCTGTCCATGGGTTTTAGAAACAGTTTTTATATGCATTGTGGCAATATTAATGTATGATAGAGTGGATATAATATTGCATATAATGTACCTTGGAAATATAACATGGTGTTGCAATGCTTTTTCCATCCTCCATCTGTCAGCCATGCAGATTTCTGAAGCTAGGCAGTCAGAGTGTCCCAACTCAAGGTCCGTAGTGCTGAGAGGCCTGGTAGCTGTTTAAGTAGTGTTGCTTATATAATGCCCACGTTTGGATGGAATGACAAGCCAGAGTTCTGGAGGACCCTGGTTTATCATGAATGAGCAGCATGTAATAAATAAATAAATAAATAAATAAAATGTTCATGCATGCTGCCTCCAGCCCAAATGCTCCCACTTGGCACCTCCTGCAAGTAGGAGCAACTAAACAAAGCATGCATCCTCCATCCATGGTCTGTTGTTGGCTTATGACTCTGACTTGCTTGGAGAGAGACAAGCCAGAATTTCCAGTTTGGACATTACAATAAACAAACTATGGAGAAGGAGTCAATCGGGGGCAATCAGGCTGTGTGCACCAGCATGTTGCTTGAGCGCCTTTCCCCAGAACCCTGGCTTATCATTGCATCTGAACCAGGCCCCAGATTCACACAAAATTCATACATTTTGCTTGGGAAACTTGGATAAGCAAGGGTAAGTTTAATGGGAGTTCTGTCTCCATTTAGATACTGTTTCAAATGGGAGATCTGTTCCCCTTTAGACTATGGAATCAATGCATACTGCTATGAACCCCACTATTTGCTGTGATACATGTTGTGGCTTTAAGATTGCCTGGCATCCTGTGCTGTCCTTTCTTGTATCTTCCACTGCTGTTGCTCAAATGTAGCAAATTGAGAGGGATTCAGCACAAGACCCACAGGCTGCCTATACAGTGGTGGGTTGCCACTGTGATAAACAAAACACTACATTTTTGCTGCATTGGGGTGGCAGTGGCTAATCGCAATGCTGCAACAAAAGCGCTGGGTTTCCGGCTGCTGGGCTCACCCCCGTCCTCTGCCCAGGTGGACGGCAACCAATCAGGGTCGCTATCTGCCTGGCCACGCCTCCGCATCGAGGATGGAATGCAGTTAGATGGCCGAAAGTGTGTGTTCACCTTGCTCCATCTTGAAATGTTGGGGTAAGTCCCCGACTTTTAAAAAAGTGGGGCTTCTCTGGAAAAATACATGATGGCTTCAAGGTGGCTGCTGTGTGGTATAATCAATGCAGCACCACCGCAGAGCTTCCAGAATGTTTTCCCTGCCCAATTTGTACACAGGTCTGTGGCCATCACATCTAGTTTTGCCCTCCGTTTATTCTTAATGCTAAGTCTGACCTCTTAGCAATCTGGGGTGATTAACATTCAAAAGAACCTGGGTCCCCAGTTTGGATGAAAGGGAGCTTTGTTTTGTGAAGCTATTGGTTGGGACACAAATATAATACATACATTTGATTTTTATAAATCATATTTTAAAATCTCATTGACATTTTTCAATATTCTCTCATAGAATATTGATCCTATAAAGCCTTAGAAGTTTCTTTCCTGGTTGTTTGTATTGCTGTGGTGACTAAAGACAAATTTGTTTTTGTTTTTTTAAAAAATGGGACAGTACTCAAATTTCCAGGTAAAATATACTGTCTGTGGGGCTGTTGTATTACTGCACATACAGAAACTGAGCAGAATGGACCTCTCTCTGAATTATTTATTGGTGATGGTAAATTTGAGCCATGTCCCTGACCGCAGAATACAAAGTTTCATGTTCAGCTGTAATGAAGCTTCACTTGCTGCATTCTTAGTGGAAGTGAATCATGGGGAAACTATCTCTTGGGGAATAATATCCCCATTTGTTTAAGACAGATGGCAAAACAAATTAAATCATATGTCAGTGCAACACCAAAGTGAAAAAACATGCATGTTATAGTCACCTGCATTGAAAATGTTTCAGCCAACAAAACTATTTGTAGAGGGTGTTCATCCTGCTTTTGATGCTAATCCATTCTTCCATGAAGAACCCTCACTGAAAATCCTTTGTCTAGTCCTTCAGTATGAAGCAGTATTATCATTCTGATACATAACAACATGTTAGCTGCTTAGACCTGGCTAATGTAAATAGAGGATTTCCTGTGCAATTTTAACCTTTCTAGTTTCTAAATGTTTTATTTTTAAACACAGACACACACAGGAAAGAAATTTAAATTAGCATCTTGCTTGTCTGGAGGAAATGTGTCTAAATGACCATATCTTGTTTTTTTAAATGCTTCTGGAATCTTAACCATAGCAGCCCATTAGCTGTTTGCAAATATATGACTTATTGATATGGTATGGTGTTTTAAAAACACACACAAACAACAAGCCAAAGCTGGTTCAAATGTATTTGCAAGAGCAGTTCCAATGACGTCATTATTTCAGGTGGAATTGTTAATTGCCCTTTAGGTAGAAGAAACAAAGGTAATCCTACTATTTTTTGTATTAAAAAATGGTGCATGTTTGTAAACATCAGATTATAGAGAAGAGCCACATGGGCACATACTGAACTTTTTCTTTCTCCATTTTCCTGCTGGTGCAGGTTTTAGTCTATGTATTAAAAACATTAATTCAGAAAAATAAAAATCTCATGAACCAAGCGCACCCATTCCTGTCACAATTCTGAATTCTGGTAAATTTTGGCTTAATTGTTTGGCATGATGTGATATGCAGGTGTTACCATTCCCATGCAAAACAAATATCCTGGTTAGATCTGCAGACTCCCAGTCCATCCCTCTAACCACTACACCACACTGGCTCTCAAAGTCTTGCCCCTATGGTACCACTGTCTGGAGCTCTATAAGCACAAGTGTGCATTCTCTATCACTCCCATCTGTGCTAGGAGAGAATTTAGAAGGTGTATGTAGAGATGGGTAAGCTATATACCCCTCCTCCCTTGATTGCTAATTTGCTATATACATATGCTTGCGCGCACACGCACACACACATTCAAGCATGCACACACACATACAAGCTCAGACACATAAATATATATATGCAAGCCTGGGGATCCCTCTGGGTTCTTCTCTTTCTAGCTCTAGCAAGAGAACCCCTTCCCTTATCTCTGATGTCTGATAAGAGACAAGCGAAACTCCAGGCAGTGTGTCAGAGGCAGGGGGGTGTCTGGTAAACCACCAGAAATAGCTTGGTGGGCTGTAGATTTTTTCACTGGCTTAGTCTGAAGGCACATGATGCACAACTTTGCAGGAGCTAAGCAGATCTGCATCTGGTCAGTGTCTGGATGGAAGACAGCCTGGGTATGCTGCTTTGACTTCCACCATGGGTAAAAGCTAGGTTATAAGTAAAGAAGAAGTAAAGATGGCAGCTGGGCAGCCATTTGTCAGGTATACTTTAAGGTAGATTCCTGTAATGAGCAGGGGGTTGGACTCGATGGCCTTATAGGCCCCTCCCAACTCTACTATTCTATGATTCTATGAAGAACTGCTCTATTTTCCATACAGTGGTCTGAGAACCAGAAATATATTTTGCTTCACAACAAAACCTAATCATAGGCAGTAAGGCTTTCTGAGATATGAAGCACATGACCTTAAACACAGCTGGGCATAACACAACCTAAAGAGGGTGACGAATTGCAAAGTGCAGGATAACTTTCTCTCATGCAACTTTTGAGGACAATCTTCTCTCATGCAATTTTTGAAAACTTTGTTATCATGCCTTGATTTTTTTAATTTTTGGCGGGGTAGGGATTCATAAGTTGCCAGCCTGCCTGTTTTAGATCTTTCTGAATGCCATTTTGCACTTTAGTTATTTGTTTCCATCACAAAATAGGACAGTTTCTAGACTAGTGAAAGTAAGTTTTATCTGATAGAGAAGGTTAGGAAGAGAGCGTTGGAGTCAAGTTGTAAAGAAGTAATTTGTGATCGTGCAATAAAGTCAAATCATCGTTAGGATAGGAAGATATTATGGGAGCGTGTATTACACATTTAATGAGTGTAGTCCGAACTTCCTTTTAATACTTTATCAAAGTTTTATGTACATTTCATAATGCACTTTAGAACCTGGAACAGATATACAAAGAATAAATAATTCATCCTAATGGCTGGGGAAACCCGTTGCGGACTATGAAATTTCAGAAAATAGCAAGTAGGCACTATAATAAAAATCATGATAATACTTAGTAACAAAATGTACTTTGCTCATTTTTTTAAAAGTGTTGCTCAGTTTTAATTATTCATGGTAGTATTTTTGGATAGTCTCCCTTGTCTTCCGTGTAAAAACAATAAAGAATTTGGGTGTGATCCATCACCAGTCAAAGTCCAGGACAAAACCTCCTGTTGACTTTAGTGCATTTCAGTGTTTTGATTGCTGAAAGCTCTTCCTTTTGGGGTGGGGCGGGGCGACCACACTAAGCTCAATGGACCCCTCTAGAGTAGTTTGAGGAGCACAGTTCTTAGGACACTTCGTGAGGACACTTTGTCAGAATGCTCTGATAGGATCAATTCAGAAGAAGATGTGCTGTCACTAACATCTACTGCTTAAAGAAGGGAGTGGGGGTGTATAAACATTTCCACACTGGTGTAACGGTAAATGTCGAAGTGCAGGCCCTCATCTTGACAATCCCCATTGCCACGCCCCCAAGGAGGGCCCCAAAACTGCAGGCAGCTGTGTTGAACCACAGCAACAAACCAGTTCTAACAATTTTCGTCTCCCACAAAGGTGTAGGTCTTTTCTAAAGGAAACAGTAGAATAAAAGTTTAAGAGGGACAGCCAAATACATTCTCAATGCATTTGTAAAGGATCCAAAAGTAATTAAAAAAATTGATCTGATTTGTGCATAGTGCTCTGTTAATTTCTAAGGTGGCTTATTCAGAGGCCAGTAATGATAGTATGCTAGTAATAATGGTTTAAAGAGTACCAATTTCTTTGAAGCGGCAAGATAATGACAAAATTAAAGATCATTATTTAACTTCTCACCAAAACACGTAGACAAGGAAATGACAGGATGTAAGGTGCTCTCTGCTAATATCTGCTGTGCTTAGACCACGCAGCTGCTTATGCTTGACAGAAGCTGGTAATTGCTTGCCGTAGGTGGCAATATTGAGGGACCAATGGGGTGCAGCTAATTTGCATATTTGATTCCATTACTTCCCATCTTTAAGAATATCAGGAGTGTCAACCCACACTTACGTTGCAATCTTAAACATACCTCCTAGGAAGCAAATCCCACTGAATTTAGTCTTACTTAACTTCTGAGCAACATGGATGGGATTGCACTTTCAATGGAGATGCCACACTTGTTTCTGCAGTATTCCAACACCCACCCACCCCAAATTTGTGACACTGAAATCTGCCTCTGGTGGGGACAATCAGTGGTTTTGAGCATCCAGGGGCATTTGGCTGGCCACTGCAGGTGGCAGAATTAGATGCTGGAGCAGTTTGGTTTTAGTGTGAGCCATTCAGGCAATCCTAATGTTTTTGCAAAGTGTGAATCAATCCTTTTACATATAGAATTAATTTCTCATGACTTAGAAGTCATGAGAAATTGAAGCACGTTTGTGAACATGATGCCTTGTTTTCAGCCTTTTACTTTTTTCTGTCTTGATTCATTAAGATTAGAGTAAATTCTCAGTGTTCTAACAAAAGTACATGAGTTGTCCAAACTGGTGGATAGTGAGCAGCACCCTAAAGAATACATGTAACCTAATGAAAGGAACAGTGTTCCATGGTCCATACCATGTCAGTGTATTAAAGTTTTCATCCACTGAGAAATAAAAATGAAAGATTTTCAGCTGCCCCATTTCCAGATGAGGGTAACTCTATAGTGAGATGTGGGATTGAGATGTGAGGCAGAGGCCTGGTTCACACAATCAATGAGGCAAACCATGCACTGTAGCTTGTTTTCCCCATCCCAGCTTGTGCTGCTCATATAACTGTCACTGTGTCATTCGAAGCTGGTGCAGTAAGCGGCGGTGGTGGCTTCTAATGCACCCCACAATACTACAAGCCATGCACCATACTAGGTTTGGATGACGTGGCAACCCATGATGCAGCATGGGTTATTAAGCAAATGGCGGGCAAAACAAACTACAGTGCATGGTTTTCCCCACCAATCATACGAAACCAGCTTCAGTGGCTGGAAAGTTAAGCACAGTCCTCCTGATCACAAATCAGATGGTTAGATTGTTTGCCTTCTTTTTTCAACTTTAATACATAGGCTCAGAAAAGCTAATGCAGTGGATAAAGTCATCAGCAGGGTATCTCATAGCATGAAAAGTGACCCCTGCCCCTGGTGATAAATGTCTAAAGATGCATTTAAAAATTCTATAGGTTCTCTTTTTTGATTATTCCTTATTGGAGCCCAGCTGTGTTTAATGAGCTGGAAAAGAAGCAAGCCAATAAAACATGTGTTCATTGTTAGAAGAATGCCGATTGGACCGTGTGCATGTGTGCCATTACACAGCCAAAACTTCAAAGCTTAATAGAAAGGCAGCATAATGGAGAGGTCATACTTAATGAATTTGAGGAAGTGAGCTGGCAGGCAATATCCCATATTAAGGGGAGGCTAAAGGTGAGCAGCATTGCTGCAAAGCTGCTTTCAGGGGATACCTGTCTTTAAATTGCTGTTACTGGTGTCCATTGGGTGGATGAAACACACATTTTCTTAAAACCTATTTCCAAATTCCCTGTAGAGTCATTTATAAACCGTACAATGAGGAAGGTTGGCTCAAGCCTGTATTTTTGAAACTTAAAAAGCTCTAGTCCATTTCTTTTAACAATTGCTGTGGGATTTAACTGTAGTATGCCCCCTCCTCCCACAACCCCGCAAATGCTAGTGGTATCAGAATCCACACCAAGCATTGTATGTACAACTAGGAGCTTCAAACATTACAGACTTCCACGATCAGAGTAGTTTATGGATTTTTTTTCATACATCCTACTAAAAGAAATGGGAACATATGTACCCTGATTGCTGTCCAGTTTCAAATATTCTCTAACTACCAAGTCACTTCACAAACCAATGACCATCCGTTTCGAAAACACCTACTTTTCCCATTTGTATTTTTGTTTTAGAGAGAGTGTTCTTTTTTCCAGCACAAGATCAGATGTCTGCTGTCTGTCCCATCTTAAAAAGGCTTTTTCCGCAGCAGAAAGGTTTGTGCTTGATCTTGTTTACAGTTTAGATGCCTATAGGCCATTCCATAAGTTGTGCCCAATGCACCCATATAGGAGCCAGTTGATGCGATGTTGTCCCCTCTGTTCGCATGTAGCATTGCTATAATGTGTAGTTTGGTCCTTCGCTAAGTATAAAAGTTATTGTGATGAAGTATGGCCAACACAGGGAGAAAAACACTAGGTCACTTACAAACGTGGAACCTGGGGGCAGAAAGGAGGAAGCATGAGAGAGTTTCTAAAGAACATCATAGACATGACAGGAGTTATTATATTATTGCACACATTTCATCTATTTCTAATATGGAATATGAGCCAGTGGCTGGGTTCACACAATATGCTAGCCCACACTCAGTGGTTGAGTGTGGGTTGTTTGTTGAACTGTGGGTTGTTTGTTGAACTGTGGATTAGCTGTGTTGTCTGAACCCAGGACATTTTCCACAAGGTAGCTTGTTAACCATGCAGTGTGACTTAAGTCCTACTTAGAGAAGACCCATTGGCATGAATAGGGTTTAAGTTAATCATCATTATTATTTATTACATTTATATACCACCCCATAGCCGAAGCTTTCTGGGCAGTTTACAAAGTTTAGTTCCATTCATTTCAATGAATCTACTCTAAGTAGGACTTATGTTGGATTCAGGCCCAGAGCGGAGTTCTCATGACCCTCTGCGTGGACAGATGAATCTCTGTTTATTTTCTCATATTCATTTAAAAACAAAAACAAAAAAACCCCTCAAGTTCTTTCTATCTTATTTATGAAGAAAATTTCAAAATGGGTGCATTTTTAAAAAGCAAAATTAAGCAAATGAAATGCGCAGTGAAAACATTTCCAATCTCATGTAATTCTTCCTATTGACTGTTGGGTGTGCTGTTGGGTTAGCAGGAACTCCATCAGTTTCTAGATTCTTTTACTCTAATGTTTACTCTATAGTCAATAGCTACTCTGCTCTGGAGGAAGAAATAAAGGCAAAATCTAAAAGTAAATTGGGATATAGATATATAAAACAACACCCTACAATTTTGAGATGGAATTAGGCAAGCAGAGAAATTTACAGCACTGTGTCCTCGTCCCACACATACACACATACACCATCCTACTCCTAAGTTTTATTACATTTACCCTTGCTTTGAAGTGCTCAGGAAGGGTGTATGTGTTCTCTCAGCCCACAGGCAGCAGCCGTATGTGAAGCTGCGTGCTTTCTAAATGCTGTGCTCAGCACCCCACGACCCACCTCTCAGACAGCAGGCAACTAATGCCAGTGCAGTATTTGAGAAGTGTCCCAGCATTCTGTGCAATATCACAACAGCCGCTCAGATGCGCCTTTCAGATTGTTCCAAGACATTTTCCTGCCTGAGAGAAAGCTGAAATCCCCCCCAATCCCCCCACCTGAACCGACACTTTGAAAAGTCTTGCTGCACCATTCAGACATCAATTCCTGCCTTCATCTATCTCCGGTTCTTCCTTTCTTAGGTTTCAATCCTATGCACACATGCCTTTGAACTTAGTGGGACTTATTTCTGAGTAGATATACACCGGATTGCTCTACCTGTCCCTCTCTTTCTCTCTCATGGATGCATACATGGCCTCAAGCCAACCATACCTCCTTGGAGAAGAGGAGAACCCCTAAAAAGATGAGACTGGAATGAAAGGGAGGGAGGGAGGGATGTGGAGAAAGTTCAGAAGCAAGAGGGAAGATGAGAATGGGGAAAGGAACAAAAGAGGCCTGGAGGAGAGGGGGGGTAGAGGGGGGAAAGTGAAGAAGAGAACCAGGAACAAGAAGCAGGAGGAAAATAAACAGGTAAACCAGAAAAAATGCAATAGAAAGAGATGAAGAGCATCCCTGCTGAAGAAGTGGGCAGAGCTAGCATGGGAAGGGAAGGTACTCAAAGCAAAGGCTTTCTGCTGTACTGACACATCAAGACAGCATGGCACTGTCACGGGAACTGCCTGCCATACCGTTTTGCACAGCCCCCATGGGGGTGAAGCCAGAAGTCGGATTGCCAGCTTGGAGAGAACAGGCCAACACTGGGGAAGGGTGAAGCCGTAGCTCCCGTAAGGCACCACCTGGGCAAAACGGCTCACTCTGCCTAGTGGTAGGGCCGGCCAGCTCTGGTATTACTGGCATTAGTGGCTGTGTGATCCAAGAGGCACAGCTCAGAGTCTCCTGGGGGACATTTCTCAACACATGTCCTATACCTACTTGGAGGCGGGGGGGAGGGGGGAACATGTCTTAGACTAGCAGTGTCTGCATGGCTTGTGCATGTTGCAACAACTACCCATGGTCCTCTCCATCCCCCTGCACCATGTTATGCTCATCAGCACCCATGTCAGGCTGAGAGATACTGGCTGGCTCAAGATCACCCATGAGTTTTAAGACTGTGTGGGGATTTCAACCAGATCCTCCCCAGCCCTCCTTGGTCAGCCCTCTAACCGCTGCACCAAACAGACTGCCTGGCCATTTGCACTGCCAATGAACCTTAAAACAAAAACTTGAAGGCATCTTCCTCTTTGAATTGCCTCCTTCCTAGACAAAAATGCCAGACTATCTGATGCTCAGAAACCCGAAATCCAGGCATTTTAATCTTAAAATTAATAAAGATAATCTATGGAGAAGATTCTGGCACTTCCCTTTACAAAAACATACAGTTTTAGCATCAGCAAAATCTAGCTGAACTGGGACAAAAACAATGGCATGAGCGGTTATTTTGGTTACCTTTATAGCCCATACTAAGATACGGAATAGCAACAACTGTTTCCAGCTTCATATAGCTGTTCCAGCCAGGCTGTTGGGTGCACTGTTGAGCTAGCTGAGATGCGACAAGCTCTCTGTATTGTAACAAAACAATCACTAGTTATTATCCAGTAGGGAAAAAAGAAAATCAAATCTAAGAGTAACTTTGTGAACTATTAAAAGGAAAAAAAAACCATAACAAGTTTTGTAACTAGTTATATGAGCAGAGGCATTAACAGTTCCTGCGAAGGTAAGCTAGTCTTTTGTAACTTTATCCCTATTGCAACAAGGTTTTACAAATGAAAAATCAATTGTTCATTCATAATAGAGGGTGGAAGAAGTGCCGTGCAATCCTACACATCTACTCAAAAACAAGTCCCATTTATTTCAATGAGATTTTTACTCCCTAGTAAGTATGCTTAGTATTGCCGCCTTAAGCTAAGAAGTATATGAACTTGTTCCTCTCTTTGAACAATATTTCAACAATTTCACTCAGGGTTTAAAATTGTGCTTCAAATGAACGCTGAACTCATGGGGGTAGCTGGGTTGGCCCGCATGGAGGTTGAGATGGGCTGCATCCTGACTCTGGCCCAAAAAGGAATTACTCTAATTTGACTTCACAACTTCATTGCCTCTGTGAAACTAAGGAATGGACAGATCTGACAATTTTGGTTTCTCTCAGTTTATGATTTTTCTGTTCTTACATTTGGTTCATCCAGTTTCCACATAAGTTTGAGAATTATTTTTTTTAAAAAAAGAGTTGGCATGAAAAATGCTTTGGGGTGAGACCATAGCTCAGTGATGGTGTGCATATTTTCCCTGAAAAAGGTTCCAGGTTCAGTCCCTGGCATCTTCAGTGTTGAAAATGGAAGCAGCAGCACATGATGAGAATGTCCTTTGCTGGAGCCCATGGAGACCCATTATGAGCCAAACAGTGCTGGGCTAGGTAGACAAATAGTCTGGTGTGGTATAACACGGCTCCCTGTGCGCCCTGCATGTCTACAGTCCTAGGAGCTACCCACCACATCTTCAGTTAAGCGGTGTCAGGTGGTAGGGCTGAGAAAGATCTTTGCCTGAGGAACTGAGACAAAACGGGCTGTGGTAAATTTTGGCTACATGAATCCTTGGCCCGATTAGATAGAAAGTGATTGCTGACACCCTTATATTACAATTGGTTCCTTTAAAAACAATGAAGAAAATCAAAATTCTAAACACTGCCAGCACCTTGTGTAGGTCAGATGTTTTTCAGAGTGGAGTTGCCATGGCAGTCCCTGGGAAAGATACAGTGTGGGTTTTATTGGATCAATGTACCTTCTGAAGTCTCTGCATTCTATTGAGTTTCACCAAATGTACATGTGTTGGACTGGTTAGCAGTTCATTGTGCATTAATGGGAAAGTGCACCATTCTCTGGAACATAGCTGTATCCCATGAGGTTGTAAACCATGTGCTTCAAAGTGGGCTATGTCAAAGGTTTCTTTTTGAATTTAGATACTGCAGAACATAATTGAGGCTCAATGCCCAGGATAAGTGCAAGCCCTCAAAGTAAAAGCACCTTTGCAGACTTTGTTAAAGCACCAACCTTCCAAGAACTCTAATATTGAGAAGACAAGTCACATTGCATCTTCAGGCTTTTCCAGGTGCTGCTGATGTTTTCCCAAGAGGACTTTGCAGCCAGGACTGGGGATATAACTTTCTACATCTGGTCTAGGAGAACTACTAGCCAATGCAAGTGGAATTCTCCTGGGAACAGACAGTACATCTAGAAAGATACTTGAGAAAAATTTCTATAGGCCTTTGAAGCTGCTGTTAAGTGCTACTAAATGCTAATTCAGGAGTCACGATAAACTATTATCACACCTAGAGTTTATGCTATTTGTGCAGTTTTAGGAATCCCAGCATCCTTTCTGCTTGGCTAAATAATGAATATCGGAAGCTGCATTACACTGAATCAGACCATTGGGCCATCAAACTGAGTATTTTTTAATGCTTCCTGGCAACAGTTCTCCAAAGTCTGGGACAAATGATGTCCTGGTGTGTGCCTCTCTTTGTTTTCAGTCGGGCTGCTTCCTCATTAGAGCCCTTTAGCTCTAATGGGGCATTGCTTTTCTATAATTAGCTGGACGTGGGATTAAAATGGAGGTTTCACACAGCACTTAATACAATGTTATACTATCCAGCAATGCCCAGAAATGGTGCTACCTTTAAAAACAAACAAACAAAGTGAGGAAATCACTAATTGAAGCTTCTTCCCCTTGTGGACAATTGAGGAAGCTGGACATGGGGTCATCATACTCATCTCAGCCATGAACAAACTGAAGCATGAAAACTTGAGGTTTTATGAAGCACCTACCATACTTTAGAAAATAACCCAATGTGACTCGTCTGATTCAGAGGCCATGTATTTTGTTTCTGGTACTGTATTTGAGATATTTAGAAAATACGAAGCTTCATTCCTGCCATTTATTTATTTATTACATTTTTAAACCGCCCCACAGCTGAAGCTCTCTGGGCGGTTTACAAAAGTTAAAAACAATGAACATTAAAAACAGATATACAAAATTTAAAACCACCAAAGGTATAAAAAAAACCAATATCTATTTAAAACAACTATTCTCGGGTCAGTTAAAAACTCAGCATATGCTGTTAAATGCTGTTAAATGCCTGGGAGTAGAGAAAAGTCATTGACTAATGAGAAATTTAAAAATAGCAATGTCTTTTTTCTCCTTGCCAGAATTGGTTGACATTTGCAGGCATAGTAGCCTCTTCTTGTTACAAATTTTATTCATGGCTACCCTAAATGGGTTTTAGCTGAACACATATTATCACACATTATTACATAAAAAATTAAAATTAGCCGAACTCAGTACAGCGATTACTCTCATCAGAACACATATTCTACAGTAAACATATCCTAATTTCTCATTGTACTCTGTATATCTATGGTATATTTATCGTTTACAATCATCCACCTGAACCTGTTCCTTCCTAATTTTTGCAGCTCTTACTGCAAAATAGGCCAAATTCAGTAGGGTCAATTTCTCTGCCGTTAGTAGGTAGCCTAATTTCGCCTGGTCTGTTAAATGCACCATAGAGGCCAAATACCTAGCTAAATATTTATTCCTAGGGCTATTGTATAATCTACAGTATAATATATAGTGAACAGAGTCCTCCACCTCTTGTTCTCCACAACAGCAAATTCTTTGATCTCTGGGTATATTATTAAATCTTCCTTCACTAAAATTCGTCTGCATGGTCTGCATTCTCAGGCTTGTAGGAGCTTTGCGTAAGACTGGATTCGTAATTTCAGTTAGGTATTTTTCTTCTCTATGCTTTAATTTTATGAAAGGATAAATATTGGAGAATTTGGAAGCTTTAATTGCATCAATATCAAGCTTACCGAAATAATTCCTCAATGTTTGTCTAATCGCCATGCGTTGTTGGTCTATATTTCCTTCTAATATCATTTTAGGATCTATTCCGAATTGTCTTAGCTTGGCTTCGCACCTTTCTATCCAGTTGCCATGTGAGAGGTATTTTCTCTGCTCTTTCACCACCAGCTTAACTAGGTTATTTGTTGATGTTTTCATTTTGAGGTAATAAAAAAACATGTTCCTCCAGATGGTGTACTCTATTGGGAGCATCCCAACTTCCGCCCTCATATAACATGTAATGGGTGTGTCGGGGGAAGACCCAACAATATCTGTAGGAATTTATTTTGGACCACCTCAAGTTGCTTTATATTATCATTGGCCCATATTTCTGCCCCATAGAATAACTGCGGCAAAACCTTTGCAGCAAACACTTTACATGCTGGGGCTATCATTTGTCCTCCTCTTATTCTGGCGAATTTTAACACTGTCTGCATTGATCTATTTGCTTTCAATTTTATTGCCTCCATATGATTCGTCCATGCACCATTTTGTTTAAAACATTTACCTAAGTAGTTAAATTGATTTGTTTGTTCCAGACAGTGTCCATTTAATGTCTATTCGTGGGCTTCTCCCAAAAACCATTACTTAGGAGGAGAGTATGCCTGCCAAATTCCAGAAACGTAGGTGTGGGTTTTTTTTGTGTGTTTTTAAGTGCTGCACACCTTTATATTTAGATTTTTTTGTAATAATGTTTTCTATTCCTTGGCAGAATTTGATGAAATTTGCTCTTTTGAAGGGTGTCAAAACAGATGAATAGGTGCAGGCATTTTTGTGCAAGAGCAGTCTAAATTTTGAGGGTACCCCCCAAAAAGGACATACTTTTCCTACTATGTTCCTTACAGGCCATAGTTCTAAAAATGACAAGTCAGTTTAGAGGTGATCCTAAGTAAGAAACCTTCAGAGTTTCAGAAGCATAAGTTCTCCCCACCCCCTCTGTGTTTATAGAGAAACTGAACCTAAATGGACAATATCTATATTTTTCTATCTATATGAAACCTGAATCTCAGAGGAAACTTTGTACAAAGTTCATTTTTGGTACCTGTTGCTTCAGAAGGAAGCCCACTTTGGCTGAGGAAACATCAGAAATGTTCTGAAGGGGGCATGATTCAACTTGGGCTTTTACTGAATCTGATGCACACCCCTAACTAAAACAAACAGAAAACTTTTAATTAAAGGTATAGGAGTTCTGAAAAGTTTCTGTAGTGCTCAACGTGTATGCTGGTTATAAATTGCATATTATAACCAAAAAATAACCACATTTCAGATCTGAAAAATGCAGGATTATACAGAAAACACTAGACTACAACATTTTGACATAATCCAGACATCATCTGGATTCTCTGTAAAAAGCAAGTGAACCAAGGACGACAATACCAGAGAAAAGACCTGGTGCAGAAGCATCAGAATCATAGATGTTGCCATAACTTTTAATGTGGGTTTATCCTTAGAACCAGATCCCCCCCCCCCTACTGAGAGCATGTTCTTGATGCCTGGTAAACCTGTTGAGATCACAGCTACTTGATAGGTATTGGGGAGATTAAAGAGAGTCAAAATGTGCTGCAGCTTGAGTGGAGTTGTTATCACCTTTACTGACATTGGCCCTGTTCAGACAACACGCTAAACCAGGCTACTTAACCACAAAATGGTTAATGGAATGTATTAACCTTACTGCATTCTATTAACCATTTTGTGGTTAAGCAGCATGGTTTAGCATGTTGTCTGAAGGGGCTACTGCCTTGTGATTAGTAAGTTCTGATTGGGTCAGAAACATGTCAATCATTTACAAACTGAGTTAATGAGAAGTAATTTGCAAAATAAATTATTTTAATTGCTGAATCTTTACTGTTTAAAGCGAGTAGAAAACATCCACATCTAAAGCTCGCCTTTGTCTTTTTTCTTCTCTCCCCTCCCTCAAAGTTATACTTAACACTTCACTAAGCAATTCTGTGATTATATTCTTTCTGTGCTGCCAAATAGGATAGACTGCTAGACCTATAAAATTAAAATGAGTTTTCCTATTTATTGTACACAGCTAACTAGCTAATTCTTTCTTTTCCTCGGGAACAATGCATTGCTACAATCCCATCCTATCGCCCATAAAGTGAGGAAAGGGTAGATCTGCCAGAATTAAAGGATTAAGAGTGCAATGCCAATGCTCAGAATTGCCAGTGGAGAAGTGCTCCATTGGTGGTGGGTGGGTGGGTGACCCACATGTTCTTCCCTGGCCCCAAATTACACCCATGGAAAGCTCTGCCGGCATAAACATTCCACCAGCGGTAGGCCCTGAAATGGGGCATTCCAGAGGAGGGATATGGATGGACCGAAGATGGATATGCTGGATCCAGGGCCTTCAACATTCCATTTTGAGGCTCCAGGATTAGGCCCATTGCCTGTGCCAGCCCCAGGCTGGCTTAGATATATTTCCTCACATTGGAATCACAGTGGGCCTCAAAGTACTGAAAGAGTCGTAAATAAAATAATAATAATAATAATAATAATAATAATAATAATAATAATATGTTGTTGTCTTTTATTCTTAGCTGCCTTTAGAGCCATTTCCTGGTAGAAAGGCGGGGTATCAAATAAATTGATTAATAAAACTTTTGAGAGACTTTTTTGATTTTAGAAAGGATTTGTCCATAAGACCAGAAAGAAATATGTAGGGAAAGGGCAATGTTCTTCCCTTTCTTTGTCCATGTTCACATAAACCCCTTCTTTGAAGGGGGAGTTTCCATTGGTGAGATCTTGTGAGATACAGTTTTTTAAAGTCATTCCAAATTTGTAACACTGCTCTAATAAATACATGGGGGAATACTTGTTGTAGTCCATATTTCCTCTCGCTATCAATGGTCAATGGAAGAAAAACATTTGTTCTGTCCAAACCTTACTGGATTGATGTTCTTCTATCATTTCTAAAATAAATGCTGTTTAATAGGGCATGTAAAGATTTGAGGCTACAAGTCCACTATCCATTTTAGCTATATGTAACATATGAATGTTCATCCTTGATCTTTTATTTGCCCATTTACATTGATTTATGCAGTGCTCAGATTATATGGGTATCAGGGGAGGCCTGGCTTCCTTACCTTTAACGCTGGCCCCCATAGCTGTTATTTTTAGAAGGCCGGGCATGGACATCGTGGTGGAAAATTGGAAAGAGGAAGAGGTGGCATGTATGGATTTCATTAAATTCACTTTTCCTCCTTAATTTAAGCACTGAATTCACTGTTTTTCACCCTTTGATGGGGCTTTCTCGGTTAACTAATATGAATGCATGAAATAAGATCATTCACAACTTTTTCATGCACTGATCATATTGTTGTTGCCACTTTTGAAATGATGTTTGAAGAAAATACTGGTCAATTAAAACTTCATTGTCTTATTTCACAGGCAGTTGCACTGAAAATGTGAACAGTAGAATGATCTCAGCCAATGAAGATTTTGTTAGGAATCCAAGAATGAACACAGATCTGTCACCAAAAAGCCAAATACCTAAATATCAAGGTGAAATGCAAATTCCTCCCTCCCTCCCTCCCTCTCTCTCTCTCTCTGTGTGTGTGTGTGTGTGTGTGTGTTAAATTGCATTGCTCACTGGAGAAATGCACACATAACTCATACTTGCTTGTGTGAGCATCCTGAATGTGTTTTTGAAGTTGTAACATGGCTGGCATTCTCTCTTGCATTAAAGGCAGTGACTCCCAAAGTATTTTTCTGTAGAAATATGTGACAGTGAAATATTGACCCAGTTCGCATGATCACCATTGCTTAAACCATGGTGGCTTGTTTAAACAATGAATTGTGCCATGCACCATTTGCCTAATTACTTGCCCAACCGCGGCTTGTCATATCATCCAAAGCCGGACAACCTGACTTGTTTGAGGGAGAAATAACTCATGGCCTATTGTTGGATTATTTGAGGGTTGTTTCCCCCTCAAACAAACCATGCCATCCATGTTCGGACAACATAACAAGCTGTACCTTTGCATTTAATGAAGCAAATGGCGCCTGGAATGCATTGTGGCTTAAACAAACCACCATGTCTTGTTTAAGTCATGGTGATCATGGAAACAGAACCATTGTCTTAGGGTTTCACTTGGCAATTCAGCTGGCCCAGAAATACCCAATTTTGCTTTGGACTTTTTTCTTCTTGTTGTAGTTGACAGCTTGGCTACAGTACCCTAGGATACCCCACTGGATCCTAGTTCAAAATTTGGAAAAATGTGCATTAAGAGGAAGAGCATGAATTATTTCCCAGAAATTGACAGAATAAGGTCATAATAGTATCCTGAATCACTACATAATCTTCCTGCAGAATCTGTCCGTAGGGAGAGAGTTTATCATACAGAAGGTTCCATTACGCCTATTTTTTCCCCTCTGGTTTGTCTCCACATTTTTTACCTCTGTTTCAAAAGTGCGTCAAGGGCTCCATCATGCACGGTCCCTTTCATATGGGTTTTCGCTTGTTTGCTCTTCCACTCCACCCTGCCCCTTCTCCTTCCTCCTCCAGTTCGTTGGGTGTGGGCTCTTCCCCCCACCTCGCTCTGGCTTTGCTATCTAGCGATTATTTTTAAGGTTTCATCTGGGCTCCTTTTCTGCGGACAGTGAGGGGTGGGGAGAGGTTGGAGCACTAAAAAGTCCATTCAACCGACTAACAAGTCCCTAAGATGACAGGCTGCAAGAGGAGACATAAATAATTTTCTTTGTTACTAATGTTGATGGTTTCTTCTGGGTTGTTTTTTTTAATTGTTTCTCTCTCTTTTTTTGCCTGCTCCTCATAAACTGACAAAACCAAAGAGTTCAGATATTCCTTGCAGTTCAAAAGCATGTACCTCCATTTATTACAAACAAATTTAAAAACTAAATTCAATTTGTAATAATTGTTTGAATACACTGTACTTTTAATATACCAAATGTGATAATTTCATGCCAAACCTACTTGTACATAATTACATTTTATGTTCCTAAAGTAACATTCAATCTGTAAAAAGTGCTAATATTGCATTATTTTCATCCCCCCCTCAAAAAAATCTGTTTGGAGGGGCTCCAATCTTGCCTAATTCCCCCTCCCAAGGTTGAAGGAATGTCTACAGCCACAGGAGGGGAAATCCATCAGCATATCCTGTGGTTCTTTGGATACTCGGTCGGGGGACGATAGAAATGCTCTATGACATTCTTACTCCCCCAGGCATTTTAATGGCTTGTATTTTAAGCAGTGGAAGGATACTGTATATTAAACACTGGAAATGATGTTTTCAGTCTACTCTTTTGATTGATATGTTATTTGTTGATTGACTTTAATTGTTTGTCTGTTTGTGTATTGTACACCAAACTGGGGAAAACATTATGATGGGTGGCATATAAATGTTTTAAATCAAGAAGAAACAGCCACTCTTAAAACATGACTCTGTGCCTGCCTGCCTGCCTGCCTGCCTGCCTGCCTGCCTGCCTGCCTGCCTGCATATGGCGTACCAAATTCCTGTGGCCACGAAAGGAAGGAAGAGTTTGAGGGGCCACCAGGAAAATGACCATGTTCAGTTCTTTAAAAATATATATGGGAACATATTTGCAACAACAAATGTAGGCCCCTCAAGAGGAAAAGAGAAGAAAAGAAGGGTTAATTTCAGGGACAAATGGGATCCCTCATTCTTTACCAGAGGTATGTGTGTCTGGCATGTGGAGCTGTAATTTTAACCTGTCCCTGCTTTTGTGTTCTAGACATGAATGCATTGCAGAGCCAGGGCTCAACATCACACAGTTCAAGTCACAGCAATGTTCAACCGCTGTGCCCTCCAGAGGTTCTGCTGCACAGTCTACCTTGCCACATGGGACAAGATTCAGAAAATGGAGGCAGCGAAGAAAAGATTGTTTATCTCTAATCTCTCCTCCTCTTCTACCAGTAGTACTTTGGGGTAGCTTTTCTAATTGTTTGTAGTTGCTCTTTGTCCAAATTGCTTTGAGGATATATTATTTATTACAAAAATGCAACGTTTTTCCATATCCGTAGGATACAAATTAAGTTATTTTTTAAAACATGTCTGTAATATTTAAATTGTGATACGCTTATTACATCTGAAACACTCTACAAGCAGCATCAAACATTGGTGGGCTCCCAAGCTAGCAGTGATACATGTGCGTTTGTGTGTCTGTGGCGGAAATCCGACATTGTGTGAGTGAACGTCCACTTGCATGACAGGACTTTCTCCCCCTCTCCTCTTCTCCTCCCCCTGCAGCCCCTGCGCGATCCAGATTTTCAGGGTGCATAGGGGGAGCAGAGGGCAAGGGGAATTCACCCCCTCTCCATTCCATTGATGAAAGCAGTTCTGTCAACGCCAGGACTTTGTGGGATACCACCCTGTGCATCTGTGTTTACCAGGGAGATGAGATAACCACAATTGGACTATGGCTGGAAACTTTTCTGTTTCAGGTCAAAGCTGCACATTCTTTGTGTGGCTAGTTCTTTGTGTAATAGGAGCATTGGAGAGTTAATCAGGCAACTTGGCAACTTCCTTTAAAAAAGAGTGCTATCAAGTGAGATCATGTGAAAGCAAGAGCAAGGGTTCTCATCTGGTTAATGTTGTGCCTTCTGCCTGCACTCCTTGGTGGGTTTACTCAACCTGTTTGGTTTTATAGGCATCAGTTCAACTATGTTCTGGATCAGAGGTGGGCCACGTGTGGTCCTCCACATGTTGTTGGACTGCAATTCCCCTCGCCCCACACCATTGGCAATTCCCACTACTCCACACAAGTTGCCCACTCCCAATCGAGACACGTCATAGTGGGCACATGACCAAAGTAGGTCTATCACAGAATTAGCACCCTTACAGCCATCCATCCCTGCACCCATCATCATCATCTTGTAGGGACATAATGACGGACAAAGCCTAGAAAAGCCTTGGGCTCACAATACAGCATCATGGTCATTCTATATGGGGAAGCACACCTGCAGCATTTCTCAAGTAATGTTAGCTAAGGATTCTTCTGGGTCTCACTTTGGTCTCCTAAGGTGATGATACTGCACTTTCTCTATAGAAGGCCTTCCGCCAAATGATAGTTAGAGTAACCCTTTGTTTCCACAATGGACATTCTGATTTATAACCTAACATGGCCCTAAGTTTTTATTTAACAAATGAAGAGCTTCAGGAAATGGATCCACGGCTGGATGTTAACCACCCCATGCTAGGTTTGCTTGGTGGATCCAGCTTACTCCTTAGCAGATGTTTATGCCACAAATTCAGTCTCATCTAGCATGTATATAACTTGCTTTTCAGATCACTCTAGGTCTGTTTGGGGACGCACTGCATTATAACTTGTTCTTGGCTACAGCAAGTTCCTTTTCTTATCAAAGCATTACAATTAATCACATGGACATTTCTATCTCATATGGAATTGGGAGGAGGAAGAGGAAAATGTCAAATTAAAACTTTTTTGGGGGCTTAGCAAAAATCCACTGCTTTTCTACATCTATGGACTCCAAATCAGTGTGTTTCTTTCAACACCCAGAGCTTTGATACATTATATAGAGTAATAAATAAGAATATTTTTCCCCTGTGCATTTTCCACCATTGCATATTTTTGAATTTAATAAATATTCTTATCTCCAAATGTGTGTGTGTGTTGTTCATAATTCTTAGTATTCAGAAAATGTGTTATATCAGCCCATTGCAGTTATAGTCATTGCAATGGTCTGATCCGTGTGTTGCAGCATATTACAATTCTTGTTGGGCAGAGAGGGCGGGCGTGTTGGGGTCTATGCAGATTGCTGTAGGTTTTGGAGACCCCAGTCATTAGGAGCAACAAGTTAGTGCTTGGCCGCTTTTCATTCCTACTACTCAGCACTTTCTTTGAATGGATTCTCTTTGGCCAGGTCTGTGCCAGTACGAATGTGAAAGCTGATGGAAATAGCAATGGCCTGTTATACAGAAATTTGGGGTGTGTGCCACAGCACATCTAAGCAATATCGGCATCCACACACTGGGTGGCATCCATGAATGGTATTCAAACAGTGAATGAGATCAGTATGGGGTGTTTCTGAACTATATCATTTCTGGTTAAAGAGGTGCAGTCTGCCTGCAGCCCTTTCCTCTGCATTGCACTATGGCAGTGACAGAGCCTTTGGACGATGTGGTTATAGCAAACCCTTGTTTACTGCACCTTCAAATTGCTCCAGGCCTTTAACATGAAGCATTGTCCATTTGGCTCACCCATGTTCACAGGGAAAATAAATAAATAGTATTGACTCTGTATCTAAGATGCATTAATAAGGGTGTGTGTGTGTGGGGGAGATTTAAAACGTAAGCCAATGTGCTGAATCTAGGAGGTCTTTAAACCAGCATGCGTTTTGTAACTCTATCCATCATTTGGACATTTTTAATGTTTAGTTGAATTAAACATGAGCTTTTGGAAAACATTAAAAATTCACCAGCTCAGAATAATAGAGCTGAGCTCCTTTGTTTCCCCTCCCCTCCCCACTAAGAGCTGCTTTGGTGGAAAAGGTCCCCAATGCACAGTCAAAATAGGCTCATGCGACCTCTCTAGAGGCTGGGTTGGCATGCCGGATGGTAGGGAAATGCAATATTGCTTTTACAGAAGTGTGAGAGTTTGCAACACACCAGGCTCATAGTTAAGAGGAAGGGCCATAGCTCAGTGGTGGAGCACATGCTTTGCATGCAGAAGGTTCCTGGTTTGATCCCTGGCTTCTCCAGGTAGGTCTAGGAAAGAAATGCTGCCTGAAACCCTGGAGGATTCACTAGTTACAGGATTCATCTTTTTCAAAGATCTCTGCAAGTGTGTGTGTGTGTGTATGTGTATATACACTCTCTCTCTCTCTCTCTCTCTCTCTCTCTCTCTCTCTCTCTCTCTCTCTCTCTCTCTCTCATATATATGGAGACATTTTTCTACCTCTCAAAATACTAGAACCCGGGGTCATCCCATGAAGCTGATTGGTGGGAGATTCAGGACAAATAAAAGGAAGTCCTTCATACAGTGCACAGTTAAATTATGGAATTCTTTACCACAAGATGTAGTGATGGCCACCAATTTAGATGGCCTTAAAAGGGGGTTGGATAAATTCCTGGAGGCAAAGGCTATCAATGGCTACCAGCCTTGATGGTTGTGTGCTATCTCCAGCATTCGAGACAGTAAGCCTGAGTGCACCAGTTGCTGGGGAACATGGGTGGGAGGGTGCTGTTGCACCATGTCCTGCTTTGTAGGTCCCTGGTCGACAGCTGGTTGGCCACTGTGTGAACAGAGTGCTGGACTAGATGGACCCTTGGTCTGATCCAGCATGGCACTTCTTACGTGTCATACAGTATATCCATCCTAACCCTTCAAGAAGGCTCATACTCATGGCTGAAATGCATAGGATTAAAACAGATATATTTTTCAACATCCAGAGATGTTGTCTCTATATCCTATTGAAACCTTGGAGTGCCGCTGCCAGTCAGTGTCAACAATATTGGGCTAGACAGACCAGTGGTCTGACTTAGTATATGGCAGCTTCCTATTTGTCACCAGCATTTGTCTTCTCACACTACCACACACGACAGGATGGCAATATCATCTCCAGAGCAGTTCCCTGTAGTGGAGGAGATCAAAGGGGTGAAGGGAGCACTCAGGCAGGATCTACACTACTGCTTTATATTGCTTTATAAAGTTTTGAGAACTGTTGGGGCCCAGGATACATTCCATATACCGTTTTCATTCAAACTCTTTTCAAAGTGTTATATCCTGCTTGGTGTAGATCTCGTTTACAACGTTAGAGACCCAGGGTCACGTGACGCAGTGCGTCATAGTAACCCATTCAAAACGTTAGAATAACATCAGTGTAGATTCCCACCAGTTGTGTGACTGATTAGCATTAAGACACGGATAGGAGATCCACCATATTGCTTAGAAAGGTGTTTTATTTAAAACTGTGTAAGATTGCTTGCTGCTGTCTCCTGTGTTGTGCAGAAACAATAGGCCAATCTGTTTCAAGGAAAATAGAGACAGACTCTCCCAATGTATTATATCGGGACAGATCTTTGTATCAATTTGATGATGTAGCTGGCAAATGGTGAGGGAAAGCCATTTAGTGAGGGAGAGACTAGAGCATAAACCCAATGGTAAATCAACACCAGTGAGGATTTTTCTTTTTCTTTTCTTTTTTTGACAGAAAAGAAAATGTGTCCTTTCATGAATTTCAAAATGCTTTCAGGAAACAGCTTTCTGTAAATCTTTATTTAAGTTTCCTGGGATTCCAAAGAGAATCAGGTGCTGCTTGGATTCTTTTTTCATAAAAAAAAAAGAAAAAAAAGAAACCGGTTCCTTGCGGCAATCACTTGACAATACAACATCCTCCTATCACAGGAAGCAGCAGAATACAATGGACTATGGGGTATTATTACAGTAATTACCAGGCTGATGCTGGGGTCCCTGAAGGACAAATTAATGACCTCTTCCATCTGGAATGCTCATCTTGATTCCAGCTGGAGCCCCGCGTGTATTGTGTTAATGGGTTTCAATTAATTCGTCGGTTGTAATTACCCACCTGTAAAAGCACAATGCAATAGCAACGGGCTGTCCTGACTTTGGCTCTTTTTACATCTCACAAAATTAGCCCAATGCAAAATTAGCCCTCTGGCCAGATTTACTTGTAGAAGCCATTCAGCTATATAACAACAGGTGTTAAACTGTGGATGACTGTATTGCAGTTTCTCTTAGTTCATTGAATGGCAGCGGCTTTCAGACATTATATAAAAACTAGCGATGTGCTCCGCTTCTAATCAGATCGGCGAATTAGAAGCGGAGCGGGGTGCTTTGCCTCCCCTTAAGGCGGAGGCGAAGAGGATTGGGGGGCCGGCGGAGCGTGGTGAAGAGGATCGAGGTGAAGGCGGATCCTTCGCCTCGATCCGGAGCTCCGCCGGAAAGGTAAGTGGGGTTTACCGGGCCCTGCCGCTGTCACCCATGCGGCGACAGCGGCAGGGCCCGGTAAACCCCCCTCCTCTCCCTTACCTGCCTCTGTCCGCGGTCCGTCGGCTTCTTCAATTGAGCCCGCGGTTCAACCAGGAAGTCTGGGCCACACTTGTGGCCCAGACTTCCTGGTTGAACCGCGAGCTCAATTGAAGAAGCCGACGGACCGCGGACGGAGGCAGGTAAGGCCGCCCTCCCCCTTGGTCCCTTACCGGGCTCTGCCGCCGTCGCCGCACGGGTGGCGACGGCGGCAGGGCCCGGTAACCCTCCCTGCCCTCCTCTCCCGCCCTTACCTGGCACCACTCCCCTCCACTGCGGAGCTCCGATTCGGAGCTGGAGCTCTGCAGCAAAGAGGAGTGGAGTATGGCGGAGCGGCGCGGAGCGGCCCACGGGGCGGAGCGGGGGGTCCATGCACATCCTTAATAAAAATGTAATAAATAAATAAATAAAATTATAACCTGAGTAGGCAACCTGGTCCTTTCCAGATGTGTTGGACTACAACTCCCATTATCCCAGACCATTGGCCATGCTGACTTGGTCTTATGGACACTGATGTCCAAACCATATGGAGGGCACTAGGTTACAATATATAATTTACAATATAGGCCAATACACAACATGAAGTCTTGAAAGATCAGGGGGGTGCGGAATACTCTTTGTAATATGGGGAATGTAGTGAGACTTTTTTTTCAAATTAGTCCATTTTCTTGCTGCATCACTGAAGCCATATCAGCAGGGCCGGCCCTACCATTAAGCAAAGTGAGGCAGCCACCTCAGGTGGCAGAGGCTGGGGGAGAATCAGGGAGGACAGAGCTATGGTCGCTGTTCAGCCTACTCTTCACTTTCTAAGCTACCCTACTGTCCTCAGGTGTGGTGGAGAATGGATGCTAATCCATTGCCGGTGTTAAAGTAAGGTTCAACTATTACTTGTGTTGACTGCTGTATGTGGAATGAGTGTGTGTGTGTTATTTTATCCTTTGCCTCAGGGATGGCCCTGTATACTAATGAAAACTGCCAATTTGTTTCTGTGATGTAGTGCCAAGACTTTTCTCTTTCCCCAGGCATTTAGCAGCATGTGATGAGTTTTTAATCGATCCCGGATCTGTTTTTTAGGTTTGGCTGATTGCTCAAGGTTGTTTTTAGATGAATGCTGTCTTCATGTATACTGTCTGTTGTATGTTTTTATGGCATTAAATTTTGTATATAGTTTTTAATGTTTTAACCTTTTGTAAACTGCCCAGAGAGGTTTGGCTATGAGGCAGTATATAAATAAATAAATAAATAAATAAATAAATAAATAAATAAAGAATAACAACAATCATAATAAAAGCCAGCCTGGTCAATGAACTGAGATAGCAGCTCCTGGACTGAATCAGACCACAAGAAGCACTGGTGTCCAAAGCAAGCCATGGAGATGACACGAGAGGAAGCATGGCAGAAGTAGCAGTGCTTGGGAAAGCCAGAAGGAGCCCATCCGCCATACCTTTCGTGATACTTTCCTTACTTGTTTTTATGAAACTACAGTGGGAGGGGAGGGGGGAATGACCAGAGAATGTGAGTTGTGGGAAACCTGAAGTCTAGTGAATAAAAAACTAGGCATGGTTTGGCTAAAGGAATCAAGCATTTCGTTAAGCCCCCACATTTCCTCCCATAATTCAAGCATTGAGGAGTAATATGGGATAGAACTGAAGGTTATTTAGGTGCCCTCTCACAGATCTTCCAGCCATCATGGGGGTCACCTACAGTGGCACAACCCTACAAACTGCAGATTATATGAAGCAGTTAAAATGAGATCCTGTTTGGGGTACTGTAGCAGCTATAAGCACTTGCCTTACATAGGACGCTGCTGTGGCTGTATCAGTGTCTCTGTCTGGCCCTTGTCTCATATGCAGATTTCTAAGGCTGATAGTGCTATCTTGTGCATGTTTACTTAGAATTAATATTCAATTAGGCATACTCACTAGTTAAGTCCGTTTGCCTACAACACCAAATTATTTAAGGTTGTTAAAAATACAAAAGGATTGTGATGATCTCCAAAGGGATCTCTCCAAGCTGGGAGAGTGGACATCCAAATGGCAGATGTGGTTCAATGTAAGCAAGTTTTTTTTTGCATGTTGGTACAAAAAAACCCAAATTCTGAGCTGGCAGTGACCGAACAAGAAAGCGATCTTGGGATTATGGTGGACAGCTAGATGAAAATGTCAACCCAGTGTGCGGCAGCTGTAAAGAAGGCAAACTCCATGTTAGGCATTATAAGAAAAGGAATTGAGAATAAAACGGCCAGTATCATACTGCCCTTATACAAATTTATAGTGCGCCCACACTTAGAATACTGTGTACAGTTCTGGTCACCATACCTAACAAAGGATATTATAGAGCTGGACAAAGTGCAGAAAAGGGCAACTAAAATGATTAAGGGTCTTGAGCATCTCCCCTATGAGGGAAGGTTACATCAACTGGGATTGTTAAGCTTGGAAAAAGGAGGCTAAGGGGAGACATGATAGAGGTGTACAAAATTATGCATGGTATGGAGAATGTGGATAGGGAGACTTTTTTCTCCCTCTCTCAAAATACTAGAACTTGGGGTCATCCCATGAAGCTAATTAGTGGGAGATCCAGGACAAATAAAAGGAAGTACTTCTTCACACAGCACGTAGTTAAATTATAGAACTCACTACCACAGGATATAGTGACGGCCCCCAATTTGGATGGCATTAAAAGGGGGTTGGATAAATTCCTGGAGGCGAAGGCTGTCAATGGCTACTAGCCCAGATGGTTGTGTGCTATCTCCAGTATTTGAGGCAGTAAGCCTGTGTGCACCAGTTGCTGGGGAACATGGGTGGGAGGGTGCTGTTGCACCATGTCCTGCTTGTTCATCCCTGGCCCATGGCTGGTTGGCCACTGTCTAAACAGAGCGCTGGACTAGGTGGACCCTTGGTCTGATCCAGCATGGAACTTCTTACGTTCTTATGACTGCAGCTTGACAGTTATAAGAAATACCAAGATCCACACATAGTTAAGACCACTGGGCACCAACTGGTCGATCATAGACATAGCCAAGTTATCTATGCCATATATCAATATTATTCCTGTCAGATGGAAAATAGCAAAAAGACATTTTAAAATTGACTGCAAAAGTAGGCAATATGCTCACAGTATAGAATGCTGACACCCAAACTTATTATCGTATGTGCAAGCATCTTATTGTTTACTTTTTAAGTAGCCTGTCAAATTCACAATCAGGTTAGATAAAGGTGGACTTTGTTTGCCTCTACAACGTTTGTTTGCCTTTTCAACACATGCTTGCAGGTGAATTTGAAAATTTAATATAACATCTTGATTGTGGGTGCAGAATTATTTGAGATTAATTCATGCAGGGTACAAGCTTGTGATCCTGTGCACAAAGTGGAAGGTACTAATTGGTGCAATTTCCACAAGGTGCCTTAGAGAAGATAATTTCAGCAAGCTAAGCCATGCAATAAAGAATGCATAAATAAGGAAAACAGCAAAGTGATTTGCCAATCTGAACTGAGGGGAAATTCCTCTCAACTCCTTACTGTAAGGTTTTGTAATGGATTTATGAATAACCTACCATAATACAGCCCTGGCCTTGTTAAAAAAGAAAAAAGAGAGAGAAAAAAAGAGAGAGTGAGCAAAAAATTAAAAACTCATCAGTTCCTGTTTGTTTTTGTTTTTTTTAAAGAAAATATGAATCAATCTGTCAGTTGCATATATTGTTTGATGAGGGATTAATGACAGATCATGTGCTTTGCATGTGGAAGATACCAGATTCTCCAATTTAAAAGGATCAAGTTGCAGGTCAGAGAAGATGAGACCCCAGAGAACTGCTGCTAGTCAGAGTAGAGACTACTGGGCTAGATAAATAAAGGATCCAACCTGGTATAAGAAAGCTTCCTGTGTGGGGTCATCCGATTAAGCTGAATGGTGGGAGATTCAGGGCCAACCAAAGGAAGTATTTCTTGACACAGCACAACTATGGAATTCACTACCCCAAGATGTAGTGATGGCCAGTGATGGCTCCAGGTTTTGGAGGGCTTGTGGGCAAGACACCCTCAATGACCCCCCCACTCCGTCAGTGAGTCTACCTTCTCAAGGCTATTGTCACCAGCTTCAATTTCTCTTCCTCCTCTTTATCATCATTGCCACGAGGCAGAGAGCAAGTCGTCAGTGGCAGCTGCTCCTCCTCCTTCTCACCGTTGTTTGGACAAGAGTCAGAGGCAGGTGACCAAACAGGCTGCCCTGGTGAAGAGGAGGTGCAACTCCAGGGGGCTCTTGTTAGTGGGGCCTTGCTGGGGTGTGCCTGACCCTAAATGTGATGCTGGTCCTAGTGATGGCCATGAACTTAGATGGCTTTAAAGGGGGATTTGACAAATTCATGGAGGATAAAGCTGTCAATGGCTACACACTACCTCCAGGGTCAGAGGTAGCTTGCCTCTAAATGCCAGTTACTGGGAACAATAGTGGGAGAGGGCTGTTGCCCTCATCTCCGGCTTTTGGGCTTCCCATAAGGAGCTGGTTGACCATTGCAGCAAACAGGTTGATGGAACATGTCAGCCTTTGGTCTGATCCAGATAACTCTTCTTATATTTTTATTAGCTTCCTGGCCTAAATTGCTTCATGCCTCAGATAGCCTTGGCCCAGTTCTTTTGTTTTTAATATATCCACTAGGAACATTGCCATTTTAAAAATAGCCCCCTCCTCTCCCCATATCATGGCTCCCCAGTTCATAGAAAGCCTTGGCTTGAAAATTATCTGGACAGTTGCTTTTGTGTCATATGTCTTTTGCAATCCCTACTGAAATGCAGGCAAATGTCCGCTGTTATGATAAGCCTCTGGATAGAACAGCATACAAATGCTCTTTGGCATGTCTCCCCACCACCACAGAAAATTTCATTCCTATGCAGCCTGCACATGAAATGATCTCCAACAGAGTAAAATAAGTAGAGCCCTAACTGTCCTTTTATTCAGGGACATTTGGAAGTTGCATTATTAAAGGTGGCTGAAATGACCAAGAAATGATTTCTTGCCATCTCTGAATTTCAATTAAATGTCATGTTATTCCAGTTTCCTGTCTCTGTAAATCCTGTGTCTGGTTCCCAAACAATTACAGAGGCAAGCAGGAAAGCAGAACGTATGGTCCCAAAGACCCCTAGCATTTTGAAAATCCAGTTCTGAATCCAAATGTGGTGACTTGGGACCATTTGGGAGTAATTCACATAATCTAAAACTTACATGAACAAGCTAGAAGCAGCAACTCCCATTTTAAAAACACTGGATTCATTACTGTTTTTAAAAACAACAACAAGCCTCAGTGAGAACATTTGAACAGAGGAAGTAATTGACAACAGACTGTAGGCCTGTGGCAATCAAATGCTCTAAGCTGGCCCAGGCATGGTGAATTGCACCTTCTGGAGACAGACACAGATAGAGAGGAAGATGTGATTGCAACGGAAGATGGGTGAAAGTAGAATCATAGAATAGTAGAGTTGGAAGGGGCCTACAAGGCCATCGAGTCCAACCCCCTGCTCAATGCAGGAATCCACCCTAAAGCATCCCTGACAGATGCTTGTCCAGCTGCCTCTTGAATGCCTCTAGCGTGGGAGAGCCTCTACCTTTTCCACCTCAGAGTGGGAGGAAAGTCTGGAGGGTCTTACTCTTACTCATACCCATATTTGAAGTTGGGAAGGGTTTTTTCCACAGGTCCATTTTACAAGCGATGTTGCTGATCTTGTTTTTCTGTTCTCTAGGGCTTGGCTTGGCTTGCTGGAGTCACCAGCTCTGAGGCACTTCCTGGCCATGTCCCTTCCTGGCCATGCCCTTCTGCTTCTGGTACTGTGTACTAGACTTGAGTTGTGAATTACCAAGAGGGAAAAGGGAATGACATGTGAGTGATATTGCCTGATCACTGGGGAGTGAACATGATGATTTCTTGGTCCCTTCTGACCTTACAAGATCATCTTAGAAGTTTTGTAGGAGCCCAGCCAATGCTCTTCCCTTATGATTTCATTACACTTTCCAGAACAAAATTTCCGAGAGAGACTCGTAGGGCATCTGGGCATTGCCTTAACTTGGCTCTTGAAGTGGTGCTACACATGAGTGTTTGCTCCAATGTGGCTATGGCTGCTGATGGATGAAGGGTGATTATAGTAGAGTTGGGGGATGGAGGGGCACTTGCTATGGTGGCCTAGCAGTCACAGAAATGCTACCAATGCCTTTTTCCTGGCACTAACAATTTAGTACCAAATGGCATAGGAAGACAAAGAGCAGGGTAGGTAGTTACAGGGCCAACACCCTGTCCAAAATACCTAAATGCCATGGCGGGCCTCATGTCTAGACCAAATAATAGGATACAATGTTCCCATTCCTGAGGCTTCTGAGACCAGACTCGTTTTACAGAGTAAGGATGAGTAGCATGTGGCCCTCCAGATAATTTTTGCCTACATTTCCCATCAGCTGTAGCCAGTATAGCCAATAGCAAAGGCTGATGGGAACTGTAGGCCAAAACATCTGGAGGGCTGCAAGTTTGCCCACCCCTGTTATGGAGAAACACAAAACAATCTGTGAAGACAACCATCTCTCCCTGCTCCTTTGCAGAAGCCATACTGGACCACGGGAGACTGTTATATGGTTATTATCAAAGCAAGAGGCATTGCATAAGGACGAAGACAAAGACCTTTGATGAATGGAGTTGGAACAAAATGATTTGTTGCTCTGTTGCACTCGCTACTAACTAACTTGAGAAATATTCAAAGGATCCATTGACACTCAGTATCTCAGTTTTTAACATAAATTAGATTGTGTCTGCCATGCAAAATGAAGCTTTCCCATTAATTTAGGGGGGTGGGGGCAGACTGAAAACCCTCTAGTGTGGTCGTACTAACAGCATGTGAGTTGTTTAATCTTCAAAGCTAGCTTTACATTGAAGATTCCATAATCCATTCAGTAAATATTGTTTTGCATACTTCAAAAGGGGAAAAATAATTAGATTATCCCAGAGTTGAGATTAACATTGAATTTGTGCATACCTTTGGAGCAGCAGTTTTGTTTTAGTACAATAGGAGAATAACATTATTTTCAAGTTCAGGGACACACTGTACTTGTTTAATGGAAATTATTATTAAATATGGAGCAAAAGAAGGACGTGGTTATCTCTCTTAATGCAAAGAAGTGCCAGCTTCACAGGGTCTTTTCATTCTGATGTCCTTCGTCGAGCTCATCTTTGCCCTGGTGTAGTTTATTAGAGCACTGAAAATAAATATTTTGGGAGTTATCTTTAAGCACACAAAAGGTTTGTATTGATTGAACTTCATTGTATTGCGTGGTTTTGCCTTGACAATCTACCTCTATCATACTAGTCAGTAAAAGAGAAACCTCCACGCCCACACACCACTTATGATTTAGAATTAATTTTTAAAAGGATTATTTTAGTGCCTGTCTACTGGGGGTATTATATATATATATATATATATATATATATATATATATATATATATTGACCAGGCCTCTAGGCCTTGTCACACTTGACATCATTCATGAGGAATGGGCAAGAGCCTAAAGCAGCCTTCCCCCAAACCTGGGCCCCTCCAGATGTCTTGAACAGCAACTCCCAGTAATGAATTGATTTTTTATAGTGGGGGTTGCAGTCCAACACATCTGGAGGACACCAGGTTGGGGAAGGCTGGCCTATTGCTCTCCTCAACCACCCTGTATTTCTCTTGACCTGTACAGGGCTATCCCTCCACTGATCCCCATGACAGCCAGTGTGGTGTAATGGTAAGAGTGTTGGACTGGGACTTGGGAGATCCCACTTGGCCATGAAGCTCACACTGACTGGGTTCACACAACCCTGAGTTGGATTGTTTGTTGAACCATGGGATAGTGTGCTGTCTGAACATTGTTTCTTGGACAAGCCACCTTGAGAACCCATGGTTTGTTGTTGGGTTGTTCAGGGTGGTTAACAAGCCACACTGCATGTTTCAACAAAGAAACCATGGTTTAACATCAACCCATATGCAACCACTGAGTGTGGGTTATTCGCTGTGTGAATAGCCCCTGTGTGACTTTAGGACAGTCACTGACTATCAGCTTAACCTACCTCACAGGTTTGTTGTGAAGATAACATGAAGAGGAGGAGAATAATTTATGCCACTTTGGGCTCCTTGGAAGAAATAGTTATAAGTGTAACAAATAAACAAGAACAACAAGAACAAGAATAAACTTTTCATTACTTACTGGAGGCCACAGGGTAGAAAACAAACCGTCCAGGGGAAGTGCTTTTTGAGCATTTAGTTTCTTATACAAATCAGCCCCCAACTCATGTTTCTGAGGGACGATAAATGTATTTCATTTGACTGCAAGGCTGTGTAACTTAGACAGCCCACATCCCTCTCTGAACATAAATATGTACTCCTGGGCATGCACAATTGTGTCCTCTCTTCAGTCGCTGGTGTCAGAAGTCTGCCAGAGTGAGGTGGGTTAAGAGAAAGTTGTTGCTACAACTGCACTACCAATCCAAAATTCTCATTTCTAATTGATTAAATTATGCAAATCGAGTAGATTTGCATACATATTAAGATGCATTGTTTGCATAATGGGATTCCCCTGTCTCTGGGAAAGTGCTTATGTCTGCACTAGACTGGAGAGGAGAAGGTAATGACTTAGGCCTATGTGTTGGGAATAGTAATTGTTCTTAATGAAGCAATCCCATTGTCAGGTGACTAGTTGGGCATCCTTTCCAGGGTCTTTCTGCTATAAAACTAGTAAAATTAATTTTGTATGGGACTAACTTCTCTTTTTTGGTGCTGAAATAGTCAAGCATTTAGATCAGCTTCATTTTCCCGGGCTACCAAAATGTGTACACTTTAATTCACACCCATCCATGCCATTTTCTGCCTCTTCAAATCCCCAAATTTGAAAACTCTGCTCCCATTGAATTCAGTGTTCCCATTCAGTCCAAAACGATGAGTGTGATATGCAAGGTGAGACACCATTTGTGACGAATAACGCTGAGAGGGACAAAAGGTCCTAAGCGATGTAACACTTAATACTGCTATCCTTATAGTTTCATGCAGTAATTGCTATCACTTGGGCATATATTTGAAAATGGATGATGATCTATTTATTTTATTTTTTGCACCAAAGAATATTCTTTAGACATCCATAAAAAGGGGAAATTTTAAAGGCAAGGTGCCTTTAAAGACAGAGTGCCTGCTTTTATGTTCTCAAGCCTGAATGCTGTTCTGCATGATAATAAGGCAATGTATAAAAGAAGGTCACCCAACACGAAGGAATCATCGTTCTGTTACCATCAGCCCTGACATTATGGAGCTGAAACAGAAATATTTCAATAATGACTACAATTTGAATAAATATGTAGTGCAAGGCTTTCTATTGAACATTCTGAGTCAGCATGGTCTGTGAAGCATCGTTGCTATGGTGACGATGCGGAGGTTCAATTAATTAAGGTCTCAACAGATGTTGTGAGCTATGGAGTGTCATTTCTGCTTTCTCCTTGTAATTAGTGTACGTGTGCAAGAGGGTGCGTGTAAGTGAGCATGAGGCGGAACTCTTACATCATTTATTCACTTTCAGATACAAAGAATAGCCAATTAATGAATACTGTTTCCTAAACACACACACACACTTACGTTTACCCCCAGAACAACAGGGAGATGTCAAAAAGGGGGCTCCAAAGGAGGTTTCCGTATCAGCTGGAAGAAACATTATGTTCTTCCTCCCATGTTTGTGCTTGCTTGAAATAGCGGGATGGCCAGGTGTCCTTCTTTACAGAGGATAGTCCTCTATTTGAAGGGCTGTCAGAGGACAACCCTCTAGTTGAATGGCTGTCTAGTCCAGTCCAGTTTAAAGATAAAAAGCCAGAAGAACAGAGAACAACGGTAGTAACTATTTTTAAATGTACATATATATTTATAAATTAATAGGTGCAAATGTTATGCAAATCTGTGCCCTCTTTTGTCCTCCCTTGAAATGAGTTTTGCATTTCCTCTTTTTGGGGATTCAAAATCACCAACATGTCTGTAGTACAGACATTCAAATGACCCATGGTGGGGCTGTGGCGCATGTGGACTATGTGTGGCTGCCATTTTGAATATGCAACCTCTGCTGGGGGATTGCCATGTCATGCTCACAACAAGTTGCTGCATGTCATCTAAATCCAGTCAATGTCAAAGGAACATGGTCTACCAGGAAGAAGATTGTGTGCTTTTAAATAGGGATTCTGCAAGGAAACTTCCCAGTGGATCATGCCCCAAGTGAACATTTTTCCTATGACCTTGAAAGAGTTATGCAAACCTTGCAGCTGATTTTTTTTTAAAAAAAAACCACGTTATTTTTAAACCCTCAGTACATAGTAGGCCACAGTGCACACACATAACCCTGGGACTGTAAAGATCTTTCCAACAGCCAGAGGTTCACATTATTCACAACTTGGTCAAATCATTAGCAATTGCACCAGTCCAATTTTCTGTCCCCCCTCCTACCTTGGAAGTGGAGTACCATGCCAGATTGCAGGGGCTGGATTATTATTTTTTAAGCTCATTGAAATGCTGGCTCTTAGATACATTCAATATAAGGTTGCAAAATCAACAACAAAGATTTTAAGGATGTTTATTGTGGTCATTTTTCATACCTCGTAATAATTACAGCAATGCTAGATCAGCACAGCAGTTTCCATTCTTTAAAGCAAAGGGGTGTGTGCCTTTAGCATGAGCACCTAGTACATATACCCCTGTAGTTGCTTATGAAATGTCTATTCAGTATGTAGAACCTGTAAGTTGGGCAGAAATAAAGGGGCTCCGGGCAAATTAGCACATGTTTGATCACTGCTATCAGAGACTGGAGCTAGGCATGGATAGGGCCTTCTTATGTTCAGAAGAGACACATGCAGCACCATCCATTTTGTATTCATGGTGCCTCATCCACTTGGGGATATGAGTGCAGAGCTGGGCTAGAGCAATTAAATACATCAGCCTTCTCTAAGCTGGCACCCTCCAGTTGCATTGAACTACCGCTTCCATCATCATGCCAATGGACATGATGGCTTGGTATGGTGGGAGTAGTAGTCCAACACATCTGGAGGGCACCACCTTGGGGAAGTCTGAAATATATGCTTGGAGCCTGAAGATTGAGGGGAGACATGATAGCAGTCTTCAAATACTTAAAAGGTTGTCACACAGAAGAGGGCCAGGATCTCTTCTCGATCATCCCAGAGTGCAGGACATGGAATAATGGGCTCAAGTTACAGGAAGCCAGATTCCGGCTGGACATCAGAAAAAACTTCCTGACTGTTAGAGTAGTACAACAATGGAACCAGTTACCTAGGGAGGTTGTGGGGTCTCCCACACTAGAAGCATTCAAGAGGCAGCTGGGCAACCATCTGTCGGGGATGTTTTAGGGTGGATTCCTGCATTGAGCAGGGGGTTGGACTCGATGGCCTTATAGGACCCTTCCAACTCTACTATTCTATGATTCTATGCTATGCCACATTCCCTCTACCTGTCTCAGTATTTCTCTTCATAGAGGACCATTGTGATGTGAACTAGGGAAAGGTCTTGATGTCAAATTTAGAATGATGACTTTCCCTCTCTGCTCTCTCCATCTCAGTCTCAATCAATCTCTCTCTCTCTCTCTCTCTCTCTCTCTCTCTCTCTCTCTCTCTCTCTCTCTCTCTCTCTCTCTCTCTCTCTTTCCCAGGAGCAAAGGCTCCTGTGTTTACCACAGGATAAAGACCTAAAGTGATCTACACATAGCAGCATTGACATAGACAAGATTATAAGGTCAGGAGAAAGATTTCCACAGTTGAGCTTCACAGTAAGTCTGTTATTCATTAAGCAGACAATTGGATTTCTTGGTTTTCAGTGCCCCCTCCCTCCCTCCCCTTGGGCAATGTGCGACGGATCTGGAAGTGGGCAAAAAACAGAATTACAAAAGAACTGCAAAATGTTCTGTCAAAGTCAGGTCACATATTGATCACAAGTCAAAGCTCTTGTAGCTTTGAACTGGTGGCCAGCATGCCCCACCAAAGATTGCTAGAAAAAAATAATCAATTCAACTTTCATTGACTTTGATGCCATAAATGAATGTTGAAGTACCTGACTCCTTCACGTACAAAGCAGTACTCCTGGACATGCACTGGTTTGAAGATATGAATTGTTTTGGAATCTCAAAGAGCAGAAGGAATGAGCGATTATTTTTCATAGGATTATGAACACAGGTTTAGGTACGCTTAAGCCCACTGATTGCATTGAACTTAAAGCTGCCTAATTTTGTGCTGGACTGGGGCCTCAAACATTTTAATAAGTTGTACACTGGAGACCCCAGCCAGCTTTGGCCAAAGAGGATTAATCATCTCAATGATGACTTTGAGGATTAGATAGAAACAAGGGGTCAAAATTAGCTACTCTTGGGAATTGACATGGCAGAAACACGGGGGCAAAGAAAGAATCTTGTTGGGCTCCAAGCACCTAACCTATAAATGACAAGAGGGATCTGAAATAAAATATTGCACTGTGGTGTGCTCCTGTTCAACATGCCAGCCATACCTTTTTTCAGGCAACTCCATTCCATTCCCCTTCCTCCTTGGTCTTCCAGGAGCCCTCCCCAGCAGATTGGTATGCTTGGTCCTCATCGAGTTGTTATGGGCTTCACCTCCTCCCCGCAGATTTTAATTTTTTAAAATGTTTTTATTTCTGCGAACCTTGGACTTCCCTTGAATGTGCCGATACCACCCTCTTGTTTACGATGCTGCTGCTGTTTTGGATCGGCACTCCAAAAATTAGTTTGGTATGAGTATTGTGTTGTGTTTCTAATTCCCATTTTTTGTGTGTAGAACGATCCAGTCCCAGCGTGCTTATAGTGAAATTTAATCTCAAGCATTTGCTGCCCACCTAATAAGCAGGGTGTTGAAAAAAATATTTATGAAATGGAATTATCTGCAGCTTAGAAATCTGTCCACATGCTCAGCAGGGCTGTGTGGTGAAAGGTGATCTGCTTTCGTTCAGCTGGCGAGAAATTACAGTTGAACAATTCAGTGAAAGCAGGAGCAATGGCTCTCTCTCTTCCTCCCTCCGTCCATTCCTCCCGGTTGCCTGTTTCTTTTCCCTCTCTCCACTTTGCCTTCTCAGTCTGCTTACATTTTTCACCCCTTTCTTCATATTCAAGGATTATCTCAGCTCTTCTCATGGGGCAGCTCCCTTGAGGTTATGGAAGAATTAGAAAGGTTTATGGTCCGTTTTTTTTTTTTTTAGCAGGTCTAGATTTATTTCTAATTTTTTCCTGAGCTAATGAGAAGTTTGCTTGTTCTCCATTGATTTGAATAACTATTCTACTCTAAGGGTTCACCTTGCTGTAGAAAGATGGAAATGCACAACAACAACAACAATGAAAAATGCAAACAAAGGTGAATACTTTTGTTAAAACCTAGTCATAAACAGTTAAATATTGTGTTGAAACATGTCATTTTCAGATATTGACAATGGGATGGTTGGTTGAAGGCCAGTTCCCACATACTTGTTCATCACTTGACCGCTGTGGCATGGTCACATATGTGAATAACCCGTCACAGATTAAACATGATAGAACCTGTGCCTCAACTCATATATCATTACAAACTGAATCCGTTTCAATGGAATTGCCCAGCCAGCTGCAAGTAATGAAGGTATGTGAAGCCACCTTCATTCAAAAGATTGACGGAATGCCTGTAACACTCTGTTTGCATCAACATTGATATCTTCATGTTTATTTATTTGATGACTGCCCCATCCTTTCCACCAAAAGATGGTGCCAGGTGGCTTTTTCCTTCCATTTACCCCAGCTGGAGGGAAATATCTAATTTTGTGGGCATGTCTGGGGAACAAAGGATCTTTGAATCCTAAAGATCCACATCCACCCTCAACACCCTTCTGGTATTTTCCATTTTGCTCTTCACCAAAGTACTCTGGTGGAGTACTCTGTCAGAGCTTTCCACGGGTGTACTGGGGAACCTCTGGCAATTTAGGTATTGATACACTTGCGGGCCTCCCTCTCTACTGGCAGAGCAGCACTTATGCTACTTCCTAAGGCCTGGCAGCTAGCTGCAGGATTGCAGCCTTAGGCCAAAGTGGATTCATTGTGTTGAGTTTTGAAGGACTAGGACTGGTTACTTAAAATATTTGGAGGAACCCATACAGTTGTGTCTAACACTGTCATGGTTTTAATTTTTGTGAACAGCCCAGAGAGCTTCGGCTATTGGGCGGTATAAAAATATAATAAATAAATAAATAAAATTTCGCAAGTGTAGTGATTGTCACCAATTTGGATAGCTTTAAAAGGGATTATCAATGACTACTAGTCCTGATACCTCTAGTATGAGAAGCAGTATGCCTCGGTTGCTGGGGAACATGGGTGGGAGGCTGCTTTTGCACTCATATCCGGCTTTTGAATTTCCCATCGAGAGCTGATTGGCCATTGTGTGAATAGAATGCTGGACTACATGGACCCCTGGTCTGATCCAGCAGGGCTAGGCACAAGGGGAGAACCCAGCTCCACTTGCACAAGCGTTTCCCAGGATCGTAGGTTTACAAAGTGGTCTGCTAGTGCTTCTGCAACCACTATCACAAAGGGAAAAGGCAGTGGGGCTCCGCTAGCACAGTAATTTCTTCCACAAACAGTATGGTGGATTTAGGCTACGAAGTTTTCAATGGAGCTGGTTAGTGCCTATACATTTTATTACTTTCATTTTTTAAAAAACTAAACAGAAGCAGTTTGGTAAAAGAAAACGGGTCAGGAAATGAGTGAGAAACATCTTTTAGGATATTTTCCCCACATGCGCATATTTTCTAATGAGAGAAAAATTATTATTAATAATAATAATAATAATAACGTATGTTTTCTAAATTCCTCAAAATTAAAAACTTTGACGGGTTCGTGAATGTCCCATTTACCTTCTCTCAGAAACTGCAGGGCTGCACCAAAAAGAGAAAGCAGGTGGGTAAACTAGTGAACAAATGGATGTTGACGAGAGCTTAATAGGCAATTCCAGATTTAGCTGGTATTTTAAAGACAAAGAGATGTGTATGCACTCAAGGCATTGTTTGTTATTACCATATTGAAAAATAAGGCGCTCTCTGAAAGAATGGCAGCAACAGATAAGAGTGCCAGGAAAATTAAAATAACAAATGCCTCCATTTTCTGTGCGAGAATCACAAGGCTGGGGTTGCTGATCCGGCATAGCTTTGCATTTCCCTATCTTCTTGTCTCATTAATGGTGACAGTTTGTTCCACGATTGTTAAAATATAGAGCAAAGGGTGGGAAGGCAGTTCTTGCATCTGTCACTTCTAAGGAAGAGCTCCCAGTTCATTTCATTTGGCATTTTAAATGTCACCAGTTTTTCAGATATTTCTGGTCTTAGGATGTAGGAGGCCTTTCCTGCTGAGAGCCCCCCTCCGGAATATATTCAGAAAAGAAATGTAAATTATTTTTGTTTCTGCTGAGAGGAAAGTTATAGAAGCTCAGGCAAATCCTTCCATTTATTCAGCTTCAAGGGGATTATAAAATGTAGGGCACTGGGTTTGCTGATATATGTATTACTATTTATTTATTTATTCATTGCCCCATATCGATGAGCATTTTGTGCACAAAGAACTTTTCTCTACCTTTTCTGTCTCTGCACAATGTTATTCATGACTCATCCAAAGACTATGGGAGTCTTGGAGCATAGCTTAGATCTTCACCCCCTTTAGGCAAAAAGAAAAAAAAAGAAGACAAAACAAGACTTATTTGCACAGGATTTGCATAGGCTAATTTATATGTAAAAATGCAAAATTAGAAATAATTATTAAAAATTAAATAGACTTACAGTGCACCTCACCATATTGTGGAAATGTATGACCAGGTGACCTGCATACCTGCCTCTTCTGGCTGCTGACCAGGTGTTCACTGTTGCTGGGCAACAGTTCTTATTATGGTTTTTATCTTTAAACTGGAATTGCACTGCTTCAAATTGAGGATGGTCCTCTAACAGATCCCTTCAAATAGAGGGCTGTCCCCTGGTGTGGTGTAGTGGCTAAAGTGTCAGACTGGTAATTGGGAGATCCGGGTTCTAGTCCCCACTTGGCCATGGAAAACCCCTGGGTGACTTTGGGCCAGTCACACACTCTCAGCCCAACCCATAATAAATAATAATAAATAATAAATAAAAGAGGACACAATAGACCCACACTAATTCCCTTCTAATCCATGGTCCCTCTCTCCACCCCACTTCTTCTTCCTATCCCTCCTTCATCCTTCCTACATTGCCTCTCTTCAAGGCCTATCGGTACCCCTTTTCCACCATGATGAGTTCCCCCTCAGTTCTTTCCCCCCCACACACACACCACACACTTGGTGTCCTTTATCTGGGAATCCATGTTGCCACCCTGACTCCTGCAGGTATTTAGGGAAAGCCTCCTATGGCTGCCTAGCAATTCTAGTAGTAGTAGTAGTAGTAGAAATTTCATATCTATATTGCCCAATAGCTGAAGTGCTCAGGGCAGTTTACAACAATTCATAAAATAATAAACTACAATATAAAAGTACAGCATAAAGTTACATATACAAAATTTAAAACAATTTAAACTGCGAAAAACAGTTTCAGTAAAATACTACACCTATTTAGATGACTGGCATAAACGCCCCATCATATGCCATGAAATGCCATGAAATTCTAGCACGACTGTCATCCTAAACTGAACTCTGTGTGGATCTACGCAATCTGTATTGCCAACATGGCACCTGATTTACTAGAAGAAACTGGCCCTCAGGCCAAAACAACGTGACTGCAGTGCTGTCGACTGCCGACGTGCCTCGCAACAAAGGACAGATGCATCCCTTTCTTCCCATTTACCACCATTCACCTCTCAACAAAGCTTTCTGTCTGCAGGTGTGTAAAGTTACATTTATTTCTACCGAAAGATTAATTCTGGGGGTGGGGGTGGGGGTGGGGGGAGGGAGACAAACAGAGTTAACAATGTTGTTTGGGTCAGAGAAGCCTACTGCTCCTTCCAAAATGCCCCACAAAAGTTTGCTAAGACCTGATCCAACTTTGTTACAGTTGTACAGGTTTGACAAGGCCAGAAAGGAAGTGAATGCACTTCTACCATTGGAATGGAAAGGGGTCTCAACATATTTTTGCTTTGGGGAGGTTTTTGTGTTTTTGATTGCCAGTTTCCAATTACCTTCCCGAACCCCATCTGGTAGAAATGGAACAATAAATTTGTATACAGTCTTGTCATTTTCCTCATTTAGTCATTTCCAGGATCTGTATCAGCAGAACAGAGCCAGGGGAATTTATTTCAGACTGCTCACTGGAAAAAAAAGAAAGAAAGAAAGAAAGAAAGAAAGAAAGAAAGAAAGAAAGAAAGAAAGAAAGAAAGAATTAATGACAATTGTTTCTGTTTGGCTGAGACTTGGCTTTGTTGCCTTTGAACTGTGTCTGAAAACCAATACCTTTCTTCTTTATTTCCCCCTTAGGACTGCCATTTGGTCTGCTTTCAGGTGCTTAAATGAGAAACACGCCTCTGTCAATGGATTTTAGGGGCCATGATTAAGTGGCTGCTTGACTGCTGCTAGGTGCCCATTGGGAAAACCAATGGTGGTATAGTGTTGTGGCTTTGGTGTGGAGTGGCTGTTCTGTGGTGCAGATGAATAAAATCCTGTGAACTCTGACATTCTCCAAAAGAAGCAGAAGAAGAAAACAGCAAATTCCTGTTTAGCTTTTCTTCTCACTGCACATTGCATTGAGACTTGTGCCATTGAGTGTGCTATTGCTTTGCAAACTCTATGCTAAAATTGTTATTTAAGATATTGATGTTATTAGAGGAATTGGAGAGAAGGGATTGTAATATATTGCATTTTTCTGGAATGGTTACTTCCATTAATGATCTTATCCATGGATGCCCACAGATGTATAACACTTAAATATGTTTCCATTTAGTTATTAAGGCATTTTTTCATTATATAATTTTTACATGTTGTTTCCGAATACAATCATTCAAGACTGTTACAATACTTCAACTTAACACATATATAGTATACCTATCATTGCTAAATCACATGGCTGGAACCTATTCCAATAATTGATAAATGGCATCCAATCTTTTTGGAAAGTCTGGATGGAGTTCATTCTTCCTTCCCATAGCACCTTATGATTTGCTATTTTATTCAATACCATGGCTGTCCAAATTTTCTTTTTCCATTGCACCAGAAGTAGTGTACACGTTGATTGCCAAACTAAGAAGATCCTTGCAGCTATTCACATATATCACCACCACCACTAAATCTCTAGGGAATTGATCTTTAATATCACCCAAGAGTATAGTTGTGGTTAACTGGAACTCAAAGCCTGTAATTTCTCTAAAGTTGTTTATTAACTTCTTCCAGTATTCCATATTACTATGCCACCATTTAAGGGAAAATGTTCCTCTATTATTGCACCTATCTATACTACTAGGAACATCCTAGAGATCCTGGCTGGTCTACATATAATACCACATATATAGTATTTTGTAGATGTTTTCTCTAGAAGTCACATCTAGTACATTCCTACAAATCTCTGCACAGGGATAATTCCATTGCTCCTTTGAGATTGTTATGTTAAATTCTCTTTCCCACTTTTGTTTAGTTACCTCTGTTCCATTATCTTATATATCTATTAATAAATTATATACTTAGGATAGTAATCCTTTCTATACTTCTCAAAATAAGGTCTAACCATATATATTCCCCTAGTTGCTGCTTGAATATAACTCCTAATTTGAAAATATTGGAAAAAGAGAATTCGCAGATTAACATTTCTATCTGCCTCTTGGGCATATGAAAAAAATAACTCCCTGAGAAATATAGTCTTTGACTTTTTTCCAGCCCACTCATGAACCACAGAAGAGTCGCCCAATTCTCTTGCTGTCTTAAACCCCAAACTATTAAATACTGGGAAGGGGAGTGGAATATCTGGTGCCAAATGATGTCTCCCTTCCCCCAAATTCTGAGAATTGTGTCTCTGAGTATATGTGAGCCCCATCACATTTAGGTAGAAACATGTGGCTCCTGTCGCTTCTCCATTGTTGCTTCAACGTTGCTTCCTGAAAACAGGAAGTAATGAGGCCCATTTAGTCCAGCAGGAGAGAACAGAAACCAGACTTTATCTGGGGGGTTTTGCGGCGCAAGGAAGGCCAGAAGAGGTGGAAGATGCGCGAGTGGTAGACAATGTCATGTGAGCAATCCGTGAGTTCACAGTAACAAACGTGCAGTAAAACGCTCAGCGGATGGAGCTTTGTGTGTGCATCCTCCTTTTCTCCTGCCAGTATACCACATCTAGGGTGACCATATTTGGGAAACCAAAAAAGAGGACACCTAGTGTGTGTGGGGGGAAGCAGCTTTCTGAGTCCTGCAGAAAGTACGTTATTCCCCCGCCACCTTAAAGAACCCGATTGGAGTGGAGGAGGGGAAAGGATTTCATTCTGCACCACCACCATCCACTCCAATTGGGGCCTTTTCTATAATGTCCACGAATGACCCACTTTCCCCTTTAAGACCTCAATTGGAGCTCGGGGTGGGGGAATGATGTGCCTCAAGAAAGCATGTCATTCCCTCCTGCAATGCTAATGGCAGCCTTAAAGGGGAAGGTGTGTCATTCCAGGACATTATTGAAAATTATAGAAAATCCCCCGACACCATGGAAAGAACAAAAACCAGGACAAATCCGGGGAAATCCTGACAGTTGGTCACCCTAACCACATCCATTCTCCTAAGGGTATATCTCTTCTTGCTTGTTCGCTAATCCAAGGTGGGATACCTTTAAATGGTTGGGACCACTGTGCCATTATTTTATTAAACACTAAATAAAATACATCAACATAACATCACACACATAAACAAGTCATAATACATAACAAATTACTTGATTATTTAACTGTTAGCATATAATTTTATCCATAAACATAATCAAAAAGAAAACAAAGTGCTCCCCCTTCCCTTCGGGATCATTCCTGATTCCAAAACCTTAAGACCTCTTCTGGAGGCGGTTTCCCACTTCCTTTAGATAACACATATACCAGGAACTGTCTCCAAATCCCCTGAAATTCATTCGTTTTTGCTATACCTCTTCTTACTTTAATATTACATGTCAATTTATCATTAATAGCAATATCCCACACTTCTTTGTACCATTCTTCAATAGAATAGTCTCCTTGAATCTTCCAGTTCCTTGATACAATTAATCTTGCAGCAGTCAGCAAATTGGTTATCAATTCTTTCGTTTCTTTGGTACACTTTACATCTCCATATAGAGATAGTAATGCCACTCTTGGTGTCTCATCAATCTTTATTCCTACAATATCTTTAATCTCAATAAACACCATCTTCCATAATTTTTGAACAAATTTGCATTCCCACCACATATGTAAATACGTTCCTTTCCCCCCACAACCTCTCCAACAATCTGCTGAGTATTTATTTATTTATTTATTTATTTATTACATTTTTATACTGCCCAATAGCCGAAGCTCTCTGGGCGGTTCACAAAAATAAGTACTGCTTATTTATCATATTTAATCTTACAGGAGTTAGATACCACCTCCATATAATTTTATAATAATTCTCTTTTATTCTCACTGACATATTCCTTAACACTCTTTGTCACACTGTGCCATTTCCACTAATATAGCTACATAATATTAGAGACTGAAATTCCTCCTCTCCTGTTGCAGTATTTGTGATCTAACGTTGCCTTTTTTAAAATAGTTCTGTATATATTGATTGATTCCTGACTGAATTTTATGTAAACATCTTTGTGGAACCCCAATTGGCAATGAAAGAAAAAGAATCCACATCTAGGCAAATTTTAAAGCATTTTGTGTGTTGCTTCCCCCTGCACAATAAATGGCTCTCAACAACTAACGGCAATTTATTCAGGCAAACCTATCATAATCCCAAGGTAAAATTGTCAAGCAGCAGGAAAAATCCATGTCTTATCTGCAAATAAAACAAGACACCAAAATTTAAAACAGTTTCACCAGCCTGTCAATCAAAAATAGGCACCGAGTTAAAAACAAACAAACAACAATAAGCTTAAACAAAACACTGAAAACTCAGACAAACAAGATAGCCTTTGCCTGGTATTGAAAATAAAATAAAGAAGGCGCTAGACAGATTTATTTGTGAGAGGAAGCTCCTCAAATGGGGTGCAACCACAGAAAAGCCTCACCTTCTGGTAGTCACCACCCTAACCACAGAGGGGAGGACCTCTGGTAGAGTTGGGGTGGCCACATCTGTCCTGCTTTACAGAGGATAACAATATGGTGAGATATACTGCATCTGTTTAAACTCTAATAATTATTTCTAAATTTCCATCTCTACAAATAAATTCGCAGTGCAATGGTTATGCAAACCACTGTCTTCCTTTGTCCTCTTTTTTTGGTGAAGCATTTCCTCTTTTCAGAAATTCATAGGTAGGCAACCGTACCACCAAGTCAACCTTTTCCTCTCTGTAGCTTTAGGAAAAAAGCCAGATCTACACTAAGCAGGATATAACACTTTGGAAATGGTATATGTAATGTGTCCTGGGCCCAAACAATTATCAAAACCATTATAAACCGTTATAAAGCAGTAGTGTAGATCCTGCCCTTTTCATTCTTCATTCATCAGAGCAGTGCCTATACCTCTGTTTTCATTTTGTTGATCCAAAGTTCACCTACAAGACTATATGTGAGGAAGTTCTTAGACATCAAGGATTCTCTGTGGACTTGGATGACAGGGATTTATGATTCTCAGAGGATTAACTCTATTTGAAATACAGCAAACAGTTTCAGAAGGTGTTCATGGAGCTAATTCTTAGTCAAGCTATAAATAAAAGCCAGCTGTTCTGCAGAGCTTTAGACAATTTCCATATCTCGCAGTAATTTTATGTGCACACACCTATCTCAGTCCTCTGTTGTCATTTTCCAGCTGTGCATCCTTCTTAGGAAGCAGATATGGTTATGATTTCTTCCTTTGAGTGTGTGTGTGTATGTATGTACATATAAACAAAATTTAGAAAGAAGTGGGAATGATATATGCCCTTTGAGGGTGCATTTAAAGGTTCAATTTAACACTAATAAAAGAGGGAATAATTACATGGTAGTAAGTAATGAAAACCCACAGAGGTAACATGAACAATAACAATTAAATGGAACAAATATGGAAATGCAGTCCAGCGTGGGGTATGAAAAATGACTGCCTTACAAAATAAAGATCACTGACCTGATGAGCCTGTGAACTACAAATATATTCATTTCCAAAGATGTTAATTGTTCTATTTTACAGCCTGGTTATGGTAGTAAAAAAAACTAGCAGAGTCTTGCATTTTCTAGATTTGCAGCATTTGTTTTCAGAATTATGTTCAGCTTTAGCATATCCCACATTATTAAGGGTTGGGTGTATTATAACCAGCCAGGAACCTTCCTAATAATGGGTTTCTGACCTGCAGTCAGTTCTCTTCTCAGTCATTAAACCTCAATCGACGGTGTACCTTACAAGATTGTTGTGTGAATAAAAGAGGAGAGGAAGAAACAAGCATGCCACTCTGAACCTCCTGGAGGAAACATGGGATATACAAATAATAATTATCAATATTTCTAAATAAATAATAAACATTGGATCCTTGGAGTTTTGTTTGTCTGGATCATACTGCTACCCAGGTGCAGATGGCTACATTAGGGATGGGCCTACCATTACACAGAGTGAGGCAACCACAGGTGGTAGATGCAGGGAAGCAGGAAGCACTGCAAGGTGTCATGGAGACCAGGGGTGTGGATCACATGGTATGGCCTACTCCGCTAGCCTTTAGCAGGTGTCATGGAGGATGCTATCCTATCAGCCATGTTGAAGTAAGATTTAACTTCCAGTCCAGATGGCTTCCGCATGTGGAATGGGGGCACCATCTTGTTTTTTGAATCAGACAAGAAAATGTCTTGGGTTAGGCACAGTACAAAAAAGGCCTAATCCATCTTTAATGGATCTTCCATAAACATTTGTATTTGCCCTTGGGCCTTCCAATGTGCAGCAGATGATTCTGTTGAGAACTCTATGCAGGCTGCTTCCTCGGGGCAAGGCAGTCGGTGCCTTATTCTGGACCCAAACAGCCAGAGGGCAAAGCCCTAACATCGTCCTCTGGTTCAGAGGATGAATCCCTCATAGAATCTCAATCCCTCCAGCCTTGCAAAAGTCTCAGGTTATGAAAATATATGAGGGTTCATTAACAATCCAGCCTTGGAAAGGTGAAGCTGACCATATCATAGGTCCTGCTAACCTACATAAGGCTTCAGTTGGCTTTATCTCCCTGATGAGACAACATAGTCCTATTCTCCTAGTAGGACAGAGTTCCAGCCAGCAGGACCCACTTGGAGCTATCCAAGGTCTTACTTTCGACCTGCTTTCATCTGCGTTGATTTCTTGAACTTGCTACCCACTTTCCCAACAAACATCAAGGGACCAGAGAATGGGACATTTTTGTTATCTATAAAAATACATTGCAGCTCATTTGTTTTATCCATCATCAGGCATACACCACAAAGTCTAAGAAAAACAGCAAGTACCATGACATCAAATAACAATGAATATTTCACGAACAAACGAATGAATAAGTTTCTGGATCCACCATGAGGTGGTTGCAAAGTCCAGTGTAAAAAGTAACACTGTACTGCATATATTTATTTCTCTAGGGTCATGCTTAGTTATTCTTTGGCTACTCATGGTGCACAAGTGGATATAAGCTCAGAGTGGCACTAAAGCCTTGGAAAAAGGAGCCTCTTCAGCTGTTGTCCTATACAAACTTTCCCCAGAATATGTCCAATTGAACTCCATGGGATTTACTTATGAGTAGACATGCATTGATTACACTGTCAATTGCACATCAGTTTCTTAAATTTATGGGAATTATGAAATCTATTAGCCTGAGATATGGAGGGCTAGATCTTAAGGTTATATGTACTGGTGTAGAAAGAGTAAAGTCTGCAGCTCAGAAGCCATTCAAAATGTAGAACTGTTGTTATCAGGGACAGGCTAGTTGTGACATAGAGCTGGTTTTTATGATCAAACAGGCGGCATGGCTTGCTTGAGGAGGAAACAACCCTCAAATTTTCTCTCAAACAAGCCATGCCGCTGGGATTAGGACAATTCAATAAGCTGCAGCTGGGTGCGTAATTAGTCTTATGATGCCTGGCACATACTGGCATGCACCATCGATTTAAACAAGCTATGGTGGTTTAAATAATCCAGAGTGGCTTGTTTTGATCATATGATCAATCTTTTCCCTGGTTTTGTGCATGTGTGTGTGTGCGCAGGGCTGGCCCTACCATTAAGAAGAGTGAGGCAACTGCCTCAGGCAGCAGATGCTGGGGGGTAGGCAGCAAGCATTGCAGGGAAAGAGCTGTGCGTGCTATGTGGACTGCCCTGTACTTCCTAAGGTAGCTTGTTGCCCACAGGTGTGATGTGGAGAATATTACTCTGTCATCAGTGTTAAAGTAAGTCAGTTACCAGTCCAGATGGTTTCTGTATGTGGAATTTTGGTTTCTGTATGTAGAATTTGTGCAGGTAGGATGGGGGAACCATGTTATCCTTCACCTCAGGCAGAAAAATGTATTTGGCCAGTGTGTTTGTGTGTGAGAGAGAGACTGAAAAGCCGCCTTGGAACGCTCCATGAGCAGTATGGCAGGAAGGTGAGATGTTTCCACCATTTCCCTTCTGTGGCTTGTCCACTAAAAATCCACCCAAAGTTGCTTTCCTCAGAGGAAAAAAGAAACAGTCCCAACCTTGGTGGGAAAACAGCTCCGGGGGAAGACTTTTAGTAGACAAACGATAGGAGAGGAAAATGCTAAACACCCTCTCTGCCTGCCTCCCGCCCCCCCCCACTCCTAATCCAAGGCTGTGCTTCATTTTAAAGGCAAGCGGTGGGCAATAGGGGGTGGGGACAGGCAGAGGAGACTGGGAACTTTGAGACACATCTTGTTATTATCGCTCCTTAGTCTCCTCTGAGAAGTGCACCTCTCAAGTGTTCTTTGACAAAAAGCTGTGGTTGTTACAATGGTTTAAGTACATTCTACGGACATCAGACACCTAATTAAAGAGAAACGCTACCTTTGCGTAGATAAACAGCAATGCTTGCTACAATGTAAGGCTAGATAGAGTGGTGCACGTTATTTTAGATACCAGGATATTTCAATAAATGTACACTGAAATGTTAGAATAATCTACCATATACTTACCTTGACCAAAAGCAATGTGTGCACTATAAGAACTTTGGAGATTATTGTAGCACAAGTATTTATTTTATAGAGGTATATTCCGCTTAATGAAAGAATTTACCAAAGTGGTGTTCAATACCAACACATGATCACAAGCACAATAAAATGCCATTTTTAAATAGTACATTATATTTTTCAACATATGCATATCTAAAAGAGAAAGCAGCAGCATATCTGATCAACAAAAATTACTCTGGGAATGCTTGGGTGAAAAGAAACTTTTTAGCATGTACTAAAAGCTCACAAGTGTTGTCACAATCCTTAATTCCAGGGGCAGAGTATTCCAGAGGGCAGAGGCAACTACACTAAACACCCTTCTTTGAGTGGCCACCAGTGTGCGAAATCACCAGAAGGGCCTCCCCTAAAGACCAGTGAGAGTGGTGAGGGTCTCTCCAATAACTGGGACCTTACATGTTTAATTTACAGTCCGGATCATCTTCCCAATTAGAATAAAAGTAACAGTAATTAGAACCAGTGTGGTGTACTGGTTGGTTGGAGTGTTGAGCTGGGACTCGGGAAATCTGGTTGTAGTTCCCAATTGGCCATGAAACTCACTGGGTGACTTTGGACCACTCACTGTTTCTCAGCCTGCCTCAGAGGGGTGTTGTGAGGGGAAAATGGAGAGAGAGAGGTGGATTATGTATGTTGCCTTGCAGGAGGAGTGGCGCAAGGCAGGATATAAATGTAATAATAAAATAAAAAAAAAATGTACTTATAAAAAAATAAAAAAAATGTACCCAGAAGTAATAACTGATGACAGCCATGAAAATAGCTGACTCTGGACAAGAAGGTAATGTGTCATAAACTATTGTATTAAATCACATTTTCTCTTTACTGGAAAATAGGCTTCTTCCAATTGCACGCTTAAAACCATTATAAATTCATTTTGATTATTCCCCACCCCCCAATACTTGACAAGCAGAGGATCATTAAAGCAGGGGAACTTTAAAGCTGGTTATGTTGCTCATGCTGCTCATATTTCATGCTTCAAATTGACTACACATAACATATTTCTTTACTGAAAAACATACATGTGCCTTGCCTGAAGGATCATTTGTTGCCTCCATGAAATACCAAATGTCCCATTATATGAAGGTTTGACAAGCTGAGTTTTAAGGATATGGCTCCAGCAGTTTTTTAAAAACGTAATTTTAAAACCACAATTAAAAAAAAATCCTAAAAATTAATGGATGAATGCAACTGCTTCAAACTTGGCATGGCTAAAGCCCTCCTTAAGAGCTATCATGGTGCCAAGTTGCATTTCTTTATCTGTAAAAATGATGAGTTTTTAAAAATTAATTTTAAAACCTCAATTTTTTAAAAAAAATCCTAAAAAACAACAGATGAACACATCTCCTTCAAATTTGGCATGGCTAAAGACCTATTATGGTGCCAAGTTTCATCTATTTATCTTTAAAAATGATGGAGTTGTAACAATTTTCATTAATTCCCATTAAAGTAGAGCTGCCTTTTGGGTGGGGAGGATGGGAAAATCCAGATTTTTCTGCAAATTTCATAATTCCCCCCTTCTTGGATTTGTTACCAACAATCCTAACAAATCTGGGTTATTCCTGTCATACAATATCCTGCTTGGTGTGGATTAGGCCCTGGTTCTAGGTTTGCACTATGGATGGATCATAGTGGAATCATAGAATAGTGGAGTTGGAAGGGGCCGATAAGGCCATCAAGTCCAACCCCCTACTCAATGTCCATCTAGTCCAACATTCTGTTCACACAATGTTCCAGAGTTTCAGTCATATCTAGAAATGCCAGGGATTGAACCTGGGACCTTCAGAATGCATAGCATATTCTATACCATTGAGCTATGGCTATATTGAGCTGATATTGTGACATTTGTTGTCACAGCTGAAACTCTTGTGAGGCTGTGGTGTGCATTGGCCATTGTGTTGAACTGTATGTAACAGACAATTGCCAGAAGAGAGCCTTTAAAAATGGGTTCGATAATGTTTGAAAATCAGTGTGCCAGGTGATCTAGCACTTCCCCGACATGGTAAGATAATTCCAGACAAAGGAAATTATTGGCAATAGCTGATTACATTTGAGTTATCTGGCTGCTTCTACAAAGCAGGCAATACATTTCTTTGTCCTGCTACAATACAAAATATTAATGCGCTGCTCATATAACTATCTGCTCTACATTAACATAAGGTGTTTTTTTTCTCCAGAAGGGGCTACCTAAATTGCATACATAAATCCTGCCGATGGGCCTGTGAAAGTGCAATGCAATAAGAGCCAAATTATCTGCCCTTGCTTAAGTGCCTGTGCGTGCAAATGTATTTCTGGGATTTCTTTGGGCTAGTGGAGGAGTAATTTCTGCAGATGAGTACCAGAATCAATGAGGAACAGATCATAATCATAACCAAGTGACCCAGGTGTTTGAACGGTTGCTTGGGTCCACTCCTGCAAGTCAATCGGAAAATGGGGACAATCCATTCAATCCATCCTCCATTGGTGATGCTATGCCCTGAGCATTACTGTACTATGCAAAGGCTCAGCTAAGGATGACTTCAGCCCATTGCAGAGATTATGCTGAACACTAGGAGAGGGGTGGACAGAAGAGGGATGTCAGCTTCTGGGAAATCTGGTTCTTTTTGACTCAACTGAGCTCCATGGCTTGATTTGCATTTGCAAGCCGAGGTTCAAGCTTTCCCCCAAACACCGGGAAACTTCTTTTTGAACATTTTTTTCACAGGTTTCACTATGTGCACAAATTTGTGAGCAATCCATGCAATTTGTGGCCGAATTTGCAAATGTTTGGCTGAATTTGTACAAATTCGGCTGTCATGTGCAGACATTGTTCACTGTGGTGTAGTGGCTAAAGCATCAAATTGGGAGTCAGGAGATCCAAGTTCTAATCCCCACTTGGCCATGGAAACCCACTGGGTGACTTTGGGCCAGTCACAGACTCTCAGCCCAACCCACCTCACAGGTTTATTGTTGTGAGGAGAAAATGGAGAGGAGGAGAAGGAGGAGGAGAAGGATGATGATGATGATGATTATGTATGCCCCCTTGGGTTCCTTGGAGGAAAAAAGGCTGAATATAAATGCAATAATAAATAAATAAATTTGCACACATTGCAGAACCTATGGGGGAAATGCGCACAGTGCTTGGAAAATCTACAAACTGGCCCAACCCACTGCAGATCGAGTCGGGCACTGCAGTGGGAACTGGAACGAAGTCTGGAGTGAGGCAACCCTAGGAAAACCTGTCCAACTCCACCCCTCGAACGGATTTCCCTGTCAGCCCTAGCGCAGGATCACTGCTCCTTGCACACAGCTTAACATCATTCTTGGGCCATCATACTTGCAGCCCTCCCCGCCTTGCATTTCCAGCTTTCCCATTTTGAAAAGAAGGTAAAAACAGAAGCAACACTAAAAGAACACACATAAGAGTACAACAGAGTTCCTAAAGAAATAAAGAAACCTGCTGGTTATTACTCTTAGTATACCATGGTTGTGTTTGTGGGAAAGCCAGAGGAAAATAATCTAAGGCAGCCTTCCCCAATCTGGTGCCCTCCAGGGTGTTTTGACCTTCAATTTGCATCAGCCCAGGTCAGCGTGGCTAACAGTGGGGAATGATGGGAGTTGTAGTATAGAACATATAGAGGGCACCAGGTTGGGGAATGCTGGTCTAAAGAGAAGCTTACTATGAAAGGTGATTGTATGTATTAGTTATACAGCATGTTGTGTGTGTGAGAGAGAGAGAGTAAGAGAGAGAATGTGTGAGTGTGTACTAGGAAAAAAATAGGGGCATTTTGTACCTGTTTGGAATTCAATCAGAAGTTTGAAGGCTTCCACATAGAACATAAATGAAAATTATGTTGCCATAATATGGTTTTAAAATAAAAAAAATATTAGGATTTCAACTGTATAAAGGGACATTTACACATATAGGCTCTATGCTGACATTAAGCAGGACATATGTGTGAGCAAGTCACTGCATGCCATCACCCCCTGGATTTCACCTATTTTTTAATCTAAAAAACTTTGATAATGAAAACACCCTCTACACACACACACACACACACACACACACACACACACACACACACACGTAGGTGATTTTATCTCCTCCATGGATTAGTAAAATTTGTCTACTGTGGCGTGTTTATTTTTTTAAGAGGTGCAATGAGAACATTTTTAAAAACCAGCCCATTCATTTGCATGCCCAGAGACCTGAGTTTCATGTTCCTTTTGTTCTTCCAGTGTTCAGCTTCCCTTCCTCTTCCCCCCCATTTTGATCCTAGTAACTATGGAAACAGGAATTTCACAGTAAAGGACAGGATGTGACAATGTATATGATACAATAATTTGGGGGAAATTGCTCTGATCTCTGAGAGTAAAATTGTGTGACACTGGAGATCACTGATTGTATCTTCCAGCATTTTTTTTTTTAAAAAAACCCTTTAAAGCAGTTTAAGGGGACTCTTAAGCGATATTCATATTTCCTTAGATAACTACATCGCCCTGTTATCATAGAGCACATGTTTTGCATGCATAATAAGGAGATCCCATCTCCATATAAACATCACAGGTATCAGGTGTGGGAAAGGCTTTGTAGAACTTCTGTAAACCAGACAGACAGGGTGAGAAATCTTTTTCTAGTCAAGGTCTGCATTACCTTGGTCAAAACTTGTTAGGGGTCCACATTTCAGCAGTGGGTGTGGTCAGAGACAAAGTGGGTGGAGTTACAGATGTGCCGCTTACCTTTGTTCAGTACAGACTGAGATCCAGCCATTCGTCTTCCTTGACCTGGTCAAGCTTTCCTTCATCAACTTTGTAATTGCTGGACAGAGTGAGATGGAGTAAGTCATGTCAATGGCCCACGTGAGGCTATTGTCTGTGGGGGTGGGGTGCGCGTGGGGGTGGGAATGCAGCCTAGAGAGAGGGTGGAGACACTGGGGAGCGTTTGGAAGTCCAGACTGACAGACTTGGAGATTCACCTTTGACTTACAGGCGGGAAGTTACCTACTCCTGAATCAGATGGGTCACTCTGTGGGATATTTTTTTCTCACAAATGCCCATCCATATCCCTCCAAGCCTTCTTTGCCTGTTCCCTTAATCCAGCCAGCTTTAAAACTTATTTTTCTAAATGATGAACACAAGAAATTGCAGTGCCAGTTTAATTTTGTTGTGGTCAGACTGGATTTCCATTGGATATGCTAAATAATTCCACAGCTCATGATTTGCATTGCATTTTCTGGCCCGATGCTTCATCTCACACTATGGAAAAGCAAACTGCTTAGTCTGAAAGTTCCACATGAACTGTATTGATTCATCATTGACTCTGTTGCTCATTGCATTTCACCAGTGCTGAACCGCATTAATCTTCAAGAACAGCAACAGCAAATTGATAGAGAAGCATATTAATCTCATTCTGACATTTAAAAGCCATCTTGCTCATTTGCTGGGGGTGCTCCCTCATTCTGGATCACCTCTAAGTCCGGGTTTTAAAGCGCTACGTTTCGCAGGGATTTTGCTCAGCATTTTGAAGAGACATTTCAGCAATCAATCCTCAATTCTCAGCAGCACTCTCATCAAATTATCACAGCTCTGGGGTACAGGACGATGGAGAGCAATCCGTCACTGAAATTAAATGTTTCATATTTTATAAGAAAATGTAGGACGTGGGTTTTCAGCTCTACATCCTTCCCTATCTGTAGCTGTATAGCTGTCATGCATTTTCAAATCAACCCAGACAGGAGGTTCTCCTTATGGTATCTTCTCGATTTAAAAATCTGCTTGTAGCCTACAGGTGAGATGTAGGCTTGGGTGATCTGGTCTGCATTATGCTGCATGGCTACCATAATGAGAGACAAAGGTTGTACTGTACTTAAAAAAAAATCATTTATAGTTCCTCATATAAGTCTAATAAGAAGAGTGACTCTGCAGGGTCTCCAGCAGGCTATAGACTTCAGTGTGTGTGTGTGTGTGTGTGTGTGTGTGTGTGTGTAGTTATTCCAGGCAGAGTTTTGAATATAACTGAAAGGGAATTCTGTCTCCCCTTCCCAATCCAGCAATCAGTCAGTTGTGTGATGAACAATTGAAAGGGCTCAAGCAAGCCAATAAGATAAGAAATTCATATTAAATTGTGCTGCTGAAAATTTGAGCGTTGCAGCAGGGATTGGTCTGCCTTCTAAAGAAAAGGTGCCTCCGTTGTGTTTGACTGATATCCTGGTTGTAGCATTTCTGCAATATTAAACCTGTTCAGACTACTTGCTAAGCCATGGTTAGGCTACTAACCCTTTTGCAGCAAATGGTTAGTGAACATGTTTAAACTGTGGTTATGTAGCCACCATGGTTAGGAATGGTTCACACGACATACAGATAGCTTCATCAGATGAGAGATTTATTGCACGCTCGTTACTGGACACTCATAGTTTTTCCAGGGTTAAATGACGTTATCTGCCTCCTGCACGCCTCCCACCCCTTCTTGCTTTCTACACGCCACAAAAAAACACCCCAGTAAATTATTTTTAAATACAGAACATGCCGCTATCTCCTGCTGTGTGTAGGAGAAGCAGCACAATCAAAACAGCCCACTGAATGGGCCCTGTAGATGTTGTTTACTTCCTCTTTCAAAAGAGGAAGTAATGAGGGACAAATGCACAGGCGGAGAAGTGACAGTAAGCAAATACGATTTCCCCCCATGTACGATTTCCCCCCATTTAAGTCACAGTTCAGCTCAAATGATATAATTAGCACAAAATGCTTTACCACTGTGGCTTAGCATATTGTCTGAATATTTATTTATTATTTATTTATTTAGAATATTTATATACCGCTCCCCATTGAAAAATTTCGGAGCGGTGTACAAGGTAAAATGAAAATAAAAACAGAATAAAAACAGTTAAAACAAAATTTAAAAGAAGCAATAACAGTAATCCAAGGCTGCACGTTAGAGAAAGGCTTCATGGAATAAAGATGTTTTCAGGAGGCGCCGAAAGGAGTACAAGGTTGGTGCCTGCCTGACCTCCAGAGGCAGGGAATTCCACAGGAGGGGTGCCACCACGCTGAAGGCTCTTCCCCTGGTGGATTCCAATCGGAGGATGGATCTATGTGGAACCACCAGGAGCAGGCCCTCGGATGACCTCAGTGACCGGGCAGGTTGGTAAGGGAGAAGGCGCTCTCTCAGGTATCCTGGTCCCAAGTTGTTTAGGGCTTGAATAGGGTCATTGGCTCTATTTTGCTGGTGTTTTGCTGCTGCTGCTGCTGCTGCTGCTATATGTGTTTTGTGGTGCAGGGGAAGCTGATGTGTTTGGCAATTGATAGTAAAGGTAGGGCTGGCAATGGGAGGAGAAGGTAAGGACCACCTCAATCCGTAGCACGGGAGAAGGAAATATGGGAAGGAGGGTAAGAAATCTCATTAGTGGAAGAAGAGACTTTCCCTTCTTCTGGCCCTCCATTCAGTGCGGAGATTATGGGGGAACCTGGTTGGCTTCCCACTGATCCTTAATATGATCCTCTTTCATGCCTGATCAGACCATTTTGGAGCTCTTGAAGATGTGGGAGTCACTCTGAGAGAGAGCTGCTTCCAACTTTTGAGAGGCCTTCTGCAACATGCTCCCAGTGAAAGGGTTCCTTGGCCCTTGCTACACCTAAGGACTATCCCAAGAAAATGGAGGGATCGTCCCTGCCTGCTCCCGGGATCCCCTGTGTATCATTTGGATGCACAGGGATGATCCTGGGACAAACTCAGGGGAAAAGGCAGGTGTAGAAGAGGCCCTTGTCTGGGCTCTCCTCCTCATTATTTATTTTAAGTATTTCTCTATTACTTTGCCTACCGGGGCCCTCAAGGTGATGCAGAATTGAAAACAACAATACAATAAAATCAAATAAAAGTCAAAATAAATTAATAAAAGACAAAACCAAACTTTCATTGAAACAAAGCAGAAGGATTTGAAAATCCATCACAGGCCCAGTGAAACAGTACGGGGGTGGATTTTTTTAAAGGTTTTTTTTACTGCTTACCTAAAACATGGTTGGGATGGAGCTCACCTGATTTCCTTTGGGAGGCTGCTACAAAAAAGGCCCCATCTACCAATCCTGTCCCTCTCAGTGGTGGGATATATGACACAATCTCTGCTGAAAACTACAGGTCACGGGCAAGCTCATTGCTGATCGTTCTCCTTGCTTCTCTTACTGCTCACTTGGAGAGGGCAGATGAACATGAACTGACTCGTACACTTGGTTCAGCACACAAGGCCTTCCTCTGGGTGCCTTTTCCAAAGGAGGCTCAGAGGGTGGCAACGAGAGAGAGAGAGAGAGAGAGAGAGAGAGAGAGAGAGAGAGAGAGAGAGAGAGAGAGCGCCTTCTTGGTGGTGAGATTATGGAATGATCCTGGCACCAACATTTTTTTTTTTTTTTTGGTACCAGGTTAAAACTGCTCTCTTCTCTCTCTTAGATATTTGGCTGCATATAATGAGTGTTTAATCAGGTTGTCTTTGGCTGATTGTTTAAAAAGTGGTTTTAGATATGTTTTGACTCTGTGTGTTCTACCTGTTTATATGTTTTAACATAAATGTTTTGTGTGTGCTTGTATAATGTATTTTAATAGTTTCTCATTTTTGTGAACTACCCGGAGAGTTTCAGCTATGGGGCAGTATAGAAATATAATAAAAGGAATGAAATTGCCAGCAACAGCAAGGAGGAAAAGGAGCAGCAGGGCCATGCAGCTCCAGGGATTCTCAGTGGGTGGCCCTACTGCAGCGTGGGCCTTGACATGTGCCCAGTGATACCAGCCCTGCTCCAAGACTCCAACAGTCCTGGCCAGTGTTCAGGGTGAGCTACGCATGTGCACTCAGTGGCAAATACACACAAGTTCAGGAGGCAAGTCTAAGTATTCCCTGATGGTAGCAAGATTGAAAACAATGAAGTAGAGAGGGGTTTGCCTAAAGCAAGGATGGGGCATTCCAGATATTATTGGACTCCTACTCATCAGCCCCAGCCACGATGCTCAGAAATGATGGGACTTGTAGTCCAACTACCTAAGAACATAAGAAGAACCATGCTGGACCAGTCCAAGAGTCCATCTAGTCCAGCACACTGTTCCCACATTGGCCAACCAGATTTTGACCAGGAACCCAGAACAGGACATGGGTGCAATAGCCCCCTCCCACCCATGTTCCCCAGTAACTGGTGTATGTGGGCTTACTGCCTCTGATACTGGAGGTAGCACATAGCCATCAGGACTAGTCACGATTGATAGCCTTCTCCTCCAGGAATTTATCCAACCCCCTTTTAAAGCCATCCAAATTGGTGGCCTAGGGTGGTTGTGTCCTCTTTTACTGAGGAAAGTGCTCTATTTGAAGGACTCTCCTGTCCAATTGCAGTTGAAAGATAATGAGCCACAAGAAATGTTGCTTGTCGACAGTGGGCACCCAGACATGCCTACAAAGCTCCCCTGGTCACAGTCTTCCCCACTATGGTGAGATGTACTCTATTTTTATTTAAGTTATATTAATTCTTTCTACATTTGCCCCTATGCATGTACATTAGCATATGCAAATATTAGGCAAATCACCATTCACTTTTGTCCACCTTATGGGCAATTGATCAGTGTCCATCCTGACAACATCTGGAGAGCCACAGGTTTCCCATCCACCACTGCTTTAAAAGTCCATAGCCACCCAGAAGGACAGGTTGCTCATCCTAACAAGAGTGAGAAAGAACAGGAGGGAGAAATGTTGGCCTCAAAGCAGTTGTTGTCTCCTCAGCCTTGCTTGGCCTGCCCTCAGGAACCTCAGCATTTGTCAGTTTTTTCTGGAAATGGCTGGTGCCGACCCAGTAAAGCTGTTTCTGCCCCTCATTAACTTTTCCTTCAACATCTCCTTTGATTCCAGACTCATTTTTTCTTATTCCCTTGGGCAAGAAATAAATACTGGGAAACGTAAGAGCCACATGAAACATATTTATTGAAACCCCAATCTTCTCCAGAGAGAGTTAGAGGGAAAGGGGAAACTAAACACACACACACACACACACACACACACACACACACAAACACACACACTGCAATAAGTTGTAGCACAGCAGGTAATTCAAGGGGGAATCACAGTCATTAAAAAAAAGAACATTCAACCTAGTAAGGCTGAAACAAAAGACTCACATGAAATACTTATACTAGCACACAAGGAGAAATAGAAGAAAATGAACAATAGAAGGAACATATATTTTAAAAGCTCTCAGTACAATAATGTCTGCAAGTATAATGTTAGGCTCTGTTGCCTAGGAACCATATCCTAGGCATTGGTGCATTGGAGCCTGGATATTATGCTGGGAGACATGAACACATTGAGATTACAGCCTTGTATATTTTTCTCTTGTCTACGAGCAGAAACTAACATGATTTTTCTTGTATGGTGTCCATGTTGTCTTTAAATACTTGATGTGCTCTTTAAAAACCTTAGTCTTTATATTCTGCCATTGGACTGCAAGCCTGCAAGCAAGTCTGTTTTTAATAAATTTTGTGCAGCTCCTAGTAATTTGTGGTTATTTATAATAAAGAAAGAACATAAATGAGATATAGATATAGATATTTAAACACAGCCTTCTTTCTGTCTTATCTCAGTTGTATCTCACCCTTTCCCCACAGAGCTCAAAAGTGGTGGGATGGAAAGGGCATATTCACACACATCCAGTGTTCTCCCTCTTTCTTTTACAACCCACAAACCATTCACAAAGACAAGCACACAAACACAACACACCACCACCCATTTGCACAGACACACAGGACCACCCACAATTCACACCCACCCATCATTCATTCATTCATTCATTCACACACACTCACACAAACACACAAATCATTTTCACACATACACACATGGGAGCATAGGAAGCTGCCTTATAGTGATTTGGAATATGGATACATCAAGCCCAGTATTGTCGACACTGACTGGCAGCGGCTTGTCAGGGTTTCAGGCAAGGTTCTTTCTTAGCCCTACCTGGAGAAGCCGGGGATCAAACCTGGGACCTTCTGCAAGCAAAGCAGATGCTCTGTCACACTGAGCTATGGCCCCTCTTCCACAGTCGTCCTCTCTTCATTGGATCCATGCAGATCAGCTGAGAAGGGGTATATTTACATTCCAATTATGGAACACTCTGTGATTTAAACCTACCGGCACAGCATGCCACCATGGGGGCAGCAACTGGCACCGCACTGATCTCAGCTCAGCTGTGGAGAGCTGCTAGTTGTAAAACTCTCTCCAGCTCTGCACAGTGGGCTCATCTACACCTGCAGCCCTTTCGGGAGTGCGGAGGGACGATCATGGAGTTTTCCACTTCTGGCATCATCCCTCAGGGCCCACATGCCAGCGAGTTGTTCCGGAAGTAAAGAGGGACGTTCCAGGGTGACATTAAAAAAAAATTCAAAAAAGAGCAGACATTTACGCCATTGCACAATTGGGTGGGCACGATCCTGCATGAAGGTGAGATTGTTTTTAAAACACACACACAACAAACTTGGCGCTGGAAGACACCACGCGCCATCCCGAAGATGGCAAAAATGTTCTCCTCCTCCCCCCTTATGGCCACCGACTCCTCCCGCACAGCTCTATGCCCATTTCCTGAGCCCTGCTACTTGTGGGGAAGAGCGAGGGCTCTGGGAGGGAGAACCACACTGCCCATGGAGCTCAGAATAGCTCCGAGGTGGCGGGGAGGGAGGAAAAAAGCAGTCCCCGCTATCCCGGGAGAACTGAGTGCTCGTCCCCAGTTCACCCCGGGATCAGCTGAGTGTCATGACCACCCCGGGTTAAATGTCAGGTGTAGATTAGGCATAGGCCAGTGTCAACTTTTATCACTGATCTTTGACTGGATCTGTCTGGCAAAGGCCCACCTAGCTGGAGGTGCCCAGGGCAAGTTGCATTCCCAGAAGCCCCACCCAAACCATGCCAGTCGGTCACCCTGCTTGTTGCAGACGGAGTAAGGCCGGCTGGTGGAAGATGGAACAGGGCCGGAGGGGCTGGGCCAACGAATGCTCATCAAGCTCCTTCTTCTCCTCTTAGACCAGTGTGCCATTTAAAAGGTAAAGAGGTTGTTGTTGTTTTTATTCGCATTTCTACTAGCAAAATTTGTAATTTTGCACTGCTGCTGTTTTTATCTGGTTGAGCTTTTATATTGTATTTTATATTATGGTTTTATACTGTTCCTTTATACTTTGAATGGTTTTAATTTTTGTGAACCGCCCAGAGAGCTCTGGCTATTGGGCGGCATAGAAATGTAATAAATAAATAAATAAATAAATAAATAAATAAATAGCAGCAGGCTCAGCCAATCAGACGCTGCCTTTCAGGGTGTGATGACTGATGAGGACACAGGAGTGGCAGAAGGGCAGCCTTTTATGTTGCTCCTGTGCCCTTATTGGCTATGTTCCCCCAAAGGGCAGCATCTGATTGGTTTAGATCACTCCTGCTCAAACTGGACATTTAAAGAAAGATCCAGGCATTTAACAGCATTTAACAACATATGCTAAGATTGTTTGTTTTTAACGGAACACAGAACTGTTGTTTTTAAATGGATACTGTTGTTTTTATGCTTCTGATGGTTATAAATTTTGTATACGTTTTAATGTTCACTGTTTTTAACTTTTGTAAACCGCCCAGAGAGCTTCGGCTATGGGGCGGTATATAAATGTAATAAATGAATAAATAAATCATTTTTTAAAATGGTGTGCTCTGGGGCATTCTGTCTCTTTTTACTGGTGCTGGGGCCAGGCCAAGCTAGAAGGAGAGGCTCCCGCTCGTGCCCCTGACCATGGTCCAGTCCTGGCTGTGCCACTGCTGTTGGGTCTGAATGGGATGGAGCCCGTAGGCTAGGCAGTGGGACAGGGGCATGGGGACATTGCCCTGCACACCCAAGTAATCCAGCTGCCTCTGGAACTCAGGATGATGTATGTTGTTTCACTCATTTTATTCTCACAGCAACCCTGTGAGGTAGGTTCGGTTGAGAGATAAAGACTGGCTCAAAGTCACCCAGTGAGCTGCATAGCTGAGTGGATATTTGCTCCATTCTAAGTAAGCTCAAGGCCAGATCTACATGAAGCAGGATATGACACTTCGAAAATGGTTTGAAAGCTGTATATGGAGGAGGAGGAGGAGGAGGTGGTGGTGGAGGAGTGTGTCCTGGGCCTCAACACTGCTCAGCACTGTCACTGCTGTTATAAACCATTTTAAAGCAGTAGTGTAGATCCTGCCCAATACTCAATCCACAGGGCAGGCTGTCTTTTGCACTGGATTTACTAGCTGCATAGGTCACTTGGGGCAATTTCTGTCTTGCTTTCCTTTTAGTGCATGACTTTGTACACAGACTTTCCATGTTTACTTCCTGGTTAATGTACTTAACAGATAATTAATGACTTCATTTTACCACCAGGTCGCTGCATATCTGTAGCTCTTATCACAGCAACAGATTAATTACTAGAAGTCAGTTTAAATACAGGGAAAGTATGGGCACAGAGCTACTGCAACCATATCAGTCAAGGGAGAAAATGTAAGGTACAACATACTTGCAATCACAAAGAACCTAACAGGCCATTTTTGCTCCCCTAAATCTGGGGCTATGAAGACTGCAGGGATGCTGGAAGATCTATGAATCCAAAAGAAATCATTGAGTTTCTTCACCCTATCTCCACAATGATGTTACTGCCCTTTTGCCTCCAAATTTTGAATCTAGCCATATGCAAACCAAAGAAAAGCATTCTGTGTCTCTGTGTACACACACACACAAGCTCTAGAGTCTAGAGCAACTAAAGGATATCCAGATGGCACTAGAACTGGGTACCTGTCTCTCTATGTGGAACCACAATCAGAACTGCAGATTGGAGCAACTTCCTGGGAAGTATTCTCCAGTTCCAGACTGGCCCTGTCCACATAAGAATGTCTCTACATTAAGGGGAAATCACATTGTTTACCCAGGGCTGTGTGCTTCCTGGTTCTTTGACGTGATTCTTATGGGCTGCATTATATGGGCAGTTCTATTGAGACAGTGCAATTCCGCAGATATTACCACTTTAAAAGTGGTTCTTTTCCAACTGGGATTTCCAGGAGAGATGTTCTGGATGTTGACAACATCATCTAGTGGACCCAAAAACTTCTGTGAGTGGCCAGTCACGAGTGTGCAATAAATTACTGATATAGAGGAGCAAAACAGTCTGGCCATTGAGCCCTCCTAGACAGGTAGGGCTAAATTACCTTTATGTTGAGACATTGCCTGAGCAACAACAGTCTTCCTGGTTTTTGGGTGTAGTTTTGCTCTCACCCTTGACTTGTTGCTTTGGCTCTTAGTCCCTAGAACCAATCCTGGTTCTGGAATCCCAGCTCTTGGCTTTCCTCTGATTGTTGTCCACAGCTCAGCCAGCCATGACTCAATCTTGTTCCATCCTTATGGTGGAGGGATTTGTGCTCCGTCTGCATGAAATAGGAGGTTGATGGACAAACATTCTTTCTAAGGGGTCTGGTGGCATCTGGTTGAACAGTCTTTGCCTTCGTGTTTTTTCCTCATTGTTCTTTGCAGGCCAGGAACCCATCGTGGAAATTTAACTCTTACTGCTCCAGGTCCTAGAATACCCATGAGGCTTTGAGAACCTCAGCTCTGAGCATCAACATGTGTGGGAGGCATAAATTGAAACCGCCTCTAGGCCACATTGAAGGAGCTCGTTCTCCAGTGGGAGCAAATGAGAGGCTGAGCAGACATACTCTCAAGGCCTCTAGGCAGGCTGTCTATACCAATATTTCTTCTATATATGCTATTTTGAGATAAAATCATATTCCTCCTCACAGGAGAATTATAAGGCTCCATCCTGACTACAGCCAGAATATAAATAGCCAGGCTAGCATTTGCATTCTAAAGCTAGCAGTCTTTAGCGAGAGCAGAAAAACAGCAACTTGAAAGCAGATTTCATAGTAAGAATCTATTAGGCCAGACGTGAAATGAAAGGGAATCAGTTTATCTAATCTCCCCAGAAAAAGCATCTCAGCACAAAGGAGCACGGATGTAAATGCCTGAGCCCAGAGTGAAGGCCAGTTTCCATAGAAGGGTGTGGAGAGAAAGACAGTCCCTGATGAGGACTGGAGATAAGGCCAGGATAAAACACAGAGACTGGCTGAGTGTTTAACCTCCTGGTTTTATAGTGGGGCCTTATCACTCGGGGAAGAAAATTGAAGTGATTATACACTTTGAACTAAATGGAAAGACAACAGATAGCAAGTGGAGGATTAGCTCCCCCCTTGAAAGTATTCAACCCCCATTAAATTGCTGCTCGGGCATTACTGGTGGAGACAACTTACTCTGCTGGAGGAGTGGGCCAGAATCCATGGGAAAGAGGACCACCACCACTGCCAAAGGAAGAGGTATGCCATAGCTAGATGATCATATGTGAGTCATACAGGGACCCTGATCACTGTGAAGAGCTCTTTCTCTGTGTGTGCATGTGTGAATAGTCCATGATGGCCATGTATAGTCAGGGTGCGTGTGTTAAGGATTCACAAGATGTCCCAATGGAACAGGGAGAAGCTGATCACATCACGCCAGTCCTTTTACAACTTCATTGGCTGCCAGTCCAGATCTGGGCCTGATTCAAAGTGCTAGTACTAACATTCGAAGCCCTAAACGGCTTGGGGCCAGGTTATTTGAAGGAACGCCTCCTCCCATATGTACCTGCCCGGACATTAAGATCATCCACAGGGGCCCTTCTCCGTGAGTCCTTGCCAAAGGAAGTAAGGCAGGTGGCTACTAGGAGGAGGGCCTTCTCTGTTGTGGCACCCTGGCTGTGGAACAAGCTCCCCAGAGAGGTCCACCTGGCACCTACACTGTATTCTTTATGTCGCCAGCTGAAGACCTTTTTATTTTCTCAGTATTTTACCACCCAAATTTAAACTTTGCTGTTTTAAGTCTGTATTTTAATCCTATATCAATTTCTGCTGTGTAGTTTTATCCTGGTTGTGCTTTTTATATTGTATTTTGTATTTGGGTTTTTAGATTGTTGGATGTTTTATTATGTTCTTAATGGTTTTAATTTTTGTGAACCGTCCATTGAGCTTTGGCTATTGGGCAGTATAAAAATGTAATAAATAAATAAATAAATAAATAAAAGTGTCAAGATTAATGGATGAATATCTGCTGATGTATATGTCTACATTCCTGGTACCTTAATTTGTACATAATATCTGCGTATGGTCCTGAGAGCTTGTACATGTGATGCTTGTTTTTGTGTAGCTTGGTAAGTTGGTGCACAGAGAACCCAGGTCCCAATAATATTTGCTTTTGTGATGCATTTCCTGTGCTTTGTCCATAGGCCAGTTAAAGATGGGCAAATCTGTTGATTTCATTTTCTTTCTGTTCTTCATTTTTCCATCTTACCTTTGGTTCATCTCGGACTTTGAGAATTTCTCCCATCTTAAGACTAATTCATCCTGAACATTGAGCATTAGTGTGCATGAAAATTCATTAAGAATTTTAGTGTGCATTTCTCATAATATATGCAATTTTGTATGCATGCTTATCCAATATAAACTTTTTTGCAAGCTGTTTTCCTAACATAATGCACATTTGAACATGATTTTCTGTAATATATGCATTTTTGGATGAATTCTTTGATTGGATGTGTCCATTGCAAAATTCAGAAAAGTGTGAATTTTGAAGGATAACTGCGTTTTAGTTCACATAGTGATTCAAAAGTGCAAAATTAGGTATGTTTGCATTAAAATATGAACTGAATGAATTTCTCCGCCATTCCTAGGGCCACTCAATGTATTTTTGCCTGTGTTTGATACATCATTTGCCATGCAACTGAGAAATCGGGTAGTGTATCAGATACATTAGGCAACTATCCAGGGATGGATGGATTATCTGAAATTCATCACTGCAAAAACTGTGTGGCTGATTTGACAACAATCTGATCATACCCAAATGTTTCATATAATTGATCTTCCAATCTGAATATATTACAAACCCATCACTTATCACCAAAGAGGTGTTCAGAATCATGCATGGTGTGGAGAACGTGGATAGGGAGACAATTTTCTCCCTCTCTCATAATACTAGAACCTGGCATCATCCAGTGAAGCTGATTGGTGGCAGATTCAGGACAGATAAAAGGAAGGACTTCACACAGCACATAGTTAAATTCGCTACCACAAGACATACTGCTTGGGATGGCTTTAAAAGGGAGTTAGACAAATTCCTGGAGGAGAAGGCTATCAATGACTGCTAGTCCTATGCTATACGTTACCTCCAGTATCATAAGCAGTATGCCTATGTGGACCATTTGCTGGGACCATGGGCAGGAAGGTGCTGTTGCACTCATATCCTCCTTGTGGTTTTCTTGTGGATACTTGTTTTGCCACTTTGTGAACAGAATGCTGGAATAGATGGTCCCTTGGTTTGATCCAGCATGGCTCTACTTATGTTCTTAAGTAACTGAGCATGAAATTGAGATTTAAGCTTCATGCTATAAATTTGCCTTCCTTGGCTTGTGAGATTTTTCTAGGCATGGTCCACATGTACTCAAAACTGTCTTCGCATCCTTAAGGTCTAGGAAATTGTACTTAGAAATAAGTTGAGATTCAGCTGAGGTTGCTATATTCTGCACTTAAATCTTCTCTTTCACCAGCACAGTGTAACTACACAGTCTTCTTGTTCAAGAGTGCAGTGCAACCGTAAATTAGGTTCATTCTGCTTTTGCATCAGGTTGCATTTTTTTTTAAAAAAAAGTCTGCACAAACATTCGTCCACACTTTCATTTATTATTATGCACATTTCATGCACATCACATGAATATGCACATTTTTGTATACACCTTTTGATAATATATGCCTTTTTTACAAATCATTTCCCCTAACATAATAAGTTTTTGTACATTATTTTAACTAATATACAAATTTTTGTGTGCATTTCCCCCTAATATACACATTTTCTAATTGGAGAACTGCATCACAAAATTTGGAGGAGTTCTAATATTGAAGTATAACTGTGATTTAGTGTTGGCATAGGATCAGGAAGTGCAAATTAAGTAAAAAGCAAACAAATTTCTTCCAATTTTTTTTTATTATTATTTATTGCATTTCTATACCACCCAAACCTCTATCCCTAAGAATATTTGACTATGCTCCAAAGTCGGAGAATATACTTCATTTTTATCCATCTGCTTCTAGTCTTCTTCACCTTTAGTCTGATCCCTGCTTCTGTTCCTCGTCTTATCTTGCCTTTGAGTTTTGCTTCAGTTTTTCCCAAAAACTCTTTAACCTAAAACAAATCTGAAAATCTGGTGCCCATGGCCCATGGCCATAGCTAGACATAAGGTTTATCCCAGGATCATCCCTGGTTCATCCCTGCCTGAGCGCTGGATGCCCTGTGTGGCACTTAGATGAACAGGTTTGACCCCTGGATAATCCTGGGATAAACCTTAGGTCTAGCTACGGCCCATGTCTCCATGTTTAACGTAGCGATCTGAGTTCAAGTCCTCCTGTGGGCCTTTGAAGAATCCCCACACTTCAGTTGCATGCATTTCCTGACAAAAATAAACACTACAAAAGTAGTCTGATAATTTGCTGCATCTCACATCTCACCCTCCTGCTATCATGATGTACATTCATGATCAGTAGGCTTTCTTTCCATGGTGCAAAAATTATTTCATAAAATGAGTGTTATTAGTCGTGGGAGGCAGTATGATATAGGAAACAAGTGGTTTTTTTTAATTTCAATTAGCTAAAAGCAAACTCTCACTGCATGCTACAAAGGAGCAAGAAAATGACTTCATTCTGAAAATAAACACCCTTCAATGCAGAGGGAGGGAGGGAGGGAGGGAGGGAGAGAGAGATAGAAGAAAGAAAGAAAGAGAAAGAAAGAAAGAAAGAAAGAAAGAAAGAAAGAAAGAAAGACAATTACACACTAGACCTTGCAACGAACAAAGTGAAGGTTACAATCTGTCAGATGTAGTACTTAGGTGTGAATACACTTCACTCTAGACTACGAACTGAAAAATAGCTTTCACTCCATTATCACCATATTCTAAAATGTGTGTCTGATCTGGAATGTACTAATGAATCAGCAATGTTCTACTGTCACTCATTTGGACTTTCTATTACAGAAGCCATTAGTGGTGAAAAAACCTATTAGGTAGAATGTCATTGCAAAAATAGATACAATAAGGGAGCATGGAAGGAACAGGGGGAAGAGGCCATTATTATCTCATTACAGAAATATATGAGGTATTTTGACACCCGTTCAGCAAATAGATAAGCTTTGGTGCTTGGCTTCTACAATATTCACATGTTATTACACCTAGAAAATCTAATCAGAGTGTAGTGGAGATGTCATAACCCTTGCTCATGGAGACACTGAAAGCCTCATTTAAGAGTGCAGCCTTTTAAAAAAGCATTGTCAGGGAATTGGGGTAGGGGGACAAAAAAGGAAAAATACTTTTATCCATTCTGAGCAAGAGCAGTTCAAGAAATAGACACAGTCTAATGTTGCTGATGTCAATGGTAAAGGGCGGTAGGGTGGTGGATGAACAGGAAAAGTATTCAGAAAAGCAGAAGTTAGCCTGAACAGGTAGATATTCCAGTGGATACTAAAGCAGCCTTCCCAAACATGGTTCCCATCATGCTCCAGCCCAGCAGTTTGGGAAAAACTGTCCTAAAAGGTGCTTCATTTCACGACACCACCCTTGTGTTCAAGGCATTGAGAAATGGAAGAGATGGCAAACAGGACCAGTCCAAGACATTTTGCTACCTGAAGTGAAGAGTAAGATGGTGCCCACCTGTCCTTCCCATATGCAGAAGCCAGCTAGACTGGCGGTAGAATCTTATTACTGATGGTTTTATATTGTGGTTTTCATATTATATTTTATGCTGTACTTATGCTTTTAACTTCTGTGACCTGCCCAGAGAGCTTTGGCTATTGGGCGGTATAGAAATGAAAATAAATGAAATAAATAAATTCAGCTGTGGTGACGGGATAGTGTCCTCCACCATATGGATGTCAGGGAAATCTCCAACAGATTGAAATGACTTCAGATTTCTATGAATCTGACCCATGAATTCCACCATGGACCAGCTTTTTCAGAGTCATGCGGATTCCACGGACTTGCAGACCAGTTTTTTTTTTAACTTTCTGGAATTATTCGCAAATTTAGTTGTACAAAAATAGAAAAGTTGCTGGAGAAGACGCCAGCCATTTAAATGCCATTAGAACACCACGCATACACATACACACACACACACACACACACACACACACACACACACACACACTGTTTTGTACCTCTCTCTTTAGCCTCTGCTGTATAGCAATCCTTTGTTTGTGTGCTCTGCTCATTGATTGTATCCAGAGCTAAGAAAAACATGGAAAATGTTACATGCCAGTAAAATTCTGTAAATTGTGGTGGACTTTTTTGTGGATTTTTCCAAAGGAAGGGGAATCCAGATCTGTCAATCAGATGACAGATCAAAACATAAGAACATAAGAAGAGCCATGCTGGATCAGACCGAGGGTCCATCTAGTCCAGCACTCTGTTCATACAATGGGCCAACCAGCTGTCGGCCAGGGACCAAAAAGGCAGGACATGGTGCAACAACACCCTCCCACCCATGTTCCCCAGCAACTGGTGCACACAGGCTTACTACCTCGGATACTGGAGGTAGCACATAACCATCAGGGCTACTCACCATTTGTAGCCTTCTCCTCCAGGTGTCTGACAATCCGCAAAACACAGATGGATTCGTTTTAACCAAATCTGTACATCCCTACACCTGAGGCAGCAGACTAGTTTAGAGGAGGAAGGAAAGGTTGTGACCCCAACAGAGAGGAATAACCAGACAGTTCAAGAGGAACAGGCTAGAGGCTGCTCCCTCTGTCCCCAGCATCTGCCATCTGAGGAGATCACCTCACTCTGGCTAATGGTAGGGCCGGCTCTAATGGCAAAGACAGCACGACAGAACGGAGGGGCTCGGTTTAACGTACCTTTGAAAGTGTTTTGAAATGTTTCCAAGCTCTTGACTTGTTTCCAGACATAGAAATGTAAGATGAGAAATCCTGGAACACAACATTTATTCTACAGGGCAGGTGTAAAATAAAATAACTTCCAGGGGAGCGCTGCCCACATCACTCAGGTTTAGTTCCAGGCCTTCCTGGTTACTGGTGTTTGGCTTCATTTAAGTTATTGCTGCCATGAGAATAATTGGAAACTGGAGACAATGTATCTGTGGCTTCCCTGAACTGCATAAAGTGCAAATCACTTGGTGGTGGTGCCTTTTGCGAAGGCTAGAAAATACAAAGTCAGAGCTCACAAAGAATATAGTTTAAAGCCACTAAAATCGGTGGGAATTTTGCCATGGACTCTCTTGGGGGGTGGATTGCACATTAATGTGCTTGATGTTAAATGCCATGCTATAATTTAAATCAAGAAGAAATGCATCCATTTTGTGGACAGTGTCAAAGTCAGCGCCATGATAATCCTGAATATTTTCCATTGTGTCAGATATGCTGGTTTGAAAGCTAACAGATCCATCTTGTAAACCTGGCAGCCGTCTGCCATTTTCTATACAGAACAAAAGAGAACATCCGATGCAATGCGCTTATCAGGAAACACAGTCTAGGTGTGTGTGGAATGTTGATAGTGATGCAGCTGAACAACGGAGATGCTATATTAATGCAATATAACGGATGCACAGAGGCAAACCTGTATTCTGCTCACCCGTGAACTGGAACTCCTAGATCGAGGGAACTGCGCACAGATAGACAGTCTTGTCACCTATTCAAATCAGAGTTCCAGTAGTCAGATTTTACAGTCAGATTCTATTAAATTCCTACGCCTGATTGAATTATAGTTTTTGCCAAAACAGGTATGTATTTTTATAGAGTCATAGGGCCTTGCTAGACCTACCTAGTAATCCGGTGGGGAGTAGGGGCGAGGCCATGCTGCAACTAGCACAGGCCGTCACCCCTAGCTAGACGTAACACGTGATGGGGTAAGGGAAAGCCACATCGCATCAGCCTTTTTTTTTTACGTTAAAGGCGCCATGTGCGCAGGAATGCACCAACGAAAAGGTAAGTCTTTTTTAAAAAAAATAAAGGGTTCCCCACTCCCCCTGCCCCCGATTTCCCCCCACAATGTCTGATGCCCCCCTGCCTGCTCGCTCGCCCGTCTGCCCCCACTCCCCATGTCCATCCCCCGCTCGCTCGCTCGCCCCGTCCGCCCAGCCCCCCGCTCACCATGTTCGCTTGCCCACTTGCTCGCCCGCCCGTCCCCCACTCGCCATGTCCGATGCCCCCCTCCGCCCCCCCCGGCCGCGATCTTCCCCCCTGCCTCCGCTCTTCCCCCCATCTCTCCTGCTGGGTCCGTTCTTCCCCCCTGGCCCCCATGTCTCCCCCCACGATTCCCCCCCCAGCCTGATGGGCACAGCGCTCCTATGGAGCGCTGTGCCCAGTGCGCGGCTTTCCCCTGCTACTTGCGAGTAAGCCGTATAGCCGGGAAAAGCCATGGAACCAGCTAGACCTTCCACACCCCCGGGCTCGGCCCGTTGCTGCAGAAAAACCAGGCCACAAGTGGAACCAGTTATCCCAGGTCAAGGGAGGGTTTAGCCCAGGCTGACCCCAGGATCCCCTGTGCGTCATCTGCACACACAGCGGTGAGCCTGGGTATCAACCTGGGCTAAACCCTCATCTAGCAACGGCCATAGACTCTGTGGTTAGAATCAAGCTGGGAGTAGCAGATACAGCAGTCAGCACTGACTTTGAAGTTGCTTGAAGAGGTCAATCACAGAAGATCTATTCCAAAAGGCCCTGCTCATCCCAGTGGACTCTTTGATTAAGTGTAATCCCCATACAGAGGAAAATTGCATTAAAAATGCCATGTTATTCTAATATATGGTCTGTTGCTTTTGCTGCCGCCAGTGAAAGGATTTTCCAAACGTGTGAGAAAAATACTTGCTAACATATGGTGGCACCTATGTTATGCTCTTTTCAATACCAGGTGAAGACCTTCTTATAATCCCAGTATTTTAACAATTTATAATCTTAGTCTTTTTACTTTGCTGTTTTAAATCTGTATTTAAAATTTGTATTTTAAATTTAAAGGATGATCAGGGGTCTGGAAACAAAGCCCTATGAAGAGAGACTGAAAGAACTGGGCATGTTTAGCCCAGAGAAGAGAAGATTGAGGGGAGACATGATAGCAGTCTTCAAATACTTAAAAGGTTGTCACACAGAGGAGGGCCAGGATCTCTTCTCGATCCTCCCAGGGTGCAGGACACAGAATAACGGGCTCAAGTTAAAGGAAGCCAGATTCTGGCTGGACATCAGGAAAAACTTCCTGACTGCTAGGGGAGCACGACAATGGAACCAGTTACCTAGGGAGGTTGTGGGCTCTCCCACACTAGAGGCATTCAAAAGGCAGCTGGACAACCATCTGTCAAGAATGTTTTAGGGTGGATTCCTGCATTGAGCAGGGGGTTGGACTCGATGGCCTTTTAGGCCCCTTCCAACTCTGCTATTCTATGATTCTATGTATAAATCTCTGCATCGCTGCTCAGTTTTACCCTGGTTGTGCTTTTATATTGTGTTTTTATACTGTTGTTTGTTTTATACTTTGATTCATATTTGATGGTTTTAACTTTTGTGAACTTCCCAGAGAGCTTCAGCTATTGGGCAGTATATTTATTTATTTATTTATTTATTTATTTATTTATTACATTTTTATACCGCCCAATAGCCGAAGCTCTCTTCGGTATAGAAATGCAATATAGTATATTGCAATAAATAAAGTATAGAAATGCAATAAATAAATAAATATGGTGGAGGATGAATCCTGCATGTGCTGGACGAATGCTCATGACTAGTAGCATTCCACAGGCTTGGGTACACCATGTACAGGCTTTTCAGATAACTGCCACATGCCCACATGAGCCTGGCCTTTGAGCATGTGAAGAGGCCTTCAATCCCCCGGCTTTAACTGTTGGTCTCCCAAAATATTTTCAGTTACTCATAGCAAGTGTCTTTCAGGGACATAAGATGAGGAAAGAAATTCAGTGGGGAAATCCAATTACTAAACAACAGAGATGCTTTGGCTCATGCTCTAGTAAAGAAATGCCAGAAGGAATTGTAGTTTTTCTGTCTCAAGGGTGCTATTATCAAGTAATTTGACTAAACTGTAATCGAAAAAGGTATTGTGGAATAAAAATGCTTTCTTTAATCTCTCGAGACCTAAGAATTCTCTTTTAAATAATGTACATTAAAAAACACTTTACCTAATGTTAACAAGAAAGTCCAAAGCTATATGCAAGATTACTATGGAGTGTGCTACTTGGCAAATTCCAAATACTGATAATAACAGTTATAGCTTTCTCTTGCTTCTTTATCAGAGCATGTAACTTTCCCTAATGTCAAATAAGATGTCATATTTTTATATCCCAGGATGGCTGTGGAAAAAGAGGTTTCGCTGGGGTGTGTCCTCCAAGGATTCTATTATGATCTCACAAATTGAACCTTGGATTCCTGTTTGATCTAATTCATGGATCATTTTGAATGCAAAGCATTATAGCATATAACCAGCTCTCTAAGACTATTTTAGGTAGAGTGCATCAATATTATCTCAGTCAGATAAAGGGCACAAAGATGGATTAAATGACAATTTAGGGCCCCTGACAAGGATTTGGATCCTCCAACGTGAATAAAAAAAATATCTGTAAGCATGAAAATCCAGGAGCCAACAATCTCATACAGCCCTAATTCATGGACTTTTGATCTAAGCAGTGTGGTTTGACCATGGCTCCTAAAGGCATTGTTGTTCTCTTCTGGCGTCTAATCTTTCGCAATTCAATTTACAGTGAATCGTTTCTTTTACCACTTAGGATGTTTACTGACCATTGAGCAAGAGAGCTAGCTTAGGCCATGATGAGAAAACTGCATTACCAGACTGACAGTACAAGTAGACATTCTGCCTTTTTTGCTTCCCAGTACACGGAAAATGCAGATCCAAAAAGGAGCTCTAGGAGTTTCCATTGATCAGTTTGTTTAAGCAAAACAGTTTTGGAAAGAAGGAGAGAGAGAGAGAGAGAGAGAGAGAGAGAGAGAGAGAGAGAGAGAGAGAGAGAGAGTGCTTTGAGTTGGCTAAAATACTTTGGGGGTGCAGGGTCTTTTCTGGGGATATGAGGATAGGACTGGCCTTTTTTCTTCAGTTATGCTCTGTTTTCTATTTGTAAATAAGACATATGCTACAAAGACACCATAACTGTCAGTGATCTCTTACCTAAGGCAAACTGGAAATTTTCAGTGGCTGGAGAACGGGGAGGGTGCATGTAACAGTTTGCTTTCAAAGGCTTTGAGTGCTCAGCATTTTCTTAATGCTGCATGAAAGCAGCATGGCAATTCGAGGCTTCCCATCAACCTTAAAACATCAAAGACAGCCTGTCCTGCTTTAATTGCCAGGTAAAACCCAAAGCAGGTGACAACGCCATCTCCTTTGAAGATAAAAAGGAAAAGCACATCTTCCCAGATTCGTGTGAACCTCCCTCTTTACCTCAGAAAAGGGCAAGAATGGAATAGGGACTGTGTCAGCCGGGATGTGTGTGTGTTCTGTTGACAACAAAATCTTAGGTGCATCCGAAACTCTCCACTCTGCAACAGAAGATGAAGATTTCAATAGCTGTAGCCAGGGCTTCTAAGCCCACCACACAAGGAGGGAGAGCAGGAATGAGCACGCTAACTCTGCCCATCCCCCTGAACCCATTGGCACCATCCTCATCAACATAGGCTGGGGATGGCTACCATAGCATAAAAGATCAGGTTCGTTGTCTGGGGCTACGTCTATATCCATCATTGGGGCCACTGAAGTAGCCGCTGTAGCTCGAAGTGCCTTTTACCAGCTTTGCCTGGTTCACCAGCTACAGCCTCCACTGGACAGGAATAGCTTGGCCACACTGGTACAGGTGTTAGTAAGACTGTGCTCTATGTGGGGCTGCCCTTAAACCTGTTCCAAAAGCTGGAGCTAATGCAGAATGCAGCAGCTCGGCTGTTTATGGGAGCTGTCCGTTTTCAGCATGCAACTCCATAGCTGAGGAACTGCACTGGCTGCCTATTTGTTACCAGGCCAAGTTTAAGCTTTTGGTACTAGTGTACAAAGCCCTAAACAACTTGGGACCAGGATGCGTGAGAGGGCACCTTCTTCCTTACCAACCTGAGGTCATCTGAGGGCATGTTCATGGTGGTTCCACATGGACCCATGAGTCCACCAGGAGAAGAGCCTTCAGTGTGGTGGCCAACAGGTGACAATGTTGTGTTGCTTCTGGCACCTCTTGAAAGCATCATTGTTTCAGGAAGCTTTCAGCAACTGACTAGCCACTGTTTTTATTGGTATTCTGTTTAAACTGAAGAATTTTAATACTTTTTTTTAAAAAAAAAATTAATCTCTTTACTGTTTTATTCCTATGTTTACTGCTGCAGAATCTATTTTAGATATGGAGCGGTATAAAAATATTTTAAATAAATAAATAATAAAGGAATGCTTGCAGTTGGTCGCATAGCTCTATCCAGATAGTTGAAAGTGTGCTCAGTCTGATATGGCACCAGGGAATCCATATTCAATTATCCCTTTCATTGCTACAAGGAATTTGAGCACCAGCTCTTAATCAAGAGGCATCTTCCATCTCGTCAACAATCTGAAAACTCAGAGGGAAAAGTCTATGGCATTCTGAAGTGTTCCTGTTTAATCTGTTGTTTTCAGGAAAATTATCCGTGGAACGAAGGTCATTAATATCACTGAACCAATGAGCTGGCAACTTCAAGAGAATTAATAATCGATACGAGAAAGGGGCAGCCTTTCAAGCTTGCGCTTGTTATTTACTGCACATTTCACCTTTGTTCTGGAAAGTTCACTAGAAGTGCTTTGGCCCTGTCTAAGTATTCGATTTCAGCTTCCCTTGGCAGTCTAGACTGTTATGACTAGCACAGAAGTTTTCAATCACGACCGCACACCTTAATCATGGCTAATCCCCCAAAGTAGACTTGTTTCAGTAACTAGAAGAGCTTATCTTGAAAGGAGAGATGGAAACGGGTGGGGTGGGGAAAGAGAAAGAAAGGAACATCGAAATGCCACAGTTTAACCAGCAGTTACTTCCAAAACCAAGGCTGTATATCATTAAATGCGGCTTGCATTGTTTTCCAAAGATAGCACTTGGATTCAAGAATGTGGATACATTTCGCTTCATCATTGTTAACACAAACTAGATACAGAATAATTTGATCAGTGAACTTTTTTTTGCCTATTACATCAAACCTTGCTCATTCTTTTTCTGCTGCAAAGACCCCTGGGAAGAGGCAATTTGCATCAAAAAAGGGAAGGGAGGGAACCTTGACCCTTTGCCTGCCAGCTACTTTCCCTCAAAATGTCCCCCAGATGCTTTCACTGCCCACCAGTGTTTCAGACCATTGTTTCCCTTGTGGTCTGAAACTCCACAGAATAAAAAGCAAGTTTTTTGGTGGGAGGAGGCATTTCAGGGGGGAAACAGCTGGCAGTGAAAGGTAAGTGAACACATGTAAAATTCTGGAACGCATGGGAAAGATATTTCTTGGACTTTTTATTAGGAATGCAAGTTTTAACCAGTAGATTACTCACAGGACCAAGTGTTAATCGGTAGAGGTGAGAGTTAAGGGAGTATTTGGGGTTGTTATAGGGTGTTATCACACGGGGGGGGGAAATCGTGTTTCCTTACCGTCGCTATGTTTGCCCCTCATTACTTCCTCTTCTGCCCAGAGGGGAAAGAGGAAGTAAACAAAACCCACATGGCCCATTCAGAGGCCGTTTTAATGGTGCTGCTTTTCCTGCACACAGCAGGAGATTGCGGAACATGTTTTTTTTAAAAGTTGGATAACAAGGGATCTATTTTGTGACAGAAAAATGAGCGGGAGGAATGGGAGGTGCTCAGGAGGTGGGTGACATCATCTAAAGGAAGCGCGCATGTATCCATAAGTGGGCAGCAGCAAGCGTGTGATAAAATGCTCATCTGATGAACCTCACAGTACTAGGGGAAGAAAAAAAAAATAGAAGATGGGATTTCCTTCCAATAATCCTTTTGTTCATTAAAATGGTTATTTCACACTTCCTTCAGTAACTGCAAAAGGCATGTGTCATGAGGGGTTTTGGTAACATGTATCTTTAACAGTTGCTAGCCCTACTTTTTATAAGTGCCTTGCAGTACAGCCATACTGCCTTCATAGCAGTGGAAGCTGGTGGCTTCGATATCAGTGGGCAGTGAAGCTGCTCTGGGTTTCAGTCAGAATCGCTCAGAACTATTAAGGAGTTTGGATAGCTCCTTTATAGTTCTGTTTGGTTTTGACTGACACCCGGAGCGGATTCACCACCACTGACATCGGAGCCACCAACCTCCACTGCTTCATCCACTGAAAGTGTAACCAGATGGGGAGAAATCATGTTTCCTTACCGTCGCTTCTACACACACACACACACACACTTCTGTCCCACAATACTTCCCCTTTCTTTACATGGGGAAGAAAAAGGAAGTAAACAATGACCATGTGGCCGATTCAGTGGCCTTTCTATCGCACTCCTTCTCCTGCACACAGCAGGAAACGGTGGGATGTTTCGCTACAGCTGAAAAAGTTGCATTTTCTGGGACTTTTGTTTGCAACAGGAAAACAAGCAGAAGGAGTTTGAGCTGCGCAGGAGGCTGACGGGCCCGTAAAAATCCATGAGTGGTCAGTAACAAATGTGCGATAAAACACTCATCTGATGATGCTCTGAGTATGCAAAATGGTTTTATTTTAGGCACAAACTTATGGGTTCTGCTTCATTAGATGGAAGCTGCCATTACATGGAGGCCACTGCTGGCAGGGCAGGAGGAACGACGGATGTGATTTTTGCCTCTTCATGTTCTTGCTACTAAGTTGGTGGGGGCTGCGCTGGGCTGGAGAGGTCATAGGATTCTTCATATCCTGGCCTCTCCCCTTCCCTTCCTGCCCATAAGAACATCCCCTTTCTGATCCATTTGCAACCCCAGGAAGTAGCCTTTGCAGTTCTTTTCCTGGCAGGTGTGAGGGTGGTGTGGTGCCCATGGCAGTGGGCGGGATCAGATTCTGGCACCCCCCCTTTTGAGGTCATAGCAACATCTACACAGTGGAGTCCAGTGGGACTGATTTCAGTGGGACTGTGATTCCATTCTGGGTCTTAATCAGAACCAGCCAGAACTCTAAAGGCGCTATCCAAGGTGCCAAAACTACTTTGGGGTATGTTTCAGCACCTTGGATAGCTCCTTTGGAATTCTGGAATGGGCTGGAATCACAGCCCCATTGAAGTTGGACCCACCAGACTCCATTGTATCTATAGCCTCGGAGGGGAGTGGGGTGGGTCCAAAGAATCCTATAGGCCCTGGGATGCTCTACCAGGACTGTAGAATTGCTCTCTCTGACACGATTAGCGTCCGTCAGCCATGGAGCAGATGCCAGCTAGAGAAGACTGTTTTAAGGAGGAGGCTTCATTTAAGGCTTTCTTACTAGTACATCCTTCCCCAACCTAGTGCCCTCCAGAGGCATTGCACTACAGGGGATGCTGGGAGTTGTAATCCATCACATCTGGAAAGTAACAGGTTGTGGAATGCTGAACTAAGCACTAAGTCCCACTGAACTCAAAGAGGCCCCGCTTCAGTGTAAATATCCATAGGATTGCAGTGCAACTTGTCTGTATGCTTTAAAGGCCAAATGACAGGGTTACAGGGACTGGGGAAAACGAGGAATGGGGGAGAATTTCATTTTAAAGCAGAACAACCTCATTTATTTATTATTGCATTTATATTTCACCCTTCTTTCTCCTGCAAGGAACTCGCAGCGGTGTACATAATCCTCCTTATCTCTTTTTTATCCTCACAACAACCACCCTCTGAGGTAGGTTAGGCTGAGTGAGTGGCCCAAAGTCACCCAGTGAGCTTCATGGCCAAGTGGGGGCAAGAATCTGGATCACCCAAGTCCCAGTCCAACACTCTAATCACTACACCATACTTCCCCCACTAGCAAGCAGGACAGAACCCAGTTCATTTGGATTGTGTGCTCCTCTGAATTTTGAGTACAAAATGTCTAGGTTAGGAAAAGGAAAATGGATGTGAGTTTTTGTGGGGGCGTGAGTGTTTCAAATTGCAGAATGACGGAGAAATTGGGACTGGATGGAACCTAACACAAATCAGATATGGATTGATACCTCCATCCCTACGGGAAATCCCATAGGGATGGATTATCACTCTGTTGGTTTGAAAGATGTCATCATAATTCTGTTGTTGCTGATCAAGCATGCATTGAAGAATGCACCGCTTGCACCCCCAAATCGGCATGATGTCCAGCCCTTGAGCTGATCTGAATACTGTTTAGCTCATAATTTCTGCAGTTCAATCCTCTGCATATTTCCTCAGAAGCAAATTCAGGGAGTCTCCCAAATAACTGTACATAGGAATTACAATAATTGCAGCACTCATTTAACACGATTTCAGCCAGGAAACCCGGCCCTATTATGTTTGCAGCATTTTATATCTGAAACCAAGAATTCAGCACCTTAATCACCCCATTTACTCAGTTTCTCCTCTGATGCCCATATTTCATGCACTAGGTAGCGGCTGCCCTGAAGGTGGCCTAGAGCAGAGAAGTCAAAAGGAATTCTGGATGACCTCTACAGAAACTCACTGGAGACCAATTACCTCTAAACCTGGTTCCACTGGAGACATGGAGACGCAGCCTCTGCCCCGCTCCCCCTCCTCTCTGCAGCCTTCGTGAACGTCAGTTAACCCTGCAGAATTTTGCCTATGGCTGCCATTACCTGGGAATAACCTCCACTAAAATCAGTGGGACTTTCTAAGCATGCATATGATTGGGCAGCAAGACTACCAGATATGTATGAACGCTGGCTCAGCTAGTAAGTGGCAAGTGATTTACAGACTTTGTTTAATTTCCCACAATGCACTTGACTTTTGGTGAACTGAGGGAAATTAAATGGTGGCTTCCCAAGCCTAACTATCCAACTCCAAGGGGGTGGAGAGGGCAGGTGTCAGTGGCGGGCTCTGGGGGATGCTAAGGACCAGACCTCAGCTGAGTATTTTGCATGGGGATGCTGGGCCTGGCTGCTCTCCCAAGTACCTGTAGGCTTGAATGGATCGTATTGCCTGTAGAGTATATGGAACATGTAAAATCCATTCTGTCTGCATTTCGTGGATTGTCAGGTGCATTTTACTCCATTGACTGCTCTTTGGTGGAACAGTTCCCTGCACCCATTTCCTGAATTTGCGCAATTTTTTATTTCATTTTTTATTTTTTATTACACTTATATCCCACCTTTTTTTCCTCCAAGGAACCCAAGGTGGTGTATATAATCCTACTGCCCTCCATTTATCCTCACAACAACAACCTTGTGAGGTAGGTTGAGCTGAAAGTCTGTGACTGGCCCAAAGTCACCCAGTGAGCTTCCATGGCCAAGTGGGGACTAGAACCCGGATCTCCCAACTCCCAGTCCAACACTCTAGCCACTACACCTCACTGGCTCACATGGGGGGGGGGATTTGCACACTGGTAGAAATGAGCAAATCCCCTCAAAGTACAAATCTTGTCAAATGTGCAAATCCCTCCCCCCCCCCCCCGCATGTTCATGCTTTAGCCTATAGGGGAACTGCACATTTTATTTTTATTTCATGTATTTTTCTATAACTGAATTTGCATATAATTCTGGAAAGTAAACAAATAAATAATAAAAAACAGTCTGCAGGTCCACAGAATCCATATGACTTGGGGAAAGCTGGTCCACAGCAAAATCTGTGGGTCAGATTTTCATAGAAATCTGAACTCATTTGCTTATGTTGCAGATTTCTCTGTCAGCCCTAATTATGTGTGGGGCAAATAGTAGCGGAGGGGGGGGATTCAGACTGTGAAAATGGCATGAGGAAGTGTAAACAAACAAACAAGCAAACAAACAAACAAACAACTCCTCCTCCTCAGCAGAATGATCCTGATGTGACTTGAAAGGCCCAATCGCTGCATTTAGCTTTTTCGCAAACATCAACAGAGGAATATCTTTCTCATAGACCCCCTGTTGTCCATTCTAGCTGTGCCCTGTGCGTAGGGTGCTTCATTAAAGATATTCTAGTAAAATAATGTAACAGATGTAGCAAAAATCTAACTGTCCAAACTGCAAACTGTGTAGATGGCATCTGGAATTGCCCTGGTTTGAAAATGATGACTAGGGGGCGTAGCCGGATTAAAACTTATTTTATATGTGTTACAATTCAAATTTAAAAGAGAAACACAGCCAAAATTTATATTATGTTCAAATTAGTGTGCTGCTTCATGCTGTGTCTTGCTTCATAGTTTTGTGACATTTTGCACTAACCCTAGAACTTATCAATTCGATGATTGTCCCCGTACAGCAAATATAAACATATTTCTCCAGAAGTATGAGATGACTTTCTACCCAGTTAAAGTACTTGTCGACCTCCATTTTTGTATCAGCAAAGAACTGTCATGCATGTTCTGCTTAAATTAAAGCAGATGATTTCTCACCCAATTGTCTTTGTGAGAATAATAGCAGCAGATGGATGTAGCACATTCTGAATTTCTTGCTTTCAAAGGTTTAAATTCATTTTATTGGTTTGGCCATAAGCCATACAAAGATAACGATAAACACATGCCAAATAAAAGCAATAAAACCAAAGCAATTATCATTCAAATTAAACTCCATAATATTTATACTTGTGTACGCACATAAAACAAATCTATTCATCCTGACAACAGTCTTATTTCATGATGCAATTGATTCCTTTTTGCTATTGCCTGGTGTGTTATGTTCTTATTATCATTAGAAAGCAAACAAACTCTCCCTGCTGCCCCTGCCCCTCAGTGCCACCACAAAATTATACCAGTGCCTCCAATTTTTCAATAGGAGTGGGAAAATATATTTTCAAATGAAAGGACAATAAAATAAACAGTATGGAGATTCAGTGCTCCCAATCTAGACTTAGAAAGCAGGGGAGTGCACAGCCTTCAAATAATATCAGACAGTGCAACTCTATAGTCTACTCAGTAGTAAGACCCATTGAGTTCAGTGGGACTTACCCCTAGGTAAATATGCATAAAATTGTAGCATAAAAAATCGCACTTAAAAACAGCAACTCGTCTAACATGACAATTGCAGATGCATTAACCTGGGAGTAGGCCCAGATGAATCCAATGGTGCTTACTTCTGAGTAGAAATGTATAAATTTAGGCAGTAAGGGTGCTTCTAAATGGAGAGTTCCTACTACCAGTCAAAAGGCCTTGCACACCTATTCCATCTTTTCATCCTTAATGGGATTGTTCTGACAGAACAAAGAAAGAAGAAGCAATAGGGAAGCATACTAGGGGCCTTCCTAGACGAGGCCTTAGCGCGCTTTGTGGGCCGGTTTCCCTGCTGTGCGTCCAGATGACGCACAGGGGAATCCGGCGCCAGGCCGCGCTGAAGCCTCCCCTAACGCGCCATAAGCAAAGTCGCTTATGGCGCGCCTTTTTCGCAGCCCCGGCCTCAGGCAGAAGCTGCGAAACGTCTAGCTACTTCCGTGGCTTTTTGCGGCTACTCGCTTACTTGCGAGTAGCCGCAGAAAGCCGTGGACTGGCCACAGCGCTGAGCACTGTGCCCATCGGCCGGGGGAGATCCCAAGGGGGGGAGAGGGGCAGGGGGAAGGCCGGACCCACCAGGAGAGAGGGGGGGAAGCCGGACATTGACGATGGCAAGGGAGGGGGCAAAGATCGGGGATGGGGCTGCCGAGGAAGGGGGGAGAAGATCAGGGACGGGATCGGGGATGGTGGATGCGGGGAGGACGAGCGAGCAGGCAGGGGCCTATGGGGAGGGATCAGCAGCTGGTGGGGGGGCTAAATTAAAAAAAACACCTTACCTTCTCCACAGTCTTCGGGCCGCACATGGCCCCTTTAAACTGAAAAAAAATGGCGGACGCAGCAGGGATCGCGAGGTCCGTGCGCGTCCGGCGTCTGGAAGCCCCGGGCGCGCGCACTAACGTCAGCGCACTGTCGCCCCGCCTCCCTGCCGGCTTATACCGGCAGGTCTAGCAAAGCCCTAGGAGTCCTCCATCTGGAAGCACCCTCGGTCACAAAAGGCTCACAGTAAATGTCCATGTCGGTTGTGGAATCATGGTTTATTGCAATAGCAATGTGTCAGAGAGTTGGGAAGTTATGGGTTAAATAATAGAAAATGTGTCCAAATTGGTTAAATGTGACTTCTTCTTTTTTACACCCAGACCCCCAATGTTCCTTCCTTCCAAGGCAACAGTATATGTTGACCTAACATGTTTCACACTGCTGCCTAATATTCTGAATTAGGGCTTGCTGTTGTGACAATTGCCCAAGCATCCCTATCAGTAAAGAATCTAAGTTTATGGTGAAAGGGAGTGGTCCAAAGTCTCCAGATTCCAGCTGGGTGTAGCTGGAACAATTTATTGTTGTAAGCCATCTTGTGAGGGCTTCTGCCCTGAAAAGTGGCCAGGAAATGTTTTAAATACACAAATGGTCATACTCCTTGAAGTCCAGACTGTTCTTCTGCCAGGAAGAGACTGAACTTTTGCTTCCTAGAACAGATCTTCTGTAGCACGTGAGCAAGAATCTGCCCATTCTACCAGCTGGAGAACATGTATTTCTTAAAGGCTTTATTTGTTTATTAAAGGACTGCAATATTATGTTCTCTGGAGTTTTCTTAATACAACTACATTTTTAGTTAAAGTAAGCTAATGTGTTCTGATCTGGGTATATTCTGAACCAATACATCTCATTCTCACCCCCATCATGTTGCCTTGGTGTTCAGCCAAGAAACAGAACTTCTTAACTCTTTGATTAGTTGAGTGGACAAGGTTTGGGAGCTCACAGAATGATGACTTGGTATCCCAGTCAGATCTTTCTCCCCAAGATATTTTAGAGTTCTACTCCTCTGCTAATTCAGCATGTGGTAGTGGCAACTACTAATTTGTTGGGATATTTTAGGGTAGATTTAGTCCTAGTGTCAAAGCTGGGGAAACTCAAAGCCATTTGTATTAGGTTACATGGTAATTTCTGGAGCTGCTGGCCAGCTTAAAGGAGAGGGAGGGAGGATCCCAGGTATCCTCCCATCTCACATGGTAAATACACTGAGCGTCTCTACATTAAGGGAAATTGTATTGTTTACCTGGGCCTTTTCTGATTCCTGGTTCTTTGGTGCAATTGTTATGGGCTGCGTTATCCAGGAGGAAAGGGGCGCTGAGGGTTTGAATGGAATACTTCCCCTCTGTTCAGTTCTATCAAGACAGTGCCATCTAGTTTGGAGAATGGCTTGGAGAATGGCAACCAGGGAGAGGGCCTTTTCAGTGGCAGCTCCTCAATTATGGAATGATCTCCCTGATGAGGCTTACCTGGCACCAATGTTGTTATCTTTTCGGCGCCAGGTCAAGACTTTTCTCTTCTCCCAGGCATTTAACATCATATGCTGAGGTTTTTAACTGACCCCAGAATAGTTGTTTTTAAATGGATATTGTCTGGTTTTGTTTGTATTTTATGCTTTTTATGGTTTTAAATTTTGTATATTTCTTTTTCATGTTCACCGTTTTTAACTTTTGTAAACCACCCAGAGAGCTTCAGCTATGGGGCGGTATATAAATATTAATAATAATAATAATAATAATAATAATAATGGCAAAATGTCCTGCTGTTTCCCAGCTATTACCACTTTAAAAGTGGTACTTTCTATCCCGAGATTTCTAGAGTATTCTGCAGGAGATGTCCATGAAATGGACTAGAAAACTTCCATGAGTGACTAATCACAAGCATACAATATATCGCTTGTTTAAAGGAGCACACTAAGGAAGAACAGCAAAATGCCACTAGTTTGGACTTCTATCTATACTTTCTATAGATGTGCATGAATCTATTTCAAATTCAGTATCCTAGGGAGCCATTTACGTTTTTCACAGTTACGATTTTTACTTTTCGTTTTTAAAGAGCTCTGGACTGGTCAGACTGATCATTTGAATGGACATTTCCTGGATGTTGACTAAGGGCTCTTCCTGTCAATTCTGTAAAATGCCTCCTCCTCCTCCTCCTCCTCCTCCTCCTCCTCCTCCTCCTCCTCCCCCACTCTCTTTCTCTCTCTTCTGAATGGCTCAAACCCAAACAAAGTCTTTCTTCTCAACTGAATTTGACATGCTGAATTATTAAGACAGATGGTTAAAATAAGATTTCCTCCTCCATTCAATCATTTTCTGACCTCTTCGGGGACCTGAATTTTGATAATGGATGAAGCCTTCACTATTAATAAGAATTCCCCTTGTTATTTTCTAAAGAGTAATTCATTAGAAAATAACCACAAGTCATGCGCCCATGATAAAAGTGCTCTTGAACTCAGCTCAGAGGGTGACCAGGACTCCTTGTTAAGGCCTGGGGGCAAATGGTGCATTGAATTCTCAGTGTCAGAATTGGACACAAAGACTTTGACCTATAATTGTCCCCGGAACAATGCTCAGCCAGGACACTTATAATCAAGGACGTGATCCTTTCGCTGCTCTAGTGGATTCATTCTGGGACAAAGAGTGTGGATTCTCCTCCTGCTCTTCAAATGTAATGGAGAACTTACAAAGGCCAGCACAGAAATTATTTGTGAATAAACGTCCCAATTTAGCCCAAGTGCCTGAGATCGCTTGAATTCTTATTCATGGGAGCCTGCTTTAACCCTTGTAATGGCGTAGGAGAGTCTGTCCAGGTAGTCAGTTTGCCCAAATGAGCAGTGTGCGTGCAGAGTTGGCGAGCAGCAGCATTTGTGCAATGTCTTGACAATGGCATGGTTTGATCCACTGCACTTGAGGGTAGACAGATATATCTCCCATATGAAGTAGATATTATTTGGCACAGTGTCTTGATTGGGCTATACCCAAATCCATTCCTGAAGGAGCTGGAAACCAGCAAGAAGCGGGAAGTTACAGTTCTGCTTATAGGACATATTGGATCCATTGAAAAGGCAAAAACAAGAGGCCAAAATCTTAGTGCTTTACTAGGCCTGGCCAATCAACAGGCTTTGTACTCTCTGCCAATCACAGGGGCATTTATATATCATAATGCTTCCCCTCCCCCAATTAATACTTTTATATATCATAATGCTTTTGTAACGTGAGGCTGATTGCTCCAATTTCATTAGGGCAATGAATCTGCTCCGGGTTTCAGTCAAAAGCAGTCAGAACTCTTAAGGAGCTATCCAAAGTGCAGAAACTTGGATAGCTCCTTTAGAATTCTGAGTCCTCTGACTGAAACTGAAGTGGATTCACTGCCCCACTGACATCAGAGCTACCAGCCTCCTCTGCCTTTATACAAATTGGGAAGCACCTTCAGAGTTCTGATTGGTTCTGACTGAAAACCAATGTACCACCCCACTGACATCAGAGCCACCAGCTTCCCCTGCCTTTCTACAAATTTAAGGTGTGACCACAAGGTGTGCAGAAAAGGGCAACTAAAATGATCAAGGGGCTGGAGCCACACACATGTGACTGAGGAAAGGTTACCACGTCTGGGACTCTTTAGCTTAGGAAAAAGGTGAGTAACAGGAGGACATGATAGAAGCACATAACGTTATGCAGAGTGTGAAGAAAAGGAATAGGGAGATGTTTTTCTTCCTCTCTCATGCTAGAACCTGACATCATCCAATGAAGTTTAATGGCGGGAGATTCAGAACAGATAAAAATCAGAAGGTCTTCATGCAGCACATAATTAAGCTTTGGTATTCACCACCACAAAATATAGTGATGGGCACCAGCTTAGACACATACATGTAGGGCCAAGGCTTTTCATGGCTACAAGTGGTGATAACTATATGTTACCTCCAGTATCAGGGGCTCTATGCCCCTGCATACCATTTGATGGGGAACATGAGCAGGACAGAGCTGCTGTGCTCATGTCCTCCTTGTGGGCTTCCCATGGGCATCTAGGTGGCCACTGTGGGAACAGAATGCTGGACTAGATAGTCCTTTGGTCTGATCCAGCAGCCCTCATCTTATGTTCGTTCTCTGCCCAAGGGGGCTCTGAGGTTTGAGACTGCACAATTCCAGCCACCAAACTCTATTCAGATTAGGGTTGCACACAGCCCCCCCTTACAACTCAACAGCCTTTTTGGAACCCCCAAAATGGCCCCAATTCGACTCAGGTGCTTCGGTGGGTGCCCACCTTGCCTCGGTGCTGAAGCAAGAGTCACCCCACCAAAGTGGGTTGGCCTTGTGGGTTCCTGGGTGCTGACTGTGTGGCCAGCACCCAGTAAAGCCAAGTGCAAGGCCAACCAGGAGTCCATGGGACTCCGCACTCCTGCTCGCAGCCCCCTCACTCCCCCTTCCTCCCTCACTCCCCCAACCCAGAGCCACTGCTAGGACTTACCTGTAAATCACTCCACCTCCCAAAGAGTTGAACAGTGATTGAAAGATAAGATCATGGGGTCTCTCTGTTTTTACTATATCTATGGCTGAAAACTATGGCAGTCGTAAAGGGGAATGACTGCAGGAGGTGGCTGAGGTGGGCAAAGAGGTGGGGAAGGAGAGGGAGGTGAGTCCAGTGAGTCCAATGGACTCACGGTCAGCCTTGCACTGGTTTTCCTGGGCAGGCGGGCAGGGGTGGGGCAGAGTGGTCCAGCACTGACCCAAATTGGCCCAAGGCACCCTGAGGCTTCAGTGCCAATCTGCTTTTGCCTCGGGGCACCTTGGGCTGACCTGGTACCACCTCAGAACTGGGCCAAGGCAGGCTGAATTGGCTTGGCTTGATTTCGGGGATTCAGCCTGAGGCAGTGCAGAGCCCTAATTTAGATTATAAAATTCCTGGTTCAAATCATAATACTCTTGGATGGGATTATTATAATAGTAGATTATTCTTTCATTTCTTTGTTTACACAATATGAAGACAGCAAACGCCAGAAGTAATATGTCAAACAGCTTTTACTAAAACAAAAAAACAAGGGGCTACATTTATAGCTCTTCTATTTGATGGTTATGTGTCTTGCTAAATGGCTACATTCTTTTCACATACGTTCTGCAACCTCCCCTTGCCGCTTTCCTTCCCCACTTTTTTGCCTCCTTATATGTGTCACATGGCAATCCATTCAATTTCACAGCCTGTTATAATTGGGAGTTCTTTTCTTTGCTACAGTAGTTTTTTTCCCCTCTTTGAACTTCCTAGACAATCACGTTTTATGTCCCGTGACCCACTATGAAAGAAGAAGACATTGCAAATACAAATCATAGTTCATTTGCTTTACGGTCTCTTAAGGTTAGCAAGATACAGCAAGGATAATTTCATCACTCTTGCTTAGCCTGACAATTATTGCGGCAAGACCGAAAGAGATCACACTCTAATAGGCTTTAAAGATTTCAGGCAATTGGGAGTCTGTGCTTTACTCCCAATTTTGTTAATTAAAGTTGTGCCTCAGTAGCCACAGAGGAGTAGTTCAGGATTATGGTTTATTATTGTCTCGCAGGGTCATGGATCTTGCAGAAATGTAAAGGAGGAAAACTTGGCATTAACGTAAATGAGCAAACCATAACATTTGTAAGAGAGTGATGTTTAATTCTGCCATTATGTCTTTACCTCATTCCCAGCTTCAGTTAAGCTAACCCACTAATACAAAGGATTCTTGTGGTATCCATGGTAGGGCCCAGATGTGGCAAAGCTGGGAACATCCATAATTTTCAAATTGGAGCCACCATAACAGAGCTTTGAGTGGTTTGGGGACAATTCCTTCAGCTACCAGGTAAACCATCGTTTGGCTAAATTGGGAAGGAGTCAGGAGGTGGGAGTGTGGATTTCATGAAGGGCCTACCTTTCTTCTCTCCCTGCCCCCGGCACAAGACAACTGCAAATTACGTTAGTGAAAACAACACGGACATTTTTATACCACGCCTTTTGGTCCAGTTTGTTTTGTATTTTTAAAGATTCCAACCAATATGAACAAACAAATATCTGCTTTATATCCATTTAAGTGAAATGGGAAGAACCATCTCCAGGTTTGTGGTGGGGGATGGTCCCATAGCAAAAGTACCCTCTGAAGGGCCTCGTCTTTCTATATCGGTGGGCTCGTTGGTCTTGCTTGGAAATGGCAGCAGTGGCAGAAGTTGGCCTGCAGTTGCCGCTTAACTTTTCCCCAGTCCCCTCGATGTAGCCTTGTTCTGCAGCTCTGTGGGAATGAAAACATCAGCTCCCCACATCCAGCTGCTTAAAGACCCCTGGCAGGGCAAAGCATAAGCAGCGGACTTTGCTGGAGCACTGGAGCACTTGCAGCCGACTGAGGGTGCCATGTGCCATGTGATGATGCCAGGCCTGATAATTGCCTTCTTCCCCCAAAGAGTTTTGGAGATTATACTTTAGGTGAGAGAGCTGAGCATCCTCTGCTAGACAGCTCTAAAGCTGCTCACAGAAATATAATTTCCAAGATTCCCTGGAGAGCGGGAATGACTGTTAAACATTGGTAGGGTAACTATGTCCTACATCAAGAGTACGCTATTGGTAACCTCCAGATATTTTGGACTACAATTCCCATAAGCCCTTCCCAACATTACTAATGCTTGGGAATTATGGGAGTTGTGGTTCAAACAACTGGAGGGTACCAAGTTTGGTTTTCTATAGCCCTACTCAGATATTCTTCCTCCCTCCCTTGCTTCCCCCACGTGGTTACCATTACATGAGGGGAGGGGAAGCATGGATGTGCCCACCTCTCCCACCCCTCCCTGTCAGGGTTCTAAATAACACAGGAGCCTACTCAAGTATAAAAGCCTGCCCACTGCAGATGTTCAGCCCCCAATTGTGGGGAGGGCTGCAGGGGGCAGGGACAAAGCGTTTGTCTCCTCTCTCCCCCTTGCGCAATGGTAATAACAGTGTTGAGGAGACGGATAGGGTGGCCATTTATGTGATGCCAGAAAAGAGGAAATGCATAATCAAAAAAGAGGATGAAAGAGGACACCGATTTGCATAAAATTTGCATATGTCGATTTACGTGTCTAAGCGCAAATTTAGAAATAATTGTTAGACTTTAAGTAGACATACAATCTGGAAGACTGTGACAAAATCAAGATACTCTAGAAACCCTGTCCCAGAAGTGACACACATTCAACATGCAGATGTTCTGATGGTTTCCACTTCTACCCTACAATTACATTGCAGTGCTGAAGTTGAATCTCCATGTTGGTCCCAGGTGACCTTCACACGCCTTCCTGCTCCTTGTCCCCCAAGTCTCTGAACCTGAGCAAAGGAAATAATGAAAAGCTCCACTTTCCTACAGTTCCTCTTTAATGAAAATGGAGCATATTTGAAGCCAAGTGCCAGATGGTGCTCGCGGAGCCTGGAATTGTACAGAGTTCCTAATTAAACCATTAAACTTGGGGATGAGAAACAGCAGTCACCTATTTCCAACGCCCCCCCCCCCCCTTTCTTTGACAGTCACATAGAAGACACGCCAGCAGGCTGCATAAAGACCCTTTCAACTCACCCTCTCATAGATCCTTCGGGAACCCAGAATGGCAAGAGGCAGTTAATTTAAAGCTAATTGAGAAATCTCTTTCCTGTCTTCACATAATAAAACTAGGTGTCGGAGACTCAGCTGTTCTTTGCACCTCTGACAGGAAGAAAATCTCCAGAATAAGGGAAGGAAAGATGCTACCTCATTTTCATGATCTACACACACACACACACACACACACACATCATAACAGCCTCTGTTTACTGTCTGAATGGCAAGCCAACCTATCAATAAGAGCAGCTCAAGGGAAATAGTGGAACTAGAGATATATAACCCTAAGACAAACAAGTCATTGTGGATACAGGCTGTGGTCCTCTCTGAAGCCTTCTTGTGCATATACAGCTGTGGTCCAGAGAAAAGGACAGTGGTGACTGTAATATATAGAAATAGTCAAGGATGCGTAGTATTATTGTACTCACACTTCGAAGTGCATCTGTTAGCTACATTTGATGAATGTCTTCTATATTTTGTTAAGGTTGGTAGAGCAATAGTTTCTAGGTTTGATCTGGACTTTGGAGTTTCCAGCTGCTTTATTTTCTCAATCTTGTCTGGGTACTAGTATTATTCTTTCAGCATTCCGTGTGTGACCAAAGTAGGTGACAATGTTTACTCTAATCTGCATCTTATTTGGATTTAATTTCAAGTTTTTCTCTCTGCACATTTCAAGATTGCAGCAATAAAGAAGCTGGAAAAACCAAAGTCCAGATCAGATCAGACAGAATAAGGGCAGCAGCCTTGGGTGGGGTTGGGATGGGTGAGAAAGAGAAAGGATTGAGGAGGTGCGTTGCCTAGGTTTGGAGGTGGCTAAACTAAATGCCCCCAAACCTATTCAAGGATTCACATCCAGTTAATTATTTATTTCTTTATTTCTTTATTACATTTTTATACCACCCAATAGCCGAAGCTCTCCGGGCGGTTCACAAAATCAACCTTATTTTAGGCAAAAATATAGGGAGAGGTGTTTGAGGGCAGAGATCAAGTCTGCAAGGCATTTTGTTTTATTTTAGATTTATTTAATAGGTTTATATATCGCTTACCATACATTAAAAAAAACACCCCTGTGCAACAGTCAATCCCACCTGTGGCCGGAAGCTCTTGCCCCAGAACACAGAAACCTTTTGCAGGTGGGCAGAGCAATTTTAAAACCTGGCTGGGAGCGAGGGGAGGGGAGGATAGGCCAGCCAACTTCACTGCACACCCTGCGATGGCAGAGAGGTGCCCTATCTGCTGTAGAGGCCCCTGGCAGGCCTGCAAAAAGCTCAGTGCATATAAGATTGCCACTAGTGGTTTTCATAGAATCGCAGAATAGTAGAGTTGGAAGGGGCCTATAAGGCTGTTGAGTCCAACCCCTTGTTCCATGCAGGAATCCACATTAAAGTATCCCTGACAGATGGCTGTCTAGCAGCTGCCTCTTAAATACCTCTAGTGTAGCAGAGCCTACCACCTCCCTAGGTCACTGGTTTTTCCTGATGTCCAGCTGGAATCTGGCTTCCTGTAACTTGAGTCCATTATTCCATGTCCTGCACTCCATGGTGGCAAATCCCCAAATGGGGCCTTCGTACAGCAAGTCTTTGGGTCCACTGTATTCACCCCCACCCCTGACAGATTCACAGATTGGGTCCATCATCTACAACAGATTAGAGCTGGAATAGTTACTTCCTCCCCTGTTGAAACCACAAGGAGGGATGGAAATGAAATTTAAATCACCACAAGATGGAAAAAACGACAACTGCCTCTCCTGGCCCAAGCAAGCTAGCCGGGCTTTGGAAGTGGTGAATCATCCACCATTTCATTCTCTCCTCTCCTGCCACATAGAGTTCTTCTCACAGTCAGTACACATTCAATATATTTTTACAATCATGAAGGCTAGAAATTTGCCTAACCAAAGAATGGAGGGATTCTTCTCAGGCATTCATGAATTTGTTTGTTTCAGCCTTTATATCCTGCCTTTCTATAATAAAATTAAACTGGTGATGGCTTACAAATAACAATATAAAGCACAAAATAAAATTAAAGATAAACCTAACAATAACAAACAAATCTATACCATATGTCAGTTTTTAAATAGATTAACATGTGTCTAGAATTAGAACAGATGTACAGCACTCCTTATGATGATGCTCCTAGCATATGTGCAGTGCAGAGTAAAAGACAGCAATATAATCACGGCAACTAAGTGTGCCCCTCCCCCCCCCTTTTTTTAAAAAAAACAAACATTTGAATTTCTGAAATAAAAATGTGGTACAAAGCAAACATCACCATGTGTTCGGCAGCAAAGAGTGCTAATTAAACTGGCATACAGCAGGCAGATGAGAGTTAATAGGGTAGGGATATGCGTGGTGGGATTATCTGACCTATCATTTCCTGGACAAATGTTGGGTGATGCACATGTAAAGACTGAGGGGGCATCAATCAATGTGATCCCATATCTGCCTACTCAGAAGTAAGTCACTGTGCTTTGTTGGTCTTATTCCTAGGTAAGTGGGCATGGGAAGGATTGCAGCCACAGTTAGTTGAAGGATGGTGGACATAGCATGGAGGAGTACATACTTTTCAGTAGAAAGACGTAGGCTCACACTGAGGTAAGCCTTCAAAGTCCCCATGCTACCTGCTGAAGCCTCTTTTCAGGCAATAGGAAGAGATGCACACTGATCCAACAGATTACTTCCTGTTTGGTTGGAATATAGCCCCTGCTGCTTTCAGTACCTGGAAAGCTGCCTCACTATGACTCTGCTTAGATACAACAGTTTTGAAATCTCTTCACTGGCTGCCAATTAGTTTCCGGGCGAAGTACAAAATGTTGGTTATCACCTTTAAAGCCCTACATGGTTTGGGTCCAGGCTGCCTGCGGGATCGCCTTCTCCTGACCCTGCACACTCAGGTCCTCTGGGAAGAATTTACTTCAATCAGCAAAAACTAGATTGACAACTGTTACCCAGAGGACCTTCTCTTCTGCTGCTCCCAGACTGTGGAATGGCCTGCCGGAGGCCAGTCAGTGTCATACTAGGGCCTAATCTATACTAAGCAGGATATTGCACTATGAAAGCGGTACAAAAGTGGCATATAAAAGGCAAAAGCTACACTACTGCTTTATAGCGGTATTGAAGTGCATCCTGCTTGGTGTAGATTAGGACTCAGCACATAATTCAAAAATATGCAGGGAGCCGACAGGTGCCAAAAGAGGTGTCTGTGGGCAAATTGGCGCCCACAGGCACTATGCTGCAGAGTAGTTGAGCCACGTCTCTTTTTACAAAAAGTGGTTGTGGGAGGCTCCGATCCTGATTTGGATTACAGTACAATGGCAGTAAACTTTTCCTCCCTGCAGTGTTTTTGTGCTCGTTCTGGATGCAGCTGGTAGGTAGGGAATGGGGAGATAATTGTTCAATTCACATTGCAATGTAAACTGACCTTTTTCACGCTCCCCCAAACCAATACACAGATGGAAATGCAGTTTCTCCTTCGGCATTTTCACTTCTCTGAATTTTGTGATGCAGTTCTCCAATCAAAACAGTGTACAAAAATGTATATATTTGGGGAATGTGCACCAAAAATGTTTGTTAGTGAAAATAATGTACAAAGATGCATTATATCATGGTAAAAGGCTTACAAAAATGCATATGCTAGGCAAAATGGCAAATACATGTAAAAAGAAATGTGTGTGAAAATGCTTATGTTTTTAATCTCAGACTGATGTGGAAAAATCAGAAGCTGAGAGAAACTGAAATTGACAGGTTTGTCCATCTTTGGTGGTGGAACTCCCCACACCCCTCAAAATATCAACTTATTAGATAGTTTTGTCATTTTCCAGTCAGAAAACCATTTAATTTTGACCCAATCTTGGTGCTGTATTTCCTGGAATGAGCAAAGGAGGAATTCCTCTCTAGCTGCTTCTAAACCCAATTACAGTTTAATGTTCTTTTTCATTGTTGAATAGAATTTCATGCTGTGAAAGGTCACCTTCTCTGCCTGATCATGTGAATGATCGAATAAGTATAGCAGTTGAGGGACTGGAATCACCGGACCTATAAGAAGTGACTGAAAACGGATGTACTGCTTTCAAGAACTTTATTAATGGAGTTGTGAAAATTACAATAAGAAAATGAGAACGATGTAAATATAGCTGACTAATCTAATGAAGCTAAATCTAATGAAATCATCATGATTATGAAACATTCTTCATATTATTATTCTACTATGATGCCATAAAGCCTGAGTCCGCATTCTCCAAGAGTGAAGGTTCTGAAAATGCAACACCCTCCCTTAATTTCAATTTCTGGGGAAAGCACTGACTGGGGCCCATAAAAAGGAGGCTCTGGGGAGATTTTGGAAAGATGAGAGATGGTGGCTCTCACTTCTGGAAACAGCAACAGGAAGGGGGAAGATGTAGCCTGAAGAGGGGGCGGGGAGAGACTGCACCAGGCCAGCTGGTTGGCTTCCATCAAGTTCCTTCTGGGAGAAGGATGCGCCCCTCTTCTGAAGGCTTCATGAATTCACTCCCACAAAAAGTGATGGTGAGGGGCACGTTGCATGGGAACCAAGGGCCGGAAAAAAGCCTGAAGTCTCAGTAAAATTATCTCAAGTGGCACATGACTCATCACAGTACATCAGGGGGTCCCCAACCCTTTGGGTCAATGGGCACATTTGTCATGGGTGCTTCCACAAAATGGCTGCCATGGTGGGCTAGTCACAAAACACTAATTTCCCAGAAGGCAAACTGGTGAAATTAAAAGGCAAGTAACTTGCCCAAGATCCTAAATTAAAAACAGAGGTGGGGATTGAGCTCAAAAAACACAAAGTCACTGTTTTGAACCCAAATAAATATGGTGCTAAAAGGGCAGCCCTTTGTTCTGCAGTATACCAGCCTTCCTATTCAATTTTTTTGGCTATAGTTTTTAAAACTCTGGAAATATAAAATAAAAAGCAGGAGAAGCAGGGAGACTGTCAGGTGCCAAAAGAGGTGTCTGTGGGCAAATTGGCACCCATGGGCATTATACTGCAGACCCCAGTAGTGGATTTCGGGGACCCTTCCAACTGCACAGCATGAGTCCTGAGGAAGCCTCCCTGACCCTTACAACAGCCCTCATTTATTGACAAGCCAATTTGTGTGACTCCCAAGCATCTGGTTGAACTCTGGATTTTGGTGCAACTCCTGAAGTTTGACAGGGGGCGGGGGGAATGGATGCAGTCGTTTTGATTAAGCAAACAAGGCCAGTGAGCAACCCAAACGAATGAGTAACTCCCGTGCCTGGAGCTGGCATGAAATATGGACTTCTGAGATGCATTTCCCTACAGACCAGGATGTGTATTTTATGATTTTAACAGCAGAAACTGCATGTTCTCCCCCACCCCCCGCCCACTCCATGCAGCTTATCTCAGTGATACAAGTTTCAAAGGTCAGTGCACTAGCAAAATTGAGAAATCCCGTTCTTCCATAAAATTGAACCAGCCCGGTAGAGTTTGATTATGAGTTAGATCCAGAATCTGCTTTCCACAGAGAAAGGGTTCCACTTGTAGAAGGTCCCTCTGCTTGATTTTTAGAGTTTTCACCCCTGACACCCTAGCTCATGCCATTTAGTGGGATCTGTCTCTCTGTGTAGCATGTCCAGGGGACTGGAAGGGGTGCCTTGGGAAGGAGGGGGCAGGGAAGTCCACTTCCACCAGCGGAGTTGATCCAGCTGAAACCTGGGTCCAACCCAATATTTTTGTATTGGTTAAACACAGGGTAAAACACAGCACAATGCAATAAAAAAACCAACACAAAGAAGTTGCAGCAGGCAGATTATCCACTCCTACAGCACTGGAAACAGACATACAGTTGGAAATCATAATGAAAATGAAGGGTTTCCCCCCCCCCCCGCCCACCCATATCAACTTCTCAGATGCAGCATTGTCATTTTTTAGTTGGGAATTTTTAATTTTATTTTTGACCTATTTATTGTATATTTGTAAATAAAGCAAATTTAACAAAAGCATCTTAAATCACCAGCGCCCTCTCCTCCAGAGGAACCGAGCTGTCTGTGGCACAACTCACCATTCAGGGCAGGAGGCAGCCTTGTATGAGAATGTTTTAGCTGCTGTGGGGCTTTGCAAATGGAACATCATGTGCTTCCAGACGGGCAGCTCCTACTAGCGCTACCAGTCCAAACACATTGGGCAGCTATTCTGTCTCTTGCGCCACAACTGATTTCCTGTGGTATGTCAAAAGACATAAAAACACAGGAGGGTTACAGATGGAAGACAACGGATCTGGACCCCTGTAAAATTCAACATATGAGGCAAGGTGACTGCAGGATAAAAACCTCACTTTTCATGGCTGATCTTCAACTCAAGCTAGTGGGCCGAAATAAGGTCAAGCATAACTATCAGGGTTGAAAAACACTTGAGAAACTGGGAAGAGGACGTTCTGAATGTGCCTGGGAGGCCGAGGCGCCATCTGTCAAGCGCAGGGTGGATGTGTGAAATGAGAATAAAACGAGGGGTTGAGGCACCATGTGTCAAGCAGAGGGGATGTGTGAAATGGGAATAAAGGGGGAGCGTCCAGCTCCGAAGAATCGAATGGCACCCATTGGGCAGGAGCAGAATCTTCCTGCCTTGCGGGCATCCACTGTCTAGAGGGAGTTGGGAGCTGCGTCGGCCATGTGCCTGGCAAAAACCAGCCACTGCACTGGTGCTTGGCATCATGCCAGATGGCCAGCTGTGTTGCTGAAGAGAGATGAAGGACGTACAAGTAGGAAGCGACTTGAGTCCGGGTTAGTTTAAGACTCACCAGCCGCCCATTGAAAAGATATCATTTGGAGTTGGCTCATCTTTCTTTCTCTCTTTTTCTTTTTGGCATTCATTTGTTCTCTTTGTCACAGCCCTTTCAGCCTGGGGCTCCTCGTGCGCACATAAAAACAAGATCCCGCTCCAAATGAATTCCGGCCCTGCAGCGCTGCTGGCTTGCACACTTGGAGCTGTTTGATTTTTTTTTTTTTGGCAGGTTTTGCTTGGAGGCTTTTTTTTTTTTTTTTATGATGATGATGGCAGGAGGGAAGAGTTCTCTCTTTGTGGAAAAGGACCCATTAAAAATGCATGGCTGATGAATAATAGAAAAATCCAGTCCTTTGATTGAACAAGGCCCGCCACATAGACTTGAGTCCTCCTGTCACTAATTTCAGAGTGGGAGTTGCTGCAGGGATTCCGAAAACTAGATTGTGTTTTCTTATTGCTATTGTTTCCTCTGGAAGGTTTGCACACATTGTCCTCTATCAGACTTGATTTGGTATGGGGTTAATTCACCCCGATTCTTTATCCCCTACCCCCCCACCCAATTTCCACCAAATTATAGCCCAAATTATAGGGCTAGTACAAAAGAGAGAGGTGCTCCCCCCTCAAATTAAAACACTGGCCTGGTGCAGACATCACACTAAACCATGCAGCTTAACCACAAAATGGTTAAGGGGATGCATGCATTCCCTTAACCATTTTGTGGTTAAGCAGCATGGTTTAGCGTGTTGTCTGAACCAGGCCTATGGCTTCAGTCATGCAGTGTGGTGCAGGCTCAGACAATTATTTGAGAGTAGGGGTATTCCAAGCAAATCCTTTTCCATCTATTTCACTAGAGGGAATGCTCTCTGCTGTCTCACCAAAAAACTTTTACTTTAAGCAGTGGTGTAGTGGACCTAGGGCTCATAGGGTCAAAGTTCAAGGACTTTTTGATTAGCAGGGACAAAGACATCATCTGCCACCCCCAGACTTAACTCTTAGCTTAGCTGCTATCCTTACATTGACTGGGTGGTAGTGGTGGGGAATGGATTCTCTCAGCAAAAATATCAAGTTGTGAGCTATCCCTGTTGTAATGCAAAGTATTTCGGGGTGGTTTGATCTTGAATGGACAATTAAGGCTCACTACCTTTATAAAAAAGACTGATGGAGATGAAAATGGCTAGAACTGGCTTGTGGACTTTGAGATAAAGGATTTCTCCCACATGCTAGGAAAATAAATTCCTGAGAAGTCTTGAGCTGGTTTATACAGTTTGGGACATGCTGACCTGGTCTGCATGAACACCGGAGCTTAAATAAGCGGTGGCAACTTATTTAAGCCATGGTGTGTTCCAGGCAGCAGTTCCCTAATTACTCACCCAGGGGAGGCTTGTTGTGTTGTCTGAATCCAGGGAAAACACCCCTCAAATAAGCCAACATGCCATGGATTATTTGAGGGTTGTTTCCCCCTGAAACAAGCCATGCTGCCTGGGTTCAGATGACATGACAAGGCAAATAGTAATGGTAAGAACCAGGCTGTTGTGTTCCTCTTTTCCTTTCTCATGAAATCTCAGATCTCTCCTGCCAAAGTCCAACATACTAAACACTACACTGCCTTTTGCCAGCTCACCATTGTCCGACTGGTAACTGATCCTGATATATTGGGTATTTTGTTATGTACTGCTGCTCTTTGGTGTGTGTGGCATGCTTCCAGCCTTCTCTCTTTCTCTCTCCTGTCCAAACTATTTACCAACCCCTGGGATTACTTGAGCGTAGGGACTGAGAGAGGCGTTTCTGCAAGAGAGATTGTTTCCACAACTTGTCTTAACTTGCCGCCATCTCTCTTGGCATTTCTTTTAACCCACCCACCCCAGCTTTATATAGGGGATGAGGAAGAGACAGGGCAAACAGATACAACAACCCACTGGGAAGTTCTGCTGCCCCTGTCTATTGACCTGAAGGGGAACCATGCAAGAGAGATCTATGGTTTGCACCAATGCTCCAAATCCATCTCTAGTTGGGCATAACTATTCATGCATAACTGCAAAGGGCTCCAGAAGAGGATGTGCATTCATGAGCTGCATCCAGCTCTTTACGCAGGGCCTAGGTGAGCATCTCATTATGGATGGGGATACATGTTTGCATCCCCATCAGATACATGCGCCAGAAGGCTGGTGTCATTCCCGGATCATGCTTGCTGAATTGGGATGAATATGCTTGAGATGTAAAAATACAGTTTCAATTTATTTATTTATGATATGCGTATAATGCTGAATATTATAAAATCCCTCAGCAGTTGACAAGCAATATTAAATACAGTTAATTGCAGTATTAAAATATGACATCAAAACACACTTCCAACTATAGTAAAAACAATTCAAGGAGCAGTAAAACTAGGGTGACAGTATGGAAAGGAGGACAGGGCTCCCGTATGTTTAAGACTTGAATAGAAAAGGGAATTTTGTCATTTGTACGCATGTAGCACTTGGTGAAATTCCCTTTTCATCACAACAGTTGAAGATGCAGGAGCCCTGCCCTCTTTTGTATATGGTCATCCTACTAAAATGGACCGGCATAATTAATTTCCTTACAGCCCAGGCAAAGCCTGGGTGAACAAGTGCATTTTAGGAGGTGTTTCAAAGATGTCACATTTTCTGCCTCCCAAACTGCATGAGGTGCTGCCCTGTGGAAAATATTATTATGAATGTTCTGCTTATGAACATACTCTAAGCAACTTACAAAAAAAGTAAAATAAGTAAAAACAACATAAAATAAATGTCAGTCACAAAGTAATTAATTAAGCCATACTTACATTTGGTACTGTTGAAAAAGGGATGACCTAGAATGCCCTTTAGTATTAACTGCAAGCTGTAGAACTACTTTATAGAATTTTAGTGTTCACATTTAATTTTCTCATTAAAAAAAAAAGACAGAGATCTCCTTCAGGCTTTTCCCCTCCCTCGGAGGTGTTGATTGAACAATACAAAGATAAGTATTGTATGCTTGAATGACAGCTTATATCTTTTATGTCATTCTAACATTGCCTCTGAGATGTTATCCCAAAATTAATTATCTCCAGTTCAAAATGTCTTTTATGTTTGTTTTTGTCATGATGTCTGTCTTTCTAATTGGGTATTGAACTACTCATTATGTGAGATTCATTCAGTATCAGTTTGATTCAACTGGAAATGTTTTAGCTCCATGCTAGCTGCCAATCTCTGTGACAATGTGCTCTGCAGAAGGTCAAAATTACCAAAGGCCAATTGATAGAATACTGCTTGTAATTGAACTGGGAATGGAACAAACAATGAGTAATATCTGAGAGACTGGCTTAATGGCAATTAAACGTTAAAGACAGTCAGCCCATTCCTAGTCATTGTTTCACACCCCCGCTGCCTGCAAATACTAATTCTCTACTGGAAGAGAATTAGCAATACATGACAATAAAATGGCCTTTGAAATCTTTAGGGCCATAGCAAAATGCTTCTCCCATCTCTCCTTCCTGGAGCCATCTGTGACACAGCATTGTTCCAATGCATTATGGGGATTTATACATGGCAGCTGGCAGCAAGGAGAAGCCCTGGCCATTGAAATGCACTCCACCTCTGATAGGCAAAAACGGGGGCTGTTTCTTTTGTCTTGCCATCTCCCATAAAATTCACACCAAACTGTCCTCCCAGCTCTAGAATTCTCTTAATGTACTGTTCCCCACAGGTTTTACTCATCTTTTACATCTCCTTTCATCTTGCAATTGCCCATGCAGCCATTGTCTAGTCTTGGCAGCATCTAATGTAGTTTATTTATTAGATTTTTATCAGTCTTTCCTTCTGTGTGCTCAGGGCAGCATACATGGTTTTCCTCCATATTATCCTTGCAAGAACTCTGTATGTAGATTAGTGACTGCACTGCTGCCTTTCAGCTATTCAGCCAAGTTCACAGTCTTGCTGTGAACGCCTTGGTACCAGGTTACCTGGAAGAACACTGCCCCCAATATTGACCTGAGTGTTTGCCAGAACATCTGAGGAGGCCTTGCTGGTTGTACCGTGACCTGCAGTCATGGCAACCTGGAAGTGGGTCTCCTCTGTGGTGGCACCAACTTATGGAATGCCCTCCCCTGCTGGTATTCGGGAGGAACTATGACAGATTTTAGGCACCTGTTAAAGACCCAACTCTTTACCCAAGCCTTGAATGACTGTGCTGCCCTGTTAGTCTGCTTATTAATTGTGGGGCTGTTAGCTTCGGTTTTAAATATTGTCAACATTTTAACTGATGATGTATTTGCATTTTAATCTGTCTCCATAAACTGCTAAGAGATATCATTTGATATGGTAAGCAGTATATAAAATGATTAAATAAATAATAAAAATATTTAAAACATGTATACGTCACCCTTCAGAGGGTAGCATACACAAAAATAAGATAAAATACAAACTTAAAATACAATATGTTGTTGTTAATTTTTTGAAAGTCAATTATCTATATATCTATCTCTTTCAAGAATGTATATACCACTTTTAATTTTTTTCCAATAAAGTAGTGAACAATAAATTACAATCAATAAACAAAAACACTTTTACATATAACAATAAATGATAGCTGGATTGCATATCAGTAGACCAATAAAATAATAGAGCAGCACCAATAAAAATAATAGGTCAGTATACCTATTATTCTATTACCGCAAAAGATGTTGCGCTAGTGGAAACTAGGTTCTGAACTATGCTCAAGAGATGTACAGATTTTGTAAAATCCATTCTGTGTTTCACAGATTGTCAGATGCCTTTCATTCCATCATCTGCTCTTAGATGGAATTGGATTTTTCCTGTAGAGTTTGCACAAATGCACACTTGGGAAAATGCGCAAATCTCTACAAAATGCACGTTTTCATGCTTTAACTTATGGGGGAAATGCACATTTTGGCAGGTTTTTTTAAAAAACATATTTTTCTAGGACTAATTCTGCATAAAATTCCAGAAAGTAAAACAACAAAAACAACAAAAACAGCCCACAAATCCACAGAATTTGTGCAACTCAAGAAAACATGGTCTGCTTTGGAATCCGTGGGTCAGATTCATAAATATTCAAACTAATTGGATTCCATTGTGGATTTCTCCAATATTCCTACTGGGGAAAATGAAGTTCAAAGTCATGAAGCTCACTGGATGACACTGTAGGCCAGTCGCTCTCTCCCAACCTAACCTACCTCAAAGGGTTGTTGTGAAGATTAAAAGAGGGGATGGGGAGGACCATGCTTGAGCTCTGTGGAAGTAAAATGAGATATAAATGTAAAAAATACCCAATAAATAACAAATGCTCTTAAAATACCTGGCTTTGTTGCAGTTTAATCTTGTAAATCCAGGAAGGGTGTCTGTATTTTTTTTAACCTTGTTGAAAATCTTGCCCCTTGACTGAACTTTGAAAAGGCACGGGTTATAGTGGAATCATGGAAGGTGCAACAGTCGGGTATCATTTCAATCCTGCAACTATTGAATTTCTGTGGGGAGGTCGACAACACAGCATGGCCACTTTCATTAACAATTAATCCCATGATATCTCACAGACAGTTTTCAGTGGCATTGCTCTGTGGCTTATTCTACAGATAATACCTTCAGACTTATCAGCCTGATTAAAAGGATGATAAGTAGCTACACCATTTGTAGGTTACTTGGAGCTCTGATTTTCCATTACCAGCATGAAATCTTTTTTTAAAAAAATCCTCTTTAAGACTTCTTATGAACAAGCAGAAGCTACCGTTAAGTTAAAAGAGATGTACAGATGCCTGCTGAATTATACAGTCATCAGAACAAAGGTTATTATAAAAAGACCCAGTTTAGCTATAGTTCAGATTGGCCATAAGGCTCCCAGCCAAAGCTGAAGATAAGCTCATTTTTCAAGTCTCAAAGCAATCTGCAGTTGAACAGCAATGTGAGATTTACTGTAGTTACTCTGCACATAGACATTACATTTCCTAGTCTAAATACATGCTGCCATGTACTGTAACATTGGGACATCCCATTTTCCACAGTTTGTTGTAGAAAAATCAGAGTTGGTTTAAAGTAGAGCAGTGCAGAAGGTAGACCTAAATTTGCAGGTTGATTGATGGATGATGTGTGGTAGATTGGCAAGGTTTTTTCACTCCCACGTGTTTAACAATAGCTAAGATGGCCACGTGTGATTTGTTAAAAAAAACACCAGGACATGCATCATCCAAAAAAAGAACAAAAGAGGATGCCTATTTGCATATCATTTGCAAATGTGAATTTATACATATAGAGACAAATTTAGAAATAGTTATTATAATTTAATTAGAAATACAGTATATCTTATCATAATGGGGAAGACTTTGACAGGTGACCTATGTGCCTTGCTCAGTCTACTGTCCAGGTGATGTCGAAGGGCAACTTCAAGGCCCAAGTGTTCATTCTGATGGGTCTATCTTTAAACTGGACTTGGACTGGACTGGGTAGCCCTTCATACATAGGATGTGTTCAAGTAGAGGAAAGTCCTCTTGCATCCCTTTAAAAATGACTCCTCCCCACTGCTGAAAATTATACTGCTGAAATGAAGAAAGCTTGGGATAAACATGAATGGAATAATCTCTGTTCAGTTCTGGAATACAAAACAACCCCCTGAGCTCAGAATTCTTTCAGTCTGTTACACCTAGTTCTTGCTGGTGGAACTTGGGGGTTCTAGCTTTTAAAATATATATGCAGATATCACAAGCCTGAAGTCTACCTACCTGTAGTTTAGAAAGGTGTGTATTCTGGTTGTTTCATTCAAAGGGGCTTTCCATATCATCAACTGGTTTATGCAAGGGCACCTGCAACAGAAAATTGCAGTATATGCTTCTTTCTAAAGGAAGTGCTCCTTTTCATAGTTCCAGCCAGCCATTGCTTCCAAGCAGGATATTCTACTTTCACTCCTGCCTATCCCATGTTCAGCTTTTCTTTTACAACTGAAAAGCTACATCCCATGGATACTGAGAATACTCAGTTTTCATTGGATTGTTCTGAGGTTTTAAAAAAGAGCTTTAAAAAGCAGTCCATCAAAGCTTCCTCCTCTCACCACAAGGCTATTTCCTCCTTGAAAAGGGAATTTCAGCAGTTGTCATTTGTTTCTGTACAACTGTTAAAGATACAGGAGCCCTGTCTTCCTTTCCATATGGTCATCCTATTTTACCGTTCCTTCATCTTCTGGACTGGAGTTTGGTACTAAACCTAACCCAGGTGGCGTTTTAACTGAATGGCTTGGATTGCATATACGACTATAGAAGCTTTAAAAAGGCATAGGGTGGAGTCAGCCAGGGGATATTTCTAAATGGCCTGGAGGTATCCAATTTCCCTCAGCTGAACACATTAATGTTTCATGGCAATATTGTGTTTTTCATTCAATGTTCCTGCCTTAAATGCCTATTCTTGAAGATTACCGGTACCTAAAGCGAATAAGGGTACAATTCTACACATGTTTACAGTGAAAAAAATCCAGGCATAGGTTGCTACTTCCATTCACATCGATGAGGATTGCACTGGAGAATTTCCCAATGGATCATGCCATCATGAAGGACATGGAAATGTCCTTACACAGGCCATGTGGAAACGTTATACCAAAAGTAGAGGAAAATGAGCTGCAAATGGTTAGAACTGGCATTCCACTGTCTGTGATTTAAATTGCTACAAGTTCTATGGCAGTGCAGGATTGACTGTTTTAGGGTGCAATCCTATGCATGTTTAGAGCAAAAGAAAGAAAGTCCTACAGCTCCCAGCATTCCCTAGGCATCCATGCTAGGTGTTATAGGACTGTGCCTGTGATGACCCCCACCTTATACTGCTCCTTTATTCCTTTTCTGAATCAAAGGACCCAGCACAGGTGTCAAGAGGTTTGGAATGCTGCAGCCATCCCTGTGACACACCTTCACTTCTTAGGACCCTCAGCTATACAGCTCAAAGCCCTTACCCCAAATTTTCCCTTCCACTGCCACCATATACCTGTACCCTTCCCAGGTACTCCAAGGACCACACCAGTTGTAATTAATTAACAAGTAGTTATTGCAGGTACAAAAGCTTAATGGTTTCTTCCGTTCTCAAGCATAATGGTTATAAAGCACAATGCGTCAGTAATTTCTCTGAAATGTTTCACAATATAACTTCAGGTTCTCCTGCCTACGCTATCCCTTCTAGGCTACACTATTCTCTCTCCCACACTCTAATCCACCAAAACAACAAAGCACAGAGACCCTTCCTATCTCTAATCCAAAACTCATCCAACATACCTTCCCTCCTGTCCGCAGCAGCATATATACTCCACAGACCTCCGACTCCTCCCATTCTCTCACACCAATCAAGACGTTCCATGCAAACATCCAATCAGCACTCTCCTTCCATCCAGCTCTCACTCCCCCTCTATGGCTTTATACTTACCACTCTGCTATAAATATACAGTGAGTACTTTCTTTAAACTTTTCAAACATTCTTATTAACTAATAAACCTTTATAATAAACTTAACATCATAGCCTCATGCAGTAGAACATCACAGTGCCCAACACCCCTGAGAGCAGTGCAGATCCTTGCATTGCTGGTGGTGAGGAGGAAAAACAATCTTCTATCCAATCCACTTCCCTGCAACAGGGATATGAGAAAGTAAACAGCTGCTATGGGATGCTCGAGTTTCTTGAAATGCGAGGTAGATGCACCTGTTTTCCACGTTGATCATTATATCTATGGATTATCTATGTATTGCATCTCTACACTCATGCTATTTCTAGAAGTCAGGTATATGAAGGCTGTGGAAATGTCTATGACTGTCTGTCAGCACCATAGTACCAAAACTCTGAAACCTAGTTACCTGAAACTTAGCAGCTATACTAAGGGGACCCTAGTGGCTTATTTTGTTTAAGAGTCCTTCTAATCCAGCATTCTGTTCTCAGCTGCCTCTGGGAAACCTGTAAGCAGGACTTGAGTGCAACACCACCTTTCTGGCCAAGTTCCCCAGCAACTGATCCAGCATAGCTTGTTCATAGGCTACTGCTTCTGCTACTAGAGGTAGCACATAGCCATCAGGACTAGTAGCCATTGATAGCTTTGTCCAATCCTCTTTGAAAGCCATCCAAAATGAATTCCATAGTTTAACCATGCACTGTGTGGAGATCCTTTTATCTGTCCTTAATGTCCCACCAGTCAGCTTTGTGGGATGACCCTGAGTTCTAGTATTGTGAGAGAGGCAGAAAAACGTCTCCATATCCACTTTCTGCACACCATGCATAAGTTTGTACACCCCTATCATATCTCTCTTACTCACCTTTTTTCTAAGTTAAACAATTGCAACTGTCATAACCTTTCCTTATAGGGAGTTGCTCCAGCCCCTTGGTCATTTCAGTTGCCTTTTTCTGCATTTTCCTCAACACTACAATGTCCTTTTTTTATGAGCAGTGACCACAGTATTTTAAGTGCGGTTGCATCATAGATTTGTATAAAGGCAGTATGGTATTGGCAGTTTTATTTTCAGTTGCTTTTCTAATTATGCCTCACATGTAATTTCCCTTTTTCACAGCAGCCTTATCTCTTTCCCACAAGTTTTAGAAGTCTCTAGCTTAGTGTGGCCATGTGTCCTATTTTACAGAGGATGGTCCTCTGTTTGAAGCTGTGTCAAAGGACAGTGTTCTATTGAAGGTGTCCTTTAAAAGAAACACTATGCAGTTTCTAATGGTACATTTGATATCCTGCCTAGTTTGGCCCTTGGCTACTGTTCCTTCCCAGGACTGTTCCCAGGACAGGGGGCCAGATGCTATTTTCTGAGGTTCCCACCGGGTTTTTTTTTGGTGTGGCCAAGTAAACAACACTATTTTATCAAGATGTGTTGGAGGTATATTAATCAATGATATATTAATGGTTTCTTCCATTCTTCTTCTGGTATATCAATCAATGAACAGCTGTGCTCATTGCTCAAAGGTATCTATAACTCTAATAGGATTGTTTCTTTCAAAAAGCCCCAAATACAAGTCTTTCTGTGGGTCACTGGCTCATGCTTGGCCTGTCATTGCGGCTCTGTGCTGCTCCAAATTGGCTCCTTTAGGCAAAGGTCACACCGCGGTATCAATTACTTGCTATTACCTGGAAAATTTAATTTCATGCCCTACAGTGGGTCTGCTTTCTTCTCCACAATGATTGGCAACTGCCTGGTAATGAAAATAGTCTTTAAAAAAAAGTTGCAGTGATTAAAAGCTAGAAGCTCCCTGATTCATGATGACAGTTTCAGACTGGTAGTATCACCAAAGACTTTGGGGGCTCTTGCGGCATTCAGATCCGGATTTATGTTTGTTTGTTTTCTAAATCAATTTCTTGCCTGTTGTGTTAAAATCATTGAAGGGCTTGTGTTGTTTGTGACTTGCCACTGGGGCAACATAACCCTTAAGCATAGATATTACTCAGGATGTCTTTTTGGCGATTACTAGCATAACAAAAAGCAAACTGATTGAAGGCTTCTTTTATAACAGTGTTTGAACTTGACGTCAGTCATCCATACTTTCAGGTTAGACTACTGTAATGTGCTATACGTGGAGCTGCCTCCGAAGGCTGTTTTTGGAAAATGCAGTTAGCAATCTAGCAGCTGCATTATGCGCTAACTGGTACTGGGTGTTATGATTACATGATGTCTGTGCTATGGCAACTGCACAGGCTCCTAGTCTGTTTCCAGACGTGATTCAAAGTGCTGCTTTTTACCTTTAAAGTCCTTTGTGGCATAGGGTCAAGGTGCTTGAAGGATCAACTGTCTCCACATGTACCTACCCATATATTACAAACTTCAGTGCAGGGCCTCCACCGTCTGAGGTGAAGCAGGTGTTTACCAGACAGAGAGCCCTTTTGCCTGGAACCTACATAATTGTTCTTTCTGTGCCAGGACTTTTAAAAGTTTCCCTGATCTTTCTATACCCTTTTGGAAGCGTTTTTCAGCTGAGCAGTGGGGTAAAAATGGTGCTGCTACTAATCATCATCATCTGTTATTATTTATTACATTTATATCCCACCTTTTTCCTCCAAGGAACCCAAGGCGGTGTACATAATCCTCCTCCTCTCCATGTTATCCTCACAACAATAACCCCGTGAGGTAGGTTGGGCTGAGAGTTTGTGACTGGCTCAAAGTCACTCAGTGGGTTTCCATGGCTGAGTGAGGACTAGAACCCGGATCTCCCGACTCCCAGTCTGACACCTTAGCCACTACACCACACTGGCTCCACATCATCATCATCTTTGTAAACTGCCAGAGAGCTTTGGCTATTGGGCATTTTAGAAATGTATTACATGAATGAACTACTACTACTACTAATGTTAGGAACTGCCTGGGTGTCTTTATTTATACATAAACAAGTATAAATAAGACTGCCCAGGATACAAACCTATGGTTCTGGTGAGGCTTCTTAAACCATGAGAGTTTCTCATATTTTTTGCATCCCATTTCTTTTCATCATTTTCCATGACAAATGACCCTCCAAAAGAGTTGAGCTTTTGCGGGGCGCTTTCCTTCATTCTTATTTATTTATTTACAATATTTATATACTGCTCCCCATTCAAAATTTCAGAGCGGCATACAAGATAAAATAAAATAAAACCAGAAACAGATAAAATAAAATAAAAACAGATCTTGCAGCTTTCTCCTAGTTGCCAATCGTGTCGCTTAGGTCACCTCCATTGGGGTGGTAGGGAATGAGCCCTTTGCATGAAAATGACCCGGAACAGGTACAAGCTTTAGGGTGGTAGATCTGCTAGTGGCGCAACACCATCCAAGCCAGGTTTGCTGGGAGAGTTGAACTAGCACTACCTCCCTGACCTTCCTCCTTGTTCTCACAAGCACAGTTGTTCTCTGCCTTGTAAAAGGAATGGCTTGAGGTTTCTGCAGAACTACAGCAGAAATGTGAAACCCCCTGTGGTTTTATGGTTTCATGCAAATTGTTTTGTTTTGTTTTAAATTATGGGACTGATTGCAAGGCGCATTCAAAAGCTCCAGGGTCCTCAGCAGACAAAGCATTTAGGGAGTTGAATCGTCATAGCGTAGCGTGTGTGTGGTTTGTTTGAAGTTAATTGGGCAGCATCCCTTAAAATTATGCACATGCTTATGCGTTATATCAAAGTCTTAAGGCTGGCACAAAGGAAAAAGCAACTCTTTTCACATGCCCCCCCCTCTTCCATAACAAAATTAGCTAAGCATTTGGCACGTTTGTTTTTGCAAATAGTTTCCCCCATATGTTGCTCAGAGCTTTCTCCAATGCCTGCCTTCTTCTGGCAGATCAAATTGTTGCTGTTAGGAATTGAATTACTCGCTTGTGAACTGGCACTGATGTGTTTGGTGATGTCAGATTCAACACCTCTGGCATGCCAAAATGTGCCTGCATCACAGGAGGCCAGGGCTAACTTAGTTTTTCTCAATCTTATAGCATCTGGCCCTCTTTTCTGTCATTCGAAATCCTTGTTATTCTGGACCAACTAGTGCTTCCAGTCGCTTGGTATTTTGCAGTTAACAAAACTAGGATGACCATATGGAAAACAGGACAGGGCTCCTGCATCTTTAACGGTCACATAGAAAAGGAAATTCCAGCAGGTGTCCTTTGTATGCATGCAGCACCTGGTGAAATCCCCTCATTACAACAGTTAAAGCTGTAGGAGCCCTGCCCTCTTTTGTATCTGGTCACCTTAAACAAAACTGTCCTGTATCTCTGGTTCCACAGGAGTAGCAAACACACACATTCAGAAAGAAATGCAGCAACATGAATTCACCCTAGCCAAAAAACAGGAAGATCAGAATGGTTTTGTTTAGGGTGACCAGATACAAAAGAGGACAGGGCTCCAGCCAAACAATGCCCCCCCCCCCCTAATATCTAGCCTCCTGGCCCCAGTCAGGCACACTTGGCGCAAGCACGGGCCTGCGCCCAAGCGCTCGCAAGGTGCCCCGTGAGCACGTGGCAGCCTCCCACTGTAGCTGCCGGCTTTGCGCCCTCCCCCCCCCCCCGTATTAATGGCAGCCGCATTAATGCAGCAGGGGGAACGGTATGATGTTGGCAGTCAGAAGAGGCTCACGCAGCCTGGCGGACAGCGGCAGTGAAAGGCGAGCATCTGCCAAGGTGGATGCAGGTGATTTTGCCCACCCCTAGCAGCCATAGATTTAGTGTTGGAAATGGTGATTTCCAGCTTGCTGTAGTTTACAATACTAAATCTACAGCAGCTCAGAGAGGAGTGCTGCCATGCAGCTGTATTTTGAAAAGGGAAAGGAAACCCCTTCCTGACGCCACCAGGTAAGTTAGGGGTAGGGAAAAAAAGTAACCAGAGCAGTGGGGGAGAAAATTGGGTGGGAGGGAAAGCTGGCTGGACAAAGTGGGGGCGGGGGGGGGCAGCAGCTTTGGAAAGGACAGGGTAGTGAGGAATAGCAACCCCCTCTCCAAGAGTCCCTTCCCCTGGCCACCACCCTCTCCACGCCCCTTGCCCTCAGACCTAGCAGTGCCAATGTGTCAGAATTCAATTTCAGTTTATTGGCCCTCATCCAGCCCACTAACACCTCCAGGCATCAGTTCTGCACCTTCACAGCACACAACTCCCCTGTTACAAAAGCTCCACTGGCTTCTGGTCTGTTTCCGGGCACAATTCAAAGTGCTAGTAATGACCCATAAAGCCTTATACAGCTTGGTTCCAGGTTATCTGCAAGACCGTATTCTCTCTGATGAGCCTGCCCATGCTTTGAGATCTTCAGGGGAGGCCTTTCTCTCGGTCCCACCACCATCACAGGCACGCTTGGTGGGAACGCGGGAGAGGGCCTTCTTGGTGGCTGCTCCAGGGCTCTGGAACTCCCTTCTCAGAAAAGTAAGACTGGCTCCCTTCTTGGTGTGCTTCCGGAGGCAGGCAAAAACTTTCTTTGTTCCAGTAGGCCTTTGGCAAATGGTCTGGATCTCTGTCTATGTGTCGTTTTTGAAATTGTCATTTGTATTTTAAATGTTTTAAATGTTTTAATATTGAACCACATTTAATTATATTTTTAATTTTTGCATATTTCTATTTATATGTTTTAATTGTATATGTTTTAATTTTGTTAAGCCACCTTGAGGCCCAGTATTGGGGAAAAAGGCAGAATACAAATAAATAAATGTAATAATAATAATAACTCAAATGTCACTGAGAAATAGAGTGTCTACCTCTTGATCTTCACTGGTCTATCTCATGTCTTTCCAATTCAGGAGCAGATAGGCATGCTGTGCATTCTGGGAATTGTTTCCCACACACGCCCTCCCTTCAATTTGGCTTTTCAGTCTCTTCTTTCTATCTCAGGCTCAAGCTCTACAGCTGGAAGAAATCAAGTGTCTGCCTAGCAAAACTTTAAAATAAGCATGGTTCAGTTTCAGCTTAATTCCAAGAGTATCTGGAAGACATTGAGATTAAAAGGGGGAAGCGTAAAAGCAACGGCTTCATATAAAACAGAAACATTCCTTCGCTCTTCATCTTCTCTCCTCCCAGAAACCAGTTCTCTTCCCAGTGTAGTAATGAAAGCCAATTCTATCCAATCAACATCACATTATCAAGTGGCTTCAGATTGTTCCTAATCACCTTATTATTTTACAGCTTCAAAGTTTGAGATCGATTTACTTAACAAGTCCCTCAAGGATGGCTTTATAATGTAGAATTGGTCTCCATCTGCTGTAAGCCAAGGGACACCTACAAGCAAGAGTTTGTCCTAGTTGCCCCTTTGCCACAGCACTAACCACAACAAAAGTTGGGTTGAGAACCATGGAAATCCTCCCAGGCGGGTCATAAAACATCAAGGATTTAATCGCTATACCACACTTCTAATGAAAAGCCAACACTGAGTCTTGCCCTATGTTTACGACCGATCCCTCAAGCATCAGATTGTGCTCTTTTCAAATGCTACCCATGTTATGAGCCGGAACATGCTTCCTATTCAATCAAATTATGGAACACTTAAGATTTGGATGTCCTCACCCAAATCCACAGATTACGCTTCATGGCATGCCCACATCACAGCTGTAATTATGTGATACGTAAGTCACCAGCCAAGATTAAACAATGCAATGAGATTAAACAACATACTGTCCAAACAATGCAAAAGAAAGAACTCCCTTGGGTTGCAATCCTATGCATGTTTACTTGGGGGAGTAAGTCCCATTTAACTTCTCTGTTCATAGGATTGGGCTGTTATAAAAAGCATAAAAGTAGAGCTGTGCCAAACCTACTCCCCCACCCAACCAAACCCCACCCTGCTTTTGGAAACATTTCCAGCAGTGCTGGAAAAAATGTGCATTTCTTGTGGGTAAAAAAATAAATAGTGCCTATTCCAAAAATGTTTGTTTATCCAGTGGCACTGCTCCTGTTTGCTTCCACTCTCCATTTCCCTCGCTTTTTGGATTGCTTCTGGAATTCTCCCCATCTGAATATTTCCCTGGATTTTGGCGTCTGGATCGCCTAGCCTTCTGGATCATCCAGAACAGGGTGAATCCCTATTTCTTGCTTTGCCTTTCAACTGACCAGGGCCAGGGGCACCTCTGTCTTATCTGGATTAAGCTACAATTTGTTTCAAGTTGATAGACATCAGCCCTGTTCAGAAGATACCTCAGTGGTTAAAGCCATGGTTTATGGTGTCTTCTGAACAGGGCCATTCACTCCCATCAGCCCTAACTAGCACAGCTAATGCTCAGGAGTGCTGGGAATTGTAGTCCAAAACACCTGGAGGTACTAGTTTGGGAAAAGCTGCTATTGGTTGAAGGAACAAAATTAAAAACAGACTAACATCAGGCCCAAACTTGTTGTGACATTAAATACTTTTTTTGCATTTAATGCACATTTATTTTTAGAAACAGATAGCACCTCTTGCAGGGGGGTGTCATTATGCAGACTGCAGCAGGCATGGAGAGAAATTTAACCTTTCTTCCCCTGCTGGGAAATCCCTTCTCTGAAGTTGGCACTAGTTTGAAGGGGAGGGGATTTTATTTATTTATTTATTTATTCATTTATTCATTTATTTATTTATTCATTAGGTGGTACATCAATGTGATTCTGAATGGCCAAGTTACAGGAGGAAACTATGACAAATGGAGAATGGACCTGAGGTCAACATTTGTTACTCCATTTAACACAGAAGCAAAGGAAGAGTTGATACTGAGCAGTCTGATTCCTCATTTTCTGCATTTTCAAACCATGGAGATACTTAAATGGATACAAAATCCTTAGATCACAAAAACGAAACTTCTGTTTACACAAATTTTTGGATTAAAAAGAAATCCGCCAAAGCCCCTGAGTCTTCTAGTTTGCTCTTTGCCAAGTTGCAACCATCAACTTAAATACATTTATAGAAATGTAAAAATTCACACCTGGGAAGACAAGCAGGATGCCAAGATTTCAAACTAATGAACTCAAAACAAATGAGACATTCTGCTGCTGTCCAAGTTTTCTAATAGAGTTTCCTGGCAATTCCATCTGTCCTTGGAGGTATTTGTTCATTGCTAATGTTCTCTCGCTCCTGGCAGCTAATTAATTGGCAGGATCTTGGAACAGGCCATCATTTCTTTTAACCAGAATTGCTCTAAATATCTCACTTATCTTTAGTGACACTTCATGTCTGGACCCCCTATCATGTGGGAACTCACAAAAAACACTGAAGGCCCCACAAAAAAGCCCAGCTTCATCCTGAACAACTTGTTTCCACGGAGCAACTTCTCAAGCATTAACCTATTTCCTCTTCTTTAACAGGGCCCGGGCAAAACTGGGATGCTAATAGCAGTTAGGGTGACCAGATTCAAAGGCAGGAGAACTAATCGTTTTGTAGAAGAGGACATTTCTGCAGGTACAGATTTTCTTGCCCTTATGTGACAAGCTGTGTAGCTGGCCAATTCCTTCCTCTGCATTAAAGAGGCAGGTGCCCTGCTATTTTCCTTAGCATAAGGACACAAGAAGATCTCTCCTGGATCCAATCAAAGGTCTAATCAAGGGGCTGTCTTCATGGCGCTGGGTTGGCACCTCCTCCCTTCTCAGCCCTGTGCTTTCCCTCTTCGGAGGCGTCATCGAGTAACCCGAGGAGGACAGATTTCTAGGTGGCCATACGGGTCCTGTAGCTTCCCCCCCTCTTCCTTGTGGAAGACAACCAATCAATGGTCGCCTTCCCCCAGGCTCTGCCTCTGGGTTGGCCCCGGACTGGCCTTGGAGTGACATTACACTGCAGAAGCTCCGTGTTGACGTCACTACCTTTGAAAATGTTGGGGTAAACACAACATCGCTGGGAAGCCTCATGGTGACTGCGAACTTGCATCTGCATCATCTAACCAATGGGGTGCAGAACTAAAGTCACCATGGGGTTTTTCCCATGTGTAGACAGCCCCCAAGATTCTATTTTTAATCTGTTTTTTAAATTATTGTTTGTCACTTTGGGTCCCATTTTTCGTAGAAAGATAATTGAAATAAATAATCTAGTTCACCATCCTTTTCTCCCCACAGTGGCTAACTCCTTCACGCATGCCTTGAAGGGAATAGTTTTATCTTGGTCTGAGAGAGTGTTAGGCCCTTTCTACACCATACCGGTATAAAAGGAGGGAGGGAGGAGGATCTCGCGATATCCTGATCATGAGATCCTCCCCTTAGTCCACATGTGGGCACGACATTCTGGGAGGAAGGAGGGTGTCGCACCCGCCATTTTTTTTAAAGGAGATGAGTGCATGTGAGCTCCAACGAAACATTGGATTTCACTGATTTCAATGGAACTTTGGTTCTTGATCCAAGCTAACAACAACTACAATGACACAACCTCAATATTGATAGAACAGTTAACAACCAGCTTAGAAAGTGTGTTGACCACCCCAGTTCATAGAATTATAGAATAGTTGAGTTGGAAGGGGCTTTGAGGTGGATTCCTCAATGCAGGAATCCACCTCAAAGCATTCCTGACAGATGGCTGTCCAGCTGCCTCTTGAATGCCTCTAGTGTGGGAGAGCCCACGACCTCCCTAGGTAATTGGTTCCATTGTTGTTCTGCTCTAACAGTCAGGAGGTTTTTCCTGATGTCCAGATGGAATCAGGCTTCCTGTAATTTAAGACCATTATTCCATGTCCTGCATTCTAGGATGATTGAGAAGAGATCCTGGCCCTCCACTGTGTGACAACCTTTCAAGTATTTGAAGAGTGCTTGTTTTTTTATTACCTTTGTCCAGTTTGAGAAGGTACCATTGAAAAGCACTCTTTGAGTCCAATTCTGTAGCCAACTGTGGATCCACCTATTACTTGTTCAATCTATCCCACTTTTAGCTAGTTTGCTGATCAAAATGCCATGTGGTAGTTTGTCAAAAGCTTCGCTGAAGTCAAGATATATTATGTCCACAGCATTCCCACAGTCCGCAAGGGAGATTACCCAATCAAAGAATGAATTCAGATTTGTCTGGCTCTTGACAAATCCTTGCTGGCTTCGAGTAATCACTGCATTGTTTTCAAGGTGCTTACAGGTTGACTTCTTTATAAACTGCTCCAAATTTTCCCAGGGGTTGATGTCAGACTAACTGGTCTGTAGTTCCCAGGTTCCTCCTTCTTGCCCTTTTTGAAGATAGGGACAACATTAGCCCTCCTCCAGTCATCTGGAACTTCACCCATCTTCTGTAATTTTGCAAAGATAATGGATAGTGGTTCTGAGAGTTCTTCTACCAGCTTCTTTATTACTCTATGATGCAGTTTTATCAGGCTCTGGAGATTTGAACTCGTTCAAAGGAATTAGGTGTTCCTTGACCATTTGTTTATCAGTCTCAAACTATAATCCTATCCCTTCAGCTTGTACTTCACATTTTCCAGGTGGTGGTGGTGGTCATAGACCCGCTTTTGGGAGAAGACTGAGCCAAAGTAGGAATTGAGCACTTTGGCTTTTTCTTTGTTATCAATTTGCCATCCTCGTTAAGCAATTGAACCGTCATATCTTTCCTCTGTTTTTTACTATGCACAAACCTGAAGAAAGCTTTTTTTGTTGCTTTTAGCATCCCTCACTAGCCTCAGCTTATTCTCAGCTTTGGCATTCCTGCACTTCTGTGATACCTGTCTGTACTCTTCTTTTGTAGCCTGGCCTTCCTTCCACTTCCTATATGTGTCCTTTTTTGTTTTCAAGTCATCTCTAAGCTTTTTGTGGAGCCACATTGGTTTCTTCAGTTGTCTTCTATCTTTTTTCCTTGTTGGAATTGTTTGTAATTATGCCTTTAACATTTATTTTTTAAAAAACTTCCACCTATCTTGGACTCCTTTTCTTATTAGGGCCACTTGCCATGGGACCTTACTTATTATAGTTCTGAGCTTATTAAAATCAGCTCTCCTAAAATCCAGAGTATGTGTATGGATATGCTCAGCATTTGCTTCCTTTAAAATCAAGAACTCAAGTATTTTTTATTTATTTATTTTATTTTATTTAAGGATTTTTATGCCGCCATTCAGCCAAAAAAGGCTCTCACGGCGGCTTACAAAAGTATTTCTTGACAGTCCCTGCCCACAGGCTTACAATCTAAAAGACATGACACAAAAGGAAAGGGGATTGGGAGGGTGATGTGATCACTTCCCCCCAGAATTCCCATAACTGCCACTTTATCCACTAAGGCCACAGCTAGACCTAAGGTTTATCCTGGGATCATCCAGGGTTCACCCCTGCCTGAGCACTGGTTCCCCTGTGTGTCACCTAGATGAACAGTTTTGACCCCTGGATGATCCAGGGATAAACCTTAGGTGTAGCTATCACCTAAGTCATCCCTATTGGTCAGTATCCTTTGATTCTCTGAATACTACTGCTGATTGCAGCATAAAATCATTGCATTCTATCAAAAAAGAAGTGTCCTCACCCTACTGGCTCACCTTTGAGTAGTTACCAAAGTCCCACTGATTTGAGATTGCTGTTCAAAAACATGGTTCCCCCCTTGCCTGCCAAAATTGGGTCTGAGCTCTAAGGAGCTCATAATGGAATACCGTTGAATGTGATGTCTTTGGAACATCTATCTATCTCCCAAACGGATCCTCCATAAATATCTGGGAATTGTCACCATCAACTGAAGGCTTGATCAAGAAATGAACTCTGGCTGACCTCAGTCCTGTTGTTGGTCATAATCCCTCACTTCCTTACTTGTCCATAGAGTTGGGTTGAATGCTCTGGGAAAGCCATAGAAATCCCTGTAAATCATTTATTCAGTAGGCTGTTGGTTCAGGGGATTTGGGGAACAGATTTCAGGAAGTTGCAAGAAATAATGATGTTTGGGGCTGTTTCATCATTTTCCATACACAGAAGAGAATTTACACATGCTGTCTGCTATTTCCCAGGTGGACATGTGTTTCCTCTTCAGGCGGAACTGATCTAGCTAAATGTTGAACTTTAGAGTGATATTAATCAAAATTGTATTTTGAAATTATCATACTTGTTATTGTGGGAATTGCTATTTAAAAAAAAAACAGAAACAGTTTGTCCATAAAAATAATAGTCCATTTGGGTGAAGGGCTAATTCCGTGAATATCTTGTTCTGTTTACATCATTCGTATGTCTTTTTTATTTTAGCAGCTGCCAGGTCTTGTGTACACAAACATTAGGGACTGATTTTCAAAACAGTCACTAATGGTTGCTATTCTGCAGATGCACAAAGAGTTTTTGCACATGTTTTTTCAGTAGCAATTATGTGCAGAAACGTACCCAGAAACCAGATATTCCTTATATAACTGTGATCTTGTTGAAATGTGAAAAATATTACTCAGGGTGTATTTGGTTTGTTGATGTTCATTTTTCTTGATAGTTGCATTGCTTACTCAGGCAAGGATAGAATATCAGTCAAAGGTTCTGGTTTTATTCCATGTCTGGAAAATGGCAGTGTTTTGAACTGTATTTACAAATACAGTTTGTAAGAACATAAGAAGAACATAAGAATATAAGAACATAAGAATAAGAACATAAGAAGAACCTTGCTAGATCAGACCAAAGGCCTAATTAGTCGATGGGCTAATCTACACCTGCAGGCATTTCCGCATGGAAGAGAGATGCTTCCGAATGTTCCTCACTTCCACAATTGGCACTCACGGGGCACACGGCATTGATGTGTACTACAATTTCAGGAGTGCTGTTGCACATGTGGATTGGCAGAACTGGGCAGTGCTGGGCAGATGACGTGACTACGGGGCAGAGATATTTTTTTAATGACTCATGAGGCCAGCCACAAACACAGGTGCACAGCAACACATGGGAAGGGATAGGAACTCTGTTGAATATGCGCTCCTGTGCAGAAATATGTTTGTATTTTAAAAAAACCGCACACGCTCAGCAGTAAAACATGCCGATACCCAACCAAAATTGCAGACAATGGCAGACAAGTCCACTCCCACAAACCTCTGATACCCATGCACACATCTCTCACAGCTAATTGGGGGCCTTGCTAGACCTGCCGGCTTACGCCGGCAGGGAGGCAGGGCTGAGGCGCGCTACCATTAGCGCGCCTCCCCCAGGCTTACAGACGGCGGAGACGCAGGGAGGACGGAAGCCCTGCGTCATCTGCCATTTTTTAATTTATTTTAAAGGGGCCAGGTGCGGCCCGAAGACAGCGGACAAGGTAAGGTTTTTGTTATTATTATTTTTACGGGGGGGGGGCGAAGGCTGGGAGGGTGGGTGGCAGGGTGGGTGGCACGGGGGGAGGGCGGGTGCGATCGCGCTGCGCGCCGCCTGAGCCCGGGCAATGCCTGGCATGGGGCGGCATTGCCCGGGCTCGGGCGGCGCGCGGCGCGATCGCACCCGCCCTCCCCCCATGCCAACCACCCTGCCACCCACCCTCCCAACCTTCGCCCCCCGCCAATGGGCAGAGCGCTCCTATGAGCGCTGTGCCAGGTCTGTGGCTTTTCGCGGCTCCTCGCGAGTAAGCGAGGACCCGCGAAAAGCTGCGGAAGTCCGGAGCTGGGGAAAAGGTGCGCCATAAGTGAATTCGCTTATGGCGCGTTGGAGGAGGCCTCAGCGCAGCCTGTCTCCGGATTCCCCTGTGCGTCATCTGGACGCACAGCAGGGAAGCCGGGACAGAAGGCGCGCTAAGGCCTCGTCTAGGAAGTCCCTGGCTGTTTACTGAGCCTGGAACTCATGGTGCACAGCAACAACCTCGCAAAGGGGGGCACACTGCGAACGTTCTTCAGAATGGAAGCAGGAGAGCCAGGGGGAAAAGTGACAGAAGCAGTCCGGGATATTCCGAGAAAACGGAGAGGTGGAGCTGAGATCACCACGAGAGCAGGTGAACGTCATGCACTCCTTTAGTGATGACTTGATACAATCCTGCAATTAATGACTGGTGTAGACTCCCCCTACCATTCTGTTCCCACAATGGCCAATAAGAGGCCCCAAATACTTGAAAGGTTGTCACACAGAGGAGGGCCAGGATCTTGATAGGCTCGAGTGCTGGCCTGAAAACAACAGAATGAAATTTAGTAGGATGATCAGGGGTCTGGAAACAAAGCCCTATGAAGAGAGACTGAAAGAACTGGGCATGTTTAGCCTAGAGAAGAGAAGATTGAGGGGAGACATGATAGCACTCTTCAAATACTTAAAAGGTTGTCACACAGAGCAGGGTCAGGATCTCTTCTCGATCCTCCCAGATTGCAGGACACAGAATAATGGGCTCAAGTTACAGGAAGCCAGATTCCGGCAGGACATCAGGAAAAACTTCCTGACTGTTAGAGCAGTACGACAATGCAACCAGTTACCTAGGGAGGTTGTGGGCTCTCCCACACTAGAGGCCTTCAAGAGGCAGCTGGACAATCATCTGTCAGGTATGCTTTAGGGTGGATTCCTGCATTGAGCAGGGGGTTGGACTCGATGGCCTTATAGGCCCCTTCCAACTCTACTATTCTATGATTCTATGAAATCCACAAGGAGGACATGAGTGCAACAGTGCTCTCTTCTCTCATGTTCCCCAGAAACTGAGGATTCTTATATAATAAGAACTGAGCCCAAAGTTGGGCTTCAGGCTATTTGGAATTGCTCCTATAGATGATGTTGGGAAGGCTACCATATGAATTGTCTTGAGTTTCCATAAATGCTTTATTTCCAAGGAGATATATATATATATATATATATATATATATATATATATATATATATATATTCTTTCTCCATTTTTCCAATGATGTCTCTTGAGAGGTATTTCAACGCCTTTTTCAGTAATTGCTTTAGGTGTTGTCTTAATTTGCCAGAATTATATCTTGTCTGTGGTCTATTGTTTCAACTGTCAAAATAGGTGTAATGAGGACTATATTCATTTGCAGCCTTGAATAGCATTGCTGAAACCTTCCATTTCTGCTTTTAATCACTTTAGGATAAGGATACTGCCTCATTTTCTCTGACAAGGGTTTCTGGGTATTCCCCATGCAAATTTCCACATTTCATTATCTTACCGATACTGGGCTGGATTCTGCTTTTGTTATACTTCAAGTAGACCCAATGAAATCAGTGAAATGTATGTTAGTCATGACTAAGTTAAGTCCCATAGATTTCAATAGGTCTACTCTATGTGTGATTAAATCAGGATCCAACCCATTTAGACTGTCTGGAGAGATTCAGCATTGAGATTTAAAAATAGCCCTGACTGTTATCTGGAGAACTTGGTGGCCGGGTATCCTGAAGGTGGTTCACAGCTTGGGTTTCGACTTTGTCCACAATACATATACCATGCAATACTAATCCTCTACCATTTTCAGATTCCCTCTTGGTCATGATACTGGGCCAGTCACCGACTCTGTGTGTAATTTAACTCACAGGGTTGTTGTGAAGATGAAATGGAGAGGAGGAGGATCACGTAAGGTACTTTGTGTTCCTTGCAAGAGGGGAAAAAGGCAGGATATAAATGTAGTAGTAGTAATAGTAGTAATATAGCCTTTCCACTGAGGCATTGGAAGTTAACATATGGTCAGTGCAAATGAATTTTCTGAGCCCTTATGACAGCCAAAAGACTGATATTACTATATTGGAAGGATAAATGTTCACCTCCCATAATGCAATGGATTGAGGATCTAACAACACTATCAACATTTGAACGGGCAATATTTATTTATTGATTTATTTAATTTATTGATTTAAAACATTTGTATCCCGCCCTATGTCACTAGGATCTCAGGGCGGCGTACACTCGCAAGTGGAAAAATATGAGAATATTTGGTCTGCTTTTCTTAAAATTTACACATAATCTCCCCTTTTTTCCTTTTTTAAAGAAAGAATGTTGTACTTGATGGAATTTTGATATTTCTACACATGTATTTTTTTGTTCATTTTTATTTTTATTCTTATGCTTTGTTTTCTGTTTTGTTTTGTTAAATTCATATTAAAAGGAAAAAAAGATTTTAAAAAAGAAAAAAAGAGGCATTTAGATTATGCAAAAGACAGGGCCTGCCACAAGACTTGTAAAGTCTGGTGTGATTTACAGCAGAATCGCTTTGCATAGAGAAAGCGTGATAATGCAGCATTTAGTATTAGAGGCGTTAAACCCAGGCTAGAGCCAGTTTAAAAGAAGTTCAAATCACCTCATTTTGTTAGTGCTTTTAAACATTTCATCAGAGAAGGTGTTGTGTGATTTTTTAACCATCTAAACATGCATAGGATTTTGCCCTTAACCTGTTGTGCCATCCTTTTATACAAGTAGCCCTAGGCTTTTCTCTGTTCTAGCAGCCACTCCCCATAGGGCAGGGATGGGGAATATTTGGTCCTCCAGATATTTTTGGAGTGCAGCTTCCATCATCCACTGGCTACGCTGGCTTGGGCTGATGGTATTTTCAGTCCACCAACACCTGGAAGGTTACAAGTTCCCAATTCATGCCATAAAGCATGCCCACAAATTACCATTTACCAAGAAAGGGCTAACTAATGTCCCAAAACAGGGAATGTCTATAAATTATGAACTATCACAATGCCAACCTATGGCTTCAAGCATTTGGAACAAGCGTTGTGCTTATTCTCCTTTGCACTTTTTTTCTTTCTTTCAAAAATCCTAAACTTCTCTCCATCTTTCAGGTTTAATCTGAAACATTTCTTTTGTCGTGGGCTACTTCCTTAGGATCACCTAATGCAATGTTGCCAAGAGAAAATGTCTGCAAAGCCATAATTTATCTGATCTGGGCGGTATAATGAAAAGAGCTAAGAGAACAGGAAATGCTATGGAAGAAAGAGACAGATGATAACTGATGGCATCAGCAAATATAGTGCTAGGATACCCCTCGAGAAATATTTATCTTCCTTCTTCCTTGGCAAGGCCACTACAGGGAACAAATGGCTTAATTTGCAACTGAGGGGAAATTATTGTTGTTGATTGCTAATAGTAATAGTGGCAGCACAGATACCAGAATGTACCCAAAAGGCAGCTCCCCAAAGCAGAAACAGAAATCTAACAAGTGAAAGAGACAAGTGTATTAATCCACATCATGTAAATCCTAAAGTGTTTCAAGCAATTAGCCGTTCATTGGGAGAAGACAGCCCAGAGATCCATGATAGAAAGCTTTTAAAAAGGATTCATGGAGAATAAGGTTATCAGTAACTATAAGTCATGATGGTTATACATTACTTCCAGTATTGGTGGATTATTATTTTTTTTATTTACAATATTTATATACTGTTCCCCATCCAAAAGATTTCAAAGTAGTGAACAACAAATAGATTAAAAGAATAAAAACACCATATTAAACAAATACTGTTTTTAAAAGTTATTTTTACATACCCAGGTAGGTAACCTTTAAGAACAGCAGAGGACGTCTTGCTGGTCATTCCTGGCTACCAGAAGGAGGGCTTTCTCTGCTGTGGCCCCCGGGCTGTGGAATGAGCTCCCTAGAGAGGTTCGCCTGGCACCTGCGTCGTTATATTCTTTTCTACGCTATATTCTTTTCGACGCCTCCCAGTATTTTAACAGTTTATCATAGTTTGAAATCTGCATTTTAAATCTCTATTTTAAATCTGTATAAATCTCTCTATTGCTGCTCGGTTTTACCCTGGTTGTGCTTTTATATAGTAATTTTATTGTGCTTTTATACTGATTGGTTGCTTTATATGGCTGTTAGTTTTATACTTGATTTGTGTCTGATGATTTTAACTTTTGTAAAGTGGCCAGAGAGCTTTGGCTATTGGGCAGTATAAAAATGCAATAAATAAATAAATAAATAAATTCTGAAATGAATGGAATGTCGCCAAGAAGTACCCAGATAGCAGCCTTATCTGTAGTGGCACCTGGGAAAACCTCCTTTGTGGTGTTTGGGAGGCAGAAAATGTGGCCTCATTTAAACGCCTCCTGAAAGATACCCTTGTTCACTCAAGCTTTCATAAACTCAAGCATACATAAACCAAATCTGCTACTCAGTTTTACTGCTCTTTTTACCATAGTTGGAAGTGGGTTTTATGCTATGTTTTAATATTGTATTTTTAATTATATATTTTAATGTTGTGGACCACTGAGAGATTCTATTATATTCAGCAGTATATTTTGTGCACCACCCAGAGAGCTTTGGCTATTGGGTAGTACAGAAATGCAGTAAATAAAATAAATAAATAAATAAATTTTATTTATTTATTACATTTCTATACCACCCAATAGCCGGAGCTCTCTGGGCGGTTCACAAAAATTAAAAACATTCGAAGTATAAAACAATAGTATAAAACCATAGTACAAAATACAATATAAAAGTACAATACAATATTCCTGTTATTTGGGCAGCTGAAGCTCACGGTTTAGTTTATTGTTACAAATAAATAAATAATAGAACCAAGTTCTGATAGAATCCGAGTTCTGGTAAAACTGTGATTGGTCATTCAAGGAAAGTTTCCTGAAACAACATTTTCAGGAGGTGCCAGAATCAATACAACGTTGGTGCCTGCCTGGCCTCCAAATCTTCTTCCTATTTCCAGTTTCTGGGGAACATGGGCAGGAGGGTGAGACTGCTTGTGTGTTTCCCATTGGGGCATCTGGACAGTCACTGTGGCAACAGAATGCTTGACTAGATTGGCCTTTGGACTGATCCAGCACCTATCTTATGTAAGGGCATTTCCACACGTCGTACTGAGGCCGCTTCCATGCGGCCCCAGTGCGACCCCAAAGCGATCACGTAACTTGCCTGTAAAAGAGACGAGGAAGAGGCGTCCTTGCCGCCGCCACCGCTGCCGCCACCCACCTCCCTCCTCGACGGCCGGGACGGAGAGCTCGGCGGAAGAAGGCGGGGTGGAGAGCGGAAGAAGCTCTTTAGACACTCCATTCGTGGCTGAACCTGAATGTTCCCACCTATACCTACTTGGTCAAGAGCTGTTGCTCTAGCTCAGGATAAAAACTAATTGATTTCCAGAGATACTGAAAGCAAAACCCCAGCTCATTTCTCAACTTTCTGTTTCCAGAAATCTTCTAAGCAGGATGCTCACCACTTTTGATTGCATCCTGCTGTAAACTTAAATGACATGACAAGATACAGGAAAATACAGAGTTCCCCAATCTTGCAGTTGATTATAAAACTTGCTACACTGTGCTAAAACAAAAGCAGATGACAGCTGAATTTTGAAAGCAGTGAAAAGTTAAGGGAGATCTATGTGTCTATGGACTTTAAGTGACGTTTCAAGACAAAACCATGTGAAAATAATTAAATGCTTTTGCTCAGCATAAACATTGCAGACGGACTTGACCACAGATCACTTTTAAGTAGCAACCACTGTTAGATACACATTGTAAATACACACAATGACCTCTAATCTATTCTTAAAAGCTGGGCAACATCCAATGGTGCAAACCCTTGAATCTCTGGGGTAAATTGTCCCTTTAATTGGGTGTGGGCTCACTGCAGTCTGTTGAACGCTGAGTCTAGAAAAAAACAGCTATAGAAAGAGAGAGATTTATAGTATGAATATATCCTATTATAGTATGAATATATTTCATTCCTAATGAGATAGGAACAAATAAAGGCTACACTGCATGTTAAAAATCCAGCTGAGGCTGAATTGTCATGTACTTTGTATCACTCATCTAGAATGATTGAATTCATCTAAAAAGCAAGCCACATATAAAGCTACTGTGAGTTTACTGGGATTTCAATAATCTGGTTCTTATTGCCTCCTTATATATGCATGTTAATTGCTTTATGGTCTACAAGGGTGCATGAGCCATCTCAGATCAAACATAATGGATGAAATTTTGTTGCCTTGTATCATGACAAACTGACTAGCAACTTCAGAGATGGAAAGGAGGATGGCACCACCGGGAAGAAACTGGATCAGGGAGACCGAAACCTTTATTTGTGTGTGGTGTTGTGTGGTGAAGCCACGGCAAGGGCTGCACAAGCACACTGCTGCTGAATGGCTAGTGGAGTTCATCATGTGTTCAGAAGAGCGTGTTCAGAAGAGGGCAACCAGGATGATCAGAGGTCTAGAAACAAAGCCCTATGAAAAGAGACTGAAAGAACTGGGCATGTTTAGCCTGGAGAAGAGAAGATTGAGGGGAGACATGATAGCACTCTTCAAATACTTAAAAGGTTGTCACACAGAGGAGGGCCAGGATCTCTTCTCGATCCTCCCAGAGTGCAGGACACGGAATAACGGGCTCAAGTTAAAGGAAGCCAGATTCCTTTAGTTGGACTAGATGGCCTTGTAGGACCCTTCCAACTCTGCTATTCTGTGATTCTATGATTCTATGTTGGTCGTTGCTAGCTATTCAGTCCTGCTTTAGCCAGCCTTTCTTCTGTATCTGTCTGCCATAATAAAGTGGGGCCCTCCTCTCCTTTGGTTAATGGTAGCAGCCTTTACCCATTCTTATCACCCATGACTGATCAAATATAACACTTCCAGATGGTTGGTGATGACCACCAGCATGGGTTCCAGAAAGGCTAGACAAATTCATGGTGGATAAGGCTGTTAATGGCTGCAAGTCATGATTTTTAATTATTTATTTGTTATTACATTTTCAACTTGCCTTTGATCCTCTTGCAAGGTTTCCATGGTCCTTCTCCTCTCCATTTTATCTTTACAACAATCCTGTGAGGTAGGTAAGGCTGAGAGCCCAGAGTCATCAAATGAATTTCATGGCTGAGTGGGGACTAGAACCTGAATTTCCTGAGCCCCAGCCCCACACTTTAACTACTACACCACACTGTCCTCCATGTCTATATATTACCTCCAATGTCAAATGCAGTTTTCCTCTTGATACCAGTCATTGGGAAATATAAGCATGAAGCCTACCTTGAATCCCCATACCTACCTCCTCCAAGATGTGTGGAGGCTGGCTGTGAGACTGACTAGCTTTAAGACTTGGACAGGTAACCTATCGTTTAGCTTAGAAGTGTGTTTTATTTAAAATAGTGCAAGATTACTTGCTGCCGTCTCTTGAAGCATGTGAAATCAATGTGCCTTTTTAAGCTAATTAGAGAGAGACTAACCCTAACCCTAACCTAAAATGGAAAACGAAGAGAAATTGAAATTGACAGATTCATCCAACCCCTACAGTAGGGTGCTGTTTCATTTGTGTCCAGCTTGTGGGCTTCCCATAGGCATCTGGTGGTTCCTGTAGGAAACAGGATATTGGATTAGATAGGCTTTGGGTCTGACTCAGGAGGACTTTTCTTCCCAATAGAATGAACGCACTCATTCAGCTTGAGTCATACAAGACATGTGCATCTACAGCAACTCTGCGTGTAGCTTTCCCTTCTACCACCATAATTTCTAGGCAACCTATTCTGATGTCACAACTTCCCATGCTTCCTTGCCCTTGGTCCAATCACTGGTTGGCTCCACTGAACAAGAGAAAGAGAATGTGGTACACTGTGGGCATGTTTACACTAGCCCTATATCCCCGGGGTCATCCCTGTATTGTCCCTGTGTGTCCAAATTGCAACTCCAGGCAGGCCAGATTTGGCCCCTGAGCCTGAGGTTCCTCACCTCTGCCGTATATGATGTGCCTGCAACTACCTGGTCAGTGATGATCCGCAATGACTGGCCAATATGTGAGGAGTCGCTGTATGGGCACACTCAGATGTATGTGACTCAAGAGTCCTTGTGATGATGAAAGATGTAGGGAGTGAAAATCTCAGTTTTAGCACTGCTTCATGGGTAGCTGCTGTGTAGGAGACACGAATTGTGTGCCGGGGTCTCTTGGAAATGGCAAAGGGTCCACCTTTTCTGTTGTGCTTTGCATCTGGGGGCCTCAGAGACATCCGCAATGGAATCAAATGAGTTGGGATTTCTATGGATCCATCCCACGGATTGCGCTTTTCCCAAATTTTGTGGATTCTTCAGACTTGCGGACTGTTTTCTTGGTTTCTTTCTTTGTTTTTTGTTTTACTTTGTGGAATTTCATGCAAATTTAGTCATAGAAGAATACGTAAAAGAAAAGAAATTTCCCCCATAGACTGAAGCATGAAAATCTGCATTTGGGAAATGAAAGGCACCTGGCAATCCATGAAACGCAGATGGAATGGATTTTGCAAAACCCTTCCATCCCTAACTGCAGCTACCTGGGATGACAAAATATTATAAAACATTGCAAGTTAGGACCAGGAACTGTAGACCTTAGGGAATGACCCACAAGTTCCGAAAAAGTGGCAAGGTGAGTGAAATTCTGGGTAATGGGGTTTGCATAATGTTATCTTTTGATCTGATGACGTTTCCTCTTAGATATCCTCTCAACAAATTCAGAGCTTTCCTTTCCTTCCTATGCATGGCACTGATAACAATGATGATCATAGCCCAGCAATTTAACCTCAGCCCTATTGAAACACCTGCCCACAACGACTGTAGGCTTTTGCTCATTTTCAGCTGAAAACCAGGTGAACTTTTTCACTCCAGATGGAGACATACATGATTCCCCTTCATTTTTAAAATTAGTTCGGAAGCCCCTGGGAATGACTGAAGAAAAGAAAAGGGAAAAACCACCATTCTTTCCCACCTCCTGTCAGCCCTCTTTGAGTACAGGCTGAAATTGCATGATAGCTCTTCGGAGGATTGTTATTCTGGATAAGTTCTAACAGCCTTGCATGTCTTCTTTCCTTTTATTTTTTATTATTTTTTGTAGGATGATGGCAGTAATAGCACTTGATTCATTCTCTGAGCAGCCTGCTGCTCTCACATAATATCTTGTAAGTCTGTTTCCCCCTCCCACCTCCCACAGCCCAAACATCTGAAACTGATAGCCTGCCTTAACTCAAGTCTGTCACAGCCACTCGTCTGAGCCAAGACCTGTCCTTGAGAAAGGAAGGAAACCGACTCCACCGGAAGGCAGAAAGGTTCTCCCCCTAGGCTCCAGGAAAGGGAAACTAACTCTGCTCAAGCCCTCTCATAATCCTCCACTGCTTCAGGTGTGTGTTCAACCACAAGGACATTTATTTGCATGCTGAGGGAGAGATTTAAAGTTTCCTGCACGGTTGATTACTCCTAGGCTATTTCCCCCTCAACCTGTTGCATATGACAGGCTATTATTACTATTACCATTATTATTAAATAGATTTATATACTGCTTACCATTTTTTAAAAAACAACAACAACACCTCTAAGTGGTTTAGGAGAGAATTTAAATACATTTAAACACAAATACATAATAATTGCTAAATCAGTTAAATAAAACATTTTAAGGAAGTGAGTTGAGTGGCTATCAGGAGAAGGGTCTTTTCTGCTGTGGCACCCCGGTTGTGGAATGAGCTTCCTAGCAAGACTTTACACCTTGGATTGCTCCTTTAGAGTCCTTTAGACCCTAACCCAAAGAGCCTCTAAAGAAGATTGAAGAATCCTGAAGATCTCAAAAAAAGTGTGAAGGCCTGTGGGACATGGAAGAATGGGTTCTTTTCAATTCTGTACTTCAGGGGGCATTTTTAAGCTCCAGGTGGGAACAGGTAAGACAAAGAGGTACAGACTTGGGTTGTCAATCAGTGTGTATGATGAGATGGCCAAAGAAAGGAGTGTGGGTCCTGCTGGGAGAGCTTTACAGGTCAGATGGGGAGATGACCCACAAGTTCGAGGCTCCCCATTCCTGGCTTATATGATCCAAGGGCATCTCAAGGTATTTTGGCACCCCAGACAAGGCACAATTTTGGTCTCTTCCCCCCACCACTCCCCCACAGCATGAAATGGGTTCATGTGGGAGGGGAAAACATGGGTTCCCTAGGATACTGATACCTTCTATTTTAAATTTTTCTCTTTAATTTTGCAACATTGACCAGTGTCACTGTACTGTAAGGTGTATTGGTTTGCTATCATTGCGAAGTTGCTGTGTGGATCCCGATGGAAGGCGTCCGGTGATTGGTCGCCTTCCACCAGGAAGAGGGCAGGGGGTGGCTTTGGAACCTGGAGGGCCGCCCAGAACCCTCACACTCCCTCCTCAGCATCAAGATTACCCAACGCCACCCTGGGAGAGAGAAACCACAGAGGGAGGCAGTGCCAACCCAGCACTGTGATGACAGCCTCCTGGTTTTGTTTGGCATTTCGTTCTTGGGCCAGACTATCCATAGCTTGCTCTGCTCTTGATCCTGGCTCCATCCTGGCTGCCCATCGCTGAAGAGCTCCCCCTTTTTTGCTCTGCTTCTTTTGTGCTCCCCCTCTTTTGTGCCTGCCCTACCCACCGTTCAGCTGTTTGGTACTGAGAGTCCCTTGTCGCATGGATGTTTGAATTAGGTGCTGACAGCCTATGGAGCAAACCGTATTGGGCTTTTGGATCTTGTTTACGTGATGAGTGAATTTAATATGGTCAATGATAAAGTAGAAGGCAGTGGGGAGTGGGTTGTTCTGGTGGTTGCAGAAATTACTGGCTTCTTTGTCTAAAAGGCAATGGCAGCCTTCCGTCCATGCAGGAAGGCATGACCGCACCACGAAATGCACGAGTGTTAGCCGAGATGTGCTGGCACCAGGCAGATCTCAACAGTAGCTGCAGCAGCTTGTAGGGTGGGAAGTCTTTCGTTTGGACAAAGGTAGCTTTTATGCATTGAATGCAAGCTCAGCCATCTCATAAGCTGCTTATTGTGCTGCCTTAATTGAAACGGGCATCACAACTCCTCAGACCTTCGTTCATACATGTAACTTGTCAGCCTTTTCAATCTGGAAGGTTGGAGATGAAATACTTGGGTATTTATTGTCAAGCACTGGGCCCAAATCTACTGAGAGCTTGGTTGTGTGTGAAAACGTTTTTAGGTAATAATGAAGATGCCAGTCCTGGAACCATTAAGCAAATGCTGGCATGTAGATCTGTGAGTGTGGCCTAATGAGGTTTGATCATAGCAGGGCCATTTCTAGGGTGGGGGCAAAGTGGGCAATGACCCAAGATGCCAAGAGATCCGGGGCATCTAAAGACCCCCAAGGCAAGCAAAAGGGCAGTAAAGTTAAAGCTATGGCATCTCTATTTTATTGTGTGCTTTATTGCGTTTTATTGCACATTATTTGGAGGGTGGGTGGGTTGGGCAGTATTTAATCTCTGTTTGTTGGTTGGGCAATTATTTCTCAATAATCCAATCCTTCACAAGTAGAAATGCAAACAGGGCTGGATCTACACTACTGCTTTAAAGTGCTTTATAACAGTTTTGAAAATGGTATATGGAGTGTGTCCTGGGCCTCAGCAGTTGTCAAAACTGTTATTAAACGCTTTAAAGTGCTTTAAAGCAGTAGGTAGATCCTGCCCTGCACCTTCTCACTGTTAATTCTGAAGAGTTTTGTAGGTGGGTGGCTGTGAAGGTGCTCAGTGAAAGCGATGGATTTTGGATGCTTTTCTGTATGGCTCTGAGGACATCATCATCATCACCACCATCACCACCAATGTTTTTGTCTTCTTGTGGTGCTATGTGGATTTCCATCCCCCACCCTCACTGTTTTGCCCTCATGATCTTAAAGTCACTTGATTTTCTGTGCACAGGAGCTGTTTGAGGAATAGAAGTACTTCTGTGTGGCTGTGTGGATTCTCCACCCTACTCAACCTATATAAACACAAAGTGACAATGTAGAAGTGGATCCTGTCACATCCCCTGCTCACCTTGAGACTCCTTTTTACATTTCTCTTTAAAGGATCCCAACCATGAACGCAGTTGGTATACGGCTGCCTACTCTGCGGATTATTTTTCTCTTCTGTTCCCACCTCTGGGCATCACCCGTTTACTCTCTCACTGTTTCTGTGATTCTATGCCCCCCTTTTTGGTCCCACAGAAACCAACTTGGCACTTTATGTTGGGGTTAGGTTTTTACCCACAGAAGGAAAAGGACTCTAAAGAGTTAAAAAGATGTCCTTGGCCAGATTGTCTCTGCCAGGAGAAGTCCAGTATGAAGCAGATTCTTCCCTGGCCTACGTGCGGTACGAGATGTACAAGATGAAGAGACTATTGGTTAATTGGGCCAAGGAGAAAAGTGTATTTAAGAAGTCCATGTTGTATGGCTTCTTACTGCTGGAACTTACTGCTGCAACTTACTGCTGGAACTTACTGCTGGAACTTACTGCTGATGTTATACTGCTACGTTGTGTTGCTGTACTGTTGGTGAAAGGACTGTATATATGACCATTTATTCTGTAAGTAATTTATTTAGTGTCAGTAAAGCTTCTTACTGACCAAAGACCGTGAGTGCTTCTTTTTGTTCCTAAATTCAAGCTGAAACCATTTCCAGACTCTACGCTGCTGCTATTTGCACTCTGCTATATATTTTTGGGTAAGCAATTACCCCGATAGGTTATGGGCCCAGAGAAAGTCTGGAAGGCATAATTTTTGGTTGCTGGAAAGCTTGAGAGCAAAGGAACGCTGGAGGGAAAGACGGAGTCTAGCTCAGGCAGTTCATCGAGCTCAGACGGGTCTGTATCCAGTGTGAGTCGCGCTCCAGCCCAGCCGGTGAGGATGGCCCAGGTTCAGATGGCATCCAGTATTCCGGTGGAACGGCTGAATGAGAGAAATTACTTAACGTGGTCATTCAAGATGGAAATGTTTTTGAAGCGGGACAAATGTTGGAACGTCGTGAGTGTCCCGAGGCCGGTTGGTCAGACTGCTCAAGAAGCACAAGTGTGGGAAGAGCAGAATGAAAGGGCCAAAGCAAACATTGTCTTGAGTATGGAGGACTCCCAAATTGTCCATATCACCAGAGATGAGACGGCAAGAGACAGCTGGAATGCGCTGAGACAGATTTATGTGCGTGCGTCGGCAAGCACACGGCTGAGCCTCACCAGAGAGCTGTATCGGTTAAAGTTGGAGGAGGCTGGAAGTTTGGCAAATCATCTCCAACAGGTGAGATCTCTATTTGTCCAGTTGCAGGAGGTCGGAATCGTTTTTACGGAAGAGCATAAGTGCTACCTGATTTTGGGGTCGTTGCCTCAAAGCTGGGACGTTCTGACAACCAGTCTGGAAAGTATGAAGACTGATGAACTCACTCTTCATTATTTGACGGGTCGTTTGCTCCAAGAAGAGAAACGGCGTCTTTCCAGGAAGGAGGAAAACTGCCAGGAAAGGGTTAAGCAGTCAGCCCTTGGCAGCGGAGAAAGAATGCAGAAAGATAAGAGTTTCCAAGGCAACAGTGTGGAGAGAGCCGCAGTTGCAGTAAGAAAGTGTTATTTTTGTAAACAGCCGGGCCATATCAAACGCTTCTGTAAAAAAAGGAAGAAGGGAGTTACACAGGCTGGAGAGGAGAAGGAATGCTCGAATGCATTTGTCTCAGCCACAGTGAGGTGTAACGAGGCCCAAGAGGTTTGGCTGATTGATTCTGCGTCGTCCAGAACAATTTCTAATAATCCAGAGGCGTTTCGGAAGTTGGAACCAAGCAAGGTGAAGTCAATCACGCTTGCAGATGGACGAACGTCGAGGGTGGAAGGAATTGGCTGTTGCTACGTTCCATGTCTGCAAAAGGAGTGTGAACAGGTTCTGTATGTTCCAGATTTAGATTTTTGTCTCCTTTCTGTCAGCGCTCTAACGTCTGAAGGATACGTTGTTACGTTTCAGAAGGATGAGTGCCAAGTGATTAAGGATGGACAAAATGTGGCACTGGGACATGTTAAAAATGGACTGTTCTACATGGGTGCAGGTAAAGAAAGGGTGGCACAAACTGGTAACGTGCCAGACCATAAAAATTGTGTTCATGAGTTGCACAGGCGTTTAGGTCATGCAAGTTTTAAAGTGTTAAGTCACATGCCTCAAGTGTGTACAGGGTTAAGCTTGCGAAACTGTAAAAATTTCTTGGATTGTTCAATCTGTCATCAGACCAAATCCCGGGTGCAGAACATCTGCAGGAAAAGTGACAGGGTGTCACAAAAGCCTTTTGAATTGGTGTTTATTGACTTGGTAGGGCCATTCACGCCTACACAAGGGGGATCCAGTTACGTGCTTGTAATTCTGGATGATTACACACGCTTTAGTTGGTGTTATTTACTGAAGCGAAAATCAGAAGCTTTTGAAACTTTTAGGGATTGGAAAACTTGGGCGGAAAAGTTCTTTAACAAGCCCATTATTTCTGTGCAGTCGGACCGTGGGGGTGAATTTGTTTCTGGAGGGTTCTGTGAGTGGTTTAAGAAAACAGGAATCACACACAGGTTAATAGATCCCCAAACTCCTTTTCAAAATGGGTCAATTGAGAGAAGAATTGGAGTACTTCAAATGAAGAAAGATTCTCTCATGGCTGATGCAAACGCTGAGCAAGATTTGTGGGGAGAAGCATTTTTAACCGCAAACTATCTGTGTAATAGAACCTGGAGCAGGGTTACAGGCAGTTCGCCTTACTGTTTACTTTTTGGTTCAAAGCCAGATTTGTCTCACTTGAGAACATGGGGGTCTTGGGCATACGTGCATATCCCAAAGTCCAAAAGGTCTAAAGGTGAAACCAAGTCTGTGAAATTACGTTTTGTGGGTTATTCTGGCATGCAATCCAAATCTTGGCGTTTTTCCCTAAGTCATGGGAAGGTGGTTGTTTCTAGGTCTGCTACTTTTCAGGAGGCAGGTTGGGACAGGATTCAAGGTTCCCAAGTTCTGTTAGAAACCGTGAACAACCAGGAAAAAACAGTAACTCAGGGGTTAACTTCTCAGAGCCCTCACATCTCTGAGAAGAGTGTTTCCACTCCCAAAAGTGGAAGGGAGGAGGGAAATGAAAGGGAGGAAGAAATTTCCAGTGTACCTCGTCGTTCACAAAGAAAAAACAAAGGAATTCCACCTTTAAAGTTTTCAGATGAATTCAGTGTTTGTTGTGTGAAGTCTGAACCTGAAAGTTACAGTGGTGTGTTGAAATTGTCTGAACAAGAGCAAGAAAAGTGTTTTCAGGCAGCGAAAACTGAAAGGGGGTGTTTTCAAACACACGTGTCTGTATGCAAAGGGGCAAGCAAAAGAGTACATGATTGTGGAGCTAGTGCTTCGTCTACTGGTGGCAGGGAGTTCCCAAGACCACATTCAAGAAAACTCAGCCCAAAGCTGCAGGAAGGGTTGAAACTGAAGTCTCTGGGGAAAGTTAGGTGTTACCTTGGTGTAGAGGTAGAAATGTTTCCAAAGGAAATTACCTAAAAAGCCAGAAGCAGAAAGTTTTAAAATTGCTGAAAGTTTGCAAATTGGAAGATTGCAAAGTAGTTCAACGCCCCAAAGCACCAAGTTTTTCAACAGTGCTTGGAAAAAGAAGAAAAGAAAAGCTTACATATAAATAAGTCTCTGGGAAATGTAACACACAGAGAAATGTACACAATGTTGGGATTGTTGTAAACATGTAAAGTTGATTTCTTACAGGTGAAATGTAATGAAATGTAAATTGTATTTTTTCTGTAGTTAAAAATGAAAGGGTGTTGGGGTTAGGTTTTTACCCACAGAAGGAAAAGGACTCTAAAGAGTTAAAAAGATGTCCTTGGCCAGATTGTCTCTGCCAGGAGAAGTCCAGTATGAAGCAGATTCTTCCCTGGCCTACGTGCGGTACGAGATGTACAAGATGAAGAGACTATTGGTTAATTGGGCCAAGGAGAAAAGTGTATTTAAGAAGTCCATGTTGTATGGCTTCTTACTGCTGGAACTTACTGCTGCAACTTACTGCTGGAACTTACTGCTGCAACTTACTGCTGATGTTATACTGCTACGTTGTGTTGCTGTACTGTTGGTGAAAGGACTGTATATATGACCATTTATTCTGTAAGTAATTTATTTAGTGTCAGTAAAGCTTCTTACTGACCAAAGACCGTGAGTGCTTCTTTTTGTTCCTAAATTCAAGCTGAAACCATTTCCAGACTCTACGCTGCTGCTATTTGCACTCTGCTATATATTTTTGGGTAAGCAATTACCCTGATACTTTATGCTCCTTTTTATTCTCCTTTTCTTTACCACTGCCACCATATAACTCAGTACCTTACCTCAGGTACTTACGGAATCCAATCCAGTGTGAAACAAAATAACTTTTATTTAACAAGAAGTAAGTTCACACATTTTATCAGGCTTGTGATTTCATTTGGTTGAGTACTTGGTTGTTACAATAAATATTTCATGTATCTTTGTCTGCTCTACCATCTAAAGTCAAATCTAACTTCTCCCTCTTATTCCCAAAACAATAAAATGCAGACCCTGCACTAATCTATACTGTACAGCAGACTAGCCCCGACTCTCTCACTCCCAACTTCCAACTATGAACTGATTTTAACTCTTTCCCCTTCACACACTTGAATACAACAGCCAATCAGCATTCACTCCAACATTCCATTCACTCATTCCCCCTCCCAATGGAATTAACCACTTACCAGCCTTACCATACAAAGTCCAAACAGCATTTATATCACAGATAAATAGCATAAAACAGTGAAACATCACAGATCCTATGTTCCAGGTTGGAACTTAGAGGTGGGACAGGTTGAAGACTACTATTTTAAAGGATGTATACTCTGGTTTTAACCAAATATTTAAAGCACCTTACAGTCTTAACTGGCTCTGAAAACTACATTAATTAGGGAATCAAGCAAGTCTCAAATGGGAGGGAGTTCCACAATTTAGGTTGCAATCCAGTGGTCCCTGGGAGGGCATCCCAGGGGACATAGGATGTTTTGGATTTCCCTCTCTGTGAGTGGAGACAGAGGTCTGGGTTTCCTCTGTTAAGTGGGAAGGAGAGATCCCTTTCTTTTCCACTGTTAAAGCTCCAATGTCAGTAGAAGCAAGAAGTGGGTATTCCATGGGTATTTTGGTGGCAGATCAGGGGAAGGTTTGGATCAGCACAGTACATAACCTTCCCAGTCCCACAAATTGCTCTTGGAACCAGGACAATGTATGCCAGCCTTGGAGCTGGTGCACATAAATTCCCTCCCAATACAACTTATTGGAAAGACAGGGCCGGCCCTATCATTAGGCATAGTGAGGCAGCCACTTCAGGCATCAGATGGGGAGTGGAAACAAGAAGTTGGAGGATAGAGCTGTGTGTTTCACGTGGTCTACCCTCTGCCTCTGAGCTAGCTTTCTGTCTTCTGGTACAGCAGAGGACACTGCCCCCTCACCAGTGTTCAACTGCCAATCTGGTCACCTTCTGTATATGGAATGGGAGGAGCATTCTCTTGCCCTTTGCCTGAGACAGCAACATATCTTGGGTTGGCCCTGGTGAAAGACATTATAAAGGAAGAAACCAAAGTGGAGAGGAATATTGCTCCTTGCACAAGCATGGAAGCACTTTGGTTAAGGCAGTTCCTCCACCATTGGATCTCTGTTCCCATTGGTAGAATTGCTATATTATGTGCCACTTATGAGAAGGCCCTGTCTTGTGTAGTCACAACATTTAGTGTGTGTGTGTGGGGGGATATGGAGTATGGCTTCAGAAGATGGTCTGAATGAGTGGGCAGACTTATGGTATCCTGAGCCCAGACCAGTTGGGACTTTAGAATTCAAATCTCCAACAGTTTGAATGGAGTCTAGAAACCAACTGCCAGCGAAGTTGACATACAATAATGTTCGTCTTGTGCCCTGCCTCAGTTTACACCCTTGCTGCCACATTCTAAATTAGTTATAGTTTCTGAACACACTTCTTTTCTTTTTTATTAGGAAACCAAGTCTAAACTTACAGACAAATCAACAACTAGCTTTTCTTTACACGCCAGGTTACAAACAGAGTTAAAACGTCCAAAATCAGTCACAAATTGTACTCCCTGAAAAGACATCCTTTTATTGTGTGTATTACAAAATAAATGTTAACCTCTGTAAAAGTGGTTGTTAGTGAATTGTTTTGGTGGAGTACATGTAGTTAAGAAATGGGAGGCACTTTTTTAAAAAAGAAGTTATCCAATGGAAAATGTACTACTTCTCTCCACAATTAGTATTAGTATTAGTATTTCCTGAAAGCACTTTGATAGATCCAAGTTGTGAACACAAAAGATGAGACTCAGATCGTCTCAGCAAACTCAGTCACATTGTTAAAGACCAGGATTGCATTAGAATTAAAACTACAAATCTCCCTTTGGACCTCGTCCTACATCAATTGGCAGGAAAGGGCCCCCTCCCATCTCCCTAACCACCCTAATTGCCCGAGTGCTGTAGCTTTTAAGGATGGCAGGCCTGACAATAATTGACCTCCTGCTCCCATCCCACAGAGAGAGCAACATGAAACAGAGAATTACTGCCACAAGTAGTAAAGCAGAAAGGAGAACACCAAAGGAGGAAAGGAGGGAGCCTAACACACTATAGAGGCCAGGATCTATCTCTCTTGGTCTCTCTGGACTGAAATGAGCAATGGTTGGAATGCTTCCAGTTTTACCAGTCTAGTTTTTCAAGCAGGGATGGACGGTATTTCTGCTCTGCCTTTTGCATGTATTCAATCATAAATTCATTCCATCCAATGTCCACAGCACTCTGCTAAAATCTTATAAGCCTGAAAATTTGCATTTTGGCAGGCAGCTTGGCCATAAATATGCCGTTGCATATGCAATTTTTGAGCCGAGAACTGCAAAATTTGGCAGTGTGCGCAATCCAAAGGATAACTGGTGGTCCAATCAGATGAGTTTGGGAAGTGTGGATTAATTAAAACCGGACAAAATTCTCTTCGATCCTTGTCTGCAGCAGGCAGTTTGGAATGAGATCTAAGGCCAGATCTACACCAAGATGGATATAACATTTTGAAAGAGATTTGAAAGTGGTATATGGAATGTGTCATGGGCCCCAACATTTGTCAGTGCACTTCAATACCATTATAAAGCAGTAGTGTAGATCCTGCCCAAGATTGATGTCTGAGATCAAAAATTCCAAATTGGCCCCTAAAGCAAATTACGATGGATTCAAATGATGGCATTTCAGCTTCTTAGAGAAGGAATTATAAGGCCATTTCTCCCATAAGCCACAGGTTAATTTTATCTGTCCTGCTGCAGTCTGCTCTCAACCAAGTTATAATGCTAGAAAGAAAAGTCACCCTTGGAAGACTGATCAGAACTAAATCAATTAAGTTTTCAAAAAGCAAAATGATTCTAAAATTGGGTCGCAATTTTAATATCTGTTTAGAGAAAGAAATAGAAGAGAAAGAATGAATATTTGGCACTGTACATAAGACTTCTGACTGAACAACTTTGTCCTGAAGTTCTAAGCAAATGATTGGGTAGGATCCTATGCAGTTGCTCCATGAACAGAAGGAACATCTGTTCGTGGAAGGCCCCTGTGTTTCCATTTATAAATAAAAGTTCAGGCATTTGCTTGATAACCTTCTGGTTAAGCTAAACTTCATCTCTCCCAAATAAGTCATAAAAAGACCAATTGGCTCAGTTAGCACAACATGCCAGGCTCACCCTAATACAGACCAAAGATTATGGAAGGATAGTTTAACCCTGAAATAAGCTATGGTGCCTGGGTTCACATGACACAGCAACCCCTTGATCACCATGATCAGGGGTTGCATATTCAAAATGTCACCCAGCATGCATCATAGCTCATCAGGGTTAAACAAACTATGGTAAGCAAACCAGGTTGTTGTGTCTGTAACACAGGCACCATTGTCTTCTCCGGGGAGTACATCCTATCAGTTCATATTCTCAGCAACTCACAGGCTCTACATATACATAACATGTGGTTATTTATATTCAGAATCTATTGGTCAATTCTTATGTCCTTACACATCTCTAAAGCGCCTAATAAAATGCTTAAATACATAACAGATGGGTACCTCACCCTGTGATGAATGTATGATGGGCACAAAGCTGTCATCACATCATTCACAAACACATTTTTTATTTGTTCTGTGTGTGCATACTTTGCTTCAAGAAACAGATTAATGTTGTTGGGTACAATTTTGGGAGATTCATTACTTCAAAGTAGGCCTTTGTTTCTTTCTTCCCATGGATGGGTTCTTCAACACTCCCTCCCTTTATGTAACTTCAGTGGGAATTTCTATTCTTCATTGTCACTGATCTTCAAAGTTTTGATTCCCTCTCCAAATGTTTATAGAGAATATAATATAAGAATATGGTAGTGTAAGGTTTATTACTAGAGATCTACCAGACCGATTTAGCTCGTTTTGGTTTTAAATTGAAGCTTCAACAGTGTACACATGCAGAAAATTTTGGAAGTTTGACAAAGTTCACAGCTCATGCTTTAATAGCCAGGAGCCTGAGACACTTGGGGAAGTACAGCTCATACATATTTCCATGCTGTACAGGGAGAAAAACACAAAGGTGAGGACGGAGGGAGGGCCTTTGGCTTTTCAAGTTGAGCCCACTCAACTCTGGCCATATTGGTGGCAGGAATAATGGTGCAGGTGGCAGCAAACACACCTTGGGTGGCTCCTTTAGAATTCTGACTGGTTCTGACTGAAACACAGAGTGGATTCACCACCCCACTGACATTGGAGCCATGTGTGACATGGTCTGCTCATTCCCTTGCGCTAATGAGGTGGAGGAGCAAAAGTAGACTACTCAGGGCTAAGTGACCAAATCAGTGATGTAGTGGAGCCAGGGCCCACAGGGATGCAGCACTGGTGCGTTCTTACTAGCAGGGGCACTGAGGTTATCTGGCCCCCACCTCAGAGTGTTCTGTTCACTCAACGCTTAGCTACAAGTCTCACAGTAGCTGTAGGGGGGTGGGGGAAGCAGAATGAATTTTCTCTGCAACAATATGTAGCTACGAGCCATCCCTGTTGTAATGCAAAGGGTGGCTTGGTCTTGAATGTGCAGTTATGATCCAATAGCTTTATAAAGGACCTCCTCCTGGCAGAGATGAGAACTGCTAGAATTGCTTGGTTGATGTGAATCAACATGGCTGGCTGCCATTTTGGACTCTCCTTGGGGGTGTGGCTATGGGGAGTACCTGCACTTCAGAATTCACCACTAGTTCACTGGACACAATGCATTAAATACATAGAATACGGATTATCCTCTCTCTCTTTTTTTTAACTTCTAAGGGCCCTGATCCAGATCAGGTCATTACACCTTAATTCATGCTGAATCATCCTGTGCTGGAAGTGACAGCTAACCCTGTTCCTTCCCTTGAGTATGTTCTGCCACATCCGACAGATCAAACTCTTCTTTCAGCCTATCCTACAACAATAATTAAAAGCCGAGTAGTCTTAATGCCAAAATAAATGGTTTATGGGTGTCTCCAAATGGAGGATTTAATGGGGGAGAGCTGTTGCATCCCCATCCCTTGCACTCAAAGGGCCCATTCAGAAGACACCTTAAACCATGTCTTTAACCATGGTGATTAAGCAAGAAAGCCAGGCCGCATTCAGAAGACACCTTAAATCATGGCTTTAACCACGGTGAATAAGGCTTTGCTTTATTCACTGTGGTTAAAGCCATGGTTTAAGGTGTCTTCTGGACACAGCCTGGCTTTCTGGCTTAACCACTGTGGTTAAAGCCATGGTTTAACATGTCTTCTGAATGGGGCTGCTGTGTCCTATTGCCTGCATTCTGCACTGCTTTGCCCATCTGTTCCCACCAGGGTCTAATGCAGATCACAATGAAGGTAGGATTAGTGAAGGCCGTGGAATCCATAGTCCTTCATCTCAGCTGTGCCCACTCAGCGGCACACCTTCTGCAAGGGCTGATTAGCACTCAGGTTACCATGCTATCAATGGAAGATAGTGGCTTTGATGCCCGCAGGGTTGTGAATCCGCTCTGGGTTTCAGTGAGAACCAGTCAGAACTCTAAATGAGCATTCTAAAGTGCTGAACCTATTTGGGGGGGATAGGGTGCAGCATCTTGGATAGCACCTTTAGGATTCTGCTGGTTCTGCCTGAAATCCAGAGCACAGCCCCACTGACATCGGAGCCACCAGCCTCCATTGTGTACCATTGTCCATTGAAAAATATTTAGCAGTAAACATGAATCAAAAGGAATCTCACTGGCAAAATGAACTGCTGGACAGTCAGAAAAGTCCCCCCCCCCCATCTCAACTTCCTTCCTTTACTCTGGGTACAGCAAAACAAAACTTTGGGGCAAAGGTCCAGGGGCCCGGTCAGTGGAATCAAGAAAAGGGCCCACAAATGCAGCAGCAGCAATGTGACACTGGTGCCTAATATAACACAGAGCCTAAGAAATGCCCTGCTGGATCAGACCAAGGGTCCATCTAGTCCAGCACTCTGTTCACACAGAGGCCAACCTGCATTCCCACAAGCAGGACATGGTGCAACAGCACCCTCCCACCCATGTTCCCCAGCAACTGGTGTATATAAACTTGTGTATTTAAAATGGTGCCCACGGAGTGGGGGCTGCAGCCTCAACCAGCCCGCTGCCGCAGCACTTATTTCACCAGGGTCCCAGGGTCCGGCCCCAGTGGTCCTGCTGGGCTCATCCCTTCAATTGGTGAAGGGCAGCATAAGCAAGGATTGGCTCAGGCCGCTGTTGTGACTGCCTGATGATCCTAGGCCGCGCCCCTGTCACAGTCAGCCTATGTTTTCGGTTTGGTTTTGCTTTCTGGGAGCTGCAGTGCAACCATTTCAGCATGACATTTTTGTGCATATGCTGCCTTTTTTCTTTTTCTTTTGCTCACTTGGTGAGCATAACTTTTAGTGTGCGGCAGCATCTTTTTGTTTTAACTTGACTGAAGCGATGGAAGCAGAATGAGCAGACGGCAAGAGCAGCTGCAGCCGTGTCAGTGGGGAATTGAGCAGCCCCCTAATCCACACTGCACACAACCCTGTCAAAACCACAGCATCAAAACAGGTGAACCCATGTGGTCAAACAACTGAACCTACGACCATTTCCCACCTGAACATTCACAGGTAATCCTTTCAAGCGCTTGACATGAACACCACCACAAAGACTTCCTTCCACAGTAATGAGCATGATACCTCTTATCTCTGAGCTCCATTGGTCCACATGTGGAGAAAGGGGATGACCAGAGAAGGAGGTCTCAGGGCAAATTTGACTTGCGTGAGGAGGTAGAATGTAGTTCTTGGCAACTGAGGAAGGAGGAATAATGAGGCAATGCAACTAAGGGGCAGTGAGGAGCAGCTCACTGGAAGGGTGTGTGTTTCATGTGTGAGAAGTCCCAGGTTCCATCCCTAACTCTCCAGTTAAAAGGAAAATGTAGCGAGCAATGGGGGAAGACCTAGGCCAGATCTACACTAAAGCGTTATAGTGGTATTGAAGTGCACTGATAACTCTTGGGGCACAATCCACATTCCATATACCGCTTTCATAGAGCTCCATCACACCTGCTTTTTCCCCCTGGTATGCATCCACGATTTCCACCTCCGTTTCATTAGCACGTCAAGCGCTGGGTACTTCCACGTGCATGTGTTGTTGCGCTATTTCATCTTGTTTACCTTTTCAGTTGTGCTGGCTCACACTTCCTCATATCGCCTCCCCACCCCGCCCCTTCTCCTTCCCCCTCCAGTTCATTGGTTCTTGTGGTTGATGGACTCCCCGGCCCCCACTCTGGTTTTGTTGTCTAAATTTAGCAGTTTAAAGTTTCATTGGCTGGGCACATTGTACAGCGGGGGGGGGGGGGGGGGAGAGGGAAGTTGAAATGGATGAATGAGAAAGCAATGAGAACTGGATTGGAGCAGTGAAAGTCGGTTTGACCAATTTTGCATGCTGGAAAGAGAACCGCCCCACCCTCTTCTTTTGTCAGCAATGTACATGCCCCTAAGAAGGGATGTTCTCTGACACAGCATGAGGATGGCAATACACAGGGATGGAAGGGCAGTTTTATCCCTCATGGGGGGGAAATACCGCACTTTCCTTGCCCTAGAAAAACAAGACCATGGTGATTCAGAAGGGAGTATTTAAGCTCCTCCTTTTTTTGTCCCAAATTCCACCTCCCCCACTCCACACAGAGGGGTTAAATAAAGAACAAACTGATTCCAATGGGAATTAATTTTTTAGCCCTCCCCCTGCAGGGGGTGCAATTTGGGAGGAGAAATGCTGAAAACCTGCTCCCAAATTGCCAAGCTTCCAATCCGAATTGGGGCCACTTGTGCTTACAGTCGGGTAAGTGAGTTAATCACGCACAGCTCTCCTATGCATGATTAGCACAACATTCAGTTTGCCCTCAAGTGGGGACTGGAATCCAGTTCCAAATCCCATTCCAATGATCTAACCACCACACCGGCTCTCGTTGTGTTATCACAAAGGGCAGAGGGGAAGGATTCGAAATGCATCATTCTTCTCCTTACAGTTGAGAATGACACACAGTCCCCACTTCTTGGATTGCATTTCCTGACATTTCCGATTCTGCTGTCGCAATCCATTTGTGCCCCACGGCCTGAGGCCTTGGAGAGCTGTCTGTAGTCTTGGTGGAGCGGGCCAGGTGGAACGTTGCTCTTGCTCAATATAAAACAGCTCCTTCATCTGAGGGCCGTGTGCTGTTCCAAAATGTTCTTCGCCAAGTCCCCAGACTCCCTCGAGTCTGACCCTGCAATAATTCTACCTAGGCGACCACCCTGGCTTATTTATCCACCCGCACAGCAAAACCAGAACTCTGGTAGTTTATCCAAACTGCCTGGGCTGAGCTTGAGCAGGACTAGTGTTTCGCTGGGGATTTTGGCACGGGCCTGCTAATTTAACAGCGCTCTGTTGCAAGACGATATATTGTTCTCCCACAACCTCCAAAATGTTGATTTATACCTTCATGCAATGTTCCATTTCAAGCTCATTTCCAATGGAAAATTTCCATCTTGTTTCTCCAGACCCACTAATTCTGTTAATCCTTCTGCTCGAAGACAAAGCCCATAAAGGCTATGGGAGCTGAACAGCTGTTTTGCTAACTGTGCGTCAAGCCTGCCAAGTTGCTAAACATCCCAGCATGCTCTTGTAAAGATTAGTGCTTCCTCCCACGCCCCTCTGTGTAGCAGGACGGCCAAGTTCATTGCCTAATTATCAGTCCATAGTGGCTTGCTTCCCCAAGCTGCTGCCCTCCCATTGTGTTGGACTACAACTCCCATCATTCCCAGCCAATGCACATGCTGACTGGGGATTATCAGAGTTGTAGTCCAACATATCAGGAGTGCACCAGGTTGTGGGAGGCTTCAGAACAACAGGAGCAAATCTTTTTAAAAAAGCATTGTTCTGGATGAATGGTTAGATCGTGCCGTATCCTTTTTTAAAAAAGCTTTTTTATAAGAGAGAGAGAGAGAGAGAGAGAGAGAGAGAGAGAGAGAAGAGCTGAAATTCCCATCTGAGACAGGAGGTGACTTCACTAAGCTTCACATTGGGTTTTAAACCCACTGTATTAAGCTTAGAAATAGAGAACTCCGCCTGTGGCTCTCCTGCTGCGATGTGACCCCTGTCACGCTTGGACATAGCAATAAAAATCCATCAAATGCAGAATTAAAGATTCAATTTTCATGTGATTGTGATTTATGACTCTGCATTTGATCAACTTCTCTTATGTCACAGTGATGGAAATAAGAAGTATTTTAATCGTGCATCTTGGAGCGGGAGGAGAAGGGAAAAAAAACCACCTTGGAAGACAAGGATTACCTATCAAACATAAATGCACAGCTACCAATGCCAGCCAGGGGAAAGAAAGTTCATTTTCAAATGATGTACTGTGGCAAGATTCAAGCAGACTGATTAGTTCCTTAGATACTTTCCATATGTGAAGATATTACAAGGGACTTTTGTGAAGTTTCCATCTTTTATACAAATGAAAGAAATGCCTTGGAGGAGGCATTTCTTAAAAACAATCCTAGTCCTCTGTGAGTAGTGAATATCCCACAACACTCTATGGACATGTAGGCAACCATTAATTCACACCCTGGCCAAATCCAGGCATTTATAACTCGATTAATTAAAATTCTGATGCATCCAATTCTCCTTGCAATTTGGCCTGGAAATGCGAGGTTTCATGTTTCTTCCGAAATCATTTGACTTCAAGGAGACATGCATACTCTGCCACCACCAAAAGTATAACCATGATCTTCAGACAAGACAAGACTAGCTTGAACGTTATTTATTTATTTATTTTTTGCATGTAAGGGCAAATTGATTATTTGGACCACATAGAGGTCATGTAGGAGGGGTTGGTCAAATGCCATTGGCTATGTTGCCCCCGTTACAGCCACTTTTTTGGTTGGTTGGTTTGCTTGCTTGTTTGAGCTCAAGTCAGAACAGCCATTTTGCTCATACTGGGGAAGTTAAAACCAGTGGAGGCTGGTGGCTCCAATGCCAGTAGGGCAGTGAATCCGCTCCGGGTTTTATTCAGAACCAGTCAGAATTCTTCACACCTTGGAGAGCTCCTTTAGAGTTCTGACTGGCTCTGACTGAAACCCAGAGTGAATTCACCACCCTTCTGACATCAGAGGCCCCAGCCCCCATTGGTTAAAACTAACCTAAGGTTGCTTAGGCCTTGAAAGCTTTTCACTGTCTAGCTCCTTCCTATCTTTCCTCTCTCATCTCACACTATTGCCCCGCTCGTGCTCTTCGCTCCTCTGATGCCATGTTTCTCACCTGCCCAAGGGTCTCTACTTCCTTTGCTCGGCTTCGTCCATTTTCTTCGGCTGCCCCTTACGCCTGGAACGCTCTTCCAGAACATTTGAGAACTACAAGTTCAATCGCAGCTTTTAAAGCTCAGCTAAAAACTTTTCTTTTTCCTAAAGCTTTTAAAACTTGATTTTGCTCTGACTTTTATACTGCCTGTTTGGTGCATTCTCTTCCCCTCCTTATTGTTTTATTATGATTTTATTAGAATGTAAGCCTATGCGGCAGGGTCTTGCTATTTATTGTTTTACTCTGTACAGCACAATGTACATTGATGGTGCTATATAAATAAATAAATAAATAAATAATAATAATAGAATAGCAGAGTTGGAAGGGACCTACAAGGCCATCGAGTCTAACCCTCTGCTCAATGCAGGAATCCACCCTAAAGCATCCCTGACAGATGGTTGTCCAGCTGCCTCTTGAAGGCCTCTAGTGTGGGAGAGCCCACAACCTCCCTAGGTAATTGATTCCATTGTCGTACTGCTCTAACAGTCAGGAAGTTTTTCCTGATGTCCAGCCAGAATCTGGCTTCCTTTAACTTGAGCCCGTTATTCCATGTCTTGCACTCTGGGAGGATCAAGAAGAGATCCTGACCCTCCTCTGTGTGACAACCTTTCAAGTATTTGAAGAGTGCTATCATGTCTCCCCTCAATCTCCTCTTCTCCAGGCTAAACATGCCCAGTTCTTTCAGTCTCTCTTCATAGGGCTTTGTTTCCAGACCCCTGATCATCCTGGTTGCCCTCCTCTAAACACGCTCCAGCTTGTCTGCATCCTTCTTGAATTGTGGAGCCCAGAACTGGACGCAATACTCTAGATGAGGCCTAACCAGGGCTGAATAGAGAGGAACCAGTACCTCATGTGATTTGGAAGCTATACTTCTATTAATTCAGCCCAAAATAGCATTTGCCTTTCTTGCAGCCATATCACACTGTTGGCTCGTATTCAGCTTGTGATCTACAACAATTCCAAGATCCTTCTCGTTTGTAGTATTGCTGAGCCAAGTATCCCCCAACTTGTAACTGTGCATTTGGTTTCTATTTCCTTGATGTAGAACTTGGCATTTATCCCTATTAAATTTCATCCTGTTATTTTCAGCCCAGCACTCCAGCCTATCAAGATCACTTTGAAGTTTGTTTCTGTCTTCCAGGGTATTAGCTATCCCACCCAATTTGGTGTCATCTGCAAATTTGATAAGCGTTCCCTGCACCTCCTCGTCCAAATCATTTATAAAAATGTTGAAGAGCACTGGGCCCAGGACTGAGCCCTGCGGTACCCCACTCGTTGCCTCTCCCCAGTTTGAGAAGGTTCCAATGATAAGTACTCTTTGAGTCCGATTCTGTAGCCAACTGTGAATCCACCAAATAGTTGTTCCATCTAGCCCACTTTTAGCTAGTTTGTTAATCAGAATGTCATGTGGTACTTTGTCAAAAGCTTTGCTGAAGTCAAGATATATGACATCCACAGCATTCCCACAGTCCACAAGGGAGGTTACCCAATCAAAAAATGAGATCAAATTAGTCTGACAGGATTTGTTCCTGACAAATCCATGTTGGCTTCTAGTAATCACCGCATTGATTTCAAGGTGTTTACAGATTGACTTCTTTATAATCTGCTCCAGAATTTTCCCAGGGATGGATGTCAGACTGACTGGTCTGTAGTTCCCAGGTTCCTCCTTTTTGCCCTTTTTGAAGATAGGGACAACGTTAGCCCTTCTCCAGTCGTCCGGCACCTCACCCGTCTTCCATGATTTTGCAAAGATAATAGACAAAGGTTCTGAGAGTTCTTCTGCTAGCTCTTTCATTACTCTTGGATGCAGTTCATCAGGCCCTGGAGATTTGAACTCAGGATTAGGGAAGTGGGGAAATTTAAATACTGCTTTAGTACTTTGCTTTTAAAACAAGGATCTGATTCACCCACCAAAGTTTCTCTCTACAATTCTTCAAAAAGGAGGATCAAAGAGACAAAGATGTTCGACCGCACACGCCCAGCGAGGTATTATAAGGACTATTATCGATGTCCATCACTTTTCCACCAACCCTTTGTGTTTGCTTTCGACACGCACCTATTTAATAAACAAACTCTAACCAATGCCTTTGAAAACAGACTGAAAATACCTGTCAGTTCATTAAGCTTAAAGGCAAATCACACAGTAAATAGTAACATAAAACCACAAATCTATTGTTTTGGCTGCCATGGTAATTTCGTTTCAGGGCATGTTAACTTCAAATACATAATCAGCCTGGCACCTAGGTTCTTCATTACCAATTTGATTCCTTTTTTTTTAATGTTGTAGGACACACTATATCTATTTCTGCTAAAGAGACCTCTGGGTGCTGTCTTGCATCTGTCTTCTAATGAGTACCAAGATCCCAGTTCACACATGAAATGGGTGCTAGTGTTAGGGTGACTATACAAAAAAAGGAGGACAAGGCTCCTGTGTCTTTAATAATTGCATAGAAAAGGGAATTTCAGCAGGTGTCATTTGTATGCATGCAGCACCTGGTGAAATTCCCTCTTCATCACAACAGTTAAAGCTGCAGGAGCCCTGCCTTCTTTTGTATCTGGTCACTCTAGTATAGCTCCTGCAGCTTTAATTGGTGTGATGAAGAGGGACTTTCATCAAGTACTACATGCATACAAAGGACACCTGCTGAAATTCCCTTTTCTATGCAACTGTTAAAAATAAAGAAGCCCTGTCCTCCTTTTCATATGGTCACCCTAGCTAGTGTGCAATATAACCCATTTTCCTTAAAGATGGAAGCCCAGCGCCAGTGGCGGACAGAGGCAGTCTGAAGCAGGATGGGAGCTCTTGCACCAAGCTGTACAGCCAGGGCGCTATGGGAAGTGATGATCCCTGGCTGGATGGAAGGGGAGGACTGTGGGCATGCAGATGGATGGATCCATGTCCTGGGGCCTACAGGCAGTCCTGGAACCTTGGAAAGACTGCCACTAGTAATGTGGCCATGACACAGTTAACTTGGAAGTCATTATTATTAACATGGGACAGAAAGAAAAAGTGAACTCCACTGTTCTTTATCATTTAGTTTCACTTTCCTACTCTTGCTCTTTGATAAAGTAGCTGTTTGGAGCTTACAAAAAAGTGAGTCAAGTCTCTGTGTTTGTAGAGGGCTGCTTAGAAGCCTTTGGACTCGTAGTGGCTCTAAAAGACTGCCTGTTCTTGCTTTTGTTTCTTAGCAGATTGGCAAAAACGTTACTCCCAGAGAGTTTTAAATGGCACTGTCATTTAATTGTATTGAACAGAATTATCAAAAGGCACATAGGCATTCCACATTAGCATTGCCAGTTTTATCTCCCCACCCGGTCAAATTTACCATCCATTTGACAAATTAGTCATTTTTATCGTCTAGTTGGTAAATGGGAACTTGAAGCAAAGATTTTCTGAAATCTAATTAATGACTCATTAAATGCACGCACACATGTGCACATACACACACAAATAGTCTTCATAAAATTGATTGTTGGATCGATGTGTGCTGTCAATTTCATTTGTAAACAGCAGTTTCGCTCTGGCGGATTCTTTGCTGCTAGAACCTATGTTTGCTCCCCTCCATTCATAAACACTGACTGTGTATCCTCCCTTCAGGCCGGTCATTTTAAGAGCGTCATGCTTTTGGTTTGAGAAAACTGGTCAGGATCATGTGCTTTGCACATGCTCCTAATGATATGCCCCAAGTGTGTGAGCCGGTACCATCTGTGGTGCCTGGAGCAGTGTCTGGGAGATTGTGACAACTCAATTGGAGGCCAGAGGTTTTGAAAAACGTGAGATAATTACAACTCCTTCTTAGGCAAGTGTACGGTGGTGTGCAGTCCTGGGGACGCCACATCTGTTCAAGCCATTAAAGAAGTCTTTGCTGTTCATCAGTGTTACAATAAAAATAGTCATCAATCTGGATAAATCACCCGGTCTTTGGGTTCCATCTCATTGATTTGATCAGCACTGGGTCTAATATCCTGAGAGTGTGTAACTCTTTTGCAAGCACCAATGTCTCTCTGTTTCCTTTTTGAAAATGCTGTAATCCTATACCAGGAAGTAAGCCCCACTGAACTCAATGGCACTGACTCCTGAGTTGACATGTATAGGATTGCACTGTGAGTCATTGTGATGAGATTCCAAACCATAAAGTCAGGGCAGGGAAAGGTTTCTTGCCCTTAAATTAAAAATGTCACCAGAAAAAGAACCAGGCTAAAAATGAGTAGAAATTGTAGAAATTGATTGTTGAGGTATTTCTGTCACAGCCAGCCCTAGGATATAGGTGGGAAAATGCAGTTTTTAGAACATTCTATAAGAAAAACAAAATAAAACACCCAATTTAAACTAATTAAATTGAACACCCATCTGTTCATGTTTAGCTGATATTAAGGGCACAGGAACATGCTTTGTAAACACACACATTCACACACACCTCAAAACAACAACAACACCTTGGAAGTTCTTTTATTACAACCACAGTCTTTGAGCACGGCACTGCAAACTATCCAGTTACATGTTAAGTAATAGCATACAACAACGGGGGTGGAGAATGTGTGGGTCTCCAGATGTTGTTGGAATACAGTTCCCATCATCCTTCAGCATTGGCTATGCTAGCCAGGGCTGATAGGAGTTTCAGTCCAACAACACCTGGAGGGCCAAACATGCCCATACAAATTGGCAGAGGGATTTAGGGATGGCCGTCATCAGGAAAACCTGTCTTTTTTTGGGGGGAGGGGGCAGACAGATCCCCATGGCAACCCCAATTTGGCTTGCATTTGCAAGCTGAGCAGTAGTTAGTTCCTGAAACTTAGGAACTTTGCTGGGTTTTTTTTAAAAAACTACAAGTAATGATTTGCACAAAATTGCAGCTGTAAATATTTATGAAAATTGCAATTTTTGCAAAATTGTGGCCATAAGCATGTAATTTGACCATTTATGTCTGCATTTCCCACTGCCATTTTGCACAATTTCCACAACCGCCCCTCCTCCAAAAACCATAAGCTGGCCCAATTTGCTGTGTGATGATCCAGATCATAGATGACAGAGATGGAAACCAAGCTGGTGAAGGCTCTTCTTCTGCACTGAGACATTACAGAAAATGTTTGGAGGACAAGGAAAGAGCGACCCATCTTGGAAAAGTGGCAGGAGTAAGCTTTGATTTTACCCAGTTTGCCATTCTGAACCCTGTATCGGGAACTTGGCCAGAACAGATTGGTTTCTGCATGGAATGGGCTATATTTAAACAGCTTTTTAAAACACATGTCTTATTGCCTATTAGTATGCAAGATGGAAAGACAGATGAAGCAAAAGCAAGATGCCATGATCAGTCTCAATCACAAGTTTCTGCATATCAACACAACTTTTTCTTCCCTGCTCAACCATTTACGTCTAAATGAATATTTAGTATTTTGAAGCTTTACCTAGTGATAGCCATGTGGCGCTAAAAAAAAGAAGAAAAGAAAAAGGAGAGGGGCATTTATTATGATTTATGAAGTTTTAAAAGAGTATTTGATCTCACCTCTCCTATCAATTAGCATATCCATTGCATCAGATATGGGAGGGTTGTATATCTCTGATCATCAAAAGCTATAAATTGGTATACTCCATTAGAGCCACTCTGAGGAACGTGACTTCCTTTCCTTTATTTGATCTGATTTTCTAAGAGCCAAAAGGGGTTTTAAATCCATTGTTTTAATTTTCTCCCCCAGTAAGTTGCTGAGCATGTGTATGCTACATTGCTACGTGAGCTATCTGTAGATCTTTCTCTCTCTCCTCTCTGTAGCATTTCATTTTAGAATAATTTGTTATATTATGTTGACTTGGACTTTCATTTTTCATTAAAAAATAAATGCTTTGTTTACACAAAAAAACCGGGGAAATAGAAGGCATAAAGTGCATTCTGAGGTGGGGGTAAGCAAGTAAAAAGTGCCTTTTCTTCAAGTAACCACAGCAGTTCACCAAATGACTGGGAAACAGGTTTTCCTGTTTATTTTAGAAGTATCACCCAGAAAAGCCTTGGTGGCAAATGGAGAGGTTTATGGGTCATAAAAAGCTGCCCCCAACATACAATTTTTGCACTTGCTCTGTGGCTGCTCACAACCATGATAACCCAGTTCTCTGATCTGCCCTGGCATTTTATCTGCCTGAGGATGGCTTCCCTCTTCCAAGCTTCCAGCAAGAACTGAGCTGGGAATATTTCAGGAAAAATATTTTTTCTGAAGAAACTTCTGACATGTTTGCTTTTCTTACCCCAGTAGATAAGGAAGGCCGCTTTGCAAAATGTTGTCTACAAGCTTCATCTCACGTACCCATTTCCCTCAAATTATCCCCATAGCATAAAGCTGTCATCGTCATTGTTATTGTTAGCTAAATCACACCTCAGCAGTGGTGCTCCTAAAATCCTTTGCATACTAGGAAAAGGGTTTAAGGGGGAGAAATGTAAAAAATAATTTAAAAATCAACGGATGATCCAATCCAATTCAAATTTGGTGTGCTGAAAGCCCTCCTTAATATCTATTAGTGTACCAATTTTGATGTCTTCAGCTTTAAAACTTACGCAGACGTAAGCATTTGTTTAATTTGTAGTTTAAACATATCAAATCCTCCCCCTGCAGCCCCAGTGGCCACTGACAGAACAACAAAAGATTAGCTCTTAAAGGGGTAGTAAAATACAACACTTCTTTGGCTAAGAAGCACAATTAAAGCAGGATGCATGGGAGTGCTTCACAGTAAAAGCAGATTATAAGATGAAAAACTTCAGAGTCCTTTGCACGCATTCGCAGTGATTGCACAGTATAACGTTGGTGTGATGAAGCTATATATATATTCTCTGCTTTTTGTTTTGTTCTGTTTTGTGGTAGCAGACGATCCCCTCCTTTCTCCCATGCCCAGAAAGATGCCAAGGCCAAGGTATTGTGGAAGATTGGTAGCCAAGATGCCAACATAGTTGCTGCTACTACTACTACTGTCACTGCTGCTGCTGCTGCTGCTACTACTACTACCTGTGATGGCAGCACCCACCCCGCTAAAAGAAAACAGCCTAGGGAGAAGCTGTGCTACATGCCCCAAAACTGTTGGAGAATATCTCTTCCCCCTGGAAATGGTTCCTTTAACTTCTCTGCCCATATAGAAGTTGGAGAATTTCAAAATGCCATTCCTGCAGTACAAGAAGAGGCCACCCACATTGTCTAGGCATCTGAGAAAAAGTCTCTCCCTTCTAGTGCTGCTGTGTCTGTTCTGCAACATTTCGATACAATTCTGGAAGAAAATGAGGCAGTGCAGGCTGGTGGTTCTGATTTGGGTGGGGCTGAGAATCCATCCTGGGTTTCAGTCAGAACCTGTCAAAACTCTAAAGGTGCTATCCAAGGTGCTGAACCTGTTCTGGGGATAGGGCCCAGTGCCTTAGATAACTCCTTTAGCATTCTGGCTGGTTCTAACTGAAACCCAGAATGGATTCACAGCTCCACCGAAGTCGGAGCCACCAGCCTTCACTGAGCATTGAGCATTGATCTAGGGGGTGCAGAGATGCTTGCCTAGCACAGCATTGGAAGAGAGGTATGTCCTTGTGTTACCTAGGAGACACAGACCCCATGCACCAGGGGACCTTCACCTAACAGGGCTCCCCCTCTCCTCCAAATTCACTAAAGCTGTGGGCTACGCTGCAAAGTTATGCAGACATTTTTTATTCAACCCTAATTTATTTTAGCCATAGAAAAGGGACTAATAATTCCCAAATGGAAGAAAATACGTGGTACACACAAAATGAATTTATAGGCACAGCTACAGCAGAATTAAAGACATTTCTCCTCATTTGTGAGATTCTGCCATAAAAAATGCACATTTGTCCTAAAAACAAACAAAACTAACAACACCCAAACCCAATTAACTTTGCATTTGCATTGAAATACTGTAGCTGGCAGCAAATCTAAATTTTCAGCATTTATACACATGAGGGTGTTTATGGGGGTATGTGCATGAGCACGCTTATACGAATTAACTTGCTGTGCTTGCAAGTCATTTTATTTATTTATTTTTCAAAACTACCATTAATATCAATTACCCAAGGGCACAGCTAAACATATATTTCAGAGTTGCTATGCTGGAATAATGCTGAGACAAGATATTACATGACATATCAAGAATCATAAAAGTTACCCTTCGAATTATGACTTAAGACTGGTAGACATCATAGACTGCAGCAATGAGTATAACAACAGAAAACTATCAAGATAAATTTGTTAATAAAGTATTATTGGCAGACAAACAAAGATTGTTTTACATGAATTCCTGCCAGACAGAAATAAGTGGATGTCTTAGTTTAAGAAATCAGTGCCAGAAATCTATGTTGAAAACTAAGTGATGGGGTGGGGACTCTGACGGGTGAATTTGAGAAGGTCTATCACCTCCCACCTGAAAATCCATCGGAGAGACAACTTGCAAAAATAACAATAACCTATTACTTATGTAGGTTTTTACACTTTCCAAGCTCTGTACATTAACCAATTATGAGTCATTCACCATAGAAAATGTGAAAAGTAAACAAGTATTATTATCTTTGTTTGACTATAGAGAAATGGATGCAAATCATATGACTTGGCCAAGGCCACCCAGCAAGCTTCTGAAGATCACAACAAAATTAATCCTAAAGCATGAGATGATGGAGACAGAAAATGTAGACAGAGAAATGGAATGGAGAGCATGGCTGAACAGGAGCACTCCACGCTGCAACGATTTGTTACAGGTTCCAACGGTCATATAACAATTGTCTGTTTGCATTGTGTACATGCACACTGGTAATGCAGAGAGAAGGAGAGAGAGAGAGAGAGAGAGAGGGAGAGGGAGAGAGAGAGAGATGCATGACCACAAGAAATGAATGCTGTAGCAAACTCTGAAAAGGGCAATGAAATTCCATGTTAGTAAATATTTCAGAGTTCTTTTTTCATTTGTTCCTCTTGTGTCCAGTAGTTCCAGCCAGTGAAGGCTGGTAGCTCTGACATCAGTGGTATGGTGAATCCACTCCAGGTTTCAGTCAGAACCAGACAGAACTCCAAAGGGGCTACCCAAGGTGCAGATGCACTGCCCCACTGACATCGGAGCCACCAGCCTCCACTGGTTCCAGTCCTTCAAGCTATACCCCTGTTACTTCATTCACTTCATTCATCAGGCACCAGGGACAACTTTCAAAACATTACATTCTATTCAGTCACGAGAAATAAATCATCCTTTTGTTGTGTTCGGAAATAGCCAGATATGAATTTTTATTTCATTCATTCCAGCACCAAGACTGGGTAGATTCCACCCTTCCCCCACCCACCCTGGCCCTTTACAAAATCACAACACTGCATCTGATAAGTTGATCTCAGGAGGGGGAAAGGATACCCACGGTATTCAGAGGGATGTAGGGAACTCCCTGCTCTCACAAGTAAGCCTCCACCATCCAAGCCACTTTGTATTCAAAGGCTTCCCAGTCTCTTGTGCGAGCAAACTGGATGCATTTCATGTATTATGCATTAGGTAACTGCATCGCAAGAACGGCTTCATTTGTCATCATAGTCAATGACCACAATAAAAAAGGGACTCCAAGAAACGAAATGGTTTCCTCAGGGTCATTTGGGGTGACTCTGCTGAATAATACAATATTTCACACACACACACACACACACACACACACACACACACACACACACACACACACCAAAAGGAAGAAGGGACAGATTTTCATGACTCAAGAAAGCATGGCAGGCGTGTTGCAGAGTCAATCCATCAATGACTGATAGCTGTGATTATGCTCAGAACAGAAGTCGGCTTGGGGTGTGTGTGTGTGCGTGTGTGTGTGGTGACTGCAGAATTCTCGCCGTTCCATGTCTTTATGTCTAGTGGAGCTTACAGCTTTCTAAACAAGGCCATTGAGACACATAATGATAGAGTTGTAACTATCCTGCTTTTGCTAAGAGACAGCTGGTGTTTCCATTATCAAAATGATTCAAGGACATGGCCTGGCTTCACACACGATCACTGTCGTTAACTCAAGTGACTGTGGGTTTGGCTGAATGGGAGAAAGGGCCAATTTTTTGCTGCAGTGTAGAACCAGTTCAAAAAGGATCACATGGTACTGGACTGGAGCATTTTCTGGCCGCAAGTCAGAGATTCACACTGCCATGATGCCATTTTAGCAGATAAGGTGGTATAGAAATGTTAATAATAAATACATAAATAAGGAAAGGAGGAGGACCATATAAGCTGCCTTGCAAGAGAAAAAAAAGTGGAATATAATAACAACAGCAACAACAATAACAATAAGTGTTAAGTAATCAATGTTAAATTGATTAATTAATGCATTATTATTATTATTATTATTATTATTATTACATTTATACCCTGCCTTTTTTTCCTCCAATGAACCCAAGGTGGTGTACATCCTCCTCCTCCTCTCCATTTTATCCTCACAACAACAACCCTGTGAGGTAGGTTGAACTGAAAGTTTGTGATTGGTCCAAAGTCACCCAGTGGGTTTCCATGGCCGAGTGGGGACTAGAACCTGGATCTCCCAACTCCCTGTTCAACACCTTAGCCACTTCACCTTTAACATTGCTTTAACACTGAATAATTAATTAATTTAATTATTCAATGTTAAATAATTCATGTTTGAATGGTCCTTCATGTTCCCAGTATCTGGAAAGCTAGAGTGCCATTAAGAGTTTTAGCTTAGCTTTCTCCTTGATATATGCGAGCTTTCCACATGAAGGGATATTTTTTCATCTTGGAAGTAATCAAATAAGTGATTCACCCCATCTGAATTCTGAAGTGGTACAGTTCAGAAAGCGCTGTTTGATATGCTTTTTAATGCATGCTTGAAAAGGCTATTTATGAGGGACAGGGGCACAGAGAGTTATTTCTTATGCTCCCATTCGGCCTGGCCTGGCCCTGGCCCACAGTGACTCCTCCTTGGAAGAAGACCCAGATGACGGTAAATCCAAAGATCTCCCCACCCCAGCATCCTGGGAAAGGCTACACCAGACTTGTCTGCAGGGATGGTATTTTTTAATTAATAATAATAATAATTAATAATAATAATAATAATAATAATAATAATGTCTCAGTTTTACAAGAGGTTTGATTAGGTATCCCTCGTTTATATATGATTTTATTAATTATATTTAGTCTTTGAATTTTTAATGTGCTTTTTAAAAAGTGTGTTATAATTTGAATAACTGTTAGCTGCCTCAGACATTTTTTATGTTGAATACAGGATGGAGATGAGAGAAATAAATATCTTCTCAATGTGTGGAGGAAATCATGGACATTAAACATAAAAAGATGTGCAGAAAAGCAACCCAAAGAAGCATGTGGGAAGAGAAGGTCAGGAAAGACTCCTAGTTTAAAATATACAGAGAAGTTATATATGATGACACAGAGTGGGGAAATTTAATGGCACAGAGGAATGGAGAGGAGCCAGCAAAGGATGGAGCTAAGTGAATGATAAATGTGAGAAGAAGAAAAATGACTCAAGCAGCAACTTTTTAGGAGTGCAGAAAGGCAAAAAGTTTAGTATTGCAGAGGCTAGATGGAAGATGAGCAGAACAGCCCACGAGGGAGGGAGATAGCTGGAGTGTGAACCCGCTATTTGGCTGATGGACAGGAAGAGACAGATTTTTAAACTGTTGCCACAGGTGTAGCTCATTATTTCCAGGATGGTGTTGAGGAGGTGGGAATGTCTTTCTGTGGAGAAAATACTGGGGAAATGGGACAACGGAGGAAAACTCGAAGTACAGCTATTCTCTAGACATCAGGCCTGATATGTTCCTGTTTTGGTTATCACATCTGTGTTAGTAAGGGGTTTATAGGAGCACAGTTGATTCAAACAAAGACACCTCCCAAAACAAAAGAGTGGGGAAAAATCTCACTCAGGGATTCTCTAAACAAGCGATTTATAGCACACGCATAAAGTTTGTGGGTCGATTTCATGATGTTGTCAACAAATAGGATGTCTCCCATGCTCCCTCCTTATTCCGTTTTTTAAAAGATCAGAGATAAGCTGGAATAAACCCTTAGTGGCACGAAATTGGCAGTGTGCAAAGCTGGCATTGCACTATGAACTTGCTGACGAAGGGCTTTCCCTGCTATCGGAAGGAGAAGAGGGTAAAATGCCTCCCTGCAACAAAGGGAGACAGATCTGATTCCCCCACCCGACCAAGAACACCCCTTTAAGTTCAATGCGGCTTGCACGCAAGTAAATCTGCCGAGGGTTGCAGATTTATAGCAGACGAAAACAAGACACCCCCCTGCTCCTTTGCACACATGCCAGGGAGGGAAGGAGAATCTCCCTCAATTTAAATGTGTCTTATGCGTTGTGGGCCCCTCTACTCCTGTGTAATGCAGCCCATATCAATTGTGCCAAAGTACCAGGAAGCACAACATCTCCAGGTAAACAATACAATTTCCCTTAATACAGAGATGCTCTTAAACCATTTTTCTGTCACATCAAGTCCTCTTACCCAGTTTACAGTCCGTCCCAATTGCCATGTTGTTAAGCCCTCCATATTATTAGCACAGAGCATGGACAAGTTAACTCTGCAGTGGCATTTTGCTGGCTATCTATCATTTGTGTATAATTTGTGCATAATTACTGTGACCTGATACTTGTGTAACCAGAGGATGGAATTGCTTTGCTTTATCTGAGGTGGATTTCCCACATAATGGCCATTTAACTGAATTAGAGATGGCTAAACTGGCTGAGCTCATGGCACAAAAATGTATTGAAATTGACCAAATGTTCAAAACAGTTGTGTCAAGTCAACTGACCAGAAAGCCCTCTTTCTCATTCTCTGGAAAGATATGATCTGATCTCATTAGATGCAGACAAACACAGCAGCATTCATGGAAACTGTGCATTACATGTACACACATCCCTGGCATATTATCTTTGGTTGTCAAGACTTAACTGCAGATCTAATGAGCTTTGATCTATGTTGCCAACCAACTTAACTCTCTCCATTATTTGAAATGAATAGGGGATATTTATGAGGTTTCCTCACATGTCCTTAGCATAGCACAACATAGCAGCCTTATACCACAGTAATAGAGCTGAGGCACTTGTCTCAAAGCACCAAGGACCAACATTCAAGCATGTGGGGGATTATTATTTATTTAATTTGTACCCCACCTTTCTACCAAAAATGGCATTGTAGGTGATGGGAAATGGGGGGGAAGCCACACCAGGGACTGAATGCCTTTGCCATTATGGCAGAGGTGGACACCCACTGCGACCCTTGCTTTAAATCCCTACTCAGCCATGAAGTTCACTGACTTTTGGGCCAGTTGCTCTTTCAGAAAGTCATAATTTCCTGAGGGGTAGCCATGTTAACGCATTGCAGCAAAAGCCACAAAAGAATCTTGTCACATCTTAAAGACTAACAATTTTGTGATGGTCTAGGTTTTCATGGGCTAGAATCCATGTCATCAGATGGAAGATTGTCCTGAGTGTAATGTGGTGGGAAAAGAAACAAGCACTTTGCCCTTAGCTCCTTGGAGGAAAGACATAATAAAAATGCAATGAAGTAAATAAATAAAGTAAATAACAGCACAATCCTATACATATCTACTTGGAAGTGAGCCGCATTGACTTCAAAAGGACCTGTGGAGTAAAGGGGCATGAGACACAATCGCCGCATCCTTTTTCAGTATCTGGGTCACTTTTGTTTTGGTGCCTTCTGTGATGATCTCCTGATGCTTGGAAAATCAGTGTGGAGGAAGGATTAAGTAAGTCCTGGTTATGTAAGTGGGTGGTATGCTTTATATAGTAGAATAGCCTATCAGAGGCACACAAAACTCTGTATTTTCACCATTTGAAATAGTGTCACAGGCTTTCTTAAGTATGACAATCTGTTGAGTGTGCCAATTCAAGGGGATTCGTTAAAGATAATTTGAGGGCTCAGACAGTTGTGTGCAGATACCGAGAAGTAGCCCACAGAACATTGCAAAGTAATATTTGAAGGACCATTTATAACTTGGGGAGTGTTTTTCAGAAAATGTTTAGATTATCTCCTTAACCCATGACACAGGCTGGATTTTTTCCTGACTTCCCCCTCTACATAATTGATTTTGTATAGCATGCAAAGCTGCCCACAGGCTAGCAAACATCTGATACAAATAATTCACTGCACAGCTTGGAACAGAGTTTACTTTTGACATTTGCAACAGTAGCCCGCATCAAGTCTAACCTTTAACTTTGAAAAGTATTGCACAGACATATGAAACAGTTCTGCGTGGCTTTGGATCAAGTTGGCATTTAATGGGAGACAAAGATCTACTTTTTTTAAAAAAAGCATTAATATCAAACAGAGAATTATTTTTAACTTCTTTAAAACACACTCATCTCCAAGAGGCAGAAAGTGTCCAAATTGGACAACCTTCCACCTTGGAAATTCCATGACTATACTTCTGTAGAGTTTTTTGACAATTTTGTTTTTGTTTGTAAATCATGCAAACATCACCCATTCACACTCATGGATACAAAGAAACAAGCAGGAGGGTTCTCCACCACCCCCAAGAAATATTTGCAAATGCCTGAATTTGATACTGCATTCAGAAAATGCATATTTATATGGTTTTCTAAAAAAAAAAGTTTGTTTATTCACATTTTATTCAAGGAGGGGAAAGTGTGCACTTTGGAAAAATACACACAGAAATGTGCACTTTACCTATTCAAACAAGCCAAAAACAAGTTGAAATCAGAAATGGGAGTGAGCTGAAATGAGCTTTGAAGTGATTTTGGGGAAATTTAGGCAACCCCAAAAACCACTGGCTGTCCCATCCATATAGTGCTGTCTCTTTCTGCTTGTCTGTAGATTTTTCATGAGATCTAGGAATGGCTGAGAAGTTTTCTCCGTCAAATTCTTGTTGTGGATTTGTTCAATTTGCACTTCCTGAGACTTTTTGCAAGCTCAAACAGAGTTGCATTCTGAAATCTCAGTTTTCCTTAACTTTCTGATGCAGTTTATTTTTGGGGAAGATGTGCCCCAAAATGTGCATATTACAGGAAAGTGTGCAGAATACAACCTTTCAGCAGTGTAACCTACTTGGGAGAAATGTGTACATTTGAAATGTGTTTTAAAATGAATACATTTAGGAAAATGCACCCAAGCACACATAAAAAGTGTGAATTTCCATACTGATTTTTATTTTAAAAATTGCAAATTCTTTACAGAAACAAGATGGAATGAACTTGATCTGAAGAAACCAATAACCTCAGAGAGGCTAAAATGGACAGTTCCATCCATCCCAATGAGACCATAAACCAGACACCCTTTTCATGCCCCAAGCAACAACGACAAAAGCACAATTTCCCTATCTTTACTGATGAAATTCTGTTCAAAAAGCCAGGGGAGTGTACAGTTTAATCATTAATTTAACTTCAAATGGTCCTTTGCAAGCATGGCAATTGCTTCAGATTTTGCTATTGAGACAGGGAGGAGACTTCTGTAGTCTCTCAACCATCCTTATCAGACTGTTGGCAAACCTGCCAAGTTTCGGTCACTGCAAAGAGCAGGACTTTGGGGGGAAATATCCACCCTCTGAGAGACGGTTTAAAATGTTCCCTGTAAATGCATTTTAAAGATTCTGGGCTTCGTACAAGACAGATTCCCCACTGCAGGAAATTCAAGCCAAAAATATAATGGGTGAGACACACTGAAGCTTGGTGAGACTTGGCAATGGTGTGTCTGGGGAGGGAACAAAGGTTCTGCTAACAGCATATGCTACCCATTAAACTTTGCTCTTTGTGAGAGCAGACAGGGAGGAGGAATGACAGAGATAACATTTGCAGCTCCCCTCTCAGAACCAGACAAAGCTCTGGGGTGTGTAATAGCTGGAGGAGATGATGGAAGTTAAAACATTTTGGACAGCCGTTTCATAGGCTGATATTTGAAGAAGCCGGGATTTGGTATCTCCTGGTAAAGGTATTCATTGTCCACAACTGAAATAATTTCATGTAGGTAGAGAGCCTGGAGAGCCAGAACGGCCCCTCATTCGTTAATGATAATATACTACTAGTGGAGCCAGAAAGGCGTAGTCAGATGAGGACCACAATAATACAAAAATCCAAATCCTCTTGTTAGCATTTAGAACCATTTGAATTGCAAATGGGAAGCAAATGGGAAACATCCTTGATGTCCACAATATTATTGGATACAGTGTAATGAGATACAGGAGTGATGAGCATGGGACCTTATATATTTCCCCATGAGCTTCTCTCTATTGTCATTGTCTTGACAACAGAAAAACAATGACCTTTCTGAAACAGGAAGTGGGGATTTGATAGAATGGGACATAAATGGTATGGAGGGAGACCTGGCACCCTCAGGGGGTCTTGGATAACAACTCCCATCTCCTATGGATAACAACTCCTATGCTGGCTGGGGTTGATGGAAATTGTAGTCCAACCTACCTGGATGGCTCTGGGTTGTGGATGTCTGCCCTAGAACCAAGTCTATTCCAGTAGACTGCTGCACATGGCGGCCTCCCAGCTATCCAGAGCAGCCATCATAATGCCAAGGCAGAACTGGTGAAGGGTGGGGAAGAGGACTACCTCCCCATCGTAATTATTGTCCTGTCATGATCTTTATCATTCATGCTGATCGTTGCTAATTGTTTGAGCTGGCAGCACACTGATCAGCATGGAAACCTTCACAATTAGAATTGTAATTACAACTACAGAACTAAAGCAGCCTCTCATTTTCACTTCCTCACATTTCTCAAACTATGAGAAAGAAAACCAATCCTACTTTCTCACCCAACTTTTCCTCAGTACCCTCACTACTCTCTTGCTTCTCTGTCTCATCCCGTTTCACAGGATATCAGCACACTAAAGTACATCCAGAAAGACGGCTAAAATTATTATTATTATTATTATTATTATTATTATTATTATTATTAAATAATATACTTTGCTTTGTATAGTACTGCTGGGAAGAAGTGCTCCATATACAATATCTCAGTCCTGATGACAACACATAAGCTAGGTTACGAATTACTTTCCTAAATATTACTGATTAAAGATTGAGGTGGTCTTGCCTGGGACTATCCCATTAGATACTGGCAGAGCTGAGATTCGAATCAGAAACTGCAGCCTCATGGTTCCCAAACTGAGATTACAACAGCTGGGATTGTTTAGAAAGGTTACAACAGTTTAGAAAAAAGGCAAGTAATGGGAGACATGATAGAAGTGTACAAAATTATGCATGGTGTGGAGAAAGTGGACAGGGAGGTATTTTTCTCCCTTTCTCATAATACTAAAACCTGGGATCATCCCATGAAACTGATTGGTGGGAGATTCAGGACTGATAAAATGGAGGACTTCCTCACACAGCAGATAGTTAAACTATGGAATTCGCTTCCACAAGATGCAGTAATGGCCACCACTTTGGATGGCTTTAAAAGGGGATTGAACTAATTTATGGACAATAAGGCTATCAATGATATAGCCTTATAGTCCTGATGGCTATATGCTATCTCCAGTAGCACAGGCTGTATGCCTATGTACTGGGGAATATGGGCATGAGGGTGCTGTTGCACTCATGTCCTTGTGGGTTTCCTATGGGCAGCTGGTTGACCACTGTGAGAACATAATGCTGGACTAGATGGACTCCTAGTCTGACTTAGCGTTGCTCTTCTTATGGTTTTATATTCTTATCCTGTGCTTCTGTCCCATCTCTTCTTTCTCCCTCAGAGTAGTTGAACCATCTAAAGAACCTCAGCCCTGATTCTCCTTTCTACTGTTAAACCAACCCTAATTGTCTGGCTATTTTTGCTGAGCAAGCAGGACACCTGGGAGATGTTGTCCTCAGAATCTCTCTCTCTCTCTCTCTCTCTCTCTCTCTCTCTCTCTCTCTCTCTCTCTCTCTCTCTCTCTCTCTCTCACACACACACACACACACACACACACACACACCAATTTAACTAATTTTGCACTTTCAACCCAATATGCTAGAGGTGTTGGAATCTCTTTCAGCCTGCAGGCCAAATTCATTTTCAGAGAAGCTTTCATGGGCCACATTCCAGCACTGGGTAGGAACGAAGGCAAATGTATCATCGCCAAAAAATACCAGCATATTTTAACTTAAAGGTCTCTTGCTGCTATCAACTAAGCCTCAGGAGAGGTATTTCAATGTTTTAGCATGGGGGTGGGGGGAAACCACACAAAAGCCAAGAAACCACTAAATGACTGGCAGGCAGGGAAAATAGGGTGGGACTAGGGAAAGGGGGTGGGACCAGGGACCAGGTGTGTGTCCATCTCAGGAATCCCAGAGAACCAGACCAGGAGCTCAAGTGAGCTGGATTTGGCCTGCAGCAGGCCTGAGGTTCAGCACCCTTGCAACACTTCTCCAAATATTCTAATACAAAAATGCATATATTAATGAAAGGTGCACAGAAAAATGCATATAATGGTTAAAATAACATTAAAATACATTATTTTAGGAAAATTGCTCCCAGAAATGTGTTAGGAAAATTGTATACAAAAATGCAGGTATTTGGAGATATAGACACAAAAAATGTGTACAATTTTTCATCCAATCCCCCCCTTTTTTTGAGAAACCTAAACATTCAAGATTAACCAAAATTAAGATTGGTAAAATGAAAAAAATGAAAAACTAAAATTGGGAGATTCATCCATCCCCTAATAAGCCTTAGATCAGTTCTGATCTGCAGTAAAGCTCTCATGTAGACATGATCTCTGTCTCATAGGGTGGAGTATGGGACCATTAATACCCAAGACAATGCTAGTATTTTCTTTCATGGAGTCAGACATAACCTGTGCGAAATCTGGTTCCTAATCTGATGCTTGGGACGTAGCAAACCTTTAGGCCCATGGGCCAGAGCACTGTGAACCCTAATGAGATTTGGCTCACCCCGACGTAACCCTGTAGATGACTAATAAATCAGCATTTCACAGTCAAAGCAACAGCTCTTGACTCACAGGGACAAAAAGTGCCTATGAAGTTGACTGTAGCAATACTAATAAAAAGCTAGACATCAAGGGCAGGAGTTCGCCTTTCATATTATTTCTCAACTGGAAAACATCACAGCTGTTTTCCAGCAGATTCCCAGGCAAGTTGAAAAGGTTACAGACCCAATCATGATGTAACCCTCCCTCTGCCTCCCCTCTCCTCTCTATATGTGTGCAATTTTGAGCCTTCTTCTGAGAAGTACCTCTTCTTTTTGATGGCAACCACAGCAGAAAAAGCAGAGCTCATCGAAGCAAACTTTCAGATCAATGAGCCAACCTGACCTGATCTGAATGACAAATTATCATAGAATCATAGAATCATAGAATAGTAGAGTTGGAAGGGGTCTATAAGGCCATCGAGCAACCTCCCACTCAATGCAGGAATCCACCCTAAAGCATCCATTTAGAAGTTTCATCTTGATTTAGTTCTGATCTCTTGCATGATGTGAAGTAAGGGGGAGTCCAACTTTAGCCTCCTCCTGCAGCCTTTCACCCTTCTCTCACAGCAGTACCGTAAGCGACTTCATTTCAGGAAGTGTCTGGAAATAGCATTGCTGCTGTGTTCCTCTGCAGTTTCATTTTCTCACCTCAAGCAGCAATTGCAGCCTCTGGCTTGTCCACCGACTCTCACAGGTAACCAGGTTCTCTCTTGGCCATTTTATCATTCTACTGATCAGGGCCAGCCCTACCATTAGACAGAGTGACTACTGCTTTAAGGATCCACTCTTCAGCGTGGCTGTGCTGCAGTATGGAACTTGGGAGGACTCTTTAATCTTCAGTCCACCTCCAGCCATTGTTGGATCAAATTGCTCCTTCAGAGTTTTCCATGATGTAACCACTGGCTTGCTTTGTTGCCTTGTCTGGTAAGAACCTGCTATGGATGAATAAGATTTTCCAACATTTCCCTCTTTTGTAGAGAACTCGGTGTGAACATAGGAGGGCTCCAAATCCCCCCTTCCAGTCCAGAACTTGAAATGAATCCCTTGCAGACCTTCCTGAAGTCCCAGGTTCAGAATCTAGCATGGACGTGCGCCCTGACACAAACACTCCAGAGGCAGTATCCAACAGTGACATTCCACAAACTCAAATAGCACTAGCAGAGCTCTGCTGAATCTTTCCATTGCGCAAACAGTTGCCCGGTACTCTTGCGCAACTGGTGATGCAAACAGTTATGCAACCGGTTGCACAATGGGTGTGAGCAGTGGTGTAACTCAGGCAGAATGTGCAACCCATTGCCCAACAGGTTGCACAAGCATGATGCAAAAATACTTGCACAACCACTTTTGCACAAACGTAATTTCAGTTGAATTCTCCTCTCGCACATAGTTCAGAAGCTAGTTTCCGCTAGCGCAACATCATTTGTGCTATTGAAATTACACAGTTGGATACTGCCCTGGGTTAGAGCTTCAAAGATAGTAGAACCACACTGTGACCTATTGCTGCCTTGTGATCCATAAACCAGGCATATCTGTGCAATGATCATGTGGCCAAGAGGGAAGAATGCCTTTCATGGGGTTCCCTTTAAAGACTGAGTAAATGAGGACATATAAAAGAAAAGAGCTTGATTGTCTCAGCATAGTCTGTGGTATGTTTAGTTATTAGTGGAGAGCCATGGGACGGTAAGGACATTCATGGCTTGAATTTCTGAGCAACCTAGACAGAATGAATATGAGCAATACAAGATGTCAGACGCCCTCGAATGAGTCATAGGCTGGGAAGTCAGCAGAGGCCACACAGATGAAGAGATGGTCTATGTAACAGTCCTTTTGCACACCAGGGCTGTCTACAGAAATTTCCTGTGTATCACAAAGGGAGCTTTGCAAATTGGACGTGCAGAATAGCAAGAATGCTGTTTGACAGCAGGCCAAGATTGGTGACCAGTGATAACAGCCCTTTTGGAATGTCATGTCAAACAGGAGTGGAATTCTAATGCAACAAGAAGGACACTACAGGAGATAGTAGGTAGCCACTGCTATCAATCTACCATAATTCAGACTAGTACAAAGTTCTACAAGCACAGAACAAGAACTAGAAATATGCATGGAGCCAATAGCTCAAGCACATGATCTCATGTATGGATCAAGCATGAATTCACATAAATATATATTATGCATTTATTTTCCAGGAATTAAGCATTAGAAAACATGGGCAAATTATTCTAGCCTGACTTTAGAAAACAGACTTGTCACATTTACCAATTTATAGTACCCTAGTGAAATTTAATATTCTAAATATGTCTACTGTTTTCTCCAAACCTAGCACAAGCAAACGGTTAAATATTGAGATCCCAAGATAAGAATAAGTAGGTAAGCTGAGCTTACCCTTTAAAATAACTAGGAAGCTGGTAGGGATGCCACAAGTGGGTCCAGGAATCCTGCTCCCTGCATGTATCTGGGCCCCCAGACCCAGTTGGGCACTTCCGACATGAATGCGTACCCCCACCTGAGCACTCGCAACCACTGAGTGCTTGGCAACCACTGGCCTGCACGCTGAAATTGCACACGTCCCCTTCCTGCGTCAGTGGTGGCTGTCATTGACACAACAGGGGGAATTTTGCAATTTCCAGAGCTTCTGTAAAGAGGGCAAGGATAAAGGTGCCAATGTGGGCAGCTGCAGAGGTGAGCACAGGTGAGTTCACCCACTCCTAGAAGCTGGGCCCACCCAAATTCCACCTCTGATGCCAAAGTCGATTTGTCAGAGTCTTGCTATTGCTCTCTATTTGAAGAGGTGTCCAGTCCAAGTCTAGGTTAAAGTCAAACAACCATAAAGAAGGCGAGCAGGGGCCATGAAGTTGCCCACGCACAGCACCTGGACAACAGCAGGCTGAGCCGTCACACAAGTCAATTAGGGAACATGGGTGGGAGGCTGCTATTGCAATCATGTCCTGCTTTTGGGTTTCCCATAGGCAGCTGGTTGGCTACAGTGTGAACAGAATGTTGAACTAGATGGACCCTTGGTCTGATCAAGCATGGCTCTTCTTTTGTTCTTGTGAGTTGCTTTCATTCATGTCAACATTGCTCATGTTGTGGGTAGACCACTTGTAAGTGTTGTTAAGTATGCAAGAAATTAGCAGGATTTCAAACAGCACAAGGAAATTTGCTCAAGAGGCCAGTTTTGCAGGACAGTAGACTATCCACATTGAACTGGTTTGTATCAGCATGAAAAATTACAGGCTTTCCTTATGACAAAGGAGCCAGATGAGCAGACAGAGTCTCCATGAACTGAGTAATCAAGTGATCAGCCTTAAGGCCAAAGTATGCACTGTGGTGACATGCCCCATGTATTGGAATGGGGGTCATGCCAATTTCCCATAATGCAGGGAGATGGGTGGCAGTTGATTGAAGACACTGCATAAAAGGGCAGGAGGGAGGCACTGAACCATCCACCCACCTGCCTGAACTGTCCCAATGATAAGGCTTCTCCCCAGCTACTTTTCTCTTGAAAAAGCATTGGAACCAGAATTAACACCAAGGGCTGCTCCAGGCGGTGGAATTTAGAGAGCTAGAAGAAGGCAGGAATCCATGTCTAGTCCCAGCATGGGTAGGTGGGGGTGCTCTACTTCAAGCAATAAAATATATTGGGCTAGCACTGTTAACCCCCACCAGCTGAAAAATGGTGAAGAAAACATTGATCGGGTGGGGGTGGAGGTGGGGTGATACATGCAGCCTATTTCACAAATGCTGGACTTTATGAGCAATACCCATTGTTTGATAAGAAGGCAGCACATACTGCATTATATTGCATGGTTAGTACCATCAATGATGCTCAGAATCTCACAAGAATATGATTCATGTTACGTGAACATTCCTGGATTCACTGCCAAATTAAAGATAGACACATGATTTCAAAGAAACACAATAGGGAAGAATCATGCACTACATTTTTAGGGGGATGCAGCAGTGGAAGAGCTTTTTTATATAAGCCTGTCAATTGCCTGCTAATCGGCTGTATTTACTTTCACTTTGTCGGAGAATTGCAATTCGAGCACCAAACGAAGAGCTTTTCCTTTCCTGCTTTTCTGCTACATAACCTCTAAGTGTCACTCTGATGTAGAAGAATAGAGCAAATACACAAGAGGAAATCACACATTTTAAAACTTTCATAATTAAATGCTGCACTTTTCTTCTCTAACAAAGAACTCATTGAAAATGCTGGTTAGAAACTGAAGGGTCATGATGACATCTAAAGAACCTGTAAACAACCTTGAATAGGGAATGATGAGCACACGATAAATGCCTCATGTGGAAGAGCCCAAAGTCACTTTTACATCTCCATAATTAGAACAAAAAATAACATTTTTATTTGTTTATTTAGAAGATTTATATACTGCCTTTCAATTTGACAATTTTCAGAGCAGTTCACAGACTACGAGAACAGATAACATGAGAAGCCATAATACACAGATCTCTCCTGAGGTCAGATTTACAGACTGAAATAAATTCTATAGAACATGAATCTGAGTGGAGATGGGATCTGTTTGTCTGCATAGTGTTTTGTGCCCCCCCCCCCACCGGTGTTTTTCTTTCCGGGCATGCAGGAGTAGGTTTCTGTGTCTGCTTACCCGTAAAACGAAACAAAATGCAAGAATTGGCACTTAATCAGTATTTCTAATGAATGTGGCAGCTATCCTGCTGCACACAGTTGGGATTCTTGAACCAAATTGACTGGGCTGTCCAACTGGCAACAACTATTTAACTATACAGGGAAGCAGCTTTCGGTAAAGGAAGTTTGCAAACAGGGAGGGGAAACACTGCAAATAGGAAACATGTTTGTAACCCGAAAGGGGCCTTTCCTTATGTTCCTTTCTCTCCTTGGGCCGACACAAGGCCTATGTACATTTCCACTTGTCTCAGGTGTTTGATTAGTAATCTTTTATTTAGAGTGTTTCTATCTTGACGCTCCCTCTTCCGTTCTCAGATTACAAAGACCTTCCACAGCAGGAAGTCATTGATGAAACTGTGCCTTGTGTATGTATTTTTAAATAGTTCTTCCATTGTTACTTCTCTTCTGTGTTTTAAAACTCTAACTAGGGGCCTGAAAGGGGCAAGAAAACCAGAGGTTGTCTTCTTTGTTTCCTTGCATATGTGTGTGTGGGGGGGAGGGGGGAGCAGGCAGAGGGGAGAGGTGGACAGGAGGTCTCCAAAGACTTCCTTTCTTTCTTCTCTGGTTTCATTAGAAACATTTGTTTTATCTGTACTGACATTTGCTCCAGTAACGAGTAAAAGAAAACATCACAAAAGATGACATGTTCCTCAGCCTATTTAAAAAACATAATCATAGCCATGATGAATTCTCCATAGTCCACATCCTTTACTATAAAGCTGGTCTAATGCAGTAAGGCCTGCAGGCTGTATCTGGTAGGCTGACCATATGAAAAGGAGGACAGGGCTCCTGTATCTTTAACAGTTGCATAGAAAAAGAAATTTCAACAGGTGTCATTTGTATATATGGGAAACCTGGTGAAATTCCCTCTTCATCACAACAGTTAAAGATGCAGGAGCTATACTAGAGTGACCAGATTTAAAAGAGGGCAGGGCGCCTGCAGCTTTAACTGTTGTGATGAAGAGAAAATTTCACCAGGTTCCCCATATATACAAATGCCACCTGCTGAAATTTCCTTTTCAATACAACTGTTAAAGATACAGGAGCCCTGTCCTCCTTTTCATATGGTCGCCCTAGTATCTGGCCGAGTGAGGCCAGATAAGGTCTTGAGGGAGATGGGCCAGATCTACACCAAGCAGGATATGACACTTTAAAAACATTTTGAAAATGATATATGGAGTGTGTCCTAGGCCCCAACAGTTGTCACTACTGTTATAAACCATTTTAAAACAGTAGTGTAGATCCTGCCATGGAGGGAGGGGGACTCTGTATTACCTTTTGACTCACAACAATTTGCCCAAAGATGAGGCATCATTGGAGACAGCCAACTTGAAGGGTGTTCAACCCATTCTGGAATACTTTCTCCCTTAGGGTGACCATATGGAAAGGCGGACAGGACTCCTGTATCTCTAACAGTTGTAGAGAAAAGGGAATTTCAGCATGTGTCATTTGTATGCATGCAGCACCTGGTGAAATTCCCTCTTCATCACAACAGTTAAAACTACAGGAGACTTGCAGGAGACTCTTGAGCAGATACAAAGAGGGCAGGGCTGCTGCAGCTTTAACAGTTGTGATGAAGAGGGAGTTTCACCAGGGGCTGCATGCATACAAATCACACCTGCTGAAATTCCCTTTTCTAGTCAACTGTTAAAGATACAGGAGCCCTGCCCTCCTTTCTATGGGGCGCTGTGAGCTAATAACAATATAGAGTCCAGTTAAGCTTATTTATTTATTTATTTATTTATTTATTTATTTATTTTATATACCGCCCCATAGCTGAAGCTCTCTGGGCGGTTTACAAAAGTTAAAAACAGTGGACATTAAAAAAAAGTATACAAAATTTAAAACCATCAAAAATATAAAAACAACAGCATAAAACAGTATCCATTTTAAACAACAACAGTTAAGGGGTCCATTAAAAACAAACAAACTTAGCATATGTTGTTAAATGCTGTTAATGCCTGGGAGAAGAGAAAGGTCTTAACCTGGCACCGAAAAGATAACAATGTTGGCGCCAGGCAAGCCTCATCGGGGAGATCATTCCATAATTGGGGGGCCACCACTGAAAGGGCCCTCTCCCTTTTAGCTTAATTGATAATTAAGAACCTTTAGGCTTGAGAGTGAGACTATACTGAAATGAACATTTCTATTCAACATTTGCTCCTTATTGATTTCTCTTCAAACGTCTATTATCAATTTTTTTTCATACTTAACTGTAAAATACTTTACAAAACTATGTACTTTTAGTTAAGGGCTCAACAAAACAAGGCAAACTGTGCCTCCAGACATTTTCCTTGAACTCAAGAAAGAAAGTTGGACACCAAAACATTGAAAAATGTTTCATATCCTTTTAAGTGAATTGGCACCTCCATCAGAAACTTGAATTTGCCCATTGCCAGCTGCACTCTTTTCTCAACCACTGCACACTTTACAAGGTTTGCTTTTCCCACACTTTGCCTTTGGCTGTGTTAATAAATCTCGTTTAATGACTGATTAGGAGCTACTTTGTATTCATTCAAGTGTTTATGTGTTAGAAGATAGGAACCTAATGAGAAACAAATTTCCTTTGCAGTTGTCCCATCGTATTTGAATTGAATAAAACAGTAGAAGGGTTTGTTCAAGCTGTGTTAAAAGAAGACTTGTTTATTTTATGCAGATTTCTTATTATTTATTCCAAAATGATAGGAAAGGTTCCGGGTAAGAAGAATGTGATTTTATTCAGTTTGGCATCCGACCAAGAAGCTCTCCCTTCTCCCAGCTGGGCTCTTCACAAAATCAAACCACAGATGCTGCTGGAAACCTGTGTTGGGCATAACTATTTTTCTAACTAAGTAGGGTGTAATCCTGGTACACAAGTGGCTGCTTTCAGCTTGGCAGTTTAAATCTATGGAATTTGCAAAAGGTTTGATCTCAGCTCAGAGACTGCAGTGGGGATGCCCTACAAGGGGTTTTCTCTGGGGAGCAGGGCTTGGAGCTTAAGCCGTGCCCCCTGGAGGAACCCCAAGAGGAGGTGCAGGCCAGATTCGGCCTGCCAGCCAGAAGTTCTACACCCCTCCTTTACACCACCCCTTTGCTCCTACGCCCCTGTATAAATCAGTCCTGTTCTGCACCTAATTGCACCTTTTGATATGCAAGTTGGATGGAGGCTGTGATTCAGGCTTGGAAAATTATATCTCTCTCCCCAATATGCACAGACCCTGTGGGCCTGATCAAATCAGTCTCCTGCCAACACACACATACTCACTTCATGCGCACCAAGCTGCTTTTTAAAAATATATATTAAAAATGGGGAATTCCAATCATGGGATTCCCACATAATCTCTAGTTTGGCCTTCAGGTTAAAAGGTAAGGATGCTTGATCTTATCTCAGAGGAATCCACTGGGACCTATCCAACATTTCTGACTGAATTATTACTTTAATCTGTACCTACACCTATTGAAAATCCACATAATGGAATTCCACAGAGTCCCTCCCAGTATAATTTTTCCTTTACTTTAATTAAGGATTATCTTTATTTTTATCTCCTCTCCAGATTTTGAATGCATGAATCACCAGCTCCAAGGAAGTAAACTGCACACGTATTGAGGACTGGGACAATTTCTGGCACATCATTTGTGATACATTTTAGGCATGCATCTGAATTACTTTACTGTAGGCTATGTTGGGGCTGTTTACACAATGTGCTAACCTATACTCAGTGGTTAAATGTGGGTTGTTTTGAACCATGGTTTAGTTTATTGTCAGAATGCAGCACATTTTCTGCAGGGTGATTTATCATATTGTCTGAATGCAGCCAGGATGGCTTGTTAACCATGCGGCTTGTTAACCACCCTGAACAAGCCAACAACAAATTATGGGTTGTCAATATGGTTTTTCAATTTTTAAAAAAGTAACACTGCATGATTAACAAACTACCTGCTTACATTCAGACAACACACTAACCCACAGTTCAACAAACAACCCACAGTTCAAAACAACCTACACTCAACCACCGAGTGTCAGTTAGCATGTTCTGTGAACAGTCCCTTTGACACAAAGCTATACATGGAGGGTGGTGGGGGTTATGACAAAAGGCAACAGGGAGAAACCCCTGATGGGGGCACACCACTCTGGCCTTCACTCTTTTGATGCCTTGCAGGCAGTTGAACTCATGCACAGGGCCCCAGATGCACACACCTGTTCTTTAGAGGGACTTCTATGTGATTGGGACATTGAACTGCACAGGTTTCCTAATGGAGTGGAAGTCCCTGTATGCATGCAGCTGTATGTGTGTAGGACACTCTTTCACATGTTCAACTGGCCACAGGGATGTCAGGAAGCACAGCCAGAGGGATGTGCTAAGATCAGGGGTGTCACTAGCTGGCGTGGTCGTGTCCAGTGCATGTGGAATGGGTCTATCCTGTTCTCTGATGCTGCTGGGGGAGAAGCAGACAGATGGACATGTAGTCATCTAGCTTCACAGACTGGAGAAAACAAGGGGATTCCTCTCCCTGGCTCCTCCCCAAGTCCCAGTAGCCTCTAGGCCAGGGCAGGCTGGGGAAGGGAGTTGGGAGGGCCTGTGGGGGGAGCCTCTATGAGGTGCATACGGAACTTCCATGGGCCAGATGAGGCCCACAGGCTGGAGGTTCCCCACCCTTAAACTAGGGTTCTCCAATGACGTTATTGGGAATGTTTTCGCTTATACCACTGTTCTGTTGGCATAATGTTATGCCATCATCAATGGGAGGAGGGACTCTAACCAAGATAGGATTCCATCCGATCTCTGCTCCTTTCTCACACCATTCTCCTCTCCATCAATTTTCCTTCTTGCAAAATTAGAGTATCGCTGGCCTAGTGATTATGCTGGCCTTCAACAGCAATAGAGCAATGGGAATGCAGTACCAGTGTAAATTCATGTTGTAATCTGCTGGTGAAATAGATTAAGTAGTGATCCTATCCCCACCCAGTGAGCATTAATAAGGGCAGGATCGCCCTGCAAAATAGCAATGCAAGTGAGAGTGGTAATAATTTCTAGCTAGACGGTGTGGTCAGTGAGTTAGAGCCAGACATCCTGAAGAGTGAGGTTGAATGGGCTTAAGAAGCATTGCTAATAACAAGGCAGCAGGAGACGACGGTATCCCAGCTGAACTGTTTAAAATATTGCAAGATGATGCTGTCAAGGTGATGCATGCCATATGCCAGCAAATCTGGAAAACACAAGAATGGCCATCAGACTGGAAAAAATCAACTTATATCCCCATACCAAAAAAGGGAAACACTAAAGAATGTTCCAACTATCGGACAGTGGCACTTATTTCACATGCCAGCAAGGTAATGCTCAAGATCCTGCAAGGTAGACTCCAGCAATTCATGGAGCGAAAATTGCCAGATGTACAAGCTGGGTTTAGAAAAGGCAGAGGAACTAGAGACCAAATTGCCAATATCTGCTGGATAATGGAGAAAGCCAGGGAGTTCCAGAAAAACATCTATTTCTGTTTTATCGACTATTCTAAAGCCTTTGACTGTGTGGATCATAACAAACTGTGGCAAGTTCTTGGTGGTATGGGGATACCAAGTCATCTTGTCTGCCTCCTGAGGAATCTGTATAACGAACAAGTAGCAACGGTAAGAACAGACCACGGAACAACGGACTGGTTTAAGATTGGGAAAGGAGTACGGCAGGGTTGTATACTCTCACCTTATCTATTTAACTTGTATGCAGAACACATCATGCAACGTGCTGGGCTTGACGAATCCAAGGCTGGAGTTAAAATTGCAGGAAGAAACATTAACAACCTTAGATATGCAGATGACACCACTTTGATGGCTGAAAGCGAGGAGGAGCTGAGGAGCCTTATGACAAAGGTGAAAGAAGAAAGTGCAAAAGCCGGGTTGCAGTTAAACCTCAAAAAAAAACAAGATTATGGCAACTAGCTTGATTGATAACTGGCAAATAGAGGGAGAAAACATGGAGGCAGTGACAGACTTTGTATTTCTGGGCGCAAAGATTACTGCAGACGCTGACTGCAGCCAGGAAATCAGAAGACGTTTACTTCTTGGGAGAAGAGCAATGACAAATCTTGATAAAATAGCTAAGAGCAGAGACACCACACTGACAACAAAGGTCCGCATAGTTAAAGCAATGGTATTCCCCGTAGTAACCTATGGCTGCGAGAGCTGGACCACAAGGAAGGCTGAGCGAAGGAAGATAGATGCTTTTGAACTGTGGTGTTGGAGGAAAATTCTGAGAATGCCGTGGACTGCAAGAAGATCAAACCAGTCCATACTCGAGGAAATAAAGCCAGACTGCTCACTTGAGGGAATGGTATTAAAGGCAAAACTGAAGTACTTTGGCCACATAATGAGAAGACAGAATACCCTGGAGAAGAGGCTGATGCTAGGGAAAGTGGAAGGCAAAAGGAAGAGGGGCCAACCAAGGGCAAGATGGATGGATGATATTCTGGAGGTGACAGACTTGACCTTGGGGAAGCTGGGGGTGGCGACAGCCGACAGAAAGCTCTGGCGTGGGCTGGTCCATGAAGTCACGAAGAGTCGGAAACGAGTGAACAAATAAACAACAACAGTATATAGAGAGCTTCGGCTATTGGGCGGTGTAGAAATTCAATAAATAAATAAATAAATATATCCTTGGGAAGATTATGCATTGGCATTATTCGTTCCCCAAACAAAGGAGTCCCTGCATATTATTCAACACGGAAGAGATTACATGAAAAGTTATAATACGGAAGAGGATGGATAAGTAGGTACTAACAGTACTGCAGTGGAAGAATAAAGGGACAGGTGTATTGCCCTCTGCCAAACAGGTTCTCCTGCTCTGTGGTTGACTTTTGTAAAGAATCAATGGCTTATACAAACATTAACTCGGAAGCTAATGGAGGCAAGAGAAGCTGTACATGTGCAGGCTCTGATGTCTGATAGTCCAGATTCCTCCACCCGCCTTGTTTAAGGTGGCATAACAATAAAGATAGGAAGCAACTGATTTGTTGCCTCCTTAAAGCTGCTAGGAAGAAGAAAAAAATGTACTAGCAGCAACTAAATAGAAACTTTCCAGCGGGGCATTGGCACTGTTTTCAGAAACAAAGCAGGCCGTGTGTTGTATTTTTGTGTCCAGATAAAGTGCTGTAAAAAGGTGTGGCTGGGAAAGAAATGGACAGGAGGCCATCTTTGTCTGAGGGAAAAAACAATAACTGCATTTGTATGTTAAGAGTCAATCATAGTTTAGTACTACTTGAATTACCCTTGTGCCCACCCCACCCCCACTCCTCTTCTAGCATAGCAGTGAGGAGTTTAGAAGCACCCACTTCTGTTTTCCACTAAACCACGACAAAGTTGATTTCCAGGTGTTTTGGACTTCAACTCCCAGAAGCCCTTGCCAGTATGGCCAATGTTCAGGAATGCTGAGAGTTGAAGTCCAAAACACCTGGAGTTCTACTTTCTGCCTACCTATGCTTTGAGAATCATCCATCTTTCCATTATCTAAGCATCTTAATTTGCAACACCACTCAGAGTAACTTCACACAGTATAAGGCCTCAAGCCTGCAGTTGATCTTGAACGGAGGGCCCTGTCAGGCAAGATTCACCTTGTGTATCATCACTGAGCTCCAGAAATAGGAGAGAACTAGTCAGTGAGCAAGAACTGGTTGAGTGAAATTCCTTAAACCCTAAAAAACTTGATAAAGGGATTGGAAAGAAAGTATCCACGACTATTTTTGCATGCGTGTAATGCAAGAAACTTAATAATGCATAATTTAAAATGGCAGCATTTTATTTTGGGTAAGTAAACTTATTATCTGTGAAATAGACATTGCTTTTTCTTTGTGTGTGTGCATGCGTGTGTGTGTTGTAGTTTTGTATCCTCAATTCACCCTTTCCAAATGGGTGTTTGTCCTTGGACTGGTTCACACATTCCATGTCTTATCCTCATTGTCCCCAAGGTTGCACTCATATGCTCAAACACTTTGTGTGAACCAGGCAATAGTTACTGGCTAGCAGAGATTGCAGTAATAAAAAGGTTGTTTATGTTTTCTCTATCAATGCCTCAACACATTTAATGCCCTCTTTATGAAAAAAAAAAGGAATTAAGACTTCAAACCTCAAAGCACTTACTTTCCATCAGTCTTGTTACTTTCAGTGACAGAAGAGAAAATAGCCAAGGACTTTATCCTCTTTTAAACTGTTTTCATGTCATTTCTTTTAAGAATAAAACCCTTTGATTTAAGGAGTACTTCATATTACCTTCATTTCTGTACTTAAAATAGTTTTATTTTCTTTCTCTTCTGGTTGCATTGCTTTGATGCTAAACACTGTTAACTGGTATGACCTGTGGACTTCAATGGATCTCCACCCTTGCCACAAACATGTTTAGAGTCCCAGCTACAGTCTTTGATCTTGGTGTTACATTACTTTGTATTTCATTGCTTATGTGGCACAAAGGTTAATGGGCCGCTTTCTCATCAGAGTTTTCACTTTCGCAGGAATGATTCTGCAAGTCAGGAAAATCATAGGAAAGGATTAATCTGCTAATCCAAAAATATGCAAGTATCCAGAGTATATCAGTATTTTACTTGTGAATAAATGCGCATGTGAACATGGGGTTGACTTGCAGTTAATCCTATCAATGAAAACTACAAAGTGAGAAGTATTTCTCATAGAATTGGTCAAGTGTGATATATATTTATTTTTCCTGCAAATACACAGTAAAAATGCATGCACATTTTACTTCAATGTTTGTTTGTTTATTGTATTTATGAGTCACTCCATAACAAATGTTCTCTGAGCAATAAACAGTTCAGACATAAATAATAAAATACAATCACGTAAACTAGCTGCTCCCAAGTTGGTCCACTCCAGATGTGTTGGAGAGCACCAGTTTGGGGAAGGCGGAAATAAACACTAAAATCCAACTAATGAGGACCAGCGCAAACAAATAGTATCAACTAACACAACACATCACAGTTGACATAAACAGAGTTGAAAAGTTAGTTTGAAAAATAGGCATGTTTTTTATTTGTTTTTTCCCAATATCCGTGCTGCTAAAAACAAGAAAACTCAACCCTTACAAGAGAGAAACTGGTTTGCTAAAAAAACAAAAACAAAAGGTGTGATCCATGCCTTTCTGCACATGCAGATGCATACATGGAGGAAGATGCATTTAGGGCCTAATCTACACCAAGCAGGATAATGCACTATGGAACAGTATGAAAGCGGTATTTAAAAGGCAGGAACCACACCAAGCAGGATACAGCATTATGGAAGCGGCACATGGTCTGTGTCAATGGGCCCCAACAGTTGTCAGTGCACTTCAATAACGCTATAAAGCAATGGCTCCTGCCTCTTTTATACTGCTTTCATGCCGCTTTCATAGTGCAATATCATGCTTGGTGTAGATTAGACGCAGGACTCCATGGAGACTCCAGTGACTTGGCTGGGTATATATCAGAGGCATTGCTTGGCACTTAAGCATTTGGGCCCCAGGCCCATAGCACACATATCTGCATGCATACCATGCACATATGTTAATTTATATCTATAGATGCTAATTTAGAAATAATCACAAGGATTTCTTTAAATTCCACAGAAGGCAAAGCAAGTCAATTCATTTCCCATTGAGACCACACCAAATGAAATAACATATTTAATTAATTTGCATCCCATCCCCCAGATCTAGCTAAATCACTAGTTCTTGTTCAATTACACTTAATTACAAATGGCTTTAAACAAGTTAGGGATGTCCATCGCTGGGGAATCCAGATCTTTTTGGGCTCATCAGATTCCTGTGGTACCCCCAGCTCAGCTTGCATTTGTGATCCAAGCCACAGAGTTTCTCCAAAATCTGGGAACTTTTTAAAGGTTATTATTATTATTATTATTATTATTATTATTATTATTATTATTATTGTAAATAGAAATTTGCATGAATTGTGGTCATAATGTGTGCAATTTGCACAATTTATGTCTGCAATTAGGGCAAATTACAGCTGCAATTCATGCAAATTACAGCCGCAATATGCACAGATTTTTATTTACAAATGTAACAACACAACACCCCCTGGAAAATCCACGAGCTGGCTGGATTCAATGCAGATTGAGTTGGCTCAGCTCAAGGGGAAGTGGGCCAAAGACTGGGGGGCTGGGCTGATGAACGCTTGGCTGGCTCCTCCCCATGAATGGATTCCTCCAACATCCCTGCAAGAGGTGCACAGAGAAAAGTCACTAGAAAGTTTTATCATGAGCCCTTCCACACTGCCGTGTTTCCAAGCCCTCCCACCAAGATGTAAGACAATAAAGAGGTCTGTTGTGCAATCTACAAAGCTTTATTCAGTAAATAGACACCTCTTCACACCTGGAGGGAGTGTGAATGCTAGGAGCTGTTTTCTAAGCTAAATTAGCTTAACAAAGCAAGGCAGTTGCCTATCAACTAAATGGACAGTTTTGTGCAGGGAGGATCTTCAGCTTGTAACCTCTGGTAAGTAGCTAACCTAGTGGACTGCCTCCCACCTCCTCTCAACTCCGCTCGCTTGACCTTGAAGCGGACTCTGAGGTCTGTCAATTCCAATGTTCTCTCTCCCTCCAACAAAGACTGTTCCCAGGAGTGGAGAAGATGATGTCTGAGCTTAAGCTTCCTGTCCAATAAGCTCCCGAGAAGATTCTTCGTTCTTGTCTTAGCTGGTGTACCTCTCCTTCTTCAAGCTCTAAGTCTGTTTCAGCATACACACCAGGGAAACCAAGCTTAATCCTGACACACACCTACACACCTACACCTATACAATTAAGCTTCGAAAAGAAATGTTTCCATTCTCACCGATGGGAGGTGTATGGCAATTTCTCCTAAGCTTAGTTGCCTAGTGGTGATGTTGCAGCTTGAGGAGAGGGGAGGGTGAACCTTTCCCTCCCCAGCTGCAATCACTCTTGAAAATGGTCCCTGCATGCCAATTAAGCCGAGTTCATTGGCCAGATCTACACGTTGTGTCAAATCATTACAATTCCATCATGGTAACTCTATAACCCTTTTGCACATTTATACCATGTAGGACACAGAATGAAATTTATTGTGTTATTTTGGATAATGTGGACTAAAAAAGCAAGAAATAACACTATGAAAGCAGTATATGGAATGTGGATTGTGCCCCAGCCATTATCAGTATACTTCAATACTGCTATAAAGTATAGATCTAGCCCAGAATTCTCAGGGGAAAACCCAGGGCCCTGTTAAATTGATTTGGGCCCAGACCTAGCAATGCCCCAGAGTGTAGTCTGGAGGCACATGATGTAGCCACCTTGTTGAACCTACGGCAGGTGCAGGTCTGGTCGGTGCTTGGAAGGGAGACTACCTGGGAACCACATGTAGCCACATCTCTCAGTACACTTGTCCTCATTTGCATTTGCCATCATTTAGCTCATGAGTGGCTATAGCAATCCAACCATTTTGCTTTGCATCTATTCGTGCTTTTGAATACAACTTGTTGGTGCCTGCAGAGCGGAATGATGCAACAAACATTGCTTGTAGGTTGCATTTTTCTTCTTCTTCTGGGTGTGAGCTATATTTATTATGATTGTATTTTTTGGGTGATAACCCCCTCCACAATTGCAGGAGGAAATTTGATGTTTGCTTCATAGAAACATCCCAAGATTGGAAATGCACCGGAACACCTTAAGGGTGGTTAAAATTCATGAGAACAGCTGCTGACCCATTGACAATTTTCAGGATATTTTATGATTGAGTGATTTATATTTGTTGTGGTATTGCCTAGGAGCTACAGTTCATGGTCCAGGAACTCAGTGCCCTCGGCACTGTACAAACAGATAAGAAAAACCCAGGCTTGGCTTGCAAGAGATTACAGCCATAAGCAGTGTAATTGACAGCATCATTCCTTAGAACAATTATGCCTGGACAATGAGACAGAAATAAATGGTGCTGTGTAAACAAGAATGTTTTCCAGGCATATAATCTTGGTATGCGCATTAAACATTTACAATCCTATCTGAAGTATTTTGAGGTCAAAAATCATGAATCAAGTTCCTGAAACCCTTGAGATCTTTGGCGTTTGGATAATGATATTCATGAGATGTGGGATTTATTTGGACTATCGTTTTCCTTCTATTCTTTCTCGTGGAGTATAGTACACTTGGAAGCTTTGCTTCTCTGATATGTGGCAGCTATACTCCCCCACAAAACAAGGTGTGGAACTTCCAAAATCTCACTTCTGAAGTGACTGATATAAGGAAAAAGGTGTGAAACACGGACAATTTCATTCTCTTCTGGACCCTGCTGTCAATCATTCCTTCACCCAGGCCTTCAGGTCCTTTCAATGTTCTTGAGAAGATCTTTGAGTGTTATATTTGGTTTGAACAGTCTATTGTATTTTTTAGTTTGTATTTTTATCTGGTTTGAATTTTTTAGGGTTTAATAGTATTGTTTTATTAGAACTTGTGTTTGTATTTTTATTTGTAATCTGAATTATGATTTATTATGAAGAGCGTTTAATCAATTAAGATATTAAATTGCTTGTGACACCTAATATGTTTGAGCACTTTTGTATGTACAGAGAGAGAGAGAGAGAGAGAGAGAGAGAGAGAGAAATGTTTGACATATTTTGAATTCTTTGTGTAAGTAGATTACAGGATGCTGCATCCTTTAATGGCTTTATGCTAAACCAATCAAGTCGCTTTATAGTCTCCACATTATTCTGATCACGTTCACAGATTTATGAGTCTGAGATAACCTGTACAATGACTTTTAAAATCTATAATTCAATTAATTGATGTACAAATGTGCTGTATATCTCTTTATCTATGTAATGAAGCTGTCTGCAATGCAAAACAGAAGGATATGATCTGTATTATTTAATTTCCCAGTAAGTTTAATAACAAAAGTGGTGTTTCATGTGTTCTTTGATGTCAAAGAAAAATCTGAGAGCAAGATCATTGTAATGCCAATATCCACACTTCAACAATACTCCCAAAATACCTCTCACATGGGGGTTATGTCATATTCTGGCACAATTAATTCACTGTACAATGTTTCCTTAAGGGCAATCCAGTTCCACACTCACCTTCCTTCCCTTTGGCTTAAACAAACCCTGCTGCAGGCCTGTGCTCGGATCTCTGCCAGAGAGTTGTATATAGCATTGTAAATAAATCAGTTAAGTTGGACCTGTGAGGAGTCTGGCTTTAGTAGATAAGGTTAAAAGGGCAATGCAAGGCACTACTTAGGGCTTTGCTAGACGAGGGGTTAGCCCAGGCTGATACCCGGGATCGCCCCTGTGCATCCAGATGATGCACAGGGGATCCTGGGTTTAGGCAGGGGTCAACCCTCCCTTTCCTCGGGGTAATGGGCTCCACTTGTAGCCCGGTATTTCCGCAGTCCCGGGCTGAGCCTGGGACCGTGGGAGGTGTAGACCGTTCCACTGCTTTTCCTGCCTACACGCGCTTACTTGCGCATAGGTGGGAGAAACTGCGCATGGTCTGCAGTGCTCCCCAAGTTGGGGGGAGTTGGGAAACTTTTTTAAAAAACAACAACACTCACCTTTCTCGATCGTGCACTCCTGCGCACCTGGCCCTTTAAAAATGAAAAAAATGGCAGATGCAACAGGGCTTTCCTTTAGCCCATCGCGTCTGATGTATAGATTGGGGTGACAGCCCACGCTACTTGTACCGCAGGCTCACCCCTCCTCCCGACCGGACTTATTTAGGCCTTAGATTAAAGAGCTTTCTGTGAAGTACAGGAATAGTTCTATGCAATTGAGAGATGGCAAGTAGTCCAAAGCGACCTTGATGCCTGACTGGGGTCTTGAAACCAGGTCTCTCTGGCCAAAGGCCAGATCTGTGCTGATAATGAAGACACTCACTCTTAGCAGTGACTCCAGCTCAGATGAGGAAGGGCTGGGCAGATCTTTTGGACCAGTGACACCAAGGCAGAGGTGCCAGAAACCAGCTCTGGCATCAGTAGTGTGACTGGGCCTCATGGCACCTTGAAAGGGAACCTCCAACATCTGTACCCTCAGAACCTGTGGATCCTGATATCAGCTCAGCAGAGACAATGAACCTGGAGGTGTTTGGTTGACAGGAGGAAGAGGAGCACTAGAAAGTGGTGGAGCCTAGGAGGAGTGACCCAGCCTTGGAGGAACAAAAGGCTTGAATCTATGCTTAAACTGCCATTAGGACAACATTGCTCATTTGGAGCTCACCATAGTAGGATTCTTGTCAAGGTGAAGATAGAACACTGCCTTGAGATGAATGAGTTCCTCCACAGGAGAGCTTGCCTGGCACCCATTTTGTGGCAATTTGTGCCTGGTTAAGATGTTTTTATACTCAATGGCATTTTAATGAAGCGAAGATTCATTGAATGGCTTATACTGATTCTTTAACTTGATTATGTTCCATTGATTTAATGCGAGTCTATATGTTTATTGTTACTGTTTTAACTTATTCCATGAACTGCTCTAGGATATATTTTATGATGGGAAGTAGAGAAATTTCCTAAATAAATAAAAACAAATATTCCTGCTTTGCTCAGAGCTGGTTCAGACACTCGAAGAACCGCTTGCATTGAGTATCCCTGTGGAGAAGCAATAGCTGACCAGTTCTGCTATTCTGTTGGAGTCTCACATGATAGAACTGAGTAAAAACCAAAGATTTTCACTCATGGAAGGCTTTTTGCTCTAGGGGAGGTTTTGGTGACCGGAGGCAGGGACGGAAACAATTTTTGCATTTCCCCCCTTTCTCCTGCAGCCCCCTCAGCAACCTCCCATGCTGTTCGAAAGGGTCCTACTACCCTCTGGAGCAGATGGAGGGTTGCAAGGAACTGCAGCAAAAAGGGGGAACTGGCAAAAACTGCATTCCCCCCTTTCATTCATGGAAGGCTCTACTTAGATTAAAGAGCTTTCTGTGAATGAAGAGACACTACCGGACACAACCCCAGGTAACTATGCTCAAGCAAAGAATCAAAGTGAAGCAAAATAGTGGCTTCAGCCACATGCAAAATGGGGGCTCAGGAGGAGGAGGAGCAGGAGCCTACTGCACCCCATCAGCTCCACACTGTATGACCTGTACAAGTACAAACCTATATCTGAGTTAGACATTCTAACAGCATAGTTGGGGGGAGATGCTTTTGCACTACTGCTACTGTTAGAGAATTGGGAGTGAGAAGCCACTGTTGATCTACAAATAGATCAATAGATCAATTGTTGATCTTTTGTCCAACCCTGTGCCCTTCACACTTTCTGGATTTTCCTTGTGGAAGACCAAGTGAGGCGGTTTCAGAGAAATTTCAAAAGGCTTCACATCAGCACCCAGAATGGCAAGGCGGGTCACGCAAGTGGAATTATGAAGAGCGCAAGGAAGGGAGGTAGAAAGGATTCCCAGTCTCTGGCTTTCCAGGAGGAGGGCAGTCCCATTCCTTGAAACCTTTGGCTTCCTTCCTCAAGGGTTTGTCACAGAAGGAAAACAGCCAGAAGAACAACTATAGCTTTTTCCAACCTGGTGCTATTGAATATGTTTTAATTCAGTTTTATGTATCTTACCCACCCATTGTTGTTCCCCACCTCGATCAAAATGGAGAGGTGGGTAAGAAATACGATGATGATGATGATGATGATGATGATGATGATGATGATGATGTTGGATGGGGATGGTGGGTGTTGCAATTCAAAACATCTTGAGGGCATTGGATTCGGGAAGCAGATTGGTCCTAGCAGATTGCACCTATGGACTGTACCCTTGGAAACCCTCAAACTCGGAAGCTTCTGAGATTCCTTTGCCCTGCTGGGCTGAATTAGACAGGGTAGGAGGAGCAGTAGAGGCAATCTTTGCCTCCCTGCCCTCCATTCTCTTTTATTTTCACTAGATGGGCTTTTCTTTTCAGCCTGTCTAGCAAGGGCATTTGGGAGGGGGAGGGAAGGAGGCTGGAGAAGGTTCAAGATATCCTGGCCTCTCCCATCTCCTCCCCTCCCTGCCCTCTGGAGCAACTCCTTTTCCCTGTCTCTGAGATCGATTTTCCAACCTTGGAGAAGCAGCCGGCATGGTTCTCTGTGCACTGGCTGGGAGGGGACAGGGGTGAGGAGCAGATCTCTGACTCTCCATTCTGCAGTCAGAGCTCTGTGTCCGACCTTTAAAGGGGTTTTCTGAGCCATCCTATAGTCCCTTAGACTCTCGCCCAGGGGAGAAGCTGTTTCTCCACAGGCAAAATTGCTTCTCCCAAGCAAGACAATGAACTTTTGATGAGGAATAGGAGATTGTGGAACAAGAGCTGACTAGCAGCAGCCAGCTTTGGGACTTAGGGACTTCTGGGGAGTTGGACTCAATAGCCTTGTAGGCCCCTTCCAACTCTACTATTCTATTATTCTTTCCCAAATCATTCCCTCAAAGAGCTCTGTTCATAGTCATCGATTATGGTGTTTTGCTGGCTACTGTGGGTTATTCAGCCTTCCTGCTTGTCTAGATTTCATGTTTGTAGATAGCAAGTTATTCTCTACTTATTAATGTGATTTCTATCTAGGAGAGTAATTCCAGCTAGTCATGGAAAGTAGCTTTTTGAGCAGCTCAGCTTACCCGAAAGGATTGACTGCCATTTGAACTGCAAGAAGTATGTTTTTAATAACCATTATTTTAGTAACAGATGAGCACTATCTTATTCAATCTAAATTGGATATATGTTAGGGGAACTTTAATTCAAATAATTTCTAGTTGCAGAAATGAAGTAGGAGTATAATAAAGCCTTGTTGTGCCTTGAGGGCCACTTACAAAAGGCTGGTTCAACATTCACGTTGTCCACCTCTTCCATACAAGGAAATACCATGTCGTAAAAGATATTTATATCCATTTATAATGTGGTGAATGAATGGGCACCACATTGTGAAAACTAGCTTGATCTAGGAATGGACAAACTTACTGGGTTCCACGCCGCTCACTGTACCCCTGCTGGCCACCCGTACTTGCACACTATGTGCAGTGATCAGCCAGGTGGCACACAAGTGCGTGGCTGCCCAATCCCTTGCTGAGCTGCCATTTTACATAAAACTGGCCACTTGTACTTTTTTGTAAATCTCCAATTTTGCAAATGGTGGCTGTAAAGCAGCCATTTATGCCAGATTACAGGTGTAAATAGACCATTTAAGGAACATTACAGGTGTTTGGATCTAAGAGCTTTGAAGCACTCTTAGAAATTTAAGGGTTGCTTTAAGGGTTGATCACTCCATGACTTGCAAGTGGGATGCCTGAGTCCTCCTCTCCCATTCCCATCCACAGGTTCAATCAGTGTATGGAGCAGAGAGAGTTTGTGGCTGTTTGCCAGGCTCCTGACTTCTGTGCTTTGGGGGCAATGAGATAAACAGGCTCTACATATGTACAACTGTATCTATGCAGAGGGGGGTGGATCCATATTTTAACTGGATCAACTGCGCTGGTGGAAGTGGGCATCCCTGCCCCCTCCTTCCCATGGCAGCCCCTCCAGCCCCCTGAAAATGCTACAGAGAGAGTCAAGAGACCCTGCTGACTGGGGCGAGCTGTGGGGGGGAAGGACCCCCCCAAAAAAAATAGGGTAGAGGGACCATCCACAAGCAGAGACCTTCCTCTCCCAGAAAGCAGATCCTGGATCAAAGCCAGGGTCTGCATGTGCTGCCAGGAACCTTGGCATAACCAGGTTTCCAAGCCTTGCTTGCATTCCCTGCACTCCTTGAGTTGCACACATGGAGAGCCCAAGTCCATGCTCTGCCCCATGTGTAGAGGTCAGGAAGAGTCAGTGAGCACAATCCAACTCTCCTCCACATATTGATTGAATGCATGGGCAGGCATGAAAGAAGAGGGATCTAGTTTACACATGCAGAAAAATGAGGGCGTAGAAGGGATTACTCCATTTCACACTGAAGGTAGGAAATGCCATTTTTGAATGGTCCTTGGATGTAAAAAAAAAAAATCCCGACAACCTCAAAACACAAAACAGAAGTTCTAGTCTAGTGGTGGACGACGTCTGGCCCTCCAGATGGTCTTGGACTACAATTCCTATCATCCCACACCATTGGCTACACTCGCTAGGGTTTATGGGAGCCACAGTCCAACAACAACTGGAGGGCCACAACTGGCCACCCTTATTCTAGCCAACCTGCACATTACTGTGCAGGTTCTCTACTTTAAAAAGGAGCTAGTTCCTTCCAGGAGCGATCAAAATATGATTTCCACCGACACACTTGAACTGAAGTGGTGCATTCCATTGTACCATCTCAGCATTCTCTGTTGTATTTTGACACCCAGATTCAATGTATAGACAAAATGTTCATTCGAAAAGTATGGTGTTCGAGATGAGAAGAGGTGGAAGCTTTGTTTGTGGTGAGGCTTTCACATTTACATCCGTGCTAGCAACCACTATGGATACATGAATATCTGCAGTGCCTGCATTTAATCGGGGCCAGAGTGGGGATGGCGGAGGGCAGAGCCAGAGCTGTGTGTGTTCTCGATTTTTCTCCTTTTTAAAATGAAAACTATTATTTTCAAGATCCTGAATTCTGTGCCCAGTACTAACTTCCGCACTTGTATGATGTAGTGTATATTTATTTATTTTATGGCTATATGTATATCCCAACTTTTTTCTTCTTCTTGAAAGGAATCCCAGGAAGCTTACACAGTCCTCTTCCTCCTCTCCATTTTATCCTCGCAACAACCCTGTGAAGTAGGTTGGACTGAGAGTCAGTGACTGTCCCCCAGTGAGCTTCCATGGTCAAGTGGGGACCTAGAACCTGGATTGCCCAGGTTCCAGTCCAACACCCTAACCACTGCAACACTCTAACCACTGCACCATACTGGCACTGATTATGGACTAAAGCTAACTCTAGAAATAGCTTGCTCATGGCTGAATATGAGAGAGAGAGAGAGAGAGAGAGAGAGAGAGAGAGAGAGAGAGACTTGTACCTTAAAGACTAAAGGTGTCATCAGACAGGGGGGAAATTGGGTTTCCCTACCATTGCTTCACCCCTGCTTCTGTCCCACAATACTTCCTCTTCACACAGGAAAGAAAGAGGAAGTAAACAATGACCACATGGCCCATTCGGAGGGTGTTTTTATTGTGCTGCTTTTCTTGCACACCGCAGGAAATGGTGGCATGTTCCACTCCGCCCCCAAAAATCAGATTTACCAGGGTCTTATTTTTTGGCAGAAAGAAGACCAGAAGGAGTGGGAGACATGTGTGAAGCAGACAGCAGTGTCAAAAGGGCCTGCAAAAAACCATGAGTGGCCAGTAATAAGTGTGTGATAAACCACTCATCTGATGATGCTCTAAGACATCTAAGCAACAATCCTATGCATGCTTACTTGGGAGCATAGGTGTGCACAAGGGGTGTGTTGGATGTGCCCAGGCATACCCACCTTAATGTCTCAAGCAATAAGTGTTGAATTGAGGGGGGCTTCGAGTAGGGATCCAGAGGGGGATCCGGATACAGCGGGAACAAGCCTTTGGCTGCCCTCCAGCTGTTCTGCTACCAAGAACTGCTGTTGCTCACAGCAGCAGGAGTGAAAAGGAATTGTTCTGCTGGGAACCACTCTGCCGGGAGCCACACTTCAAAGAGGCCAGGAGGAGGGGCCCCAAAGGCTAATATCACCTTGTAAGCCCCTCCCCCAGCCAGTGTCACCACAGGGCCCCACCAATGTTGGGGCTTGAGGAGCGTCTTGTTGTCCCCAACCCCCGCAGCAGCAATGGCCCTCCCACTGTCAGGCAAGCCGAACGCGAAGTGTCTACAGTATTTAATAAATGAATGAATAAAAATAATGTCCTTTTTGACTGAGTATTCAATAAATGTTCACTTTTAAAAAATCCCTGGGTGCACACCATAATGAAATGTGCTGTGCATGCCTATGCTTGGCAGTAAGCTCCACTGAACTCAGTGGTCCTACCTCTAAGTAACACTACATAGGATTGTACTCTAAGTCTGTAAGCCTAAATACATTTACTTGGGGAAGGAGCTGCATTGAAGACAGTGGACCTTGCTTCTGAGTAAACATGCAAAGGGTTACCCTGGCCAGATCTACACCAAGCAGGATATAATACTATGAAAGCTGTTTGAAAACAGTATATGGAAGGTGTCCTGGGCCCCAACCATTGTCAGTGCACTTCAGTACTGTTACAAAGCAGCAGTGTGTAGACCCTGCCCCTGTCACTATAGGCAGCAGCTTTTTGGATTCGATGCGTCTGTGAACGCTTGTGCCACAATAAATCCTGGTCTTTACGGTGCCACAAAAGTCTCTTTGCATGCTTGTTGTAACAGGTTAGGACTAGCCCTCTGGATTTCATGAATTATGCTCTAAGCATACAGTATTTATATTGGGAAATGATGTGAGAGATGGGGGGGGAAACGTTAAAGAGTGCATCCATCAGTGGAGGTTCATAGCTCTGATTTTGGTGGGGCAGTGAATCCATTTGGGGTTTCAATCAAAACCAGTCAAAACTCTAAAGAAGCTATCCAAAGTACTAGACCCATTTGGTGTGGGCAGGGTCCAGCACTTTGGATAGCCCTTAGAGTTCTAACTAGTTCTGACTGAACCCCAGAATGGATTCACTGCCTCACTGATGCCGGTGCCACCCCCCTCCACTGGGTGGAGGGAATCCATTCTGCCCACTGTTCCCATCGTTCTGTCTACATGGGATATAACTGGATTTATTTTGTGCTGCTCTTTTGGAAATCCTACACACATCATCTCAGAAGCAAGCCCCATAGAGATCCATGGGGCTTTCTTCCAGGTAAGTGTGTATAGGATTGCAACCTTGTCGAAATTCCTAGGAATGAAAGAAGCCCTCGCTCAGCCTCTTCCCTTTTTGATCCTGCAGATGTCAATATGTTGGCCTTGGCCGTTGCTGTTCCCTCGGGAGCCCTTACTCTTTGTATTGCAGGTGTTCCAAAGGACTAGCCAGAGCATGACAAAGAGCTTTGTCCTGCCTTGCTGCTGATACAAGGCTGCAATATTATTAAAGGTTATTAACTGATATTCAGTTACGGGATCATGGCCTGAATAAAAAAAAAGACCCGCTGCAGCACCAAAATAGAGAGGTCCTTGAACCTGCACACCTGCACAGTTACAAGAGGTTTTAAGTTTACCCACCCAATTTGGGAACAGTAACCCATCTATGGAATGCTCTACAGTTTGTACTTGGTTCATGGCACTTTCTAATTGCCTCATTTTCTCCACTTTCCTATAAAGGAGAGCATCTGGCCTAGCCAGATGATCCATTATCAAGGGGTGTTCCATAAACTGAACCTGGGCAGCTCTTGCTGAAACTACTGAAATATTTTATAAAGGACATGTAAGGAAATCCTATGTAAAGCATGAGCACAAGAGAGAGAAAACAAACAAACAAACAACAACAACTTTTGAATATTTAGTTATGTATTTATGTGCAACATGTATAGACATCTTTTGACCAAACATTTTTCATGATGTGATTTACAACAATTCAGGAGGTTGTGGGTTCCCCATCTCTAGAGGTTTTTAAGACGAGCCTGGGATGATTAAATTGGTTTTCCTGCACATTGCAGAGGGTTGGACTAGATGATCCTGTGATACCTTCCGACTCAATAATTCTATGTTTCTATGAATGGCAGCTGCAATTTGCACAAATTACACAAATTGTGGGAGCAATTTGCACCAATTATGCAAATGGCAGCCACAATTTCTGTGAATGTCTATTTTCGCAAATTAAAACAAAACAAAACAGGAAAAGTTTCTGGATTTGGAGAAAAACCTGTAGCTCGTCTCGTAAATGCAAGCTGAGTCAGAGGCACTGCGGAAATCCACTGAGCCCAAAAAGGGCTGGATTTCCCGACAACGGACAGCCCCACCTATGTATGTGTTTAACCATGTTTAAGAATCCATTACAAAGCCTCTCAATAAAATACTTTTTGGAGGGAGTGCTGCTTTTAAAAGATGGCGGAAAGTTTTACCAACTGATGTTTTACAGACATTACATAGTGAGACAAAACCAGGCAGCAGTCGCAATGCTCAGTACCTTAAATTCTTCCTCGTGGTTCAGTATTCAGAATATTGCCGTCTGCAATGACAGCATCACTTTTTCCACTTGAAATGTAGCACTGACAGCCATGGGGTATGAGCCCTGCAGGAGGAAACAGATTAATGAGCCAGGAGGTTAGAACTAAGCACAGTATTATTATTTTTTAAAGTGCTCTTTTTCTGCTGTTGCCTACCAAAACTTGTGCTTTGCAAGCAGGATTGCAGATGAAGGTGATTTTCTGGTGGTGGTGATGGTGGAGAGAAACACACATTATGAAAGGTTCTCATTTCAAATATAAAAGGCATAAATTCTCCTCTTCCACTGTTTGTCAAGACAGGTACTTCCTTTTCACTAGCCTCAAGTTCAGTTTTCTTGTAAAGAAATTTTGTTGTGTTCGGTTTTATATATGCCATGCTGCATAGGCATTTTGATGGAATGTAGCAAAAGGGCCTGCGGTCAAAACAACTTTTTAGTAATATTTCAGAAAGTTTGCAATCCCTCAGGAACAAAAGCAGAAACACACGCTTGCACACACATACTCCAATGCCCTTTAAGAGAACTCTTTGAATCTCAGCACAGGATCGATTTCAGCTCGTAATGTTTTAGTGGCCAGCAGTGTTCTCGAAACAGGGGCTCTCTATGTTTTTACCGCAAGATTCCTCAAATCACAGCCCTTCTTAAGTCTCTATACTTAAGGTCAGCTGGATTGGGCAATGGATTGGACATTTGCTGGAGTCAAGAACCATGAAGAACACCACTTTCTGAGAGACAGTGGGCATGTCTACACCATACTTTTATCCCGGGGTCATCCCTAGATCATCCCTGTGCATCCAAATGATGCACAGCGGATCCCAGGGGCAAGCAGCGGTGACCCTCCATTTTCCTGGGATAATCGAGACTTCAATTATTCCGGTTTTGCCCGCAGTCCCAGGACCATCCTGAGGCGCATGGACGGTGTGGCTGCTGCTCCTGGGTCTTCCCTTTTTCCCTGCGAGTAGTGGGGCTGGGCATAGAGCTGTGTGGGGAGGCTCTATGGTCATGTGGGGGGGAAGCAATTTCATCATCCCTGGGATGGTGGTGTGTGTGTGTGTGTTGGGCACAGGTGTTTTTTTTTTTACTTATCTTTTTCACCGCACATGCACGTGGCTCTTCTAAAAAAAAAAAAAAATGGCATCCACAATGTCCCTCTTTTTTTCTGGGACATTGCGTGGATTTCTAGATGCTTCGAGAGGATCGCGGAAGCAGATAAGTCCGCAATTTCCCCCCCCCTCCCTTTACACTCTTAGGTATAGACATGCTGAGTGTCACCATCTTGCCTTTCAATGGTCTAATCTACACCAAGCAGGATATTGCACTATGAAAGAGGTATGGAAGTGGTATATAAAAGGCAGGAGCCACACCAAGCAGGATATTGTACTATGAAAGCGGTATGTGATCTGTGTCAATGGGCCCCAACAATTGTCAGTGCACTTCAATACCATTAAAGTGCACTGACAATTGTGCTGTCATCAGTATGCTGACGACACGCAGCTCTATTTCTCCTTTTCATCTTCAGCAGGAGAGGCTGTGGATGTGTTGAATCGGTGCCTGGCTGCAACAATGGACTGGATGAGGGCTAATAAACTGAAACTTAATCCAGACAAGACTGAGACGCTGTTAGTAGGTGATTCCACTGACAGGATGGAGGGTGTTCTACCGGTTCTGGATGGGATTGCACTGACCCTGAAGGAGCAGGTTCGTAGCTTGGGGGTTCTTTTAGACCCATCATTGTCACTGGAGGCTCAGGTGACCTCAGTGGCACGGAGTGCCTTCTACAAACTTCGGTTGGTGGCCCAGCTACACCCCTATCTAGACAAGGATAACCTGGCTTCAGTTGTCCATGCTCTGGTAACCTCCAAGTTAGATTACTGCAATGCGCTCTACGTAGGGCTGCCTTTGAAGACGGTTCGGAAGCTGCAGCTCGTGCAAAATGCAGCGGCCAGATTGATTTCGGGAACCAGAAGGTTTGACCATATAACACCTGCTCTGGTCCGCTTGCACTGGCTGCCTGTATGTTTCCGAGACCAATTCAAGGTGCTGGTTTTGACCTATAAAGCCTTACACGGCTTGGGACCACAATACCTGACGGAACGCCTCTCCCGACGTGAATATACCCGGTCACTACGTTCAACATCTAAGGTCCTCCTCCGGGTGCCTACTCCGAGAGAGGCTCGGAGTGTGGCAACGAGGGACAGGGCCTCTTCGGTGGTGGCCCCCAGACTGTGGAATGATCTCCCTGATGAGGCTCGCCTGGCACCTACGCTGCTATCTTTCCGGCACCAGGTTAAGACTTTCCTCTTTGCCCAGGCATATGGCGGCACATCCTAATTACCCATATGTTTAGTTTTTAATAGGCTTTTAATGCTTTATGTGTGTATGTTCTGTGTTTTAGAGTTTTAAATTTTGTATACTTGTTTTTACCTCAATTTTAGAATTTCTGTAAACCGCCCAGAGAGCCCTGGCTATGGCAGTAGTGTGGCTCCTGCCTTTTATATACCGCTTTCATACCACTTTCATACTACAATATCCTTCTTGGTGTAGATTAGGGCAATGAGCACCCAGTGAGGAAATGTCCCAGAATCCTTTGTGAAGGAACAGAAGTTATTGTGACATGTTATCAGTCCAGGTGGGGCCTATCTAGGTTGGAGATAGTTAGCTCTGCCACCATCGCCTCCAAAATGGTATCCTGCAACCCCTCCTTCATCTGCTGTGTTCTTGAGTAAATCAGTTTTTCATTCAATAAAGCCGTAGTTGTGACCACTTTGTTATGGAGAGTCCAGATGTCTTCCCAAAGGATTCCAGCTCTGTTGGAGTGATATCATATATCCCCAGTGCTGGTTCTGTTATATTTTGTGTCTGGGAAAATGTTATTTCCCCAGCTAGCATATCAATTGCTATTGTAATTGCTGTGTGGAATTGTGGTTGCATGGGTTATTGATCACTGTCTGTGATGTCATTACTGACAGCAATGCAACACTTTATGCTGTTGTGGCTGGATTCACCCACAAGTAGAGCAATGTAGACTGGATATGGGGATTTTTGCTTATCTGAAAAGCCCGCTAGTTCAATAGATATGATATTTATAATTGTAATTGTAAGTGAAATAGATATAGCCACAGAGGAGCTGAGAAAAACAGGTCCATGTCCTGTAGCTTCTTTATCATTCTGATAGAGCAAACTGAAAACATGAAGTAGAATAATAGTGGAACACACTTGTCATCCTGAATGCGGGAGCAGGGTGGCAGGAGAGCGATTCAGGACAGACAAAAAGGACTGCACATAGTTAAACTACGGAGTTCACTTTCTCAAGAGATGATAGCCATCAACTTCATATGTTTCAAAGGGGATTAAGCACATTCATGGAGGATAAGGCTGTCAGTGGTTACTAGGGGTGTGTAAAGTGGGTCTTCTCTGCCTCGAAATTCGAGCCAGAGCTCCATTGAGGCAATTCTCTGCCCTGATTTCAGAGCGCCTCCCCTTACCCCACTCCGTCAGATTGCCCATCAGAGAACTGCCTGTTTTCAGATAACTGCTCTAGTCAATGGAAATTAATCAAATGCTTACAGCTCCCTCATTTTTGAAGATAAAGGGCATGTCTACTAGGGGTGTGCATGGACCCCCCACTCCGCTTCACTTTCAGATCCGCCATTTTCGGATCGGGCCGCTCCGCCCCGCCCCCACTCCGCCTGTGCCCACTCCGCTCTGCTCGGAGCTCCGGATCCGGATCGGAGCTCCGTTTCCCCCCCCCATAGGGGGGGTTACCGGGCCCTGCCGCCATCGCCGCCCATGCGGTGACGGTGGCAGAGCCTGGTAAGGGACCAAGGGAGAGGGGGACCTTACCTGCCTCCGTCCGCAGTCCGTCGCCGTCTTCAATTGAGCCCGCGGTTCAGCCAGGAAGTCTGGGCCGCAAGCGGCCCAGACTTCCTGCTGGAACCACGGGCTCAATTGAAGACGCTGACGGACCGCGGACGGAGGCAGGTAAGGGAGAGGAGGGCGGGGGGGTTACCGGGCCCTGCCGCTGTCGCCGCATGGGCGACAGCGACAGCGGCAGGGCCCGATAAACCCCACTTACCTTTCCGGCAGAGCTCCGGATCGAGGCGAAGGATCCGCCTTCACCTCGATCCTCTCCGCCACGCTCCGCCGGCCCCCCAATCCTCTTCGCCTCCGCCTTAAGGGCAGGCGAAGCCCCCCGCTCCGCTCCTGCTTCTCCGGTCCGATTAGAAGCGGAGCACATCCCTAATGTCTACACCTACGGGTGTAGAGGGAGGGAGGGGAAGGATCGTGGACTTACCAGCTTCTGCAATCCTCCCTGGGCTTCTTGACAGCCATCTCATGTTCCAGAAGGATGTTGCGGCCGCCATTTAAACAAAAAACAAAAAAACAAGAAAGAAGAGCGCTCTTGTGCTCCTCCAGAAAAGTGAGGGTTTTTAAAGAAAAAAACCCTGACCCCGCTCCCCACCCCCAATGGGCACAGACTGCCCCTGTGCAGCTCTGTGCCCATTTCAAGTGCCCCGCTACTCATAGGGAGGATAGGACGACCCAGGAGCAGCTGCCACGCAGCCTGTGCTCCACAGGATCATCCTGGAACCATGGAAAAGTCAGGTTTTTTGTGGTTCCCTATATCCTAGAGAAAGTCCCTGGTCATCCTGAATTGCCCCCGGGATCCCCTTTGCATCATAAACCATGCGTCCAACACTTTTGGAGGGCACCAGGTTGGGGAAGGGCTGCTCTAAACAAAAAAAGAGGAGTAGGTGGCCCTAAGTTGTCCATCATCAGTTTTCTACAACCCCACAGACACCTCTGCATATCGTATTCTCCATCCTGTCCTCATGGTTTATATCTGCCTTGGGAGAATGAGAATTTCACTGGTACTTTCTGCCTCCATAGGGAGGACGTGGGGTTAAGGCTTGTGAGCCTTAACTCCCAATTTCCCTGCTTTTTGGTGCTTGGTTGAAAATTGTAGATCCTTAATGTTGTTTAGTAAACCGTAGATTTTTTTCAATGAATATTCTTATGATCTGCCTGTGATAGAAACAGCTTCAAAGCACACCATGCCCCCTCCTCCCTTCACTGAATGGTCATTTTTGGAGCATCTCTCCTCCCTTCAGTTATTTTTATTTGCTATTTGCTTCCTGGGATGGGTGACATGTATTAAACTATGCCAGGATTGCTCCTTTTGTGAACCAATCATGAAGCCTGGTGGAAATGTACCTGATGTCGTTATAAATAATCTCATATTAGGCAAATTAGACAAACAGTGCTCACGACATGCCAGCATGCACTGTGGCTTGTTTATGCTACAGCGATTGTGCAGACTGTTCTCTCAATAATATTGAGTGGAGTTATTGCAGTTACCAGTATATCAGCACAATTCACATATAGTGGTCAATTTTAGTGCATTCAGATTTATTGACCTGTCCTCCTTCTCCTGGAGCATCTGGCCAACGACGTAAACACATGTGACATTCGGAAATATATTCCAACTACTTAGTTTCCATGTGCTCCTTGTTTCCACATGTATACCAATATACACCCATAAGATACATGTTCAGATCTTTATCCTGGTGTTGCAGTGCACCGTGGAGGAATCCAGACTTTTGAAGGGGGAAAGGAGTAGAGAGATGACATGCCATGGAACAGGATGTGCATATACAAGAAAACACACACACACACACACACACACACACAGAGAGAGAGAGAGAGAGAGAGAGAGAGAGAGAGAGAGAGAGAGAGAGAGAAATGCAAATGGTTCTTTGACAACAATCCAAGCCACTTTTTTACCTTGTTCATTGAAACTGGGCCGCCAGATCTACACCACACAGGATATAATGCTTGGGAAATGGTTTGAAAACTGTATATGGAGTGTGTCCTGGGCCCCTACAGTAGTCCATTATAAACTGTTTGAAAGCAGTAGTGTAGATCACTACACTACCACTGGACGCCTTTGACTTTTCCGGACCAAGAGTCTTGACAATGGTGTGGGCTGTTAGATATCCAAAGTTCATCACTGTCTAACTCCTGCAGCATGGAGACAACAAAGACCACAACATCAGTGTCATCAGAGCACTCCATTATTTTCCTATATCCATCCATTGTTGCATCTGGTGTATGCACAAGAATCCAGGAGTGAATCTACACAGCCAATTTAATGTGGAGTAGGAGCAGTTTGAGGTCATTTGCAACACATGACATTCTCACCAATCCTCAGGAACCCTGCAGATTCCCTCAGGAAAAGACACATTTTTGCAGAGTAACTTTCTTCCATCCCCCCCTTAATGCAGCTCCCATGCAGTTCAGCTGCTATGTGCCTCATTCCTCTGGATTAAATCCAGCATGATGGATGTGCCAGGGGTGAGTCGTTTGCCTGGCTATGACCTCGGTCAAGGGGGGGACCTCGATCAAAGGGGGGTGGGGACCTCGGTCAAGGGACCCTCCCTATTTTCTCCCATTGTTGTCCTTTTCCGCCATTTCACGGTAGCCTGTGCAGATAACAGCTCAGCTTTCTTTACTTTGCCACTCACTGTAATTTATTCTTCCTACCTGTCCAAAGTAAACACTCTGGGTTTAGGTGCCTAATTTTCTAGAATTGCTAATTCTCTAAATCACTAAACCTCCAAAATCCCAAAATCATTAAATCACTAAATTGCTACAATGCTTTAACACTTTGGTGATACACCATGACTCCCTATGTGCGATATTGCTGTACAGTTCCATCTAGCAGTAGAAACAAGGGAGTGTCATTTCTGGAGAGAAAGATTGGCAAGCACACTTGTTCATGGGATGTAGAGAAACTTGCAGAGAAAAGGCTCTGCTCCTTTTTGCTGGATGCCTGATATCCCTTCCAATACATTTCCTTTCCCTGAGCAGGAGAAGAGGGGGCGGGGACCAAGCCTCTCATACCTGGATGATGATGTTCATTTCGACTGGTGGGACTCCACCCAGCCCAGCCCAAAGGAAGGAGGATTGGAGTGCATTGTGACCTGTGAAAGCGTTGGGTTTGGGAGGGGTATAGTTCACTTTTTTCAGCTAGCGTGCCTCTAACAGACCAAATGAGATTTCAGGAAAAAGCGGAGAAAAGCTGAAAGCGATTATCAATGTATTGCCATGTAGATGCCCCCCTTATATCTGCCTCTTCATGAATGCATTGAGAACCGCCATGAGGTCTTGCTCTTGGAGAGGGTGAAGATGACTTCCTACGCATGTATTGCTACCGTCAGCTTGCCTTCCACCATCTGCTCAGCAATAATCCCTTTTTAAGAGTTAAAATGTAGTGATAATATAAAAATAAGAATGTATTTTGAAAGCTAATACCCACTTGTAAACAACCATAGCAATAATCTCCTAAAGTGTGAACCTATGCAAGTTTAGCATAGGTTCTCCTACAACTCCCAACTAGGGTTGTGCACAGCCCCCTTGATTCACCTTGGAACAGCCCCGATCACTTTGGCTTTGGTTCCAGATCCAATGCAGGTCAGCTGTTGAGGTTTCCTGGGCACCCACAGTTGCTCAGAAAAGCTGGGAACCAGGCCAACCAGGAGTCCATATGATTCCCCTCCCCTCCTGCTCACCCCCTCCCCTGCCACTCTCCCCCTCCTGGCTGTGGGACTTACCTGACCGCGCCACAAGCTTCCCATCCTAAGAAAGATGACAGCTCTAGTCTGCCACAGATCTACTGTTAGAAACTATGGCAGCCAGAAACTGCCATTTATGGAAATGGCCTTTTCTGGCCAACATAGTTTGCAACAGCAGATCTATGACAGGTCAGAGCCACCATCTTCCTTAAAGATGGCCGTTCACCTGGTGGTTCATCGGCGCAAGTAGAGGGTTCAGGTAAGTCCCACAGCCAGCCAGGCAGGGAGGCAATGGCTCGCCATCACCCTGAGGCGGCCTGAAGCGCTTCAGCCACTTTGGGCTGAGGTGGCTCAGATTCAGGGTTCATACCCCTACTTCCAACATTCACCAACCAGCAGTAGTGGCTGGAGCATGCTGGGAATCATAGGACTTTTTTCTCTCTAAAAATGCATAGGATTGCACCCTTAGTAAAAAACAAAACAAAAAACAAACAAAAAAGGTCAGCTCTAGTTAGTTTGTTCTAAGATTATTGAGGGCAGCCTGTAGCTGTCAATTGCTAAAAAGACATGGAGATGATCTTAGGAGTTCACAGTTAGGTTTGCCTGCTTATATATGTTGGACAGGAGGATTCAAAATGTCAAGTTTTGATAGGCCATTTATGAACATTCCATTGACTCTCATTGTCTTGTGGTTATAGGCCAATGAACTGGCAGATGTTGAGGTAAGTAAGATACAATTGCCAGTCCAGTAGTTGGCTTCTGTATGTGGAAGGGGGGCATATTGTCCTTCACCTTAGGCAGCATAATATCTTGGGCTGTCCCTGTCAAACGTCTTGCTACGTTAGCTGTACCTCATTTGAGCATGCTGACTATGGCTGCCCCGTCCAGCAAAAACCATGTCTGTTGAAGGAGTGCTCTAGCATAATATACCAGTAGCCAATCTGATGGCCAGCAAAATCCCCTCTCACAGTTCTGAACATCTCTGTTCTGATGCCTTCCAGATGTGTTGAACTATAACTCCCAGAACCCTCAGTCAACTATGCTGGCTGGGGATTCTGGGAGCTATAGTCCAACTCATCTGGAGGGCACCCAAGTTGGGGAAGGCTGCTTTAGGTTATGAAGTGATTAATTTCAGCATCTCATCCTTTGTAGTCACCACAACAGGTGGCCAAGACTGAGAACAGAAGTCCTCCCACCCAGCAGTTCATTGCTGGAAATCAGAATATTGGATGGGAACAATTTGTGTTTTAAAGTAAATATTGAGATTATTCCTAAGATTTAAAGGCAAAGAATTACATCACTGCAGATGTTCCAATCTTATGATGATGACAGTGATGATTGCTACATTATAATAGCCTGTGTGTTTTATTACTGATTTTCATTGGGGATTAGAAGATTTGAATTCAAATAAAAAAGTAATGGTGGGAAATGTCATTAGAACTGCCAGAAACTACCATTATAGTAACTGGGAAGAGACTACAAGCAAAATGCCTGGCTAGATTCAGGAGGTGAGCTAATAGAAAATGTCAGGCGTTTTGCTTGTGGGCTTCCTCTCGTTAAGCCATCCCTAGATCCAGGAAGAATGGTGATGCCTCTGGAGTGTGTTGTATTCCATCAGAGTGTTGGGTTTTCTAAGCAAAAAATTAAAACACTGCGCCAGGGCAAATTCCTTATTACGACCCTCATTCCAGACCCACAGGAACTAATTAAGATCTTTCATCACATATTGGTTGACTTTGGGCCAAGCCCTAAAAGCTCATTTTAACTTGAAATTGCTCAGGTTTCCTATTGCTTTGAACATATCCCTGCCTGAGATGAATCTCATAGTGGCACTTGTGATTTTCATTCGTTTCTATGTCCCCACGTACATGTGCTTCTTGTTCTTATTCAGTATTTGCCACATACATGCTTTCAAGGAAGTAAAAAATAGGGGTGTGCACGGACCCCCCGCTCCGCCCCGCGGGCCGATCCGAAAATTTCGGGTCGGCCCGCTCCGCTCCACACCACTCCGCCCATACTCCGCTCCTCTTCGCCGCGGAGCTCCGGCTCCGAATCGGAGCTCCGCAGTGGAGGGGAGTGGCGCCAGGTAAGGCCAGGAGAGGAGGGGGGGAGGTTTACCGGGCCCTGCCGCTGTCGCCGCATGGGCGACAGCGACAGCGGCAGGGCCCGGTAAACCCCACTTACCTTTCCGGCGGAGCTCCGGATCAAGGCGAAGGATCCGCCTTCACCTCGATCCTCTTCGCCACGCTCCGCCAGCCCCCCAATCCTCTTCGCCTCCGCCTTAAGGGCAGGCGAAGCCCCCCGCTCCGCTTCTAATTCGCCGGTCCGATTAGAAGCGGAGCACATCCCTAGTAAAAAAGACAAATTATAACTCTGCCTGTCACACAGTAATAAGCTTATCATCGATGAAATGGAGTCAATCTATGGGCATGTTCCATTGCAGGAACAAGTACGCCAGAATTGCTAAAACATGTGTGGGGTTGGTTTGCTTTTCTTTTATCCTCTTTGAACATCTTTAGTTGTAGCAGTGCTCTCCCATGTGACACAGGGCATGTCTACACAAGCCTTTTCACCCAGGGTTGTCCCTAGATCATCCCTGTGTGTCCAAATGATGCACACGGGATCCTGGGGGCAACCAGAGGCGACCCCTCCATTTTCATGGGATAACTGGTTGCCCATGGTCCTAGGACCATCCCAACGACTGTGGGAGGTCTGACGCGTGATCCCGCCTCCTCATGAGTAAACACGGCACTGGCAACAGGCACGGAGTTGCGGGGGAAGGCTCCATGCCCTTCGGGGGTGGGAGGCAGCATTTTTGCCATCCCTAGGATGGCGGGGGCGGGGTTGGGGCCCAATATCAGCAAGGATTTTTTTAAAAAAAAACAAACCTTGCTTTTTTTGAATGATCAGGGCCTTGCAATTGTGCGACCGGCCCCTCTTTAGTAATTTTTTTTAAAAAAAATGGCACCTGCGACGTCCCTCTTTCCTCCTGGGATGTCGCTCGCACATGTGCATGTAAGGGAGGATCCCGGAACCTGGAAAACCAGAGATCCTCTCCTCCCACTCCCCAAAGGCTCATAGGTGTAGATGAGCCCATAGTCACAATGGCCAGTACTAATAACTAGTACTAATGTGGCACCAATTACTGTGTCTTTGGCCCTTTCGGATGTAATCTTTTCTCTCATCCTGTGTTTTCATTACATGCACTCATTACATTTATACCCCACCCTTCCTCCAAGGAGCTCAGGGCAACATAGGTAGTTCTTCCTCTCTGTCGTAGCCTCACAATAACTCTTTGGGGCAGAGTAGGTTAAAATAGCCTTCCGCAACTGGTGCCTTCTGGAGACTGGATCCAGATTTAACCTAGGGTAATTGCATTGGCAGATGTGGACTTTCCTGCCTCCTCCTTCCCCCTGCTTCCCACAGCAGCCCTTCCAGCTCCCTGAAAAAGCTACGCAGAGGGTTTTTCTGCATGAGGCCCTTATCATGCACTTGTCATTCACTATTCACAGTTGTTTTTCAGGTACTTTAGTTGACTCTTTGACCATCCAGTTTCACGTCTGTGTCTAACCAGCACTTTCAGTGAGCTTTTTAGAGCAAGGAAAATGCAGCATTTAACAGTGAATGCGAAAGAGTGCCATTTTCACATGTGTATTTGCGCTATCCCACTGCACCACAGTGCCACCTCAAGGTTATGTAGTGGAAAAGCAGGAAAGGAAACGCTTCTCATGTAGTGCTCTGATTTCAGTTCTGCAATGAAACTGAAAGTAGATACAACGAATTAACAGCTGATTAACAGCCTCGTGTAGAAAAGCTAAGAGAATCAGGAGATCCTGCTGAATGGGGTGAGCTATGTTGTGGGGGAAAGGGATGATCCCCCCCCCCAAAGGAGGCATAGGGACCTTCCACAAATGAAGCCCTTCCTCCCACAGAGGGCAAATTCTGGATCCAACCCAAGATGCTTTGGACTTCACCTCCCATAGGCCCCCAACCCTAGGTCATAAAATGTGTGCTTGGAGAAAGAGGCCTTGATGACTCTTTTAGAAGGGCCAGTATTCCAGAACAGTTGCACCAAACTTGGTTACTGATTCCAGAGTTTGGGGGTGGGGTGCACCACCAAAAGTGACCATTCAGCAGTGGCCATTATCCTGATAGTAGTGGACTACCACTCTTGGGTTGGTTGCCAGGAGGTTTTTGTACCTAGATACCAAAGAGCAGGAAGGAACAGAAAGAAGAAAGCATTCCTGCCAGTGCCTAGAGTGAAAAGGCAGATGGCAATGGCTTTTTGTGTTTGCCTGATGAACAGGACATTACCTCCTGAATGCTACACCTGTGTTCCAGCCTAACTTTAGAAACACGCTTGGAGACCCTCCAGGACTAGATTCAGCTATAGCGGGTCCCAACCTGGCCCTAACAGCCACTAGCTGGTACATACTTAGCTTATAATTATGGTACCGTCTCACTCTTTTTTGCATGGGAAAGCCCTGACTTTGAGCTGGTCACCTAATGAAATATTATGTTCCTGCTACAGTAGTTACATTATGGGCATGGAAGGCTCACAGCTAGTTGGATACCGTTCTGCAATCCAGTGTGTACAATGCAAAGCCAATTCAGGACATTCCAGAACATTCAAATGGAGCCTCTTTCCGTTCACTAATATAATGGGCCCCAATCCCAATGGGAATGACTCCTATGCAAGTTTCATTTACATGAATGCAGGCTGTACAAGAGGGCTACTGTGGTGGGAGACCATCCTTTATTTAGAAGATGATGCCAGTGGAAATGCATTCATGTCTCGATGCACATTTAATAGGGTGGCCATGTGTCTTCATTTACAGAGGACAGTCCTTAATTTGAAGATATCCTATATTTGAGGGGCTGTCCAGGGCTGGATTTACACCAAGCAGGAAAAGCACTTTGAAAACATTTTGAAAATGGTATATGGAGTGTGTCATGGGCCCCAACCGTTGTCAAAACTGTTATAAACCATTTTAAAGCAGTAGTGTAGATCCTGCCCAAGTCAAGTCTGGTATGAATATAAAGAACCGTATGAAGGGAAAGCAGGTGCCTTGAAGTGACCCATCCCCAGTTAGCACCCAAACAGCAGATAGAGTAGCCACACAAGTCACCTGCTCACCCCATGGTGAGATGTACTGCATTTCTATTAAAATGATAGCAATTATTACTGAATGTGCATCTCTCTATATACATCAGCATCTGCAAATGCTATGCAAATTGGTGTCCTCTTTTGTCTATTTTTTTAAGTGATGCATCTCCTCTTTTTTGGTGATGCGTAAGTGACCACCTTGTTTCCCAAGCTCTGGGGCCTGGATTTTTCAAATTATGCCTTGCAGTGGATACTTCCTAGAAATATAAAAACTGAAGACAAAGAAAATGTGAGGGCAGTCACTTTTTCCAAAGATGTGGGTGATTGTAAGGGTGGTATAATGGGCGAAGACCAAGGCCCTGCCTTCATGGTGCCTCATTGGTACCGCATTCCTCCTAAACCCCATAGTTTTGCTAATCCCCATGCCAGGATGGCGCATGGGGGTTCCAGCAGTCATCCAGGTACTGGAGCTGCCCCCCGCACTCTTCCTGGCTTCTGGCGACCAATCACTGGTTGCCATCTGCCTTGACTGTCCCCTGGAATCGACCATGGAGTGAGGTCAGACGGAAGAAGAGCCGGGGTCAGCTCGCTCCCAATGAAAAAGTCAGGGCATGTCCCTGACTTTTAAACAATGCAGCTTCGCGGAAAATCCCCGCAGTGGCTGCGAATCTGTGGCTGCGTCACATAATGGATGCAGTGCTGATTTGCAGCCACTGTGAGGCAGCCCCCAAGAACTGTTGCTGAGCTCAGGAAATCCTTTGTTTTGCAGGCACTAAGCATCTACTTCATTTAAAATGCCATTTATCTTCCCACGGCACAATGTGCAGCCGAATCAATCTTATTAGAAAAGGCCACTTTAAATGTGTGTAATGAATTTGCGGAGTGGTAATGGGCTACTGTGGAAACAAGACGATGAATCTGTTGCTTCACTTTACATCCTGTTTGAGAGGGATTAGCCCCCCCCCCCGCGCCCCCAAGCGATCATATTCTGCTGTGGAGAATAAGATCCAACTCTCCATGGCTGGGCCTTAGATTGTTATGTCTTAAGTGGCGGGGATTGTTCAATGTAAGCAGCACTAGGTTTGTCATGGCGTTTCTTTACAAACTGCAGTCCAGTCAGGACTCAAAATGACATTAATCTGCTGGGAATTGCTGTAATCTAAGAAAAAAATAAGTATTGAAAACCTGGCATTTGGAGTTCTAGTCAGTATCTGTCAGAAACTTAAATGGCAACTTCTTCTTTTTTAATATGTAACTATTTAAAGATATATATTTTTTCCAAACATCACCAACCATTCAGAACTTCAAATGTAAACACTGTTAAAACACAAATATCATAAAGCAAACAGGAAGTCATTAAAAAAAAGATAAGGAATAGATTTGAGAAAAACTCAAGGGGGGAAAACAGTGAAAGTTCTCACAGCAAGAATATTTTACACTATTTGATATATCCACACAAACATACATGTAATTTTTTAAACTGGCGGCATCATTACTTTCTGCAGATGCATCAAAGACAAACAAGGGCCAAACTCTAAAGGCCTGGAGCCACAGGTAACTTCTGCACACCTTTCTCTCTACTTTCCTCTGCCAGGCATTCCCCCACCCCACCCCCTGCCCTGACAGGGTTCCCAGATATTTAGATAGTTCTATTCACATTCCACCAGTCTGGGTTTTATATAAATCCTAGGCTGGTGACAATATTAAAACAATAAAATACAACACATCTACTAAAACCAATAATAATCAGCAGAGAGAAACAAATACATAGCAGAGACTAAACATATTCATTGACCAATGATGAATGCCTAGGAAAACAGCAAGCAGGATATTGCACTATGAAAGCAGTATATGAAAGGCAGGAGCCACACTACTGCTTTATAACGGTATTGAAGTGCACTGACAATCTCTGTCCAGGAATGTTTGTAGCTGGCACACCAGCTGAAACTTAGCAAAGGCACCACTCCATGACACTGAGGCTGCCTGGGCCTTCAGTGACAAAGATGGATCAAGGCAGATTCCCAGACTACCCTCCTGATCTTTCAGGGGGGTTACAACTCTATTCAGAACGGGTTATCTTCCCAATTCCCACCCATAGGATCTCCTCCTTGCTAGGAATCATTCTAAGTATATTGGCCCTCATCCAACATATTGCTGCCACCAGGCATCAATACAGTACCTGCATGTCCTCACCTGACTCAGATGACATGGAGAAATGCAGCTGTGCGGTATCAGTATACTGCTGACACCTTACCCCAAATCCTCTGATGAGCTCTCCTGATGGCTCCATATAGATGTTAAAGAGCATGGGTGGACAGAAAAGAACCCTTCAGGACAGCATAGTGCAACTGCTATGGGGTGACGCAGAAGTCCCCCCACTGTCACTTTCTGGAAAGATCCTTCCTGTAGGAGCACAACCACCATTTCACCATACTCCAATGCCCAACCCATAGAGTTAGTGCAGCAAGATACCATGGTTGATGGTATCGAAAGCTGCTGAGAAGTCCAGGAGAATTGGCAGGGGTTGACTCCCCTTGTCTCCCTCATGGCAAAGGTCATCCATCAGGGCAAGTAAGGCCATTTCAGTGGCAAATGTAGGCCTGAAGCCAGATTGAAATGAGTCAAGGTAGATGCTCATCAGTGCTGGGAGAGGGGATCGGAGAGGACAAGCACGTTGTCTCTCCAGACTGCATCCTTCCCTCATGGCTTTTCAGCTGCTACATGACACTTTGGATTCCTTGACCTGGGTCTGCTGCCAAATGTCATCTGACCCCAAGAGACTAGGATGTCATCAGAATGCATATTTCTGAAGGATGTTGATTTGATGTGGCATTCCCCCACCCCCAACATGAACAGGTCCCAGATTTAATCAAGGCACATTTAGATAATATCCTTTCACTTCCCCGCTTAACTGCCACCTGCTAAGGTTAGCTGAGCTGCCATAACAAGGAAAACAATTAGGCCTCTACTGTTTTGTGGAAGTGTGTACCTCTTCCCCAAATTCCAACTCCTTCCATTCTTTTTTCAGATCATATTTATTCACATCAGTAGGGTGACCATATTTTGGAAAACAAAAAAAGAGGACACCCCAACATGGCTGTCCTCTAAGGAGGCATGCCCACCCCAACATGGCCTTGGTCATATGTCTGATTCTACAGCTCACAATTAAGACAAACCTGTTCTACAATAGTATGTTACTTAAAAGAGGTGTAAGCATGTCATTCCATCCCCTTTAATGTCTCTGGAAAGTGCGTCATTCCCCCACACCATGCTAATGGCAGCCTTAAAGGCCCCTATTGGAGCGAAGGAGGGGAAAGTGTCATGCTCCCTCCATTCCTCCAATTGGGGCCTTATCTATAATGTCCAGGAATGACACTTTTACCTTTAAGGCCCCGATTGGAGCAGAGGAGGGGGAATGCTCCAAATGGGGCCTTAAAGGGGAAAGCATGTCATTCCCGGACATTATAGAAAATTATAGAAAATCCCCCTGACACCCAAGATAGAGCAAAAACCTGGACAAGTCCAGAAAACCCACCCATATGGTCACCCTACACATCAGTCCAATCTTGGGCTCTGTGGGTGAATGCTTTCACCATGGTCATAGGCTTGCCTTTTGAAGGGTTGCCCTTTTTCTGGTTTTGCAGCTATCCCTCTTGACCTTTGATGCCTTCCACATGAACAGAACCATGGGTGGAGCAGTACTGACAGCTTGATTGCTTTAGCAAAAAGCCAGCTAGGGCAATAAGTGAAGAATCAGGCTAACAATAAAACTAGAGGTCCCTTTCTGACTTCCCCTTTCATGTGTTGGTGAACTTGATTCTGCCTTGGTGCGAACAGAGGAACTGTGCTATTTCAGGAATGTCAGCAATTTGGTCACAAAGTCACTTTGATCCTGCTCTGGTTTTCCTTAGCTGAAAATGTGGCAGTTAAGATAGGGCCCTGTCTTATCTAAGGGTGAGTGGCTGCTACTTAAACAAATTGCCAAATTTCTTCCTCCGCTTACCCTTCTGATAATGAAGGAAAGGGTACTAAAATGTTTCACAGTTTTTGTTAAGGACAGACAGGGGCCTGAGAAGAATGACCGCTTTGCGTTCTGAAATGGAAGGAGAGATTCCGTAATGTAAATACACCGTTACTAATTCCTGTGTCTCACAAGAGTCTCAGCCCACCCCTAGGCTGTCTGTATGCGAGGGTGGTCTTCCCTTGTCAGCTACCATTTACTCCCACAGCATGAAACTGGATGGTATTTCTCCAGCCTTGAAATTTTATTCTTGAATTTGCTTCTTGTGTATTTTGTGCCATTTACTTGTGGGTGGCCTCTTCCTTGTGTCTGTGCACTCCCAGTGTATTAAGTTTGGGTTCTGTAGGGTCCTTATACATCACCTCAGGCGAGCTGGCCTCACTGTCATTTGGCCTAACATGCCTTAGAATGTCACTGAGGCACTACAGTGTTGTTCAGAGCTCTTGGTAGGAAGATTGAGTCGTAACAAATAAATATAAATATAGTAGCAGTGAGAGATACAGAATTATTTTCATTTGTTAATATAAGCATTTGGTCACCAATAATTAGTTTTGCTGGAGGGCCACTTTGAGAAAGGAATGGGGGACCCGGGGAGCAAGGGCCCAATGGCTCCTCCCAAAGGTCCGTCCCTCTTCACACTTACTTCATCTCTGATTTGGTGGGTGGGTGGGAAAGGATTACCTTTAAAACAGCAGCCTCCAACCATGTGGTGTTGGACTCCAACTCCCATCATCCTTTCATGGATAATAGGAGTTGCAATCCAATGGCATCTGGGGATTGCAGGTTGGGAGCTGCTACATTGAGACCTCTCTTCTTAGGCTCAACCTCCTTTGGCAGGCCCTGGGGTATTCCCTGCTCCCCTCTATCTAGCGGTATCCCTTACCCCACTTCTCACAGCCCAGTTCAGACAACAGGACATCTTCCATGCATTCAACGAATTCATAGATAGTGAGAGTTAAGAATATAAGAGGAGCCATGCTGGATCAGATCAACGGTCCGTCTACTCCAGCATTTGTCCACACAGTGACCAACCAACTGCCCATGGGAAACCCACAAGCACGACCCAAGTGCAACAGCACCCTCCTGCTCATGTTCCCCAGCAACTGGTGTACAAAGCCATACTGCCTCTGACATTGGAGGTAGCACAGAGCCATCAGGACTAGTAGCTGTTCATAGCCTTCTCCTCCAGGAAATTGTCTAACCCCTTTTTAAAGTCATCCAAATTAGTGACCATCACTACATCGTGTGGTAGCAAACTCCCTAGTTAACTTAGAGTGACCATATGAAAAGGAGGACAGGGCTCCTGTATCTTTAACAGTTGTATTGAAAAGGGAATTTTAGCAGGGCAGGATCTACACTACTGCTTTAAAGTGCTTTATAACAGTTTTGACAACTGTTGGGGCACAGTACACACTCCATATACACAGTTGTCAAAACTGTTATAAAGCGCTTTAAAGCAGTAGTGTAGATCCAGCCTAAGTGTCATTTGTATATATGGAGAACCTGGGGAAATTTCCTCTTCCTCACAACAGTTAAAGCTGCAGGTGCCCTGCCCTCTTTTAAATCTTGTCACTCTAGTATAGCTCCTGCACTTTAACTGTTGTGATGAAGAGGGAATTTCACCAGGTTCTCCATATATACAAATTACACCTGCTGAAATTCCCTTTTCAATGCAACTGTTAAAGATACAGGAGCCCTGTCCTCCTTTCCATATGGTCACCCTAGTTAACTATGCCCTGTGTGAATTGGCAGGCTCCACCACCCCAACCCTGTGTGCTCATCACATGTGCAGCATGCTTCATGCGTACGAGTGTATGCAGCATTCCATGCAATTAGGAACCCAAAAGTGCAGAGTTCCTTATGGTGTGGGGTGCTGCTTAACAGATCGTGTGTGTAGGCATGTTGTGTAGGTGCACTGCAGATGTGCATTTGAATGTGCATCTTGGAGCCTCTGCCTACTGCCATATGCACACTGATTGTAAATGTGGAAGATGAGCTGCAAGCTGAACAGGGCTATACTTTGTTGTTCCTCACCCTGAGCTGTTGCTATAATCACTGACTCATACAGCATGGCAGGTTGCTTAGTCCAGCTTTCTGCCCTAAGGCATGATCACACACACACCCCTGCCCCCATACCCACATCACACATTCATTTCCTTTCAAATTAACTCACATCACTCAGATTTTATGTGTCTGAAGCAGAAAGCAAGAGAGAAACATATGCTCATGCAACCATAGACTTGAAAACAAGGGATGGTTTAGGAAAACTAGGAAGGGATTACTTAGACCAACAGTCCAAATAGCTTGAATAAGTGGAGCAAGAGGCATCTATGGGAGGAAGGGAGGAAAATAAGCAAAGACAATCAAGGTTCCATTAGGGGCGGGGCGGAGAAGTCCAAATGGCTGAGAAATAAAGGGATCATTTTCCTTTTAATTCCGCTATTTAATTCCAGTTTTACTGATGATTTTTGAGGCTCTGCAAATAATTATTGCCATTTTCAATAGAGAAACAATGGTTAACAACTCCTAATCACACATACAACTTTACTTTCTGGGGGACCCCAGAAGTCACAGAAAACCTTTTGCAGGTTTTATTCATTTCTTAATCTTGCAAAACTATTTCCATTACAACAAAGGCTCCAAAATGTATGTTTAGAAACATTTTTTTCAAAATCTTGTTTAAAGAGTAGTGGCTAAAAGCATTTCAGTTGTGAAGGGATAAGTTCTTAAATGAGAAGGAAAAATTCCTATTATCCTCTTTTTCTTTGCCTTTTCTCTTGGCAGAAGGTCTCATGCATAGTGAATCCCCCCTCCAGAATTTGTATGCCATGTGGCCTTGCCCGCTCCCTCGTGCACCTTGATTGGCCATCTCTGTTCCTTTCCCCCTCACCATTGGTGGCAGCAACCTAACTGTATGGCTATGCCTAGGGCCTGTCTTTGGGCCAGACTGATTGGCTGAGCAGGGTTGTCCGTCATCCCCCTGGCAAATAGGATGCCCTGCCTGTTTGGCGCAGAGGAAATGAATTGCTATTAAACCTCAAGCTTTGAATGTTTTCAAACTTTCAAAATTTTCTGCATGTGTACACTGCTCAAGTGTCAGTGTAAAACAAAAATGAGCAAAATCAGTCTAGTATATCTCGAGTAAGAAGCCTTACACTACTGTATCCTTATATAGGAAGATTCTATTCCTCTTAAATATACAGTAACACTTATCATCACAGACAGGGCCAAAGGCAAACGGAGCTGAACCAAAAATACCACCAAATAACCAAAACATTTTAGCTTAAAGCTCTTGCTGCCGGGAACTAAGCCTTAGGAGAAGCCTAAGAATCCAATACAGGACCTTTTGGAATGATGAAAAACTACTCAAAAGCCAGGAAACCATCAAGCCGAAAGAGCTTGGAAGTTCCCAGGGAGAGACAGTGGCTTACTGAGTGATGCCTTCTCCACTTTGGAGTTATCCTCTGAGCAAGAGAGGGGAACAAGGTCAGATGACATTCCAGCTGTTGCTCTCTCATTTGGGATGGATCAGGGACAGGTATCTTTCAATCTAGCCCTCTATTTTTTGGCCCCATAATTCAAACACAACTCTAAGCTCATTCATACATTGATCTGGCTTCTGTAGTCCCTAGAATGGGGGTTACCTCATGTAGTAAGCTTTGTATGAATCTCTATTTCTGTGGTTAAGGCCAGTCATAATCACACGAGATGATACCTTCAATATCAGGGAATTTCCTAGGTGTGCTTTTTAATCCTAATCAAGGTTTGGGGCTAAACAAATTGCCTTATGGAACAACATATTATTTGGTTCTCTCTGCCTTTATGTATTGCTGTGTTAAAGTGGAGTTAATTGTTGTGGTCATATTTTTTAGAGAAAAGAGCAAAGGAATGGGGGGAAGAAAACAGCAAGAGGTAATATAATGAAGAAAATAGGTTTCTTCCTTTTTAGCTTTTAATTCTACTAAGCATCCAGGTTTCTTTTTCTTCTTTTTTTGTCAGGCAGGCTAAGTCTTACACTGCTGCATAATAAATCAAATTGTTTGAACATGCTGTAATAAAAAATATTTGCTTTGAAGTATAACCTGAAATGTCTACTTTTCTCATAATAATAATTGCACCTTGTCCTTTTTTCTTTTCCTTTTTGGTGTGTGGTTCTGTTTTCTCTGTCCAGTTGTTTTTGTAACATGTGTGGCTGTCTGAATATTAGATTTTGGATTCCAGATGTTCTGGCAAGAAAAAGGAATAAATGTGCATATACATCCTAGGGAAACCTTATGCCACCCAAGTTGTTGTTATGTCAGTGGGCTAGTTTAACATCTACGCAGCCAGAATCTCCTTCTTCTTCATGTTGCTGCAAGCCCTCTAAGGCTGCAACCCTATACCCACTTACCTGAGAGTCAATTCCATTAAACTCAATAGGACATAGTGCTGCGTAGACATCTATATGTTGTACCCCACCTCGATCCAGAGGGAGAGGCAGGTAACAAATAAAATAATGATGATGATGATGATGATGATGATGATGATGATGATGATGATGTAGGATTGTACTGTAAGCCATCAATACCCAATGACAGAGATTCTTCCATGAAGCTAATATTAGAAAAGATACTTTGTGAAGGTTCGATAGCTGGAGATACGAACACGGGGTGACATCTACAAGTAAATCCATGTGCTTTTGATGAATATAAAGTTGTTTTAGGTGTACCCACTTACCTGGAAGTAAGCCCCATTGAACTCAGTGGGACCTGTTTCTGAGCAGACATGTATCAGATTGCATTGTTCGCTAAATAATGAGCTCAGACTCTGTTGTGGTGAATAATACAATCTGCTAAAAAATTAATAGAATGAACAGATGTATTAAATATTATCACAATCTGGCAGCTTTAACAACCTATATGAGTTTTTTTTAAGTATATATTTTATTTAGAAAAAATATAAGTTGCCTTGTCATCCAGAAGCATTATCTAGTATTTTTTGATGGACTTCTGTTACTGCTGAAATAATTTGTTCCCTCTTCAGTATTCAACGCCTTCAACTAGATTAACATTCTAGTTTAGAAAACTATATTATGTTTCCAATATTTTCATACATGCCTACATTTATGCTCTCTTTTTCTAAATTATATTTAAAAGTTTTTTATCTTTGCTGTGGGTAATTCAGATACCCTGGCATCCATGAAAGTTGCGCAGGCTCGGAAGCTGTTTTGAAGCCTCCAAAATGCCCCCAATTTGACTCGGGGTGCTTCAGGGGTGCCTGCCTTGCCTCAGCGCCAAAGCGAGATCCCCCCCACTTGAAACAGGTCAGCCTTTCAGGTTCCATGGGACTCCAGACTTCCCACTCCCCACTCGCAGCCCCCTCACCACCCCCAACCCAGAGCCACCACGACTTACCTTAAGTTGCGTCCTCCTCCCTGAGAGCTGAGCTGCAGTTTAAGTTACCACAGCGGCTCTCTGTTTTTAATATATCCATGGCCATGAACTACAATGGCTGTAAAGGGACATTCTTCCATGCAACAGTGAGGCCTTGCTGGCCCTTCTACATGCGGAGACCCTTACATAGATAACAGGTGAAGCAAACCTTTATTACTTCTAGTGCTGAGATGAAATGGGGGGGGGTCATTCTGCAAAAGAACTTTGCCCCTGGTGATATGCACCCCCACCCCTCCTGACAAAGTAAAAAATATTCATTTCCTTCACTCTGATTTATCTTTATGATGTCATCACATAGCTATTTCTGATTGGCTGTAGGATGAAATAACAGTGCCGTGATTAGCTGGGGTCACATCAGGGCACAGCCTCTGCCTGGATGTTTTAATAACTGCAGATCAAGGGCAGGGGAAGCAACTCAGTAGGGCCATAGCTCAGTGCTGAAGCACCTGCTTTGCATGCAGAAGAGCCCAGATTCAATACCCAGCATCTCCAGGTAGGGCAGGAAAAACCCTGCCTGAAATCATGGAGAGCTGTTGCCAGTCAGCGTTGACAATACTAGGCTAGATAGACCAGTGGTCTGACTCATTATAAGTCAGCTTCTTATGCCTCTATGGCCGTTGCTAGACCATGGGTTAGCGCGGTGTGAGGCCCGTGCTCGTCCCTGTATGTCCAGATGACACACAGGGGATCCCGGCCACAGCCAGGACTCAAGCCGCCCTGGCACCGCGCTAACCAGAACCGCTTGTAGCACAGTTCTTCCTGCGGTCCCGGCCTCAGGTCGGGCTGAGGCCGGGACCGCGGACGTGTGGACCGGTCCACTGCTTTTCCCGGCTACCGCAGTTATGCATGAGTAGCCAGGAAAAGCAGCGGACGGGCCGCAGCGCTCCATAGGAGCGCTGTGCCCATCAGGCTGGGGGGGGGAATCACGGGAGGGAGATGGGGCTAGGGGGGAAAGAGCAGACCCGGTGGGAGAGATGGGGGGAAGGAGAAGGGGGACAGGGCGACGAGATCAGGGACGGGGGGAAGGAGAAGGGGGACAGGGCAATAAGATCAGGGATGGGGGAAGGAGAAGGGGGACAGGGCGACGAGATCGGGGATGGGGGGAAGGAGAAGGGGGACAGGGCAACGAGATCGGGGATGGGGGGAAGGAGAAGGGGGACAGGGCAACAAGATCAGGGATGGGGGAAGGAGAAGGGGTACAGGGCGACGAGATCGGGGACGGGGGAAGGAGAAGGGGGACAGGGGGACGAGATCGGGGATGGAGGAAGGAGAAGGGGGACAGGGGGACGAGATCAGGGGGGAAGAATAATTTTTAAAAAAATAAAAACCCCTACTTACATTTCCTGGCTGCTGCCGCTTTAAAAAAAACATGGCGGCCGCAATGGCTCTCCTCCCGAGCTCGTCGCAGCTCACGTGTGCATAAGGGTGAGATCTCACGTTAGTTATAAAGCAAGTTCTCCCCTCCTCTTCCCCGGATTTTCAACTGGGTCTAGCAAGGCCCTATGTTTCAGCTGCAAACAGGAAATGTAAACAAGCCAGGGATTTACTTGCTGTAATCCCTCCACTTTAACCGTGAAATTTTTAATTGGTGGAAATTTGATGCAGCCCTTATTAATTCTACTCTTGCCTGTTGAAAGCTAGTAGTAATCCCTTACCACCTTTTTTTAAACGAAGGGTTTGGGCAGTGTGACAGCTGAGCTACCCCTGTTCAATGCCTGTGTACAAGCTGCAAAAAAAAAAAAAAAATGGGGGGAGAACAAAGAACTATGGTGGCACCTTGAAGACTACTGAGTTGATTATGATGCCAGATTTTGTTCATTGCAGCCCACTTCATCAGATGCTTGAGGGGTTGTGTTGAGTGACATATATCCACATGGCTTGGTAGTGGGTATGGCATTGTGAGCAGTGAGGTGAGAGGGAAATGAAATGCAGGAAATACATTGGTGAGGATTAAATGTCATCCCCGAGCGGTTTTGTGAGTTTTGAAGTATGGAGCCACCCAAGTCTCTGAATCTTGACAACGAGAACATTTTGCTAGTTGAAATCAAATGAAAACATTCACAAGTAAAGAAATATGGGTGTTACTAGTTAACATCAGCTGAGGTTCTAAATAATTCTGACATCCATGTTGGTGGTCACTATTAAAAACAACAGCAGAAGGTGGAGAGTTGAAATGTCATCTTGGCTAAAAGTAGCTCTAGGGATAGCCATTTCGGGCTGAAAGAAACCAAACAGCTCAAATGGGCAGATGAATAAACAGCGCTGCCAATTCTTGCAGTTTTATTACAAGCCTTGTGGTTTATTATTTGGCTTTTTTCTCCCTAAGTGTTTCAGAACTGTTTATAGAGAATCTCCACTTCCACTTGTCTTATTAAGCTCATTGCATGTGAAAAGGGGGGGAAACTTGAGAAGTCTCAGAATTTCGGAGTCATTTTTAAAGGATTTCTTTTTAGCAACAAGCAAAAAAGCAGGGTTGTTTTTTCCATACATATGGGGCGTTACTAGACGGGGCTCTAGCACGCGTTACCTTCCGCAGTCACGTCGAGGCTTCCAGATGACGTTCACCAGGATCTGCCGTTATCCTGCGGTGAAGCCTCTTTCTCCCGACTTTAAAAAAGTGAGTTTTAGTGCGCCTTTTCCTGCCGTCCCGCGGTAATTCGGAGTACGTGTGGGAGGATGTGAGGTCACTGCGGTCCGCACTGGGCAGGAAAAGGTGTGCTAAGGGGGAGTGGTCAGCGGCTTCGGTCAAGCCACCTCCGCCATTTGCGCCCAGTCCGCCAGCTGGGGCAGCGCGGCGGAGCGGCTTTTTTTATTTTTATTCCCCCAGTGACAGTTTGCGCAGGAACGGAGGAACGGAAAAGTGGCTGGTGACTCCTTGCAGTGGGCAGCTACCATGGCCGCATAATGGCGGTGCTGTACGCTGCCTGTTAGTGTGGGTACCAGGCTGGCAGAGGGCAGAGCTGTTTGTGGGCTGCTGCCATAGCTACGGCCAGATGTGGGCTGGCTCCTTGGGATGTGGCACAGGGCACAGAGGCAGTCATCGCCGCCGACACCTCAGAGGCATGATGGGAGATGTAGGCACAGAGTGCCCATGCAGACGATTGACCTTGGGTCATATTACACCCGCCACGACCCCCATCAGGAAGTGAGCGCATCAATGCCCTCAACAGCACCAGCAGCACTTCAGCTGGCACTGGCACTGCCGCCGCCGGCTCCGCCGCTGCCGCCACCGGCATCGCTGACGGCTGCGCAAGTTTGCGGTCTTTCGGACTTGCGCAAACCGTGCAGCGAGCGGAAAAAAAGCCGCGGCAATCAGGCCGGTTTGGCTGCGCAACCGTGCTTGTGGCAGCAGCAGCACAACCGGCGCAAACTTCCACCACAAATCGAAGGCAGGTGTGGATCATGAGGCGTCACGGCTGAACGGGAAAATCCGCTTTCACCGCTCCTCAACGACGGAACACCCGGTAGGTCTAGCAAAGCCCTTACATGACATAGATATGGCAAAAGCTGTAAGCCACCAGTATAACAAATTATTTGTCCAATACTCATTGTCGCCCTAATTTATTTTATTTGGTTTTTGTATTGTATGAAAAATGTCTTGAATCTATGCAATAGTGATGTGTTGTAGAGATATCAGAGAAATCCACAATGGAACCAATTTGGATTTTTATGAATCTGACCAGTAGATTCTGCAAGAATCCAGCTTTTGCCGTAGTGGATGGATTTCATGGACTTGTGGGCCATTTTGCTAACCATCAGGAATGTTAGAAATGTCATCTCCAGCTGAGGAACACATTTTTCTAGCCTTTGATTCAGTTGAGAGCATTATGTGGCTGATTTAAACATGATAACTACAAGATAATGTCGGAGGGATGCACCCCAAACATACAGCCATGGCTCCTTCTATGAATTAAGCATCCAACTGATGAAGACATCTCGAAACAGGCACTGTACCAGACACCTGTTTTATTTATCCAGGCACCTAGAATAAGGAATATGTGGGGTGGTACAATATTGTACCTTAACTAAAGAATTTTCCACATGCTGTTTTGTAAAATATTATTGGGAATTTAGTGCTGATACATTGTTTATTATTCTTGTTATTATTTTCTTGATTTATTCATATATTGGAGGCTTCTGCCCCATTGGATTTGTTTTGAGGTGTTTAAGGCTGTGTATCAACAAGGATAATTATACCTTTTTGTATGCTTGATTGCAAACAGTATATGTAGGATTGTTGTAAATATCACCCACAGTTATAATATATTTTGTCTATCTTTCACTTCATGTGTGAGTCTTTGTGGTTGAGTGCTTAGCACCCCAACTGTGATTTAATACCTGCACAACACGGCTCTTGGACCATCTTACTTTAAAAGTGAGAGGTCTCATTCTGACTTCCTGTTTCCATTTAATTGCCTCCTTACTATTTGTTATGTGGCTCAGCCTCTTTAAGATATGTGTCCTCTGGTGCAAAATCACTTTGGGGTTGGGGGAAGGAAGACCCCTGACCCAGCCCTCCATGGGCTGTATGGCATCAGGTGGGCATGGCTCTGCCCCTTGATGTCAGTGGCATAGCCACACCCACCAGACATCACTTGGTCCATGGCTAAAACACCAGGTAGATCCTCCACCTGGTGCTCCAACTGAGGGACACAAGCCACTGTTGGCTAGATTAGGCCCACAGGCCAAAGGTTCTTTTCCCTTTCATTAAGGCACAAGCCTCAAGCCCTACTCTCATGTTCCCTGAATTTAGGGCAATCATGAAGAAGAGGGGGAGCAGAGGTCCCAATCATGAGGCCTACCTAGATGTGAACAGCTGCTCATGCATAGCCTTTCCTCTTCAGATATCCATACCTAATGGTAGGGCTAGCTAGCACACAGATCATCAGTGCAGGACCACGGGTGCAGCCATCTTGCTTCTCCAACTCGTGACTGCCCTACAGGTGAATAACATATGCAAAAGGTTTCAGTCACATACACAAATACAGTAAGATGGCATTGATGTCCAGTCATGTGACAGTGATAGACACAGGCACCTAGCTCACTTTGCAATGGCTTTTAGCCTATCATGTATGTCCAGTTGCATTAAAAGCCAACCCCTTCTAAGAGCTGTTCCTGGACCTCTTCAGCACTTGCCACCAAGAGTGGAGCTGTTTCTCATGGCAGCCCGCACTGAGAGAAGTTGGGGGAGGAGTCATGGCTCAGTTGTCGAGCCCCTGCTTTACATGCAGAAGGTCCCAGGTTCAATCCCTGGCATCTCCAGGTAGGGCTGGAAAAATTCCTGCCTGAAACACTGGAGAACATTGCTGCCAGTCAGTGTTGACAATACTGAGCTAGATGGATGGCCTGACTCGCTATAAGGCAGTTTCCTATATTCCTGTGTCTTTCTATGTTCCTGTTACTTAGACCATGGTTTTTAGGGATTTTGCACTGGTTGTGTAGTTAGAGTCCAGCTGTGGACAATTTCCAGCAATGCTTCTCTAAATAAGCCAGTGAGCACTGGGACAGTTTAACTCCTGAGAGTAATGGGGATGTGATAAAGCATTTTCCCCCTTACAGCCTGGTAAATGAGCCTAGGTAAGGAACCTGAACTGATTCAGCACTTAATACTGCACGACTTTTGGAATGTGAACAAGTATTCTCTGTTGATTGCGGTGGCTTTGCTGACACCAGAACCTTGAACCTGACTGATAAAGTCGTAAGTGAATTTGGAACGACACTTTATCTGCTACACAGGGGTCTGAATACCAAAGATTTCTTTCATTTGGCCTTTCCCCCCATTCAACTTGGCCTTTCATTGAATTGCAATGTGTTATCAGAGGCCAAAAAATGGGAAACATCCAGATATGGGCTAAATGTTCCCAGTGTTGCATACCATCTTGGCAGTTGAAAGTGGATCCTGAGACTTGAAACACGTGATAAGTCCAGGTCCATAATAACCAAGCCAGTTTACTACATTGTTTTCCTCAGCCTACTCTAAAATACCCTTTCAATTTTATTATTTTGGAAACAATAATAATTTGCAATTTAGCTTTTCAGTCTGCTTTTCAATCACACTACGAGATTCATCCCTATTTACCTTTTGCGCATAAGGAGCCAAGACTGACATGGATAGATTTGCTGATGGCCAGATAGAAGATGGCTGTCTCTGAATTGGGATGGATCTGTATCTCTCCTACCTTGCTGTAAACTGAAACATGTTGCTGCATTTCAGCGTTGGCATCAGCCCATCAAATGCATTTACTTTGATGTAGAGGCAGCTGGCACTGGCACAATCTCTTCAGCGCAGGGCAGCTGCAGAAAAGCCTTGCTGTTGGCAACTTCTGGAGCTTCACTCCATGGGAGGTCCATTATCTGCATCTACCATGAAACACTAATTTCGTTAGTTTAAAATATTGGGTTTCTTTTAGCTTGCCTTTAAAGGTAGGACCCTCTCAAGGTGGAGGACAAGATAAAAACAATACAAAACTATGCAAAAACAAATACAACAGAAAAGCAAGGAATAAATATTCAAGAAAATACTATAAAAACAGATAACCCCCAATAAACCTACAGCCCACAGATGATGGAAAGGCCAGTGAAAACAAGTGGGGTTTCAGGGACTTCCTGAAGACTTGCAAAGGAATGGCCTGATAAATTCCTCATGAAAACCAGTTTCCAGACATTCAGGGCCACCACTGGAAAGGACCTCTCCCTTGTATCTACCAGCCTATAGTGGGCAAATGAGAAAAGCTTCTGCTGATAACCTCAGCGTGAGGGCAGGCTGGTACAGAAGAAGGCAGTCCTCCATGTTTTTCTGTCATTAGCCATCAGCAGGACATGTCCATTTCCAAAAGGTGTTTTCTCTAGAGCCTCTTATCCTTTTGTTCACACCCTGTGAAAACATCCTAGAAGTCTGCAAAGATGACGTCTTTTCTCCTCAAGATGGACAGCCACTGCGATATTATTGTTGAGTTATGGCTTTAGAAGCTGATTAGTTATGGCACAGACTGGGATTCTGGCACATAACCTTTTGTGTTAAGTCTTTGTCTGGGCCTTCCAGAGACTAGCAGAGGTTGCAGCGGTTCTCAGCCAAGTCAGCAAAGACGTGAATTAAGACAAAGATTCATGTAGGTTAAAATAAACCTTTTACTGGCAAATAAATATATAATTTAGTTATGGCAGTACAGATTAGGCATGTGCTCCGCTCCGATTAGGAGCGGAGAAGCAGTAGCGGATTGGCCTGCTCCGCCTTACCCAGAGGCGCAGTAGAAGCAGACCGCAGACCCCTAGAAGCAAGGCGAAGAGAAGTGGCCATTTTTCGGAGCTCCTAGTTTAGGCGGAGCGCTCCGGTCGCCATCTTGAAAACATTTCGCCATAGGATTGCATTGCGGGAAATAATCGCGCATAACTAGGTTGTTTTTGAAGCTATCGTTCTGGAAATTCTTGTGCACAGAGAGTCGTGAATGGAGGTCATTTTGAGACTACTCTCACCTCTCTGCGTCGTGCGGGTCGCGTGCTATATTTTTTAAAAAATCGGGTCAACAAACATTACAAACAGGGACAGCGCGGGTCAAACGGAGGTTTTCGCCCATAGGATTGCATTGCGGAAAACAATCGGGGATAACTGGGTTGATTTTTAAGCTATCGTTCTGGAAATTCTTGTGCACAGAGAGTCGTGGATGGGGGTCATTTTGAGACTACTCTCACCTCTCTGCGTGGTGCGAGTCGCGCGCTAGAATTTTTTAAAAAATCAGCGGGAAAAATACCTTTTTCAAAGGGCTGAGGGGCAGAGTCAGCTCCCGGTCATGATCACATGATCCCAAAGTTAGAGGAGGGCATAGGCAAAACGGGTAACTTGGGATTCTGGGAAACTTCTCTTTCTTCATCTGAACGGACTTTTCCCAGTGTTTTTTAACACAGTAGCCCCAGCAAATGCACAAACACAACCTGAAATCATATACTAAGCCAAGAATAAGAGATAGAAACACAGCACTGCTCCCCACCCTAACTTTGGGGAACAACTGAAAAGATGTGGTGCAAGGGGATGAGCTCCCCTAGGGCATCTCATCGTGGACGTGCCCCCACTCTCTCCTGCACTGGAAGGCCATCAGAGCCTTCCAAAGAGAGTAACCTGGTGGAGCAATGCCTATCATGAGTCGAAGTGAGCGTTTACTTCTTAGTGGTGGAGCGATGCCTATTATGAGTTGAAGTGAGCGTTTACTTCTTAGAGCTCTCGTGGTGAAGCAATGGCTGTCTTGAGTTGAACTGGCAGCTGCTTCCCTCTCCCCCGGGCACGTCCCCCTATTACTGGTAAAAGACAGATATAGCCTTTTTTAAAAAGTTCTTCTTGTTGTTTATTGAGCAACACTGCTGCTTTTAATTCCACCCCTCCTTTGTTTATTTGTTTATTTATTCCATTTTATATGCATTACTGGCTTATCCTTGGCTCACTTCCTTATGCCCCCAGAAATGCCAGCTGCATGCCTGCCTGCCTTCCCTCCCTCCTCCCCTGCCCACCTCGCAGGGATGTTGTGTGTGTGTGGCTTTGACTCAGGGGAGAAGTCCTTCCTACGCTCACTTGGAGTTTTGGAAGTTCCAAATTTTGCAGGTTTAAGCCCCGCCAAAAAACAGGGGATGATGGGACTGCCTTGAGTCTCGGTGTGCGGCATATGTATCCCTGGATAAGCTGTCATGGTGGTGAGTTTGAGGTTTCTAACGTGCAAATTGACGGAGCTATGGAAAGGGGTGTGAATGGGGTGCCCGATTTTCATAAATTCCCCAAAAATCAGGGGATGATGGGACTGCCTTGAGTCTCGGCGTGCGTATGTATCCCTGGATAAGCTTTCATGGTGGTGAGTTTGAGGTTTCTAAAGTGCAAATTGACGGAGCTATGGAAAGGGGTGTGAATGGGGTGCCCGATTTTCATAAATTCCCCAAAAATCAGGGGATGATGGGACTGCCTTGAGTCTTGGCATGCGTGTGTATCCCTGGATAAGCTTTCATGGTGGTGAGTTTGAGGTTTCTAACGTGCAAATTGACGGAGCTATGGAAAGGGGTGTGAATGGGGTGCCCGATTTTCATAAATTCCCCAAAAATCAGGGGATGATGGGATTGCCTTGAAACTTGGCGTGCGTGTGTATACCCCCATGAGGTGTCATGGTGCCAAATGTGAGGTTTATAACTTGAACAGAAAAAAAGTTGTATAATTTTTTAGCTTTCAATGCAAGCCTATGGGGGGGGAAAATGGAGCTCCGATCCGGATCTGGAGCTCCGAGCGGAGCGGAGCGGAAGTGGGCGGAGCGTGGGCGGGGTGAAGTGGCCCGCTCCAAAAATCGCGGATCTGCAAGTGAAGCGGAGCGGGGGGTCCGTGCATACCCCTAGTACAGATACAAATACTTACAAACGGTCAGTCAATACAGCTCACATCAAGTTGGGTAAGGGACATGGAAGTAGTAGTGAACATGAAAACACATTTACTTTTATAGACAACCTGTACAATGATGCAACTCCTTGCAACCCTTAATTGAAGACAATCAGTTAGACAATTATTCAATTATGACACTCAATGTCCAGGTGTAGAGTGGACCTTTAAGCTTCTGCTGAGTCTTCTGTTCTTCCAGATCCTCAGCAATTAACAAAGCAATGGAAAACATAACCAAGATCCATTCCAGGATCCAACAATTATAGCATTGTCAATGCTCTAAGCAGGAAACTTTACTATGGAACAAAGAACTTTAAATGATCTGTGCAACGCTTATGATAATATCTAAAGACTTTCTGTTCCTTCCTTTATTTTCCACAGAACTGCTTCCCGAACTGAAAAACCTTGTAAAACTGGTTCCTATCATGAATCAATAGCATTATAGAAACTGATAGGTGAATTGGCAAAGAAAAAGAGAAGAGCTGAGTCAATTCCTTGGTGCAGCCAGTCAGCCTATCCCATGAGTGCTTGTGCTTTGAGCAATCCAGGATGTGATCAACCCCTCAACATTTATGGCAGAATTCAAATGGCAGAAACCATTGTGATGAGCTAGCTCTGATAAATGAGCTATTACTTGTAAGCCACCTTTGAAGTTATTGGCTTTTAGGAAGGATTAGCATTGAGATGTCATTTTATTAAGATCCGTGGCTTTCTGCAACTGAAAACGTAGTACCTCTTGTAATCAAGCAAATGGATGGAAAAATAATGGAGGCTTATTAAAAAATAAACGAGGTAAAAGCGAGCGCACTGGAGGGTATTTATTTATAATCTTAATGAAATCAACCTGATATTGCTGGAGCAGCTGCATGGCTTTCTTATTAATCGGTTAGGACAATGAGCATTTGGGGTAATGGACAATGACTGCAAGAGAAGATAGGCCAGATGCTGACTTCTACCTATTACCTTTGGTACTGTTTCAATAACTGTTACCTGCCTGGACTGTGTTCAATTGATGCCTGCTCTCATATTCTGGTGGCAGGTGGGGGAACAAAGGACAAAAAGATTAGGATTACATTTCTAAGAAAGGTCACCTATCATTTTTCATGGAGAAAATGAAGTGATGGTTGAAGCTTTGTTGGCTCTGTAACAATAAAGAGTCAAAATACATCTTCCTTTACAGAACAGTTTCTGACTTGGAAAACTTTTAAGATGTTGTTGGCTTACCAGATATCTCTCATCCTATATAGCAAATTCATTCACTGAGTGCCTATCCTCAGACCTATGCTGGGTTAATACATTTCCAATTCCCCAGCACCATCCATAGATAGATAGATAGATAGATAGATAGATAGATAGATAGATAGATAGATAGATAGATTTTGGGGAAAATATACCTAAAGGGGCAACAGACCCCCAGAACAGCCCAGGGAGTCTGGTAGGTCAGCACAGAACGCTGCCTGTCTATTGGAGAGGTAACAATGGAAAACCAAGGAGGAGGGAAAAGGTAAGGGAATATCCTAGAAAAAGTAATGGCTGATTGGCTGGAACACTGAACAAAAGTATTCAGTACTGCAATATTTCTTGCAGGTTTTCCCTGTCTTCCTTATTCTTAACCATCACAGCTTTATACAATATAAGGGACATTCAGAATCCCACAAGTTGTCAAAAAAACTCCAGCTTTGCAAATGCCTTCCTACAGTTTCAAAACCCATTTCATATTATTTTTTAGGGTCATGCAAGAAACAAAAGTTTGCTTACTCTGTTCATTTTCATTGTTAAAAGTTTAGCTTATTTTGTTGTCTTACTGATTAAGAACTAGTTCATCTGTTTTCGTATCTCCCACTTCTTTTCATTTGTCATTTATTTCAACGCGAGATCCTGCTGCTCTTCCCCTGCTTGTAATGTCTATATTTTCCACCCTATGGGCACAATATTTTCCAGCATTCTGCTACTCTTCGAAGGGATCCAACCTGTCAAATTTCAGACTGGTCGAAGGGTATGAACAGATCGGACACAGCCTTGCCACCCCCAGGCTCTCTGTGACCTGTACAGGCTCTTCCTTCCAGCAGGGCAACAGAAAGAAATGAGAAAGAAATGGAACAAATGGGAAATTAGTGGATTTTTCCATTCATTTCTATAACTAATGAAACCAATTGAGTTTGGTCCTTGAGTATTTCATTATTTTTTGCACCACTACATTGTGACTCCTTCACTGCAAAGACAACATCAGAAATACCAGGGTACAAGAAAGAAACTCATGCTGTGAGTCCTTTCCACACACCCCTCAGCCATCTTAGAAACTGCACAGTGAGGAGATACAAGGAGGAGTTTCAGCTGATATATTTATGAACTTGGGACCTTCCACGTGAGGTTCTTCCACTGAGCTTTCACCTTGGGTCTCCTGGTTTTCAGTGTTGCACTCCTGTGTCTTAATCCCATTCGGACTAGAGCTGTTATCAGCAATGTGGCAAGAGAACCAGCCTTTCCCCTCTTCTGTGCGATAGCCCTTCAGCTATTTGAAGTCATAACTCATGGGACCACTTTTTTTAGATATTCCTGTGGTTTGAACTAGGTGCACAGATGACGGTATAAAGCAGCAAGGACTGCCCAATTGTCAAGTGTGCTGTCGGCCCTGCCTCAAGCAACACAGCTGGTGTGCAATTTTAGTGACAGGAAATTTGGGACAATTTTAATAGAAAAACATTCTGCTCCTAGGTCCTAACTTCCTTAGCTCCTGCCTCTTGCAACAACAGTGGGTGTGCGTTGTACGCAGGTTCCTAAACCAGTTGTTCTAGTGTTGACCATAGGAATGTATGGATTTTGTAAAATCCATTCCAGCTGCATTTTGCAGGTTGTCAGATGCCTTACATTTCATCGTCTGCTCATTGACGAAATCGTGTTTTTTCCAATTCCCCAAATTTGCACAAATTCACACCTGTTACACTGCTCCTTGTATAAAGACATTAGGGATCGCTTTCTGGGAGATCTTCTGATAGCAAGTTGGCCCACCACTGATATTATCTGTGATCTGTTAGCAGATTATAGTAAAGTGAATACAATCAAGGTTGCAACATTTGCTGCAGCAGCTCAAAAAATCCGCCAAAATTTTCTAAAGGAATCTGGCATAGACTGCAGAGGGGACCACCTGCTATAAACTTCTGTTATTATTGTTACTAGGGGCTATATTAATTATTATTATTATTATTATTATTATTATTATTATTATTATTATTTCTTAGCCTCTCCTCCCAATCTGGTGCTGTTATATGACCTTTCGTTCCCTGACATCTTGTTTTATTGTTGTGATTGTAACGGCCTTTGTGCCATAGACAAATAAAATGTATTCACTTGTGAAAATGCACAAACTCCCCACACCCAAATGTGCACTTTCATGTTTTAGCCTATAGGGGGAATGATCATTTTCAGCCGGTTCTCTCACCTGGAGCCTAGCACTCCTTCAAGAGTGCTCATTGATGCAATTAGCACATGAACTTCATGGTTATGTTGCTCTTGGAGATGGGTGTTCTGGCCCAGTGCTGGAGATAGACTCAGGGGGCTCAGTTTTTTGGTCTAGGGTCAAGGGGACTCCAGTAACTCAGGCTCAGGGGTATCCCATAGTGGGCCTGGTATTTCCTGTGTTGGCACTGGTTCCTCAACCTCCCGTTCCATGTCCAGGTCATTTGTGGAGTCTAGGGTGATGACAACCACCTACTAGCCAAAAGGATAAAATCATCCCAGTTAAAAGGGCATTCTCTGTTCATATAGCCCATGCTGCATGCCCTGTCGTCTGAATTCTGGCCTCCTTGTTGAGGGTTTATATGGGTGTTGGTGTGCTGTAATTGGGTGCAGAGTTATGCCAAATCCTAGACTCCATGGATGGGCAGGAGGAGGACTGATTTCTGATGAGCTTCCTTCCTTTCCATTGGGCTCTAAGGGTCAAGTTGCAGTTACACCTATTCTGAGGTTGAGGCAATGGTGTGCCCTCATCAAAGGCCTGGTCAGGGTCTGAAGATATCTAGAAGTGGACATAAACCCACTCCTCCACTTTCCTGACCATGTCTCTGACCTGCTTTGGGCATTATGGCAATGGTGCTGCACTCGCAGTGAAGATTTGCTAGCATAGATCTGTGGCAATGTAACCATACATTTGCACAGGGATAACTCAAGGTGTGGCAGCATATCTTGAATATATGATTGTGCCCTAGGAGGCACTCAGCACAACTCCTTCACAGGAACATAGGAAGTTGCCTTATACTGAGTGAGACCATTGGTCCATCCAGTCTAGTATTGCTGACACTGACTGGCAGTGGCTCTCCAGGATTTCCGGCAGGATTCTTTCCTAGCCCTAACTGGGGTTGAAGCTGCATGCAAAGCAGGTGCTCTACCACTGAAATATGACCCTGTTGCTGTGCAGCCTCCATTTGTTCCAACAGGGCATCCATTGGAACAAATGAGTACACAGGCTTGGATCTAATGATGTTTACCATGAGCAGAAAGGCTCTTCCATTTGTCCAAGGCAGATTCCAAGTTTCCACCACTTTCCAGCTGCAGCTCCCTGTGCCATGTCCGAAGTCATTTTGGAGGGTTCCTGTCCCCGTCCCCCCGTCCCCAAGATGGGCTTTTCAGGATGGAGGAGATAGGAAAACCCTTTTCCAGTTACACATCATAGGATCTCAGCCATATAATTTACTCTTTCCCTTTCTCCCCCTATCAAGTCAAAATATTGCACAATATTCTCCACACACCTGCAAGCATCTGATAGCGTCTTTAAAAAATAATAATCCTAAGAGCAGGGGGAAATCTGGCTGCTATTTAATTACGATTCTTTTTATTTCTTTTTCTTTGTTTGTAAAAGACACTATCAGACGCTTGCAGGTGTGTGGAGGATATTGAGTAATAGGTTGAACTGCCACATTTTAAAGAAAGCATCGCAATGACGCTTTCTGCTAAATGCTCCCCCTGTAAATTCCATGAAGTGTACAAAATAATCTGTTTGGTTTCCAAGGGAAATCACAAATGCACACGTACACAGAGAGAGAGACATGAGTCATGCTCAAACTACTAGTGACTCAATTTCTCACACCTGTTTTGAAAAACATAAACCCCTTCTTAAGGCTGCAATCCACTGCTTGCTTACGTGGGAGCAGTGGTGTAGTGGAGCCGGGACTTACGGGGTTGAGACATTGGGACGTTTTGATTAGCATGGACTATGGCATCATCTGCTGCCCCTCTCAGTCTTCCGTGTTCCTGTTGAGGTTCGCTGCAATCTTCACAGTAGCTCCGATAAATGTTCCCATCAACAATATACTGTTAAACATTTGGGGGGATGACTTGGTCTTGAATGAGCAATTAAAACCCATTAGTAGTACAAAAGACCCACTTGGGATGGGGATGAAAGCTGCCAGAACTGGTTTGTTGATATGGATCAACACAGCTGCCTGGATTTATTATTTATTATTGCATTTATTGCATTTCTATACTGCCCAATAACCAAAGTCCTCAGGGCCATTCACAACCATTAAACCCACAAAATACATCATAAGATGCAATATAAAATATCGATGTTAAAACTACAGTATAAAAACACAACCAAGAATAAAGCCTCTAGTAGTAATGCTGGGATTTAAAATGCAATAACAGGTTTAAAACAACAGAGCTAAACAAAGCCTAGTTTGGCCCTTCCTTGGGGGTGTGGCTATGAGGACCGTCAGGATGAGCATCTGTACTTCAGCATTTACAACTGCCTGGGAGCAAGTGCTGATAAATAAGTGGAACTTACTTCCGAGAAAACATCCATAAGATTGTGCTGTTAGTCTTCCAAATACCAGGTGTAAAGAGGAACAGTTAGAAAGTGGAATTGGCTAAGTCTGGGATATGGAGGTAGTTTATTTTCCCTGCTTGTCAAAGCCTCTGCTTGAAGGTGTCCACCATTTGAAGTACTGTCCAGTCCACGTCCAGCTTCAGAATAAAGGACAATCAGAAGGGATTGCCCATGGGCCTTGAAGTTGCGCGTCTACAGTTAGTGCCTGGACAGCAGACTGAGCAGCCACATAGATCAGCTATGGTGAGATGGCTTGTATTCCTTCTTGAATTAAAGTAATATTTCTAAATGTGCATCTATGCCTAGGAATCAGTACATGCAAAGGTTATGCAAATCTGTGTCCCCTTTCTTCCTCTTTTTTAGTGATGCATTTCCTCTTTTTTGGGATGGTGCTTAAGTGGCCACCATAATTCCTGGAGGCCTGGCCATGGGTCCTTGCTGCCTGTGCCACAGTAGCACAGGCAGTGGAAGCTGCAGGGTTGTTATGTGTGAGGTAGGGTGGGAAGCTGTGCTGGGGGGCATGTTCCCAGCCCTATAAGTACGTTTATTACTTCATCTCTGGCTGACATGGGTGCACTGTCACAGCCTTGCCAAATCATCCCTGCAACATCACAATGTCACCAGTGCAACATCACTGTATTAACTCTTAAGTGAGGGAAATCCACAGAGTTACCATGGACTCTGTGGTTGTGGGTGGCTGTGGTTGTGGTTGTGGTTGTGGGTCCAGTCTGTGGATTTCGGAGTCGTGCATTTAACCTCATGGAGTAATTGGAGTACAGAATGGTTCAGCCAGTTTCTTTTTATTTATGTTGTAGTTTCATGAGTCCTCAATTCACTGTTGTTCTTAAAAACCACATTTCTTAAAGTGTATCTCCATGGACCCAAAGACATGCTTTTCAAGAAGGATGCCAGCCAAGGGCTAAGAAACACAATCTAAAACAACTAGAGTCAGTTGAAATTTGATAGAAGGTTCTCATTTTTACAGCACAAGCGCTGAATATTATCACCAAACACCCAAAATGGGGCAAGGGAATGTAGCTTAGCAAAGATAAGGGAGCACTGAACTACTGCTCAATGTAAATTACGTTTGCAATTTGAAAGATGCTTCATTTGAAGGACTATAAGTTAAAGTAATATAATGAGCTAAATGATTCCAGCTTCCTCCTGCAAAAATGATCAAGCTTAAAATTTGATGAGCATTTTGTGCATTCCCCTCTCTACCCCACTAAGATAGATTTTAGTTGTGTGAATAGTCTGGCTTGCTTTTCAAAGCTACGGCCATTTTACAGTGCTGAGAGATCCGTCTTAGGAGCCAGCAAATTTTGCAAAACAGTCCTAGTGGGTATGCGCAGTTGTTGAGTTTCCTTTTTAAAATCCTATCTGCCACACACAGTGAATGGCTTTGATTATCATACCTTTCCTCTTGACCAGGCATGCCTAGGAAGTGAGTTGTGCATTCTGTTTAGTCTGCCTGTGCCTCCTGGGTTTAAATGCTAATAGGCTGTTACCTAGCTGAAGTGTAGTTACCAAGTTCCAGTGTATGATGTGATTTATTATTTGTCCAGCTTTAATTAGCTCAGGGCCCTGGAGATTTGGAAGTCTGAAATGATTACTGTGGTGGAAGATCTTAGGTGTAAAAAAGAGATTGGATGGGTTGTAGAAAATGTCTCTGTACTTTGGATTCTACCAACTCAGGGTGATGGCATTGCCCTCATTCTGAAGTGTTTTTTTGGCACCATCACTACCATCGTCTGGCTGTTGTGATACCATCGTCATTGGCTGTGGTCATGGAGCCAGAAAGAATATGCAAGTTTTTAAAAATAATAATGTCAAAACGGGCACCAATCAGGAATGCAAACTGCCTTCAAAACATAGGAAAAACCAGGGCGGAGATGTTTAGGAACGTTTTAGGGGCTCTGAAGTGCTATTATAACAACAATGTTGACTCAAAAAAATTGGTAAAGTACTACTAAGAAGCCATGCAGTCGATGCCAGTTGGACTTATAAAATGTTTTGGACAGAGAACACTTGGATTACGTAAGTTTTTCAAACCCTGCTTGGAAATTCCACCCAAGCCAAGCAGTGAAGGGAGGAACTTCCTTTTCCTGCTTCTTTTCTTTCTTTTAAAGGAGACAGCCAATAGGGAAGGCAATGGAAGAGCAAAGCCAGCTGAGCATTCAGGGAAGAGAGCAGACTCAGCCAGCTCCTGAAGGTTCCAACCTCAGCTGGCCTTGTTCTCTCCTTCCCCTTCCTTGATTGGGGAAGGTAAGGGAGGAACGAAGCCAAATGAGCTGCAATCTCAAGGAGTGATGGGCCTTGAGACAGTGGCCATCACTCTCCCCCCCCCCTCTCCTTTCCATGAAGGGCATGGCTTTGGGGAAGGGTGGGGCCTTGCCTGAGGTCTTTGTGGGACAGATGGGGTGGCCTGGTGGGCTGAAGTCAACTCATGGGCCAAAGGTTCTCCATTCCTGGTTTAAGCACTAAACCACACAACTGATCTTTTATGATGGGATAACTTGAGTCAAGATGGTGGATGTCTCTCTGTGCCCGGTTACATAGTACAAGGGGTGTATACAAAATTTGTTTCAGTTCATTTTTGATCAGGATTACTAGGGGTGTGCACAGACCCCCCAATCCGCTTCTCTTCCAGATCCGCAATTTGCGGATCGGGCCACTTCGCTCCACCCCGCTCTGCCTATAGTCCGCTCCGCTCCGCTTCCCCCCCATAGGCTTGCATTGAAATCCAAAAAAGTCTACAACTTTTTTTCTGTTAAAGTTAGAAACCTCAAGTTTGGCACCATGACACCTCATGGACGTATACACATGCATGCCAAGACTCAAGCCAATCCAAGCGTCTCCTGATTTTGGGGGAATTTATGAAAATCGGACACCTTATTTTCAGACATGGACTGTTCTCCAACAATTTGACAGATAAAAAAATTGGAAGCGGGCACCCTTACAGATGCCATCTAGATCCACAATCATGCCAAGTTTCAAGCAAATCCCATCATCCCCTGATTTTTGGTGGGGCTTTAACCTCTAACATACCACCCATAACCCCAATTCACACCCCTTTCGATATCTCCGTCAACTTTCACGTTAGAAACCTCAAACTCGGCACCATGATAGATTATCCATGGATACACATGCATGCTAAGACTCAAGCCAATCCCATCATCCCCTGATTTTTGGGGAATTTATGAAAATCGGACATCCCAGTATCTCAGGGATTTAAAGCTGCAGACAGCTCAATGGGGCCATTTCAAAGGAAATCCCAACATGCCATGAATTGGGGAGTAGAGATAAACCTATATGAATCTTCTTCCACACTTGAAAAATTGATTTGGAACTTTCAAAAGTCTAAGTGAGCGCAGGAAGGACTTATCCCCTGAGTCAAAGCAAGACACACACAAACCATCCCTGCGAGGCGGGCAGGGGAGGAGGGAGGGAAGGCAGGCAGGCAGCAGACATTTCTGGGGGCATAAGGAAGTGAGCCAAGGATAGTTTCAAAGCCAATAATGCAAACCATCCCTGTGAGGTGGGAGCAGCACAGAGAGATGCCTTTTCTTTTGCATCCCATAACTAACTAGGAGGCTAGGAGGATAAGAGTAAAGCTTTGTGATCCTTGCTTCAGAGTTGATTGACTGCACTGTGATCACAGCCATTACTAAACAACAAAATAATAATGTTAATAGCAGTACTAATTAATATTAATAGCAACAATAACAACAACAACAACAACAACAACAACAACAAGGAGTTGAACCACAATGAAAGCCTGCTTGACTTCACTGAAGAGGAAAAGCCAGGAGAGCTTGGGCTATGGGGTGTAAATAATATAAAATGGAATAAATAAATAAATAAATAAATAAAGGAGGGGTGGAATTAAAAGCTGCAGTGCTGCTGGATAAACAACAAGAAGAATTTTTTTTAAAAGGCTATATTTGTCTTTTACCAGAAAGAGGGAACTGGACGTGCCCAGGGGGAGGGGGAATTAATGCCAATTTGATTGTCCCTGTCTAGGGACCACTCTTTAAGAAGCAAACTTACACTTCAACTCATGATAGGCATTGCTTCTCCACTGGTTACTCTTTGGAGGGCTCTGATGACCCTCCAAGGGTGGGAGAGTGTGTGTGCACTGGGCACGTCCACATGCCCTAGGGGACCTCATCCCCTTGCACCACATCTTTTCAGTTGTTCAGCAAGGTTAGGGTGGGTAGCAGTGCTGTGTTTCCTATCTGTTATTTATTTGCTTAGTATATGATTTCAGGTTGTGTTTGTGCATTTGGTGGGGCTACTATTTTAAAAAACACTGGGAAAAGTCCGTTCAGACTAAGAAAGAGAAGTTCCCAGTATCCCATTTTGCCTATCCCCTCCTCCAACTTTGGGATCATGTGGTCATGACCGGGAGTTGACTCTGCCCCTCAGCACTTCAAAAAGGTAAATCTCCCGGGTTTTTTACCTGATTTTTTTAAAAAATATAGCAAGCGAACCGCACCACGCAGAGAGCTGAGAGTAGGCTCAAAATGACCCCCAGCCATGACTCTCTAAGCACAAGAAGTTTCAGAAAGATAGCTTTAAAAACAACACAGTTATCCCCTATTCTTTTCCGCAATGCAATCCTATGGGCAAAATTTTCCAAAATGGCGATCGGATCGCGCTGCGAAAAGAGAAGCACTCCGCCTATGGGCGCTTCTCTTCACCGTGCTTCTAAGGGTCCACAGTCCACTTCTACTCCGCCTCTGGGCAAGGCGGAGCAGGCCAATTCGCTTCTGATTCTCTGATTCTAATCAGAGCGGAGCACACCTCTAAGGATTACCCGGTCTCCACCTTCTGTGCTGAACACCGACTTTGATGCAATATGCGATCAAAAGCCCACGTCTTTCTGAGCTTGCAATGTGATTCATGGACCAAAAGAATGCATCCAACAGAAGACACATATTTGAAAAATGCACACACAAAAATGTGTATTTTTGAAATACATGCATGAATATGCACACAAGTATGCTTTAATCAATGGGAGAAGAATGTGCACAATTGATGTGCACATTTGAAAAAAATGCACACAAAAATACATATAAATTTTCATGCAAAAAGAAAAAAACGTGCAACCTCATATGGACTCGAGTTAGAATGAGTTTTGAGATAGAGCTTGGAGCGTTTTGGTGAGCTCAAGCTTTCACATCCCTAGATGGTACTTCAAAGTGCCACTGTGGCCCATCTCATGGAGACCTGCCTCTGCTATTCCAGCCATCCATGTGAGGAGGACTCATCTAAATACTTCCTAGTCCTCACTGACATGGCTGGAGGCCATGCATATTGGAGTTTAGGGTTGCAGGCTGCATCCAAAAGGGCCATGCCCAAGTGGATAGCTGGAGATGACAGAGGATGGAACAGAAGGAACAAGATGGTGGCTCTACATCATGGGCTGGGAACTTCAGCCTTGGAGGTCCCAATCCAATCCTCTGGGGTTCCCCAGACAGCCCCACCCTCTTTCTCCCATCCACCAATTGTGGGGTGCTTTCCCAGCTTGTGTGCAGTTCCCTCCCCCCAATAAAAAGTCAAAATGCCTCTCCAAAGCTTAGTTCCTGGCAGAAAAAGATTTCAGCTACAATATGTTGGGAGGGGCATGTAGTTTGGCCACACACACTTTGCCTTAGCTCCTGCCCACCATTGGAATCTGGACCTTGAGAGTTTCTTCAAAATCATATTTGGCTCTCGAGCTGAAAGAGGTTCCCCGTCCCAATGTCTGTTTCTGCCCCACCCTTGACTGTGTGAACTGATGACAGGTGAAGACCACTCACATCACAGGGGACATACTCCCAGGAGCAGAAGACCAAAGTGAGCCAGTATATTCCTACTGCAAGTCTGTGTCCTTTGGGTGTGATCAATCTGCCATGGATGTGCTTCAGATGTTCAGGACCTGACCTCATGCTGATTCAATTAGCACAGCGATTCAACTTGCTTGCTTTCCTGCCCCATCATCCTTTCTTTTCAGATGTTGTGATCGCTGTATTTCGGAAGATTCATGTCCCAGGAACCGGGGCTTCAGCGCTGATGGTTTGATCCTCAAAAACAGTCATCAGTCAGGAACTCTGGATCAAGGGCAAATGTGAGCTGGCAAAAGTAGAAGCAGAGCAGTGAGGTCATCATCCTGTTTGATTTTAATGAGTGACACGCTGATGTCATGATTCATCTTTTATCTTGATGCGAACCATAATAGCTCAGTTCTCAGCAACACATTTTCACTTGCCCGCCTGGGGCTCCGTTTATATTCAACTGGCTGATTTCCATCACTCTAACCGTTGCTCTAATAGCAAAGACTGAAGGTGCTTTTCAAATGTTCGTGTGTTAACACATTTATGTCTTCTTTAGGCACCTTATCTGCAGAATGGTTTTCGATGCAGAAGCACCACCTTGCTGAAAGAGGCTTCCTTCCATTCTGTCTTCAGATAAACCTACATGTTGGGACAATACAAATTGTTCATCCAGCAGGAACTGTCTAGAGAAAGAAAGAAAGAAAGAAAGAAAGAAAGAAAGAAAGAAGATACTGCATATGTGAATCTATTCTGTATTCTCCTCGGAGCTTGGATTTCAATTGCTCCATTGCTATGGATACACACACAGCATGGATCAGAGCTTGAGGCTTATCTCTAAAACAGGGGTGGGCAACTTCTAGAGGGTCACGGGCTGTTTGGCCCCTAGGATCCCTGCTGAGGGCTGCAGTCCATGTGGCACCTTCCCCCAAAAGCTCAGATTCAACGGCAAACCACTCCATAATAGCACTACGGAGTGCTGCAATGGTTAACTTTGATTTGTTTTCAATTTAAATTTAACCTCTTTGGCACTCTATAATGGCAAATTTATAACCCAAAAGGCCAAATTTAGATTGCAAAGAAGTTAAATTTGGCCCTTTGGCACTCCATAGTTGTTATGGGTGCCACGGTGGTTAAGCATTTTGACCGAAACATGATGTAAGCCTATGAATGTAAGCCTATGTGGCAGGGTTTTGCTATTTTATTGTTTTACTCTGTACAGCACCATGTACATTGATGGTGCTATATAAATAAATAAATAAATAAATAAATAAATAAATAAATAAATAATAATAATAATAATAATAATGCCTTAGCGTGTCGTGCGTACCATGACTTAGCATGCTGTGTGAACCATTCCTAACCATGGTTGATATATAACCATGGTGTAAACACACTCACTTGCCATTTGCTCAACCATTTGTATCGTTTGAATAGGGTCATTGGCTGCATACAGCTCACACTAGAAGTGCTGCGAGTGCTGTGGACCCCTGCATCTGTGCCCCTCGACCCAGTCAGGCACACTCGGTGTGAGCATGCACCAACAACTGAGTGCTCACAAGTGTTGTGATTCTCTTTACCTCCTGCCTTCTTGGGAGACAATAATAAGTCTTGCTAAGTAATCTATAAAGCTTTATTCAAGCAATAAACATCTCTTCCCACCTGAACAGAGTCTAATCTCTAGGAACTTTCTCCTAGGCAAAACAATGCAAACTAAGCAAGACAATTGTCCTTTCAAGAAGGGAAAGCCTTTTCTCAAGACACATTAACTTCAGAGATGCTAGTTTTGAGGCGGCTTCTAACGGGATGGGAGCCGGGCCGACTTTCTCTTGCCTTCCTTTAGCTCCACCCATTTTAGACTGCAGCGTACTCTAGGATCAGCTAACCTCTCCATGCTCTCTCCTTCAGAAGAATGTTGGCTTCCCACTAACTGTATTATTTGCCCTTGACGAGATAAGCTCTAGAGAGGGTTCACTCCCAGCTGGTGAAGAGCCCGTGAGATCTTTCTCCCCTGCTGGCCTGTTTCTGGCGCTGACTCCTCTACTTCAGAGTCTGATTCTGATTGATCACCTGAAACACCTTCTTCCAACCCAGGGGGAGCAGGGCTAGACATGACAACGAGACCCCATGAGCACTTGACAGCCTGGCTGTCGAAATTGCACACTCCCCTCCCCCCATGTTAATGGCAGCTGCCATTAACGTAGTGGGGGAAGTGCACTGGAGGCTCCGGAAATTGCACACTTTCCCCCACTGCATTAATGGTGGCCGCCATCACTGTGGGGGGAAGTTTGTGATTTCTGCAGCCAGGGCGGGTGGCTGCCAAGCCCAGCCCAGCGAACGGGGGGATGGATGGCAGTGGTGAAGGGTGAGCATCTATCGAGGTGGGCACAGGCCGTTTCACTACCCCTCCAGCTCGCATGCCACATGTTGCCCACCTCTGATGTAAAGCAACTGGGGTGGGGGAAGGCTAGGGCTCCAACATTTAATTGATTGAACAGTTGTTCTCAGAATCCCTGGGGTTTGAGCTAGGCCCACTTGAGATGAGTAACTACTTTTCTTTCCATTTGTCTAGCTTGTTTCCCGAAATTGAATGTGTGTACTTGAGATTCACCAGATCAAAAAAGAATGCAATGGTTTTAAAGGACTGCCACCACTCACTCAGTAATAGATTTATGAATCCCGCTGAGTGATCTAGGCATCAAGAATGGATATCTATGGGTTGTGGTCCCTCAAACGTCTCTCAAGCCAAGTAACGCAAAGTGCTACCACAAAATATACACGTATTGCTCACATAGATCCCACCAATGCTGGGGGTTGAGGAGCATCTCCTCATCCCCCCCCCACGTCCAATGGCCCTCCTGTAGTCAGGCAAGCCAATCACGGAGTAGGGCATCTGTGTCTACAGTCTTTAATAAATAAATGAATAAAAATAATGTCCTTTGTGACTGGGTATTCAATAAATGTTTGCCTTTAAATGAAATGTGCTGTGCATGCCTATGATCAGAGTTATAAAGGGAAGAATTTGATCTGTGTATCCAGAGAGATCCTGGGAAAACAAGAAATCTATCCAACATGATTACCTAAGCTCTGCAAACCATGCTTTCCAGATAGGTAACTATAAGATCTGAATGATAACTGCTTTGTTGGTTGAGAGGAATGTAATTTTAATTTTACTAAGAAATATGCTAGCCACAATTTCTATTATGCTTCTAATCGCCCTAATTGCATTTTATGTAGTAATGAGTTTTGCTTGTTTTATCATTACAAAGAGCAATTAAGTGTTAAAATACTGAGAGAATAAAAAGGTCTTCAGCTGGTACAGTGAAAAGAGTACAGTGTAGGCGCCAGGCAGACCTCTCTGCGGAGCTCATTCCACAGCCAGGGTGCCACAGCGGAGAAAGCCCTCCTCCTAGTAGCCACCTGCCTCACTTCCTTTGGCAGATGGTCTTTAGCTAGTACCAAAAAGATTACAATATCAGCACCAGGCGTGCCTCTCTGTGAAGGTGACCCCACAACCAAGGTGTCATAATGAGAAAGTCGCTATTCTTAGTAGACAGCCATCACACTTCCTTTGGCGGGAGCACTTCCTTTGGTGGGGAGAAGGGCTGCTGTACACAATCTTAGGGTCTGGGCAGGTATATATGAGACGAGATCATCCTTAAGGTAAGCTGGCCCAAAGCTATTTAAGGCTTTGAAAACTGATACCAGCATTTTGAATGGGGCCCAGAAATGGACTGGAAGCCAGTGCAGATCACATAGCACTGGCATAATACGTTCATATTGTCCAGTCCCCATGAACAACTTCAATTATTTTGGACCAGATGAAATTTCCGGACCGTTTTCAAAGGTAGTCCCACATATATAATGCATAGCAGTAATTCAGGCAGGAGGTTACCAGAGCGTGGATAACTCTAGCTTGACTATCCCTGTCCAGATAAGGACACAGAGCCTACGCTGCCTCTAGTAATAATGCTAGAGCCGAGAGCACCCTCAGGCTGCGAACCTGATCTTATAGCAGGGTGCAGCCCCCTCCAGAACAGGTTGAACATCACTTACCTGGGTTTTTCCAGAAGTCTATCTGAAGCAAACTAGTAAAATGATAGGATCGCTGGTGTCCTGTGTCTTGGATGTGTTTCCATCCTGAAATAAATGCTTGCAGTGGGATGAGGAGGAAGTGCCTAATCCTGACAACTGCTTTTGATATGAATGATATGCCCCAATGTGATCAATGTATAACATCCAAAGTGAGGATTTGGGCATTGTTCACTTGGGAACATGTGTGTACTCCCAGTGTGGCCACAGTGCACAAGAGTTCCTACAGGGAAAATGTCTAAGCCGTAACACAATTGGAAGGATCAAAAACTTCCATAGGGAAAACAGGCAAGAACAAAAGAGACAGCTGCACAAATAGATACAGTTCACATTGCGCTTCAAAGAAACTGTCAAGGGAAATCTGTAAAAACAATACAAAATTATATACACTCGAGATCCCAAATTACGCATTCTAAAAAGACAACACCTAATATAATAAATATATCAGATAGGCTCTGCAGTATTTAAACATACACACAGTACATACTGCTTAAGCACTCTGTATTTAAACAGCAGCCATTCAAGTAAACTACATACACAAGTACGATACATAAAAACCTTTAGTACTCAAGATACCCCACAATTATATGAAACTTATAACTTAGGCAGGTTCTACACTACTGTTTTAAAATGGCTTATAACAGTAGTGACAACTGTTGGAGCCCAGAACACATTACGTATACAGTTTTCAAACCGTTTTCAAAGTGTCATATCCTGCTTGGTGTAGATCTGGCCTTAGGGGGGAAAAGGTAGAACACCCCCAAGGGGTTTTGTAATAAAACTGAAATCTAGGCCTAATCTACACCAAGCAGGATATTGCACTATGAAAGCGGTATGTGTCAATGGGCCCCAACAGTTGTCAGTGCATTTCAATACCATTATAGAGCAGCAATGTGGCTCCTGCCTTTTTTATACTGCTTTCATAGCACTATATCCTGCTTGGTGTAGATGAGGCCCGAGCTAAATGTTTCTTGTCCCAAGTAGGTTTTATCAAGAAGGATTAAGGGTACAACCCTATGCATGTAAACAGGAGAAATGCCCTACAACAATTTTAAAAAGGCCTACAGCATGGCCAACTAGGCATAGTAAAAAAAAAAAGATCTGTTTAATGATGCATAGGATTGCACCCTAAGTCAGTTTTAGTACACATTATGCTTTTTTGTAAATTACAGTTTTCACGTGATCGTGATATTTTCAGTACTAAAGTTTTTATTGATTGATCATATTGTGGGGTAGGGGTATGGCCAGGGCCAGATCTACACCAAGCAGGATATGATACTTTGAAAACGGTATATGGAGTGTGTCCTGGGCCCCAACAGTTGTCACTACTGTTTTAAAGCAGTTGTGTAGATCCTGCCCAGCAGGCATGATCCTATTTCTATCTCCATGAATTATCTGTACATGGAGAAGATCTATATTTAAAGGCAAAGCAGAGGGGGAAATAGAAGAATATCTTTTCTGCAGAGGGGGAAATAGAAGAATATCTTTTCTGCAGAGGGGGAAATAGAAGAATATCTTTTCTGCTCGTGGCTCTAAGCTACCAAGATGGCCTAGAACTCAAAAAAAAATAAGGCAAACTGCGAACTTATCTCCATATGTTGAAGGAGCAGATGACTCCCTTATTACAGCAGCTTCACTGGCTGCCAGCCTGATCTGGGCAGAATTCCAAGTGCTGGTTATGACTATAAAGCCCTATACAACTTGGGACGAGGCTTCTTGAAAGACCGGGCACCTTCTGCCTGGTACTTAAGATGTTCTGGAGAAGACCCTTCTTTCAAGACTGCCACCATCAGAGGCGCTTTTGGCGCTGACATAAGAGAGGGACTTTTCAGTGGCCACTCCCGCGCTGTGGAATCCCTCCCAAGCGAAGCCAGGTTTTCTCCCTCTATGCTGTCCTTTCACAGGCAGGCAAAGACAGCTTTGAATAAAGTCAAGAAGGTCTTTGGCCTGTAAGTGGACCTGTAGGTTTGGTGCTGTTTTTATTGTGGAGTTGTTACGCTTTTGTTGCATTTTAATCTGTTTTATCATTCTAATCTATTTTAAATTGTTTTTGTAAGCTGCCTTGAGTGACATTTTTTGGTAAATAAATAATGTACGGATCCAAAGGTAGATGAAGTCAACCTTTGAGTTGAGGTTTGAAGGGAATCCTGCTTTATGTTCTCCTGCAGTACTCATAATTCAATTAGAAAAGTGCTTTGGGCTCCAGAGAAAATTCAAAGGTGAGGAAGGAGAGGGAAGTTACATTGCACTAAAATTAAAAACTATGTCTGCATTCCCTAGGAAATGAAAACTCTGCAGCTGGGGCTTGAGAACAATTAGACACACCTAAAAGATCAAACCCAGATGCCAAAAATATGTTCCCAGGAAAGAAACAATAAACATTCTGACATCATGTTTGGTGATTTGTTTTTAAAAATGTAAAGGTCTGTCCAGAGATATTTCACTTTGATAAAAATAAAAATAAAAAATGGGGGGAAATCGCCATCCAAACCATATGTCTAAATGTTTTCTATAGGTGGCTTCCCTGACCAGCTGGAAAAACATGATCCAGAGCAGATATTTTTGTAACATGTTTCAAACCACAACAAAGCCTTAGACGGGACAAGCTGCAGTGTGTGAATTAGCAATTCTGGTGGAGAAGGAAAAAAAACCACTTTGTTGCAACATGTGAGACCAGATTGGTCTTCCACAACCATCACAAGTGCCCCAGAGATCGGAGATCGGAAAAGTAGATCTCAAGAAGCCCCAGATCGTTTTTAGCACCAACATAAAAAGGGGGCGGAGGGAGGAGGAGGAGGAATGGTTCGTGGCAGAAAACGGAAACTAAACCTTGATCCCAATTTCCCCATATGGCAATTGTACAAAAGTGAATCATGCGAAAACCGCGATCTGAGCACCTGAGGTGTTTTCAGCGCAGATCAAGAGTTGAATCTGCTGGCTCCTTCCCATCTCTAATCATAACCACACTGAATGATTTATAAAGCAAAGAGAGAGAAGAATATTCCACCGGGAGGCTTATGTGCACATTTGGAAGGTGGGGCTGCACGTATGCGGGAGGGGCTTTGAATCGACAGGCGCCATTAACTCCAATTGCTAGTCAGACCCAGGAACTGGCAACAGGACAAGCCTAGGTGAGAGGCGGGGAATGCGTGACTCGCAGGCTGTACAGGTGCCTTGCAGCACTTTGGTGGGGTAGGTCATTTGCTGTTACAATGTTAAAAATTCCCCTGTTTTTGTACCACCCTAGACCTGCTGTCTGGCTGATGGGAGGATTTCCTCTGGGAAGGGCTGAACCAGTGGAGGCTGGTGGCTCCAGGTCAGTGGGATGGTGGATCCACTCCGGGTTTCAGTCAGAACTCTAAAGGAGTTATCCTATCCAAGATACAGAGCGGATCCACCAGAGCGGATCCACCATCCTACCAGTTTCCATGGGGCCAAACACCATATTGGCTCCTTTGGCCATTACTGACAGCCATCTTAAGGGCAAGTAAGCTAAGGCAGGGATGGGGAGAAGGTTGATTGGGATCAATCCTGCTTTGGAATTTTTAAACTCTCAAGTTCTTTCTCACCCAGATATGAAGAACTTATATATATATATATAAAAGTGAAACAAAATTCTCACCCATCTGTACCAGCTAAATTCAACAGATAGAAGTGTGAAGAGGACCATGCTGTACCTGCCTGGCAGGTAGCTGTTAAAGATGAGCAGCCTGTCAGAAAAAACGAGGTGAAAAGCAACTCGGGGGGGGGGGGGCAGCATCTATACAATGTCAGGTTGGGAAATGATTAGCTCAAAAGCCTGCAGCATCGTTGCTGGGAGGCAAAATCGGAAAAGCTAGGCTGGGTGGGAGGGAGTGGGGGGGGGGGAAAATGGCAGCACCGGCAGCTATTCCCTGTCATGCCTGCCCCTTGCCCTGTGTTCCTGCACTTTCCCAGAGCTATGCCCACTGGATAGGAATGTGGTTGTCCCGGAGCAAGGTAAAGCCGCAGTAAATCGAGACTTTGAAACATGCAGTTTCGGGCGCGGGGGGGGGGGGAGCCTGATGTGACTGCGAGTTGGCGGCTGCATCATATAAACAATGCAGCACCATTGTGCAGTCACTATGGGGTTAAGAATGCATATAGAAACACACACACACACACAAGTTAGTACTACAAACACAGGTGAATATCCAGGGATTCAAACCCAGACTTTTAAGAGCTAAGCACTCAGTGCGCTGGGCCTGGGTGGATGAATCTGTCAATTTCAGTTCCTTCCACTTTTGATTCCCCCCCCCCCAATCTATGTTCTTTTTGTCCCTTTATAAATTTGGTAAATGTATTTCCAAACCAGGTTGAAACAAAATTCTCAGCCATCTCTTCTCTCTCTGTCTTTCTGTTAGAAACCCTAGTCTGTAGTAAATCTGATATAAATCATCCCTGGGTATGACTTGTGGGGTGCAATAGGCAATTCATGTTACCCCCTGAGCCACACCTGATTTGGGGGTGTCCCTCCTTCCCAACACACCATAGCTGGTCCCATTCTGTGTACCATTTGGGGACACATGTCATTGGTGTGCAGTGCCAAAAGTGAGTGGCTCACCCTTTTCTCTCTCCCACTCTTCCTTCCCACCCAGCAGGCTTCCAGGGAAGGCACATGCCAGTCTGAACTGGTCACATGTAGAGGGCTTTTGAAATTAGGCTGAAGGCCACCCCAGCTCTAAGGGGGCCATGAAGTTATTGTGCATGATTCCAAGGCGCTATCCAAGGTGCTTTGCTTCTTTAGAGTTCTGACTGGTTGTGACTGAAACCCAGGGCAGATTTACTGCCCCACTGATATCAAGGCCACCAGCTTAAACTAGAAAGGCACATGGGGATCTGGGGAAACCTGCAGGATTTCCCAGCTGGGAAACCCAGTTGGATTGGGAGTGTTGGTGGGCCAGTTTCATAAAGCACCATAACAGATGCTGAACTGTAAATTAAGAGAGCCAGTATTGTGAAGAGAAGTATAAATACTTTTAGTTAGGTTAGCATGTAGGAAAAGAGAAAGTTTCCCGAATGAGCCACTATTCTAACACTGAAAATACAATTTGCAATTATTGAGATATTACATTTTGTCTACATAAATGCTTTGCATAGAATAAACTGCAAATATATATAAAACATTCCTTTAGTCAAGTCAGGAAGTCGTAGTAATAAGGAACATTTTACAATATACAGGACCTATAACTCTTGTTCTCTGTAGATTTTTGCATAGGGTCACAGTGTGTCAGTAAATATTTGTGCTCACAGAATGGCCCAAGATACCATTGTTAAATTATTATTTGGCAATATTCCATAGAAGAGAGACAGGAAATCTGCCCCCCCTACCCTGACAGGGCCTCCCCCACCCATAGAACTATTACCAGTGTTTGGCAGCCTGAGAACCTCAAATAAAAAGCAACAGCATGTCATAAAAACTTTCCTAGTAGCATAGTGTAATTCAATTATAGTGTTACGACCATCAAATTAGGAGATGACCTTTACTTATCCTATTGTTCAGATAAGAGCTAAAGGTGTTTTCTCACTAGGCAGCACTAATGCCTACATCGGGGATGCAAAACCTCAGGTCTAGGGGCCAAATGTGGCCTTCTAGCTTTTCCAGATGGCCATGCCTCCTTCCATGGCTCCGCCCTACTTCCCCAAAGCATCAGTTGTTGGAGAATCCAAAGCTGGAGAGCCCAGCTTTACCCACTTGGATTCTCGATGCTGCAAAAAACTGTTCAGCAACTTCAGCTGGTCCATCATGCTGTGGCCAGACTGTTGAAGAGTGCATGACTCCTTTGTTACAGCAGCTTCACTGTTAATGGGTCTGTTCCCAGTAGACAAAATGCTGATCATGACCTATACAATTTGGGACCAAGCTACATGAAAGACCACCTTCTCTCATATGAGCCTGCCCTGTTCTTAAGATCTTCAGGTTAGTTCGTTCCCACTCTGCTGTCCTTCTGCTAGCAGGCAAAGCCCTTTTTATTCAAGCAGGCCTTTGGCCTGTAAGTGGGTCCATTAGGTTGGATGCTGTTTTTATTCTGTTATTCGGGTGTTTTTAATTGTGTTAATGCATTTGTTTTATTATTCTTTTAATTAAGATTTATTTATGATTGTAAGCAACCTTGAGTGCCATTTTTCTTGGTAGAAAGGTGAGGTACAAATCAAATAAATAAGAAAGAAAGACCTAAGGAAGGAAGTAAAGCTTCCCGGCTTTCATGCAGTTTTCCCCTGCTCTAAAAATTGACGTGCCTCTCCTAAATTTTAGTTAATGGCAGCAAGAGCTTTAAGCTAAGATATTTTTGGTCTTTGGTCCTGCCCCTCTTGACTTTGGTTTTGATCCCTTTTGCCTTTGGAACTGCCCACCACTGGAATACAGCACCCTCCTGCCCCCAGCCCCTGAGAACTTCTCTAAACAGGCTGAAAGAGTTTCTACTTGTAGGGAAACTGGCTCTTGAAAGGAGTAGATTACCCACCACCACCACCACTCCCATACACATACCTTCCTATCACTTTGGAAAGTGTGAGTAAGGTAGTTTGAAACAGTGGGCGCATCTACACCAAGCAGGATATTCCACTATGAAAGCAGTATGAAAGCGGAATATAAAAGGCAGGAACCACACTACTGCTTTATAGTGGTATTGAAGTGCACTGACAACTGTTGGGGCCCGTGGCACATACCATATACCGCTTTCATACCACTTTCATAGAGTTTTATCCGGCTTGGTGTAGATGTGTCATGGGCCCCAACAGTTGTCAGTGCACTTCAGTTCCACTATAAAGCAGTAGTATAAATCCTGCAGTGCACTTCAATACCACTATAAAGCAGTAGTGTGGCTCCTGCCTTTTATATACTGCTTTCATACTGCTTTCATGTTGGAATATCTTGCTTGGTGTAGATGAGCCCAGTGAATGCATAGAACAGAGAAATCTGGATCATGTCTATTATCCCCACACCTGATCTCTATGGTTCATTAAAATGTATGAACAAAGGTTGCAAGTTTTATGCATGTAGATTCATAGATGACTGACTGGAAAAGCATCCCTGATAGATGGCTGTCCAACTCCTCTTGAAGGCCTCTACTGTGGGAGAGCCCACGACCTCTCTAGGTAATTGGTTCCATTGTTGTACTGCTCTTACAGTCAGGAAGTTTTTCCTGATGTCCAGCCAGAATCTGGCTTCCTGGTTTCTTCCCCCATCCTCTGAATGTTTAAAAATTATACTAGCATTGTACTTGTTTCCAATAGACATAAAAAATCAAAGTAGGTTGAACCACCTAAATGCCAGTTTTGGAATTTCCCAAATACATTTCCACAGAGCTTTCATTAGGTTGGGTGGGGTGCAATTGGAAAGACGGGAGTGTGTCTTTCCCAGGACATTATTTTGCTGCACATATCTTCAACATGACTAAGCAACTGGGGATTTTTTCCCTTTCTTTCCTTCTTTTACCTATGAAGCAGGTTTATTGGGAGGCTAAATAGCAAGCTCTTTCTTTTCCTTTCTTTTTAAATAAGAATTACTCAGTCAGTGTCTTGAGCCAAAAGTACAACATGCATATTTGCCCCTATATTTAGAGATGTGCTCTCTTCTTACTCACAGGGGTTATATTTAGCACACCTGAAAGAGAGATCAAATCTGAGTTTCAAAACGTATTGTGCAAGTGCTGCCTCATCAGGCTGCCATCCCAGGCACACTATCTGGGAGTAAGCTCTATTGAAGACAGTGGGACCTACTTCTAAACAGGCCCAGCCCAAGGCAGGCTGCTGCCTGAAGCAGACACCTGCCTCCGCGTCCCTCCTGTCCTCCTGATCTGCCTGTTCGCTTGCTCAATCGTTCTTCTTGGTGTGTGTACATGAGCACACTTCAACGGCCTGCTCGCTCACCTGCTAGCTAGCTTACTGTTCTTTGCACATGCACATACACCCATCTCCCCAGCATGCTGTTTCTGCCTTCAGGAGCTGTGCGGCCCCTGCACGGTGGGCAAAGTATCATGAGAGATCCTTGAACTTCCAAGACCTCTTGCGATATTTTGCCTGACCTTGTGCAGGCGCAGCGCGGCTCCTGAAAATGCCATACAGGCAGAGCGTTGGGGAGGCAGGCACGGGTGCGCACGCAAGGAACTGTTAGCTAGCTGGCTGGCCAGCAACCAGATGGACAGAGCCAGCAAGTCTGACAGATTGAGAGGGGAGGCATAGTGCAACGTGCGAGGGAGCAAGTGGGCAGCTCCTTCTTGGTCCTGCCGGCTGCTTTCATGGCTGGCCTGTCATGCTGGCAGCCAGCAGGACCAAAAAGCGGCAGACCCTTTGGAGAGGGGAGAGAGTTGCTCTTCCCATACTCCCTGCCTGCTGCACCAGCTTCCTATTACTTCATGGTAGGGCTGGCCCTGCTTCTAAATAAACATACATAGGATTGCCCTATAACCCATTTGTTCCTTCACTGTAGTGATTTTCAAACTGTATCTCAGGGAATCTTGGGGGTTTCTTTGAAGCTTATCAGGGGTCCCTTAAGGAGAAGACCAGCATCCCAAAAAGATGGCTTACCCACTCCTACTGACCTTCCCCGATGCTTGTTTGTTGTAGATCTGCATCCCATCATAGATCTGCATCTTCTTTTAAATATCTATTACAAAATAGTCACCACAGCACCAGCTAATAGAATGGATGCAATATTAGCACACATGTATGTAAAGAGAACTGTGCTGGATCAGCCCAAAGCCCTATCTAGTAGTCTAGCATCTTGTTTCCCACAGTGGCTGGCCAGATACCTATGGAAACCCCGCAGCAGAACATGAGTGCAATAGCTCTCTCCCACTTGTGTCTTCTAGCAACTGGTCTTTAGAGACATGCTGCCTCTGATAATGGAGGTAGGATATTGCTTCATGACTCGTAGCCATTGATGGCCTTATCCTCCATGAAAATATTATGTAGCTATTGTTATGTCCACCCTAATTATCCATGTGGTAAGAACTCCAAAGGTGTAAGCTTTACTCAGGGTTCTGGTTACTAGGGGTGTGCACAGACCCCCCGCTCCGCTTCACTTGCAGATCCGCCATTTTCCGGATCGGGCCGCTCCGCCCCGCCCCCGCTCCGCCCACTTCCGCTCCGCTCCGCCCGGAGCTCCGGATCCGGATCCGGAGCTCCGTTTCCCCCCCCCCCCATAGGCTTGCATTGAAAGCTAAAAAATTATACAACTTTTTTTCTGTTCAAGTTAGAAACCTCATGTTTGGCACCATGACACCTCATGGGGATATACACACGCATGCCAAGTTTCAAAGCAATCCCATCATCCCCTGATTTTTGGCGAATTTTTGAAAATCGGGCACCCCACACACACCATCCCTGCGAGGTGGGCAGGGGAGGAGGGAGGGAAGGCAGGCAGGCATGCAGCTGGCATTTCTGGGGGCATAAGGAAGTGAGCCAAGGATAAGCCAGTAATGCATATAAAATGGAATAAATCAATCAATAAACAAAGGAGGGGTGGAATTAAAAGCAGCAGTGTTGCTCAATAAACAAGAAGAACTTTTTTTAAAAGGCTATATCTGTCTTTTACCAGCAATAGGGGGACGTGCCCGGGGGAGGGGGAAGTAGCTGCCAGTTCAAGACACTGACAGCCACAGCTCTGAGAAGAAGTAAAACGCTCACTTCGACTCAGAACAGGCATTGCTCCACCACTGAAAAGTGACCATTCACTTCAACTCATGATAGGCATTGCTCCACCGTTTTACTCTCTTTGGAAGGCTCTAATGGCCTTCCAGTGCAGGAGAGAGTGGGGGCACGTCCACGATGAGATGCCCTAGGGGAGCTCATCCCCTTGCACCACATCGATTCAGTTGTTCACCAAGGTTAGGGTGGGGAGCAGTGCTGTGTTTCTATCTCTTATTCTTGGCTTAGTATATGATTTCAGGTTGTGTTTGTGCATTTGGTGGGGCTACTGTGTTAAAAAACACGGGGAAAAGCCCGTTCAGATGAAGAAAGAGAAGTTTCCCAGAATCCCAAGTTACCTGTTTTGCCTATGCCCTCCTCCAACTTTGGGATCATCATGACCGGGAGCTGACTCTGCCCCTCAGCCCTTTGAAAAAGGTATTTTTCCCGCCGATTTTTTAAAAACGTCTAGCCCGCGACCCGTACGATGCAGAAAGTTGAGAGTGGTCTCAAAATGACCCCCATCCACGACTCTCTGTGCACAAGAATTTTCAGAACGATAGCTTAAACCCCCCCCCAGTTATCCCCGATTCTTTCCCTCAATGCAATCCTATGGGCGAAAAGCCGAAAACGCAGTTTGAGCCGCGCGGTTGACCCGATTTTCACAAAAATATAGCCCGCGACCCGTACGATGCAGAAAGTTGAGAGTGGTCTCAAAATGACCCCCATCCACGACTCTCTGTGCACAAGAATTTCCAGAACGATAGCTTAAACCCCCCCCCCAGTTATCCCCGATTCTTTCCCTCAATGCAATCCTATGGGCAAAAAGCCGAAAATGCAGTTTGAGCCGCGCGGTTGACCCGATTTTCACAAAAATATAGCCCGCGACCCAGACAACGCAGAAAGTTGAGAGTGGTCTCAAAATGACCCCCATCCAAGACTCTCTGTGCACAAGAATTTCCAGAACGATAGCTTCAAAAACAACGTAGTTATGCGCGATTATTTGCCACAATGCAATCCTATGGCGAAATGTTTTCAAGATGGCGACCGGAGCGCTCCGCCTGAACTCGGAGCTCCGAAAAATGGTCGCTTCTCTTCGCCTTGCTTCTAGGGGGTCCGCGGTCCGCTCCTACTCCGCCTCTGGGTAAGGCGGAGCAGGCCAATCCGCTACTGCTTCTACGCTCCTAATCGGAGCGGAGCACATCCCTACTGGTTACCTAGAGCAGGCTCACAGCTTAAATCTACTCCAACAGTCACTGCTCCCCGCCCCATCAGATTTCTATGGGGGCACTAGCACCATATAATCAAATCATAGAATAGCAGAGTTGGAAGGGGCCTATAAGGCCATTGAGACTAAACCCCCTGCTCAATGCAGGAATCCACATTAAAGCTTACTTGACATTCTGTGTCCTGCACTCTGGGATGATCGAGAAAAGATCCTGGCCCTCCTCTGTGTGACATATCATTTTTGCAGAGAGCAACTCAGGTTTCTTGTCTCTTCCAGCCCAACTCCAAAAACTGCAGGGCCAGATCTACACCGAGCAGGATATAACACTTTGAAAGTGGTTTGAAAATGGTATTTGGAATGTGTCATGGGCCACAACAGTTGTCAGTGCACTTCAATGCCATTAAAAAGCAGTGTAGATCTTGCCCAGGCCTGTCCTTTTGTTGCCTGACACACAGACCTCTGCCTTAGCACATTCCACAGCTGGCAGTTGGGGGTGGGAGGGTGGAAGCTAAGCCCTGATTCTCAAATGGCTGTCTCCTTCCAGAAGCGTCCATCCACTGAGAGACATCTCCTTAACAATATTGACCACATTGCCACAGTTATCAATATAATCTCCAGCAAGACACAATGTCCCTCCCTCAGTGAGTCTACCTTCTCACCACCACTGTCACCAGCTCCTATTGCTCCTCCTCCTCCCCCTCGCTTGATAGGCTGAGAGCCAGTGAGCAAGTAGGCCGTGGCATCTATTGGCTCTTCTTTCTCACCACCACCACTGCCTAGGCTAGAGTGGAAAGAAGATAATCAAGCAGGTTACCGGGGTGGAAAAGATGAGCAACTCCAGGGCCTATTGTCTGTGAGTCCGGCCTAGGCTGTGAACCCTCAGCAAATGCCCAATTATGCCTACATTTGACACTGGCCCTGGACTGCAAAGAGCTAAAGTAAGCATGCTTAGAGCATATATTGTAATACACAGAGAACCAGAAGAGGTTAGAAAAATAAGTGAATCACCCTTTATTTGCAGGGAACATAGGCCTTCTTTAATAGGCTTCACCGAGTGGAATTTGCACATAACTCCAAGAGACAACTTCTTAAGGCATTACTGTTCCTCTTAACAGAGCTACAAAGCAGATATGTGGCTAAGCATTGTAGGGCCCACTTTTAGATTGCACACCGCTGGTGCTCACAATATTCATAGCCCAGGAAACAGTTTTGTGCTGCTTGTGAAATCAGACTGGCCCTGCTTCACTGCAAGGTCTATGTGGTCCTCTTTGTTGTGAAAAAACATGGGAACAAGTGAGGATGTCAAGTGGGAGGAAGACTTGCAGGAACTCAGCTATTGGCATATAAATAATAAGCTGATAGATTCTGAGACAGGAACATTGTTTAACTTGTCACTGGAGTTTTAAGTCTTGACTATGGGTGTGACCGGGAAGAACTGAACACTCCCCGAAAAGCACGACTCATATGCCAAAATGGTGAAACCATCATAAAAAGAAGAAATATCCTTGACTGCATACACACACACACACACACACACACACACACACACACACACACAGAGAGAGAGAGAGAGAGAGAGAGAGAGAGAGAGAGAGAGAGAGAGTTATGCAAGCTGGGAACTACAGTAAGCTATGGAAACAATGATGTCAATTGTATTGACTAAGCTTAGCAATGGCCTGAGGTGCAGTAAAAAAATCATTCACTTGATGCTTTGAAAATATTGCAGATGCACTGAGAAATACAGCAGGTGGGCGTGAGGTGTAAGAATCTTAGGGATGGAGAGACAGGAAGAGATCTGCCCTTGAGAATTCTACCATAGTTAGAGGGTAGAGAAGTCTTCTTTTCCTTTCCTTTCTTAAAATTAAAAATAGTTTGTGTTTAACTTGCCAATAGCTTTGCGTTTCACAGCAGCAAATCAAAATCTTTCCTACAATCCTTTATCTCAAAATATCCCAAGTTAGAAGCTTTCCATGGTGTCTTGGAGCATGCCCCCTGCCCCCCCCCCATTTATCCTAAGCACACCTTTGGGTTGAATCCAAATGACTGTGAACCATCATTACATGTAGCCTGAAACTCGGGGGCAGGGGGTAGGGGCAAAGGCAGATGAAGACAGTGGGTGCTTCCAGGCTAGTTTTTTATCATGCAATCACCCCCACTCCCTTCATAGAATTTTACAGGGTGCCCTGTCATCATAATCTCCCACTGGTCACCTTCCGATGTTTTCCCACCCCTTCTTTCATCTTCTTTATTTCCATTAAGGAGATAAAGACAGAATAGATGCATAATGTCCTTGGATTGGTAGGACTAGCCTAGGAGCTAGGCAGGTGAAAGCGGCCTGCAATCCTAAGCACACTTATTAAGCTACATGTTTTCAATTAGGATTAAAATGCTGTGTTTTTTCATTATTTGTGTATACACATACACACACACACACCACTCCAGGCTGTCTGCATACCCTACTAAGTGCATGCACCTGAATCAATTTATTGTGCATAAGTGGAGTGTATTTTACAGCTCGCTGAGTTCACATGCATTTCCTACAAAAGGAATTTTGGATGATTCATTTTAACTTAATAGGACCACATGCCGGAGTAACTGTGCACCTGTCAAGACACCCAGGCACTTGTCGGAATATTTGTTGATCGCCAGTTTAATAACTTGCCACTCAAAGATGTGACAGGTTAGAGGAAAACAGCAGACGTAATGGACATTTAACCACACCAGCAGACTACCCTAGAATTCATGATACGTACTTAATTAAGCAGCTTTGAAAGTTAGTTCTTCACCATGCTTTATGAGTTATGCAATCTTCTACTCACTTGGGAACCATTTGTGAAACAATGTTCTCTGCTGACTTAACAGAGGCAGGACTGAGCCCTTGCTCCCTTCAGATGGTCAAGGGGCAATTTGGATCTGTTGCTTACTCTCAGTAGAGGCTGGTGACTCCAGTGTCAGTGGGCCGGTGAATCCACTCCAGGTTTCAGTCAGAACTAGTCAGCAAAACACCTTGGTTAGCTCCCTTAGAGTCCTGACTGGTTTTGACTGAAACCTGGAGCAGATTCACTGCCTCACTGATATTGGAGCTACTGGTCTCCCCTGTTTGCTCTGCTTATAAGATCCAGTCAGACATGCATGTTGTATAGCTCAGCATATTGATATTTGTATCAAAGTATTGGATAGGCAGAGTAATAAATATCTCATAGTTCCTCTACTACTGAAGGAGCATCATCTGGATGTGGAGCTCAAAGGCACTTTGATCTTAAGGGAGGAAAAGATAGGGGCGCTTCTTGATGAGGTTGGAAGGGTCGTATAGGTCAAATTAAATACTGGCTTTCACCAGTCTAAATCCCCTTACAGACTAACAGATCCATTTTTATTCTCATCAAAACTCACCTTTATTGCCTGATCTGCCTCCTTGATTGGCTTGCAGCTAGCCCAAGGGGCATGGCCTTGATTTGAATTTCCACCCATTTGAGGAGAAAGATGTGCAGAGAGTGAAAACATAAGCAGCAAAATATGTCAGGCCAAAAAAGCAGCCAGGGTTGCGCTTGTTTCAATATAGAGCAAGCTGCCCACCTGGCCGCAAGGGATGTTTTCATGCAGAAGGCAGCATGGCGAACGACTTGCTGAATACTTTAATCTGGAACCATGATTGACACTAGAATAATTTAGTACCTGGGAATGTTAGACATTGGAAGAAGCAAAGGCTTTTGCATTATATTTGATAGAATGGTGTTATTTGCCTTCTAGAATAACAGCATTGATACAGTGATTTCAAAATGTTCAAAATGCTTAACCTCCATTATCACTGTAATCCTTGCAACAGCCCTGCCAGCAGTGGAGGCTGGTGGCTCTGATATCAGTGGGGTGGTGATTCTGCTCCACGTTTCAGTCAGAACCAGTCAGAACTCTAAAGGAGCTATCGAAGGTGCAAAGCTTTAGAGTTCTGACTGAAACTTGGGGCATGTCTAGACCATGCCTTATCCTGGGGATCATCCGTGTGATTTTTCTTAATTGTGTGCTGTAAAATCATATATGTGACCAAGGCTATATTTGGGTGGGCACACACATACCCCTTGGTGCTGGATTCACCCCCTGAGGTAGGACATGTTGGTGGGCACGCCCCCTTGGAGGCCAGCCATGTTGTCCTCCTTTTTGGTTTCCAAAATATGGTCACCCTAGACATGACAGCAATAGCCCCCTTCAAGAGTTGTTCCTCTGTGGCAATTAGCACCTTCCCACTCATGTTCCCCATCAACTGGTATTCGGAGACATTCTGCCCCTGATGCGGAAGGTAAAATACAGCCATGAGGACTCGCAGCCATTGACAGCCTTCTCCTCCATGAATTTGTCCAATCCACAAGTTGGTGGACATCACTACGTCTTCTGTTAACAACTTCTGTAGTTTCGTTATGCATGGTGTGAAGAAGTACTTCTTTTTATCTCCCACCATCCAGCTTCATTCACTGAATCCAGGTACTAGTAGCATGAGACAAGGAGACAGTCGCCATATAACTGGTCATTTTTAAGCCTATAGTTTTATGCACCATAGTTTTGTTTGTTTTTAATTCTTTTCTGCCCCCCCTCCCCTGCCCTTCATAGCACCAAGACCAAGGAAGAGACTAATGAGGTCCGCCTGGCGCCTACACTGTGCTCCTTTCGTCGCCAGCTGAAGACCTTTTTATTCTCTCAGTATTTTAACACTTAATTTTTACTTAAATTTAAATTTTACTGTTTTAATTCTGTATTTTAATTTTATATCCATTTTGCTGCGTAGCTTTTATTCTGGTTGTGCTTTTTATATTGTATTGTGTATTTGTGCTTTTAACGTGTTGGTTGTCTTACTATGGTTTTAATTTTTGTGAACCGCCCAGAGAGCTTCGGCTATTGGGCGGTATAGAAATGTAATAAATAAATAAATAAATAATGAAGAGTTCTGGAAAACACAAAAGTTTACACACTCTTTTGTGGCATTTTGATTGGTCCTAATAAAGGTATCACCCAACTGTACTTTTATCCCAGTTTCTGTGAGGTAGGCCTAGCAAAACCTGATGAGTCACCCAAAATGATCACAGAGAGCTGGTGACAAATCAGAAACAAACAAGAAAGTCAGTAAATGCGAGCTACAAGCTTAAAACACTCAGACATTTTTCTTTGCCTTTGATTTTACAAAGAGGGGAGAAAGCCTCAGGGCTGCAAACCCCTTGGGGATAGATGCTGCTTGTCATTCTGAAATAATGTTGGTACTTTTAAGCAACACAGAGGCGGCACATTCCAGGACAAGGAGTGATCATTTCCCCTCAGCTGTCCCAAAAAGGCATGTGAGACTCCGTGATGGTACAGACGGAGCACGCAGGAGGATTGGAAGGAGGGCAGATGGCCAAATAGAAATATGCTCTCTGCCAACTTTCCCCGACTTGATGCCCTCCAGATGTGTTGGACTGCAACCCTTGGCCATGCTGGCTGGGAATGATGGGAGTTGCATTCCAACACATCTGGATGGTGCTTGGGTGGAGTAGACGGTTCTATGAAATGTCAACTGAAACCACACAAGAGAAACAGAAATTGAAGTAAGCTGCAGTGGCAGACATGGCTTGATTTGAACTCATGATGCCTCATTATAGAGAGAAGTTCAAGACTCCCCTCAAAAGGTTTCAACAGGGGATAGATTGTTTATTCTTTGCTGCATCCGTAGGTTGGGCGTCTTGCTGGATAACATAAAGAATTCTTTGACTTTTCTCCAAATAATTGGACATTATCAGTGTGTAGAAGAGCTGAGAATTTCATTCTCCATTGATGAGAACAGGATGAACTTTGTGTTCCAAACAGAAAAGCAACAGGCAGAGACAATTGCGGGTGCCCTTAAGGAAGGTTATTTGGCAACTGCTGAAGAGAAGAGTTCAAATGGATGCCGCTCCGTGGTGTCATAGCCGAGAGATGCAGAATAGGACAAAAATGATTAAAGGATGTGAAACAACCAGGCTGACAGCTTTTAGAGGAACACCCTTTCTTTTTCCATCGCTTTCTCCTGCCTTATCTTATCATCCAGCGAGTGCTGCAATCTCATTTCTCATCTTTGTACTGTTTTCTGTAGTGTTTCTCAGCGTGGTGTGTGACAAAGGCATTTCTGATAAAAGGTAAAAGGCAGAAAATGAGTGAATGTAAGCAGTAGAAGTGAGGGAGTAGTCCCAAAACATGGTAGATAGGAAAGTCCTTGAGGAACCTTCTGCCCATTAATTCACTTTGAGATGATTGGTGGACTTCCACAAATAATAATAATTGCACTCGTCTACATCTTTAAAGGCCACTAAAGAAAGTCCAGTGCTAATTAGGGCAGGGGAGCCCTTTGAAAGTTACCCAGATATAGTAGCTCAAAAATTGCCTTCTTGAGTGAAAGAATTAGAGTTCAGTGGGAAATCAGTTGCAGAAAAGTCATCTGATGACAAAGTAGTCCACACAACTTCATGCCGCAATAAATCTATCAGTCTTTAAGATGTTGCATGATGCTTTGTGGTTTTTATAGTAATGCTATGTTACATTAAATGCATCATAGAATCATAAAATAGTAGAGTTGGAAGGGTCCATAAGGCCATGGAGTCCAACCCCCTGCTCAATGCAGGAATCCACCTTAAAGCATCTCTGGCAGATGGCTGCCCAGCTGCATCTTGAAGGGCCCTAGGGTGGGAGAGCCCACAACCTCCTTAGGACATTGGTTCCATTGTCATACTGCTCTAACAGGAAGTTTTTCATGATGTCTAGCCGGAATCTGGCTTCCTGTAACTTGAGCCCATTATTCCACGTCCTGCACTCTGGGGTGATCAAGAAGAGATCCTGGCCCTCCTCTGTGTGACAACCTTTCAAATATTTGAAGAGTACTATCATGTCTCCCCTCAATATCCTCTTCTCCAGACTACACATGGGGACGTACTAAACCGAAGGACACCGAATGGCCATTGAAGTGCATTGTGTCATTCCGAATGGCCATAGGAAATCATTGAAGGAGTTTAGGGATCATCTACAAATTAAAATATCTAAAGGAGTTAAACATTTAGTTTTCATAGAAAACCACACAGAATCAAAATACAAACCAACAAAGTGGTTTTGGGAAACAATTCCTATGACCCCCAACACAGTGGTTTCTAGGGATCATCTCCAAACATAAAAAGAAAACAGAATACAATAAAGAGAAGGTGACTGCCGTTCCATGCAATGCTTCATAGGCACCAGTTTTAAAAGACCAAAATAAGTGGAGGGGGGTTGCCAAAAACTGTCACAGATTATTTCCATGTTTACAAATCCCCCCCCCCGCACCCTCTCCTCACAACTGACTTACATTTCAAAGTGGTCATAGGAATACATGGGAATGATACCACAAGCCCCTTAAGAATCAGATGAAGCTGAAAATGCTTACGGAGGTTGAAATTAGAAACCCAAGCATCCTAAGACTCTGTGCTTGATACATGTTGCATTGGACTTGCCCCCAACTTGCGCATAGCCATAATACGGGGTGTCATTCAGAATGGCCATGGGAAAGCATTAGGCTGTCACAAGCAGGAACGCAGAAAAAGAGGGGAAGCCCCAAAACGCTCATGGAGATTTGAACTAACCCCCCCCCCAAAAAAACCTAAGAGTTTCTACTGGAGACATGCTCCACCGGAAAGACCCCCACATTGCACATGGGCCCGTAAGGTTCCATCAGAATGACCATAGGAAAGCATTGGACAGTCACGCAGCCCCAGAAATCAAGGGGAGCCCCAAAATTCTCATAGACATTTGTAATGAGACCCTAAGCATCCTAAGAGTTTTTGCTGCAGACGTGCTCCATTGGAATGGCCCCTAAGCTGCACACAGCCACGTGAGGTTTCTTCAGAATGGCCATAGGAAAGCATGGCGCTTTCTGGCAGCCCCAGAAACTCAGGGGGAGCCCTGAAATTCTCATAGATGTTTGTAATGAGACCCTAAGCATCCTAAGAGTTTTTGCTGCAGACGTGCTCCATTGGAATGGCCCCTAAGCTGCGCACAGGCACATGAGGTGTCTTCAGAATGGCCATAGGAAAACAATGGGCTTCTCTGGCAGCCCTCCCAAATCAGGGGGAGCCCCAAAATTCTCGTAGAGGCTTGTAATGAGACCCTGAGCATCTTAAGAGTTTTTGCTGCAGGTGTGCTCCATTGGAATGGCCCCTAAGCTGCGCACGGGCACATGAGGTTTCTTCAGAATGGCCATAGGAAAGCATGGCGCTATCTGGCAGCCCCAGAAAATCAGGGGGAGCCCCAAAATTCTCGTAGAGGCTTGTAATAACACACTAAACATGCTAAGAGTTTTTGCTGCAGGTGTGCTCTATTGCAATGGCCCCTAAGCTGCGCACGGCCACATGAGGTTTCTTTAGAACGGCCATAGGAAAGCCTTGCACTTTCTGGCAGCCCCAGAAAATCAGGGGGAGCCCCGAAATTCTCATAGATGTTTGTAATGAGACCCTAAGCATCCTAAGAGTTTTTGCTGCAGGTGTGCTCCATTGGAATGGCCCCTAAGCTGCGCACGGCCACATGAGGTGTCTTCAGAATGGCCATAGGAAAACAATGGGCTTCTCTGGCAGCCCTCCCAAATCAGGGGGAGCCCCAAAATTCTCGTAGAGGCTTGTAATGAGACCCTGAGCATCCTAAGAGATTTTGCTGCAGACGTGCTCCATTGGAATGGCCCCTAAGCTGCGTACAGCCACATGAGGTTTCTTCAGAATGGCCATAGGAAAACAATGGGCCTACCTGGAAGCCCCCAAAAACAGGGGGAGCCCCAAAATTCACACAGACATTTCTAATGAGACCCTAATTATCCTAAGAGTTTTTGCTTCAAACGTGCTCCATTGGAATGGCCCCTAAGCTGTGCATGGCCACATGAGGTTCCTTCAGAATGGCCATAGGAAAACAATGGGCTTCTCTGGCAGCCCTCCCAAATCAGGGGGAGCCCCAAAATTCTCATAGAGGCTTGTAATAACACACTAAGCCTGCTAAGAGTTTTTGCTGCAGGTGTGCTCCATTGCAATGGCACCTACGCTGCGCACGGGCACATGAGGTTACTTCAGAATGGCCATAGGAAAACAATGAGCCTATCTGGAAGCCCCAGAAAATCAGGGGGAGCCCCAAAATTCTCATAGATGTTTGTAATGAGACCCTGAGCATCCTAAGAGTTTTTAATGCAGGTGTGCTCCATTGCAATGGCCCCTAAGCTGCACACTGGCACATGAGGTTTCCTCAGAATGGCCATAGGAAAGCATGGTGCTATCTGGCAGGCCCAGAAAATCAGGGGGAGCCCTGAAATTCTCGTAGAGGCTTGTAATAACACAATAAGCATGCTAAGAGTTTTTGATGCAGGTGCTCTCCATTGCAATGGCCCCTACGCTGCGCACGGGCACATGAGGTTTCTTCAGAATGGCCATTGGAAAACAATGGGCCAATCTAGAAGCTCCAGAAAATCAGGGGGATCCCCGAAATTCTCATAGACATTTGTAATGAGACCCTAAGCATCCTAAGAGTTTTTGCTGCAGTCGCGCTCCATTGGAATGGCCCCTAAGCTGAGCACGGGCACATGATGTTTCTTCAGAATGGCCGTAGGAAAACAATGGGCTTCTCTGGCAACCTCAGAAAATCAAGGGGAGCCCCAACATTCTCGTAGAGGCTTGTAATAACACACTAAGCCTGCTAAAAGTTTTTGCTGCGGGTGTGCTCCATTGCAATGGCACCTACACTGCGCACGAGCACATGAGGTTACTTCAGAACGGCCATAGGCTTGTAATAACACACTAAGCCCATTCTTTTCCTATGGCCATTCTGAAGAAACCTCATGTGGCCGTGCGCAGCTTAGGGGCCACTCCAATGGAGCGTGACTGCAGCAAAAACTCTTAGCATGCTTAGTGTATTATTGCAAGCCTCTACGTGGATTTTGGGGCTCTCCCTGATTTTCTGGGGCTGCCAGAGAAGCCCATTGTTTTCTTATGGCCATTCTGAGGAAACCTCATGTGGCCGTGCGCAGCGTAGGGGCCATTTCAATGGAGCACACCTGCAGCAAAAATTCTTAGGATGCTTAGGGTCTCTTTACAAACATCTATGATTATTTCGGGGCTCCCCCTGATTTTCTGGGGCTTCCAGATAGCACCATGCTTTCCTATGGCCATTCTGAAGAAATCTCATGTGCCCGTGCGCAGATTAGGGGCCATTCCAATGAAGCACGCCTGCAGCAAAAACTCTTAGCATGCTTAGTGTATTATTACAAGCCTCTACATGAATTTTGGGGCTCCCCCTGAGTTTCTGGGGCTGCCAGAGAAGCCCATTGTTTTCTTATGGCCATTCTGAGGAAACCTCATGTGGCAGTGCGCAGCGAAGGGGCCATTCCAATGGAGCACGCTTGCAGCAAAAACTCTTAGGATGCTCAGGGTCTCATTACAAGCCTATATGAGAATTTCGGGGCTCCCCCTGATTTTCTGGGGCTGCCAGATAGCGCCATGCTTTCCTATGACCATTCTTAGGAAACCTCAGGTGCCCCGTGCGCAGCTTAGGGGCCATTGTAATGGAGCACGCCTGCATTAAAAACTGTTAGGATGCTCAGGGTCTCATTACAAACCTCTATGAGAATTTCGGGGTACCCCCTGATTTTCTGGGGCTTCCAGATAGGCCCATTGTTTTAATATGGCCATTCTGAAGAAACCTCATGTGCCCGTGCGCAGCTTAGGAGCCATTCCAATGGAGCACGTCTGCAGCAAAAACTCTTAGGATGCTTAGGGTCTCATTACAAGCCTCTACGAGAATTTTGGGGCTCCCCCTGATTTGGGAGGGCTGCCAGAGAAGCCCATTGTTTTCCTATGGCCATTCTGAAGAAACCTCTTGTGGCCGTGCGCAGCTTAGGGGCCATTGCAATGGAGCACACCTGCAGCAAAAACTCTTAGGATGCTTAGGGTCTCATTACAAACATCTATGAGAATTTCGGGGCTCCCCTTGATTTTCTGGAGCTTCCAGATTGGCCCATTGTTTTCCTATGGCCATTCCGAAGAAACCTCATGTGCCCGTGCGCAGCGTAGGTGCCATTGCAATGGAGAGCACCTGCATCAAAAACTCTTAGCAGTCTTAGTGTGTTATTACAAGGCTCTACAAGAATTTTGGGGCTCCCCCTGATTTGGGAGGGCTGCCAGAGAAGCCCATTGTTTTCGTATGGCCATTCTGAGGAAAACTCATGTGCCCGTGCGCAGCTTAGGGGCCATTCCAATGGAGCACGTGTGCAGCAAAAATTCTTAGGATGCTTAGGGTCTCATTACAAACGTCTATGAGAATTTCAGGGCTCCCCCTGATTTTCTGGGGCTGCCAGAGAAGCCCATTGTTTTCTTATGGCCATTCTGAGGAAACCTCATGTGGTCGTGCGCAGCTTAGGGGCCATTTCAATGGAGCACACCTGCAGCAAAAACTCTTAGGATGCTCAGGGTCTCATTACAAGCCTCTACAAGAATTTTGGGGCTCCCCCTGATTTGGGAGGGCTGCCAGAGAAGCCCATTGTTTTCCTATGGCCATTCTGAAGAAACCTCATGTGGTTGTGTGCAGCTTAGGGGCCATTCCAATGAAGCACGTCTGTAGCAAAAACTCTTAGGATGCTTAGGGTCTCATTACAAACGTCTATGAGAATTTCGGGGATCCCCCTGAATTTCTGGAGCTTCCAGATTGGCCCATTGTTTTCCTATAGCCATTCTGAAGAAACCTCATGTGCCCGTGCGCAGTGTAGGGGCCATTGCAATGGAGAGCACCTGCATCAAAAACTCTTAGCAGGCTTAGTGTGTTATTACAAGCCTCTATGAAAATTTTGGGGCTCCCCCTGATTTGGGAGGGCTGCCAGAGAAGCCCATTGTTTTCTTATGGCCATTCTGAGGAAACCTCATGTGGCCATGCGCAGCTTAGGGGCCGTTCCAATGGAGCGCGACTGCAGCAAAAACTCTTAGGATGCTCAGGGTCTCATTACAAACATCTATGAGAATTTCGGGGCTCCCCCTGATTTTCTGGGCCTGCCAGATAGCACCATGCTTTCCTATGGCCATTCTGAGGAAACCTCATGTGCCCGTGCGCAGCTTAGGGGCCATTGCAATGGAGCACGCCTGCATTAAAAACTCTTAGGAAGCTCAGTTTCTCATTACAAACATCTATGAGAATTTTGGGGCTCCCCCTGATTTTCTGGGGCTTCTGGATAGGCCCATTGTTTTCCTATGGCCATTCTGAAGAAACCTCATGTGCCCGTGTGCAGCTTTGAGGCCATTCCAATGGAGCACACCTGCAGCAAAAACTCTTAGGATGCTTAGGGTCTCATTACAAACATCTATGAGAATTTCGGGGCTCCCCCTGATTTTCTGGGGCTTCTAGATAGGCCCATTGTTTTCCTATGGCCATTCTGAAGAAACCTCATGTGCCCGTGTGCAGTGTAGGGGCCATTTTAATGGAGCACACCTGCAGCAAAAACTCTTTGCATTCTCAGGGTCTCATTACAAGCCTCTATGAGAATTTTGGGGCTCCCCTTGATTTTCTGGGGTTGCCTGATAGCGCCATGCTTTCCTATGGCCATTCTGAAGAAACCTCATGTGGCCGTGTGCAGCTTAGGGGCCATTTCAATGGAGCACACCTGCAGCAAAAACTCTTAGGATGCTCAGGGTCTCATTACAAGCCTCTACGAGAATTTTGGGGCTCCCCCTGATTTGGGAGGGCTGCCAGAGAAGCCCATTGTTTTCCTACGGCCATTCTGAAGAAACCTCATGTGGCCGTGCGCAGCTTAGGGGCCATTCCAATGGAGCACGTCTGCAGCAAAAACTCTTAGGATGCTTAGGGTCTCTTTACAAATGTCTATGAGAATTTTGGGGCTCCCCTTGATTTCTGGGGCTGCATGACTGTCCAATGCTTTCCTATGGTCATTCTGATGGAACCTTATGGGCCCATGTGCAATGTGGGGGTCTTTCCGGTGGAGCATGTCTCCAGTAGAAACTCTTAGGTTTTTTTTTGGGGGGGGGGGGGTTAGTTCAAATCTCCATGAGCGTTTTGGGGCTTCCCCTCTTTTCTGCGTGCCTGCTTGTGACAGCCTAATGCTTTCCTATGGCCATTCTGAATGACACCCCGTATTATGGCTATGCGCAAGTTGGGGGCAAGTCCAATGCAACATGTATCAAGCACAGAGTCTTAGGATGCTTGGGTTTCTAATTTCAACCTCCGTAAGCATTTTCAGCTTCATCTGATTCTTAAGGGGCTTGTGGTATCATTCCCATGTATTCCTATGACCACTTTGAAATGTAAGCCAATTGTGAGGAGAGGGTGACGGTGGGGGGGGGGGGGGCATTTGTAAACATGGAAATAATCTGTGACAGTTTTTGGCAACCCCCCTCCACTTATTTTGGTATTTTAAAACTGGTGCCTATGAAGCATTGTATGAAACGGCAGTCACCTTGTCTTTATTGTATTCTGTTTTCTTTTTAAGTTTGGAGATGATCCCTAGAAATCACTGTGTTGGGGGTCATCGGAATTGTTCCCCAAAACCACTTTGTTGGTTTGTATTTTGATTCTGTGTGGTTTTCTATGAAAACTAAATGTTTAACTCCTTTAGGTATTTTAATTTGTAGATGATCCCTAAACTCCTACAATGATTTCCTATGGCCATTCAGAATGACACAATGCATTTCAATGGCCATTCGGTGTCCTTCGGTTTAGTACGTCCCGTACATAAAGTTTTTTCAGAATGGCCATAGGAAAGCACTGGGCAGTCAGGCAGACCCAGAAAAAAAGGGGGAGCCCCAAAATTCTAATGGAGGTTGGTAATAAGACTGTAAGCATCCTAAGAGTTTTTGCTGGAGGCGTTCTCCATTGGAATTGTCCCCACTTTGTGCATGGCCACATTAGGTTCCACAGCCCAGTGCTTCCTGTGGTCATTCTGAAGGAACCTAATGGGCCATGCGCAAAGTGCGGACCATTCCAATGGTGCACGCCTTCAGCAAAAACTCTTAGGATGCTTAGGGCCTTATTACAAACCTCCACGAGAATTTTGGGGCTCCCCTTTTTTCTGGGGCTGCCTGACAGCCCAATGTTTTCCTATGGCCATTTTGAAACCAGCCTGTTGTAAGGTGTGGGCGCTGTGGCGGGGCATATAGAAACATTTAAATAATGTTTGGCATGTTGCGACAAAATTCCTTTCTCATATTTGGGTGTTTTAGAACTGGTGCTTATAAAGCAGTGTATAAAACTATTACCCTCTTTTTATTGCATTCTGATTTCTTCTTGAATTTGGGGGTGATCCCTAGAATCACAGTGTTGGGGGTCATAGTAGTTGTTCCGTAAAACCACTGTTAGTTTGCATTTTGATTCTGCGTGGTTTTCTATGAAAACGAAATGTTTAACTCCTTTAGGGATTTTGATTTGTAGATGATCCCTAAACACCTCCAGTAATTTCCTATGGCCATTCGGAATAAACCAATGCATTTCAATGGCCATTCAGTGTCCTTTGGTTTAGTATGTCCCTCTTTCTAGTTCACACTTGTTACCAGCTTCACAATAATACATATTGTTGTGGCTTTCCAAGAAAATGACAAAGAGACCAGTGAGACACTAGCAACAGCTTTATTTTCGGCAGCAAAACAGAGCACCTATGCGGGCTGAACCCCGAGAGGAAAGGCCCAGAGAATAGCTATGGCAGGCGTTTTGTATTGCTGAGTAAACAACCTCAGTGTGTGTGTCTTTTTTCCATGGGAACTAGCTAAAACACATTATCTAATAAATTTCTATTCCATAGTTCTGGCTTATGTATGTGCAGCAAGAAGTGTTAATCACGGCACAGACTCTTCTTCGTGCTGCAAGTAAGACATCAAGGGTCATGCAGTTTTGTAGTGTGACTTGTGAAATCTCTTGTTTCAGCTTAAAGGGCAGAAATGGCATCAATTGTGGCAGTTTCAATTGGCCTCTGCTGTGTCAGAGGTTTACTGGAAGCAAGATCTTCATGAATTCATGGGATCTAGTGTATCCCGTTTCCAAAGGATTATTAATAGCCCTTTTGACCTTATGGTTGTGAATAATGTCTGCTGTTAAACTGGTGTGTGAACTGAGACCAGGCAATAGTTCTATGGCAGGATCTTATATGCCCATGGTCCACATAGCCAATAGAGTCTGTGGACATTTAACGCTGGATAGATTAACCATTTCTCACCTTTGGAAAAACATACTGGTAGAGGAATATGCTCTGCACCTTCTGGAATACCATATAACAGAAGAGGGAGATCTCTCTATTATTTGGTTGTAATCCTTACGGCATTTTGCTACATTGGGTTTACTGATTTTACCATTATCTGTCAGTGTGTAACTGCTTTTGAAACACGACAGTAAAGGAGGAAGAACAGTGCTACTAATAAAGAGGTCTTTGTATTTGCTAACCATCTCTAGCTTGAAGCCTCCAATTGCAGGAAGTGTCTACCTGAAACTTGAATGAAGTCTAAAAAATTAACATTGTTTTATCTTTAAACCAGCAAGTGCAATCACTTTATGGTCAAAGGAGAGTAGACAAAGAACTCGGAAACCCAAAATCTTGTGCAGCGTTCTATCTCTTAAAGCTTTCCCATAATTAGTGCCAATCAAGGCCAAATCTACACATCGTACTGAAGGCGCTTGTGTGCGCCGTGAAAACGATGGTGTAGATGGCGAAAGAAGAGATGGAGGAAGAGGCGGCTGGGGAACCGGCTGCGTCCTTGCCGCTGCCGCCTCCTGCTGCCCGGGTAAGTGCCACCCAGGTCGGAGAGCTTGGCTTCCGGCGGCGGCAGCGGCAAGGATGCGGCCGGTTCCCCAGCCTCCTCCTCCTCCACCTCTTCCTCCGTCTCTTCTTTTGCCGTCTACACCATCGTTTTGATGGCACACTGGAGGCGCACGCGAGCGCCTTCAGTACTACGTGTAGATTCCCTCCAAGTAATCCACAATAACTTTTGTTGTTTGCCTAATCTCCTACGGGTTGTCACTGAGTATGTGTGGCATTCTGATATGGGGCATTGAACTGGCAGCGTAGAGGGGTTTCAGACTGGGATGGATTATATTCCATCCTTTATTTCTTATTTATTTATTAAGCACTTTTATCCTGCCCTTTAGCCAAAAAGGCTCTCAAGGCAGCTTACAAAAATGTTTCTTAAGACAGTCCCTGCCCACAGGCTTACAATCTAAAAAACATCCCTGCCCACAGGCTTACAATCTAAAAAACATGACACAAAAGGAAAGGGGGTGGGGAGGGAGGAGGAGAAAGGGGGATGGAAGCAAATTCAGTCACTAGATTCTCAGCTGCAAAGTCTATATATCTCTGTACCAAAGTTTGTTCATTTTCTTTGGTGATGTTGTTCAAACTGGTATACCTTCTACCCTTCTTTTGCCCGAGATAGGCAGGCACACCAATTACAGGTACGCCTTGTTCATGATGGGCTGGCATTTTTAATTATTATTATTATTATTATTTATTACATTTATATACCGCCCCATAGCCAAAGCTCTCTGAGCAGTTTACAAAGATTAAAAAGATTAGATTAAAAAGACTGAACATTAAGAATCGATATACAAATTTTAAAAACAAAAGCATAGGAACAGCTAAAGTTTAAAACAATAAAAGCACATATCCAACAGTTTAGTAAGGTTAACTAAGGTTAGTAAGGTTAGTAAGGTTAACTTTTATATGCCGCCCCATAGCCGAAGCTCTCTGGGCGGGTTACAAAGATTAAGACTGAACATTAAAAATCGATATACAAATTTTAAAAACAAAAGCATAAAAACAGCTAACACTTAAAGTAATTAAAGCACACATCCAACAGTTTAATAAGGTTAACTATTTCTGCTACTGCTATACTTAGTTGTACTATTCCCTTCTTTATTTCCCGTAAAGCGTAGTTCAAAGAGAACAAGACCGCCGTACTGGAACAGAGCGGCCATCTCAGTCATCGTTGGCTGCCTGGCGAAGTCTGTCTTCATGCAGCTGGCTGGACTTTTGCCAACTGTACCAGTAGGATGAAACCTTTTTGGTTTCTGGAGAGTGGCTGGGCATTATTATGGCCCTTAAATATTTGTAGAGTAAAGTTAGGTGGTCTCCGGGCATGATCCGCTGGGTCTTGGGAGAAGCAGTAGACACCTGCTGTTGGCCGTGTCGAGGAGAAATCGCCTGCGTTGTCCTTGAGAGCACCGCCTCGGTTGCTGTCTACACTTGACTGGCGAAATCTGGGTCAACGGCCCTCTTGCAGGGTGATGTGTGGATCTGGGAAGATCTGGTAGGGACCTTTCCACCTGGACGCCAGGGCACTCTTGTCCACTGAAGAACCGTGATGCCGGTGGTCGTGGCAGGGCTCATCTGGGTGTCTTTAATCTGTGAATGACAACCTAAAACTACCTCATTAATGCACGGCCATAGTCTTAATACTTGATCATCTGTTAGCTGGAGTTCGGTGGCCTGAAATTTAGTAGGGGGGGGGGGGAGTCATTGGTTTACCCATGAGGGTTCCCATAAGGACTAATCTCTTGTTCGTAAGTGCCAGAGGCCGGCCACACACCCAACTGCTCTGCCCAACTAGAGTAATTATGCTGTTAATCATGGCGTTATCAACTGCATATAGCTCAGACTACACAGAAGGTATGAGCTTGCCCTTTCCTGGAAACATGGTGTGCCCTGATATCCTTGATAATCCCTTTTCTTAATTGCAAAAAAAGGATTTCATCAAATTCCAAGACCCCCAGGTGATCAGGCTGGAAATTTGGATTTCATGAAGCGGAATCAGGAGAACACACACACCATGCTTTGCAGCAAGGTCACAACATATTTAGGGCATCAAGAAATGCTTCATGTGGTGAGTAAACCTTTATTTACAGAATAGCTTTCTGCTTAAAGAGGAAGCATGTTGGTCTGGATAGTGAGGCGGTTAGTTAAGAAACATGCCTACAACAGTTATAGTTTTTTTAGCAGACATTGTAGCTGTAAGGAAATCTTGAAACGTTAGTGTAGATCAGCTAGCTTTATGAGGTGCCTGCATAAGCTGGCCAGGCTTATTAGGACACTCATTTTCTAGCGACCAATTTCACCACAATAGTGGCAATATTCTAGGGTGATTTTGCTTTTTGCTCACACCATGTTCTCATCCATCGCCTCTGCCCTTGAATCTACCATGGATTCTGCATTGTTCTTGTTTTGTGGGCTTCTTAAAAAATGAGATTCTTAATTGCTTGAACTCTAAATGCAATTTAACTCTTCAGAGTCTGAAATTTCTACTCCTACAATTCAATACTAGTGATACATTAAAAAAATGCAGGTAGCTTAAATATACAACAGCCTAAAAATTATTTCTTTCTTTGCCAGGAGAAATCTCCCTCCCCTTTCTTTCTCGGTTCTTGTCTCTAGGCTCCACAACACCTTTTGCTAGGTGCCAGATTTAAACTCTTCTTCTTCTTCCTGTCTCTTTGCAAACTAAGCCACAAACCATTCAACTTCTTCCTAGCTATCTTAAAGAGAATCTGAACAATTTAAGTGTTTTCGAATTTGCAGGTTCTGGCCCATAACTTTTGTACATATACACCGTGGGTGTCAACGACAGCTCTGTTCACTTGCTTCCTCAGGTACCTGTTTTACTGACCTGTCTTTTGCACTGGGCCCAGCCATGTTAAACCTCATCTGCCCCTCCAATGGACCAGGCCCACTTTTCTAAGTCTGTTTTGCTGGGTCTCACAGAAGTCTTGGGTTGGGAGTCCAGTGTGAACCAGACCCACGGTGTCACCTGAAACAGAAGACTAAGCCAATAGGGATTTCAAAAGGTCTCTTACCTTGGGTACGTGCTGGAATGGCAGTCCCCAGAGAGCTTCTGCCTGTGTGCTTCTGACGAGTGCTGTCAAATCCCAGACGAGGCTCCCCAGGTATTGTCGTGGATCTCCAACGCACAGACAAAGAGAACAGTGAGACACTAGCAATAGAATTATTTCCCACAGCAAAAGAGAGTTTGCACAGCGGTGGGCTGAACCCCAATAGGAGAGGGAAGGCCCAGAGTACAGTTACAGCAGCATTTTTATACTGTGAAGTAAACAATCTCAGTGCAAATGTCTCTTTTCTGTGAGAACTATTTAAATACATTCTGAACTCAGCCTTCAATATTAGAAGCCTGTGTTCTGTTAACTCCAAATTACAAGTTTGTGATCATGCCTGTCAGTTCTGAAATCAGCCATCCCCATGAAGAGGCAGGCCAGGCTGCTAAGTCCCTGAACTTCAAGCATGGCCTTCTCCATGAAGGAAGAGCTGGCTCTGCTTCCTAGGGCACCTTCACTGGCCTGAGACATCCCATGAAGGGAACCCTGGCTGTGTGTAACACAGTTCTAAGTCCAGGTCTGGCCCAAGGTATTTTGCTGCCCGAAGCAATCCCCAAATTACTTTAGCAATCCCCAATAAAACATGACTAGATCATGAAACAATTAGGTCGACCTGAGCCAGGTGAGGGACGTGCAAGCCTTCTTGTGTCCTTTGCCGGGAGAAGGACCTGCAACCCTGTGGACTCCCTTGGACCTCTTATGCTATCCTTCTGGGAAGGCTGTCTTGGGTTGGGATGTGAAGTCGTGTATTGCAACAGTTCCGCTCCTGCCTAGAATGCCCCTTAGAGAAGGTGGTGGCAGGGGATAATGGGTCTGTCCTATGGTGGTCTTGCTACAGGGTGCCTCAGGGCTGTAGTTGACCCCCATGCTTTCCAACATCTACATGAAACTGCCGGGACACGTTAACCAGGGGTGCGGGCTGAGGCATCACCAATGACACGTAGCTCCACCTCTCCTTCTCAGCTAAACAGAGGTGAGGCAGTTGAAGCTCTGAACCAGCGCATGGGCAGAGGAGTGGGCTGGATGAGGGCCCAATAAACTGAGATTCAATCGAGACAAGACAGAAACACTGTTTGTGGGTGGCTCATCTATCCGGTTAAGTGTCAGTCACCCTGTTCTGGAAGGGGGTTTCAGACTTCCTAAAGGGCAAGGTCTGCAAGTTGGGGACGATGATGGATCCGTCATCGTCCGCAGAGGCGCAGGCTCCCTCAGTGGTTCAGAGCACCACCTTTTAAAGGGATGTTTTTACTTCTTCTTAGTTATTTTAAATATTATTAGACACTCAGCGATTTTAGTGATTTTCTCTCCTGCTGGTTTTAGTTTAGTATATTTATTTCTGTTGTTTGAATCTTGGCTAGTTTTATTCTGTTTTAATTTCTTATTATTTTAAATGCTTGAAGAACTTTGGGATTGGGTCCAGTAAATAAAAAGAAAAAAATGAACTAAAGTAAAATAAAACACAACTAAAATACAAATGGAAATTAAAAAAATGGTGACCTCAGTTGTTTTGGACTACAATCCCCATCAGCTCCAGCCAGCATCGCCGATGTAAGGGGATCATGGGAGTTTTAGGCCAAAACAACTGCAGCTGTTCCTCCCTGGCCTAAGCTAGTGAGAAGCTACTCTGAGCCACGAAGGGAGCCTGTGCCTCTACGGGCAACGATGGATCCATGACCATCCCCAAACTACAGACGTCACTGATTGGGAAGTCTGAAACTCCCCGCCAGAACAGGGTCAATGTCACTAAGCCGGAATGATGAACCACCTGCAAACAGTATTTCTGTGTTGGCTGGATTGAATCTCAGTTCATTGGCCCTCATCCAGTCCATTCTCCTGCCCGTACGCTGGTTCAGGGCTCCAACTGCCCCACCTCTGTTAGCTGAGAAGGAGAGGCGAAGCTAGGTGCCATTCGTGACGCCTCAGCCCGCACCCCTGGTAAAGTCTCCTGGCGGTTTCATGTAGATGCTGAAAAGCTTGAGGGTCAAATAAAGCCCTGAGACACTCCGTAGTAAGACTGCCATAGGACAGATCCATCATCCCCTACCAGCACCTTCAAAATTCTTGGCAGGAGCAGGACCATCACAATAATGACTTCACATCCCAACTCAAGGCAGCCTTCCCAGAAGGATGGCATGAGAGGTCCAAGGGAGTCCACAGGGTTGCAGGTCCTCTGTCCTTCTCCTGGCACAGGTCGACCCAAGAGTGACCCACCCTTCTCTCAAACAGGAATTTCTGAACACCTGGACCCAGCCGTACATCCTCTCTTAGATGAACGCTTCTTGGCTAGGGATGTGCATTATCAGGAAATCCAGTCCTTTAAGGGCTCGTGGGATTTCCAATAGGAATCCTGGACATATGCTAAGAATTTAGGAATTTAGGCACATCCTCAGTAGAGGAATCAAGCGTGATCAAGATCACAAGTGTGCTCACATGTAATTTCACACAAGAATACTACTCTTAGTACTCCCCACAGTCAGCCATGAAATAAAATGTAGTACACAACAACTAAAACCCTCAAAACGCATGAAAGAGGGGCTGGCTCTGCTTCCTAGGGCACCTTCACTGACCTGGGATATCCCCATAAAGGGGACGCGTACCTGTGTGCAACACAGTCCTAAGTCCAGGTCTGGCCCAAGGTATTTTGCTGCGTGAAGCAATCCCCAAAACTGTGCCACCCCACACAACCCCCCCCCCCAAAGTGACTAGGTAATGCAACAATTACCAGTAATGCAGCAGGAAAACCAACAATGTCTTACCTTCCAAGATGTGATGGGAGCAGGCCTGGTCCTCAAAATCTGCAAGCATGGGAAGCTAGGAAGGAATCTTGGTAAGGGGTGTTTAACCCTATCACTGCCAACTGTTCTTCCTCTAAATCACCCTTCCCCAACCTGGTGCCCTCCCATTTCACAGTCAAACACATTAGCATTTGCTTCTAATTAAACACACATAGGATTGTGTGATAAACCCTAAAAAAGGGCACAAACCAACTCTTTGCAGTGAAGCACTTTGGGCAATTCACAACAATTAAAACCACAAAATGCATGAATGCTGGCCATGCCTGCTAGGGCATCTTCACTAACCTGAGACTTCCCCATGAAAGGGACGCTGCCTGTGTGTAACACAGTCCCAATCAGTGGTCCTCGTGAAGAGGAGGCAAAGAAGTCCGCTAAGTTCCAGCACTTAGACCATAATGTTCTCCGTGAAGGAGGGTCCTTGGAAGGGCACCATAGCTAACCTGAGACATCCCATAAAGGGGTTGCAAGCTGTGTGTAACACAGTTCTAAGTCCAGGTCTGGCCCAAAGTGTTTTGCTGCCTGAACCAATACAAAAAATTGCACCACCCCGCACAACCCAATAAAACGTGACTAGGCAATATAACTATTACGAGTAAAGAAGCAACAGAACAATGTCTCTGATAAGTTGAGTTTTTATGATTCTGCTTTCACACATGTAGAAATTATACACTTACCTTGTCAGAAGAGATGGGAGCGGGCCTGGTCCTCAAAGTCTTCAACTGATGGTAATGATCCTGTTTGGACGCGTCATTCCTTTGCACAATTACCTTGCAGAAAGCCTGATTGGGAACTGAACACTGTTAAGCTTTATCACAAAGTCAGCACAAACAAACTCTTACAACCAAGCTCTTAGGTCTCTATATCTGAGAACTTCAAGCATAACTTTCTTCAGGATTGCAAGTCAGGATTGGTAACCTGACATATCCCCATGTAGGGGGATGTAGGCTGTAACCCAGTTCTAAAGCCAGGTCTGGCCCAAGGTATTTTGCTGCCTGAAGCAATCCCCAAAACTGTGCCACCCCACACAACCTAATAAAACATGACCTGGAGCGGATCTACACAGAGTCATTGGGGCGCCCTGAAGGTGCTGGCGTGCGCCTCCAGGGCGCCCCGAAACTCCTAGTGTAGATACCTGTAGATACCTGTCCAGAAGAGGAGGAGGCGGCAGCGGCGAAAAGTTCCCAGGGCTGCTGTCGGATGCGAGGGTGCCTAGAGCGTCCTTGCCGCCGTCGCTCACCTCCCCGCCGGCCTCCTGCTGCCAGCGAAAGAGCCACCCGGGTTGGAGAGCTCGGCGGAAGAAGCTCTCCAACCCGGGTGGCTCTTTCGCTGGCAGCAGGAGGCCGACGGGGAGGTGAGCGACAGCGGTAAGGATGCTCTAGGCACCCTCGCATCCGACAGCAGCCCTCGGAACTTTTCGCCGCCGCCGCCTCCGCCTCTTCAGGACAGGTATCTACACTAGGAGTTTCGGGGCACCCTGGAGGCGCACGCCAGCGCCTTCAGGGCGCCCCGACGACTGTGTAGATCCCCTCCTGGTAGTGAAACTATTACCAGTAAAGCAGTAAGTGAACTAACAATGTCTCTGAGAAAATATGTACATAGGACTAAGCTGAGTTTTTATCATTCTGCTCTCACACATGTACAAATTATACACTTACCTTGACAGAAGTAATGGGATGTGTCATTCCTATGCATACTTACCTTGCACAAAGCCTGATTGGGAACTGAACACTGTTAGGATTTATCACAAAGTGGGCACAAACTCTTTACTCTTTGGTCTACTGACAACCATTAAAGGCACAAAATGCATTTTGAAATAAAATGCAGATAGCCAAATTTTGGAAGGGTGCAAAAGGTTTAAACTAAGGACGACGGTACAATACAGTATGGGAAATAGCATTTGCCAACTGTTGGAAGGCTGCAAAGGAGTTTAAACCTAAGACGACGGTACAATACAGTATGGGAAATAGCACTTACAGAGAAACATACTCAACATTTTAGACTATTAAGAAAGCAAAGGAAGGAGAAGCTTTTGCAACAGAATGCCGGTGTTTTATTATATACACACAAACAAAATAAAAGTACCAACACAGGTTTCAGATGCTTTTATTAGGTTATGGTTTCTCAGGAGAGAAAAATTAAAGTACATAATAATAAAAAACAGTCTTCCTTTCTATTTGATACCTATCCTCCCATTAATTTATCTTATTTTAAACCTGCCTAATAATTAATGTTAAATTCCTACTGGGTATTTATAGTGTCGTACTCTTTCTTTTAAATATATATAGCAATTTATTACTTATTCCTTGCTTTTAAGATTTCTGTATTATGGTGATATTTAAGTTTTATAATAAAATAATAAAAATCAATACACAACAATGAAAACGTGCAATTAGGAAACTTGGTAAGGTGTATTTAACCCAATCACTGCCAACAGTCCCTCTAAAACACCTTTAACCAAGCTGGCCCCTCACCCACCATTTCACAGTTAAACACATTGCGATTTACTTCTGTCCACTTTGCAATAAACCCTTAAAAAATGACACAAACTAACTCTTACAACAATGCTCTTCGGGCAATTCACAACCATTAAAACCCTCAAAACACATTGCAAAATAAAATGCAATGCACAAGAATTAAAACCATAAAATGTTTTGCAATATAAAATGTAAAAGCGCAGTCCTGGTAAGGGGTGTGTAACCCTATCACAGACAACCACTCAAATTCTAATCCAAACTTCACCAATTTGGAGTCCTCGCATTCCACAGTTAAATGCATTGGGATTTACCTCTGAATAAACACAAATCGGGCCTTGCAATAAACCCTAAAAAAAAATGACACAAACCAACTCTTACAACTAATTTCTTTGGGCAGTTCACAACAATTAAAACCACAAAATACTTTGTAAAATAAAATGCAGATAGCCAAATGCACATAAACAAATTTTGAAAGGATGAAAAACATTTCAACATAAGATGATACATTATAGCATGAAAAATGGCACTTTCAGAGAAACTTAATAAACTTTTTAGAGTAAAAGAAAAATGACACTTTTGCAACAGAATGCTTTTATTACATATACACAGGCAAAATAAATGCACACGGACAAAATAAATACACCAACTCAGGTTTCAGATGCCTTTATTAGATTGTTACATTAATATCTCAGGAGAAAAATAAAATAAAATTCATAATGAAAACATTTCTTTTGCTTTAATATCCTCTCATTAATTTATATTTTGAATCTGCCTAATGACTAATGTTAAATGTGTACAGTAAATGCAATATACAACAATTAAAACCTCCATAATCCACGAAGACCATTGCTAACCTGTGACGTCCCCATAAAGGCGACGCTGCCTGTGTGTAACACAGCACTTAATCAGCCAACCCATGAAGAAGAGGCAAACATTCTGCTAATCCTTGCACTTAGCGCATAACGTTCTCCATGGAGGGCCAGCCATGCTTGCAAGCGACCATTGCTAACCTGACATCCCCATAAAGGGGACATTACCTGTGTATAACACAGCACTTAGTCAGCCAACCCATGAAGAGGTGGCAAGTAGACTGCTAAGTCCTTACACTTAGCGCATAACGTTCTCCATGGAGGGCCAGCCATGCTTGCAAGCGACCATTGCTAACCTGACACATCCCCATAAAGGGAACGCTACCTGTGTGTAACACAGCACTTAGTCAGCCAACCCATGAAGAGGTGGCAAGTAGACTGCTAAGTCCTTACACTTAGCGCATAACGTTCTCCATGGAGGGCCAGCCATGCTTGCAAGCGACCACTGCTAACCTGACACATCCCCATAAAGGGAACGCTACCTGTGTGTAACACAGCACTTAGTCAGCCAACCCATGAAGAGGTGGCAAGTAGACTGCTAAGTCCTTACACTTAGCGCATAACGTTCTCCATGGAGGGCCAGCCATGCTTGCAAGCGACCATTGCTAACCTGACACATCCCCATAAAGGGGACATTACCTGTGTATAACACAATCCAAAGTCCAGGTCTGGCCCAAGGTATTTTGCTGCCTGAAGCAATCCCAAAAACTGTGCCACCCCACACAACCCAATAAAACATGACTAGATATTTAAACAATTGCTAGTAAAGAAGCAACAGAACTAACAGTGTCTGAGAAAAGATGTACATAGGACTAAGCTAAGCTGAGTTTTTATAATTCTACTCCTAATACATGTACAGTCTTGCACTCACCTTGTCAGAAGTCTTCAGCTGATGTTAATGATCCTGATGAGATGCGTCATTCCTATGAACACTTACCTTGCAAAAAGCCTGTGGGCACAAACTCTTACAACCAGGCTCTTTGGGAAATTCACAACAATTAACCCCCCATGCATAATTATGTCGAATACATCGACACCTCTGGCCATTAAGCCAAATTATTATTATTATTATTATTATTATTATTATTTATTTATTTATATAGCACCATCAATGTACATGGTGCTGTACAATTAACACCAGCTGTCTGATTGTATCCTGGTGTCAGGGTGATGGTGTTATCATTTACCTTGTTTACTGATAATGCAGTTGCAGCTTTTTGCAGTTAAATTTATTTTGACACCACTGTTCACAATTATCCCACTATCTGCATTGTTCTATGTTGTTCCCCGCCTCAATCCAGAGGGAGAGGCGGTTAAGAAATAAAATTATTATTATTATTATTATTATTATTATTATTATTATTATTATTATTATTATTTGGATTCCTGCACTGAGCAGGGGGTTATAGGCCCCTTCCAACTCTACTATTCTATGATTCTATGAGCCTGGAATTATTTTTTTGTGAACTTCCCAGAGAGCCCCGGCTATGGGACAGTATAAAAATTTAAGAAATGAAATAAAACACAATAAATTGCAACACACAACAATTAACCCTCCAATTTGAATAGTAAAATCAAACACAATACATAACAATTAAATCCCCAAATTGCATAGTAAAATCAAACATAATACACAATAATTAACCCCTCAAATTGCATAGTAAAATCAAACACAACACACAATTAAACCACCGAAATGCATAAAAACACAACACACAACAATTAAAACCACAAAATATGTAATAAAATGCGCTTTTACATATTATATTGCAAATAGGAAGCAAGGAAGGAATCTTGAGTTTACATTTTATATTGCAATTAGGAACCAATCTTGCGATGTCCAGCCCTGTCTCTGCCAATAACGCCCTTTGAGGAACTCACAACAATTAAAACCACACAACAATTGAACCTCCAAAATGCATGTTCAAATAACACGCAATACACAGTTAAAACCACAAAATCCATAACAAAAAATGCAATGAAAACCACAAAATGCTTTATGAAATAAAATGTGCTTTTACATTTTATATTGTAATTAGGAAGCCAGGAAGGAATCTTGGTAAGGGGAGTTTAACCATATCACTACCAGCCATTGCTCCTCTAAACCACCCTTCCCCAACCTGGTGCCCTCCCATTTCACAGTTAAACACATTGGGATTTGCTTCTAATTAAACACACGTAGGATTGTGTGATAAACCCTAAAAAAGGGCACAAACCAACTCTTTGCAGTGAAGCACTTTGGGCAATTCACAACAATTAAAACCACAAAATGCATGAATGCTGGCCATGCCTGCTAGGGCATCTTCAATTAACCTGAGACATTCCCATGAAGGGAACGCTGCCTGTGTGTAACACAGTCCCAAGTCAGTGGTCCTCGTGAAGAGGTGGCAAAGAAGTCCGCTAAGTTCCAGCACTTAGACCATAATGTTCTCCATGAAGGAGGGTCCTTGGAAGGGCACCATGGCTAACCTGGGACATCCCATAAAGGGATGTATCTAACACAGTTCTAAGTCCAGGTCTGGCCCAAGGTGTTTTGCTGCCTGAAACAATCCCAAAAACTGTGCCACCCCACACAACCTAATAAAACATGACTAGGTAATGAAACAATTGCTAGTAAAGAAGTAAGAGTACCCACAATGTCTTACCTTGTCAGACGTGATGGGAGCGGGCCTGGTCCTCGAAGTCTGCAAGCGAGGAAGCAATCCCAACCACACCATCACTGCTCTAAACCACCCTTGCCCTGGTGCCCTTCCATTTCGCAGTTAAACACATTGGGATTTACTTCCAATTAAACACACATAGGATTGTGTGATAAATCCTAAAAATGGCACTATCAATTCAATTCTTTTTATTACAGTCAACAGACCAATAAAACACATGAAAACACATAATAAATATTTAAAATACATGGAATTAAAACAGAGTATGATTGCATGAAGCCTCCTTAAAGTTCTGTACTAGAAGCAAAAGGAAGTCCTGCTCCTCATTCCCTGCAAGGGGAAAGGGCAAAGTTGGCACTAACCAACTCTTACAATTGAGCTCTGTGGGCAATTCACAACAATTCAAACCACAAAATGCATCATTAAATAAAATGAAATACACAACAATTCAAACCACAGAACGCATCATCAAATAAAATACAATATAAAATGTGAAAGCACATTTAGGAAGCAAGGAAGGAATCTTGGTAAGGGGTTTAAGTTTAACCCTATCAGTACCAATCATTCTTCCTCTAAACCACCCTTCCCCAACCTGGTGCCCTCCCATTTCACAGTTGAAGACCCTATTGGCCCTGTTCAGAAGGCTCCTTAAACCACAGTGGTTCAGACTTTTTTGTTAACAAAAAAGCCTGAACCACCGTACTTTAAGGTGCCTCCTGAACAGGGTCATTGGGATTTACTTCTGATTAAACACATGTAGGATTGCGTGATAAACGCTAAAAAAGTTACACAATCCAACTCTCACAATAATAACCATTCAAAACACAAATTTCATTACAAAATAAAATGCAACCCACAACAATTCCAACCCCAAATGCATCAGAAAATAAAATGCAACCCACAACAATTCCAACCCCAAATGCATCAGAAAATAAAATGCAACCCACAACAATGCAAAACACAAGAAACATTATAAAATGAAATCCCAGGCACTTAGCTTTCTTTGATGCAAGTAGATCAAGCAGACAGACAAGCTGAGAAGAGAAGTGAAAACGTACAATTACACACAAGAACAAATAAAACACTTAAGACTAATGCAAACTAAAACTTACTAATTGCAATATCCAAAGAGACACCTTTAGTTTTCAGATGTCCCTCAAACAGAAGCTGCATTTCAATAGGGCTTGTTGGCTCATTTGCTGTTCAGGACAACCAGGAGGAGAAGGGGAGCAAAGCCACTGGCCAAGTAACTCTCTGACCACCCCGGCCATAACTACAGCAGACTAGCCAAGAGAGCAGAACCCTATTTTATTCCTTTATTATATATTTATACTGCCCAACAGCCAAGGCTCTCTGGGCAGCTCAAATCATAATACACAAAATCAAGAATAACGATTTTAAAATGTCATATAAAACCAATGCAAGTTATAGTCCAGGGAAAGCTTGTCTAAACAGGTACGTCTTCAGGAGGCTTTTGAAGGAAGTTTATTTATTATTTATTTATTTATTACATTTTTATACCGTCTAATAGCCGAAGCTATTTCCGCCTCCCAAACTGCACGAGGGAGGGTTTTTCCAGAGGGTGGGAGCTGCTACAGAGAAGGCCCTGCCGTCGAGGATCTTCATGACAATAGTCTGTTCTTCTTGGAATGAGAAGCAGGGCCTCCCTCTGATGATCGTAAATGTCGCCCGTGTGTTGAGGCTTGCCCCCAAATGACAGCTTGCCCCCGAGTAGCAGGGCTGGTGGTGTTTTTTTTAAATGAGCCTCTTCCAGGTGAGGCTCTGGCCCAATCCCCCCACCACACAGTCCCCAGAGGCAAACCCTTACCAGCCAAGCTGCAGATTGAAGCCGTCCAGGTCAGCAGGCAGGCCAAGCGAGAAGGCACTCTTGCTAGCAGGTAAAACGCAGCTGAGGCAGAGGGCTGGGTGTCTCACGCTGCCAGTTGGGCCTTTGTGCTGCTCCCAGGAAGGAAGGACACAGCAGGGCTAGCTCTTTTATGAGCCTCTTCCAGGTGAGGCTCTGGGCCAATCCAGCCACCACAGAGTCCCCAACAGCAAACCCTTAGTGGCCAGCTGCAGGTTGAAACAGTCCCGGTAAGCAGGCAGGCCAAGCAAGAAGGCGCTATGCCATGTGGTGGCTGTGCCCAGCTATGCCCCCTCGTGGTGGCTGTGCCCCCTCATGGTGGCTGTGCTCAGCTGTGCCCCTCGTGGCGGCTGTACTCGGCTGTCCTCCCTCGTGGCAACGTGGCAGCTGTGCCCCCCCACAAGGCTGCTATGCCCGGCTATGCCCCCACGAGGCGGCTATGCCCCTACGAGGCGGCTATGCCCGGCTATGCCCTTATGAGGCGGCTATGCTCCTACGAGGCAGCTATGCCTGGCTATGCCCCTACAAGGCAGCTATGCCCCTACGAGGCGGCTATGCCCGGCTATGCCCCCACGAGGCGGCTATGCCCCCATGAGGCGGCTATGCCCAGCTATGCCCCTACGAAGTGGCTATACCCAGCTATGCCCCCACAAGGCAGCTATGCCCAGCTATGCCCCCATGAGGCGGCTATGCCCCCACGAGGCGGCTATGCCCCCACGAGGCAGCTCTGTTTTTTTTAAATGAGCCACTTCCAGGTGAGACTCTGGCCCCACATGGCCAGTTGGGCCTTTGTGCTGCTGGCATGGCAGGGCTGATTCTTCGTTTAAGTCTCTCCCCTGCGCAAACTCTCCACCTAACTGAGGTCCTGAGGGAGACGGAGAGATTATGCGCACGCTGGCTCTGTTGCTGCAGCTGAACGGAGTCTGGCTCGTTGGCATTCACAGCTGGTCCTTCCTTCTCTTGAGTAGACCCCTTCAGTCTCCGCCCATTCGATGCTTTGCAGCACTGAAAGCAGCTATTAAAAAAAGAAGGGGAAAAGAAACTTTAAAAGGACTGGTTCCTTCTCCTCATGAGCAGGCTTTTGCTCCTGAGTAGAAATTTTCAGCCTCGAGCCTTTGTGTAGTCTGTAATGCTACAAAGTGGCATTAATATATAATATAGATAGTGGGGAACTGGTTCTTCCAAAGCTGATTTGGAAGCGCTTTTTAACAGTTTTGACAACTGTTGGGGCCCAGGACACACTGCATATACAGGTTTCAAAACGTTTTCAAAGCGCTTTAAAACGCTTTAAAAGCAATAGTGTAGATCCCCCCTTTCTTACACAAATTAGGTGCTTTTCCTACTGAAGCAATGCCCCAGTCCTTAAACCCCTTTACCTCTGTGTTTGGGAAAGGGGGAGGATTGGGCCCCTTCTGTAGCTGAAAGCTCTAGATTGAGGAAAACCAGGACTTGTGCTCCTTTTCCGTTAACTTCATTATTTTATGACATTTAGATACTTCCCCATAGCCAAAGCTCTCTGGGCGGTTTACAAAAGTTATAAACAATGAACATTAAAAACAAATATACAAAATTTAAAATCACCAAAAGTTTTTTTTTTAAAAAAAAACTTTACTCTTGAGTGCGTGATTTTGACTGGGCGATTTGTCTTAAAAGGGGACATGGAAGTTTGGGGGTGTGGTGTGGGGGGGGTCCCTGAGAGAGATTAAGGACTGAAAGTGTGGGGTGCAGGAGACAGCAAGAACTCCAGACCTGAGGGGACCCTAATATTTACTTTAGGATTTTCAAGATTGCTTGGTGGCAACTCTGAAGGACTACAAGCAGCAACAGTGATTTTTTTAAAATCGCTGATTAAATCACTGATTAAAAATCCATGATTTTTTAAAAAAATCCAAAAAAAATATGGATTTTTTAAATTTAAATTTGATGCTTTTGATATGTTTTTTGAGGAAAAATCTATCTAAAGATAGTTTTCTATTTAAGATACATTATAGTTCAAAGGTTATTCATCATGTAATAAGGATTAGTTTTTAACTACGTAGCATGAGGCATTTTTAATTTTTTGGTAAATGAATTCCATGAATCCATTCACAATGTCATGCTCTTCCAGAGGTTTCTGCAAGATTATTTTTCACCTTCCAATAAAGTACAGCAGAAAAGTGGCCAAATATGAATGATTAACCTATTAAACTGGAGACAGTTTACCTCACAATAATTTCATAATTATCTATCTATGATGTGTTTCTAATAGTATCACCAAATATGATACTATTAGAAACTATTAGATACTATTTTTTTATATAACTGTAAAACTATTCTGAAAAGTTGCTATTCTAAAACTGAAACCTTCATCTGGTTGTAAATATTAAGCTTATACCAGCAAGAATGAGTCTTTGGTAACTCTGAGTTGTGTAAAATTTAGCAAGGAAGAGTGCACCTTTTTTGGGGGGGGGGTCACCTCAAAGTCTTTCTGAGTAGTGATTTAAATCATGATTTAAATCAAATCCACCCTACAAGCCTCTTAATACTTTTTTCCCTTTCTTTTTTTTACCTCAGGCCATATTCCCTAAACCCTCACTCAGGTCCACCTCACCTTCCTCTGGCTCCCAGCAATTGTGAGACTGAAGCCAGCTGTTATTAATTGCATTCTATTATTATTATTATTATTATTATTATTATTATTATTATTATTATATTTATTTATTTATTTATATAGCACCATCAATGTACATGGTGCTGTACAGAGTAAAACAATAAAATTCCTTCTGAGGGGATTTTTCTCTCTCTCCTCAGCACTGGGGTTTCTTATTCATGGCAAATGCCTCTTATTTAGGGTGCCCATATGAGAAGGAGGACAGGGCTCCTGCATCTTTAACAGTTGCATAGAAAAGGGAATTTCAGCAGGTGCCCTTTGTATATATGGAGAACCTGGTGAAATTCCCTCTTCATCACCACAGTTAAAGCTGCAGGAGCTATACTAGAGTGACCAGATTTAAAAGTGGTCAGGGCTCCTGCAGCTTTCACTGGTGTGATGAAGAGGAAATGTCACCAGATTCTCCATATATACAAATGACACCTGCTAAAATTTCCTTTGCAATACAACTGTTAAAGATACAGGGGCCCAGTCCTCCTTTTCATATGGTCACCCTACTCTTATTTCAGGGCTTAAGGAACTCTCTTGTTCCAAAGCAGCTCTTTTGCAAGTGAGAAGTAGCGGCTCCCTTTTGAGGCAGCCCAAAAGCCAAGACGTCTGCATCCCCCCTTGGGAGAAAAGCCCAGGGAACAGGGCTGAGAAGAATCAGCGAAGCTGGACCAAGCAATTCAGTCCCTAACAGACCTCTTAAAAATGTATTCTCCAAAGGCAAAAGTGTGTGGTTTTATTTTAAACCTGAGCAGAATATGAATGCTGGATAGCCAGAGTGATCGTTAGTGACACACCTGGTCAGTCTGCACACCTGTATTTTAAGGCAGCCATTAGCATGTAAGGCCATCTTTTGTTAAAAGCAGGTTTCTGGCAACTACAGCAATTATTCCCTTTGGTTAGATGGGATGGAAAGGCGGCCCAGTCTTTCTCCCATATCAAGGAGCATCTTTTCCAGGGCTTAGGACCCATGGCACTGCACTTCTCCATGGCACTGTGTAAGTACCTTCATGTCTGGGAAAGTCCAGACTCCCCTTCTTCCCAGAGGCATTTTATTTATTTATTAAAACATTTACATCCCACCCTATATCACAAGGATCTCAGGGCGGCGTACAGATAAAACCATACATATAAAATAGAATAAATATACAATCCTAAAATAAATTAAAACATTAACATGTTAAAACCAATATGAAATTTTAAAATCCAATTAAAAGAAGAAAGTGTGCCTTACCCCCCCCCACTCCCCAGGGCAACTGAGACTCTCTTCCCAGAGGAAAGGCTCCTGCTGAAAGCACTAGGCTTCTTGCTTGCCAGAGCAAAGTGCCATTGTTGGGTGTCTCGCCTCTTCTAGTCAGGCCACACACACAGACACACGTTTTCCTTCCTCTTCACTGGCCTGGCTCAGACAACATGCTAAACCATGCTGCTTAATCACAAAATGGTTGATGGAATGCATTCCATTAACCATTTTGTGGTTAAGCAGCATGGTTTAGCGTTTTGTCTGAACCAGGCCACTGAGACCAGGCACTGCAACACACACTAGTTGCAGTCTATAGGAAAGGGTTTCAGCAAAGGGAAAGGTGTCTTGCTTTTTGGGGTTCCCTCCCCTCTTCCCCCTACATGGTGTGTGCATGAGTGTATGCTCTAAAAGCTCCATCACACCAGTTTGTGTTTGTTAACAAAGGACAGTACTTGCCCATAGACAAACCATACTTGCCCATAGGGATCCAATGCAAACCACTTGCCCATAGAAAACAATGGGACAGAATTCTCCATAGAGAAACCATACTTGCCCATAGGGATCCAATGCAAATTCTGTCCTATGTTTCCCTATGGGAAAGTGCTTTACAATGGATCCCTATGGGCAAGCATGGCTTCTCTATGCAGAATTCTGTCCTAGGTTTCCCTATGGGCAAGCATGGCTTCTCAATGCAGAATTCTGTCCTAGGTTTCCCTATGGGCAAGCATGGCTTCTCGATGCAGAATTCTGTCCTAGGTTTCCCTATGGGCAAGTACTTTTCAATGGATCCCTATGGGCAAGCATGGCTTCTCTATGCAGAATTCTGTCCTAGGTTTCCCTATGGGCAAGCATGGCTTCTCTATGCAGAATTCTGTCCTAGGTTTCCCTATGGGCAAGCATGGCTTCTCTATGGAGAATTCTGTCCTAGGATTCCCTATGGGCAAGTGCTTTTCAATGGATCCCTATGGGCAAGCATGGCTTCTCTATGCAGAATTCTGTCCTAGGTTTCCCTATGGGCAAGTGCTTTTCAATGGATCCCTATGGGCAAGCATGGCTTCTCTATGCAGAATTCTGTCCTAGGTTTCCCTATGGGCAAGTACTTTTCAATGGATCCCTATGGGCAAGCATGGCTTCTCTATGCAGAATTCTGTCCTAGGTTTCCCTATGGGCAAGCATGGCTTCTCTATGGAGAATTCTGTCCTAGGTTTCCCTATGGGCAAGTACTTTTCAATGGATCCCTATGGGCAAGCATGGCTTCTCTATGCAGAATTCTGTCCTAGGTTTCCCTATGGGCAAGTACTTTTCAATGGATCCCTATGGGCAAGCATGGCTTCTCTATGCAGAATTCTGTCCTAGGTTTCCCTATGGGCAAGCATGGCTTCTCTATGGAGAATTCTGTCCTAGGTTTCCCTATGGGAAAGCATGGCTTCTCTATGCAGAATTCTGTCCAAGGTTTCCCTATGGGCAAGCATGGCTTCTCTATGGAGAATTCTGTCCTAGGATTCCCTATGGGCAAGTGCTTTTCAATGGATCCCTATGGGCAAGCATGGCTTCTCTATGGAGAATTCTGTCCTAGGTTTCCCTATGGGCAAGTGCTTTTCAATGGATCCCTATGGGCAAGCATGGCTTCTCTATGCAGAATTCTGTCCTAGGTTTCCCTATGGGCAAGTGCTTTTCAATGGATCCCTATGGGCAAGCATGGCTTCTCTATGCAGAATTCTGTCCTAGGTTTCCCTATGGGCAAGTGCTTTTCAATGGATCCCTATGGGCAAGCATGGCTTCTCTATGCAGAATTCTGTCCTAGGTTTCCCTATGGGCAAGTGCTTTTCAATGGATCCCTATGGGCAAGCATGGCTTCTCTATGCAGAATTCTGTCCTAGGTTTCCCTATGGGCAAGTGCTTTTCAATGGATCCCTATGGGCAAGCATGGCTTCTCTATGCAGAATTCTGTCCTACGTTTCCCTATGGGCAAGTGCTTTTCAATGGATCCCTATGGGCAAGCATGGCTTCTCCATGGAGAATTCTGTCCTAGGTTTCCCTATGGGCAAGTGTGGTATCCCTATGGGCAAGTACTGTCCTTTGTTTTAGTACGTCCCTTTGTTAACGAGCTCTTGCTTCCTATTCAACTGCCTTTAGATAGAGAAAGGACTACAAAAGTAGAGCCTCCAACTGCAGGAAGTGTTTACCTGAGACCTGAATTAAGTTTAAACATTAACACTGTTCTGCCTCAAAACCAGCAAGTAATATCGGATTACAGTCACCAGAGAGTAGACAAAGAATTGGAAGCCCAGAATCCTGCGCAAGCTGCCTGTGTGAAGCCAAATATTGGTACCACTGTACTTTTATTTTTAAATGCACCTTTGGCTTCTCAACATCACAGGTGAAACAAATCCAGACCAATCAGTTTGCAGACAGAATGCTCACCCATGCCAATGCCCTAGGAGGCAGTGAGACAGTTATATTTTTGTGCTTTAATAACCTTCCTTTGTTTAGAAAGCCGTGTAGACAGACTCAAGACTAGAAAGGTGTAAACCCTACTGATCTTAGTGGGGCTTACTTCTGAGTAGACATATTTAGGATTGTGCTGCAGCTCTGTTTTTAGGGTGACACAAGATATATATACACACACACACACCATGTTTACCAAAAGAACAGTTTGCTGGTTACTGCATTATTTTTGCATGAAAAAAATGGGTTTTTAGACACCCTAATATAAGCAGGGGCAGATAGGAATTGTTTTAGGAAGCCCTCTGGAAAAGGTGCTACTGAATCCTTTTTAGCCAGGAAGGACCTAGGGCATTGCAATTTTCTCCTGATCCTGCTGGAGCCCAGATTTTGGGTGTGGGTGTGTGTGAGGAGAGAACACACAGAGGCCTGGTTCAGACAACACGCTAAACCATGCTGCAGCCAGAGACACACAGTAGCTCTCTCTTTAACATTTGATTTTAGCAGTCCTGTGTTGGTAGCAATCTTAATTATAGGGCTGATGGAAGAGACAAGTAATAACACAGGCCAAAGTTCCAGAAGACAAGTTTCAGAAGCTCTGGCAAATGCAGGAGGGGTCTAGATAACAGGCACAGGGTCAAGACACAGGCAAGCAAGCCAAGGTAATGTCCCTGTTCAGAAGACATGTTAAACCATGGCTTTAACCACAGTGCTTAAACCTGTGGTTTAAGGTATCTTCTGAACAGGGCCATAGAGTCAGCCAAAGCAGAAGTAGTCCAACAGAGTTAGGCAGCCCAATACATACACAATCCAATAGCAGGGTCAAGCAGGAGTCCAAGTTGGGTTCAAGATGGGCGAAGAAACCAGGAGAAGTTGGAGAGAGGCTGTTTCCAGCAGCTACCAAATGCTGACTGCTGGGCTTTTCCTAATAAAGGTTGCTGAGCCACACCCAGACTCAGCTGCTGCTGAAATTCCCTCTTCATCCCAACAGTTAAAGTTGCAGGAGATATACTAGAGTAACCAGATTTAAAAGAGGGCAGGGCTCCTGCAGCTTTAACTGTTGTGATGAAGAAGAAATTTACCACGTTCTCCATATATACAAATGACACCTGCTAAAATTCTGTCCTATGTTTCCCTATGGGCAAGTGCTTTTCAATGGATCCCTATGTGCAAGCATGGCTTCTGAATTCTGTCCTAGGTTTCCCTATGGGCAAGCATGGCTTCTCTATGGAGAATTCTGTCCTAGGTTTCCCTATGGGCAAGTGCTTTTCAATGGATCCCTATGAGCAAGCATGGCTTCTCTATGGAGAATTCTGTCCTAGGTTTCCCTATGGGCAAGCATGGCTTCTCTATGCAGAATTCTGTCCTAGGTTTCCCTATGGGCAAGTGCTTTTCAATGGATCCCTATGGGCAAGCATGGCTTCTCTATGGAGAATTCTGTCCTAGGTTTCCCTATGGGCAAGTGCTTTTCAATGGATCCCTATGGGCAAGCATGGCTTCTCTATGCAGAATTCTGTCCTAGGTTTCCCTATGGGCAAGTGCTTTTCAATGGATCCCTATGGGCAAGCATGGCTTCTCTATGGAGAATTCTGTCCTAGGTTTCCCTATGGGCAAGCATAGCTTCTCTATGGAGAATTCTGTCCTAGGTTTCCCTATGGGCAAGTGCTTTTCAATGGATCCCTATGGGCAAGCATGGCTTCTCTATGGAGAATTCTGTCCTAGGTTTCCCTATGGGCAAGTGCTTTTCAATGGATCCCTATGGGCAAGCATGGCTTCTCTATGCAGAATTCTGTCCTAGGTTTCCCTATGGGCAACTGCTTTTCAATGGATCCCTATGGGCAAGCATGGCTTCTGAATTCTGTCCTAGGTTTCCCTATGGGCAAGCATGCCTTCTCTATGGAGAATTCTGTCCTAGGTTTCCCTATGGGCAAGTGCTTTTCAATGGATCCCTATGGGCAAGCATGGCTTCTCTATGGAGAATTCTGTCCTAGGTTTCCCTATGGGCAAGTGCTTTTCAATGGATCCCTATGGGCAAGCATGGCTTCTCTATGCAGAATTCTGTCCTAGGTTTCCCTATGGGCAAGTGCTTTTCAATGGATCCCTATGGGCAAGCATGGCTTCTCTATGCAGAATTCTGTCCTAGGTTTCCCTATGGGCAAGCATGGCTTCTCTATGGAGAATTCTGTCCTAGGTTTCCCTATGGGCAAGTGCTTTTCAATGGATCCCTATGGGCAAGCATGGCTTCTCTATGGAGAATTCTGTCCTAGGTTTCCCTATGGGCAAGTGCTTTTCAATGGATCCCTATGGGCAAGCATGGCTTCTCTATGCAGAATTCTGTCCTAGGTTTCCCTATGGGCAAGTGCTTTTCAATGGATCCCTATGGGCAAGCATGGCTTCTCTATGGAGAATTCTGTCCTAGGTTTCCCTATGGGCAAGTGCTTTTCAATGGATCCCTATGGGCAAGCATGGCTTCTCTATGCAGAATTCTGTCCTACGTTTCCCTATGGGCAAGCATGGCTTCTCTATGGAGAATTCTGTCCTACATTTCCCTATGGGCAAGTATGATTTCCCTATGGGCAAGTATGATTTCCCTATGGGCAAGTACTGTCCTTTGTTTTAGTACGTCCCTTTGTTAACGAGCTCTTGCTTCCTAATCAACTGCCTTTAGATAGAGAAAGGACTACAAAAGTAGAGCCTCCAAATGCAGGAAGTGTTTACCTGAGACCTGAATTAAGTTTAAACATTAACACTGTTCTGCCTCTAAACCAGCAAGTAATATCGGATTACAGTCACCAGAGAGTAGACAAAGAATTGGAAGCCCAGAATCCTGCGCAAGCTGCCTGTGTGAAGCCAAATATTGGTACCACTGTACTTTTATTTTTAAATGCACCTTTGGCTTCTCAACATCACAGGTGAAACAAATCCAGACCAATCAGTTTGCAGACAGAATGCTCACCCATGCCAACGCCCTAGGAGGCAGTGAGACAGTTATATTTTTGTGCTTTAATAACCTTCCTTTGTTTAGAAAGCCGTGTAGACAGACTCAAGACTAGAAAGGTGTAAATCCTACTGATCTTAGTGGGGCTTACTTCTGAGTAGACATATTTAGGATTGTGCTGCAGCTCTGTTTTTAGGGTGACACAAGATATATACACACACACACCATGTTTACCAAAGGAACAGTTTGCTGGTTACCGCATTATTTTTGCATGAAAAAATGGGTTTTTAGACACCCTAATATAAGCAGAGGCAGATAGGAATTGTTTTAGGAAGCCCTCTGGGAAAGGTGCTACTGAATCCTTTTTAGCCAGGAAGGACCTAGGGCATTGCAATTTTCTCCTGATCCTGCTGGAGCCCAGATTTTGGGTGTGGGTGTGTGTGAGGAGAGAACACACAGAGGCCTGGTTCAGACAACACGCTAAACCATGCTGCAGCCAGAGACACACAGTAGCTCTCTCTTTAACATTTGATTTTAGCAGTCCTGTGTTGGTAGCAATCTTAATTATAGGGCTGATGGAAGAGACAAGTAATAACACAGGCCAAAGTTCCAGAAGACAAGTTTCAGAAGCTCTGGCAAATGCAGGAGGGGTCTAGATAACAGGCACAGGGTCAAGACACAGGCAAGCAAGCCAAGGTAATGTCCCTGTTCAGAAGACATGTTAAACCATGGCTTTAACCACAGTGCTTAAACCTGTGGTTTAAGGTATCTTCTGAACAGGGCCATAGAGTCAGCCAAAGCAGAAGTAGTCCAACAGAGTTAGGCAGCCCAATACATACACAATCCAATAGCAGGGTCAAGCAGGAGACCAAGATGGGCGAAGAAACCAGGAGAAGTTGGAGAGAGGCTGTTTCCAGCAGCTACCAAATGCTGACTGCTGGGCTTTTCCTAATAAAGGTTGCTGAGCCACACCCAGACTCAGCTGCTGCTGAAATTCCCTCTTCATCCCAACAGTTAAAGCTGCAGGAGATATACTAGAGTAACCAGATTTAAAAGAGGGCAGGGCTCCTGCAGCTTTAACTGTTGTGATGAAGAAGAAATTTCACCACGTTCTCCATATATACAAATGACACCTGCTAAAATTTCCTTTTCAATACAACTGTTAAAGATACAGGAGCCCTGTCCTCCGTTTCATATGGTCACCCTACTACTGACTCCACTCCATTCTATTCCTTTAGGTAAGTTCAAAGGCTGTCCTCATAAAAAAAATACTGTGCAGGATTTCATAAAGGGGGGGCATGTAGTTCTGAGGCTGTAATAATTAGGAAGCTCAGGTGTTTTTATCTACTTAAACAGTAATGGCAGAATTCAACAACTTTTGAAAAAAGTACAACTAAACCAAAATATTTTGTTTAAAAAAAAGCCCTTAAAATGAGAACCCAGTTTCAGAACTGAATAGTCAATGACTTTAAGCGGGACGTACTAAAACAAAGGACAATGCTTGCCCATAGGGAAACCATACTTGCCCATAGAGAAACCATACTTGCCCATAGGGATGCATTGAAAAGGGCTTGTCCATACGGAAACATAGGACAGAATTCTCCATAGAGAAACCATACTTGCCCATAGGGATTCATTGCAAATCCCTTGCCCATAGAAAACAATGGGACAGAATTCTCCATAGAAAAACCATACTTGCCCATAGGGATTCATTGCAAACCGCTTGTCCATAGGGATCCATTGGACAGATTTGTCCATAGAGAAACCATACTTGCCCATAGGGATTCATTGCAAATCGCTTGCCCATAGGGAAACATAGGAAAGACTTCTCCATAGAAAAACCATACTTGCCCATAGGGATTCATTGCAAACCGCTTGCCCATAGGGAAACATAGGAAAGAATTCTCCATAGAAAAACCATACTTGCCCATTGGGATTCATTGCAAATCGCTTGCCCATAGGGATCCATGGGACAGACTTCTCCATAGAAAAACCATACTTGCCCATAGGGATTCATTGCAAATCCCTTGCCCATAGGGATCCATGGGACAGACTTCTCCATAGAAAAACCATACTTGCCCATAGGGATTCATTGCAAATCGCTTGCCCATAGGGATCCATGGGACAGACTTCTCCATAGAAAAACCATACTTGCCCATAGGGATTCATTGCAAATCGCTTGCCCATAGGGAAACATAGGAAAGACTTCTCCATAGAAAAACCATACTTGCCCATAGGGATTCATTGCAAATCCCTTGCCCATAGGGATCCATGGGACAGACTTCTCCATAGAAAAACCATACTTGCCCATAGGGATTCATTGCAAATCCCTTGCCCATAGGGAAACGTAGGAAAGAATTCTCCATAGAAAAACCATACTTGCCCATAGGGATTCATTGCAAATCCCTTGCCCATAGGGATCCATGGGACAGACTTCTCCATAGAAAAACCATACTTGCCCATAGGGATTCATTGCAAACCGCTTGCCCATAGGGAAACATAGGAAAGAATCCTCCATAGAAAAACCATACTTGCCCATAGGGATTCATTGCAAATCGCTTGCCCATAGGGATCCATGGGACAGACTTCTCCATAGAAAAACCATACTTGCCCATAGGGATTCATTGCAAATCGCTTGCCCATAGGGAAACATAGGAAAGAATTCTCCATAGAAAAACCATACTTGCCCATAGGGATTCATTGCAAATCCCTTGCCCATAGGGATCCATGGGACAGACTTCTCCATAGAAAAACCATACTTGCCCATAGGGATTCATTGCAAATCCCTTGCCCATAGGGAAACATAGGAAAGAATTCTCCATAGAAAAACCATACTTGCCCATAGGGATTCATTGCAAACCGCTTGCCCATAGGGAAACATAGGAAAGAATTCTCCATAGAAAAACCATACTTGCCCATAGGGATTCATTGCAAATCGCTTGCCCATAGGGATCCATGGGACAGACTTCTCCATAGAAAAACCATACTTGCCCATAGGGATTCATTGCAAATCCCTTGCCCATAGGGATCCATGGGACAGACTTCTCCATAGAAAAACCATACTTGCCCATAGGGATTCATTGCAAACTGCTTGCCCATAGGGAAACATAGGAAAGAATTTTCCATAGAAAAACCATACTTGCCCATAGGGATTCATTGCAAATCCCTTGCCCATAGGGATCCATGGGACAGACTTCTCCATAGAAAAACCATACTTGCCCATAGGGATTCATTGCAAATCCCTTGCCCATAGGGATCCATGGGACAGACTTCTCCATAGAAAAACCATACTTGCCCATAGGGATTCATTGCAAATCCCTTGCCCATAGGGATCCATGGGACAGACTTCTCCATAGAAAAACCATACTTGCCCATAGGGATTCATTGCAAATCGCTTGCCCATAGGGAAAAATAGGAAAGAATTCTCCATAGAAAAACCATACTTGCCCATAGGGATTCATTGCAAATCCCTTGCCCATAGGGAAACATAGGAAAGAATTCTCCATAGAAAAACCATACTTGCCCATAGGGATTCATTGCAAATCCCTTGCCCATAGGGATCCATGGGACAGACTTCTCCATAGAAAAACCATACTTGCCCATAGGGATTCATTGCAAATCCCTTGCCCATAGGGAAACATAGGAAAGAATTCTCCATAGAAAAACCATACTTGCCCATAGGGATTCATTGCAAATCCCTTGCCCATAGGGATCCATGGGACAGACTTCTCCATAGAAAAACCATACTTGCCCATAGGGATTCATTGCAAATCGCTTGCCCATAGGGAAACATAGGAAAGAATTCTCCATAGAAAAACCATACTTGCCCATAGGGATTCATTGCAAATCCCTTGCCCATAGGGATCCATGGGACAGACTTCTCCATAGAAAAACCATACTTGCCCATAGGGATTCATTGCAAATCCCTTGCCCATAGGGATCCATGGGACAGACTTCTCCATAGAAAAACCATACTTGCCCATAGGGATTCATTGCAAATCCCTTGCCCATAGGGATCCATGGGACAGACTTCTCCATAGAAAAACCATACTTGCCCATAGGGATTCATTGCAAATCGCTTGCCCATAGGGAAACATAGGAAAGAATTCTCCATAGAAAAACCATACTTGCCCATAGGGATTCATTGCAAATCCCTTGCCCATAGGGATCCATGGGACAGACTTCTCCATAGAAAAACCATACTTGCCCATAGGGATTCATTGCAAATCCCTTGCCCATAGGGAAACATAGGAAAGAATTCTCCATAGAAAAACCATACTTGCCCATAGGGATTCATTGCAAATCCCTTGCCCATAGGGATCCATGGGACAGACTTCTCCATAGAAAAACCATACTTGCCCATAGGGATTCATTGCAAACCGCTTGCCCATAGGGAAACATAGGAAAGAATCCTCCATAGAAAAACCATACTTGCCCATAGGGATTCATTGCAAATCGCTTGCCCATAGGGATCCATGGGACAGACTTCTCCATAGAAAAACCATACTTGCCCATAGGGATTCATTGCAAATCGCTCGCCCATAGGGAAAAATAGGAAAGAATTCTCCATAGAAAAACCATACTTGCCCATAGGGATTCATTGCAAATCCCTTGCCCATAGGGATCCATGGGACAGACTTCTCCATAGAAAAACCATACTTGCCCATAGGGATTCATTGCAAACCGCTTGCCCATAGGGAAACATAGGAAAGAATTCTCCATAGAAAAACCATACTTGCCCATAGGGATTCATTGCAAACCGCTTGCCCTTAGGGAAACATAGGAAAGAATTCTCCATAGAAAAACCATACTTGCCCATAGGGATTCATTGCAAATCCCTTGCCCATAGGGATCCATGGGACAGACTTCTCCATAGAAAAACCATACTTGCCCATAGGGATTCATTGCAAATCGCTTGCCCATAGGGATCCATGGGACAGACTTCTCCATAGAAAAACCATACTTGCCCATAGGGATTCATTGCAAACCGCTTGCCCATAGGGAAACATAGGAAAGAATTCTCCATAGAAAAACCATACTTGCCCATAGGGATTCATTGCAAATCCCTTGCCCATAGGGATCCATGGGACAGACTTCTCCATAGAAAAACCATACTTGCCCATAGGGATTCATTGCAAACCGCTTGCCCATAGGGAAACATAGGAAAGAATCCTCCATAGAAAAACCATACTTGCCCATAGGGATTCATTGCAAATCGCTTGCCCATAGGGATCCATGGGACAGACTTCTCCAGAGAAAAACCATACTTGCCCATAGGGATTCATTGCAAATCCCTTGCCCATAGGGATCCATGGGACAGACTTCTCCATAGAAAAACCATACTTGCCCATAGGGATTCATTGCAAATCGCTTGCCCATAGGGATCCATGGGACAGACTTCTCCATAGAAAAACCATACTTGCCCATAGGGATTCATTGCAAATCGCTTGCCCATAGGGATCCATGGGACAGACTTCTCCATAGAAAAACCATACTTGCCCATAGGGATTCATTGCAAATCCCTTGCCCATAGGGATCCATGGGACAGACTACTCCATAGAAAAACCATACTTGCCCATAGGGATTCATTGCAAATCCCTTGCCCATAGGGAAACATAGGAAAGACTTCTCCATAGAAAAACCATACTTGCCCATAGGGATTCATTGCAAACCGCTTGCCCATAGGGAAACATAGGAAAGAATTCTCCATAGAAAAACCATACTTGCCCATAGGGATTAATTGCAAATCCCTTGCCCATAGGGATCCATGGGACAGACTTCTCCATAGAAAAACCATACTTGCCCATAGGGATTCATTGCAAACCGCTTGCCCATAGGGAAACATAGGAAAGAATTCTCCATAGAAAAACCATACTTGCCCATAGGGATTCATTGCAAATCGCTTGCCCATAGGGATCCATGGGACAGACTTCTCCATAGAAAAACCATACTTGCCCATAGGGATTCATTGCAAATCCCTTGCCCATAGGGATCCATGGGACAGACTTCTCCATAGAAAAACCATACTTGCCCATAGGGATTCATTGCAAATCGCTTGCCCATAGGGATCCATGGGACAGACTTCTCCATAGAAAAACCATACTTGCCCATAGGGATTCATTGCAAATCGCTTGCCCATAGGGAAACATAGGAAAGAATTCTCCATAGAAAAACCATACTTGCCCATAGGGATTCATTGCAAATCCCTTGCCCATAGGGATCCATGGGACAGACTTCTCCATAGAAAAACCATACTTGCCCATAGGGATTCATTGCAAATCCCTTGCCCATAGGGAAACATAGGAAAGAATTCTCCATAGAAAAACCATACTTGCCCATAGGGATTCATTGCAAATCCCTTGCCCATAGGGATCCATGGGACAGACTTCTCCATAGAAAAACCATACTTGCCCATAGGGATTCATTGCAAACCGCTTGCCCATAGGGAAACATAGGAAAGAATCCTCCATAGAAAAACCATACTTGCCCATAGGGATTCATTGCAAATCGCTTGCCCATAGGGATCCATGGGACAGACTTCTCCATAGAAAAACCATACTTGCCCATAGGGATTCATTGCAAATCCCTTGCCCATAGGGATCCATGGGACAGACTTCTCCATAGAAAAACCATACTTGCCCATAGGGATTCATTGCAAACCGCTTGCCCATAGGGAAACATAGGAAAGAATTTTCCATAGAAAAACCATACTTGCCCATAGGGATTCATTGCAAATCCCTTATTATTATTATTATTATTAATTTATTTATATAGCACCATCAATGTACATGGTGCTGTACAGATTATACACAGTAAATAGCAAGACCCTGCCGCATAGGCTTACAATCTAATAAAGTTGCAGTAAACAATAAGGAGGGACTGAACTCAATAGGACTTACTTCTCCATAGAAAAACCATACTTGCCCATAGGGATTCATTGCAAATCCCTTGCCCATAGGGATCCATGGGACAGACTTCTCCATAGAAAAACCATACTTGCCCATAGGGATTCATTGCAAATCCCTTGCCCATAGGGATCCATGGGACAGACTTCTCCATAGAAAAACCATACTTGCCCATAGGGATTCATTGCAAACCGCTTGCCCATAGGGAAACATAGGAAAGAATCCTCCATAGAAAAACCATACTTGCCCATAGGGATTCATTGCAAATCGCTTGCCCATAGGGATCCATGGGACAGACTTCTCCATAGAAAAACCATACTTGCCCATAGGGATTCATTGCAAATCCCTTGCCCATAGGGATCCATGGGACAGACTTCTCCATAGAAAAACCATACTTGCCCATAGGGATTCATTGCAAATCGCTTGCCCATAGGGATCCATGGGACAGACTTCTCCATAGAAAAACCATACTTGCCCATAGGGATTCATTGCAAATCGCTTGCCCATAGGGATCCATGGGACAGACTTCTCCATAGAAAAACCATACTTGCCCATAGGGATTCATTGCAAATCCCTTGCCCATAGGGATCCATGGGACAGACTACTCCATAGAAAAACCATACTTGCCCATAGGGATTCATTGCAAATCCCTTGCCCATAGGGAAACATAGGAAAGACTTCTCCATAGAAAAACCATACTTGCCCATAGGGATTCATTGCAAACCGCTTGCCCATAGGGAAACATAGGAAAGAATTCTCCATAGAAAAACCATACTTGCCCATAGGGATTAATTGCAAATCCCTTGCCCATAGGGATCCATGGGACAGACTTCTCCATAGAAAAACCATACTTGCCCATAGGGATTCATTGCAAACCGCTTGCCCATAGGGAAACATAGGAAAGAATTCTCCATAGAAAAACCATACTTGCCCATAGGGATTCATTGCAAATCGCTTGCCCATAGGGATCCATGGGACAGACTTCTCCATAGAAAAACCATACTTGCCCATAGGGATTCATTGCAAATCCCTTGCCCATAGGGATCCATGGGACAGACTTCTCCATAGAAAAACCATACTTGCCCATAGGGATTCATTGCAAATCGCTTGCCCATAGGGATCCATGGGACAGACTTCTCCATAGAAAAACCATACTTGCCCATAGGGATTCATTGCAAATCGCTTGCCCATAGGGAAACATAGGAAAGAATTCTCCATAGAAAAACCATACTTGCCCATAGGGATTCATTGCAAATCCCTTGCCCATAGGGATCCATGGGACAGACTTCTCCATAGAAAAACCATACTTGCCCATAGGGATTCATTGCAAATCCCTTGCCCATAGGGAAACATAGGAAAGAATTCTCCATAGAAAAACCATACTTGCCCATAGGGATTCATTGCAAATCCCTTGCCCATAGGGATCCATGGGACAGACTTCTCCATAGAAAAACCATACTTGCCCATAGGGATTCATTGCAAACCGCTTGCCCATAGGGAAACATAGGAAAGAATCCTCCATAGAAAAACCATACTTGCCCATAGGGATTCATTGCAAATCGCTTGCCCATAGGGATCCATGGGACAGACTTCTCCATAGAAAAACCATACTTGCCCATAGGGATTCATTGCAAATCCCTTGCCCATAGGGATCCATGGGACAGACTTCTCCATAGAAAAACCATACTTGCCCATAGGGATTCATTGCAAACCGCTTGCCCATAGGGATCCATGGGACAGACTTCTCCATAGAAAAACCATACTTGCCCATAGGGATTCATTGCAAATCGCTCGCCCATAGGGAAAAATAGGAAAGAATTCTCCATAGAAAAACCATACTTGCCCATAGGGATTCATTGCAAATCCCTTGCCCATAGGGATCCATGGGACAGACTTCTCCATAGAAAAACCATACTTGCCCATAGGGATTCATTGCAAACCGCTTGCCCATAGGGAAACATAGGAAAGAATTCTCCATAGAAAAACCATACTTGCCCATAGGGATTCATTGCAAACCGCTTGCCCTTAAGGGAAACATAGGAAAGAATTCTCCATAGAAAAACCATACTTGCCCATAGGGATTCATTGCAAATCCCTTGCCCATAGGGATCCATGGGACAGACTTCTCCATAGAAAAACCATACTTGCCCATAGGGATTCATTGCAAATCGCTTGCCCATAGGGATCCATGGGACAGACTTCTCCATAGAAAAACCATACTTGCCCATAGGGATTCATTGCAAACCGCTTGCCCATAGGGAAACATAGGAAAGAATTCTCCATAGAAAAACCATACTTGCCCATAGGGATTCATTGCAAATCCCTTGCCCATAGGGATCCATGGGACAGACTTCTCCATAGAAAAACCATACTTGCCCATAGGGATTCATTGCAAACCGCTTGCCCATAGGGAAACATAGGAAAGAATCCTCCATAGAAAAACCATACTTGCCCATAGGGATTCATTGCAAATCGCTTGCCCATAGGGATCCATGGGACAGACTTCTCCAGAGAAAAACCATACTTGCCCATAGGGATTCATTGCAAATCCCTTGCCCATAGGGATCCATGGGACAGACTTCTCCATAGAAAAACCATACTTGCCCATAGGGATTCATTGCAAATCGCTTGCCCATAGGGATCCATGGGACAGACTTCTCCATAGAAAAACCATACTTGCCCATAGGGATTCATTGCAAATCGCTTGCCCATAGGGATCCATGGGACAGACTTCTCCATAGAAAAACCATACTTGCCCATAGGGATTCATTGCAAATCCCTTGCCCATAGGGATCCATGGGACAGACTACTCCATAGAAAAACCATACTTGCCCATAGGGATTCATTGCAAATCCCTTGCCCATAGGGAAACATAGGAAAGACTTCTCCATAGAAAAACCATACTTGCCCATAGGGATTCATTGCAAACCGCTTGCCCATAGGGAAACATAGGAAAGAATTCTCCATAGAAAAACCATACTTGCCCATAGGGATTAATTGCAAATCCCTTGCCCATAGGGATCCATGGGACAGACTTCTCCATAGAAAAACCATACTTGCCCATAGGGATTCATTGCAAACCGCTTGCCCATAGGGAAACATAGGAAAGAATTCTCCATAGAAAAACCATACTTGCCCATAGGGATTCATTGCAAATCGCTTGCCCATAGGGATCCATGGGACAGACTTCTCCATAGAAAAACCATACTTGCCCATAGGGATTCATTGCAAATCCCTTGCCCATAGGGATCCATGGGACAGACTTCTCCATAGAAAAACCATACTTGCCCATAGGGATTCATTGCAAATCCCTTGCCCATAGGGATCCATGGGACAGACTTCTCCATAGAAAAACCATACTTGCCCATAGGGATTCATTGCAAATCCCTTGCCCATAGGGATCCATGGAATAGACTTCTCCATAGAAAAACCATACTTGCCCATAGGGATTCATTGCAAATCCCTTGCCCATAGGGATCCATGGGACAGACTTCTCCATAGAAAAACCATACTTGCCCATAGGGATTCATTGCAAATCCCTTGCCCATAGGGATCCATGGGACAGACTTCTCCATAGAAAAACCATACTTGCCCATAGGGATTCATTGCAAATCCCTTGCCCATAGGGATCCATGGGACAGACTTCTCCATAGAAAAAACATACTTGCCCATAGGGATCCATTGCAAACTTTTTGCCCCATACCCCTGGGAAGAGGTGGAGACTGACTCTCAAATCTTTGGGAGAAATTTAGAGAAAAGCATTGACATCACCGCTCATTAGAAGTCGAAGTGATGCTGCCTCTCTTGCGGGAAACACATAACACAAGAAAGTATTTCGGGATGATGGCTGTACTTGCCAGAAACATTCTTTTAACAAAAGATGACCTTACATACTAATTACTGTTTTTAAAAACAGGGGTGCAGGTTGGAGTTCAACAATAGGACCGCATTGCATGTCCATTGCCAGGTATCATTCTTGCCATGTAACATTTGTATTGTCCTCAACCCCAATTCCTTTGTCTTTATCCCATCTTTGCTTGAGATGGGGGGATGAAGACACCTTTATTTTTTTTGCTGCCTAAAAATGGAGTCAGTATAATATGGAGTCGCAAGAGAGCTACTTTGTAACAAGGAAGTGAAGGCATCCTGGGAAACTGCAGAGCAATGGAGAGTTGTTTATTGGGTTGTTCCATAGATTGTGCTACATTCCGTATTGTTTTACTATGTTTTACTATGATTTTATTTTATTAGATTGTAAGCCTATGAGGCAGGGTCTTGGTATTTACTGTTTACTCTGTACAGCACCATGTACATTGATGGTGCTATATAAATAAATAAATAAATAAATAATAATAATAATAATCCAGGGTTATACAAACAAATCAAATGTTTATTACACTAAAGCCCCTCCAACAGCTTAACAGAGATCTAAACAGGCAACCACACCTTGTTTCCCCAGAGTTCAAGTTGGTTTCTCTTAAAGAGGCAGTAACACATTTTTGTGAACCGCCCAGAGAGCTTCGGCTATTGGGCGGTATAAAAATGTTAAAACAACAACAACAACAAAAAACAGGGACGGTGTAAAAGCCGGAACGGAACGGAACAGGCCGGAACAGCCCCATTATATTAAAAAAACATACCAAAAACAGTGGCATGTGTTAGCAACACTTGAGAACAATATTTTAGGACTAAAACCATACCAATATTATATCACTATAAACCCCAAAACTCCCAAAACGACGTCCGGAACAGAATGGGATGGCCGGAACGGCCACTAGGGAACGAGCGATATCAACCAAACTCACCAGACATGCATAACTAAATGGCAGGGATGCAATAAGCCCCAAAAGTTGCCCCGAAACCACGTTCAGACACCTGTTCCGGGCAAAAACACGTGTTGCGCAAAATAGGCCGTAACAGCAGCTTCCCAACTAGGAAAGTAAACCAAACTCACCAGATGCACATGACAAGGTGGGACAAATATAGAAAGCTCCAAAAGTTGCCCCCAAACCACGTTCAGATACCCGTTCCGGGCAAAAACGCGTACTGCGCAAAACGGGCTGTAACGGCAGCTTCCCAATGAGGTAAGTGAACCAAACTCACTGATGCACATGACTAGGTGGGACAAATATAGAAAGCTCCAAAAGTTGCCCCGAAACCACGTTCAGATACCCGTTCCGGGCAAAAACGCGTATTGCACAAAACGGGCCGTAACGGCAGCTTCCCAATGAGATAAGTGAACCAAACTCACCAGATGCACATGACAAGTTGGGACAAATATAGAAAGCTCCAAACGTTGCCCCCAAACCACGTTCAGATACCCGTTCCGGGCAAAAACGCGTACTGCGCAAAACGGGCCGTAACGGCAGCTTCCCATTGAGGAAAGTCAACCAAACTCACCAGATGCACATGACAAGTTGGGACAAATATAGAAAGCTCCAAACGTTGCCCCGAAACCACGTTCAGATACCCGTTCCGGGGGAAAACGCGTACTGCGCAAAATGGGCCGTGAGTTTGGTTCACTTACCTCATTGGGAAGCTGTCGTTACGGCCCATTTTGCACAATACACTTTTTTGCCCGGAACGGGTATCTGAACGTGGTTTGGGGGCAACTTTTGGAGCTTTCTATATTTGTCCCACTTTGTCATGCGTATCCGGTGAGTTTGGTTGACTTTCCTCATTGGGAAGCTGCCGTTACGGCCCTTTTTGAGCAATACGTGTTTTTGCCCAGAACGGGTATCAGAACGTGGTTTTGGGGCAACTTTTGCAGCTTTTAATATGTGTCCCACCTAGTAATGTGCGTCTGGTGAGTTTGGTTGACTTACCTCATTGGGAAGTTATCGTTATGGTCCTTTTTGAGCAATACGGACTTTTGCCCGGAACGGGTATCTGAACGTGGTTTCGGGGCAACTTTTGGAGCTTTCTGTATTTGTCCCACCTAGTTATGTGCATCTGGTGAGTTTGGTTCACTTATCTCATTGGGAAGCTGCTGTTACGGCCTATTTTGCGCAATACACGTTTTTGCCCGGAACAGGTGTCTGAACGTGGTTTCGGGGCAACTTTTGGGGCTTATTGCATCCCTGCCATTTAGTTATGCATGTCTGGTGAGTTTGGTTGATATCGCTCGTTCCCTAGTGACCGTTCCGGCCATCCCATTCTGTTCCGGACGTCGTTTTGGGAGTTCTGGGGTTAATAGTGATATAATATTGGTATGGTTTTAGTCTTAAAATATTGTTCTCAAGTGTTGCTAACACATGCCACTGTTTTTGGTATTTTTTTTAATATAATGGGGCTGTTCCGGCCTGTTCCGTTCCGTTCCGGCTTTTACACCGTCCCCAAAAAACATATTAACAGTACAAGGCAAAGCTTTAGACAGACTCATAGTGCTACTCCCCCTACTGGGTGGAGTCAGTCTTCATCATACCAGTTTCTGGAACCCAGGATGAGACTTAATGTAAACTTTGGAGGCTTGTTTGCAGTTTCTACTTCATTGCAGAACCTCTGATCTTACTCTTCTCAAAGTCCTACCATCCTTTCAACTATCAGCACCTAACATCATTCTTGGACCTTCTCATTATCACTGTGAGAGCATGCCAACAAGTACAGAGATGAGAGACTGTCATGATACAGGTATGGATTCATGCAACAACCCATATATGACTGGTCGGACAAGAGATCTTCCAATGGAAGAAGTGCTAGCTATTCTCAGGAGAGAAAACCTAGATGAAAGTAAAATTATTTCATTACCACCTGTGCTGCCAAAGGGAGGGGAGGTGTTTGTGTACTGTTCCTCCTCCCCTGTTCATGAGCATGATTATCGTTTTGACCAGTACAGATGGGTAGCAAGGGGGTCAAACTTCCATCGACAAAGGTTGCACCCCCCAGCAGTATTGAAAAGGTACTACTACCTAAAGGACCCAGATGGATCCTGGAAAGATTTACTGCATGGTTTCAAGAGATATGTCTTCTGCCTCAGGGAGTGCACAGATTCTAGGAAGTTATACGTTATCCACTATTTGGGTGATGAAACATTACACCAACCTTCCAGTCATGGTAACAGGAAGCATTCAAAGAAGCCTTTTACTGGCACTATGAAGCAGGTTTTAGAAAAAATGGACATTGCATTGGAGTCACACAAAAAGCCATTGAAAGCCTATAAACATTTACAATCAATTGCATCAATGAACAGTTCTCAAAGACATATGGCCATTGATCGTCCACGGAATCTCAAACAGGTGCAAAATGCATCATACAAACTGAACCAGAAGGATCGACTTGGCAATGATGAAATATTCAACCTTGTGGAACTCTCACATCATCTTGAAAATTTTGTCATGAAGTTTATCTTTATTCCCAGTCTCGCTGTTTCATTTGGACATCCCGATGTCATTGCTGAAGCACAAACTCTCCTCTCTCTCTCAAATAAAGATCCATCTTTGCCACAACTTGTGTCCTATGATACCACTTTCAAACTTGGGGATTTCTATTTATCCCCCCTAGTAATGAGAAACATCATTTTAGAAGGAGACCCAGTACTGCCTGTTGCATTTCTCCTACATACCAAGAAATTTATGGCGTGCCATGAAGATTTTCTGTGTGGAATAATTTCAAAACTGGGAAGAGACAACATGGAAAAAATACCATTTGTAACAGACCGAGAAAGGGGTATTGTTCAACCTTTGCAAGAGAAATTCCCTCAAATTCCAAAGGTATATTGCAGAAATCATATTCTTAGAGATGTTAGGATGTGGGTAAAGCAGCATGGTGGGAGAAAAGATGATTTGATCGTTTTAAAAGACACTGTGGCACAATTGCTAAATTCATCATCTGAAAAACAATATCAGAAGAGATATGGGGAATATAGTGTGCTGTGGAGTCAACCTTTTAAGGAATATTTTGATAAAGAACTGAATGATTGTATTCCCAAATATGCTGCAAAATTCCACACTCAGAATTATGCTGCATTCAGAAATGACATAACTGCAACCAATAACATCAGCGAGAGCATGAACAAATTAATTAAGGATGAGATGGAGTGGAAAGAAATGCCAGTTGACACTATGGCACTCACAATGTACTATATGCAAACGTATTTTCTGTATGAGTTCAAACGAGCATATTGTGGTCTGGGAAACTATTCTCTAAAGCAGCAATTCTCACACCTACAGAAATCACCCCAGGAGGTAGAATTCCCTCCATTTTATACTATAGAAACAATTATTGAAAATATTAAATCCATCCAGGATCAAAACCCTCCCAGTACAGGTGTGGAAAAGGCAAAGGGTTATCGCATGACTCAAACATCTCTGGCTAAGGTGTGCAAGGAATCTGGAGGAGTTCATCTTTGCTGTCAGTCGGGCACCTTCACTGTCCGTGATGTTTACAGTGCTAAAATGCAAGCAGTTACACTTTACCCGCAACCTGCATATTGTTCCTGCGGCAGTTCAGGGCAATGTTATCATATTATTGCAGCTCTAATGTCAATTCATTGCACAGAAAGAGTTGATAAACACACATATTCCCTATCTGCACTCATGAAAAGAAAGAGAGGTAGATCAAATAAATCTGGAAGGAAGAAACCAAAATCTGGTGACTATGACTACAGCATAAATCCAGCACCTGATTCCATTGCCTGTATGTCATTTCTTGAACATCCTCTTCCAAGTAGCCCCAAGATCACTGACACAATCCTCAATATTTCAGAAGTTGAAGGAGCAGATTTCAGTGTGGCTTCACAGGAGGCTTGGTTGTCAAAACATTCAACACCAAAAAAGAAAGCCATAAAACAACACCAAGATACAGCACATGGGAAACCATGGAATGCAACACCCAGTGAAAAAGACCAAAAATACCTGAGAAAGCTGCCCACTGTACTAAAGGAATCATTACATCCTAGAAAATGGGTGTTAGATGAAGTTATTGATGAAGCGATTTGCAATTTCATCTGTCAGTACCAATTAAAGGATAAAATCCTACTCTGCCCGACATACATATATAAAAGTGTTGCTTTGGGCAATGCAGATGTATTCTACAGTTTCCTGGATACAAATCTTGCTCTTAACAAAGACTTTCTGCTGATACCATTCAACACTGATATTGTGGGTACTGGTCAACATTGGCTACTTGGTATTATAATTTTCAAAACAAAAGAAGTAATTATAGTTGATTCAATGAAAAACAGAGAACGATCAAAGCAGCATGGACACATTCTCCTTTGTATTGCAGCTTCATGTTATCAGGTAGCCCAGGTGCCATTGGAGATAGACTGCAAAGACTGGAAGGTGTTTCTGTGTGAGGATATACCACAACAAAGGAATTCCTATGACTGTGGAATTCACACAGTTTTAAATGCATACACAACCATATCTGGGGAGGAATGTAGCACCATAAAAAGTAATACAGCAAGGTCTTGGATAGGGATACAGGCGGGCATGCATCAGAATTGTGCCTGCAAGAAAAGGAAGTCAAGGAAAAGAGTTCCCATCTACACCAAAATGCATAAAAAATTACTAAGAATATCTTCAGCTGTGGAGGTTGTGGAGGCACCATTGTTGACATATCTATTACAGTTGACAGACAAAGAGGAAAGTAGATGGTCTACATGTCCCCAAGCTTCCTGCAAAGGAACCTTTGGATCAGGTGACACAATGGTTTTCTGTTGCATTTGCAGGACATGGTATCATGTAGCATGTCTGGGACATAAAGTGGTTCCATTGCCAGACTACTACATTTGTAAACAATGCAATCCCTAAAGGTATGTCATGGCGCCATGCATGTAGGGGTTCCTGCACTGTGCTCATGGAATGATACAAGGGCAACAGAGGGAGACAGGGGCAACGGACTAAAAAGACAGACTCGAGATAAGACAAACTGTGCTAAAGAAGGGGGGTTGTTAGTAAAAGTTATGAAAATTGTGTTATGTGTTTCTCCGTTTAAAAATCAATACAGAAAATGTTCAGAAACAAGGTAAAAAAGTAGAGCTCCTTTCTCTCACCCAAAGCTTGTCTGTGCGTTTACATTGTTTATTTATTTCAAATATTTTTATACTGCCTTTTGAGGAAAACCCCTCCTCAAGGCATTTAACAAAACAAAATTTTAAAATGCTAATACAAAATACAATTAACAACTTTTAACTTCCCTTCTTCTTATTCTTTCTCACCTTTCATGGTCCAGCCTTACTCTCTAACCAACTCCCACTCCCACAAGTAACTATACCCTATGTATTTTTTATTTTTTTTATTTTATTTAAGGATTTTTATGCCGCCATTCAGCCAAAAAAGGCTCTCATGGCGGCTTACAAAAGTATTTCTTGACAGTCCCTGCCCACAGACTTACAATCTAAAAGACATGACACAAAAGGAAAGGGGATTGGGAGGGAGGAGGAGGAGGGGGGGGGAAGAAAAGCAAATTCAGGCACTACAATCTTAGTTGGAAAGTTCAGCAGTTACAGGTGACAGCAGGAGGGAGGGGGCTCTCAGCTGGAGCTGGACGCAGGCACGGTGGAGAGGGGCCTGGCTGCTACTTCCTCCCTCACTGGTGGCCTCTCCAGAGACAGTTGGTAGCAGGAGGGAGGGGGCTCTCAGCTGGAGCTGGACGCAGGCACGGCGGAGAGGTGCCCGGCCGCCGCTGCCTCCCTCACTCCCCTATGTATGTGGGGAACTGCTGCTGCATCAGTCTTGTGAAAAAGCTGAGGTTTTGCCATGGCAGTTGGTAGTCAAACAAAGAGATTCTGAACAAGCTGTAGCACCTGGACCAATCTGAGAGTGGGTTGGAACCCACAGGTGAATCCCGACCCACAGTTTGAGAATCACTGTCATGGAACACTACCTATGCTGCCTGCCTGTGCCTTCCCTTTCCTTTTTAAAGACACTTACATCCCACTTAATCATTAAAAAAATGTGATATATAGCAGAAATACACTCAATAAGAGCTGTGAAAAATACCGAAAAACCATGAAGGGCAAAGAATAAAATAAACAGAATAATTAAATATAATTATAATGGAATCAAAGTAGCTAAACATAGCTTATCAGATTAAGCCTCCAGGAATAAAATAAAGTCTACAGGAAATGTGTAAAATAAGTGAATAACAAGGAAAACACTTTTCCCAATAGGCAAAGAGTTTTCTATGACAATGTTTCCTTGCCAAGGTTACAGAGGTTGCTACATTGTCCTATGTCTACCTATGGACAGGTATATTGAACATATGGTGAGACACTGGGCTCATTAACACCAAGAAGAATATTCCACTATGAAAGCAGTACATCAAAGGGAGGAATCACACTAGGGCTTTTTAGCAGTATTGAAGTACACTGACAACTGTTGGGGCCCATTGACATATTTCACTTTCTTACCACTTTTATAGTGTTATATCCTGATTGGTGTAGATATATTATGGACCCCAACAGTTGTCAATGAACTTCAGTACCACTATAAAGCAGTAGTGTAGATACCGCAGTGCACTTCAATACTGCTATAAAGCAGTGGTGTGTCTCCTGCTTTTTATATACCACCTTCACATCACTTCGATACTGGAATATCATGCTTGGTGTGGATGAGCACACTATTCTGTTTCCCGATGGGCAAGTATAGTTTTCATTTGGGAATGTACTGTCCTATATATCCCTAAAGGCAAGTATGGTTTTTCTATGGAGAATTCTTTCCTATGTTTCTCTATGGAAAAGCGATTTGCAATAAATCCCTATGGGCAAGTATGGTTTCTCTATGGCTAATTCTGTCCCATTGTTTTCTATGGGCAAGCGGTTTGCATTGGATCCCTATGGGCAAGTATGGTTTTTCTATGGAGAATTCTTTCCAATGTTTCTCTATGGGCAAGCGGTTTGCAATGAATCCCTATGGGCAAGTATGGTTTTTCTATGGAGAAGTCTGTCCCATGGATCCCTATGGGCAAGCGATTTGCAATGAATCCCTATGGGCAAGTATGGTTTTTCTATGGAGAAGTCTGTCCCATGGATCCCTATGGGCAAGGGATTTGCAATGAATCCCTATGGGCAAGTATGGTTTTTCTATGGAGAATTCTTTCCTATGTTTCCCTATGGGCAAGCGGTTTGCAATGAATCCCTATGGGCAAGTATGGTTTTTCTATGGAGAATTCTTTCCTATGTTTCCCTATGGGCAAGCGATTTGCAATGAATCCCTATGGGCAAGTATGGTTTTTCTATGGAGAAGTCTGTCCCATGGATCCCTATGGGCAAGCGATTTGCAATGAATCCCTATGGGCAAGTATGGTTTTTCTATGGAGAATTCTGTCCCATGGATCCCTATGGGCAAGGGATTTGCAATGAATCCCTATGGGCAAGTATGGTTTTTCTATGGAGAATTCTTTCCTATGTTTCCCTATGGGCAAGCGGTTTGCAATGAATCCCTATGGGCAAGTATGGTTTTTCTATGGAGAATTCTTTCCTATGTTTCCCTATGGGCAAGCGATTTGTAATGAATCCCTATGGGCAAGTATGGTTTTTCTATGGAGAAGTCTGTCCCATGGATCCCTATGGGCAAGGGATTTGCAATGAATCCCTATGGGCAAGTATGGTTTTTCTATGGAGAATTCTTTCCTATGTTTCCCTATGGGCAAGCGGTTTGCAATGAATCCCTATGGGCAAGTATGGTTTTTCTATGGAGAAGTCTTTCCTATGTTTCCCTATGGGCAAGGGATTTGCAATGAATCCCTATGGGCAAGTATGGTTTTTCTATGGAGTAGTCTGTCCCATGGATCCCTATGGGCAAGGGATTTGCAATGAATCCCTATGGGCAAGTATGGTTTTTCTATGGAGAAGTCTGTCCCATGGATCCCTATGGGCAAGCGATTTGCAATGAATCCCTATGGGCAAGTATGGTTTTTCTATGGAGAAGTCTGTCCCATGGATCCCTATGGGCAAGCGATTTGCAATGAATCCCTATGGGCAAGTATGGTTTTTCTATGGAGAAGTCTGTCCCATGGATCCCTATGGGCAAGGGATTTGCAATGAATCCCTATGGGCAAGTATGGTTTTTCTCTGGAGAAGTCTGTCCCATGGATCCCTATGGGCAAGCGATTTGCAATGAATCCCTATGGGCAAGTATGGTTTTTCTATGGAGAATTCTTTCCTATGTTTCCCTATGGGCAAGCGGTTTGCAATGAATCCCTATGGGCAAGTATGGTTTTTCTATGGAGAATTCTTTCCTATGTTTCCCTATGGGCAAGCGGTTTGCAATGAATCCCTATGGGCAAGTATGGTTTTTCTATGGAGAAGTCTGTCCCATGGATCCCTATGGGCAAGGGATTTGCAATGAATCCCTATGGGCAAGTATGGTTTTTCTATGGAGAATTCTTTCCTATTTTTCCCTATGGGCAAGCGATTTGCAATGAATCCCTATGGGCAAGTATGGTTTTTCTATGGAGAAGTCTGTCCCATGGATCCCTATGGGCAAGCGATTTGCAGTGAATCCCTATGGGCAAGTATGGTTTTTCTATGGAGAAGTCTGTCCCATGGATCCCTATGGGCAAGCGATTTGCAATGAATCCCTATGGGCAAGTATGGTTTTTCTATGGAGAATTCTTTCCTATGTTTCCCTATGGGCAAGCGGTTTGCAATGAATCCCTATGGGCAAGTATGGTTTTTCTATGGAGAAGTCTGTCCCATGGATCCCTATGGGCAAGGGATTTGCAATGAATCCCTATGGGCAAGTATGGTTTTTCTATGGAGAATTCTTTCCTATTTTTCCCTATGGGCAAGCGATTTGCAATGAATCCCTATGGGCAAGTATGGTTTTTCTATGGAGAAGTCTGTCCCATGGATCCCTATGGGCAAGCGATTTGCAATGAATCCCTATGGGCAAGTATGGTTTTTCTATGGAGAAGTCTGTCCCATGGATCCCTATGGGCAAGCGATTTGCAATGAATCCCTATGGGCATGTATGGTTTTTCTATGGAGAAGTCTGTCCCATGGATCCCTATGGGCAAGCGATTTGCAATGAATCCCTATGGGCAAGTATGGTTTTTCTATGGAGAATTCTTTCCTATGTTTCCCTATGGGCAAGCGGTTTGCAATGAATCCCTATGGGCAAGTATGGTTTTTCTATGGAGAAGTCTGTCCCATGGATCCCTATGGGAAAGGGATTTGCAATGAATCCCTATGGGCAAGTATGGTTTTTCTATGGAGAATTCTTTCCTATGTTTCCCTATGGGCAAGCGGTTTGCAATGAATCCCTATGGGCAAGTATGGTTTTTCTATGGAGAAGTCTTTCCTATGTTTCCCTATGGGCAAGGGATTTGCAATGAATCCCTATGGGCAAGTATGGTTTTTCTATGGAGTAGTCTGTCCCATGGATCCCTATGGGCAAGCGATTTGCAATGAATCCCTATGGGCAAGTATGGTTTTTCTATGGAGGATTCTTTCCTATGTTTCCCTATGGGCAAGCGGTTTGCAATGAATCCCTATGGGCAAGTATGTTTTTTCTATGGAGAAGTCTGTCCCATGGATCCCTATGGGCAAGGGATTTGCAATGAATCCCTATGGGCAAGTATGGTTTTTCTATGGAGAATTCTTTCCTATGTTTCCCTATGGGCAAGCGGTTTGCAATGAATCCCTATGGGCAAGTATGGTTTTTCTATGGAGAAGTCTGTCCCATGGATCCCTATGGGCAAGCGATTTGCAATGAATCCCTATGGGCAAGTATGGTTTTTCTATGGAGAATTCTTTCCTATGTTTCCCTATGGGCAAGGGATTTGCAATGAATCCCTATGGGCAAGTATGGTTTTTCTATGGAGAAGTCTGTCCCATGGATCCCTATGGGCAAGCGATTTGCAATGAATCCCTATGGGCAAGTATGGTTTTTCTATGGAGAATTCTTTCCTATGTTTCCCTATGGGCAAGGGATTTGCAATGAATCCCTATGGGCAAGTATGGTTTTTCTATGGAGAAGTCTGTCCCATGGATCCCTATGGGCAAGCGATTTGCAATGAATCCCTATGGGCAAGTATGGTTTTTCTATGGAGAAGTCTGTCCCATGGATCCCTATGGGCAAGGGATTTGCAATGAATCCCTATGGGCAAGTATGGTTTTTCTATGGAGAAGTCTGTCCCATGGATCCCTATGGCCAAGCGATTTGCAATGAATCCCTATGGGCAAGTATGGTTTTTCTATGGAGAATTCTTTCCTATGTTTCCCTATGGGCAAGCGGTTTGCAATGAATCCCTATGGGCAAGTATGGTTTTTCTATGGAGAAGTCTGTCCCATGGATCCCTATGGGCAAGCGATTTGCAATGAATCCCTATGGGCAAGTATGGTTTTTCTATGGAGAATTCTTTCCTATGTTTCCCTATGGGCAAGCGGTTTGCAATGAATCCCTATGGGCAAGTATGGTTTTTCTATGGAGAAGTCTGTCCCATGGATCCCTATGGGCAAGGGATTTGCAATGAATCCCTATGGGCAAGTATGGTTTTTCTATGGAGAATTCTTTCCTATGTTTCCCTATGGGCAAGCGGTTTGCAATGAATCCCTATGGGCAAGTATGGTTTTTCTATGGAGAAGTCTTTCCTATGTTTCCCTATGGGCAAGGGATTTGCAATGAATCCCTATGGGCAAGTATGGTTTTTCTATGGAGTAGTCTGTCCCATGGATCCCTATGGGCAAGCGATTTGCAATGAATCCCTATGGGCAAGTATGGTTTTTCTATGGAGGATTCTTTCCTATGTTTCCCTATGGGCAAGCGGTTTGCAATGAATCCCTATGGGCAAGTATGTTTTTTCTATGGAGAAGTCTGTCCCATGGATCCCTATGGGCAAGGGATTTGCAATGAATCCCTATGGGCAAGTATGGTTTTTCTATGGAGAATTCTTTCCTATGTTTCCCTATGGGCAAGCGGTTTGCAATGAATCCCTATGGGCAAGTATGGTTTTTCTATGGAGAAGTCTGTCCCATGGATCCCTATGGGCAAGCGATTTGCAATGAATCCCTATGGGCAAGTATGGTTTTTCTATGGAGAATTCTTTCCTATGTTTCCCTATGGGCAAGGGATTTGCAATGAATCCCTATGGGCAAGTATGGTTTTTCTATGGAGAAGTCTGTCCCATGGATCCCTATGGGCAAGCGATTTGCAATGAATCCCTATGGGCAAGTATGGTTTTTCTATGGAGAATTCTTTCCTATGTTTCCCTATGGGCAAGCGATTTGCAATGAATCCCTATGGGCAAGTATGGTTTTTCTATGGAGAAGTCTGTCCCATGGATCCCTATGGGCAAGCGATTTGCAATGAATCCCTATGGGCAAGTATGGTTTTTCTATGGAGAAGTCTGTCCCATGGATCCCTATGGGCAAGGGATTTGCAATGAATCCCTATGGGCAAGTATGGTTTTTCTATGGAGAAGTCTGTCCCATGGATCCCTATGGCCAAGCGATTTGCAATGAATCCCTATGGGCAAGTATGGTTTTTCTATGGAGAATTCTTTCCTATGTTTCCCTATGGGCAAGCGGTTTGCAATGAATCCCTATGGGCAAGTATGGTTTTTCTATGGAGAAGTCTGTCCCATGGATCCCTATGGGCAAGGGATTTGCAATTAATCCCTATGGGCAAGTATGGTTTTTCTATGGAGAATTCTTTCCTATGTTTCCCTATGGGCAAGCGGTTTGCAATGAATCCCTATGGGCAAGTATGGTTTTTCTATGGAGAAGTCTTTCCTATGTTTCCCTATGGGCAAGGGATTTGCAATGAATCCCTATGGGCAAGTATGGTTTTTCTATGGAGAAGTCTGTCCCATGGATCCCTATGGGCAAGCGATTTGCAATGAATCCCTATGGGCAAGTATGGTTTTTCTATGGAGAAGTCTGTCCCATGGATCCCTATGGGCAAGCGATTTGCAATGAATCCCTATGGGCAAGTATGGTTTTTCTATGGAGAAGTCTTTCCTATGTTTCCCTATGGGCAAGGGATTTGCAATGAATCCCTATGGGCAAGTATGGTTTTTCTATGGAGAAGTCTGTCCCATGGATCCCTATGGGCAAGCGATTTGCAATGAATCCCTATGGGCAAGTATGGTTTTTCTATGGAGAAGTCTGTCCCATGGATCCCTATGGGCAAGCGATTTGCAATGAATCCCTATGGGCAAGTATGGTTTTTCTATGGAGAAGTCTGTCCCATGGATCCCTATGGGCAAGGGATTTGCAATGAATCCCTATGGGCAAGTATGGTTTTTCTCTGGAGAAGTCTGTCCCATGGATCCCTATGGGCAAGCGATTTGCAATGAATCCCTATGGGCAAGTATGGTTTTTCTATGGAGGATTCTTTCCTATGTTTCCCTATGGGCAAGCGGTTTGCAATGAATCCCTATGGGCAAGTATGGTTTTTCTATGGAGAAGTCTGTCCCATGGATCCCTATGGGCAAGGGATTTGCAATGAATCCCTATGGGCAAGTATGGTTTTTCTATGGAGAATTCTTTCCTATGTTTCCCTATGGGCAAGCGGTTTGCAATGAATCCCTATGGGCAAGTATGGTTTTTCTATGGAGAAGTCTGTCCCATGGATCCCTATGGGCAAGCGATTTGCAATGAATCCCTATGGGCAAGTATGGTTTTTCTATGGAGAAGTCTGTCCCATGGATCCCTATGGGCAAGGGATTTGCAATGAATCCCTATGGGCAAGTATGGTTTTTCTATGGAGAAGTAAGTCCTATTGAGTTCAGTCCCTCCTTATTGTTTACTGCAACTTTATTAGATTGTAAGCCTATGCGGCAGGGTCTTGCTATTTACTGTGTATAATCTGTACAGCACCATGTACATTGATGGTGCTATATAAATAAATTAATAATAATAATAATAATAAGGGATTTGCAATGAATCCCTATGGGCAAGTATGGTTTTTCTATGGAAAATTCTTTCCTATGTTTCCCTATGGGCAAGCGGTTTGCAATGAATCCCTATGGGCAAGTATGGTTTTTCTATGGAGAAGTCTGTCCCATGGATCCCTATGGGCAAGGGATTTGCAATGAATCCCTATGGGCAAGTATGGTTTTTCTCTGGAGAAGTCTGTCCCATGGATCCCTATGGGCAAGCGATTTGCAATGAATCCCTATGGGCAAGTATGGTTTTTCTATGGAGAAGTCTGTCCCATGGATCCCTATGGGCAAGGGATTTGCAATGAATCCCTATGGGCAAGTATGGTTTTTCTCTGGAGAAGTCTGTCCCATGGATCCCTATGGGCAAGCGATTTGCAATGAATCCCTATGGGCAAGTATGGTTTTTCTATGGAGGATTCTTTCCTATGTTTCCCTATGGGCAAGCGGTTTGCAATGAATCCCTATGGGCAAGTATGGTTTTTCTATGGAGAAGTCTGTCCCATGGATCCCTATGGGCAAGGGATTTGCAATGAATCCCTATGGGCAAGTATGGTTTTTCTATGGAGAATTCTTTCCTATGTTTCCCTATGGGCAAGCGGTTTGCAATGAATCCCTATGGGCAAGTATGGTTTTTCTATGGAGAAGTCTGTCCCATGGATCCCTATGGGCAAGCGATTTGCAATGAATCCCTATGGGCAAGTATGGTTTTTCTATGGAGAAGTCTGTCCCATGGATCCCTATGGGCAAGGGATTTGCAATGAATCCCTATGGGCAAGTATGGTTTTTCTATGGAGAATTCTTTCCTATGTTTCCCTATGGGCAAGCGGTTTGCAATGAATCCCTATGGGCAAGTATGGTTTTTCTATGGAGAAGTCTGTCCCATGGATCCCTATGGGCAAGGGATTTGCAATGAATCCCTATGGGCAAGTATGGTTTTTCTATGGAGAATTCTTTCCTATGTTTCCCTATGGGCAAGCGGTTTGCAATGAATCCCTATGGGCAAGTATGGTTTTTCTATGGAGAAGTCTGTCCCATGGATCCCTATGGGCAAGCGATTTGCAATGAATCCCTATGGGCAAGTATGGTTTTTCTATGGAGAAGTCTGTCCCATGGATCCCTATGGGCAAGGGATTTGCAATGAATCCCTATGGGCAAGTATGGTTTTTCTATGGAGAAGTAAGTCCTATTGAGTTCAGTCCCTCCTTATTGTTTACTGCAACTTTATTAGATTGTAAGCCTATGCGGCAGGGTCTTGCTATTTACTGTGTATAATCTGTACAGCACCATGTACATTGATGGTGCTATATAAATAAATTAATAATAATAATAATAATAAGGGATTTGCAATGAATCCCTATGGGCAAGTATGGTTTTTCTATGGAAAATTCTTTCCTATGTTTCCCTATGGGCAAGCGGTTTGCAATGAATCCCTATGGGCAAGTATGGTTTTTCTATGGAGAAGTATGTCCCATGGATCCCTATGGGCAAGGGATTTGCAATGAATCCCTATGGGCAAGTATGGTTTTTCTCTGGAGAAGTCTGTCCCATGGATCCCTATGGGCAAGCGATTTGCAATGAATCCCTATGGGCAAGTATGGTTTTTCTATGGAGAAGTCTGTCCCATGGATCCCTATGGGCAAGGGATTTGCAATGAATCCCTATGGGCAAGTATGGTTTTTCTCTGGAGAAGTCTGTCCCATGGATCCCTATGGGCAAGCGATTTGCAATGAATCCCTATGGGCAAGTATGGTTTTTCTATGGAGGATTCTTTCCTATGTTTCCCTATGGGCAAGCGGTTTGCAATGAATCCCTATGGGCAAGTATGGTTTTTCTATGGAGAAGTCTGTCCCATGGATCCCTATGGGCAAGGGATTTGCAATGAATCCCTATGGGCAAGTATGGTTTTTCTATGGAGAATTCTTTCCTATGTTTCCCTATGGGCAAGCGGTTTGCAATGAATCCCTATGGGCAAGTATGGTTTTTCTATGGAGAAGTCTGTCCCATGGATCCCTATGGGCAAGCGATTTGCAATGAATCCCTATGGGCAAGTATGGTTTTTCTATGGAGAAGTCTGTCCCATGGATCCCTATGGGCAAGCGGTTTGCAATGAATCCCTATGGGCAAGTATGGTTTTTCTATGGAGAAGTCTGTCCCATGGATCCCTATGGGCAAGGGATTTGCAATGAATCCCTATGGGCAAGTATGGTTTTTCTATGGAGAATTCTTTCCTATGTTTCCCTATGGGCAAGCGGTTTGCAATGAATCCCTATGGGCAAGTATGGTTTTTCTATGGAGAAGTCTGTCCCATGGATCCCTATGGGCAAGCGATTTGCAATGAATCCCTATGGGCAAGTATGGTTTTTCTATGGAGAAGTCTGTCCCATGGATCCCTATGGGCAAGGGATTTGCAATGAATCCCTATGGGCAAGTATGGTTTTTCTATGGAGAAGTAAGTCCTATTGAGTTCAGTCCCTCCTTATTGTTTACTGCAACTTTATTAGATTGTAAGCCTATGCGGCAGGGTCTTGCTATTTACTGTGTATAATCTGTACAGCACCATGTACATTGATGGTGCTATATAAATAAATTAATAATAATAATAATAATAAGGGATTTGCAATGAATCCCTATGGGCAAGTATGGTTTTTCTATGGAAAATTCTTTCCTATGTTTCCCTATGGGCAAGCGGTTTGCAATGAATCCCTATGGGCAAGTATGGTTTTTCTATGGAGAAGTATGTCCCATGGATCCCTATGGGCAAGGGATTTGCAATGAATCCCTATGGGCAAGTATGGTTTTTCTCTGGAGAAGTCTGTCCCATGGATCCCTATGGGCAAGCGATTTGCAATGAATCCCTATGGGCAAGTATGGTTTTTCTATGGAGAAGTCTGTCCCATGGATCCCTATGGGCAAGGGATTTGCAATGAATCCCTATGGGCAAGTATGGTTTTTCTCTGGAGAAGTCTGTCCCATGGATCCCTATGGGCAAGCGATTTGCAATGAATCCCTATGGGCAAGTATGGTTTTTCTATGGAGGATTCTTTCCTATGTTTCCCTATGGGCAAGCGGTTTGCAATGAATCCCTATGGGCAAGTATGGTTTTTCTATGGAGAAGTCTGTCCCATGGATCCCTATGGGCAAGGGATTTGCAATGAATCCCTATGGGCAAGTATGGTTTTTCTATGGAGAATTCTTTCCTATGTTTCCCTATGGGCAAGCGGTTTGCAATGAATCCCTATGGGCAAGTATGGTTTTTCTATGGAGAAGTCTGTCCCATGGATCCCTATGGGCAAGCGATTTGCAATGAATCCCTATGGGCAAGTATGGTTTTTCTATGGAGAAGTCTGTCCCATGGATCCCTATGGGCAAGGGATTTGCAATGAATCCCTATGGGCAAGTATGGTTTTTCTATGGAGAATTCTTTCCTATGTTTCCCTATGGGCAAGCGGTTTGCAATGAATCCCTATGGGCAAGTATGGTTTTTCTATGGAGAAGTCTGTCCCATGGATCCCTATGGGCAAGGGATTTGCAATGAATCCCTATGGGCAAGTATGGTTTTTCTATGGAGAATTCTTTCCTATGTTTCCCTATGGGCAAGCGGTTTGCAATGAATCCCTATGGGCAAGTATGGTTTTTCTATGGAGAAGTCTGTCCCATGGATCCCTATGGGCAAGCGATTTGCAATGAATCCCTATGGGCAAGTATGGTTTTTCTATGGAGAAGTCTGTCCCATGGATCCCTATGGGCAAGCGATTTGCAATGAATCCCTATGGGCAAGTATGGTTTTTCTATGGAGAAGTCTGTCCCATGGATCCCTATGGGCAAGGGATTTGCAATGAATCCCTATGGGCAAGTATGGTTTTTCTATGGAGAAGTAAGTCCTATTGAGTTCAGTCCCTCCTTATTGTTTACTGCAACTTTATTAGATTGTAAGCCTATGCGGCAGGGTCTTGCTATTTACTGTGTATAATCTGTACAGCACCATGTACATTGATGGTGCTATATAAATAAATTAATAATAATAATAATAATAAGGGATTTGCAATGAATCCCTATGGGCAAGTATGGTTTTTCTATGGAAAATTCTTTCCTATGTTTCCCTATGGGCAAGCGGTTTGCAATGAATCCCTATGGGCAAGTATGGTTTTTCTATGGAGAAGTATGTCCCATGGATCCCTATGGGCAAGGGATTTGCAATGAATCCCTATGGGCAAGTATGGTTTTTCTCTGGAGAAGTCTGTCCCATGGATCCCTATGGGCAAGCGATTTGCAATGAATCCCTATGGGCAAGTATGGTTTTTCTATGGAGAAGTCTGTCCCATGGATCCCTATGGGCAAGGGATTTGCAATGAATCCCTATGGGCAAGTATGGTTTTTCTCTGGAGAAGTCTGTCCCATGGATCCCTATGGGCAAGCGATTTGCAATGAATCCCTATGGGCAAGTATGGTTTTTCTATGGAGGATTCTTTCCTATGTTTCCCTATGGGCAAGCGGTTTGCAATGAATCCCTATGGGCAAGTATGGTTTTTCTATGGAGAAGTCTGTCCCATGGATCCCTATGGGCAAGGGATTTGCAATGAATCCCTATGGGCAAGTATGGTTTTTCTATGGAGAATTCTTTCCTATGTTTCCCTATGGGCAAGCGGTTTGCAATGAATCCCTATGGGCAAGTATGGTTTTTCTATGGAGAAGTCTGTCCCATGGATCCCTATGGGCAAGCGATTTGCAATGAATCCCTATGGGCAAGTATGGTTTTTCTATGGAGAAGTCTGTCCCATGGATCCCTATGGGCAAGGGATTTGCAATGAATCCCTATGGGCAAGTATGGTTTTTCTATGGAGAATTCTTTCCTATGTTTCCCTATGGGCAAGCGGTTTGCAATGAATCCCTATGGGCAAGTATGGTTTTTCTATGGAGAAGTCTGTCCCATGGATCCCTATGGGCAAGGGATTTGCAATGAATCCCTATGGGCAAGTATGGTTTTTCTATGGAGAATTCTTTCCTATGTTTCCCTATGGGCAAGCGGTTTGCAATGAATCCCTATGGGCAAGTATGGTTTTTCTATGGAGAAGTCTGTCCCATGGATCCCTATGGGCAAGCGATTTGCAATGAATCCCTATGGGCAAGTATGGTTTTTCTATGGAGAAGTCTGTCCCATGGATCCCTATGGGCAAGGGATTTGCAATGAATCCCTATGGGCAAGTATGGTTTTTCTATGGAGAAGTAAGTCCTATTGAGTTCAGTCCCTCCTTATTGTTTACTGCAACTTTATTAGATTGTAAGCCTATGCGGCAGGGTCTTGCTATTTACTGTGTATAATCTGTACAGCACCATGTACATTGATGGTGCTATATAAATAAATTAATAATAATAATAATAATAAGGGATTTGCAATGAATCCCTATGGGCAAGTATGGTTTTTCTATGGAAAATTCTTTCCTATGTTTCCCTATGGGCAAGCGGTTTGCAATGAATCCCTATGGGCAAGTATGGTTTTTCTATGGAGAAGTATGTCCCATGGATCCCTATGGGCAAGGGATTTGCAATGAATCCCTATGGGCAAGTATGGTTTTTCTCTGGAGAAGTCTGTCCCATGGATCCCTATGGGCAAGCGATTTGCAATGAATCCCTATGGGCAAGTATGGTTTTTCTATGGAGAAGTCTGTCCCATGGATCCCTATGGGCAAGGGATTTGCAATGAATCCCTATGGGCAAGTATGGTTTTTCTCTGGAGAAGTCTGTCCCATGGATCCCTATGGGCAAGCGATTTGCAATGAATCCCTATGGGCAAGTATGGTTTTTCTATGGAGGATTCTTTCCTATGTTTCCCTATGGGCAAGCGGTTTGCAATGAATCCCTATGGGCAAGTATGGTTTTTCTATGGAGAAGTCTGTCCCATGGATCCCTATGGGCAAGGGATTTGCAATGAATCCCTATGGGCAAGTATGGTTTTTCTATGGAGAATTCTTTCCTATGTTTCCCTATGGGCAAGCGGTTTGCAATGAATCCCTATGGGCAAGTATGGTTTTTCTATGGAGAAGTCTGTCCCATGGATCCCTATGGGCAAGCGATTTGCAATGAATCCCTATGGGCAAGTATGGTTTTTCTATGGAGAAGTCTGTCCCATGGATCCCTATGGGCAAGGGATTTGCAATGAATCCCTATGGGCAAGTATGGTTTTTCTATGGAGAATTCTTTCCTATGTTTCCCTATGGGCAAGCGGTTTGCAATGAATCCCTATGGGCAAGTATGGTTTTTCTATGGAGAAGTCTGTCCCATGGATCCCTATGGGCAAGGGATTTGCAATGAATCCCTATGGGCAAGTATGGTTTTTCTATGGAGAATTCTTTCCTATGTTTCCCTATGGGCAAGCGGTTTGCAATGAATCCCTATGGGCAAGTATGGTTTTTCTATGGAGAAGTCTGTCCCATGGATCCCTATGGGCAAGCGATTTGCAATGAATCCCTATGGGCAAGTATGGTTTTTCTATGGAGAAGTCTGTCCCATGGATCCCTATGGGCAAGGGATTTGCAATGAATCCCTATGGGCAAGTATGGTTTTTCTATGGAGAATTCTTTCCTATGTTTCCCTATGGGCAAGCGGTTTGCAATGAATCCCTATGGGCAAGTATGGTTTTTCTATGGAGAATTCTTTCCTATGTTTCCCTATGGGCAAGCGGTTTGCAATGAATCCCTATGGGCAAGTATGGTTTTTCTATGGAGAAGTCTGTCCCATGGATCCCTATGGGCAAGGGATTTGCAATGAATCCCTATGGGCAAGTATGGTTTTTCTATGGAGAAGTCTGTCCCATGGATCCCTATGGGCAAGGGATTTGCAATGAATCCCTATGGGCAAGTATGTTTTTTCTATGGAGAAGTCTTTCCTATGTTTCCCTATGGGCAAGCGATTTGCAATGAATCCCTATGGGCAAGTATGGTTTTTCTATGGAGAAGTCTGTCCCATGGATCCCTATGGGCAAGGGATTTGCAATGAATCCCTATGGGCAAGTATGGTTTTTCTATGGAGAATTCTTTCCTATGTTTCCCTATGGGCAAGCGGTTTGCAATGAATCCCTATGGGCAAGTATGGTTTTTCTATGGAGAAGTCTGTCCCATGGATCCCTATGGGCAAGCGATTTGCAATGAATCCCTATGGGCAAGTATGGTTTTTCTATGGAGGATTCTTTCCTATTTTTCCCTATGGGCAAGCGGTTTGCAATGAATCCCTATGGGCAAGTATGGTTTTTCTATGGAGAAGTCTGTCCCATGGATCCCTATGGGCAAGGGATTTGCAATTAATCCCTATGGGCAAGTATGGTTTTTCTATGGAGAATTCTTTCCTATGTTTCCCTATGGGCAAGGGATTTGCAATGAATCCCTATGGGCAAGTATGGTTTTTCTATGGAGTAGTCTGTCGCATGGATCCCTATGGGCAAGGGATTTGCAATGAATCCCTATGGGCAAGTATGGTTTTTCTATGGAGAAGTCTGTCCCATGGATCCCTATGGGCAAGGGATTTGCAATGAATCCCTATGGGCAAGTATGGTTTTTCTATGGAGAATTCTTTCCTATTTTTCCCTATGGGCAAGCGATTTGCAATGAATCCCTATGGGCAAGTATGGTTTTTCTATGGAGAAGTCTGTCCCATGGATCCCTATGGGCAAGGGATTTGCAATGAATCCCTATGGGCAAGTATGGTTTTTCTATGGAGAAGTCTGTCCCATGGATCCCTATGGGCAAGGGATTTGCAATGAATCCCTATGGGCAAGTATGGTTTTTCTATGGAGAAGTCTGTCCCATGGATCCCTATGGGCAAGGGATTTGCAATGAATCCCTATGGGCAAGTATGGTTTTTCTATGGAGAAGTCTGTCCCATGGATCCCTATGGGCAAGGGATTTGCAATGAATCCCTATGGGCAAGTATGGTTTTTCTATGGAGAAGTAAGTCCTATTGAGTTCAGTCCCTCCTTATTGTTTACTGCAACTTTATTAGATTGTAAGCCTATGCGGCAGGGTCTTGCTATTTACTGTGTATAATCTGTACAGCACCATGTACATTGATGGTGCTATATAAATAAATTAATAATAATAATAATAATAAGGGATTTGCAATGAATCCCTATGGGCAAGTATGGTTTTTCTATGGAGAATTCTTTCCTATGTTTCCCTATGGGCAAGCGGTTTGCAATGAATCCCTATGGGCAAGTATGGTTTTTCTATGGAGAATTCTTTCCTATGTTTCCCTATGGGCAAGCGATTTGCAATGAATCCCTATGGGCAAGTATGGTTTTTCTATGGAGAAGTCTGTCCCATGGATCCCTATGGGCAAGCGATTTGCAATGAATCCCTATGGGCAAGTATGGTTTTTCTCTGGAGAAGTCTGTCCCATGGATCCCTATGGGCAAACGATTTGCAATGAATCCCTATGGGCAAGTATGGTTTTTCTATGGAGAATTCTTTCCTATGTTTCCCTATGGGCAAGCGGTTTGCAATGAATCCCTATGGGCAAGTATGGTTTTTCTATGGAGAAGTCTTTCCTATGTTTCCCTATGGGCAAGGGATTTGCAATGAATCCCTATGGGCAAGTATGGTTTTTCTATGGAGTAGTCTGTCCCATGGATCCCTATGGGCAAGGGATTTGCAATGAATCCCTATGGGCAAGTATGGTTTTTCTATGGAGAAGTCTGTCCCATGGATCCCTATGGGCAAGCGATTTGCAATGAATCCCTATGGGCAAGTATGGTTTTTCTATGGAGAAGTCTGTCCCATGGATCCCTATGGGCAAGCGATTTGCAATGAATCCCTATGGGCAAGTATGGTTTTTCTATGGAGAAGTCTGTCCCATGGATCCCTATGGGCAAGGGATTTGCAATGAATCCCTATAGGCAAGTATGGTTTTTCTATGGAGAAGTCTGTCCCATGGATCCCTATGGCCAAGCGATTTGCAATGAATCCCTATGGGCAAGTATGGTTTTTCTATGGAGAATTCTTTCCTATGTTTCCCTATGGGCAAGCGGTTTGCAATGAATCCCTATGGGCAAGTATGGTTTTTCTATGGAGAAGTCTGTCCCATGGATCCCTATGGGCAAGGGATTTGCAATTAATCCCTATGGGCAAGTATGGTTTTTCTATGGAGAATTCTTTCCTATGTTTCCCTATGGGCAAGCGGTTTGCAATGAATCCCTATGGGCAAGTATGGTTTTTCTATGGAGAAGTCTTTCCTATGTTTCCCTATGGGCAAGGGATTTGCAATGAATCCCTATGGGCAAGTATGGTTTTTCTATGGAGAAGTCTGTCCCATGGATCCCTATGGGCAAGCGATTTGCAATGAATCCCTATGGGCAAGTATGGTTTTTCTATGGAGAAGTCTGTCCCATGGATCCCTATGGGCAAGCGATTTGCAATGAATCCCTATGGGCAAGTATGGTTTTTCTATGGAGAAGTCTGTCCCATGGATCCCTATGGGCAAGGGATTTGCAATGAATCCCTATGGGCAAGTATGGTTTTTCTCTGGAGAAGTCTTTCCCATGGATCCCTATGGGCAAGCGATTTGCAATGAATCCCTATGGGCAAGTATGGTTTTTCTATGGAGGATTCTTTCCTATGTTTCCCTATGGGCAAGCGGTTTGCAATGAATCCCTATGGGCAAGTATGGTTTTTCTATGGAGAAGTCTGTCCCATGGATCCCTATGGGCAAGGGATTTGCAATGAATCCCTATGGGCAAGTATGGTTTTTCTATGGAGAATTCTTTCCTATGTTTCCCTATGGGCAAGCGGTTTGCAATGAATCCCTATGGGCAAGTATGGTTTTTCTATGGAGAAGTCTGTCCCATGGATCCCTATGGGCAAGCGATTTGCAATGAATCCCTATGGGCAAGTATGGTTTTTCTATGGAGAAGTCTGTCCCATGGATCCCTATGGGCAAGCGGTTTGCAATGAATCCCTATGGGCAAGTATGGTTTTTCTATGGAGAAGTCTGTCCCATGGATCCCTATGGGCAAGGGATTTGCAATGAATCCCTATGGGCAAGTATGGTTTTTCTATGGAGAATTCTGTCCCATTGTTTTCTATGGGCAAGGGATTTGCAATGAATCCCTATGGGCAAGTATGGTTTCTCTATGGAGAATTCTGTCCTATGTTTCCGTATGGACAAGCCCTTTTCAATGCATCCCTATGGGCAAGTATGGTTTCTCTATGGGCAAGTATGGTTTCCCTATGGGCAAGCATTGTCCTTTGTTTTAGTACGTCCCACTTTAAGCAGATAAAAATGTGTGGACATCTTAATCACAATAAAGCTTAGTCCTTATTAATCATAATAAAATAACATATATTGCAGTCCATGCTTTCCTATAGCCATTCTGAAGGAACCTAACGTGACCATGCACAATGTGGGGACCATTCCAATGGAGCACGCCTCCAGCAAAAACTCTTAGGATGCTTAGGGTCTCAGTTCAAACCTCCACAACAATTATGGGGCTCCCCCTTTTTGGGGGGGGGGCTGCCTGACAGCCCAGTGCTTTCCTATGGCCGTTCTGATGGAACCTAAGGTGCCTGTGTGCAATGTGGGGGCCATTCCAATGGAGCATGCCTTCAACAGGGGCTCTTATGGTGCTTACAGCCTTATTACCAACCTCCCTGAACTTTTTGGGGGCTCCCCCTCTTTTTTGTGGGGCTGCCTGACAGCCCGATGTTTTCCTATGGCCATTTTGAAACCGGCCTGTTGTAAGGTGTGGGCGTCGGGAGGGGGCTCATATAGAAACATCTAAATAATGTTGGGCAGTTTGCGACAAAATTCCTTTCTCTTATTTGGGTGTTTGAGAACTGGTGCTTATAAAGCAGTGTATAAAACTGTCATTACCCTCTTTTTATTGCATTCTGATTTCTTCTTGAAGTTGGGGATGATCCCTAGAACCACAGTGTTGGGGGGTCGTAGTAGTTGTTCCCTAAAACCGCTCTGTTAGTTTGTATTTTGATTCTGTGTGGTTTTCTATGAAAACTGAATGTTTAACTCCTTTAGGGATTTTGATTTGTAGATGATCCCTAAACTCCTCCAATGATTTCCTATGGCCATTCGGAATAAACCAATGCATTTCAATGGCCATTCGGTGTCCTTCAGTTTAGTATGTCCCCTACACATGCCCAGTTCTTTCAGTCTCTCTGCTTATAGTGATGTCTGGGCTTTTTAAAATTCATACCAAACAAGCAGTTTTCCCCACCCCCAGGTTTTATCAGAATTGCAGCATGCAGGGAGGTGAAGTTCAAGCTTTCCTTCCCCCAGCATCATCCCAGCAAAAAATGTTCCCCTGCCCTAGAAATCACTTTTTGCAGCATGGTGGGGATGGAGGTGGCTTTTTTGTCAGAAAAACAACAGGGAGGGAATGCTTATACCCTATTTCTTTGATTCTAAGACACACTTTTTTCCCATATAAACATCTCTAAAAATGGGGTGCATCTTAGAATCGTGGGTGTGTCTTAGGGTGTTTTTTTTCCTGTTGGTGGTACTAAAATTAGTGTGTGTCTTACAATCGATGGCATCTTACAATCGAAGAAATATGGTACTTCCCCTTCCTCTAGCCTCCAGTCCTAGGGTGACCATACATCTGGTTTTAACCGAACATGTCCTGACACGGGGGGGGGGCGGAGGGCAAACTGTGTCCGGGTGGAAATCCCCGATTTCCCCCTTTTGTCCAGGAAAAATTGCTTTGGTGGGGGAAATCCTGTTGAAGGCCCTCCTGGCTTCTATCCAGGGCTCTCCTTGGTTGACATCACTGCGGTGACCAAGGAGAGGCCCAGATAAAAGCCTGGAGGGCCTTCAACAGCACGTTTCCAAAACGCAGAAACGCATCTGTTTAAGCCCGGCCCATGCTTGCATCTGGGGCTCTCCCTGGTTGCCGCCGTGACATCACCGCGGTGACCAAGGAGAGCCCCGTATCGATGCAAGGCAATGGGCTGGGAGCTGTGTTCCTGCACTTCTGGAAATGCGTCCTACAGCCCCCCCTCAGCGCAGAGTAAGAAGAAGAGGAGGAGGAAGGAGAAGAGGAGGAGGAAGAAGAAGAGAAGGAAGCAGAAGCAGAGGAAGAAGAAAAGGAAGAAGAAGAAGCAAGTAGAAGGTAAGACAAAGGTGTTTGTGTGTGAGAGAGTGTGTATGGGTGAAGAGGATGGATGTGTATGCACGCGTATGTGTTTTGGAGTGGTGATCCTGAGTGTGTGTGCTGGCAGTCTCTCTCTCTCTCTCTCTCTCTCTCTCTCTCTCTCTCTCTCTCTGTGTGTGTGTGTGTGTGTGTGTGTGTGTGTGTGTATTGATGTCTGAATGGGATGCCTGGTTGTTTGACTATGAATGGATGTGAGTGTGCGTGTTTGTGTTGGCAGTGTCTCTCTGTGTGTGTATTGATGTCTGAATGGGATGCCTTGCTTTGAGTGAATGGATGCATGTGCATGCTTGCAGTGTGGGGGTGTAGTTTTCTGTGAGTTGGGATGATTTGGAGGTGCTATTCCTATTAAATAATGTATTTTAGACTCATAGACCTTCCTTTCCAATTTGTCTGATATAATTGGCATGACGTATACTTTATAAAAATTGTTTATAATATAATTGTTCATCCTTCTTAAAAACCTTTTTAAAAATTAACAGGGTTGCCATTATTATTATCATCATTATCATCATTAATTCTCTCTTTTGTTGCTCGTGGTGGTTTTTTTTAGTAAAAGTAATGTTGACCAAGTTTGGTGGGCATGCCCCCTTGGGGGCTGGGTATGTTGGTGGGCATGCCCCTTTGGGGGCTGGACATGTTGGTGGATACGCCCCCTTCGGGTGGCCATGTTGTCCTCCTTTTTGGTTTCCAAAATATGGTCACCCTACCAGTCCCAATAAAAGCTCTCCTTTCCCCTCACTCAGTATTAGTTTTCTTTAAAACAGCAACATGGCATTGTTGGAAGTTACGAATTTAACGAAGCATGTGTTAAGAAGAAAGGCTAGAACAAATGAAGCGGAACATCACTTAGTCGCTAACATGGGTTGAGTCAACAGGGGGCTGTCTATACGTCTTCTAAGCCCTGTAGCGACTGCGCAATGGGGCTGTGTTGGTTATATGAGGCTGCCGTCAACTTGCAGCTACCACTGGGCTTTTCCCCAAAGCTGTGTGTTAAAAAAGCCGGGGACTTGACAGACTTTTTTCTTCAAAGGGAGGTCACCACAGCCCTTGCACCATGCAACCTCGCTCTGGTGTCAAGTCGGGGGTATTCCAAGTTGGATGGCAACCCCTGATTGGTCACCAGAAGCTAGGCGGAGGGCAGGGGGTAGGCCCTGAGAGCTGAATGGCCGCTGGAAAGCCTGCGCTGCCTCCTGCCATCAGGATTACCTGCCACCATCCATGGGGTTTAATAGCAAAGTGGCAGCAACACGGCTCCGTAAAGGCAGGGCCCAGATTAATAAAACTCTCCTATGTCCTGGGTGTGTATTAATCACGATTTCATGTTAAAGTTGATGCATTGTTTCATATTGTTGTATGTTTAAAATGAACACTTTCAGTGAATGAACCCCTTTCAGTAGGGGTTCCGCAAGGCTCGGTGCTTGGCCCGTTGTTGTTTTCCTTATACATGTTGCCCTTGGGCAAGCTTATTCAATCTCATGGCCTCCAATATCATCTGTACGCCGATGATACACAACTATATCTGTCATCTCTGGAACTTTCTCCTGATGTTCACGATCGTATCTCGGCATGTCTTTCAGATATCTCAGCTTGGCTGCTTCATCGTCGCTTGAAGCTTAACATGGCAAAGACTGAATTGCTTGTTTTTCCTCCTAAACCTTCTCCTCATCTCTCATTCTCTCTTACTGTCAATGATGTTACGCTTACTCCGGTCAAGGAAGCTCGTAGCCTTGGCTTTATCTTCGACTCCTCGCTCTCCTTTATTCCTCATATTGAGGCAGTAGCTAAATCTTGTCGATTTTTCCTGTATAATATTGCCAGGATTCGATCATTTTTGTCTGTCTCTTCTGCCAAGACGCTTGTTCATGCACTGGTTATTTCACGGTTGGACTACTGCAACCTTCTTCTCTCTGGCCTTCCTTCTTCTCACATCAGTCCGTTGGTTTCTGTTCACCACTCTGCCGCAAAGATCATCTTCTTAGCTCGCCGCTCCGACCATGTTACTCCGCTTCTGAAATCTCTTCATTGGCTTCCAATTCACTTCAGAATCCAATATAAACTTCTCCTGTTAACCTTCAAAGCTTTTCACGGTCTAGCTCCTTCCTATCTCTCCTCTCTCATCTCACACTATTGCCCCGCTCGTGCTCTTCGCTCCTCTGATGCCATGTTTCTCGCCTGCCCAAGGGCCTCTACTTCCCTTGCTCGGCTTCGTCCATTTTCGTCTGCTGCCCCTTACGCCTGGAACACTCTTCCAGAACATTTGAGAACTACAAGTTCAACCGCAGCTTTTAAAGCTCAACTAAAAACTTTTCTTTTTCCTAAAGCTTTTAAAACTTGATGTTGTGCAGACTTCTACTGTTACTTTCTACTGTTAGTTTTTCCCTACCCTGTGCCTGCTTACCCTACCCTGTACCTGTTTGCATTCTCTTCCCCTCCTTATTGTTTTACTATGATTTTATTAGATTGTAAGCCTATGCGGCAGGGTCTTGCTATTTACTGTTTTACTCTGTACAGCACCATGTACATTGATGGTGCTATATAAATAAATAATAATAATAATAATAATAACACTTAGTAAAAACATTTTTTCTTAAATCACCTGGGGGAGTTGAGTGGAATTTTTAATGTATTTATCTTCCTATTTTTATCCCACCTTTTGATCCAAAAAATGGGTCTCCAGTGCAGCTTACAATCTTTAAAAACATCACAATAAAACCCAAAGACAGTAAACAATAAATAGGAACGGGGATCTAAAGCTCAAGCCAATTAAAATTAAACTCCCGTAGGGATGCAAAGCATTCACATCAAATCGAAAGTCTGATAAAATATAAACATTTCTTGAATGCACTGAAAGGCCATAAAGGGAGAAAGCTGATTTGGTTTTCTGGGCAAGAAAGCACCACAGTCTGAGCACAGGGTGAGCAAAGGCCCTGTCCTGTGTCTCAACCAAGTAGTAACAGGATGCAGAGTAAAACTTGTAATGATGGCTGTAGGGTGCGGGCAGGTTCATCTGGAAGAAGGTGATCCTTCCAAGAGCCTGGTCGCAAACTGTTTAGAACCTCAGAGGTAATATCCAACACTTAAACCTGGAAACAAGTGGGCAGCCAGTACAGACTGAACAATACTGCAATAATATGCTCTGAAAAACTAAGTCCAGATCTACACCAAGCAGGATATGACACTTGGAAAATGGTTTGAAAACTGTATATGGAGTGTGTCCTAGGCCCCAACAGTTGTCACTACTGTTATAAAACATTTCAAAGCAGTAGTGTAAATTAGGGCTGTGCACGGACCCCCCACTCCACCCCGCCTTGATCCGCCTAGGGTCCGCTCCGCTCTGCTGCGGAGCTCCGGCTCCGAATCAGAGCTCCGCAGCAGCGGGGGGTGGCACCAGGTAAGGCCCCCCTCCCTCCTCCCCCTTACCTGCTTCCGTCCCGGCCTGCCGCCAGCTTCACTAGAGCCCGCGGCTCAACCAGGAAATGTAGGCCCCGCTAGTGAAGCCAGTGACGGGCCGCGACGGACGCAGGTAAGACCCCCCTCCCCCTTGCCCCCTTACCTGGCTCTGCCGCCATCGCCGCACAGGCGCCAGCGGCGGCAGGGCCAGGTAAACCCCCCTCCTTCCTCCCCCTTACCTGCATCCGTCCGCGGTCCCGCGGCTGCTTCAACTGAGCCCGAGGACTCAATCAGGAAGACCAGGCGGCCTGGTCTTCCTGTTTGAGTCTTCGGGCTCAGTTGAAGCAGCCGCGGGACCGTGGACGGATGCAGGTAAGAGCCCCCTCCCCCTTGCCCCCTTATCAGATTCTGCTGCCATCGCCGCACAGGTGGTGGCAGCAGCAGGGCCAAGTAAACCCCCCTTACCTTTTTTGCAGAGCTCCGGATCGAGACGAAGGATCCGCCTTCACCTCGATCTGCTCCGCGACGCTCCGCTGCTCCCCCGATCCTCTTCGCCTCCGCCTTAAGGGGAGGCGAAGCACCCCAATCCGCTTCTGCTTCTCCAGTCCGAGGAGAAGCAGAGCACAGCCCTAGTGTAAATCCTGCCTAAGAGGAACAAAAAAAGACAGCTGCACAAGTAGACAGGATTCCCAATGAGTTTTGAGGAAACTCTTCATCATAAAAACACTTAGTACTCAAAATATCATAATCTTGAGAATTAGTAACGAGTGGAAATCACAGAACCCCCTCTCCCCTGCCACATACACATTTTTTCTTGTAGCCTTTTAAGTGTGTGTGTGTGTGTGTAGAATAACACTCAATAACTTAACGCTTCTTGGTAAAAAGTGCTTGGGGCAGGATCTCTGCTGCAGGTCTTACAAGTTTTTTTTTATGATTAATATTTGTGACTGTAGTTCATTGTAGTGGATGGCATACGTTGTTTAAATATCAAGTGTTTAAATCTGATGTCTACGTAGTGCACCTCTCTTGACACCCACCAAGACCTCTGCCCCTCTTGATATTTCTTTTATTAGATTTTTTAAAAAATTGAGAATTGGATGTTTGAGCAGAAAACTGGGTTCAAAAGAGTGGATTTGTGATTTGGAGCTTGGCTCCTCCCCACCCCACCCCCCTTTGCTTTCCACATAGGTTCTCAGGCAAATTACTTCTCTTTCAGTCTTACTAGTTTGCCTTCTGGGAAATTATTTTGTGACTGTCCATGACAACCGTGGCAGCCATTTTGGTAATGGATAAGCCCCTCATAGCAGCCATTTTGTAAGAGTACCTATGACACTCTCTCAAAATTCCAAATGTGCTCACAAACCCAAAAGGGTTGGAGACCTCTTGTTTAAGCTGATGGGGAACATGTGGCCTTCCAGTTGTTGTTAGACTTCCATCAGCCTGATGGGAGAGGGATGACATGATTCCCCATCCCTGCTGTACCCACTGTCATGACATCCAATGACATGTAAGCAGACCATCTAGTTCCCCCCCCCTTCCTTCGTGGGATATCAAATGAACAGGAAACAATTTAGAACATGGAAACAGTAATGGGGAAAGGCTTGAGGGCCTTCTCTCTCTTTCTGCTTTTCCAGTCCCAATCGCCATCTCCCAAAGCAGCTTTCATGTTTAAAATGGGTCGGTGATATAGCTGACCCAGGGTTCACAGGGATGCAGTGCCTGCATTTTTTTTATTAGCAAAGTCATTTGCCACCCCTAACCCCCCTCCTCAGAATTCCATGTTTCCACTGAGCTTAGCTGCAATCCTCACAGGTTCAAATTGTCAGTCAGCAATGTAGCTCATTAGCTAGGTGACCTTGGTCCAGTCATCATCTCCCAGCCAAATGTACCTCACAGAGGGGGAGACAGCCCTGTGAAATGGGGGAGACAGTTCTGTATGGGGCTGCCTTGACAGAGCCAAGTTGGCACTGTTCCACTACCAAACCCTGCGGTATTGCTGGTGCGGGGTGACAGCAAGTTATTTACACAGAGGGAAGCAGTGTGGGGTTTCCAGCGGCCATTAGGCTTGCGGGGCCTGCCCCCTCCCCCTCCGGCAGCTTCCGGCAACCAATGAAAAGTCGCCTTCCATTTGGGAACGCCCCCTGGCACAACGCCTGAGTGAAGACAAACGGGGAAGAGCCATGCTGACTTGGGCAGGAAAAGTCGGGGTAAGTCACTGACTTTTTGACATAGCCATGTCACTACACTGTACTGCTTTCGTCGCCAGCTGAAGACCTTTTTATTCTCTCAATATTTTAACACTTAATTTTAACTTAAATTTAAATCTTACTTTTTTAACTCTGTATTTTAATCTTATTTCAATTTTGTTGTGTGGTTTTATCCTGGTTGTGCTTTTTATACTGTATTTTGTAATTGTGTTTTTAACCTGTTGGTTGTTTTATTGTGGTTTTAATTTTTGTGAACCGCCCAGAGAGCTTCAGCTATTGGGCGGTATAAAAATGTAATAAATAAATAAATAAATAAATTTTCTGCTGCAGGTCTATGGCTCTTTGTCCTGGGGTGGCTCTGAATCGGCAGCTGCATCATATAACCAATGTAGCATGAATTCCGAGCCACTCCGGGGCTTCCAGAGCATATAGATAGCCCCTATCTCACGTTGAGCTCCTGGGAGGAGAGGCGGATTGTAAATGTAATAAATAAAATTACCTGCTGTATCTTCTTTGCTTTAGAAGGGATGGCCATAAGGAGAAGTCTAAATAAGCACCCATAACCAGGGGTGTAATGGAACCAGGGCTGGCATTTTTTAATTAGCAGGGATGCTTATGTCATCCGCCTCAGAATTATCCTCACAATAGCCTGGGGGAGATTATTTTCCCCAGCAACAATATGTTATTCCTTGTTGTCATACAAAATATTTTGGGCTGTCTTAGGCTTGAATGGACAGTTAAGACCTATTAGCTTTAAACTTAAAAAAAGAAGAAAACCTGTTCCAGGTGGAGGTGAAAAATTCTAGAACAGGTTTGTTGATATGGATCAATGCAGCTGCCTGCAATTTTGGATTCTCTTTGGGGGCATGGCTATGTCAAAATTGCCCCTTGCACACTGGTTGTTGGGATATCATTACAGCCGCCACATGTGAAATGTACTTTGGCCATCAGCCATTAGTAGCAGGGCCATCTTCAGTGCCAATTTGGAGTTGCTCAGCCTGAATAGGGCTTATTGGGGTACGAGGCTACTCTATTGGGGTACGAGGCTACTAGATCCATTCAGACTTACAGTGCAACATGACTGGGGTTCTTGTGAATTGCTAAGAGAGTAGATAAAATCGTACATTGCAAGAAGGGCTTCTGCAAGATGCTTTTGAAATCCCAAATAATGAAATAAACACATTTCATATCCTATCCCCATGAATGCAATGTTTACGGCCAGTTCTTACATTACCTGAGCTGTAGGTTTTCTGCTTCCAGCATGGTTGTGGATTACACCAGTCTGATAATGACTAAAATCTGGAAACCACATGTCAGGCTGTTGGCTTCTACATCAGCATCATTGTTCACACCCAGTTGATATCTTACTGTAATAACATTGGGACCCCTCAAATATTTTTATAAGATAAGGGGGGAAAACCTGTCATGTGCTGGTTTTGTAATGCCTATATAGATGATTTTTTTTTACTATTTTTAATTCTTATTTATTGTTTTTCTTTATATTTTTGTGACCTTCCATGGATCTCAAACTTATTTACTCAACTGGAATATAAACTGAATAAACAATCACATAGAATTAATTAAGAGCTAACTACTTTACTATAGTATAAGCTAAGCCATTTGTACAAATTCTCTTCAAGTATCTCCAACAGGTTTCATATTGTCAGGTTTAACCCATAGCATTCAGCGAGATAGGAGTGTTCTGTAACTTTGGGTCACTGGCAGCAGACACAAGGCCATGGCCGGCAGTTCTCCTTTTACGAATAGTTGCATCATTGGGTCAGTGCTTTGAACTGGATCAGACCATCCCTTTGTAATGAGAAACATAAACTGAAGGCAGTCCCTTAACCTCAAAAAGAAGTATCACTGTTACCTTACTGGCAGCGACATGTATTACATTTCACAGAACATTGTGAACTATGCTGTACTTAGTATTAAGGACATAAGAGCCCTGCTGGATCAGACCAAGGGTCCATCTTGTCCAGCACTCTGTTCATACAGTGGCCAACCAGCTGTCGACGAGGGACCCACAAGCAGGACATGATGCAACCGCATGCTCCCAGCAACTGGTGTATATAGGCTTACTGCTTCAGATACTGGAGGTAGCACATAGCCATCAGGACTAGTAGCCATTGATAGCCTTCTCCTCCAGGAATTTATTCAGCCCCCTTTTAAAGCCATCCAAATTGGTGGCCATCACCACATCTTGTAGTAAGGAATAGTGTTTGTTCTGATCTGTATCTGTGGAAGTATCCAGTGCTGTATGTGCACCAGCAGGACCTTCCATCATTGGAGAGGAAGTGAGCGCTTCCTAACCAGAAATGAGCCAAAACACTTGTTTGTGGAACAGAGCAGTTCAGTGAAGCTCACAGGAGGGAGCTTCACTGACCTGTCCCATTCTGGAAATGACCTACAACTCCCATCATCCTCAGCCAGCATGCCCATTGGCTGTATTGTTAAGTGATGGTAGAATCATAGAATAGTAGAGTTGGAAGGGGCCTATAAGGCCATCAAGTTGAACCCCCTGCTCAGTGCAGGAATCCACCTTAAAGCATCCCTGACAGATGGTTGTCCAGCTGCCTCTTGAAGTGGTAGTCCAACACATTGGGAGGGTGAAGTATGACACACAGGCCCGGAACTCCATGTTGATAGAAAACTGTCCATGAGCAGAAACGGGCTTTTGTCGTTATCTTCCTCCCAGTAAATTGGCCATTGTCTAACTGCAAGCATGTCCTGTTGAACTCCCAGATTAGCACGGAACAAACACGGGGGCAGACTAACTCAACAGACAGAAGGGATTAAGGGTGTTGATTCAGGATACAAGCAAGGTGATCAAAGGAGTTTCGGCCGAGAAGGAGGGGGGAAGAAGGAGCAGGGAGTTGGCTACTTAAACTCTGTGTATGTTCAATAAACTTCACTTCGGCCCTCAAACCTCGGTGTGTGCGAGTTACTACAGGAGGGCACATGGTTGGGAAAGGCTGGTTGAGACATTACCAGTTCTGAGTGGGGCCAGAGCAAAAGACACAGCCAAAAATACATGTAGAATCATGCAAATTGATCTCAACTTATCAATTAATTGGCTAGAGGGCTCTTTATTAATCAGTCGATAGTCTTGCAAAAGACTCATAATTTGTGTGTAAAGCCTTATTTACACATTTCACCATCAGCAACAGGAATCCATGGCCTGGTTCAGACAACATGCTAAACCGTGATGGTTAAGAGTTTTGAGCTAAACATTATGGCAGTGTGTCATGTGAACCATTCGTAATCATGGTAGCTACATAACCACGGTTTAAACACGCTCACTAACTACTTGCTGCAAAACCATGGCAAGTAGTGTGGCTTAACGTGTCATCTGAACAGGCCCAATAGAGTTCAATGCTCCTGACTCCACTGCTGCACAAGATCCATTCATTTGAATGGAATGGATAGATCCCATTCAATCCTCATTGAAATGAAGTTTGCATGGTACTCACACTCCATTTTGTCTGGTGGAAGTTGTGCAGCAACAGCGCCTGAAGATGCTGGGCAGGGATCACTATGAAATACACTCAAATCCAGTGGAGGCCGGTGGCTCCAACTTTGGTGGGGCTGTGAATCCTTTCTGGATTTCAGACAGAACCAGACAGAACTCTAAAAGTGCTGTCTAAGGTGCTGAACCATATTCCCAAACAGGTCTAGGGATAGGTTTGGGAACAGGACTGAAACCCAAAAAGGATTCACGGCCCCACCAGAATCAAAGCCACCAGCCTCCACTGCTCAGATGTCTTCAAGTGGCTTGCCTTGCCAAACCACAAAAACATCAGGCCCCAACTGTAATCAGCAGTACAGCAATTTACCTAGCCAAGGACTCCCATTACCTAGCACAGCAATTAGCCAAACCCACAAGCATTATCCAGGAAATTTTAAACATTCTCTGGTCTTTTGAATGTGGGTGTTGTCGTCCCCCCACCCCCCGAATATATTTCTCCCCCACATTTCTCATTGAGTGACAGCACTTATGGAAGATGAGTATAGAGCAGGATTGTGGATGCAGAAGGCTACATTCGTTTCCCCCTTTGATCACACTCCGGCTGGAAAAATTCAGATTCCCAGGCTAGAGCAAACCTCATGGGCTAGCCAAAGTGTGGTATTTCTGACAGCTAAACAAGCAACGTCTTGTCAGTCTTCCTGGCTAGAGGGTGAAGGGCTAAGAAAAAGCCAAGTCTGTGTTAATGAGGAGGGAAACTGCGGATAATAAAATGAAGGTTTTGTTTTTCAAAGTGAATCACTTGGATTTAATTAAACTGCAGATATTACTACATCTAAAAGCTGCAGTGCGTTCATTCCTGAAATTCCCCCCATGTAGAGAAGACTATTTAGCCTAAGTGGAGAAACACAATTTGCAAACCATTTTGCAAGTATTAATTTGATTGACCAACCTCTGCTATGCAAAACTGAAAACCAAGGCTTTGAAAATTCTATCAAGTGCCTCCTTTGATTTCTGCTGTGAATCTCCCTGCAGCATTTCTAAGACTAAGGGCCAAACTACAGGACTCATCATGGTGTTATTCACACTTGAAAAACAAAGAATGCTTAAGCTGGCCGGTTTTATTTTGAAGAAAAAGATGCCATGAGGTCCCTTAGCCAGGAATAGCTCCTGATCTGGATGAGGCTGTGCCCCAGTTTCTTGCAAAGACAAAAATCATGCCTCTGTGCACACACATGCACAGTGTTACTTGCCCACCAAGATGCAGCTTGGAGAAAACAGCATCTTCAGGAATATACAGCAGCTGGGGAGACAACAGGCCTGCTCACAGTAGCTTATTTCACCCCCTGTGCAGGGGGATTTGCATAATAACCTTCACCAGAGGCTTGCTGTGTTGTGCAAACCCAGTGAGGGTGGCTTGTTGCGATGGTTAACAAACCGCCCCAGAACCCTTGCCGGGTTCACATGACACAGAAAGCTGTACCGGTGAGGGTAACTATGCAAATCCCCACAGCATGCGACCAGAACGTGTGGTGAGGGAAATAAGCTATCGTGGCTTATTTCCTCCACCATGATCATATGAATCTGGTCACTGCCACAGGCCTCCAAGGTGGCTCCTTATGCAGCAGCATCAAAAATGAGGACAAAGGGGACATGAATTTGCAAAACATTAGCATGTACTAATTTATATGTATAGCTAAATAATAATTTATAATTATAATTTTATAATTTATAATGAAATAATTTTTATAATTTTTATAGAAATACAGTACATCTCAATTTTTATAATTTTTATAGAAATACAGTACATCGCAATTGTGACCAGAGTGCCTGGTCAACTTCTTGTCCGGGTTTTTAGCTGTGTTAGAGCAACTTCAAGGTGGCCCAGCTCAAACACCTTCTTTTTTTAAAAAAAAATGTGAATAATGTAACTTGTAGTTTGGCCCCAAGGCACAGCCTTGGATGTGGCATAAGGAGAACACTTTATGTATATATAGAAGGTCCCTGGTCCACTCCCTGTCATCTCCAGGTAGGCCATGCTGGCTGGGAATGATGGGAGTTGCAGTCCAACACATCTGTAGGGTGTTGCCAGTCAGTGTAAATAGATGGGCCAATGGTTTGACGCGATATAAGTATTTAAGGAAATCCCCCCATGTAGTATATACCAGAGTATATAACAATCATGTGCAAGTCAGAGAATTCAGAATTAGGATGTCCTGTCCTCATGCACCACAGTCTCAATGTCTTTGTTTGTAAGCTTTGCTGTACAATTCAAGGAGGGCTGCCCCATGTATTTTTCTCTGGCACAACTCTGTTGCACAATCCAGCAAGCGCAATTTGTGCAGTGTGCACAGATGCAGCCTTCCATTTTAATGCACATCTGGATATGCTTCACCATCCACAGACACTGCAATACTAATCTGAGCCTTGCTGAACAGGCTGGATGTGTCTTTCCAGATACATGCATCTGAAAATTGAGGCCCACCAGTTCTTATAGGCAACTAGTTGCTTATGACTAGAGCTAGATCAGGGCTTGTGCCTTTAACAGCTGCACAACAGACAGACACTTCACACCTGAAGTCTTCCCTGGCATGGAGACAAAAATCTAGGGAAAGCTTGCCCTGTGTACACATGCTCCATTGGGAATGGGGGGGGAAAGGTGAGGTTTATTTTATTTATGATAGATGAATGATCTATCATTGACAATGCCATCGCATCTGACATTAGTGTTTTGCAATGCCTTTTCCCCCCCTTCTGAAGTGGGAAAGGGGAGTTAACCAGAGCCATCCAAGAGTCATGAAATGTCCAGTTTCCAGCAAGACAGAAATTACGGGAGGTTCAATACCAAATTGGTAAGAGTTGGAAGATGGAGGTTTAACAGGAACAAGCATCCATTACAATAGATCATGGATCAATATTGCATTAGGAATGCTAAAAGGCCACAGTATGGAAGTGCCCAAATGTTGCATTCTTATACACGCTTACTCGGGATTAAACCCCATATTGCATTTAAAACAACTGTTTATTTCTTCATTTAGAGGAGCAAACCACTGTTATGAGCACCTACCCCTGTGGCATGTGGAGCAGACATTTAATGGTAAAGACAAATGACAGGGGAAAATGGGTCAGTTCAGTCCCTCTCACTGCCCTGCCAAAGAATCTAAACTATGTGCTGCTTTGGATTTACTGCCTAGACCAGTGGCAGAACTCAGTAATGCTTCTGCCCTCCTTTGTACTCCTGGAGGGTTGCATTCTCCACTTGTGAAAGCTGTCATCCCTTTTTTTTTCTGTGTTGGCAAGAGGAGGAAGTGTACCATCTTAGCTTTTGACATTATTTATTTCATTGTTTATTACAAACAAATAAATAATTTGCTTAGGATCATGCTATAAGGAGGATCATGCTGCCCAAAAGCCAAAGAACTCTGGGCAGATCACAAAACGAAACTTAAAAAACATAAATTAGAGAAGCATAATAAAGCATCATATAAAAACCTAAAACATTGAAAATGACAGAATAACACCAAAGTAACAGCCAGCAGCAGTGCAAAGATTTAAAAATGCACTATCCCAGCTTTCTAAGCTGAAGGACTAAATAGCCTGGGAGAATAGAAGAATCTTCGACTGGCACCAAAAAGACCACAGTGTAGGGGGCCAAGTGAACCTCTCTGGGGAGGGCAAGCCACAACATGGATGCCACCACTGATAAGACCTTCTTCTTAGTAGCTACATGCCTCACCTCACTAGGAACAAAGGAATACAGGAAGCTATCCTTTACCGAATCAAACCATTAGTCTATCTAGCTCAGTATTATTGACACAGCTCTGGGGTTTCAGGCAGTATTCCTTCCTAGCCCTAACTGGAGATGCTGGGATTGAACCTTGGACCTTCTGCATGCAGAGCAGATGCTCTACTACTGAGTTCTGACCCCCTCTCCACTACTCAGAGAAGAGCCTCTAAAGATGATCTCAGGGACCAGGCAGGTCTACATTAAATCTTCCCTCAGATTAAAACCAGTTGTCCAATGAATCAGATACCAGTAAAAGACCAATATATAGCAAAGCTTCCTGGACTTTGGGTTTCTTTTTGTCATCAGTTGCTGGGTTCTTTAAATACAAACCAACCATGATGGTTATACCAGCCATCCCCAATCAAGGGTGCTCAAGAAATGTCAGAAGACAACTCCAATCTATTGCCCATGCTTGCTGAGAGTGATGGGAGTTGTAGTCTGACACATCTGGAGGGCACTAGGTTGGGGAAGGCTGCATTATTTATTTATTTAAAACATTTATATCCCACCCTATATCAATAAGATCTCAGGGCGGCATACAGATAATACTAATGTAGGGAGACCATGACCAAACCAGCTATGGGACTGCCTGTGTGAAGCAGACCAGTCAACAGGAAATAGAGCACACCCATTCCCATAGTAGTCAGCTTTCAAGAGGAGAAGAGTTTTTGCAGGCCTCTGAATACCAGTCATTAGGGAAGATGAGTAGGTGGGTGCCGGTGCCCTCAAGTCCTGATTGTGGATTCTCTTTCCATAGGTACCTGGATGGCCACTATGAGAAACAGAATAGTGGACTAGATAAGCCTTTGGTCTGATCCACCAGGGCTCATCTTATGCTCATATGTTCTTAAAAACGTCAAAAGTTCCCAAAGACCATTCTAAAAAAAATGGAACAATCAAGTATTTAAGAGCCCAGCTTAGGAAGAACCTATCTTCTTAGCTCACTCCATTACATGATAACTCTGAGATAAGTGAGAATGATATATGTTGCCAACTTTGAGAGTAATTAGGGTGTCCACCTGTGAATCACCCCAAAAAAAGGAAGACAAAAGGATGCCTATTTACATCAAATTTGCATATGATGATTTATATGTATAGATGCAAATTTAGATATTATCATCATTATTATCATTATTATTATTTAAATAGAAATACAGTGCATCTCGCCATAGGGTGGAAGACTGTGACCAGATGACCTGCATGCCGTGCTCAGTCTGCCGTCCAGGTGCTCTTGATGGGCAACTTGAAGGCCCAGCTCTTCCTTTTGATTGTACTTTGTCTTTATCTAGGAGCTGGAGCTTCAAGTAGAGGACACTTTCAGAATAGAGGACACTGTTGTGCCTCAGCTTGAGATAGTGCGGGAAGGAGGAACAGCTGAGCCTGGGAGTGTTTGGGGAGTGGCTCTTCACAGGCACAGGCAGAAGCCGGCTGCAAGCGAATGCAGCTGACAGCAATCCCTAACCTCCACCATCCCTATTTAAAACATGCAAGGGCCCCTGAGTGGTGCTGGAAGCAATGGTTGTTCTTCCTTGCCTTTGTTGACCAGCTCGTGAACCTTGCCTGGGCCTAACCTGACCTTGGACTGGACTTTGACTATGCTTTGATGCTTTCCTGATTCCAGTATGGCTGATCCGGTTTCAGACAGATACTTTGGCTTTTGACTATGGACTGTTTATTGACATTTCCCGCCTGCTTATCTCTGTAAAGTTGGTGATTTATGACAGATGCTTCCCCTGGCATCCCTTCAAAGACAGGACTGTCGTCTGCAAAGGAGTACCCATGGCTATCATATATGGATGTATTTATTATCTACGCTTATTTCCAATCCTGAATTCCACCCCCTGAGTTTTCTTTATAATCTTGCTAAACTTCTGGATTCAGTGACACCTTAATAGCGGCGAAGAGACTCTTGAAGTCGACCCTTGGAAAAAGAAACTCTGGCTTTCCATAGCAACATACTTGCCACAGCTTGTGGCATAAAATGCATTTTATTTCAAGTAGCATTAAGCCTAATTGGCAATGGCAGGTCTGGGAGGCAAGCGTGGGGAGAGCGGTGGCACCCAAGGGGATTGGGTTAGACAAAACAGATTTGTTCTGAGGTGGCTTCTTTTTTAGCAGGCTAAGAGGGTAGCGAACGAAACGGTATCCTGTGGCATCAGGTAGGGCCAGGAAGGGTCACACTGTACTTTAATGCATGTCAACAGTGAGCAAGATGAAAAAGAGCCCTCGTTGTCTCACAGTCCCGCTGTGCCAAGATTTTATTCATAGGAGCATTTGCGTTTGGGGCTTCGTTTGAGCCAAGCTCACAGCCTATTCATTACATTCTTATTCTGGGAATCAAAACATTAAAATGGCATCCGAGGTGTTTGCAATGTGTTCTGGAGTCACAGTGGCTGCCCAAGGATACTAGGAGGAGGAGGGAGACACAATATTTATTTATTATTTATTTAAAGTATTTTTATCCTGCTGTTCATCCAAACAAACAAAAGTCTCCCAGAGCAGCTTTCAATCAATTGTAAACAAGACAGTCCCTGCCAGCAGGCTTACAATCTAAAAAAGAAAGAAAGACACACACCGCAAGGAAAAAGGGATGGGGAGGGAAGAGGGGAAAATTAAGTAGACTTTCAGCAAGGATGGTGGAATGGTTCTGTTTGCCCCCTTATCCAACAGTCCAATTGAGGTAGGCCCTGATGTTCCTTATGCCTGCTCCTGTCTCATTGGAACATGGGAAGCTGACTCAGACCATTGGTCCATCTAGCCATGAATGGCCAACACTGACTGGTAGCAATGGCTCTCCAGGGTTTGAGCATGATATTTTTCCAGTCCTAGGGTTTCTATAAATGCTCATGGAAGTTTCCAGGTGGATTACATGATGTTGTAAACAAATATGATGTCTCCCATAGTTCTCCCCCTTATTCTGTTTTTTAAAAAAAGATAAGCTGGAATAACCCCCTAATGGCACACAAGGATTTCCGGATAGCATAGATGGTTCCTCTTCTCTCTCACATTCACGTGGTTCACACGATCACAGGGTCGTTAATAAGTCACAGTGGCTTGTTAATCGTCCTGTGCATTCTGATTGCATGCCACCTGATTTACATAATTGCAATTGCCAGGTGTGGCTTGTCATGACATCTGAACCCAGCAAGGGTGTGTGGTTAAAGAACCACCCAGGTTCCTAAAACAGGCCATGGATTCTGGGGGTGTTGTTAAACATCCCAACTGCCCAATCTCACCGGATTCGGAAGTCACAGCAAACGGTGCCCGACGGCAGTAATAATGCTAATTAGGCAGTTTGCAACCAGCATGCGATGGGAGGAAAATAAGTCACTGTGGTCTCACTCTCTCTCACACTCACTCTCATTATCTTCACAACAACCATGGCAAATGAAGCTGCTGTGAGCTTCACGGCTGGGTGGGAGTTTGAAGCTTGGTCCTGGACCACCACAGCACACTGGCAGGGACATTCTGCTACCTCAAGCTGAGCTCAGTTGGTCCAACCCTTCAAAAAAAGTCTCGCTACACCATTCAGACACCAATTCCTCCTTCATCCAGCACACACATGCACTCAGTGCTGCCTGAAGGGAACCACTTCACCCGCTGCATGGCAGTGTCAGCCTCACAAAGCTCAGTTAGGTAATTTTAGACTCCGGACTTAATGGTCTTAACGGGAATGAGGTTGCACGCACGGGGGCCGGGAGAAGCTCTTTAGATAGCAATCTCCATTCTGCTGAGTGGGGCCCTGGACACCTGCCCCAAAGTTCTGCTCTAATGGCGCCACTGCTTGGGCTGTCTCAAATGATTTTCTCCTGGCACTGTAGCAGTTCTCTAATGGCATGAAGTCAGGGGAATGCCTGCTACTACAGCACAGAGCAGTGAAAAGTGTGTGTATGTGTGTGTGTGCAGTAAGTTTCTGTGGACACAGCTTCAGCTCATGCAAGGCTGCCTCTTCAGTCTGGAGTGGGGGACGAAGGCTCTTTTTCCTGCCCTCCTTTATTTCCTCATGATATCAAACCAATTCCTCCCTTGTCCTCAGATTAGTACAGTACTTTAATCCATTTCATTACCATGATGAATTACACAGCTGCCATTGATCTCCTTGTTCTTACTTGCCCCGAGTACTAATGGGATGTTAATTTTGCCTTCCGAAAGTACAAAGTCTGGTGCGGATTTTCTATTTACGTATGTAAATGACTAGTCAAAAGGAATCCAGGACTGGCAGTACATGACTAATTGGCCAGTTTGTTTCACTGCCCTCCTTGCTGATGCTGATAATATATATTTTTCAGCCCTGGTAGAATGCAAATCAAATCCACTATCAGCAGAAAAAAGGGCCTGTGTTATTTTTAAAAAAAATGGAAGGGGGAGCAAGGTTACTACTGGAGCAGGAAAGCTGCCTGTAATTGTCAGGTAAGCAGTTTGGTCACTTAGAAGCTGGAACAGTGGGGAGGGGGGGGAGAGGGAGAGAGAGAGTTGAGCCGCTTTTAGCAGGAAAGAACAGGAGAGTCTAAAATAGAGCCGGGGCAGGGAAAGGATTTAATGAACTGTGTGAGCAGCCAAAGAATTACAGTGTAATTAACTCCCAGCAGATCTCATTGATGCTTCAGCAGTGAACCTGCAAGCAGGAGATGCCTCCATCTCCATCTGAATTAAAGTTTAATTTGGTGTCAAAGGGCAATGGAAAGCCCTGAATTCTAAAGTAAAGAAATCAATGAACTGTGTGAGGGAAAGGGTCACCCGCCTCCCCACCCCCCACCCTTGTTCCCTCAACAGAGGTTGCCGAAGGCCAATTTGGAGACAGAACTATCCTTTTGTTTCACGTTTCCAGGCCTTTTGACAGAAAGGTGGGGTTCTTTCTGTGCACAAGCCCATCTTTGAGGCCCCTAACCACAATATGTAGCTTCTCCCCACCACCACCACCCATAATCCTCATCTGCGTTACCTCACACATACTCAGCTCGCTCTAGCCAAGGCCTCTCCCACCATCCTAGGCTAGAGGTTTTGTGGATGGCTCCTTTAGAGTTCTGATTGGTTCTGACTGAAACCCGGAGCGGATTTACTGCCCCACTGACATCGGAGCTACCAACCTCCACTGCTTCCAGCAAGTATACAACTGACAACTTAATTGTTGTGTGAAAAGGAAATAAAGGCAAAGAGCAAGACCACAAGGGTGCAGAGTATGCTTTAAGGCAGGGATGGGCCTGTGAAGGCTTGGGCTCCCTTGGGGGTGGGGTGGGGTGGGGTGGGGGAAGCGTTGGGGAGGGAAATCCCCTCGTTATCTCCAATTTGTGTTTGCAGATAACCCTGCTTGCCGCTCCCCCTCCCAATGGGAAATTTCCACCACATACAGAGAGAATGCCATGACTGCAGCTTTTGTAACTGCAGAGGCAACTCAAAGACACACACTGGGAGGAGGCTGGGAAGTGCTGAGTATGTGCACTGAGGACTCTTGACACCTCCTGAGGAAGGGAGGTGTCACACTCAACAAATCAGAGTCCTAGGTTTTCCCATTCTCTGCAGGACCCAGATGTCCTGCCCTTAGATGGAAATAACTCTGCCTTAACAACAGGTGGGCAAAAGAGAGATCAGCATCGCTGGGTGACTTGCAGTGAATCTGCAGGGGTCTGTTAAACAACTAAAAGCATTTCTCCCTGTTGAAACAAAGAAAGATTTGTGGAGTGTGAGGAGAGATCTAGAGGTGGACTTTTGTCTGAAAAGGCTGAGAGCACAGTTGCCTAAATGCAATTATATGGCACAGCAGCCACTGCACATCCACTCTAGGGCTTTCTGGCAAAGCTGCAGAGAAAGTCAGGGATTTACCCCAGCTTTTTTCTCCGGAGCGAGGCAAGTATGGTGAATCTGCCTATCCTCGCTCCAGAGTCGCAGCAGAAGCACAGCTGTGTGGATGGCAACCCCTGATTGGTCGCCGTCCACCCAGGCAGAGGGAAGGGGGCAGGCCCAGAGAGCCTAATGGCCACCAGAAAGCCCGGGGTGGCTCTTTTCATGAAGGTTACTCGCCGCCACCCTGCACCAATGATACTGCGGGGTTTGGTGGTGGAGAGTCACCAACTTGACGCCATAAAGACAGCCTCCTGGTAATGAAGGAGGTACCCTTTACCCTTTGTTAATTCTCAGAGTGTGCTCCACTGAGCCATGATGCAAACATTTGGCTCCAGCTGTTGGATCACAGGGATGTAATAATATTTTTTTCTAAAAAAGGTAGATCCCTCAAACTTGAAGTCTGTCCACTACTGATCTAGAACCATTGGAACCGCCCAGAGAGCTCTGGCTATTGGGCGGTATAGAAATGTAATAAATAAATAAATAAATTGGAAGGCAAATCCCTACAAACTAACAGGACCCGATTATTGGGATAGAGTGGGGGTTTAATAATGCAAAAGTGGGGTCTTCCCCAATGTACTTTGATAGAAGAGCAAAGGCTGCTGTTTTCAAGATGATTGATTTATATTTGTCCCTGAGCTGTTCCTTCTGAAGGACAGGAGCTCAACACAAACTGCTGTCTGACTTAAATTCAGGTTAAGTAACAGGCAGATGAAATTAGAAGAGTGTGAAGGCTAATGATCCCAGACATCCCACATATACCTCATCATCCCACATTGGATCTAATTTACAGTACTGTGGTGCAATCAATGCAGTATCAGTCATTTTTACAGTGCCTAGTTGCTATGCAAATTAGGAATTCTTCAGTTGTAAACATCCACAAACACACAGATGAGTAAAGCAGGGATGGGGAAGTCACGGCCCAAGTTGTTGGACTCCAGTTTCCATCAGCCTCAACCATCATGGCCAATAGTTAGGGATAGCAATGTGAAAACTTACTCTCAAGTGAATTTGTTACTTGTTCACAAAGTAACGAATTCATCCATGTGAGTTTGGACAGAAGTTATCTTTTAAAACAAAATCTCGTTCTGTGTACATGAGTTTTTGCCCATGTGCGATATTGATCCTGTAGTGCGGCATGATGTCATGCACCATCATGTTCTGTGGGTCCTTTCCAATTGGTTGTTTTCGTGTAGCCTGCCTGCCTGCCTGATGTCATCGGATGTTTCCTCGGTGATTTGTGGTCTGAAAATGGACCCACGAAGGCCTCCTCCTACTTGGAGCAGAGCTTCAGGGCGAGGGGAGACAAAGGACAAAGCCTAATGGGACTGCTTCAAGTATGCTTTCAGAAGGTCAGTGTGGTAGGACTGGACATTTAGTGGGGTGGGGTGGGGAGAATCGGTGTGCTACTTTACAGCACACGCACCAAAGCTCAAAATCAATTCCAAACTTCATAGAGAATTTGTAATACATTGATCCAGGCTCACTAAAAGGTGAGCATTGTGAACAGAAGAGATTCAACCGAGCCAACAAATTATGAAATTTGGCAGCATCACTAGTCAGGGATGATAGAAGTTGTAACCCAGCAACTACTGGAGGGCCACAGTAAAGGCTGGCTGGCTGTATGATTCATGAGCAAGAGGTGGTTACAGAGAAACAACAGGGAAATGTTTACTTTACTGTTCCCAAGCATGTAATTCAAGCCTTCTTGGCACGGCTACACAGGACTTTCTTCATCGATCTGATCTTTCAGTGCCATCTAATCCCCATCGTCTACATGCCCGTGCATTTGCCTCCTATGCCAGTTGCCTACTTAAGAAGATAAGGAACTGCCTTAGAAGGGGTCACATCGCCTGTAGCCCAGTATTTTCTACTTTGCCTAACAGCAGCAGAACTTCAGGCCAAGTCCGGCCTGCTTAAGGTCCCAATCCAGCTCTCCACAGTTCCCAATTTCCCCCCTCAATTGCCAGTTGTTTGGTGGTTCCTGGCTTTTACATGTGTTCTTTCCCTCTATTCTGCCTATGATTCCAGGAGCTGACCTGAACCACTTGGAAGAAGAGCAAGGATATAATGTGAAATGAAAAGAAATGGAGCAAACTTGTGCATGTCTACTCAGAAGTAAGACCTATTGAGTCCAATGGGGCCTACTCCCAAGTAGGTGTGTATAAGGTGAACCTCTTTAGTTGAGTCACACCCAAAAAAGTCTTGCTATTATAAGCCTCAAAATTCGACTGCTTATAAAAACGGCATCTATTGAACTAGCCTCGGTTTCTCCTCTTCTATAGGATTGCAACCAGAACCATATTCACAGAAACTCAACTCGAGGCCATACCTAGGGTGACCATATGGAAAGGAGGACAGGGCTCCTGTATCTTTAACAGTTGTTTAGAAAAGGGAACTTCAGCAGGTGTCATTTGTATGCATGCAGCACCTGGTGAAATGCCCTCTTCATCACAACAGTTAAAGCTGCAGGAACTATTCTAGAGTGACCAGATACAAAAGAGAGCAGTGCTCCTGCAGCTTTAAGAATAAAGAAAAAACAGCAGAGCCAGATCAAACTCTTACAATGGGCCTGTTCAGACGACTCACTAAGCCATATTTAGGTTGCTCACCCTTTTGCAGCAAATGGTTAGTAAACATGTTTAAACCATGGTTGTAGCCCTGCCTAGCATGACCAGATACAAAAGAGGGCAGGGCTCCTGCAGTTTCAACTGTTGTGATGAAGAGGGAATTTCACCAGGTGCTGCAGGCATACAAATGACACCTGCTGGAATTCCCTTTTCTATGCAACTGTTAAAGATACAGGAGCCCTGTCCTCCTTTTCCATATGGTCACCCTAACCATACCTTAAAGAGCTCCATGTGGAAAGAAGCAATTCCATTTTGTTTTAAGGGATTATCACCTACAGAGATTAAGCTTTTCATTGGCATGGATATGTGACCGTGAGAGACAACTTCACATCAACTGAATTTCTCAACCTCGGTGTCATTTGTAATATGCATCAAATTAAATAAGTTAATGACTGGGTTTGCACGTAGCAAGAAGCCACTGTGGGGGAAATTCTCCGCCGGGCTTCTTATTGCTCTGCCAGCCATAGCTTGCCTTTACATGTGAGCCCAGTGAGGGTGAGTAGTTGGGCTGCTTGACAAGCTACCCAGAATCTATAGGTGGTTTCTCGTTACGTGCAAACCCTCACAATATATACAATTGACTACTAATAGAGTTGTTCCCTTCTGGACAATGTAGCATTCTTCTACTTGAGAACACCTGAAAGCTCAGCTGGATGAACTTCATTAAGTCAGCTTTCCCCCAACCTGGAGTCCTCCAAATATTTTGGAACACAGCCCCCAACATTTCTGGCCATTGGCCATGCTGTTTGGGGTTGATCGGAGTTGAAGTTCGAAATACCTGGAAGGGAAGGCTGCACTAAAGAGTAACCATCTAGAAGTCCTACTGATTTAGCAGATTCCAGTAGCCAAGGACTCCTGTTTAAGAAAAGACGAAGAAGACCAGAATGCAGTGTGGTACAATAAGCATAATGACACCCCAATGGCCCTTAGCCACAAATGTCATATATAAAGTTTCAAAACAACATTTTCTCCACTTTCAAAATTGTAAGCACTGCAGTAAAAGTCTATTCACAGTCATCGACCGATCCTCATTGATTTTGCATGGAAAAAAATCTCATTCAGCTAGCTAATGCAATACAGCTTGATCCACTGACAATGTTCAATACAGGGCCAGCTCCAGAAGTTGTCAAGGCTGGACATTTATCAGGGCACTGAGACAAGCAGAGAGCCCACAGTCCTCAACAGTGAGTAGGTTTGCATGATTATGAAGGAAAAATAAGTCACAGTGGCTTAGTTTTCCTCCCCAAGTGTGCTGGCTGCAAGCTGGGATAAAGAAACCCTGGGAAAACCCGATACTTCCTGTGGTCTTGGGATCGTCCCGAGACCATGGGAAGTGTGGGTGCCTGTTCCACCGGGTGCCGCGCTTACTCACGAGTAAGCATGGCACCAGAAATGGGCACGGAGCTATGCGGCGCAACTCCATGCCCATCAGGGGAGGAGGTGGCAGCAATTTTGCCAACCCTGGGATGGCAGGGCGGGGGTTGGGGTGGGGGCTTTGTTTTTGTTTTTAAAGTTATATTTTCAGGGGAGTGGGGCCTCGCGCTTGCGTGACCAGCCCCACTACTTTAAAGAAAAAAAGACACCTGAGACATCCCTGCTTCCTCCCACCTCGTTGTGTGCATGCTGGGGAAGGCTCTCGTGATCAGGATACGCCGGGAGGTGTAGACAGGGCCTAAGAGTAAACCCCCTTGGACATAGTCTGAGTAAACATGCATAGGACTGCACTCTTAGGTTAGATCCGCACTACTGCTTTATAGCGCTATTGAAGAGCACCGATAACTGCTGGGGCACAATCCACATTCCATGTACCACTTTCATAGTGTTATTTCCTGCTTTTTATTCCACATTCATAATGATTTGACACAAAGTGTAGACCTGGCCTAATAGGTCTCTAGACCTAGACTTTTTACTTATGAAGATATGCTGAAAAACATGCAGCCCTATTTGGTCAGAACATAAACCTGCTCCAAATTGGTGGTCACTCAGCAACTTTAAAAAAAGGAAAGAAAGAGGGGGAAGACAATTGCCCTTTATTTTGTTATAATTATTTAATATTCATAAACACAGTAGACTACTCATATTTAGGGTTTGGGGTATTTTGCACTGATGTAGAATACCCCCTGGGATATCCTTGGGTCACTTCATCACAAACCTTTTGTCAATGTCAGGAGTGGGGAACCTCAGATCCGGGGGCCAAATCCTGGGGTTCCAATCCTGCCTTCCTGGGTTCTCCAGCCCCTTCCCCTGGCCCCAATCACCTTCTCCCAACCACCAATTGTTATTCCAGATCCTAACAAGGTTAAAATGCCTTTTCTAAGGCTCAGTTACTGGCAGTAAGAGCTTAAGCTACAATTTCCTGGGACTGGTGGTTTTGTATTATTATTGTGTGTGGGGGGGGTGTTGTTGGTATTTTTTGGCACTACCCCTTTGCCTTTGGCCCTGTCCATAACTGGAATGTGGGCTCTGAGAACTTCTCTGAACCTGAGCTCTTCACCTATGGTCCATGCCCCTGAGTGTCAGTATTGCCCTCTGAATTACATCAGAATCATCTTGGTTCCAAGGCCTTTATTTACAAAGACCTCCTTCAGTCATGACAGTTGTGCTAGTAACACCTCATATACACATACAAAACCCAACAGCACCAGCAGAATTGTACAACACTGGGGACTTTTTTTTGAGAAGGGGGTGACATAAATATTGTGATTAGTGTTACTTCAGTTGGCATTCTATTAGGATAATTAATTCCTTTTTAGTCACAGGACATAGGGAGAAAGAAGAACCCCTATCGTAGGTATTCATCTATATCCTGTATTAAGCCCATTCTCCCTAGCACAAATTTAATCCTGAAAACACAATCCTTCCTGCTAATAAGAGAACAACTTCAGGCTTTACTGTGTGAACTTTTTTGAGATGGGAGACAACTGAAAGGGAGCCATTTTCGATTTCAGAAGCGATTTCAGAAACTGCTAGTGAGCATAAATTATAGTCCTCTTCAATGAACAGCTATTAGAGAAACATTGAGTTTCCAGTTCAGCTGGTGAAATGTGCCAATGGGTTTGTATAAGATCAGGAAGGAAATTAATGTGAACGCACACAGAATTCAGCCAGCAGCAAGAAGATACATTGCTTCACTTCCAAAGCATTTACTTTAAGCAATCCAGCAGATTTGAAGGGTTTTTTTCCCACCAATTGACAGGTCTTTTTAATTGCTCTTTTACTGAAAGTGTCCGAGTAGGGTGAACAAAGGCTACAAAGCATTATTCACAAACATTTGCAGAATCCTTCCCCACTGTTCACACTGCTCATTCTTTTTTCTTATTTTGTCCGTGTTTTTGTAACCAGTTGCAAACTTGGATCTCATCGTAACAAAATAGGCACAAAACCTTTCATGTTATTCACTCACAGATTTGTTTTGGAAATGTTTCAGCCATCTTGGAATGCTTGGAAGTGAAAACCGTGTTGTGGGAGAAGAATGGCATATGCCACATAGAAATGCATAGGCATGCGCAGCACATTTCATTAGGTCGTGCACCCAGGGAATTTTTTTAAAAGGTGAACATTTATTGAATACTCAATCATAAAGGGCATTTTTATTTATTTATTAAACACTGTAGACACTGATGCCCTACTACGCATTCAGATTGTCTGACTGTGTGAGGGCCATTGCAGGTGAGGGGAGGATTAAGGAGATGCTTATTTCTTGAGACATTAGGGTGTGCCTGGGCACACCCAGCATACCCCTTGCACACACCTATTTATAAATATTAAAGAATCTTGTAGCACCTTAAAGACAAACACATTTATTCTGGTGTAAGCTTCCATGGATACTGTACACTTCATCAGATGCAGGTAGACAGTGAGCATCCATGAAAGCTTATGCCCAAATAAAATTGTTCATCTTTAAGGTGCCACAAGACTCTTTATTATTTTTCCTGCAACAAACTAATATGGGTTCCCCTCTAGAAATAGGAAACATTGGCATTTCCATGTACTCATATTGGCATTAGCATTACCAAACTAGTTGGGTCATCAATGCTTGGAAGTGACCACGTGCAGCCCACAGGGCAAAGAAGGAGATGTAAAAGCAAACTGGCATTTTGACCATTTCTGGGCTAACAGTTGTACAGTTTCAGGAAATCACATGTCACTTTCCTCAGATGCCAAACGGAGAACCACTAGATTAGGGGTAGACAACTTGTGGTCTTTTTGACAGTGAAGCCTGGTGGCTCTAATGTCAGTGGGGCAGTTAATCCACTCCAGGGCTACTATTTTATAGTGGTATTGAAGTGCACTGATAACTGTTGGGGCACATTACACTTTCTATATACTGCTTTCATAGTGTTCTTTCCTACTCTTTATTCCACATTATACAAAATACTGCAACAAATGTCAGTGCAAGTCCTAGCAGGTATAAATATGGAAGAGGGATATTGCATTACCATGATAATGATTTGACACGTTGTAGATCTGGCCTGGGTTTCAGTCAGAACTAGTCAGAACTTGTGGAAGCACCTTGGATTGCTCCTTGAGAGTTCTGACTGGTTCTGACTGAAATCCAAAATGGATTCATTGCAGCCCTGATATTGGAGCCGCCAGACTCCACTGCTTTCAGATGTTTTTAGGCTGCAGCTCCCGTCATCAATATCCATCCATGATGGATATTGCAGTCCAATAACATCTGGAGAACCACAAGTTGCCCGCCCCTGTGCTATATAGAAATGATAAAACTCAAATTCTGCAGTTACTCGGGGCTCTCTTTGCAAACCAGCAAGAACATTTAAGCCCAGTCCTCCCCAGATTCAGAAGAAACTCCCATCAATTTCAGTGAGATTTCCTCTCCGGTAAATATATTGAGAGTTAAAGCCTTAACTAACCAACCAACCAGCTGACCAAATGCCCACTACCTCTGGAAGGCCAGCCTCCCATATCACTTCCAGTACCACGGAAGGGGCCAGTCATGATAAAGTTGGCTTGCCTGCCTGCTTTCCTTTTTCTATTCGAAATAATATACAGGGACATCATTCCGCCCCCCCCCCCCACCGCCCCCACCCCAGACAGTATTGTGACAACCCTATTCAGGATATTCCCAAGCCAATATACACCAGCTGAACTGTGATGGGGGACTGACAGCAATTTAAAGCTACCCTCTGGCAGGCCTCCCACACATAATTGTAATGCAGAGACCACTTGCCTTCCCTGAGGGCATGAGTTGCCGCAGAGTGCTGTTGTCTCCACTGGCACTGAGGGGGTACAATTTGCACTGCAGCTGCACCACTCCAAGCAAATTAATTCCATTATGCCCCTTACAGACGTGGAAAGTGAGACATGACAATGAAGGCGGGGAGGGGGGATGGAGTTGGCATCAAACTTGGTTTGGGGCCAGGAATTGTTCACAATTTAGACTTGGGGAGTTGTTAGAAGCCAAAACCCAAGTGGTTTCCTGCATCAGAAAGGAGTGCACTGAACGGCTCATCGTGCATATCCTAAATGGTAAGGGACTGAACCGGGAACTGACGCAATGTGGAAATGCTGCAAAGAAACCACAGAGTTTCTCTGGAGATAGTCAGACTGTTCTCCCAATGTATGCACCCTGGTTTTCTGGCAGGACTCCCTGCTTTGGCACAATCCCATAACTAGATTACACAGCCTAGCTGCAGTAATTCATCATCCTGGTGCCCAACCCCATCAAGACTAGGAGCCTGGCTAAGCCAAAGGAGGAAGGGGATATTCACTCGCACATCAACCACCCGCTGCCCCCCATCTTTCTGCAATGTAAACAGGTGCAGAGACACATGGGCCTCCAGAATACAATTGAGCACTGGATCCATCCATGAAATTTAATCCAGCATTCCTGCTCACCTATATAGCTGCCAAGAACATAAGAAAAGCCCTGCTGGATCAGACCAAAGTCCTGTCTTGTCCAGCATTCGGTCCAAGAGCAACCTCCCTCTCCCATAATACTAGAACATGGAGTCATCCCATGAAGCTGGTTGGTGGGACAGATTCAGGACAGATAAAAGGAAGCTCTTCTCCACACAGTGCATGGTTAAACTATGGAATGCGCTACCACAAGATGTAGTGATGGCCACCAATTTGGATGGATTTAAAAGGGGGGGTGAATTTAAAAGAGAGGAAAAGGCGGGGAGGAGGAACATGTTATTGAGTTTCCCTGCTTGAGTTTCCCAGGGGCAGCTGGTTGGCCACTGTGTGAACAGAATGCAAAGATCTCGATGGACCTTTGGTCTGATCCAGCATGGCTCTTCTTATGTTCTAACCAGATGCCTTTAGGAAGCCCACAAGCAGCACTCGACTGCCACCCCTCCCATGCCGTCGCGTTCCCGAGCAACTAGTTTTAAGCATCTTACTGCCTCCAATACTGGATATAATATATAGCCATCGTGACTGGTAGCCACTGATAGCTTTATCCTCCATGAGTTTGTTTGATCCCTTTCTAAAGCCATCCAAATTGGTGGCTATCATTCCATCTTGTAGTAAAATCTGTCATTTAACTATGTGCTGTGTAGGGAAGTCTTCTCTGAATCTCCTGCTTTCTCCTGACGGGCAGGAACAGCTGATGTCATTTGATTTTCATTTTTCAGTTGCTACATTTCTATATCACCCAATAGTCAAAGCTCTCTGGGCAGATTACAGAGATTAAAAACCTCAAAAATACAATATTGTACATAATATAAAAAAGTTTACATACAAACATATAAACAGACAACGCACACACACACATACCTACAAACAATTTTAACTATCAACAATAATTTCTCATAACAGCACCACAAGAGCCATGCTGGATCAGACCAAGGGTCCATCTGGTTAAGCATTTTAGAGGCAATATGATACATCTTAATATCAAATGCTAGAGCCAAAAAAAGGGAAGTTCAAAGAAGCATCTTTCTGCTCCAGTTCTCTCTCTCTCACACACACACACACACACACACACCTATTTTTATTTTATTTATTTATTTATTTATTTATTTATTTATTTATTTATTTATTTATTACATTTCTATACCGCCCAATAGCCGGAGCTCTCTGGGCGGTTCACAAAATTAATTCCTCCTTCCCCAAAATTAATTCCTCCTAATCTCCATAAAAAACCATTTCCACAGATACCCCTTCATCCCGCTTCCCTGCCAAAGAAAGAAAAAATCCTCACTTTTCTCACTCAGAATCATCTCTGATAGAAGTGTTGGTGCAGAAGGGAAAAAATCAAGGGGGCAGGGCAAACCTCAACAGTGGGTCCTGCCAGGGCGTTGAGGTTCTGACAGCTGCCTAAGGATGCCAGGTTGTGTGTGGCATCAGCCATGCCCTGAGGCTCCTCCGCCATGCCGCAGCAGTGCAAGCACCCATGTGGCACTCAATGCGGGTGCATGAGAGCACGCAGGGCTTCAACCCGTGAGCCCCAGAGTGTCAATCTGTCTTCTTAACAGTGCATTCACCATGTTATTTATTTGTTTATTTATAAGACATGTTTCTTTTCAACAATATTTTAAAATAATAATTGTAAAGCAGGAAAGGATAGGGGAAGGGAACTGAGGTGGTGGAGGAGGAAGGGGGCATCTAAATTACAGGGAGGAGAAAGGATGTTCATTTCATAAAGTGAATAATCTAGAGCCACAGTCTGGGTCGACCGACTGTGGTAGAACAGGTCATGCGCACCCAGTTAAAAAACAACCAGCACTTTAGACCGGTTGAAATCCCAAGTTACTCTGAACTCCACACTTCCTTGCCAATTTTTGTCAGCTAAAAAGCTCCAAATGTAACTTCTCCTCTTAGGGGTGTTGCTTCAGCCCATCAACCATTTAGGATGCCCTGTTCTGCACATATCATCTTTCGTATGTATCCTAAACATGTGCGCGCACACACCTGCACTCCTACTTGTGCCTTATGTGGACAAATCTCCTCTATACTAAAGGTTCTCCCTTTCAGTCTCCTGCTTGTTCTTGTACAAAGATCTGGCTGGTTCTGCCTGCAGTCCTTTCAAGAGCTAGCTGGGTCATCTGACTTCTGTTTCCCCATCCTTTTGACATATCCCTTGGACTTGGCTTCAGACATCTCTGAGTCATGGGATCTTTCCTGTCTTGACCCTATTCATTCAGCTCTAGCTTTGGGCACTTGGAACACCTCTGGGCCACCATTCAGGTTCTGCCTTTGGGTATGAAAGGCATTTCATCATGCCTGGTCAAATCCTGAGGCTTGGGAATATGTTGCTTTAATCTTCCCACTCTGTCTTGCATGGCCTACTTTTCATCTTGCCAGCTCAGGCAAGTCAATGAGGTGCGCACCTGGGTTCATGATGTTCCGCATTTATTAATGAATGATGCTCCACATGTGCTTCTCTGCGGATGAATCCGTCTGTTCACCTTTTCCTCATGAACGGCTTCATCTCTCTAGGAAGAACAGATATTTTGGGAAAGTTGAGTGGGAAAGGCAAAGCACTACTAAGCTGTCTTTGGGGATGCTGCAATCTTTCACCTGGGAGAAAACCATACAAATACCACTCTCTGCTAGAAAAACCACAACAGGTCTGGCTGAATATGGAGGCTTGAGTGTCTTTGTGACATAAGTGGCAGGCAAGAGCCTTGCTTGGGCATTCAGACACTCATGATTGGATGGAGAGAGGGGCACCACCCTTTTTGTAATTTCCCTATCACTCATTTCTACCACCGTCCATGCATTTAAAGGTAATATCTGAACCATGAACCCTGTTTTGCTTGGGTAGGTTCCCCACATGATTTAGAACCTGTGTCACAGACCACAGGTGGAGAGCTACTTTTGACCTGAGGGCCAAATTAAGTTTCAGAGAAGTTTCCATGGCCACACAGTGTTCTCAGTTAGCTTTCCCCAGCTTGGACCCCTCCAGTTGTATGGGACTACAACTCCCAGAATCCCCCAGCCAGATTCCAGGAGTTGTAGCCCAGCACATCTAGAGAGCACCCAGTTGGAAAAGACTGTTGTAATCAGCAGTGTAGTGATACATGTAGAAGTAGGCACACTTCCTGACTGTCCCAGAGGCTCTTGTCGGTGGGCCCCTGCTAGGCCATCGACTCTCAGCAGGTGCCTGACCATCCCTGACTTTGCAGCCACATCATTCTGTCCCCATTGTCATACACACTGCCAGCATTCGATGAGCTTCTCACTGGCAGCAAATAACAAGACCGGGTGGGGGGTGGGGAAGGATTCTTTGTTCAGCCCACACCTCCATCCCCAAGAAAGTTAACAAAACTCCAAAGCTTTTCACGGTATGTCTGTCGAGATATTGTAAACCAGCCAAAAGTAGCAAGCCAAAAAAACCCCTCCCAAATGGCTTTAGTTAGAAACAATTAACATCTCAAGTTTATCTTCTCTTTCAGAAAGCGACTAAAAAGGCATTCAGAACCCACAATGCTGGCATTCATCAACAAAGAGCTCATCTGGGCTCATCTGGAGCTTTTGCCAGTACATGTTCATTCTTTCCTTCGCTTGAAACCAAGCAAGAGCGGCAGAGCACCTAGCCCCGTGATGAGAAAACATCCAGCAGTTATTACCTAAAAAGAGTCAGCTGAAGGACATTGTCATTGTGAAGAGAAAAGAAATGAAGCTGGCTCCAGCCGTATTTATGCAAAGTCTACCATTCTGTGGGCCAACACCACCCAAGGCAGATTATGTTTCTTCAGAAATGTGATTATGGTAGCGTTGATCATCCCTTCGCTTATATTTGGAAGCACTGCAAGAAAAGGGGGATGGGGAAATGAAGATTGCCTGGATGCATCCTGGATCACACACAAATTCTCCTGGGTTGACACATCTCTGACGGTGGTGCCCTGGTACATAGAATCATAGAATCATAGAATAGCAGAGTTGGAAGGGGCCTACAAGGCCATCGAGTCCAACCCCCTGCTCAATGCAGGAATCCACCCTAAAGCATCCCTGACAGATGGTTGTCCAGCTGCCTCTTGAATGCCTCTAGTGTGGGAGAGCCCACAACCTCCCTAGGTAGCTGATTCCATTGTCGCACTGCTCTAACAGTCAGGAAGTTTTTCCTGATGTCCAGCCGGAATCTGGCTTCCTTTAACTTGAGCCCGTTATTCCGTGTCCTGCACTCTGGGAGGATCAAGAAGAGATCCTGGCCCTCCTCTGTGTGACAACCTTTTAAGTATTTGAAGAGTGCTATCATGTCTCCCCTCAATCTTCTCTTCTCCAGGCTAAACATGCCCAGTTCTTTCAGTCTCTCTTCATAGGGCTTTGTTTCTAGACCTCTGATCATCCTGGTTGCCCTCTTCTGAACACGCTCCAGCTTGTCTGCATCCTTCTTGAATTGTGGAGCCCAGAACTGGACGCAATACTCTAGATGAGGCCTAACCAGGGCCGAATAGAGAGGAACCAGTACCTCACGTGATTTGGAAGCTATACTTCTATTAATGCAGCCCAAAATAGCATTTGCCTTTCTTGCAGCCATATCGCTGCAAAGGCGGGCCCTTCCTCATGGGAGCCTCCATAGCCACGCCCCCAACAAAAGTCCCCAAATGCAGGTAGCTCGGTTGAACTGTATCAACAAATCGATTCTAGCAATTTTCATCCCCAGCAGGCGCAGATCTTATGTAAAGCTAAGGGGTCTTAATTGCTCATTCAAAATCAAACACACACACCCCACTAAAAGATATTGCATTACAGCAAGAAACAATACATTGTTGTTGCAAAATTCATTCTGCCCAGCAACTGTGGATTGCAGCTAAACTCATGGAATTCAGGTGGGTGGGGGATTATCATCTGCTGCTAAATGCCTGGGAAAAGAGAAATGTCTTGACTGGCACTGAAAAGATAACAATGTTGGTGCCAGGCAGGCCTCGCCAGGGAAATTGGGGGCCCTCTCCCTTGTCGCCTTCTTCTAAGCCTAGCTCGGAGTACACACCTGGAGGAGGACCTTATGTTGTGTGTAGTGTTCGGGTAGGTTTATGCTGGAAGTGCTACTTCAGGTATTGTGGTCCCAGGCCATGTAAGGCTTTATGGGTTAAAAGCAGCACCTTGAATTGGGCTTGGAAACATACAGGCAGCCAATGCAAGCAGGCCAGAGTCAGTCTTATATGCTCAAACCTTCTGGTCCCTATTATCAATCTGGGTGCCACATGTTACACAAGCTGCAGCTTCTGAACTGCTTTCAAAGGCAGCCCCACGTAGAGTATTGCACATTGCAGTAATCTAACTTAGAGGTTACCAGAGCCTAGACAACTGAAGCCACTCCTCAAGCCCCAGCACTGGTGGGGCTTTGTGGTGACAATGGCCAGAGGGGCTTACGAGGTGATATTAGCCCTTGGAGGCTCTCCTCCTGGCCTCTTTGAAGCATGGCTCCCAGCAGAAAGGCTCTCAGCAGAGTGATTCCTTTTCGCTCCTGCTGCTGGGAGCAATAGTGCCCTCTCGGATGCAGCGATTCTTTGGCATGGCAGTAGAGCAGCTAGTGGGCAGCCGGAGGACTGTTCCCATTGTGTCTGGGTCCCCTTTGGATCCCTATTAAATCCCTGCTCAATTCGGCACTTATTGCGTGACACATTCGGGTATACCTGAGCACACCCCTTGAACACGCCTCTGGAGAGCAACTGCATAGAAGACAAATAATTCCACAGTTAGCAGTTTCCCACAGTTTAGGGGGTAATTTTCCTTTAAAGCTTATCATGGGGTTCCTCAGCAAGATGACAACAGCTTGAAACACCATTTGTCCACTATTATTAACTCTCCCCTACAATGTGCAGCTCCAAGACCACACAGCACACTTCCAATTTGCATGGGGGACTCTCTAAGCCCAACCGGCCTAGAAGCCCAATTGGCTAATACCCCATGTGAATCAACAGAGTTCCCGAAAATTCCCCCCTCCAAGAATTCTCTTTAGTGCATAAGGTTTTTGCAGCAGACCCAGGGTTTGCTCATCAGAAAAATCGGTGTTCCTGAGCCCAGCAATAGATGATGTGTTCTTTATAGGGCCAATTTGACCAATTAGTTATTTAAGTGCTATAACATTTAAAACACAAGAGAGTGGGGCTGTTCATACAACACGTTAACTCACACTCAGTGTTTAAGTGCAAGATGTTTTGAACCATGGGTTATCTGTTGAACCATGGGTTGTAGTGTTTGGATGCAGCCTGGATGGCTTGTTAACCATGTTATGTAGCATGTGATGTAGCTTGTTTCCTCAAAACAAACCACCTTGAAAACTCATGGTCTGTTCAGGGTGGTTAACAAGCCACACTGCATGGTTAACAAGCCACCCTGGCTGCATTCATACAACACAATAACCCACACTATGGAAAATGTTTTATGTTCAGACAACGAACCAACTTATGGTTCAACGAACAACCTACAATTCAAAATAACCCCACTCAATCACTGAGTGTAGCATGAACAGCCCCATTTTTCTTCAAAGGAAATGTGAAATACACTTTGGCACATGACCAAGCTGATGTCTGCTTCAAGAGTGAAGTTTCCTAAGCCTTACCCCTATGATGGACAGCCCCTACTGCCAGCCATCATAGGGGTAAGGTTCTAGGAAATTTCACTCTTGAATAGTGTTTCTATGGATGGAACCGCAGGTTACACGCAACCTAAGGCTGCTATTGAAAATGGTATCTTTGTGTAGACTTCTCTTCTCCCCTGTAACATGTAGGATTACTTACTCATCTGATGATATCATCATAGGGTGCATTTCCCCACTCCTGCCAAAAGCAGCCAGTGATGTGGAACAATGGGGAGAAATGTTCAATATGGGGGCATCAAACGTACAATATGCGGGCGAGGGGGCAAGTGATTCTACAAATCTGGGATAGCAGGAAGAACTCCACACAAAGAAAATGTGTTTGCCAACAGCAGCAGGCTGCATGCCACATCACTGTCTCCTGTAGCTTGTGAATTCATTAACAAATTAAGGAGAAAGTCTTGTTAGCAAAAAGAAAATGCAGATGAAGGTGATCACACTAGCTTAGCTCTGTCTTTTCCTTAATGAAGAAAAGGGGAGTGGTAGTTTTCAGCAGCCCTAGAAGGGCTCAACAGGGAAAGAAGAGAACAAGGGTTTAACAAACAACTTATTTGCAATTCATTTTATTTGTTGTTTTATTTGTCTATTTATTTATTTAGATTTAGACTACACTGTACTGCCAAGGCCTGTACAACACTCAAAACAAAATAAAACCAACCCTAACCCTTCATTCATTTAGGGTGACCATATGAAAAGGAGGACTGGGCTCCTGTATCTTTAACAGTTGTATAGAAAAGGGAATTTCAGCTGATGTCATTTGTATGTATGCATGCAGCCACTGGTGAAATTTCCTCTTCATCACAACAGTTAAAGCTGCAGGAGCCCTGTCCTTTTTTGTATCTGGTCATGCTAGGCAGGGCTCCTGCAGCTTTAATGGTTGTGATGGAGAGGGAATTTCACCAAGTGCTGCATGCATACAAATGACATCCACTGAAATTTCCTTTTCAATACAACAGTTAAAGATACAGGAGCCCTGTCTTCCTTTCCATCACCCTAGATTTAGAGACTTGAAAACTAGTGGTACCCAGAATGTCACACAATAAGTCAGCTGGAGTGGAATATCCTTCTAGCAAATCCAAGAAAGGGAAGATTCAAGATCTTTAATTGCTCGAGTACAGAAGCATTGTCCATGACACCCCTGTGGATTGTGGCTCAGAACTCAAGAAACATCACACAAAAGGTTCTGGGGTACATTCTCAGTTTGGAGCTAGTCCCACTAGAAGCAACGTGAGCGCCTTGAGTTCCATGCTGGGCCAAACATTGTTGGTGTCTCTTGCCTTATCACAACCCAAATAGTTTCTTAGTCTGCCTGTACAGTTGAGCTGGTCTTGGAACAGGGATCTTAAAACGGAGAAGGGGGCAAGAAAAATGGATTTGTACCTATTAGTGCTTCTTGTTGGATGTTAAGTGTAGACCTAACAAGACCACATTAAAGTCTTCGAAACTGGTTGAGATAAAAGGCAGAAATGAATGAGATCTCTACAACAGGGTTGCGGAACCGAATCCAACCCACTCTGGTTCCCAAGAAGGACATGCCCCTTCCCCTGGCCCCAACCCCTTTCCCCAAACCACTGATTGTTTGGTAGTTTCCTAGTTTGGGGGCAGTTTCCCCTCCCCTCATTCTAAAAGGTTGAAATGACCCTCCTAAGGCTGAGTTACTGGCAATAAGAACTTCAAACTAAAATATGCTGTCATTTTGGCACTACCCATAACTGCAATATGGTACCTGAGAGATTTGCCAAAATAGATTTCAGCCCTCAGGTTAAAAGAGGTTCTTCACCCTGCTCTACATTCCAAGAAGCCATGGGTGATACAGCCCCCTGGAAGTTATGAAGCCCTCTAGACGATTTCAGCATGCGATTTCAGTTATTGACATGGAGGAATTAGAATGAATAGGCTTCTCTGGGAATGAATCTAAATCAGGAATGTATAGAAAATATGTTACTTCTTTTGTCTCAAGGAAACATGCTAACTCATCACACCAGGAAATCAAGAGACATCTGCCAACCTCCTGAGGGAAAAGAATCATTAGCATATAAACAGCCCTAAGTCTAACAAGGACATCTTCTGAGAGGTATTATATAAAGCAGGAAGTTTGCTGGAAGCCTATCACACACACACACCTATCCACATTCAAGGGGAATCTTTTGAAGTTTTGCATATTAATTTGAAAGGAAATTGAAAAGCTTCCATCAAGGGTTACTGCAACTCATTATGTAGAAATAGGAACGGAAAGCTTATTCAGCGGTGTGATTTATTTAATTTCATGGTAATAAACATTAGGCCCAGGGTTTAGTGGTACAGTTATAGCAAAAGGTCCCAGGTTCAATCCCTGCTAAGTTCATTTAAAAGGGTCTCAGGTTGCAAAGGATGGGGGAAGAGCTGCTGCCAGTCAAAATACGCTATAGGCTGAATTCAGATAACATATTAGGCAATGGAAGGGGGAATGACACACTCACCATGCATTATTTTGCTACCGTATTTCTTCAATTCTAAGGGCCATAGCTAGACCTAAGGTTTATCCCTGGATTGTCCAGGGGTCAAACCTGTTCATCTAGGTGACACACAGGGGATCCAGTGCTCAGGCAGGGGCGAACCCTGGATGATCCCAGGTTAAACCTTAGGTCTAGCTGTGGCCTAAGACGCCATCGATTCTAAGGCGCACCCCATTTTTATAGATGTTTATTTGAGAAAAAAGGGCATCTTAGAATCGAAGAAATATGGTAGTACTCCCCACTCGCCATGTCCCCGGGGGGCCCTCCTCTGGTGATGTGGCTGAAAGTCCCAGCGTCCTTCTGGGCTGCTGGTGCTCCTTTCTCAGTCCTCCTGGCTATATCCCATCAGCCATTGCAAGTTCTGCTGGCTGTACAGGAGCAGCCGGAGTGTTTTGGGCCGCTCCTGCTGGAGAACTCTATGGCGAATGGAATAGTACACTTGATGGGGGAAGGGAGTCCTCCACATGACATTTTAATCAATTGATTAATGGGTAAGCAATGGAGCATCCCGTTGTTTTTCTGCGTTGTTTAAATGAACAAAATAATGTACTGACAGTTGTGTGTCCATTGTGTGTCCCCTCCCTCACCCATTGCAATAATCAACTCAGTGGACAATTGCCTCTCCCTCCCCACTATTGATTATCGTGTCATCCAAACCAGGCCTTAGTAGGCTAAGGGTGCAATCCTTTGCATGTTTAGACAGGGTGGGGGGAATGTCCAACTTCTCCCTGCATTCCCCAGCTAGTCATGCATTTTCTGTAGGATTGCAACCTAAATCAAGGATCTTAATATGCAAAGGCCAATGACTTCTATCAGTCTCTTACTTAATAAAATGTCTACCCAAAAGAACTACAACTCCCGCCATTCCTTGGCCAGCCATGCTGCATGCTGACTGGGGAATGCTGGGAGTCATAGGACATTTTTCCTGTCTAGACATACTTAGAAGTACACCCTAAATGAGCCAGTGGTCTGACTCAGCATCAGGCAGATTCATATCAGGTACCTTTACGGTCAGATAAGAAGTTTCAAAACTGAGAAGGAACTAGTTTGGCTTAAGCCAGTCTGTTAATTAGGAACTCCACTGACTACAATGTGTAAAGGAAGTCAGGGTCCACCTGACAACCCTGCAAGGTAGGCTCCTGGACCAAACAACCTGAACTCCCAAGTAACCCACCTCCCTGCCTTGTCCACAACCGGGACGAGCCAGATATTCACGGGAATAAACCACAGACACACATTTAGGAACCAAAGCAACTTTATTGCAATCACTAAAACTAACACGTAAGGCCTTGGTCGTAAAACAGCCCCTTTTAAAATATGAAGGGGGAGAATAGGGAAGCGGGGGAGGAAGAGGGAATGTGGAAAAGGGAGAGTGAGGAAAGAAAGTGAAGAAAAGCTCTAATACTTAGCCATTACCCCAAGAAGCATTCATATGACCCCACACCCAGCCGAAATCCGGCTGGCCTTCTCCAGAATACCCACACGTTCATAGAATCACAGAATAGCAGAGTTGGAAGGGGCCTACAAGGCCATCGAGTCCAACCCCCTGCTCAATGCAGGAATCCACCCTAAAGCATCGCTGACAGATGCTTGTCCAGCTGCCTCTTGAATGCCTCTAGGGTGGGAGAGCCCACAACTTCCCTAGGTAATTGGTTCCATTGTCGTACTGCTCTAACAGTCAGGAAGTTTTTCCTGATGTCCAGCTGGAATCTGGCTTCCTTTAACTTGAGCCCATTATCCCGTGTCCTGCACTCTGGGAGGATTAAGAAGAGATCCTGGCCCTCCTCTGTGTGACAAAGGAGGGCCATGTTTATGTTAAAACCTAAAAAACCTTTCTAATTCCGGGCAACCTCCGTGGTTGCCACAGACCTGACATATGCACGCACCTCCAAGGAAGATGGAAGATCTTCTTCATAGAGCTTTTTATCTCTTTTTGGGACCCCCTGTCCCATGACTTAGATAGACCAACCAGTGCCCTTTTCGGGCTATAGCCCCCTGCCCCATAGGGGCCAAGCCACCTCTTTTTCCCACAGCTGAATCCCATTAGTTTGTCCACCGCCCTGATAATCTCCAGGTGCCAGTGGGAGTTGGACTGGCTCAAACAGGGATGACCTTGGCTGGCAGCCACCAAAGCCTGGCACAGCCAGTTTGAACAACAGAGCACAGATCCTACCTAGGGGCAGATCTTACAACCGCATAGCAACAGCAAAATTAAAGGTACAGATTTGCACCCCCGTCCTTCACACAATGCACTTAAGATCAGCCTACTCCAACCTGGTGTCCTGCTCCAGCCGACATGACCAATGGTCAGGAATGCTGGGAGTTGTCATCCAAAACATCTGGGAGGAAGGTTGGAGAAAGCTGAGTGAGACTGAGCCTAACATGTGTATAACATCATGGAAAATTCTGCTATTTGTGAGATTTTTGAACTGAGCAGGCACGTCTGGCTTAAGGCACCTTGCTCCTTTCTTCTTGGGGATAATTACAACAAGGATAATGTACAGTACTGATGCATGGAGGAGAGTGCTTATGGCATCCTTCCCCCAACCTGGTGCCCTCCAGATGTGTTGGACTACAACATCCACCATCCCCACCCAGCATAGCTAACAGCTTAGGACCTTTTCCTCAATAGTCTGGTATCTCTTTTAGCCTCAATAGCCTCTAGTTCAACGTCAAAAAGGCCACATCAATGAAATGCAATTTCTCTTTTATTATTTTAGGCCATCACTTATTCTAAAGAGTTCAAAGCACTTTATTTACGTGGTCTCAGAAATCCTTACAGCAACCCTGGCATTAAAATCTGTAGTAATTCAATACATTGTATTTCCCCAATGGTGGACTGAGGCAAAGAACGCCTTACTTAAGGCCACCCAGTAAGTGTTAGCAGAGGCGGCTGAACAAAGCAGGCAAGAACCAGAAAGCGAAGGGCTTGGCAAACGTGACCGTCATAAACAGACCTTCCCTTGGCTAAACATCCAGACATGTAAAACAGCAGAGCCAATCAGACCATCTGGAGAGCACGAGGTTGGGAAAGGCTACTCTAGAGGAGAAGCACTCATCAAGATGGTGCTTGGAGGAGCTGTTCATCATATGAGGATTGCCCAATACGTTTCAACCAAGTGTCTTCCTCTGTGCAAAGGGTCTTCATGTTTCTTATTTTTGTCCCCCAAGATAAAACAACTCAGTCAAGAATATTATTTATTATTTATTGTTTATTTATTTTTACCCCACCTTCCTACCCCAAAATGGCACTCAAGACAGAATAGACTTTAAAGAGAGAGAGAGAAAGCAAATATAAAAGACGCAAATTAAGAGTGGACCTCCAGCATATAGGAAAGTTGACAACTGCCTAATACCATGATACCTTTGCTCTACGGAACTCAGAACTCTCAACACTGGCAGGCAGGAGCTTTCCAGTGTTTCATTCAGGAGACTGAATGCCTTGCCAATTGTTTTCTCATTATTATTATTATTATTATTATTATTATTATTATTATTATAAGATAAAAATATATTTACAGTTGTTTCTACAAAGCATGATTACAGTCTTTAAAAATACTAAAAGGTTTTAACAGTAAAGCATTATTTTATCCATTTTATATATCTATCTTTCCTGATCCAGTTTCAACCTCATTGGATAGTAACAATGGTAAAGGAGAAATTAGTTATGTAGAATCTTTAACATAGGGCGTTACTAGACGAGGCTCTAGCGCGCGTTACCTTCCGCAGCCACGTCGAGGCTTCCAGATGACGTTCACGAGGATCCGCCGTTATCCCGCGGTGAAGCCTCTTTCTCCCGACTTTAAAAAAGTGAGTTGTAGTGCGCCTTTTCCTGCTGTCCCGCGGTAATTCGGAGTACGTGTGGGAGGATGTGAGGTCACTGCGGTCGGCACTGGTCAGGAAAAGGCGTGCTAAGGGGGAGTGGTCAGCGGCTTCGGTCAAGCCGCCTCCGCCATTTGCGCGCAGTCCGCCAGCTGGGGCAGCGCGGCGGAGCGGCTTTTTTTTTTTATTTCCCCAGTGACAGTTTGCGCAGGACCGGAGGACCGGAAAAGTGGCTGGTGACTCCTTGCGGTGGGCAGCTACCGTGGCCGCATAATGGCGGTGCTGTACGCTGCCTGTTAGTGTGGGTACCAGGCTGGCAGAGGGCAGAGCTGTTTGTGGGCTGCTGCCATGGCTACGGCCAGATGTGGGTTGGCTCCTTGGGATGGGGCACAGGGCACAGAGGCGGTCATCGCCGCCGACACCTCAGAGGCATGATGGGAGATGTAGGCACAGAGTGGCCATGCAGACGATTGACCTCGGGTCATATGACACCCGCCACGACCCCCATCAGGAAGTGAGCGCATCAATGTTGACCCTCAACAGCACCAGCAGCACTTCAGCTGGCACTGGCACTGCCGCCGCTGCCGCCGCCAGGGCCGGCGGCGGCATCGCTGACGGCTGCGCAAGTTTGCGGTCTTTCGGACGTGCGCAAACCGTGCAGCGAGCGAAAAAAAAAGCCGCGGCAATCAGGCCGGTGTGGCTGCGCAACCGTGCTCGCGGCGGCAGCAGCACAACCGGCGCAAACTTCCGCCATAAATCGAAGGCAGGTGTGGATCATGAGGCGTCACGGCTGAACGGGAAAAGCCGCTTTCACCGCTCCTCAACGACGGAACACCCGGTAGGTCTAGCAACGCCCATAGTTTACAAAATGGGACCATATTGTTTCAAAAGGATCATGTCTCAGTTGACCTGACAAGACCCTACGGTGGTATGTTAACTTTTCAGAACAGGTTATGTCCCATACTTTCCTCTTCCAGCCATTTAACATGGGTCCCTTCGAATCTTTCCAATACTCAGCAATTTCTAGGCGCGCTGCCGTTAGCAAGATCGTTACAAGTTCTTTATGGATGAGGGACGGGTTTAAAACATTTGGCAGGGACAGCAGAGCCAGACTCGGTTCTGGCAGAATTGTCTGACCAGTGGCATCTGAAATTGTCTTGAAGACAGTCTTCCAGAATTGTTTTAGAAGATTGCAGTCCTACCACATGTGAACAAAAAATCCCCTCTCCTCACATTCTCTCCAACATAGAGGGGTGATAGAAGTTGATATGTGTGAGAGTTGGATTGGCGTTATATGCCATCTTAGGATCACCTTAAGGGCTGCCTCCTGGATGCGGGAGGATATGGTTCTAAGTGGGAGATTTGTTTTCTCAATAGGCAATGGGGATATTCAGAGGCAATGAACACACCAGCGGGTGCAGGGAAGAAGCTTATTGGGGTAAAATAGGTAAATAAAGCAAGAAAAAGCAAGACAATATATTCAAACCATACAGCATATGTTACTTCAGCTACTGAGAACCCTCTACTGTTAACAAGATCAGATCAGCAGCAAACGTAACCCCATAATGGCCTGGCCTGTTGTGGATCAGCCTACGGTGTGTGTTTTGCTGCCCCAACCACTGGTGGGCTAATATATACTGCCTGTGAACATTGAGATTTCATGGAGGGGTTGTGTCCTGTGTGGCCTCAACACACAGTGGACTGGGTGTCTATCCAAGCAGCTACACTCACATCCAATCCATACTTCTATGTAAATCCATCTTCAGCTTTATTGATAATTGAACTTGAACACCAAACAATGAATAAATGCAAAGGATGGTTATTTAATGGTAGAAGGGCGAATGGAAGCTCAAGCAAGGTGAAATAAATGCAATGGTATGGAGTCAAAGACAATGCAAAGCCAGGGCCTCCAGATTGCAACTCAGGACAGCAGCAAAGAACCAGGCGTCTACTGAAGATTAGAAGTCCTTTCTAGGGGGAAAGAAGCAAAACAATTGATGCATAATAGCAGATAGGAAGGCCTGATTAGTTGCGGACAGATCCATGCAGGGAAAATTCAAAGCAATACTTTCCTGGATTGCCAGCAGGAAACAGTTGTCACATGGTGGGTGGGTGTGTTAAATATTACTCACTCTATACTACTGTGTCCACACAGACACTCAATTTAGAGGATTGTACAGTGAGCTGGACCTCTCTATTTATATTCACCTTAGGAAGAGTTTGGCCTTTGGGCACAACATATAGTGTAGCTCTGTAGGCAATTTCCAATTTGGGAAGGGTCTTGGGGTTTGCATTCCAGCAGGGAGTATGGCTAAGGTCACAGGAAGCAGAGTCAAGGACAGCTCTCATTTGTACTGGTTCGCACGTTTTCTCTTCAAGCATACAAACCACAGCTCAAAACACTATGGTGAGATGCACTGTATTTCTAGTTTAACAATAACAAAAATTTTCTAAATTTGCATCTACACATATAAATTTTCATATTCAAATTCAATGCCAATAAGTGTCCTGTTTTGTCCTCTCTTTGGATGGTGCATGTCCTGTTTTGGGGCCATTCATAACTGGCCATCCTACAAATAGCAAAATGCCAAGTTGGGGCAGAACAGGACTGTTCCTTCATGATGTTGTCTAATGCAGTGGTCTTCAACAGGTGGGTCACGACCCAAAAGTGGGTTGGGGGAACAGTCCAGATGGGTCGCAGCAAAGCTGTTGCCACTATGTTCGACAATTGTAAAATGTTGAAAGTGGATCCCATGTTGCAGTTTGTGAGACTGTGGTAGGTCTCAGGTCTGGACCAGTTGAAGACTACTGGTCATATATATATATATATATATATATATATATATATATATATATAATATATGTTAGTGTTAATATATTCCATATAATATATATGGAATATATATGTTTGAAATATATTCATATAATTTATGAATATATTCCAAACATATTCCATAATGTGAATTTATATTTATTTACCTCACTGCTGTTGATAACATATAGCAATTTCCCAGAAAGGAAAACATACAGACTGTTGCATACTGTGTCAGTGACTGGTGTCAGTTTGGGGTTGTTGCTGTTTTTATTATAGAGCTATGCTGAGCAGGTTCTCACCCTCCCCCCACCCTTGCCGCCGCTGCCGCCCAAACAGACACAACTGGCGAATGCACCGCTAGAAGGCAGAAGGGAAAGAACTGATTGTATCATTTTTTAAGCAAACCCAGAGGACAAGAATAGTCATGTAACTCCAAAATTGCTGTTTACCGAGAAATCGCAAGCAAAACAATGCAAGGAATGCTGAAAGCATATAAACACAAATGTCCTCATCCATTTCTATAGCCTGAGCAAGAGATTCTGGGTTCGACAGTACCTGAGTTATCGCCAAACAAGGAATGGAATCTGAGGTACACTGAGCCTTCATAGGCCTCATATACTAGGGTGACCATATGAAAAGGAGGACAGGGCTCCTGTTTCTTTAACAGTTGCATAGAAAAGGGGATTTCAGCAGGTGTCATTTGTATGCATGCAGCACCTGGTGAAATCCCCTCTTCATGTGTCATGGACAATGCTTCTGTACTCGAGCAATTAAAGATCTTGAATCTTCCCTTTCTTGGATTTGCTAGAAGGATATTCCACTCCAGCTGACTTATTGTGTGACATTCTGGGTACCACTAGTTTTCAAGTCTCTAAATCTAGGGTGATGGAAAGGAAGACAGGGCTCCTGTATCTTTAACTGTTGTATTGAAAAGGAAATTTCAGTGGGTGTCATTTGTATGCATGCAGCACTTGGTGAAATCCCCTCTTCATCACAACATTTAAAGCTGTAGCAGCTCTGCCTAGCGTGACCAGATACCAAAGAGGGCAGGGCTCCTGCAGCTTTAACTGTTGTGATGAAGAGGGAATCTCACTAAGTGCTGCATGCATACAAATGACACCTGCTGAAATTCCCTTTTCTTTACAACTGTTAAAGATACAGGATCCCTGTCCTTCTTTCCATATGGTCACCCCATCATATACAGGAATTGTAATAATGGTGGAGAACTACCAGGGTGGTCACATATGAACTGCCAGGAAAGAAGAAATGCATCACCAGAAAAGAGGTAGAAGAACTGATGTATGTTATAGATGCATGTTCAGAGAGAATTAATAGAATTTAAATAGAAATACGGAGTATCTCACCATAGTGCAAAAGTCCTGTATGGGTGACCTGAGTGCCTGCCTGTTCAGTCTGCTGCCCAGGAGCTCACTGCTGATGGGCAACGGATCTTCTGATTCTTTTATTTAAACTAGAATGGGACAGGACCGCCTTTCAAACAGAGGGCACCTTCAAATCGAGGACAGTCCTCTGGCTGGCCTTCAAACAGAGGACTGTCCTCTCTAAAAGAGGAAACATGGACACTCTATGATACTCTTATTTATTTATTTTACACCACCCAATAGTCGAAGCTCTCTGGGCAGTTGCGTGCTCCTTCAAATAGAGGATGGTCCCCTATTTGATTTGATTTTTTCCAATGGAAGATGGCCCTTTATTTTTGAAGGCGAAGGATACCTTGGAATAGAGGATGGTCCTCTGGCAGGCCTTCAAACAGAGGACTGTCTTCTGTAAAAGAGGACACACGGCCATACTATACTTTTGTTGCGTGCTCCTGGATTCAGAAAGGGAAGGCTGTCAGGAGGCCAGCCCAGACATATACATTTTATTCCGAAGATCAAGACACACTAGCGAGCTGGATGGCAGTGCTCCCATGAGACTGCCCTCTCTGGAAAATTCTTGAGGACTTTTATTCCTGTAGCAACAGTTCCATTTATTGCAAGCAGTCCTTCAAACTATGCCATTTTATGAACCATTTTATTGTGTAATAAAATATCTCGGGGGGAGAGACGACTGCAAATGTGCGTGCACCCTAAATGTTTGCAAAGAGCATCCATGATTACAAATTGCTAGCAAGCCAAGAGGGCAGATGTTGTAAAGTATTGGTGTAAATATATGTTCCAGTAATCAGTCTGTAATGGTAAGAGTCTGGGAAATGTTACAATATTGAGCTTACATATTAAGACACTGAACAAACTGGAAGCAGGCGGTTTACTGTTTAAATATAAGTGTACTGTTTCAAGACAGGTTGTTTGCCCATTTGGACTATCTAGCACAATCACTATTGTGTTCATTTCTATTTGCACATTAAAAAAAAAACTCCAAAAAGAAAGAGGCTTGTTCAGCTAATCAGTACCTAACAGCTTGTCTGTTTTTTTTTAAAACTAGGATATATTCCTCCAAGCTGGTGTTTGGAAGCTCTGGAAGGGAAGGTTTGTAGTGGCAATTTGAAGTGAAGGGACAGCAAGTGGGGGAAAAGGTTGAGCACACCTGGAACATCTTCTCTTCCAATCGCCTCTTCACCAACCAATAAAAACGAAACAAAAATGGGGCCATTTGAGTATAACATGTAGTTTTGCCCTCAGCAGGGCCGGTCCTACCATTAGGCAGACTGAGGCAGTTGACTCAGGTGGCAGGCACTGGGAAGTAGCAACCAGGTGTTAGAGGAAAGAGCTACGGGCCTGAATCCCCTAAGCATGCGCAGGGTAGGATGCTGTCCTGTTGCCACCATTGAAGAAAGATTCAATTGCCAGTCCAGGCAGCTTTTGTAGATTTAATGGAGGCAGCATCTTGTCCTTTGAGTCAGGCAGCAAAATGTCTTGGGACAGCCCTGGCCCTCAACCAATCCAAGCTTTCTGATGAGGGAATCTGTTTGAAACACAGGTTTGCAGACATGTTTATTGCAAATGTGCATTATACATTTAGGCAAACACTTATGAAACAGCTAAGTGTACCCTTAAAGCAAATGTAAAATGTGAAGCTCCTCTAAATTACACCTCAAATTCATGGCCTAAGACAGTATCTAAAATTTACCACATACCTACCTCATAATCAGGAAGAGTGTCCAACTTACCTGCCTTAATTTGAAGGGCTGTCTAGTCCAATTCCACTTTAAAGAAAAAGAACCATAACATGGGAGAGCAACAAGGGCCTTGAAGGTGCCCATCCAGTTAGCACCTGGACAGGAGGCATACAGGGCACTGCCTTGCTGGCACCGGTTTGCCCCTGCTTTCTACAAAGAACACATGTTTGCTGCTGCAGGGTGGCATCAGGTAATCCTGACACAGGAGGCAATGCAGGCTTTCCAGCAGCCATTTGGCTCGCTGGGCCCGCCTCCTCCACCTCGCCCGGCTTCTGGAGACCAATGGGAGGTCGCCTTCCACCTGGGAATGCTCCCAGCACGGCACTGGAGCAAGGACAGATGGCAGAAGAGCCATACTGACCTTGCTCTGGTAGGAAAAGATAGGGGGAACCCCTGACTTTTCTACTGTGCAGCTTCCCAGGAAAGCCCCGCAGTGGATGCGAGGTGAGCTGCATCGTATAAATGACGCAGTGCCACTGCGCAGCCACCGCAGGGCTTTTAAGCTGTATAGACAGCCTCCAGGTCACTGGGCAGACATACAAGTCACCCGGTCATGCTATTCCCCAATATTGTGAGCTGAAATGTATTTAGAAATAATTATGGCAATTATTTCTAAATTTGCATCTGGACATATAAATTAGCATATGCATGTTTTATGCAAATTTGTGTCCTCTTTTGGGGTGATGCATTTCCTCTGTTTTGGTGATGCTTATGTGGTCACCCTATTGCCGTGGCCAGTTTTAGCATATCCTGTCTCAGCTGGGGGTGGGGGGGCATTGAAAAGGGTTCCATTCTGAGCAGGGGAAGAATGCAACATCTCCTTCCTTCCGCCCACTTTTCCATTCAGGTTTCGATTCTCCTGAGGTTGCTTTTTCAGGTGTGTGTGTGTGTATAGAGGGTTATAATTATTGTGAGGGAGGAATCTCAGAACTACAGGTAACATATAAGTGACCCTGAATGTACGTGACTGTGCAGAAGAAGCTGGGGTGTACAAAGCATCAGCTACAAACATGTTTTTCCTTCCTTTTGAAGGCACAGTTTGCTGATTGCAACATTTCAAGCATTTCTTCAGGGCTTTCTGAAATAGCCGGAATTTTTCAAAAGCCTCCTCAGGTTCTTTTTTTCCTACTGTCTGCCCACATAGCTGGTTGTTATGGCATTTATTTTACTGCCAGCAAGCAATTCCCAGGCAATTGCATGTGAGGGCGGTGGGGAAGCATTCTTCAGGAGGCAATTATAAGTCTTCACAGCTTTGCAAATTCCACCCAGCCAACCAACAAAGGACCAAAAGAACGACTGTCTTCGTAATCCCAGAATGCTAGGCCATGTAATCCCTGCACTTTTCAAAAGAGAAACAAATGCCCCTTGAGAAAAGGACTGTAATGCAGTGGTAGAGCACATCTTTTTCATGCAGAATGTCCCAGGTTCTATCCCTGACTTCTCCAGGTAGGACCAGAAAGGAATCTTGCCCAGAACCCTGGGGAGCTGCTGCCACTCAGTGTTGGCAGTACTGGGCTAGATGGCCCAATGGTCTGACTTCATATGAGGCTGTTTCCTCTGTTCCTAAGAGCATGCAAAGCATCCAAGGTTCAATCCTGGACATCTCTAAGTGGGACTAGGCAATACTCCTACCTAAAACCCTGGAGAGCCACTGCCAGCCAGTGTCAGCAGCATCGGCCTAAGTGTCCCAATGGTTTAATTCGCTGTAAAAAATCTTCCTGTGTTCCTAAATACAATCAGCAGGAAAATGTTAAAAGCTCATGATACTTTAAAACAGTAATGCTAATCAGTTGCCAATCAATATGTGTCTCCCATGCCTTATTAGCATCCATACAAAATGGCCTAGCACAGCCTTCCTCAACCTGGGGCGCTCCAGATGTGTTGGGCTGCATCTCCCAGAATGCCCCAGCCAGCTGGCTGGGGCATTCTGGGAGTTGTAATCCAACACATCTGGAGCGCCCCAGGTTGAGGAAGGCTGGCCTAGCATATCATTAGGAGAAGTGAACACACGCAGAGAAGGTCCTCTAAGCAAACACACACAGGTCAAGAGTGGAGCTTGATGTGCTACGCACCCCTTTCCTTTGTATGTTTATTTTACCCTAAATGGATGCCTGAAAAAGGGCTGGAGCAACCACTATTATCTCTTCTCAATCTGCTTTCTATAGGATTTTAATACAGGGTTTTTTGGGGGACTCACAGCAAAGGTATTTATGCAATGGGTTAAAAAAACTTCTACCAATCTCCCACATAACAAAATGTTTAATTTTTGTGTGTGTGGATGTGTGTTAGTACCATCACATACACTACTTGATCTGTAAAAATAAGTACAAATGAATGCAAAACCAAATTTTAAATATGGTCCACTCAAGTCAGTCTTCCCTTTGCAGCTCTCTATCTCTCTCTTGCACGTTTCTCTGCTACTTTATCTTGTTGTTTTCATAAAACAACAGTTTTGCTGCTCTCACTGCCTTTCCTGCACAACCTTCTTGAGGAAATGGCTGATTGTCACTTGTAAAGGAAAGTTTCAAGCCTTTTATAACAAAACAAAATAAAAGGGAAGGGGAAAAAAGAGCATAGCCAGATCAAACTCTTACAATTGGCCTGTTCAGACTAGGGTGACCATATGAAAAGGAGGACAGGGCTCCTGTATCTTTAACAGTTGTATTGAAAAGGGAATTTCAGCAGGTGTCATTTGTATATATGGAGAACATGGTGAAATTTCCTCTTCGTCACAACAGTTAAAGCTGCAGGTGCCCTGCCCTCTTTTAAACCTGGTCACAGTATAGCTGCAGTATAGCTCCTGCAGCTTTAACTGTTGCGATGAAGAGGAAATTTCACCAAGTGCTACATGCATACAAATGACACCTGCTGAAATTCCCTTTTCTATGCAACTGTTAAAGATACAGGAGCCCTGTCCTTTTTTTCATATGGTCACCCTAGTTCAGACGACATGCTAAGCCATGGTTAGGCTGCTCACCTTTTTGCAGCAAATGGTTATTGAGCATGTTTAAACTATGGTTATGTAGCCACCATGGTTAAGAATGGTTCACATAACATGTTAAGTCATAGTTCACACAATGCGCTAAGCTATAATGTTTAGCTTAAAGTGCTTAACCACTGGGCTGGGCTCCTGTATCTTCAAGTGTTGTATTAAGAACAGGATTTCAGCAGGTGTTATTCGTATACTCGCAGCACCTGGTCAAATTCCCTCTTCATCAACACAATTAAAGCTCCAGTAGTCCTGCCTAGTGTGAACAGATACAAAAGAGGACAGGCCTCCTGCAGCATTAACTGTTGTGATGAAGAGGGTATTTCACCAGAGCCGGATCTGCACTACTGCTTTAAAGCGCTTATAGAAGTTTTGAAAATGGTATGTGGAGTGTGTCCTGGGCCCCAACAGTTGTCAAAACTGTTATAAAACTCTTTAAAGCAGTAGTGTAGATCCTGCCCAGGTGTTGCAGGCATACAAATGACACCTGCTGAAATTCTCATTTCTATACAACCATTAAAGATACAGGAGCCCTGTCCTCCTTGCCATAGGGTCACCCTAATTATGGCTCACATGACACACTAATTCATAATGTTTAGGTCAAAATGCTTAACCACCAGTGGCTTAGTGTGTCATCTGAACAGGTTCTGTGTTTCAAGTCTTCAGCACATTGTCTTACAGTGTTGGGAATGGTTGAATTATGAACTTGATCCTAGTGGTTCAGGGTCTTGAAGAATTCACAAGGCCCATCTTCTCCTTTAGCCATCAACTCCTAACTGCACAGAGGATAAAGTCTACTTTCCTTTTTCCATTCCCTGCCTATAATGGTAGCTAGAGAACACTTCAGTTCTCTACTGAGTAGATGTGCAGATATGTCCTTAATTCTTAAAGAAATACACTATTAAAGAATGATATACTAGTGAAGGTACCACTGCGTTCAACACTTGTAGCCTGCAGGAAGAAATGTAAAGTCCATTCACCTAAGGTGACTTTGCAATCAAAACCAACAAGTATCTCTCTCCAGGTTTTTTTTGTGTGTGTGTGTGTGTGTGTTCATCATTTTTTGTCATGCTTTTGGTATGGGGTGTTGAAGGTGTTATTTTACTGCGCCCCGCCATCCACTGGATTGTTTTATTATTGATTGCTAGCTGCTTCCAGCATTGGAGATGCTGCTGCCTGCTAATTAAATAATGTCATTATATTATTAAAACATCCACTTATTAGCAATGCAGAATGGAAGCCAGTCACAGGTCGCGCGTAGGTGGAAGCACAGTTTATACACTCCCAACAGACAGACTGATCCACTGCCCCACATTACATAGGGTGACCCTATGGAAAGGAGGACTGGGCTGTATCTTTAACAGTTGTATACAAAAAGGAATTTTAGCAGGTGTCATTTGTATGCATGCAGCACCTGGTGAAATTCCCTCTTCATCACAACAGTTAAAGCTGCAGGAGCCCTGACCTCTTTGTAGGGAAGAATAAAGAATTTCACCAGGTGCTGCATGCAAATACCCTTTTGTGCAAATCCCCCACCCCCACTCTCCAAAGGCTTAGTTACTGGCAGCAAGAGCTAAGCTATTTTGGGCCCACCCCTTTTGCCTCAAGCCCCACCCATGACTAGAGGGCAGTCCCCGAATGCTTCTCCAAAATGGAATTTTGCCCTCCGTCCCAAAGAGGTTCAACACCCCTGGGCTACAACTTCCATCAGTGGCCATGCCAGCTGGAAATGATTGGAGTTGTAGTCCAACGCCCGCAGAGAACATTGGGTTGGGGAAGACTGGCTTACAGAACCCAAACGCAGCTCCCTCTGACACTTCTGCTCCATTCACGGCTAACTTGCTTCCTCCCTGGCCTGAGGAGGGAATAAGGATGATCTATCTTCTCTGGCCCTCTCCTAGCTTCTTGCTCCAGGTATTGTTTCAGCATGGTTCTCAATACCTGGAGAACAATCAGCTGGAGAAAAATCCTGGGAAAGGGCTATTGCTCTTGTGTCCTGCTTGTGGGCTTCCCACAAGCGTATAAGAGCATAAGCACATAGGAAGAGCCCTGCTAGGTCAGACCAAAGCCCATCTAGTCCAGCATTCTGTTCATACAGTGGCCAACCAGCTGCCCACTGGAAACCCACAAGCAAGACAAGATTGTAACAGAAGCTTCCTGCCCATATTCCTCAGCAACTGGTGTTCTCAGGCATACTACCTCTGATACTGAGGTAGCATACCTCAACACCATCCACACTGGTATCCAATTTGGCCACTGTGAGAAAAAAATCTGGTTGGCCACAGTGAGGAACAAGAGGTTGGACAAGATGGGCCTTCAGTCCATTCCAGCAGGGCTCTTCTTATGTTTGCACATTTCCTCTCGAGATGAAATCTTCATGGACACTATTTTGGGGATTTGCACAAAATCTTTGCTTTGCATGGTCGTGCTTTGCTTCACAAATCCCAGCTGTTTAGTAGGCCGCGTTTCTTTACTTGTTACATCAGCACTTTCCCCACCCCACCCCTGGAAGCTCTTAACGAAACATTAGTAAGCAAAATACAACAACAGATACTGCAAGATGCTCCCACCTTGCCAGAGCCACTCTGCAAACCAAATTACAGCTGTAATCTTCCAATGTGGAGTTGTTATCACACACAGTGTATTCTTTGGCCTAGCTGGCAGAGTTGGATGGAGTTGGAGCCATATGCCAACAAAAACATAGAGAAATGAGAAAATCGTAAAGCTACACATAGTGGCAAAAGAATACTGAGAATCATACTAAGTCTTGGAGTAAGCTAAGAACTGCAGCTATCTGTGACTGAACATTTGTGGCTTGTCTACTTGCTTAATACAGTTGTGTTAAATGCCATCTGAAAAGGAATCCAGAGAGCTAGTGTGGCCTAATAATTAGAGTGCTGGACTAGTGCAGGATCTACACTACTGCTTTATAGCGATTTATAATGGTATTGACAACTGTTGGGGACCAGGACCCCTTCCATATACAGTTTTCAAACTGCTTTCAAAGTGTTATATCTTGCTTGGTGTAGATCTGGCCCAGGACTGGGGACATCCAGGTTCAAATTGCCAGTCAGCAATGTAGCTAACTAGGTGACCATGGTCCAGTCACTAATTCCCAGCCTTATCTACTTCACAGGATTCTTGTGAGGATAAAATGGGGAGATAGCCCTGTTAGGGATGTCTGTCACGAGGACATCTTTGGGAGTTCACCAGATTTCCTTGTGGCCCTGTGGCTTGGCTTGCATTTGCGAGCTGAGATGCTGGCTTCTCCCTGAAATCCGGAAACTTTTCCTGTAGGTTCCCCTTCCCCACGCCTTATAAAGAGCAATTTGTGCTCATTGCAGGCACAAATGCAGGGACAAATTACAGGTGTTTTGGCCCAAATTTGTGCAAAATACACATATCACACCTGCAAATTTCTATTTAGGGAGGGGATGGAAAATCCATGAGCTGGCACAACTCGATGTGATCAAGTCGGGCCAGCTCATGGAGAGGCGAGCCAAAGTCTGGGGGGTTGACCTGCTGAAAGTGTGGTGATCTCCACCCACCAGATGGACTCCTCCAATGTCCCTAGGTCCTGTATGCCACCTTTAGCTGCTGGGAGGAAAGGCAAGTTTTCCATGTAATAAATAATGAAGTTTGCACATTAAAAGCGGCCTGTTGTATCTTCTTCCCTTTAGAAGGCACAGGCCTTAGAGGAAGCCTAAATAAATGACCACACCCAAGGGTGTAGTGGACTAAGGCGCAGAGGGATGAAGTGCTGGCACTTTTTGATTAGCAGGGATGCTGAGGTCAGTCCTCCTCAGCATCCCTGCTCCCTCTGAGCTTAGCTGCAATCCTCACCATAGGGGGGAATATTTTTCCCAGCAACAATATATTGTTCCCTGTTGTAATGCAAAGTATTTGGGGTGGTTTGGTTTTGAATGGCAATTAAGACCTATCAGCTTTACAAAAGACCTGCTCTTAGCAGATGAAAATGTCTAAAAGGGATTTGTTGATATGGATCAACACAGCATTTGTAAATTTGGACTCTCCTTGGGGGCATGGCTATGTCAGGATGAGTGCCTGCACCTCAAAATTATCACTACACCACTGCACAATACCCCAACCATAGCCCAACCAATACAAAGTGAGCCATTATTTTGCACTTGATTACAGTACTACACAAACTGCAATTCTCAATTACACAACTGAGTAGGTAAGTAGGGGATAGAGATTCACCTATCCAGATTAGACTATTTCCATTATGCTCAGCCCTAACAGAAGTTTAGTATAAATTAGAATACTGTGGCTATGACCTCTGCACAGATGGATAAGATCTTTAATATGGATACTTCTAAAATCTGAAAATGTCAAGCAATTGGTGCGGATTTTTAACACATAGAACCTTTCTTACATTCAAGCATCAACATGACGCACGATGTAATCATTTTTGGAAAAAGGTTAACATTTGATTTGTGAACTGCAGCTTTGAATTATCTTGGGGAAACTTTAAAAGGGCAACTAAGTGATTGATGCAATATCTTCTCTCTGCTGCAAAAATTATATTAGGTTTCCTCTGGCCACCTATTTCTTCAATGCCAACAACCAAGGGATGGCTAATTAAGATTCTGCATATTGTAGAAAGAGATAAACTGGCAAATGGAAGATGGTGAAGGGATGGTTTGGTAGTTTCTGATGTGCTTGGTGAAAAATTCATTCCCTTTATTTTGGCCCAGAATACTTGCTGTAATAATATAAAGCTGGAAAGATGGTGTTTGGTAAAATCAATAAACAAAAATGTTACTAATTCTGTTACAGCCTTCCCCAACCTAGTGCCCTCAAGATGTTTTGGACTACAACTCCCAACATTCCTGACCACTGGCTATGCTGACTGGGGCTGATAGGAGTTGAAGTCCAAAATACATGGAGGGTACCAGGATGGAGAAAGCAGCTGTATTTAAATTATATATTTAATAATATCTAAATAACATCTAAATAACATATAGAGACTGAGATGAAAACATGTCGCAGCCTAACACAATATTGTTGTTTTGTATTTTGTAGAAGTTCAGCAGTTTAATACAAATGTGCTGATTGTATAACAGCAGCCTGAGAATAAGACCAATATTTAATTCGGGGAGAACGGCAGCAGAGGAATTGCTTGGAGATTTGCCAGAAGGTCTTTAACAGCTGGAAGTTGAAAAGTGATTAAAGCTGACAGCAATAAACGCTTCATGTTCATAAGTAATTAGGTTTAGATTTCAGTATGAATTAACATTTTATTATCCAAACCAGAATACTTTAATGTGAACCTTTACTTTCTGATCCCCACCCCACCCCCACTCCGTTTTTCTAGAACTCTCGGTATTGTTTTCAGTCTAGAATGTATTGGATGAAAATTCAAAATAATGTGCATAATGCAATTAAAAGTCTGTGTTGTGAGAATAGCAGAATATGTTGAGACACTCCTGCATAAACCAGTAACAATTTACTAAGTTACACAAACTCTTTGGAAGGATCATTTATTAACTGCCTGATTCAAACATGCTCTTAGGCCTCCCTCAGGCTCCAGCAAAGAGCTAATTTATACCTGAAAAGAAGTATATGCATAATATATTCACACAGAGAGAGATTCCAACTTTTGGGAAAAAAATCATAAACTGCTACGCCTACAATGAGACTGTGGATGACTACAGAGAAGATGACCAGTTGCTGGCCAGGAGCCAGGGTTGTCCTATGGCCTCTTTACAGAAGACTTGTCCCCCATGCTGTTTAATATTTACATGAAACCGTTGGGTGCAGTCATCACGAGTTTTGGAGTGCGTGGTCATCAGTACGCTGATGACACACAGCTCTATTTCTCCTTTTCATCTTCATCAGGTGAGGCTGTGGATGTGCTGAACTGGTGACTGGTTGTGACAGTGGACTGGATGAGGGCTAATAAACTGAAACTGAGGATGATCAAGGGCATGTCTACACCTAAGGAGGGATGGAGGGAGAGGATCGCAGACTTACCTGCTTCCACAATCCTTCCCCAGCATCTTGACGGCTGTGCGACATCCCAGAAGGAAAGAGGGACATCACGGCTGCCATATTTTTTTGAGAGGAGCTGCACGTGCACAGCAAAAAACAAGGTAAAAACACACACCCATGCAAACACACACACACCGCCATCCCTGGGATGACAAAATTGCAGGGGGAGGCACCCCATGGGCATGGAGCCACCTTGTGTGGCTCTGTGCCCATTTCAGGCCCCGGAAGCATGCAGCACACCAGGCATGGTCCTTGGGATGGTCCCAGGACCGCAGCAAAAATCAGGATAACTGGGCAACCAGTTATCCCTGGAAAATGCAGGGGTCATCCCCTGGGATCCCCTGTGCGTCATTTGGATGCACAAGGACGATCCTGGGGAAAAGGCATGGTGTAGACATGCCCCCCCATGACTTGTCCATGCAACCCCCAGGAGGTGCCACTACCCTCTGAGTGGTCTTTGGGATGCTCTAGTGAACAGGGAGACCCTGGGGAGCTGTCTCCAACTGGCTCCTTCTCAACTTCTACAACCTTCATTCCCTCCAAGAAGTCAACACTTGCAGGAAAAGGCTGCTGGCCCTTTAATAGTCAGATGCAGCACCAGAAGGGGTGGAGTTTCCAGAGAGTATCTCCTAGCCTGACTATAAAAGCTTGCCAGTTGCTCTTAGACTGCTGACATAACTTGTGAGTTCTCTAGCTCCAGGATTGCTGCCCAAGGTGCTGAAACCTAACCTTAGTTCCAGAAGTGATCTAGCCATCTTGACCACACTGAGTGTCCTTGCCTGAGGACAGATGATGGATGTCCTGACAACATGAACAACAAGAAAGAAGTGTGAGGCAAGGAAAGTGAAAGATAGATAGATGGAAAAGAAGGATGAGGCATGGCCAGAGCAGGAAGATAAATTGGAGAAGGACGGAATTGGCCCTTAGCTGAATTCCAGGAAGAGAGGCTACCAGCAGTCAAGACCAAACCAGAAGCTGGAGGTACGTAACAAGACAAAGTCAGGCAGAGGTGCTACCCCAGGTGGGAAAGGGCTTGGAGAAGAAAGTGGAAGAAATCCAACACCACATTGCCCAGGCCTCTGTGAGCACTGCTATGTGAAACCATGAGTAGGAGAGGAAAGAAAGACAGGGTTACGGGGTGAAGTTAAGCCCTGGACCTGAAATTGCAACCAAGAACAACAAAGCATACAGTTTGTTGCAACATGCATTGCGTAGCGGGGGTGTTCAAAGTCCTCATATACTCAGAAATAAATCCAACTGAGTTCAAAGCAACTTAATCCTGAACAAGTGTGTTTAGGATTGCAGCCTGCCACTATGTGGCTTTCCATCTTCCCCTTGAAGAGGTGGTGTGCTGGTTCTTAAAGCAGCAACCAGCTCAAAAAACAAGATTGAGGAGGGAGGAAGGATGAGCAGGGTAGTTCCCTTACTCACAGACCACAAGGGTAGGTCCGTACCCCTGTTTGGAAGGAATTCACTAAAGGAGTATTCTTGCCTAGGATATCCCAAACCTGTTGTGGCCAGGCCTAATAATAATAATAATAATAATAATAATAATAATAATAATAATAATAATAATAACAACCTGCCTCTCCCTCTGGATTGAGGTGGGGTACAACACAATTAAAAACAACATAAAATACATACAACTAATTCAAACAACCCCTCTCCTCCAATGTCCATGCAGTTCCATAAATCAAGGGTCTCCACTAAGTCATTCAGTATAATAAAAAAGATCATATCCACAGAAGCAAGCTCTTAGGTTTTGTAGAAACCAGTAGGGTTTATGTACAGGGTTGGATTCCTGGATAACAAGAAATGAAGGTGGAGAAAAATTACTGATGAGGTGCTAGTTAGATTTCTACCTTTTGTGTATGACTTTAGCAGTGGGATTAGTTTTGAATTCCAAAGTTAGCAATCAATTGCTTGGCAATTTCTATGCGCTGCATTACTATATACATAAAACCAACAAAGTCAGCAAAGATAACATTTGCATTTCAATAGGAAATTCAAAATCTGATCCAGGAGCAAGTTGCAGCTTGCAAATACTCAAGAGAAGAATGCTCAGTGAAGATGCCTGGGGATATTACCAAGGCATTAGAAAGTTCTCTGGGACACCAGATCATTGAATATAATTGCTAGGCACATACAAACCTTTTTAGAGACACAAATAAATGAGTCAGGGACAGCATCAGGAATCAGCATCATCATTGGACATCTGCCAAGGCCTACACCCCAGCAGTGGGTTAACCTCCTGAGCCTGCTACTGTTCCTCCTTGCTGTAGCTGCCTGTTCATAAGGAGATGGGAATTTAAGAAGAGCCATGCTGGATGATACCAAGAATCCATCTAATCCAGCATTCTGTTCACACAGTGGCCAACCAGTTGCCCATGGAAACCCACAAGCAGGACATGAATGCAAGAGCACCCTCCCGCCCATGTTCCCCAGCAACTGGTATACATATTTATATTAAAAACATAAGAACATTAAGAAGTGCCATGCTGGATCAAACCAAGGGTCCATCTAGTCCAGCACTCTATTCGCACAGTGGCCAACCAGCCATCGGCCAGGAATAAACAAGCAGGACATGGTGCAATAGCAGCCTCCTGCCCATGTTCCCCAGCAACTAGTGCACACAGGCTTACTGCCCCGGATACTGGAGGCAGCACACAACCATCAGTAGCCATGGATAGCCTTCGCCTCTAGTGTTGTCTGTGAGCCAATCCCTACTATTATGAGAGAGGGTGAACAATGTTTCCCTATCCACTTTCTCCACAGCATGCATAATTTTGTATACCTCCTCTTACTGTATGCCTCCTCTTACTCACCTTATCTCCAAGCTAAACAATCCCCACTGTTGCATCCTGCTTTCTCCAAATGAATGAACAGTAACAGGAGGAAGCGGAAGAGGCCTCCACTCACCTCTCTCTCTGTACAGTGGTGTAGATTGGGACCAGGCAAGTGAATCAGCAGCAGCAATAAAGAGGAGGTAGGGCCTACTCAGGGAGGTCACAGGCAGGGATCCCTAAGAGCATCTTGCACTACCTTGAACTGAGTACAAGCAAGTAAATGATCCCCATTGTTTCCATCCCACTTCACTCATGAATCAACCAAGGCACTAAATGGGCATTTGTGCCCTTGTCAAGCCTTGGTCTTCAACAGAGTGTGACCCAAGGGGTGACAAGTCAACAACAGTGTGGTGTAGTGGCTAAAGTGCTGGACTGGGAGTCAGGAGATCTGGGTTCTAGTCTCCACTCAGCCATGGAAGTCCATTGGGTGACTTTGGGCCAGTCACAGACTCTCAACCTAGCCTACCTCACTGGGTTGTTGTGAGGATAAAATGGAGAGGAGGGGAATTATCTTTGCCACTTTGGGTTCCTTGGAAGAAAAAAAGGCAGGATATATGTGCAATTTATAAATAATAAATAAACATCAAAAGGTGAAGAGTAGCAAAACTATTGTCTCAGATAAATTGCCTTTGAGCTCAGATCTTCCCTGTCAAGACCAGGAACCAGACAATGTAAGAAGGGTCTCTCCGGAGTTCTTCTGAAGAACACTGCCACCATGCCTTCCCTGCAAGGCCTGGAGCTTCATTAGAACCAAGGCCTTTCTCAGCTTTCACCAGGCAAATCTAGAGAAAGGCAGAGGGTTTGTTCTTTCTTTCACTTTGACACTGTGCCTACCTGCACAGCCCTCAGGTCAACAGAACCGACAGTGCAACTGTCTTCAATATGAGAGATGTACAGATTCTCAAATAGTATTATTATTGGGATGAGTGTTTTGTTTTTTGGTCCCTACCAACACATTTACTGCATTTGCTCTCAGCTTTCGTCTTTTCAGTTTTGGTTGTAATCTTCATGCATTTCTCACACATACTAGAATGCTGATTTAGGACTTTCCCCCCTAACTTAGTAAACACTGACAATGACCCTGTTCAGATGACATGCTAAGTCATGGTGGTTAAGCACTTTGAGCTAAACCTTATAGCTTAGCGCATTGTGTGAACCATGACTTAACATGTCATGTGAACCATTCTTAACCATGGTGGCTACATAACCATGGCTTAAGCGCGCTCACTAACCATTTGCTGCAAAAGGGTTAGCGGCTAGACCTGCCGGCTTACGCCGGCAGGGCCGAGGCACGCTAATGTTAGCACGCCTCCCCCATGCTTCCAGACGGCGGAGCCGCAGGGAGGACGCAAGCCATGCGGCGTCCGCCATTTTTTTTTGTTTGTTTAAAGGGGCCGCGGGTGGCCCGAAGACTCCGGGAAGGTAAGTGGCTTTTTTATTTTTTATTTTTAAACGGGGGGGGGGGAAGGATGGGAGGGTGGGTGGCATGGGGGGAGGGCGGGTGCGATCGCGCCGCTGCCGCCCGAGCAAGCAGCCGAGCGGCGCTTGCCCGGGCAATGCCCGGGATGGGGCGGCATTGCCCGGGCAAGCGCCGCTCTGCTGCTTGCTCGGGCGGCGAGCGGCGCGATCACACCCGCCCTCCCCCCGTGCCACCCACCCTCCCATCCTTTGCCCTCCCCTCTCTTCCCCCCCCCCCCGCCGATGGGCACAGCGCTCCTATGAGCGCTGTGCCAGGTCCGCGGCTTTTCACGGCTCCTCGCGAGTAAGCAAGGAGCCGCGAAAAGCCGCAGAAGTCTCCACACTTCCCCCAGCCCCGGCCTGGGGGAAAAAGCGCGCCATAAGCGACTTAGCTTATGGCACGCTAGACCAGGCCTCACTGCGGCCTGCCGCAGGATTCCCCTGTGCGTCATCTGGACGCACAGCAGGGAAACCGGGTTGGAAGGCGTGCTAAGGCCTGGTCTAGCAAGGCCCTTAGTGTGTTGTCTGATCAGGCCTGTTGTGTAATTGTAGCTCTGCACTCATAAGTTTGGTGCAGGGTGCCAAAAATACTGTGTAAAGGTGGAAGAGAGCTTGAGTCACGGTTTGCTAGGATGCAGACTTATTTATTTTATTTATTTATTTATTACATTTCTATACCGCCCAATAGCCGGAGCTCTCTGGGCGGTTCACAAAAATTAAAAACATTCAAAGTATAAAACAACAGTATAAAACCATAATATAAAATACAATATAAAAGCTCAACCAGATAAAAACAGCAGCAATGCAAAATTACAAATTTAAAACCATGTTATTTAACATTTATAGATTGTTAAAATGTTGGGAGAATAAAAAGGTCTTCACCTGGCGTCTAAAAGCATATAATGTAGGTGCCAAGCGAACCTCCTTAGGGAACTCATTCCACAGCTGGGGTGCCACAGCAGAGAAGGCCCTCCTCCTGGTAGCCAACTGCCTTACTTCCTTTGGCAGGGGCTCACGGAGAAGGACCCCTGAGGATGACCTTAGGGTCCAGGCAGGTACATATGGGAGGAGGCGTTCCTTCAGATAACCTGGCCCCAAGCCGTTTAGGGCTTTAAATGTTAATACCAGCACTTTGAATCGGGCCCGGACCTGGACTGGCAGCCAATGAAGCTGGAAAAGGAGTGGCGTAATGTACTTGTGAAGTATGTATCCTAGTGTGGCTTCTGCTAAAAAGGTGCATGTCTTCAGCTGTAAAACGTGGAAAGATATGTTTGAAAGAAAATCAGAGAATAGACCAAGAATAGGCCAGCCCTACCATTAGGCAGAGTGAGGCTGCCTCACACAGGTCCTTTTGGATGTCTTGAAAGGGCAGCAAATTCATAGTGATTTTATCTATATATATTTTTTATTACAGCCAGGGTCAGGGAGAGGTCTTTGTGGGGTTTTCTGCCTCTCATGCCAAAATAATTTGATGGGGGTACTGCACACTTTGATTTGTGCCTTTGGCTGCTTCTCCTCAGGCAGGGCCTGGGCCAGCCCTGCTCAGAAATACAACCACAAAGAAGGCGGCTAGTAAATTAGGATGGTGTTGAGTCATTTGTTTTTTAGTCTCATTTATTTATATTGCTGGGAGGCAACAAAAGTGAGCTAAGCTCAGGGGAAGATTTTAAAGTCTAAACCTACCATGTGTGTGTTGAAAGGATCCACGTACGTTGTCCTTATATTTCAGTACTAATAACATAGAGCCAGAAAGCCCCATGTGCTGTGAAATCTTTCATTAGAAACAGACAAGCCAGATTGTGATCTTGCTTCTTGAAGACCACACTGTAGGGCACAATAAAAATGAAAATCAAACATGATGAATAATGCATATAATCAAATAGGTAGATTAAGAAAAGCAATAATCACTGCACATGCATGACCCCTGGCGATGCGAAGCAGAAGAAAAGCAACATGGCAAAGCGGATAGTTCTGTTCTCTGTGATGAGGCCGTGCCTTTTGCACCTGGATCTTGATAATAAAATGGAGGGGGGAATATAATTATCATCACCTATAAACAGCCTGATTATGTCTGGCGGCTTGGGAGTTCTTTGGACTATGGAGGCTGCTGCACTGTGCGTGAAACGAGACCACCATGAAGCGCTGCAACATGAAGTTTGATCCTTAAAGGACCTGAAATACCCTGGGCTGGTTGTGCCAAACCTTCTGCTAAGAGGAGGGCCCAGCTAGCTCTTTAGGAGCTGTTGGTTTTAACAAATGTCAAAGAATGTGGCAGAACATTGAGTATGAAAGCAAGTTGTATCATGTTGTAGGTTATGGGTTCAACTGTTGTGAACCACCCAGAGAATGATGGTTGGTCCCAGCTAGGATCTGGGGCAATGTGCCTCTCCTGTCCCCTGACCTAAAGAGACCTGCTTGACATTTATTATATCTTTTCAGCACCAGGTAAAGATGCTTTTGTTCACACAAGCTTTTAAACATATTTTAATATTTTTAAATATTCATTACATTTTGTAAAACTTCAGCTACATTATTTTAAGTTGGATATTAATAGAACTTTAGCCTCTAATCTGACAGTGTTTGATTATTGGGGTAGTTAAATGCTTTATGTTTTATTCTTTGTGCTGGTGTTGTATGATGTTTTACATTGTTTGTATTTTTTCTTTGATTTAATATGTACATCACCTAGAGGACGAGGTTGATAGGGGATTAATAAATGTAGAAAATAAATAAATAATAAATCATGGAAGAGCCTCCTTTGCCAAAGACCTTGAGGAGAAAATAGCCTGGTCAGATGATCATATTTCGTTTTACTGAGCTGAGATATATACACCATCACCTAATCATGCATCCCCTTCTCATGGGCCATCATTAAACCAGAAAGCCTCTAATTAACTAGGGTTTTCAGTTTGTCCAAACAGCAAAACTATGGTTACCAGTTTCAAAATAAGCCAGGATATTAAACCAATTTCAAACCATGATTTAATATCCTGGCTTATTCCAAAACTAGTAACCATAGTTTTCAAATTTGGATGAAATGAGAAACAAAAGTTACTTTGAGATTTCTTGGTTTCACCGCAACACACCATGAAGGAAGGAGCAACTCCTCGCTCTCCTTTATTCCTCATATTGAGGCAGTAGCTAAATCTTGTCGTTTTTTCCTGTATAATATTGCCAGGATTCGATCATTTTTGTCTGTCTCTTCCGCCAAGACGCTTGTTCATGCACATGTTACTCCGCTTCTGAAATCTCTTCATTGGCTTCCAATTCACTTCAGAATCCACTATAAACTTCTCCTGTTAACCTTCAAAGCTTTTCACGGTCTAGCTCCTTCCTATCTCTCCTCTCTCATCTCACACTATTGCCCCGCTCGTGCTCTTCGCTCCTCTGATGCCATGTTTCTCGCCTGCCCAAGGGCCTCTACTTCCCTTGCTCGGCTCCGTCCATTTTCTTCTGCTGCCCCTTACACCTGGAACGCTCTTCCAGAACATTTGAGAACTACAAGTTCAATCGCAGCTTTTAAAGCTCAACTAAAAACTTTTCTTTTTCCTAAAGCTTTTAAAACTTGATGTTGTGCAGACTTTATACCGTTAGTTTTACCCTACCCTGTGCCTGCTTACCCTACCCTGTACCTGTTTGCATTCTCTTCCCCTCCTTATTGTTTTACTAGGATTTTATTAGATTGTAAGCCTATGCGGCAGAGTCTTGCTATTTACTAGGGGTGTGATCCGCTCCGATTAGGAGCGTAGAAGCAGTAGCGGATTGGCCTGCTCCGCCTTACCCAGAGGCGGAGTAGGAGCGGACCGCGGACCCCTAGAAGCAAGGCGAAGAGAAGCGACCATTTTTCGGAGCTCCTAGTTCAGGCGGAGCGCTCCGGTCGCCATCTTGAAAACATTTCGCCATAGGATTGCATTGTGGCAAATAATCGCGCATAACTAGGTTGTTTTTGAAGCTATCGTTCTGGAAATTCTTGTGCTCAGAGAGTCGTGGATGGGGGTCATTTTGAGACCACTCTCACCTCTCTGCGTCGTGTGGGTTGCGTGCTATATTTTTTTGAAAATCGGGTCAACCGCGCGGCTCAAACGGCGTTTTCGGCTTTTCGCCCATAGGATTGCATTGAGGGAAAGAATCGGGGATAACTGGGGGGGGTTAAGCTATCGTTCTGAAAATTCTTGTGCACAGAGAGTCGTGGATGGGGGTCATTTTGAGACTACTCTCAACTTTCTGCGTCGTACGGGTCGCGCGCTAGAAGTTTTTAAAAAATCGGCGGGAAAAATACCTTTTTCAAAGGGCTGAGGGGCAGAGTCAGCTCCCGGTCATGATGATCCCAAAGTTAGAGGAGGGCATAGGCAAAACAGGTAACTTGGGATTCTGGGAAACTTCTCTTTCTTCATCTGAACAGGCTTTTCCCCGTGTTTTTTAACACAGTAGCCCCACCAAATGCACAAACACAACCTGAAATCATATACTAAGCCAAGAATAAGAGATAGAAACACAGCACTGCTCCCCACCTTAACTTTGGGGAACAACTGAAAAGATGTGGTGCAAGGGGATGAGCTCCCCTAGGGCATCTCATTGTGGACGTGCCCCCACTCTCTCCTGCACTGGAAGGCCATTAGAGCCTTCCAAAGAGAGTAAAACGGTGGAGCAATGCCTATCATGAGTTGAAGTGAATGTTCACTTTTTAGTGGTGGAGCGATGCCTGTTATGAGTTGAAGTGAGCGTTTACTTCTTAATCTCAGAGCTGTTGGTGGCTGTCTTGAGTTGAACTGGCAGCTGCTTCCCCCTCCCCCGGGCACGTCCCCCTATTGCTGGTAAAAGACAGATATAGCCTTTTTTAAAAAAATCTTCTTGCTGTTTATTCAGCAACACTGCTGCTTTTAATTCCACCCCTCCTTTGTTTATTTATTGATTTATTCCATTTTATATGCATTACTGGCTTATCCTTGGCTCACTTCCTTATGCCCCCAGAAATGCCAGCTGCATGCCTGCCTGCCTTCCCTCCCTCCTCCCCTGCCCACCTCACAGGGATGTTGTGTGTGTGTGTGGCTTTGACTCAGGGGAGAAGTCCTTCCTGCGCTCACTTGGAGTTTTGGAAGTTCCAAATTTTGCAGGTTTAAGCCCCCCAAAAATCAGGGGATGATGGGACTGCCTTGAGTCTCGGCATGCGTATGTATCCCTGGATAAGCTTTCATGGTGGCGAGTTTGAGGTTTCTAACGTGCAAATTGACGGAGCTATGGAAAGGGGTGTGAATGGGGTGCCCGATTTTCAAAAATTCCCCAAAAATCAGGGGATGATGGGATTGCTTTGAAACTTGGCGTGCGTGTGTATACCCCCATGAGGTGTCATGGTGCCAAACGTGAGGTTTCTAACTTGAACAGAAAAAAAGTTGTACAATTTTTTAGCTTTCAATGCAAGCCTATGGGGGGGGAACGGAGCTCCGGATCCAGATCCGGAGCTCCGAGCGGAGCGGAGCGGAAGTGGGCGGAGCGGGGGCGGGGCGGAGCGGCCCGATCCGGAAAATGGCGGATCTGCAAGTGAAGCGGAGCGGGAGGTCCGTGCACACCCCTACTATTTACTGTTTTACTCTGTACAGCACCATGTACATTGATGGTGCTATATAAATAAATAAATAAATAAATAAATAAATAATAATAATAATAATAATAATAATAATAATAATAATAATAAAGGGTCTGCATGTGCAGGCATAAGTTTGTTCCTATTTTGGCTTATGATCATTTGAACGTGGTCACTTCTTGCCAGAATAGGCAATACTACACTAGATGGACGAATAGCCTGACCAGGTTTAAAGGAGCTTCCAAGTTCCTATGTAAAGCAATGAACAGGCAAAATAAAGCCAGGCTCTATCGGTGGCAAAAGGCTGTTGCACCCTGCTGTTCTTACTGTCACTTTTCTGTGACCCCTATTACACTAAGTATTGGGGACAGAGACATGAAGGTTGGCCTCAGGAGATCTTAGCCCATTGATTTGCAATGACGTCTGGAGAGCAGGACATATCAATGGGATTATGCAATGCTGCCCACTTTGATCAAGCAGCCCTCACTCACCACCTGTTTGCCAGTCCAGTTTAATAAAACCACAGCCTCTTTAGCTCATCACTAGCTGTTCGGCCTTCTTTCCCTCTGCCTATGGAAATGTCTTTACAGGAAGGAGGAACGATGATGTGAACACCACCAGAGAGGTGAGTAAGACACCCATCCATCCGGAAGCATCCACCCTCTGTTCCACTTCTAAGTGCTACTCCTGCAGTGGGATTTACTGGGCCCTGTGTTTGTCCCCAAGAAGTGTCAAATTCACCAAGCCCACTCCTGCTCAACTTGCCTCTAATACAAAGGGACGGTGGCTGCACTGCAAAGCAGCATGACAGCTATTGCTTCTGTCACTTCCATTCATCCATAGGTTCCGCTGCTTTGGCTTATTATATGTACGCCTGTAAATTCAGCTAAAACTGAGCTAAAGCACTGTGAATGTTTTGTTTAAAAAAGACAAGACAAGGAACCTCAGGAAGGTGATATAAAAGAACTGTAGTATGAAATTAAATGTCCTTGCTGTTTAATGGCATGACACCTGCTTCCTGTGCTGTGCAAACTAGACCAGATTCAAAATAGCTCCACATAATCTTACATGCAGCAGTGCGGGGTGCATTTCTCTATGTGCAGCCTGCATCTATTCATTACAAGATATGAAACCCATTCAAGGCCTTGATAATTTCCCCATTGTTAAAACATCCTCACCATCATTATTTAGCCTTCTTCATCACCTGAGACAACAAAGGCACCAAATTTATTCGTAGTCAATTTGAATAACATTGATTAAGGAAATTATTTCCTGTTCATTGTAGCCTGGCTGGAAATGTATTTCATGCAAGCAGACTCACACCTAGTTTCTTTTGCTCACGGAAGAAAATTGAAGACACCCAACAGAAAATTGCTTTTGAATGGCAAACTTCCAGGACTGTGAATAGAAGAAAGAAGTCCAGTTCTGTTTCTCAGCAGTATCATATCAGGGTTTAGAATCATTAACTCCTGTGATCCTGGATGATCAACAAAATGCTTTTCTTTACAGCTGGGTGAAAATGCAGCTGCACATTTTATTTCTTCCAGAGGAAGGAAACAACACAAATGCCGCCCACAACTGCTAATAGTCCAAATGAATTGCTCGTGGAAGGTTTGATCCTGTTCTTTTCATTCTCCCTCATCCTCTTTAAGGCACAGTGAAGTCTTTGTGAATTCAACACAGTGTGTGAGTGTAATGTTGGGAAGGAGGCCAGTTACTGACCCAATCCTTTATGAATAATAGATCATAGAGGCAGAAGAAAGAAGAAGAAAGCTTCAAGCTGCATACAATTTGGGGTGGGGTGAGTTTCAGATTGATATGCCTTGCTTTGTGTGCCAGCTCTTATTTCCAGTTTCATGGCAATCTTTCAGAATGAGCATCCATGAGTTCAACTCCCCACTTCTGTTTCAGCCCCCAGAAAAACTGGTCCTGAAAGTAGGGGAACCCTCTGGGATGTGGCCCATGGGGCTTCAGCTGGAGGAGGGATTGGCAGAAATCTGAGGAGGGGGTGGTGGAACCTTTATTATGTATTTATTTTAAAACTTTACACTCTGCCTTCTGATAATACACTTTCCATGTGCCTAACCATTTGTTAAAACAACAGAACAATGTGTTCCAAATCATAAAACCAGTAGCCACAGAGTCAATAAAAAACACGGGAGTGCTTTTAGATCACTGCACTGTGCATAGACCCCCCCAGATCCCGATTTGGAAGGTCCAAATTGAACCCGATTCACTTTGGATTGATTTGGACCTGTTTTAATTTGTTTTGGATCTGAATCGAGTTTTGGATTTTGGAAACAAGATTTGGATTTCTCATTTTCCCAGACTTGCATTGGAAAAAAGAAACATCTATAACGTTTTCATTTTTCTTGAAACAAACATGAAATTTGGTGACCTTATACACGCTGTGGTGGTGCTTATTTCTGCCAAAGTGCAGACAGATTGGTGCTGTGGTATTTGTGCAATCAACTGGTAAAGTTTGCTTTTTTCCAGGAAACTACTCAAAGCAAAGTGCTATAACTTTTTCCTTTTTCACGATACAAACATGAACTTTGGATACCTTACACATACTGTGGAGGTGCTCGTGTCTGCCAAATTCCAGACAGATTGGTGAAGTGGTTTTCATGTAACCAACTGGTAAAATGTGCTTTTTTCAGGGAAAAACAGAGGAAAGAGAAGGAAGGGAGAAATGATTGGAACAAACACACTAAAGGCTAACAACTAGAAGATTTTTTTAATATATAAATTTTGGATTTTTTAAAAAAGACAATCAGAAATAAAGACAAGAGATAACAGTGAGAGCAAGGGGGAAGACTCAAGAAAGAGAACGCTTGCAAATGCACAAATTCCGTTTTTGAAGGCAAAGGGCATGGCTAGACAGGGTGGTATCCCGGGGATCGTCCCTGTGCTTCCACCCAACCAGGGGAAGCAGACACTGTACCGCAAGTGCAGTCACAACTCAGTCGGGCGTAAAGTCAAGAGATGAAAGGACATCGAGGGAACCTCCAAACTAGGGCTGTGCACCCCCTCCTCGAACCGCTTTGGATCCCTTCCGGATCGGGCCCGAACTGGCTCGGGTCGATCCAGACCTCCCCTGATCCGCTCCAGATCCGGAGGTCCGGATCGATATTTGGCCCCATTTTGCCCCCCCCCTTTCCCCACTTACTTGCCTATGCAGCAGACAGCAGAGGCACGCAAGTGGGGAAGGGGGGACAAAATGGGGGCCGAATAAGCCCCCCTCCCCCCCTTACTTGGCTCCGCTGTCCGCTGCTGCACGGACTGTGGTGGCAGCGGATGACAGAGACAGGTAAGTGGGGAGGAGGAGGAGGGCTTACCTGGCTCCGCCATCCGCTGCCGCCACGGTCAGTGCAGCAGTGGACAGCGGAGCTAGGTAAGTGGGATGGGGGGCTTACCTGGGTCTGTCATCCGCCGCAGTCTGTGCAGCAGCTTCAACAGCTGCCCAGGCCTAAGGCCGGAAATAGGTGCACAGCCCTAGTTTGGAGGTTCCCTCGATGTCCTTGCATCTCTTGACTTCACGCCCAGCTGAGTTGCGACTGCACTTGCGGTACAGTGTCTGCTTCCCCTGGTTGGGTGGGCCGTATTTCAGCATGTGGGCCTTGGCCGCAGTTGCACCACACAGCAGGCACACGTAGTTGTTCAAGTTGGGGCAGATCACCATCCTGGCAGCTCTCTTCAGCAGGTGGGATGAGTAGATGCTTTTGGACTTGCAATTGCCCATGCAGCAGTTGTAGATGCCCACAACTGCCTGCAGAGAGGTCTGGGAAGGGACGCCGTTCGTGCCACCCTCGGAGCTGCTGCTTCTGCTGGTGCTGCTCCCTTTGGCCTACTGCACCATGGCTCCCAAGGGGTCCTCAAGCACGAGGCCCAGTGGCCCATCGCAGTCGAGGGTGCCCCAGATTGGAGAGAAAACGTGGTCCTTCTTCTCCTGTATGATCTCTGCCACCACTGAGAGGTTGAGATAATCCTTCCATCTGTCAAAATAGAGGTCTCCAGCCATGGCAGGGGAATAAGGTGGCACAGGTAGGCATGATCTGGAGAACATGCTGGCAAGTGTGACCTGTGCTACTCAGGCATGATTCTTTTAGTTGATGTGGATGCAGTTTAGACAAGGTTAATATTGGGGAAGGTGAAGCCTGCCATTTAAAGGGCCAGGGAATCAAAACCTTCATCCTCAAACGCTCCCACCCACATATCTTCCCTCCATGCCCTGAATTTAACCCACACATGTCTAGATGTCAAAGGTTTTCTGCGAAGGACTCATGGTAAATGGTATCAAAACAGTCCAAATGGAACCACAGAGTTACACTGCTCATTTCTCTCTCCCAGCAAAGGTCATCCCACAAGACGATCAAGACAGTATCTGTCCCCAAAACCAGGCTTACGAACTGATTGAAATGGATATGGAAAAATACATTTCATTGCAGAGTGGCTGGCTCGCTCACTGGACATATTTGAAGAATAAAACTTGTTCAAAAATAACAGGGAAGGGCTGTACTTCAGTGGTAGAGCATCTGCTTTGCATGCAGAAGGTCCCAGGTTCAATCCTTGGCATCTCCAGGCAGGGCTGGAAAAACCTCTGCCTGAAAGAAGAAGGCAAACTCCATGTTAGGCAATATAAGAAAAGGAATTAAGAATAAAACGACCAGTATCATACTGCCCTTATGTATGGTGCGACCACACTTACTGTGTATAGTTCTGCTCACCACACCTAAAAAGGATATTATAGAGCTGGAAAAAGTGCAGAAAAGGGCAACTAAAATGATTAAGGGGCTGGAGCATCTCTCCTACGAGGGAAGGTTACATCAACTGGGATTGTTCAGCTTGGAAAAAAAGAGGCTAAGGGGAGACATGATAAGAGGTGTACAAAATTCTGGTATGGAGAATGTGGATAGGGAGACATTTTTCTCCCTCTCTCAAAATACTAGAACCCAATCTCATCCCATGAAGCTGATTGGTGGGAGATCCAGGACAAATAAAAGGAAGTCCTTCTTCACACAGCGCATAGTTAAATTATGGAACTCACTACCACAAGATGTAGTGATGGTTACCAATCTGGATGGCTTTAAAAGGGGGTTGGATAAATTCCTGGAGGCAAAGGCTATCAATGGCTACTGGCTCTGATGGTTGTGTGCTACCTCCAGTATTTGAGGCAGTAAGCCTGTGTGCACCAGCTGCTGGGGAACATGGGTGGGATGGCGCTGTTGCACCATGACCTGCTTGTTCATCCCTGGCCGATGGCTGGTTGGCCACTGTGTGAACAGAGTGCTGGACTAGATGGACCCTTGGTCTGATCCAGCATCAGGGCACTTCTTAGGTTCTTATGAAACCGCTGCCTCTGCCAGCAAGGGCTTGACGCACTGGGCTGGATGGACCCATGGTCTGGCTGAGGATAAGACAGCCCTTTCTGTGTTCCTATCCAAGTACTGTGGTAGTACAATAGACAAAAGCTTGTTGTCGTATAGATAAAGGAGCAGGAATGGTGCAGAAGAAAATGAAAATGGAGTCTGTATTGCATGTGAGATAAATTCAAAATGGAGGTTGAGTTGTACCTGAAGGGACTTAAAATGGAATTTGCTATGTTGAATAATATTTGTGAAATCATAAGGGAGCTTCGTGTAGAAACAGTGTATACTAAAAGAACTGACAGGCATGCTCAGAAACTTATTATCTGGAAGTAATGGAACAAAGGCTTCTGATCTGAAGGATGAGTTTATAATTCCATTTAGCTAGTTCTCACAAAGAAAGAGACAGGCACACTGAGATTCTTTACTCCACAGTATAAAAAGCCTGCTGTAACTATTCTCAGGGTTTTCCCTCTCTTATTGGGGTTCAGCCCACATATATGAGCTAACTCTGTTGTGCTGCTTAATAAAGCTGTTAGCTAGTGTCTCACTGGTCTCTTTGTCAGTGCCTTAGAAATCCAAAACAGTACCAACACCCAAAAACATGCACCAACAACAAACCTAAGCTAGCCAGCCCCAAACACCCTATTCCTACCAAATCTAACCCACAGTGAGCAAAGACAAAGGAAGCCCGATCTCCTGATTGTCCTTAAGCCCTCCTCTACCATTGTGATTGGAGGCTGCTGGAGAGTTTTGGGAGACTTCAGGAGGATTGGGGGATGAAGCTGTCACTTAACAGCCAATTTCCCCTTCCAAACTCCCCCTCCCCTCCCTACTCTAACAAAAAATGTTGCAAGCACAGACAGGCTGCCTGCTCTTGAAAAAAGGTCCAAATTAATCGGATCCAAGGCAATGCACAGCCCTAGCACTTTTATGGCTGCTGGTTTTACTTTGGTTTTATGTGCTAGTGGAGTGTTTTTATTCTTTGCTGTTCTCTCAGAAATTTTAAATATTTTAGTATTTTCAGTATTTAAGATCTACTCTTTTAGTCCCTGCAAGAGTTGGTGGCTTTAATTTATGTATTTGTATTATAGTTTATGTTGAATTAGTACGTCTAGAGCCATTTCAAGGGTAAGCATAGTTGGGCCCTTGCCAAGGGCCCACTCCCTAGCAGGGGCCCACTGAAAATAGCCCCTAGATTTGCTCCTCCTCTTAACTATTGCAACCTGCTTGTTCACCTGCCTCTCACTCTGGTCCAGACAATAGTGGTGGTGAGAAGTACTGTATTTTCTGGCGTATAAGACTACTTTTTAACCCAGGAAAATCTTCTCAAAAGTTGGGGGTCGTCTTATACGCCCAGTATAAGACGACTTTTTAACCCAGGAAAATCTTCTCAAAAGTTGGGGGTCGTCTTATACGCCCAGTCGTCTTATATGCCGGAAAATACGGTAGTTGCCACAGCCCAGTAGATGCCACAGCTCATGGGATCTCTGCATGTCAAGTAAGCAAGTAGTAACAATGATGACACAGAGGACGAGGAGCAATTACAATGAGTGTTGAGGTTGACTGACTGAGGAGGGGGACCTTATGGGTGTCTTACCCAAGGGCCTTCAGAAACTGGGTATGTCTATTGGTTTCATCAGTGTAGAACTATATCATTTTATTGTGATTTTGTATATTATTATTATTATTATTATTATTATTATTTCTCTTTTCTCGCTCATGGCAGTTTTTCTAGATGGACATGACGGGTTTTGCCTATTAGTAGTAGTAGTAGTAGTATAAATTGAACAGGAGTATACCTAGATAAATTTATGTTTTATGAGCCATTTAACCAACATTATAATCACTCAACTGGCTGCCAATTATTTATTTATTTATTTACATTTATATACTGCCCCACAGCTGAAGCTCTCTGGGCAGTTTACAAAAGTTAAAAACAGTGAACATTATAAACTATACAAAATTTAAAACCATCAGAAGCATAAAAACAACAATATCCTTTTAAAACAACTATCCGTTTAAAACAATTAGTTTCCTGGTGAAGTATAAAGTGTTGGTTATTACCTTTAAAGCCCTACATGGCTTGGGGTCCAGGTTACCTGTGGGATTGCCTTCTCCCGTACAATCCACCCTGCACACTCAGGTCCTCTGGGAAAAATTTACTTCAGTCAGCCAAAACTAGGCTGACAACCATTCCCCAGACGGTAACGTCTTCTCTTCTCTTGTCTTCTCTTCTGCCGCTCCCAGACCGTGGAATGGCCTGCCAGGAGAGATTCGCCAACTTAACAGTCTTTCTGAATTTAAAAAAAGCTATAAAGACTGATCTCTTCCAGCAGGCCTATCCAGTCGAATTTTAAGACGTCTGACTGTTATTTTATTAATGTATTAGTTTTATATGTTTTTTAATCAGTTTTATGTATTTTATAGTATTTTTTGTACTCAGTGTTGTTCCCCACCTCAATCCAGAGGGAGAGGCGGATAAGAAATATTATAATAATAATAATAATAATAATAATAATAATAATAATAATAATAATAATATGCATAAATAAATGTTGGTAAACATGATGAAGGCTGATGAACTGACAGAACAGGAAGAGAAATGTTGAACAGTCGGGTCCCTTTAAGAAACAGGAAACCTCCCATCAAGCCCACTGGAAATTAACAAGCTGTAATATCTTCTTGCTTTAAAAGAAGCTTTCTTAAATGAAACAGAAGGCATTTTGCTGACATTCCCCAGCTCCCAGATAATGCCTATCTGTTGTTCCTTAGACAACACAGTGTTTAAATGCTTTTTTTAAATTCCTACAGGATCTAGGACTCTATTCACGTATAGAAATTTCAACCGCGCTTGCAACTATTAATTTTAATAGTTGGTATTAGAAAGGGAGAGGGAGCTTTCATCGGCTATTTCTATCATTCATTTGGGTGTTTATTTTTCAATCAAAAAACTCATTAAGCCTGTGGGTGAGCTGTGCTTAGGAAAAGTAATCAGAAGATAATCAGACTGGATTTGAATAATTTTGTCACAGCCGATCTCCGATGTGCTTTTTTCACGATCTAAGGGATAAGATTAGATTCTCATTATGAACTCCTTATAACTATAATTCAGATGGATGGGAAAGTAATTTGGAGAATTTGGAGCCTGATAATGAGTTCTCTTTGAAGTTTGGGAGGGGTGTGTGTGTGTGTGTGTGTGTGTGTGAGAGAGAGAGAGAGAGAGAGAGAGAGAGAGAGAGAGAGAGAGAAGAGAGATTTGTAAATAATTACGGCTTTTCTGCAAGAAGCCAGGCAGCTGATGGACTTTCAACTTGTTATTAATTAAAGATTTGTTGTTTCCACCTCATAAAGGTGAAGGGAGGAAAACTACCATATAAACCCTCCCTCTGAAATGAAAGAGAGGCATTTTACACATCCCTCCCACCCACCCCACTCCTGACCAGTGCTTGAAACAGTCTAAGGCCGCAGCTAGACCTAAGGTTTATCCTGGGATCATCCAGGGTTCACTCCTGCCTGAGCACTGGATCCCCTGTGTGTCACCTAGATGAACAGATTTGACCCCTGGACAATCCAGGGATAAACCTTAAGTCTAGCTATGGCCTTAGTCTAGTTTGACTATAAAAAACCAGACGAAGGAGAGAAGACAGACTTTCAAGTAGAAGACTGTCTTAAGAACGTAAGAAGAAACCTGCTGGATCAGACCAAGGGTCCATCTAGTACAGCACTCTGTTCACACAGTGGCCAACCAGCTGCCAACCCACAAGCAGGACCTTCTTGGGACAAAGACCTTTCGCTTATGTTACTCTGTACAATGTACTAGTGGCACTATCAATTCATAATAACAATTCTTTTTATTTAATTTAATTTTAATTTATTTAATTTATTACATTTCTATCCCACCTTTTTTCCTCCAAGGAACCCAAGGTGGCGTACATAATCCTCCTCCTCTCCATGCTATCCTCACAACAACCCTGTGAGGTAGGTTGGGCTAAGAGTATATGACTTTTACTACTGCTAATAATAATAATAATATAATCAATTTTAACACGGGCAAATTTATCTATTGTAAACATAATTCCTATTTCTGGACCCTTACATTAATATGTTCATAGCATCAAGTCATCACAAGATTAATCATGAGATTAAAAACTGATCCATTATCTCCCATAAATGGGCAGTGAGATTGGAATATTATGGCATGATTCACCATTGCTACAAGATAAGGTGACATATAAAATCAGCTTAGGAGGAAGATCAGCTGACAGTATAATCAAACACAATATCAGAATATTCACTCTCTCTTTCCTGTTTACTCTACTGCCTGCATATTCTTGGGATCTAAATGTTTAGATTTGTGCAACTGAAAAATGCTATTGTTCACAGGTAACAGTAGCATCACTTTTAGTAGTGGTATCATTCTTACAGTTAATATTGTGCTAAAGAAATTTTTTAAAAATCCTATACATTACCCAGGAGTAAACCCTGCTGAACTCAGTATAACTTACTTCTGAAAAGGGTGCAAGGTAGGTGAGCATTGAAAATTAGCATAAAAGGAGACAATAGCCTCAGGATGCTGTAAACAAATTTACTGGTGGCAAGCTGTTACTTCTGAGTAGACCTCCATCGGTTTGTAGTGCCAGCTATTTATTCTTTTATATATAAGCATGATGATATTGAATGCAAAAATGGATATATAATCAATAGGCCCTGGCAAAAAATCAAGGACTGTCATACTTGTAGCTTGATTGCTTTGGAGGAAATGTATATCTGAAAGGAAGATCTGTCCAGAGTGATCAAGTTATTCTTTCTTTAAAGGCAGAACAGATGTATAAGCAGAAGTGATGGTGTCACTGGGAATCAGTTACATATCCTATGGGAAAAAACTTCATTTATTGGATGAGGACAATATGCTATGCTTCACATAGACACACACATTTAATCCATTCTTCCTGTACCAGAAGCATATGTGACAGCTGTTTCTAGTTTACAAATAAAGTGGCATGTTGTGTCTAAAATGGTAATCTGGGTGTTTTCCCTCTGGTAACTCTTACAAACTGTTAGAATTCTAAATCAGAATAAAAGAGTAAGTTCAGAGCATACAAACTGAACTGAAATCTCCTCTGGAATGAATAACTCTCAGCTTTCAAGAGGCTTTGCTAATTCCTACCCCAATAAAGATTCATTACATCTCAGTATTGTTGTTTTTCTGTTATATACCACAAACTACAACAACCCTCCACTCTCAGAAGCAAAGATCAGAAATGTCATAAGTCTATTTGCTCTATTAATCTAGTCATACCATTCAGTTCATTCCAACTTCAGGGGGGAATCCAAAGAAGAAAGGGGGCAAAACTGATTTGGATCTGGGCTATATACACACCCATGTGTGTCATTTTATGAATTACACTTAAAGCGGATTTCCCAGACTCAGTTCCCCATAAACTAGTAAAAAGTTAACCTAGGCCTAATCTACACCAAGCAGGATACTGCACTATAAAAGCGGTATATAAGAGGCAGGAGTCACACCAAGCAGAATATAGCATTATGAAAGTGATATATAAAGACCTAAAGACAGTAGTTCATGCGCTGGTAACTTCGAGGCTCTACTTCTGCAATGCGCTCTACAAAGGGCTACCTTTGTGCCTAGTCCAGAAACTTCAACTAGTTCAAAATATGGCAGCCAGGCTGGTCACTGGTACACCTAAGGGTGACCACATTACACCAGTTTTAAAATCTCTTCACCAGCTGCCAATTAGTTTCGGGGCAAAGTATAAAGTGTTGGTTATCACCTTTAAAGCCCTACATGGTTTGGGTCGATCAAAATGGAGAGGCGGGTAAGAAATAGATTTATTATTATTATTATTATTATTATTATTATTATTATTATTATTATTATTATTATGTGTCAATGGACCCCAACAGTTGTCAGTGTACTTCAATACCACTACAAAGCAGTAGTGTGGCTCCTGCCTTTTTATATACTGTTTTCATAGTGCAATATCCTGCTTGGTGTAGATTAGGGCCTAGTCTAACAGCAATGAACCTTTTTCAGCCTGAGGGATGAATTAAATTTCAAACAAGCTCCCAGGGCCCCATTCTAGTGGTGGGTAGCACTGAAGATGGGGCCAAAAGCAAAGGGTGCATGGGGCCAAAAATACCTGCATATTTTAGCTTAAAACTCTTACTTCTAGCACCTAAGCCTCTGGAGAGGCATTTCAAAATTTTCAGAATGGGAACAATAAATGCGCAAAAGCCAGGAAACCACCAAATGATTGTCAGCAGGGGAATGGGGTATGGGCATCTGCGGAATTCTAAAGAGCTGGACTGGACCCCCAAGAAAACTGGATTTGGCCCACAGGGCTGAGTTCAATGCCCCCTGGCCTTGTCATGGACCCCAAGTTTGAAGCAGCAGGGAACAGGTCAGTTTCACTGCCTACATTAGATTTCCCTATGAGCCTGTTCAAAGGACATGCTACGCATGGCTAGGCCGTTAGTGTTTTTAAACCGTGTTTATGTGGCCTGTGATGTTCTACTGCATTAGGTTAAGTTTGATATAAAGGTTTATTAATTAATACCGCTTCGGCTGTGGGGCGGTATATAAATGTAATAAATAAATAAATAAATAAAAAGAATGATTTAAAGGTTTAAAGAAGGTACTCACTGTGTATTTTTCTAGCAGATCGGTAAGTATAAGGCCACAGAGGGGGAGCGAGTGCTGGATGGAAGGAGAGTGCTGATTGGATGTTTGTGTTGGCATGAGAGAAGAGGAGGACTGTGTGAGTATTTATGCTGCTGCTGACAGGACAGAAGGTATGAATTATGAGTTTTGTATGAGAGAGAGAGAGAGAGAAGTTGAAGTGATTTGAGAGCCATATCTCTTGATATGGCAGCCAGTCCCAGCCAGTCTTCCTCTAAGCCAGCCTTCCCTAACCTGGTGCCCTCCCAATTGCCAGTTTAAAATGTTGGGACTTACTTTTAAGTAACACACCGAGCCGAGCCTCTTCACCTGAATCTTCACCTGAATCTTGCCTTCCACTTCGAGTAGCCACAAGCCTGCCCACGTGGCTCCTGCAAAAACTGCAGCAGCAGGAGAGAAAGCGCAGGTCCAGAAATATACCAGAACAGCATCTGAAAGGGCTGTTAACCTTTGCCTTGCTGTGCTGAATGAGTTTGCCTTGCTCAAAGGATAGTAAAATAATTTTTTTAAAACCTGCTTGTGCCGATAGGTAGGTGGAGCAGGAGGAGAGCTACTTTGTAACAAATATTTACCAAAGGGTCCCCCTTTGCCTCTACCAGGGGGTCTCAGAGTAGGCCCCCCTCAAAATCGTAGGCCCATGCCAACTGGCCCCACTGCCCACCCCCTCTGCCCGGCCCTGGCCCAACTGGAAATGTCTTACAAGTTTCCATCATAACCAAAGCAAGTCAATACACCTTAATGGGCAAGGTGATTATCAATTTTAATGCTGTATATCCAGTTCTTCCCAGTGCCTACACATGCTTTGTAGAGCTACAGCAACCTTCACTAACCTGGTGCTGAGGATGTGGGAAAATTCAATCCATTTGCATTTTAAGGTAAACTTACCAAATTTTGCAGTTCCAGACTAAGAAGTGAACTGAAACTGTTATCCTGTGTTAATTGACTTACCTTGGGCCAAGAAATTTGTGTTATCAGCAACAACGGCACTGTGAATGACCATGGTTAATAATATGATTGGGCATGTTCAGAAAACATGCTAAGCAATGGTTAGGGTCACTAATGCTTTTGGAGCAAGTGATTAGTGTGCATGGTTAAACTGCGGTTATGTAGCTGTCATGGTTAGGAAAAACGCTGTTCACACAACACGATTAGCTCAAAACTCTTAAACATCATGGCTTAGTGCAGCGGTTCTCAACCTGTGAGTCGGGACCCCTTTGGGGGTCGAATTGCCCTTTCACAGGGGTCGCCTAAGACCATCGGAAAACACATATTTCCGATGGTCTTAGGAAACTGTATTGACTGAACTATGTCATGTATCATCTTTTGTATTATTAAAGCTATTGTTATGTATTATTTTCATTAGCAAACCATCCCATGACAATGGATCGTGTAGAGAAGAACGAAAATAATTTTATGGTTGGGGGTCACCACAACATGAGGAACTGTATTAAAGGGTCGCGGCATTAGGAAGGTTGAGAACCACTGGCTTAGTGTATTGTCTGAACAGGCCATTGTCACTCTCAGTACTTTTTTGCATTTAATCTCCTTCTGACCTTATCATTTAGAATTCTCCCTGATACATACTGAATATAAATCTGAAACTCTCCATAAATCTGATGGTGGGCTATAGAAAATGAAAGCTTATCACAGAATAAATTTGTTAGTCTTTAAGGGGCCACAAGACCCTTTCTTGTTTATGGAGAGCCGGTACCTTTGGCTTTCCGCTGTGAAAGTAAAGCATCCATACTGATACAAGAAGGTGAAGGCCATGCCGTATTACTACATTATTTAGAAATATTGTTGATTCCATTTCCCAAGATTCCATTTCCCAAGCATTAGGAGCAGGAACATTTCCTTTTTGGCTGGCTCTTTAGACCAGAGGTGTGAGCCAGATGTCATGCAGGTGCAGCTCACCTGCCATTTGCTAATCAACCTATATAGGACTTTTTTAAAAAATAGAAGAACAAAGGGAGCACGATTCATTTTCCTATGTAAGCCAAAAAACAAAGCATCCATTTTCAGCTTACGCCACAGAGAGAGTGTATAAGGATGTTGATTAATGGTTTATGCATCCTTATAACTAGCCAAGCTTTCCATAATTAAATAAATGTTCTTGGCTTGCATGACATATTCTTTTGCATCAGACATAACAAAACAAGGGCTTATTATAAGGATAGGAAAGGGAGTGTATAAAGAAAGAACTAGAGGAAAACAACATTTATCACTCCTTAGCCTTCTTGTTAGCATTAGATCGTATTACAACATCAAGAGTAATAGCCAGCAGTTTCAGTCCTGGATGATCAAAGGCCATTTTAGCAATGTATCTACAGCTGGTATACATGTGCAGGCCCAGCATCAGTTTCTGGCACCCTCAGCCAGCTGCCAAGGCCATAGGGTGACCGTATGTCTTCTTTTATAGAGGACAGTCCTCTTATTTGAAAGGCTGACAGAGACCACCCTCTGTTTGAAAACATCCTTTGATGCAAGGGTTGTCCTGTCCATTCCAGTATAAAGCTAATGAGCCACAAGAGCTATTACTCAAGGCCTTCCACAGTATGGTGAAATGAACTGTATTTTTAAAAAATTTAAATTGCAATAATTATTTTTAAATTTGCATCACTGTCCTCTTTTACTAGTGCATTGGGGAAATCACTGGCCTCTTTTAGTGATGTGTTCTCTCTTTTTTGGCAATTTCTAAGTGACCACCCTATGAGCCCCTGATGCCCTGGCACAGGCCAACACAGATGCTTGTCCTGGGGCCCCGTTATAAAATGTTTTAATGGTGCTCAAAAAAGCACTAGGCATCTGGGTTTAGGAGACGCCATTTTGGTTAAATTGCTCCCTTGGCCAAAGTTTGCAACAATTGATGCCTTCGAGGGCAAATAGCAGTTTCAGGGGGGTCCCCATGGGAGAGGTTTTCAACAGGAAAATGGCCTGAGGAGGAAGTGTCAACCCTTTGTTACTTCCATGTACCAAGGTCCCAATCTGGATCACATCACTCCCTCACAGCTATTTCTAAAAAAAGAAAGAAAAAGGTATGGAAGAGACAATAAAGTGATGAAAGTGTTGTCTGTTCAGGTCCTAAATTATCTCAGCAGTCCTTGCAACACTCTTGAAGAGTTGCTCAGTATTACTATCCCCATTTTACAGATGGGATGGTGTGGCCAGGAGATTGTGATTTGGCTCAGTTGAATTTAACATAAGACTTTCCAGGTCACTGCTCTTGCTCTTAACTATGGTACTATACTACACCAATTCACAAACATGCTGGAGAGGACAAGGCTTTTTATTTCCATGCCTTAATTAAACGGGACAAATATGCCTTCCAACACTGCGAAGAGAACGGAAAATGACATAAAAATAGAACAAAAAAAGCTCACAAATTGGCAGGAAACTGCTATGACGTGGTATATAGCCATCCCTAGGCTTCTTTCCCATTATTTTCTTTTTAAACTTTTTTTTCAAGGCTGCATGGACACTTGAGTGCTAAAGCAAGTATGTATGGCATACCTAAAGGATTTTGAAACATGGAGGGTGCAATCCTAAGCATGTTTAAATGAAAAAAGCCCTAAACTCCAAGGATTCCCCAGCCAGCCATACTGGTTGGGTAATACTGAGAGTTTTAGGACATTTTCTGTCTAAAGTTGCATAAGATTATGTCCTAACTAAGTTCACAAAATTGCATTAATATATGTCAGCAGATGTGGTGCCAAACGTTTGCATGATCACGCTGACATTGCCATCTCACTTTGGCAGCTTATCAAGTGTCCCACATTTGATAAAGCTGCCAGCAGTAACAAATGTGCCCACAAGACAAGGAAGCCATATCTGATCTGCTCCCAAGTGTTCTACAGACTTGTTCAAGTTGTCCCAGCTTGTCCCAACAGTGTATGAATGCCCTTCATACACAGAACTAGGACTCCTCCACATTTAGCAAAAAGCCCCCGACGTTACTGGGGCTTTGTCTTCCGGAGTCTTGCAGGTTTAACAATTGGCCTAAAACATGTGCTGCCCCCTTGCTTTTGCCAGTTCCTTCCTATATGTTTCAATTATACCACCAGCAGATGCTGCTGTTTTATTGTGTCATTTCCACTTATTACAGAATTTTCAGGGGTTTAAAAAATGACAGATTCCTGCTTGAAAATGGTAGGAGAGGCGTCGAAGGTTGATGATGTCATGAAAAGGACCTGCAAACTTTTATGAGTGACCAATCTTGAGCATGCAATAAATCGCTGGTGTGGAAAAGCTCATCGTTCCCATTTAGAAAACTGGTGGCCTTTTTGCTAAACAGTCTGTCAATTTCATCATGGGGAGGGGTTTGAAAGAAATGAATTATGGACAGTGCAATCCTATTCACATATATTCAGAACTAAGCTCCGTGGAGTTCAATGGGACTTACTCCAAGGTACGTGAGTATAGAATTATAGCCTTACAGGTTCTCAGCTCCTCTGTTACACACATCAAATTTTGTCAATCTTATTCCTCCCTTTGTAGTTTTTGTTTTTGTCATATATACCTTGTATGTATGATTTGTTTTGGTATTGTTTTTATTGTGCTTGTTGTAACCATGGGTTGGAACAATAATGCTTTATTACTATACAGAATACTCCACTATAAAAAAAAAACCAACCCTCAGAACAGAGGATTCAATTTGAGTGTGTAAAGGTCAGCTCACAACTTGAGGAGCAGAGAGTATACCTTCCAAAGAAGTAAACAAATATGCTTTGGGAATTGAAAAGAAACCCAAAATCTGCTTCAATTTCAGTTTATCACTTATATCTCCACAGAGCCAGCCTGGTCCCATCCCCCGTCCCCCCCCCCCCACAACACTCAATAATGACCCAGCTGTCCTTGTTTTATGAGAAACTATCTGTTGCAGAGGCTTGGAATTCACCCATCTGCAAATCCAGACATGCACATTCAACAGAGGAAATCAGCCTCCAACAGCTCCAGGCATCATTAATTATTCTCAAATTATTATTAAAAGGAATCCCCCCAAAAAAAGAAAAGCCCTAGAAGTAGTCCCCAATGAACTCAATGGACCACTGAGTAAACATGGATAGGATTGCACTGTAAGAAACCAAGTGTACAGGGGGTAGGGGTGTATATGAAGCAATTTGAGTATCTTGGAATACAGCTCTGTAAATTTCAGTATCATTTATAAACCCTATAGTAGATACAGGGTTTCACACAGAAATCAGTCTCCTGAGTCTGACATATTCTGGAGAAGGCAGGAGTTTCTCATTGCCTGCTTATAGCCTGGAGTTTCTCAATGTCTGCTTCTAACTGTAGCAGCTGGTTGGCTATTGTGGCAAACAGAAGACTCTGGTCTGATCTAGCAGGGCTCTCCTTGTGTTCTTCTGTTTTTAGCAACCTGGGGAGTTACTTTAGTGTGGCCATGTGTTTTCCTTCACAGTGCTCAGTCCTCTATTTGAAGGGCAACCAGAGGGCAGTACTCTCATTGAAGGGCTGCCCGTTCTAGGTCCAATTTAAAGACAAAGAACCCTAAGAAGGGGGCAGGAATTTGCCCATCCACAGTTAGCAGCACCTGCAGAAGAGAAGATTGAGGGGAGACATGATAACACTCTCCATCAAATACTTAAAAGGTTGTCACACAGAGGAGGGCCAGGATCTCTTCTCAATCATCCCAGAGTGCAGGACACGGAATAACGGGCTCAAGTTACAGGAAGCCAGATTCCAGCTGGACATCAGGAAAAACTTCCTGACTGTTAGAGCAGTACAGCAATGGATCCAGTTACCTAGGGAGGTTATGGGCTCTCCCACCCTAGAGGCCTTCAAGAGGCAGCTGGACAACCATCTGTCAGGGATGCTTTATGGTGGATTCCTGCATTGAGCAGGGGGTTGGACTCGATGGACTTATAGGCCCCTCCCAGCTCTACTATTCTATGATTCTATGATTCTGACAGCGGACTGAGCAGACACACTGGTCACATGGTTACAGTTTCCTCCACTATAGTGATATCTTTCATATTTCTATTTAAATAATAGTAATTATTTCTAAAGTTATGTCTAGGCACATGCAAATCTGTATAATCTTCTTTTTGGGTCATGCCTTTCCTCCTTTTTGATGATGCCACCCTAGGTTTGTCCACAGGATGATCTCCCGAGACTTGGTAGCTCAGCCCTGGAAACAAGCTGGGGGACTGGACTTATTTCCTTAAAAAAATATCTCAAGTAGTGAATTCTGTGACACATACAGGACAGGAAGGAACTCAATCCCTTACTCCTTTGACAAGCCTCCCCCACAATGAAGCCATTATTATGGGGTTCTTTCTTTCTTTCTTTCTTTCTTTCTTTCTTTCTTTCTTTCTGTCTTTCTTTCCCCAAATTTGGTTTCTTTCTTTTCCCAACTTTTCTCATTTAAAAAGCAACAGCTCATTTACAAACAAAAAGCATTTTACAAACCATGTTTAATTATACAGGGTGACTATATGGAAAGGAGGACAGGGGCTCCTGTATCTTCAACAGTTGTATTGAAAAAGGAATTTCAGCAGATGTCCTTTGTATGCATGCAGCACCTGGTGAAAATCCCTCTTCATCACAACAGTGAAAGCTGCAGGAGCCCTGCCCTCTTTTGTATCTGGTCATACTAGGCAGGGCTCCTGCAGCTTTCACCGTTGTGATGAAGAGGGAATTTCACCAGGTGCTGCGTGCATACAAATAACACCTGCTGAAATTCCTTTTTCTATGCAACCGTTAAAAGATAAAGGAGATCTGTCCTCCTTTCCATATTACTGCAGGGGTGGGGAAGCTCAGGTCTGTGGGCCAAATCTGACCCTCCTCGGGCCCCAATCCAGCTTTCTAGGTTTCTTCAGATGGCCATACCCCCTTTTCCTGACCACAAACTATCATTTGTATGTTTTCCCCCATTCTAAAAGGTTGGAATGCCTGCCCCAAGGCTTAGTTACTGGCAGTTAGAGCTTTTAGCTAAGATATGCTGGTATTTGGCTCCTCCCCCTTTGCCTTCAGCCCTGCCCACCACTGGAATGCACCTCCCCCCCCAAGCTTCTCCAAAACTTGAATTCACCTCTGGAGCTGAAAGGGGTTTCCCATCCTTGTATTACAGACAATAGCTATTTTAAACATCACATTTCATTTCAACTTTTCAAATCACAAAATAAATATTGGACTGAGTCTTAAGAGGTCTCCGGTACAATGCTTTTGAAGTGTCCATGTAAGATAAGACATAGTAATCAACTTTCAAGAAAAAATATCGTTAAGAGGGATTACTACTAAGTCAAAATCTATCTATAAGTAAAGGTCTTCTCAAACTAAAGTCTTGATGTTCCTCATTGTGTATGTGCTAGTGTTCACCTGTCCTCATCATGCAATTGCACACTAATTGCCGTTCGATTGCTATGGACCTTTCAGACATATATACCTTTGACCTTACTGCACTTCTTATTTCTCTGAACAATGTAGACGCCCTGCTGCTCCAAAGAGGTTTGGCTTGGTTGCTGATGTATGCCTTGGAATAGGAATAGGCTGCCATCTGGAGTGTTGAAGGCTAGTGCCCTGGAAAGGACATTGCCATAAACCAATTTATATTAAGGTTCAGACTGCAGCCATACGGTCTAAGTTTCGCCATACAGCTGACCTCTGGCCTTATTAGCAGGGAAGTGGTGGATTATTTTCAACCACACCATATTGTGGCCTCTTCATATTCTACAGGCAGAGGCAGAGAGAGCAAGAGAGGGAGGCATGGCAGCACCCACAACTAAAATCAAGGGAGTTTTGCTGATTTACTCTAGAGGAGGATCAAAGTCTGGCTTCCTGGGAATCAGTCCAAACTATTCCAGCATCAGTCAGTATTCCTCAGGGATAAAGAGAATTAAATTAATATGCACAAGATTGAAATTTGGCATTTTGAGGAGCAGCTATGAGACCACAAGAAGCTATGGTGGCCCGTTTCCCACATATACAGCCCAGTTCACACTAACCTTCCTTCACACAGGTGTGCCCCTGCATACAATATATGCTGGTCTTTTAGAGAGTGTTTATTTCATTTCACAATATGTACAGTTGCAGTTTTAAGCCTTTCCATATTTCTTTTAAGAATTTTTTTGTTTGTTTGCTTCAATGCAAAGTATTAATTCCACTGCTTAGCAACTCCTTCATAGCTGAAACGGCTAAGTAACAGGCAACCCAAAGAGATTAATTCTTGATCATTAATCTAATGGTTCAAGGTGTTTGCTGTGTAGAAAGCCAGTAACTATAAACATCACCTTATTAAACTAGGCTAAGCCAACACATTCTATAGCATTGTTTTCCTCCTGATTGCACCATTTATTCTTTCAGAGAAATGCAAACCAACTTTTGTACTACAGCGCCCCTGATTTTTCTCTGCTGCATTGTGGAAAAACACCTTTCCTTGCTACCTGTCCTGCATCCAAGGGCACCAATTATCCAAACATTGGTGTAGCATTTGATAGGATGTACATGCATAAAATCAAATGTGTGTACACATAAAATCAAATGTGTGTACTCAGATCACTTGATCAATTTCTGGGTTTTATGTGGAATATAGATTGTGCTGTTCAAGATGATGCGCAATGGATGTTATATGCACATGCCATATTCAGATGTTTTGCCCCAGTGCAAATGTCTAGCAGAAGAGGTGTGACTGGTGGATGGCATGGGAAGGGACAGTTTTGCATGTGAATTCCTACATCACATGCAGGCGAAAGATCAGGAAGAGTATCATTTGGGAAATGGACCACAATGGTTCAAAATGCTAAAAAGAAATTGAATACCAGAATCAGAACTAGGAAATGGACACTTGTAATGGGATTCAAAGGAAAGAACAGGCCTTGTGATCGCACCATTCTAAGCGAATTAATTTAAAATTGCAATAAAATATATACGGCAGTATCCAAAGGAGCCACTGCTCTTAAATCATGGATTTAGGGGTTGCGCAATGCGCAACTCTGACACAATGTCAATAGAGTTGGAAGCTGGCACAATGGGGTTTTCTTCTAAGTAAGCATGCTTGGAACCAAATTACCACTCACTTGGCCTGCAATGCAATGCACACTTACTCAGAAGTGAAGCTTTTTGAGGTCGGTGGGACTTGCAGCAGCATAGACATGCATCGGATTGTGCCGTTAAGCTTTCTGTGCAAGGAAACAGGGCCTCATTTTCCCTTTACCTCCTTGAAGCCATTAGTGTTAGGCTCATCCCACTGGTGATACCTTACTAGATTTATCATGTCAAGAAGGTGTAAATGGCTCCCTTACCAGCGTGGGAGCAGATTCACAGCTTTCCATTGCATAATCGAAATTGCCGCTGTGCCTGTCTTAACAGACAATGTCTGACAAATGGCAGTGCTATCCATCTTTCCCCCCACATTCTCCTGTTGGACAATCCTTAATTGGTGGTGCCTGCCTTCCAAGGTTTCCGCTGCGAACCTCTGCAAGGGAATGGCACGTTTTACACATACTGTACACTTAAGCAGATAAACAGTGCTGGGCCATTTAAACAAAAAACAAAACCAACTATGCTGATTAATGAGCAATCCAGCTGTTGCTAAACCTTCCCGGTAGAGCTTTCCAATAGGTAACGGAAAGAAAAGCAGGCCTTTCTGTCATTCGGAGAGCATTAGCAGCCTTTTGAAACATGGGTAAACGTTTTTACATGATGAATGTCAGAAACAACAGTGTGCTGAGATGCAAAGCGAAGGCTCATCTTCTGGGGCCAGGACAGCTTTATTTATTTGCATGGAAGGGGCTGTTATTCCATCCTTTGTCATTAAAGTATGACCTCATTCACTGTTTTTGAGTGAGTAGCATAGGGATCGTCTAAAATAGCCACAGCAATAAATAAATAAAAAGAATATCAATATTGATGACTGTTTTATTACTCCAAATGACGATGTCTGACAAATCAATGGTGCAGTACTTAAGCTCCAGTGATGCAGGCCAGGGAGCATCACAAGGGCTGGTAGTCTGGTAGTTATTTACTGGTGCAGTTGGTAGGCAAGTATTAGCTCCGAGTTCTCCCTCTAACTGCCTCTGGGTCCCCCCAGGAGGCATTAGCCAAGCAGTAATTAAAGGGTTTGTTTTGTTGTTGTTAATTTTATTTAGTTGCTCTTGCACAGAGTCTGCCCATCATGAGGCTGTTCCCCATCACTACCACTACCGGGGGGAATCTACACAGTGTACTGAAGGCGCACGCAAATGCCTTCAGTGCGCCCTGAAAACGCCTGTGTAGATTCTGCCTTCCAAGGCGCAGGAAGAGGAGGAGGAGGAGGAGGCTGGGGAACCGGCCGCGTCCTTGCCGCCGCCGCCTCCCCGCTGGCCTCCTGCTGCCAGGGTAAAAGCCACCCGGGCCAGAGAGCTCGGCTTCCGCTTCCGCCGAACTCTCCGACCCGGGTGGCTCTTACCCCGGCAGCAGGAGGCCAGCGGGGGAGGTGGTGGCAGAGGAGGAGGCGGCGGCTGGGGAACCGGCCGCGTCCTTGCCGCCGCCGCCTCCCCGCTGGCCTCCTGCTGCCGGGGTAAGAGCCACCTGGGTCGGAGAGCTCGGGCTCTTACCCCGGCAGCAGGAGGCCGGCGGGGAGGCGGCGGCGGCAAGGACACGGCCGGTTCCCCAGCCGCCGCTGCCGCTGCCACCTCTTCCTGCGCCTCGGAAGGCAGGATCTACACAGGCGTTTTCAGGGCGCACTGAAGGCACTTGCGTGCGCCTTAAGTACGCTGTGTAGATTCCCTCCAGGTAAGGTTTGGGAATAGAAAAGACAAGGGGGCTCAGAGATCTGTAGAGTGCTGGGGGTGGGATGAGCTCTGCCTGAAATCAAATTGCCCACTTTTGTCATACACACCTGGGACAAATCCAACATTCCCCCCTCCTTTCGAGAAATCTCCCTGAATAAATTTATTTATTTATTTATTACATTTATATATCGCCCCAGAGCCGAAGCTCTCTGGGCACTTTACAAAAGGACATGGCCAGGCAGCTATTGCCCCAAATCTGCATTTCTATGCATTCCAGGGTGACCCTTCACCTCCCTCCATGACTTGACTCAGCTTTGTGTGTCACAGCGTCTAATTGTCCGTGCAGCGGATTTAAGGGACAAACCAGCGACATCAACTTAAATGGGTTATTAAATTAGCCACAAGTTTATTCTTTTTAAATAGGATTGGCAGAGGCAGAAGGGTGTGGATCCTGCCATCAGGCAGCCCAACTGCTGTCCGATTTCCATTCCGGGCCCGTCTGCCTGGAGTGCTGGTGGTGGCTGGAAGGGGCAGAGGACCACCAAGGCACAGACCACTGACGTGGAGCCTCTTTCCCTCCACCCTGGATGTGTGGCACCCTTGCAGCCACCGTGCCGGCCTGGTCTTGGTGCCACACCCACCCTGATTCCTTAAGGGGATCCCACCGTGGGGGAGCAGGGAGCCCAACCCCGCTCTCCCTCCCAAATTAATCCAGCTCAATGCCTATCACACCCCACAAAGTTGTGACATAAACAATACAATTCCACCAAGACAACTCAAAATTATATAGTTCAACTTTTTTTACACATGGACTAATCTTGCAATGAGGAAGGCGAAAACCCTGCCCCCTTCCTTGCCAATTAGAAGGCAGGTAAAATTCCTTCCCAGTCCCATTAACTGGTGACTGACTTCTGTCCACTGCAAGATCTGCTATTACCAGGTGTAGGTGGGTGGGTGGTTTGCCATGTTGTCTAAGTCATCAACAGCAATGGTGCCAGCTGACCCATGAGGCTCTGCTCTTCTGTGCGCAGGCAGATGAGGGCAGGAACTGCTTGCAGCTGCTCCATTCAGTTGCCTCCTCGCAGCCCCGCCCCAGCTGAGCCAGTCGCCTTTGGTTGGCTCGGTGATATCAGGCTGTAGGGAGCTGCTGCTGCTGCTGCTGTTGCACAGGCTCCTGCCAGCTCCCTTACTTTTCCCACAGCTCACGCCACAATGGCGGCTCCCCAGTCAATGGGGAAACTCGAGTTATGTTCATTAGGAACTTGCCGGAATCACCTAATGAATGCATGAGCAGGGCCTACAAGGTCAATTTGAACTTCCATCCTTGGGGGTTGCTTGGCCCCTGAAGAAATACCTTTGGTTGCGAAATCTTTCCTTTGAGACGGTTTGGACACCGTGGGCTCGAGTGCATGCGGGTGGCTTGCCATGTTGTCCAAACCCGCGGACCGTGGACTATGCATGGATTAAACAACCCTCACAAAACCCAGATCATGGGTTATGTGAGGATTGTTTAACATAACCCATGGTCCCTGGGTTCAGATGACATGACAAGCCACAGCTGTGGCTTGAATATCCAAAAACCACCCAGCACAGTAGGCATCAGTGATAATGTAAAAAGGGCTATTGGCTATGACTGGCTGGCTAAGAGGCAAAACAGGACTACTACTACTACTAATAATAATAATAATAATAATTCTTACCCAGCTCTCCCATTATAAAGCCTCATTCGTCCACCACCCCAAACAGAGTTACTGCTAGGATTATTTATTTATTTATTTATTTATATAGCACCAATGATGTACTTGGTGCTGTACAAAATATACAAATAAAACAGCAATACCCTGCCTAGAGGCTTACAATCTAAAATCACATTAAAACATATGAAGGGGGGAAAGGGGTTCACAAAGCAGAAATAAGAGAAAAATCCAACGGCCGACAGAAAGCTCTGGCGTGGGCTGGTCCATGAAGTCACGAAGAGTCGGAAGCGACTGAACGAATAAACAACAATAAGAACAGTAAATCAAGCTAAAATCTTGATAAGTACGTTTTAGTGAGCTAGTTTGACAGTTCATCTTATTTTAAAAGGAACTGATCATTTCTGAACTTCTCTTCGTTTGGTTCTTATTTACTCAACTGGAAAATGGAAGTTGATGTAGTTCTTTGCCTAGCCTGAAAGCTGGCCTTGCCCAGCATGCATAGACCATTTGGTGTGAATGCTAACCTGGCTTTTGAGGGATTTAAAGGAAGCTCTGGAAAAGTGGAGGCTGGTGGCTCCAATGTGAGTGGGGCACTGAATCCCCTCTAGCTTTCAGTCAGAATCAGTCAGAACCCTAAAGGAGCTATCCAAGGTGCTGAATAGCCTCCACTGAGTACACCCTTCTCCATAAGTACAAAAGCCTGGACTCTCATGTATTAAGGACATAAGAGCTATTCAAACATGAGTGGTAGTAGAGGCAAAACATTTGGAATGCTTAGATACTGGGAATGTTATCTGCTAATTATGGGAGTTGCAGTCCAACGCAGCTGGAGGATGCCAATTTGGGCAAAGCTGCCTTAATCATCCACACAATGAACAGATCCACTGTCCTCTGGAAACAAAACATTTCAACCTTTCTAAGAAAAACAACAACAGTGGTTGCTAAACCTGTATTTAAAAGTAATAACTGGATCAGATGCACTGCAAAGTGGATTATCCCAGCATGCAACAGATCTTGACATATGGTTGCTACAGAATTTCATACAGGAGCCAGATCAGCCCCTGCCTGTGCTGCATTGAAGCTCACGTCTAATATAACTGTCATAAACCTCCAGCCATGGAAGAAAGGCACTTCATCTGGGCAAACATTTCATGGCCTGGCCAAGAGTTAGCAGAGGCTCTGTTCAATGGTATGCTTTATTTTCTAATATAGTTGATCATTGCAGTATTTTCAATCTGGTTTTTAAATGATGTTTCCTCCATTAATTAAAAAAAAAACTAGCCAAGGTTGCTTTTGTGCCTTTAACAATAGCATGGTTTGTAGAAATCAACCAATGACATTTTATCATCTGCAGATTCAGATGCAATTAAAAGCACAGCTACAGAGGCCGGTTGAAAAATTGGCACCCACAGTTCAGAATCTTTGCACCAGCCTTCTCCATCCTGGGGCACTATAGCTGATTTGGACTACAACTCCCAGAATTCCTGACCATTGCCCATGCTGGCTGGGGCTGATGGGAATTGAAATCTAAAACATCTGGCGGGCACCAGCTTGCGGAAGGCTGCTTTGGATACTGGACAAATCAACCACCTGAATAAATCCTGTGCAGACTTACCTAGTATATTTTTTTCATGGATATCTTTTGAATGCTGGGAAAAGTCTTGGGTGTGCTTCATTGTCCTATCACATCTGGAAGCTGGATAATCATTGACTTGTCTACTGCTGAAGACTATACAGTCAAAGATGTTCACATACAGGGGAGAAAACACACATAGCTGAAACGTTGCTTGCCTTAAGGTTTAGAGAAAGATCCATAGATTTAAAGAAACAAATATCCCTGAGGAGTGTTTCCTGATATTAAATATTGCCAATTCTCACAGAGAGCCTTTGGAAAAAAAACGAGCTATTTAATGGATATAAACTGAATAAATGGGAGCTGAGTATGTCAAAAATAACATTGGCTTTTCGGTGAGGCAATCTTCATAGCCCTCTGCTCCTCTAACAGAGATAATCCAATACTGAAATCTCTCTTTGTTGTACACATGCAACTGAGAAGTCCTCTGTCTGCAACTGTACATCTTAAGTCTGTGAAACTAATATAATTCCAGTTATTTTTGGGCACACATCCTTACGACCTTAAAAGCTTTCAAATAAGGACCTTTCTCTCATTACTTGAGTTACGACTCAGCTCTGCTTGCCTTTTTATCTGAGGTCGTAAGACACTCCACTTTAGCAGCAGCCGCCTGCACATGAAATTGCTGCCACACTAAACATCCTTTTTCTCTGGAGTTTTAACTTACGGTAATAAAATGAAATTGCTGATGTAACATTAAAAAAATGAGGGGGGAAATCGGGACACAGATGGCAGGAGGAAATGGAACTGTCAGAAAATATAAGCACTCCTATATAGCTCAGGACATGATCTCTGGCTGTATAGGATTTTCCCTCACTCTTTAGCAATATGACGAGAATAGGAACTATTGACCTTCCAAATGAAATAGCATATCAGCCTCACAAATGTGAAGGGGATTTGGAAGCAACAGAGGAAATTGTAACAAATTCTATTTATGACCCAAGATAAGGCTTGATGGGTTTATAAAAATTGCCTTCTGCAATCAGCGGTGCCTTTATCTGCTTACAGCAAGAAACAACTTCTGGGCTATTAAATTCATGCAACCCCATTAACTTCCACAGAAATTCAGGGTTTTGCCTGAGTGGGATTGAGCTGTAACTTCTTAGTCCAACAAACATCAACACCGTTCTAGCACAGAAGAAGCCAGGAATGCTTCTGCCTGCAGATTAGGAGTCCCAAATTTGACATATAAAAGTGCATCCTAGCATTGCATTTCTGTATTCACACCTTAAAGATGAGGTTTCCAAGGCAGGGCCAGAGGCTTGTATTTGACATTTCAAAGCCAGTGAAAATGTAGGTCTTCCATCTGTTTTTACTGAAAATGTAACATCAAAACAGTTCAATTCCTGGGGTCAGACATCCATCTAGCCCAAAGAGGGTTCTCCCAAGTCCCTTCCAGGCCTCCTATGCTTGACATAAGTGCATGAATCTGTAACTTCAAGTATTCTATGCAAAGCAATCCATTCATTTCCATGGAAGCTCTGTTCATTTTATTCTGCTCATTTCGGTAGAGGGTAGACATGCACCTGTAATAAGAACATAAGAAGAGCCATGCTGGATCAGACCTAGGCCCTTTCTACACCTAAGAGTTATCTCAGGAAAATGGAGGGATCATCCCTGCCTGCTCCCGGGGATCCACTGTTTGGCATTTGAATACACAGGAGCGATCCAGGGATGATCCTGAGAAAAAAGGCTGGTGTAGAAATGGCCCAAGTGTCTATCTAGTCCAACACTGTGTTCATATAGTGGCCAACCAGCTGTCGACCAGGGACCCACAAGCAGGGCATGATGCAACAGCACTCTCCCACTTCAAGAAGAATGCAGACAAGCTGGAGGGGGTTCAGAGGAGGGCAACGAGGATGATCAGGGGTCTGGAAACAAAGCCCTATGAAGAGAGACTGAATGAACTGGGCATGTTTAGCCTGGAGAAGGGAAGATTGAGGGGAGACATGACAGCACTCTTCAAATACTTGAAAGGTTGTTACACAGAGAGGGCCAGGATCTCTTCTCAATTATCCCAGAGTGCAGGACACGGAATAATGGGCTCAAGTTACAGGAAGCCAGATTCCACCTGGACATCAGGAAAAACTTCCTGACTGTTAGAGCAGTATGACAATGGAACCAGTTACCTAGGGAGGTTGTGGGCTCTCCCACACTAGAGGCATTAAAGAAGCAGCTGGACAACCATCTGTCAGGTATACTTGAGGGTGGATTCCTGCATTGAGCAGGAGGTTGGACTCGATGGCCTTGTAGGCCTCTTCCAACTCTGCTATTCTATGATTCTTTGAAATTATTTTAGAAACTAATTGGTCATCATTATCTTTCTGGAAAATATTCCTCTTTCCCCTGTTCACTGTCACCAACTCACAACCCGTGCTCAGATGAAATTCTAAACTACAAGTGGGCAACTTGTGGACCTCCAAATGTTTTGGCCTACAATTCCCAACATCCTTCACTTTGGTTAAGCTTAGGGTGACCATTTGCCCGGATTTGTCCGGGTTTTTGGTGGCAAATCCGGGAGGGGGAGGGGAAATCCAGATTTTCTTTCAAAGAGCAGCTGTAATGGGAATTAACAAAAATGCTTATAACTCCGTCATTTTTTAAGATAAAGACATGAAACTTGGCACAATGGTAGCTCTTAGGAAGGGCTTTAGTCATACCAAATTTGAAACAGATCCGTTCATCCATTGATTTTTTAGGGATTTTTTTAAAATTGAGGTTTTAAAATTATTATTTTTTAAATTGTCATTTTTAAAGCTAAAGAGATGAAACTTTGTACCATGATAGGATTTAGGTAGAGCTTTAGCCACACCAAATTTGAAACAGATCTGTTCATCCATTGATTTTTTAGGAATTTTTTTTAAAATTAAGGTTTTAAAATTATTTTTAAATCGTCATATTTAAAGCTAAAGAGATGAAACTTTGTACCATGATAGGATTTAGGTAGAGCTTTAGCCACACCAAATTTGAAACAGATCTGTTCATCCATTTATTTTTTAGGATTTTTTTTAAAAAATGAGGTTTTAAAATTATTATTTTTAAAACTGTCATTTTTAATGATAAAGAGCTGAAAGTTGGCACCATGATAGCTTTTAGGTAGAGCTTTAGCCATACCAAATTTGAAACAGATCTGGGGGCAATAGCAAACCCTGTTAACAACAACAGCAGCTTGCAATGAGTGAAGATACAGTCAGAAAAGATATTTGAGGGAAGGGGAGAATGTAACACACAGAGTATAGCAAAAGCTTCAAAGTACAGCAAAACCTACAAAAGTAGGAGTGAGTGACGTTAATTTCAGATACATTGAATCTCTCACTTGTTCTTTATTTCAGTGATTTTAACATTAAGATGTTATGTAGAACAGATTTGTCTTAAATGTGTGCTGTAAAATCAGACATGTGACCAAGGCTATGTTTGGGTGGGCACGCCCCCTTGGTACTGGACACGTCCCCTTGGGGGTGACCATGTTGTCCTCCTTTTTGGTTTCCAAAATATGGTCACCCTAGTTAAGATTGATATGGCTGATAAGGTATAAGCCAAAACATCTGGAATGCTACAAGTTGCCACCCCTGCTCTAAACCATTCTTTAGTGTTACAGGAAAAAAATCTAAATTCACTCGCTCCCTCCTCTTCCTCTGGTGCAGCCGCAAGGAGGTCAAAAGCTTTTGCTTCCAATTTCAATTCCTTCCTTATGTCCAAACCCTAAACTGGTTGATGTTAACTATCTTTTATCGAAACAAGTCATTCTTTGAAGCTGACTTGTTCTAACAAACTACAGTTACAATTAACCATAGTTTGGGTAACACAGCAAGCTGTGGTTACTTAAAAATGGAAGTCAAAAGCTTCTAAACTCCTCTTCACAGCCACATGGAAGAAGGAAGGGATAGGGCGGCCAGTTATGAGTTGTCCAAAAACAGGACATGCACCATCCAAAGAGAGGACAAAACAGGAGACTTATTTGCATTGAATTTGTATAATTTATATGTATTTAGAAACTGTTGTTAAACTAGAAATACAGTGCATCTCACCATAGTGTTTTGAGCTGTAGTTTGTATGCTTGAAGAGAAAACGTCCGAACAAGTACGAATTAGATCTGTCCTTGACTCTGCTTCCTTGACTCTGCCTCCTGTGACCTTAGCCATACCCCCTGCTGGAATGCAAACCCCAAGACCCTTCCTAAATTGGAATTTGTCTACAGAGCTATATTATATGCTGTGCCCAAAGCCCAAACTCATCCTAAGTTGAATATAAATAGAGAGGTCCAGCTCTCTGTACAATCCTCCAAATTGTGTGTCTGTGTGGACATAGTCGTACAGAGTAAGTAATATTTAAGCGCCGCCACCCCACCAGACAATCATGTGACAGCTGTTTCCTGGTGGCAATCCACAAGGAGAGGGCAAGTAAAAAAGATGCTCCCTTTGTGCTCCAATGTGTCATGTTGGATCCAATGTTGCTTCCCCTACACTGCGATGTTATTAGCAATACTCATTGTGGGTTATGTTAGGTCTGAACCAAGAGGGTGTTTTTTTTTTTCATGAAAGCTTGTGACAGCATTGAGAAGCACACATGCAAACACTTTCGACGATTTTTCCGAGGGATGCTGCAAACGGTCTGAAACTATTTGTCCATTCAGAATGAGGGCAATGCAGGCCCATCAAGCATTGCCCTCACTCACAGTTGGTTTCATGATGTCATCATGTAGCCAAATCTGATTGGCCATATAGCATTACGACATCATCCTACTTACTATGTGATTGGGTGGAGTTAAAGTTCCAAGGGAGAAAATTACCTAGTTCTTAACCAGCAACTAATCAGGAAATGAAACTCAGTGACCAACGAGTTGGGGGACATTTTTGGTCTCCTCAAAAGTGCTATATTTGTTAAAATTGAAATGGGCAAACATTTGTCACAGCCCTTGATTCTAGTGTCTGAACCAAACCATAGACAAATATAGCAAATACTAGAACATGTCCATAGCCGTGTAAGGAAACACAATGTAGCTTTTATATTCACCTAAGGTGAATTTTACCCTCTGGCAAAGACGTTGTTCTAATACTCTTCCCAGAAACAAACTGTACCAGCAGTTGCACAACCAGTGATCTTAGCATTGCACTGGGAAGAACCAATGCTATAAATTAAGGAACATGTTTTCTTCATGCACAATGAATGAACTTAGTCACAGGAGGGTATTATCAATCTAATCCAAGTGACCTACTCAGCACAGGCCATTTCACCCCATCATTTTATTTGCCGGACTCCAAACTAGTGAACACGTACAAACCCTGACTTATCGGCTTCTGATTCAGACTTCTTCCCATTTGACGCCGTTTTGGAACACATCACAGCAAGTCGTGCACCTGTTTTAATTATGCTAAAAGGAACATGAGGGCTTTTGATTGTGTAGGTGTCAGAACAAGAAGGCAAAATGGCAGAAGGGATCTGTCAACAGTATGGAACATTTCAACATCCAAATGAAGCCTGTCCAAAAAAAAAAGCATTTCTTGCTTCAGAGTGTTTATCAGATGCCAAAAAACAATCTGCCTATTGTTCCAGGTGTGAACCTTTCTACCACAAGCACCTTTTTTTCTTTTTTTTAATAAAAAAGCTTTGAACACACAGTTATTTCTCTGGCTGGCACGAGATATATGTATATAGAACTGAGCAAAAGGTGGGATTTATAAAAGTAACACTCACAGTATGGAACACACCAATAAGCATGGGAAATGAACTGTTGAGACAGATATGAAGTGGGGCACCACAGAGAATAAGCCAAGTGTTTCCCAGGCATGGTTGGGCCCCCTGCCAACGGCCCACACACCAGAACGGGCCCATTGACAAGAACTCCCAGGAGTTGCACCTCCTTTTCGCCATTGCAAGCTGCTTGTTTTCCTGCCTCTTGCTCTAGCCCAGATAATGGAAGTCGTGAGAAGGAGAAGCAGTAGATGCTGCCGTCCACTTCCCACTAGCTTTCTGCCTGTCAAACAAGCAAGCGGTAGCAATGATGAGAAAGAGGGTGAGAAGCTGGAGCAGTTGGTGGCAATGGTGGTGAGAAGGTGGACTCACTGAGGGAAGGAGCCATGGAGGGTCTCTTGGCGAAACGCCCAACTAAATCTAGAATTCTTAACCCATGTTCCTGCGAAGCCAGTAGAAAGTTCACAGTGAGCTGCTCTGATTAAGATTTGAGGTATCTCCCGACAACTCAACTTGGACCCCTAGAATGAATTTCACCCTTCCCAAGTAGTTTGTGCCAAACAAAAGCTTTAGCTTTTTGCCACTTTTTACCACCACAAAAGACACTGAACCAGAGACTATGGGGAAATCAGCCGTTTATTACAGGACTGTATCACAGTCATCACTAATGGTAGAGTGACCATATGAAAAGGAGGACAGGGCTCCTGTATCTTTAACAGTTGTACTGAAAAGGAAATTTCAGCAGGTGTCATTTGTATATATGGGGAACTTCATGAAATTTCCTCTTCATCACACCAGTTAAAGCTGCAGGTGCCCTGCCCTCTTTTAAATCTGGTCACTCTAGTATAGCTCCTGCAGCTTTAACTGTTGTAATGAAGAGGGAATTTCACCAGGTTCCCCATATATACAAAGGATCCCTGCTGAAATTCCCTTTTCTATGCAACTGTTAAAGATACAGGAGCCCTGTCCTCTTTTTCATAGGGTCACCCTTCTAATGGGCCACATGAGGTTCACCTGCTCCCGCTGTGAACTTGGCTCCACCTCTCAGTTTTCCAGGAATATCCCTGACTGCTCTTGTCAAGGTTTTTCCAGCTCTCTGGTGTCTATTCCAAAGAACGTGTGCGGTGGCTGGTGTGCGGAGCTCCGTTTTTGCCCCCCCATAGGGTTGCATTGAAAGCTAAAAAAGTAAACAACTTTTTTTCCGTTGAAGTTAGAAACCTCACGTTTGGCACCATGACACCTCATGGGCGTATACACACACACGCCAAGTTTCAAGGCAATCCCATCATCCCCTGATTTTTGGCGAATTTTTGAAAATCGGGCACCCCATTCACACCCCTTGGGATAGCTCCGTCAATTTGCATGTTAGAAACCTCAAACTCGGCACCAGGGCAGCTTATCCATGTGTCCACATGCACGCCAAGTTGCAAGCAAATCCCATCATCCCCTGATTTTTGGCGCGGCTCTACCCTCTAACGCACCTCCCATAACCCTAATTCACACCCCTTTAGATAGCTCCGTCAATTTGCACGTTAGAAACCTCAAACTCAGCACCATGATAGCTTATCCACGTGTCCACATGCACGCCAAGTTTCAAGGCAATCCCATCATCCCCTGATTTTTGGGGAATTTATGAAAATCGGGCACCCCATTCACACCCCTTGGGATAGCTCCGTCAATTTGCATGTTAGAAACCTCAAACTCGGCACCATGAGAGCTTATCCATGTGTCCACATGCACGCCAAGTTGCAAGCAAATCCCATCATCCCCTGATTTTTGGCATGGCTTAACTCACCCCAAATTGTCCCATTCTACAACTACGTCAATTTGCATGTTTGAAACCCCAAAGTCGGCACCATGATAGCTTATCCACGTGTCCACATGGACGCCAAGTTGCAAGGCAATCCCATCATCCCCTGACTTTTGGGGAATTTATGAAAATCGGGCACCCCATTCACACCCCTTGGGATAGCTCCGTCAATTTGCATGTTAGAAACCTCAAACTCGGCACCATGAGAGCTTATCCATGTGTCCACATGCACGCCAAGTTGCAAGCAAATCCCATCATCCCCTGATTTTTGGCGCGGCTTAAACTTTTTAACTCACCCCAAATCAAGTCCCATTCTACAACTACGTCAATTTGCACGTTAGAAACCTATCCTTTGGTCCCATGACAGCTTACCCATGTGTCCCCATGGACACCAAGTTTCAAGGCAATCCCATCATCCCCTGATGTTAGGGGAACTTTTGAAATTTGAACACTCCAGTATGTCAGGGATTTAAAGTTGCAATTGCAGACAGCTCAATGGGGCCAGTTCCAAGGCAATCCCAACATGCCACGAGATAACCCTAAATCTTCTGGCACATTTGAAAAAGGGATTATTGAATTTGATAAAGTCTAAGTGAGCGCAGGAAGGACTTCTCCCCTTAGTCAAAGCAAGACACATACACCATCGCTGCAAGGCGGGAAGGGGAGAAGGGAGGGAAAGCAGGCAGGCAGCATGCATTGTAGTGCCGCAAGGATGGCTTGAGCACTAACGCATAGCAAACCAACCCATAAGTGGGCGCAAAGTGAGGCAAAGATGGCTGGTTGTTTCTTTCTAAGCCAGCAGTTACGCCTTGAGGGGCACAGAGGAGGACGATTGGGAGCAAACCAGGCACCAGGCGGGCAGAGAGGCAGGCAGAGTAGGCGAGGAGTCAGTCCTGGCAGATGCCCCACCACAGCAGCACCCCGGGGGAGGCGGGCAGGCAGGCAGGCAGGCTGCGGGCATTTCTGGGGGCACAAGGAAGTGATGGCTGGTTTCTAAGCCAGCATTGCAGTTAGTCACGCATTGCAAACGCAAACCATCCCAGCGAGTCGGTCACCGAGGAGGACAGGCTAGCAGAGGGGCAGGCAGAGTGACATGTCATAGATCTAGTATTGGGGAGGAGTCAGTCCCGGCAGATGCCCCAACACAGTAGCACCCTGGGTGGGCATTGGAAAACGCCATCTTGTGGGTCAATACTTCCCCCACCCCATGTCCTGCAGGGTTGCCTGCCTAACCCTTGTGGGGATGGGAGATGGAGAGCTTAGAGTGGCAGTGCCAGCAGCAGCCTTCGGCTTTCCCCTGGAACCAGTCGCCTTGCCCGCCTCTTTCCCCAGCAAGATCGCCTGGTGCTGCCTATGAAGATGCATCTTCATGCTGCTGGTTCCATAATGCCCTGTCGATGAACCCCTGCTTAGGCTGAGTTTGCAGTGGCGACAGACAGCAAAGCGGGGATCCGCTCCCAACTCAAAGTGGTCCCACACGATGCTTGTCTTTCGTTTCCGTGGTGACACCACCAATTGCCCGCCTGAGCTCTCTGGTGTTGCCACAGAAACAGGGGTGTGGGATGAGACTGGGGAGAGAGCCTCGGCCTGCTGCTGCTCCTCCTCAGCCCCCACATCCTGGAGGCCCACCGCCTCCTCCTCCTCCCCCCCCTCCACTGTGCTGAGGACCTCGTCTAGGTCCATCAGCGGGCTCGTGGGCTGAAAGGAGAATGAAGGAGTTGGGGATACTCCTCCTCCTCTAATGGCACTGCTGCCACGTGCCTCTTGCAAACGGGCACTTTTCCCATTCCCACCCTCAAAAAGAGAACGCCGGGCACAAGTTGCAGAAGAGAGTGGCTCTGCCTGCTGCTTGTCCTGCTTCTGTTTTGGAGCAGTCAGCCAAGGAGTTGCCCGTTTGAGTTTCACAGGAGGAGAGGAAGCCTGCTTACTGCTGGCAGACTGAGCCTTGCTGCTTTCAGCACGCCTGCTTCCTCTTTTCATGATGACTAACAAAATATTAATACTACTAATACTATGTATAAGGTACTACTAAGAATATGTATAAGAAGAATATAATATGTTTAAATGTAGGGAAATGGGACAAGAACAATAAAATATACTACTACTAATATGTATGAGAATATACTAATATATATATATATATATATATATATATATATACTACTAAGAATATCTACAAGAATATAATAATATGTTTTAGAATATTACTAATAAATGTAGGGAAATGGGACAAGAAATGGGACAACCACTACTATAAGAAGAACAAAATATGAATACTACTACTAATATGTATGAGAATGTATACTAATAGACTACTAAGACTATGTCAAAGAATATAATAATAATATGTTTAAGAATAGGGAAATGGTGTGCGTATGCTTTCCCCAAAATGCTCAATCTGTGGCTGCCTGTTGAACTTGACAAAAGCAGCCCACTCCGTCGAAGTTACACAGAGAAGAAAAAGAGAATCCAATTTTTTTGGTATATTTGGTATATAGAAGATAGAAGGAAACACAATCAGGATTTAAGAGAGGGGAGGGGGGAAAAGAACCAACCACTACTATAAGAAGAACAAAATATGAATACTACTACTAATATGTATGAGAATGTATACTAATAGACTACTAAGACTATGTCAAAGAATATAATAATAATATGTTTAAGAATAGGGAAATGGTGTGCGTATGCTTTCCCCAAAATGCTCAATCTGTGGCTGCCTGTTGAACTTGACAAAAGCAGCCCACTCCGTCGAAGTTACACAGAGAAGAAAAAGAGAATCCAATTTTTTTGGTATATTTGGTATATAGAAGATAGAAGGAAACACAATCAGGATTTAAGAGAGGGGAGGGGGAAAAAGAACCAACCACTACTATAAGAAGAACAAAATATGAATACTAATATAATATGTATGAGAATATATACTAATGGACTATGTGAAAGAATATAATAAAATATGTTTAAGAATATAAATGTAGGGAAATGGGACAAAAAGTGTGTGTATGCTTTCAAAAGAAAGCTTTCACAAAAGCAGAACAGTCAGGCTTTAATACAGGGAAGGGGGGGGCAACCAACCCAACCACACACTCCAAAATTCAAAAATAAAGTTTATATTAAATCAAAGTAAGGGGAAAACACAGGGCAAACTAAGCTACAAGTCAGAAAGAAGCAAACAAACACACACACGCGCCAAACTAAACCTATCCTAATCTATCTCCAAAGTCCAAAGCAGGAGCACTAACTAACTAAGTGTTCCCTCCACGAACGCCAACCCACAAAGAGACACAAAACAGAAAGTTCTCAGGGTGGGTCTGCCTTAGTCCCCCCTCCAACGCTGGGATTGGAGGAGGATGCTTTCTGAGGAGATCAATTCTCATCAGGATTGGGAGTTGAATGTGCCTGTCATCGCTTCCAAAAAAATAAAAAAATAAATAAAAAAAACCCAAACCCCGATTTTTAAAAAAATATTGCACGTGAACCACAGCACGCAGAAAGTTGAGAGTGGTCTCAAAATGACCCCCATCCACGACTCTCTGTGCACAAGAATTTTCAGAACGATAGCTTAAACCCCCCCCCCAGTTATCCCCGATTCTTTCCCTCAATGCAATCCTATGGGCGAAAAGCCGAAACGCAGTTTGAGCCGCGCGGTTGACCCGATTTTTAAAAAAATATTGCACGTGAACCACAGCACGCAGAGAGGTGAGAGTGGTCTCAAAATGACCCCCATCCACGACTCTCTGTGCACAAGAATTTCCAGAACGATAGCTTCAAAAACAACGTAGTTATGCGCGATTATTTGCCGCAATGCAATCCTATGGCGAAATGTTTTCAAGATGGCGACCGGAGCGCTCCGACTGAACTCGGAGCTCCGAAAAATGGTCGCTTCTCTTCGCCTTGCTTCTAGGGGGTCCGCGGTCCGCTCCTACTCCGCCTCTGGGTAAGGCGGAGCAGGCCAATCCGCTACTGCTTCTACGCTCCTAATCGGAGCGGAGCACATCCCTACACAGAAGTGAGGAACATTCAGAAGCAGCCCTCTTCCATTGTGATTAGGCCTACATCTGCCAAGCCTACATTGTCACTAGGGATGTTGGAGAAATCAGCAACAGATTCAAATTATTATTTATGATTTATTGCATTTGTATACCACCCCATAGCTGAAGCTCTCTGGGAGGTTTACATAAGATTAAGACATTTAAAAACAATATAAAAACCACAAAAAACATACAATATACGCATATGTTTAAAACCACTTTAACAAATTTAAAAAAAACGATGAACCTAAAACAACACACTCAGGCTCATCACATATTGCTAAATGCCTGGGAGAAGAATCATAGAATAGCAGTTGGAAGGGACCTACAAGGTCCTGCTCAATGCAGGAATCCACCCTAAAGCATCCCTGACAGATGGTTGTCCAGCTGCCTCTTGAAGGCCTCTAGTGTGGGAGAGCCCACCACCTCCCTAGGTAACTGATTCCATTGTCGTACTGCTCTAACAGTCAGGAAGTTTTTCCTGATGTCTAGCTGGAATCTGGTTTCCTTTAACTTGAGCCCATTATTCCGTGTCCTGCACTCTGGGAAGATCGAGAAGAGATCCTGGCCCTCCTCTGTGTGACAACCTTTTAAGTATTTGAAGAGTGCTATCATGTCTCCCCTCAATCTTATCTTCTCCAAGCTAAATGCCCAGTTCAGTCTCTCTTCATAGGGCTTTGTTTCCAGACCCCTGATCATCCTGGTTGCCCTCCTCTGAACACGCTCCAGCTTGTCTGCATCCGGCTATTGGGCAGTATAGAAATGTAATAAATAAATAAATAAATTCTTGAATTGTGGAGCCCAGAACTAGACGCAATACTCTAGATGAGGCCTAACCAGGGCTGAATAGAGAGGAACCAGTACCTCACGTGATTTGGAAGCTATACTTCTATTAATGCAGCCCAAAATAGCATTGGCCTTTCTTGCAGCCATATCACACTGTTGGCTCATATTCAGCTTGTGATCTACAACAATTCCAAAATCCTTCTCGTTTGTAGTATTGCTGAGCCAAGTATCCCCCATCTTGTAACTGTGCATTTGGTTTCTATTTCCTAGATGTAGAACTTGGCATTTATCCCTATTACATTTCATTCTGTTGTTTTCAGCCCAGCACTCCAGCCTATCAAGATCACTTTGAAGTTGTTTCTGTCTTCCAGGGTATTAGCTATCCCACCCAATTTTGTGTCATCTGCAAATTTGATAAGTGTTCCCTGCACCTCCTCATCCAAATCATTAATAAAAATGTTGAAGAGCACTGGGCCCAAGATTGAGCCCTGCGGCACCCCACTCGTTGCCTCTTCCCAGTTTGAGACTGTTCCATTGATAAGTACTCTTTGAGAAAAGTCTTGACCGGGTGCTGAAAAGATAACAATATTGGCACCAGGCAGGCCTCATCAGGGAGGTCGTTCCACTCTTGGGGGCTCACCACAGAGAAGGCCCTCTCCCTTGTTGCCATCCTCCGAGCTTCCCTCGGAATAGGCACCCGAAGGAGGAACTTAGATGTTGAATGTAGTGTTCAGGTAGGTTCATGTCAGGAAATGCAGAAAACAGTGTGCGCTAATGCTTATGGTAGAGGCTATGGCTATCAGTGGCTACTATCAATGTTTCAGCTGTCATGGTTATCAGGTGTGAGAGATGCCAAATGTAAGCTTGCATCTTCTCTCTTTTTGTTCTTTCCCAGTTCTTCCAGAGAAAAAAGTTTAAGCTGCCACCCCATTTGTTTAATAGATTTTTATCATGATATTTAAGGACACAAAACAGGACAACTCTAGGATAATTATTTTGTAATAAATAAATAAATAATCTGGGAGTATCCTGTATCTGTTCTTGTGCAAGAGGTGCTTCTTTCAGAAGCCTGCACTTATGACCCTGCAAAGAGAAGTCAGTTCCAATGAAATCAGGCCATAGTTTGCTAGGAGTCTGAACTTCGTCAATTGCATTTGTTTCATTTATTTTAAGACAAGAGCAAAAACAAAAATAACCATTTCCAGAGAAAGGAGAAGGTTTGTATCCAAAGAAGGGTGAGCAGATTTCTGCTCACACAACTGGGCTTCCCCATCTCCTCTATCCTACTGTTGCCCTTCTGCCCCTAAACAGTTGCTCCTGGAGTTCAGGGGGAGAACTCTCTGGGATGCTGCTGGTTGAGAAGGCAGAAATCAAGGACATGCTTTTGCATGAGCGAAACAGCCTTCCACTCATGCAAGGGGCTTTCTGGTGCATAGCTAGAGTGTGCCTGGGTTTGTTTGTAATGTGCTGCTTAATATAATAAAATCTCTAAGTAAGTTTTTTTTTTGGGGGGGGTGTATTTTGTATTCTTGAAATAGAAAAAAATGTGTTAAAATGGATACATAATACAATATAGCAGTAAACATTCACAACTTACAGCAACAAAGGTAAAATAAAAAGAAACTGTAAAAAATGGAGCAGCATCACAATGACCCCTTTTCAGACAATTCGCTTCCCATACTGCTAGAATTAGCTTGTGCTGTTTTCACTGTATTGTCTGTTCGTTCCAGTTCATCCCCGTCTTCTGGGTGGTTTCGCAACCTGCAGTGCCTCTTTAAACAGGTATGTCACTGTCTTACCAGCTGCAAACTCCACTGAGTTATCAATCACAATGTTTCAGGAATGATGTCTTCTTTGCTAGTCCACTTCCTCTTCCCCGCCCCCTCCATTTTCCTACCTTTCCATGTTACCTTGCATCTTTTAATCTCCATATTTCTTAGGTCAGCATTTCAGTAACAATGCTGGTGTGTGTGTGTGTGTGTGTGTGTGTGTGTGTGTGTGTGTGTTGCCAAAATCCTCCCCTGCTCTCATTTTTAAAAACAAAAACAAAAAACATGGGGTGTTTTGTGGAAGAACAGCCAAATGCCATAACTCCCCAATGGACAACTTGATGGAAATCAGCCAAGACACAACATTTCACCTGACTGCTTTAGCACAATGGTGCCTTTGTACAAACATAACAAGAATTATGTTTAAAAGACAGAATGTGAAGTATCTTGCAATGGTGTGAACAGAGCCCGTCTAGACATCATCCTTACCGTGGAGATGGCCATCCTTGCGTTGAGCTATATGACTTTTCATAACGCAAGAACATAAGAAGAGCCATGCTGGATCAGACCAAGCATCCATCTAGTCCAGAATTTTGTTCATGAGTGCAATAGCTGCCTCTGATACTGAAGTCAACATATATCCATCAGGACTAGTAGCCATTGATCGCTCCAACTCATGGCATAAATCAGGGCAATCAGGTTGTAACATTCCCTACGTATGTGATGTATGCCAATGCCATTGTCTAGTGGGATGGAGACATAAAATCCACAGTGTAACAGTCATAGCTGGACCAACATATTTTTCAGCCTGAGGCGAACCAACAAATAGTTCCCCTGCCTCTCCTCCCAGGTGCATAGTAGCCGAGGCCAACCAAATTATTTTAGCACCTCAGGCTGAAAATCCCACAAATACTTCTCCCTGACCCAGCAGTAAAAATATGTCTAACATAAATTCCATTGATTTCAATGAGCCTGCTCTAAGTATGACTAAGTCTGAATTCAACCCAATAATAACAACCCAATAACTGGCCACTTGCTACATTTCCATGACACCAACAATCTGCTGCCCTAGGTAGTCCCTTTTCCCTGCCTAATGGTAGGGGAAAGGGTAATGGTAGTAATGGTAGTAATGCTTCCAACTCAAGTAGCAAGCTGTTGTTATGGATAAGAAACTCACAACAGGGGGAAATTGCCATGGCGAGTAACATGTAAAGTGGCTCAGAGATCACCCAGGCATCTTTTGGCATGCCTTTAAAAAATCCCACTTTGTTACAAACCATAGGGTAGATCCAGGTTTACATTGGATCTGCTATCCTGGAACAAGTGGATTTCCCTGCCTTTGCCTTCCCACAGCAGCCCCTCTGTCCCCTGAAAATAATACACAGGGAGTAAACAGGCACTGCTGAAAGGAGTGAGCTCTGGTGTGGAGAAGAAGGGGGTATCTCCAAAAACTGGATGGTGGAAACTTCCATGAGCAGAACCTCTCTCATGGAAGATCCCTTCTTCTCGTGAAAGGCAGATTCTACATCCAGCCCCATATTTGTAGGAGCCATAAATACGTGTCAAGTCAAACAACTGTTCATTGTCATCCTGAATTAAGGATGGTCAGTAGTGGTGGGTAGAGACACAAAAATGAAGCAGTAGAATGAGCAAAACGCAGGAGAACCTAAAGTGGATGGCATGAACACAGTGTCCAGGTGATTATTTCTGTTGATTTCCTCAAAATACAGTAAACAACTTGCCTGGGGAAGTTGTGGACTATCCTTCCTTCAAGGACAAAAACAGACAAACATCTCTGCTGTCTGTTCTGCAACCTGCCACAGACGTTGGCACGGATGGCCCACTAATTCCTCACCCACACGGTGCCAAAACTGTTATATTCATTCTCTTCAGCCACAGTATTAAGCACATTTATTGGGAAATAAACTGTGCTGAAATTCATGGCACTTAATGGCCCCATTCAGACAACACAGTTAACCATGCTGGTTAAGGTTTTTGGTTAAGCAGCAGGGTTAATGTGTCATCTGACATATGATTTGCTTAACCAGGTGCCTCCGCTAACCACATTGTTGTCCGCTTCACTAACCCTGTTCTGCAGCAGGGTTAGCGGCACTAACTTTGGCTTAAGGTGTCGTCTGCCCTGCACCTGTGGTTAAAACCATAGAGCTAGCAGTATAGAGCAGCCTAAATCGCCTAAATCGTGCAGCATTCAGAGGACTCAGGCTCTCATCTAACTGCTTTGAGGTTAGCCTGTGCTTAAGGAAACCGGGAACCAGACAGGGTTAACGGTGTCATATGGGAGCATACAGCTTGTGGTTAGTGCTAACCACAGAGAAGCATGGTTAAGCTAACCACAGAGCCCTCAGTGTTGTCTGAATGGGCCCAATGTCAAACCAACCCAGTTAGATCCATAGGCATGTAACCTGCCTTGGTTGCTGCAGTTCTGGTGAAACTCGGCGCCCTTACAGAAAGTCTGACACGGATAAGGAGGGAGGCAGAAAGATTAGGGTGCTATCTTTTTCTCATTTCTCCAAGATGAGCTCAGCAATCCCCACCTAATTAATCCTGAGTTAAGGAGGAAAGCGTTTGTCTTAATATTCTAATGCATTGATTCTTACTCAACATTAAATTTGCACAGCGGCGGGCTTGCCAGAATCACTTTGCTGCTTGCTCCATACTGCATTTGTTAATTACACAGGGTGACCTGCCGCTGTGATCTGTTTTGCAAAGCAAGAGTTTCTTGTGGGCTACATCAGTGTTGCAACACCAGCCCTCCAGGAAATGGCCGGGGGAGGGGGGTGATTGACAAACCGCAATTAAGCCCCTCCTGGGTGCAAGACTAATTACTTGGTGCCAGTAGTCCTGGCCTAGTTCATTTCTATAAATGAGATGCAGCTGAAAACACGGCTGTAGCATAAAATAGGTTAAGGTATGACAACCTCTTTCATTGCACAATGTTTCACATTAGCATGAGTAACGATCTTGCAAATACCAGACAGAAGAAGCCTAGCATGGTAGCAGCGCTGGTGTTTTGTCCAAATTAAAGGTGTTATAATAAAGATAGCATTTGTTTACTTACTTACTTAGTACATTTATAATCTGCCCAATAACTAATTACAACCCATTATAAAGCTAAACCACCATTTTAAAACACAGTTTAAAATATAAAATACAAACGAAATATTTAAATGCTAAACAAGAAACAGCACAGAATTGATAACGTGGCCATAATAACCTAGAATTAGGTCTCTAAAATACCTGGGAGAAAAGAATGCTTTTAGCCTGGCCCCAAAAAGTTAACAATGAAGGTGCCAGGTGAACTTCTTTGTGGTGTTTATTCCATAAGTGAGATGCCACCACCAAGGAGAAAGAAGTACAACTCAAACAATGGCCCCAAATGGAGATTACTCTGTTCTTTGTTGCTAAAAGTCCACAAAGGTCAAACAGCAGAGTTATGTCTGTCGGGGCCACTGCCAGAACCCTATGCACTGTGAACAGCTCTTTAATTGCACAAAAGCTTATTTAAATTACTCATTTTCACTCCAGAGATACATTCTTGAACTGTGTTGTGTTGCTTCAACACATGAGAAGGGGGAGCGAGTTGGCCCTTCCCCCTCCAATGTCGCTCTTGCTGCCCTCTACATAGGGAGGGTGACTTTGTGAAAAGGACAGCCTCCTTCTCTTATCCATGGGGCCCCACTACATTTCTAGAATGGGGCTATAGATGCAATAGTGTACCAGTAGAGCTACAATAGTTTCTGAGGTCAATTTGCCTATTATGTCCTTGTGCTCTAGAACCCTCTGAAACAGCAGACCCAAAGGATTTTGAAAGCCTTTTCCAATCAGGTGCCTTCCACAAGCTTTGGACTACACTATCCATCATCCCCTAGCAGAGAATGCTGGACTAAAGAGTTTCAGTGCTTTTTATTGCATGCACACATGCAGCTAACCAATCCCTGGTTCTTCCTCCAAGGCTGCCTTTTGCCTTCTTCGTCCCATATACAACTAGAATAGACTAGCCTGCAATTAATGAAGCAGTTTCTTCTGGAATCCTGATTCGGAATATATCGTAAATACTACACTGCCCAGTTTTGCTGCTAGTTCAAGCGAACCTATTATAAAATCCCCAGGCATCAGAGGCAGTTTTTACACCAGCCTGAAAATCCAGGCTGGTCACAGCCGAGTCCCTATGCATTCAAATGACGCACAGGAATTCCCGGGAGGAAGGAGGGGCGAGAACAGGTTTTCCCAGGAATAAGTATTCCCTTTGGAAAATCCAATTCTTCCCGCAGTCTAGGGATCGTCCTGAGACCGCGGGAGATGTGGCCACCCGGCCTGGCTTCTTTCTTCCTCCCTGCAAGTAGCGAAGATCAGCAGAGGGAAGAAACCAGGCCGAGAGGAATCGGGAGTGGGGGGTCTTCCATTGCAGTGTCTTCCATCGGGTCATTTGTGTCACTGATTGTCTGCACATTTTATTCTGAATGTGGCTTTGCCACATTCTCCAGTAAAAATAGATCATCATAAATACCTTCTCAGCATGCATCCAAACCTTTATCTATCTCTTTTTTTTAATTGCCCAGATTTTGAGACTATATTTGTGGCTAGCAAGATATATCAATTAATCTTTCCAGCTGTCAGTGGAATAGTCAGCTTAGGTTTAGCATCCCACAGCCTTCTGGAACATGTGTTGTCCTTGTCTTATATTTAATTCTATAGCTTGGAAATCAAATTAAATTAATGTAAAGAGGTAATTCAAGAAATAAATGGACTATGAAAGCCTCCAACAGAAATCACAAATGCATGAGTTGCGTTAACATCACCTATGGGATCTCATATGGTCTCGAATTATTTTGTTGTGCAGACATGAACTGTTGTCTCAGGATGCTCTTTTGGTCACTACTAATCAAACAGATGATGTTTGAAAGTGTCAGGAAACCTGCATAATTCTCCTTTTGTCAGTTGAAATGTGCTATAACTGGGCATCACTCTTTAGTGCAATTCCCAGCTATTGATACATTTAAAAGATACGATGGAGTCAGTTTAAATGCAACTCACTCCTCAAAAATGCTTGAGAATATAATCCTAAAGAAGACGGAACTGAATACCTATTGTATGAGCGCTAGAGTTGGCCTTGGATCAAAACCTCTGTCTCTAAACACTCACATGAGGAAGACTAGAGCCAAAGTAAATGTTACAAATGGAGAGAAATTTCTATTAATCATTGTTTACATGTCATTAACATTTAAGATAATACTGCTAAAGGCGGGTGTGGGGTGGGGTGGCCATATCCAAGATAGTATAGTTTTCAATGCAATGATTTTTAATGGATTCAGCGAAAATCCATCAAGCCATTTAGGAGTTCTGTTATACTCAAGCATAAGAATATTACTAAAAAAAAGAAGAAAGAAACGTTATGCTCTTGACATTTATCAGTTTATACAATATCATATTATACGTTATCACAGTTCTGCCCTGTTCCTTATGTTAGAAATGTTGATTCTGCCATCCTAGATGAAGCTGTTTGGATTTGTTCCACCTCAGAGAATTAACAACATTTTTGTACTGTTAATACCCCACAGTACAACGCTCACAATGGGCCTGCACACTAGTAAACCCTGAGGTTTTGTCAAAAGTTTGTACATTGGCCAAAGCTCTTAGCTTTCAGGCAAAGACCTCACATTTCTAGCTATTGAGAATGGTTCAAGGCAAGCACAGATACATCATGAAATGCGCAGCTGGATTCATTTCTGGTATTGTAACAAGTTGCAGGGCAAGACATTAGATTAGGAACACTCATTCTACATCTGAAGAAAGTGTTATGCTAGTGTCAAGCAGCTGTTTCATGTGACAATTCAAATTAGATTTAGTACATGGAACTGTTCATATTTCAGTCATGAAACTGAAGCAATTTGGAAACAATATACTATGATAACAGAATGCCAGATGGGCATGAGCAGTAATATGGCTAATGTAATTAAACAACTATCGCCCCCACCCACCCCTCACCCACCATATAGTTAGATCTTTATATGGTCATAAATCAATAGATATGAAGTCATATGTTCTTAATCCTGCAGAATTCAAAGATCAAGAAATATAAAACTTCATTCAGTATTTGTTCACCCAAATTTCTAGCCTACAGATTCGTAGAGGTCAAGATGGATTATGATGTTTCAATCTATTTCCCATACTAGGATAGATGCTGCTAACTCCATTTTATTCATATAGGTCAGGGTGTGAAATATGCAACCCGTGAGCCTCAGGCCCCCTGTGTCCCATGGTATGGCTCCCACAGCCCCCCACCAATCAAACTTTGCAGCGCCAAAAATGTAAATTTGCTACCAATTTTCTGCGTCAAACTACTACGGAGTGCTACAATGGCCAAATTTAGCTTGTAAATAAGCCAAATTCAGCCCTTGTAGCATACTGTAGTGCTTTGCCCCTGAAAATTGGCAGGTGTTCCTGCCTGGGATCACAGAGCATATGAACACAGAGCATATGAACACTATGCCGATAACAGCAGCATGGGTCTGAAAAACATATTTGTTCCCCACTAGGGATGTTGCGGTTGTCCAATACAGGGTAGGAATCCAACAGACTCACCCCCATTCAGCCTGCCAGGCTGGGGTCTGCAAAGCTTTGTTGCCAAGTGAGCCACTGGTTAGCTTGGGGAGCGTCCAGTGAGCACCGCACAGCTGCCCGTCACCTTAGTTGATGTTAATTATGCAAGATTATTCATGCCTCAGATAGAAGCTCTACGGCAGTGCTTGGTTAACCATGGGATTAACCATGGGGGCCTGACAGACAATACACTAAGCCATGGTTAGGGCTGCTGACCCTTTTACAGCACATGGTTAGTGAGGATGGTTAAACCGTGGTTATATAGCTGCCATGGTTAGGGACATGCTAAGCCATTGTAGTTAGCTCAAACACATAACCATCATGATTTAGTGTGTCTGAACAAGCTAACTTGAACTTGAAGGTTTGTAGTGGTATCACTATGTAACGAATGTGTAACATTTGAGTCCCACATAACTATTTAAACAACACTAGTATACTTGAAGATTACCAATGCTATTTGATTGTATATTCACCAAGATTGTATTTATTATCTTGGAATACTGCTGGCAATATATGTGCCAAAGTGATAGTATTTAACTATGCCAATATTAAATGCTTATATTTAATGCTTATTAAATATAGCTCAGATGCTTATATACATGCTTATATTAAATATAGCTCAGATTACTGTATTTTCTGGCGTATAAGACTACTTTTTAACCCAGGAAAATCTTCTCAAAAGTTGGGGGTCGACTTATACGCCCAGTATAAGATGACTTTTTAACCCAGGAAGATCTTCTCAAAAGTTGGGGGTCGTCTTATACGCCCAGTCGTCTTATATGCCGGAAAATACGGTATATATATTGCATTATCTGGCTGTGTTTGGACGTCACAATAAGCCAGAATTCTCCTAACAAGCCAGAATCATAAATTAGGATTTGTTCTTGGCTTATGACTTTGGCTTGTTTGCAGAGCAACAAGCCAGGTTTGTGAGTCAGACATCACAATGACCAAGATACTTTGGCCTACAGCTCCCATCATCCCTCACCATACTGGCGGGGGCTGATGGGAGTTAAAGGGCAAAATAGCTGGAGAGCCACAAGTTGCCCACTCCTGCACTAGACAAACCACAGACAGTCTCTGGTTTGCCTTGCCACTCCCTCTGATTTGAGGAGCCAAGCATGAGCAGTGAGCCAAGCATTGAGCATTTATTTATTAATTTATTTATTTTATTTATTTATTACATTTTTATACCGCCCAATAGCCGAAGCTCTCTGGGCGGTTCACAAAAATTAAAATCATCATAAAACAACCAACAAGTTAAAAATACAAATACAAAATACAATATAAAAAGCACAACCAGGATAAAACCACGCAGCAAAATTGATATAAGGTTAAAATACAGAGTTAAAATAGTATAATTTAAATTTAAGTTAAAATTAAGTGTTAAAATACTGAGTGAATAAAAAGGTCTTCAGCTGGCGACGAAAGGAGTACAGTGTAGGCGCCAGGCGGACCTCTCTGGGGAGCTCATTCCACAACCGGGGTGCCACAGCGGAGAAAGCCCTCCTCCTAGTAGCCACCTGCCTCACTTCCTTTGGCAGGGGCTCACGGAGAAGGGCCCCTGTAGATGATCTTAAGGTCCGGGTAGGTACATATGGGAGGAGGCGTTCCTTCAAATAACCTGGCCCCAAACCGTTTAGGGCTTTAAATGTCAATACCAGCACTTTGAATCGGGCCCGGACCTGGACTGGCAGCCAATGAAGTTGTAAAAGGACTGGCGTAATGTGATCTCGCCAGCCAGTCCCTGTTAGTAAACGGGCTGCCCTGTTTTGTACCAGCTGAAGCTTCCGGACCGTTTTCAAAGGCAGCCCCACGTATAACGCATTGCAGTAATCCAAACGAGAGGTTATCAGAGCATGGATAACTGTAGCTAGGCTATCACTGTCCAGATAAGGGCGCAGTTGGTATATCAGCCTAAGCTGATAAAAGGTGCTCTTTGCCACTGAGTTCACCTGTGCCTCAAGTGACAGTTCTGGATCGAAGAGCACCCCCAAACTACGGACCCGATCCTTTAGGGAGAGTGCAACCCCGTCCAGGACAGGGCAAACATCACCTCGCCGGACAAATGAACCACCCGCTAACAGTACCTCCGTCTTGTCTGGATTGAGTCTCAGTTTGTTAGCCCTCATCCAGTCCATTACCGTGCCCAGGCACTGGTTCAGAACAGTCACTGCCTCACCTGGGTTTGATGAAAAGGAAAGGTAGAGCTGGGTGTCATCCGCATATTGATGACCTCAGGAAGCATGCTTCCTCATTCATAATAAATTGGAATTCTAAAGAATTCAGGCTTATCGTGGTGTCCAAATGCAGCCAACGCATGTAGGCCATTTAGCCTACTTACATTAGGCAGCTAAACCCAGACACCTAGTCTGAATTACAGATTCAATGCACTTAATATCCATTGAATAATTTCTCTTTGATCAAATTGTCCCATCCTGTCTGACAACTATGCAAATATATTCTGGAGACCCAATCAGATTTTCTTTCTCTTCTTGCATCATCTGCACAAGCTGAGCCTCCAAAATGTAAATTCAATTAGTTCTAAATCACAGTTCTAAATCACTGCTTCATCTTGGAATCAACATTTCAAATATGGGACATTGTGAAACTGAGATAATGTATAATGTGAAATCATAAATATCAAAGTAAAGGGTATCATGTTTGTTTCTTTTTTTAGTATTGTTTTTAGTATAATATTGGGGAACTCATAAATGGCTTGATGGTTTGGCTGAAATATTTTTTAAAAAAATGTGTTAAAAACCATATTTTCCGAGGCATTGTAAAATAATATTTTGATTGTGTTATCCTACATGTTAATGAAATATTTGCAACAATTAATAGAAATGTCTCACCATTTTGTAATATTTATGTTGGCTCCAATTTTCCTCAAAGTTAATCTTTAGAAACAGATATTTTATTTATTATTCTCTAAACCTAAAGTATTCTCTCTATAAAAGTATTCTCTCTATTAAAAAAACATAATTCTTGGTACAAATAGTCAGCATAATTGTTTCCATGGGTAGCGTCCAACTTGTCAAAGAGCTAGTGGAGACACTGATTAAGTTTTCTAGGAATCAGGTACTTGGTAAAATGGATACTTGTCCACCATTGTTAAACTTCAACATTTAAGTTAGAACTCTGTTTTCATGAGAATGCATTTGAGAATGACTATGCTTGCACAATTAATGACCCGGCTCACACATGCAAGCAAGCAAGTGTTCTGGTTCCTGCCTGGTCATCCATTTCCAGTGTGTTAAACAACCCAGGAATGCCCCAACTCTGGATTGTTCTCCATGACATGCAAACTTGGAACTCTGTGTCGTTGAGGACGAAACAGTCACTAATTAGAATCCATGGTTTATTCTTCAGTTATAACTCTGGGTTGTTTCTCCCCCAACAACTCAGAGTTGTGGGTTCACACGTCATGAAGAACAACCCAAAAGTGTTTAGCACTGGAAACAATCAAGTGAGCTGCTGGTTGGCATGCTTGCTTTCTCCCATGTGCTCCCAACAACCCATGGTTAACAAAAAAAAACATGGTGTTTAATCATGTGAATCAAGCCAGTATGTTGCTTAGGGAAATCCTTGCGTAAACATATGGAATTGCATCTTTCATAAGCATTGCAAAGGTGTTGACACTGGTGGCTGATACATGTCCAATACAGGAGACAGTGGGAGGTTAAGGCTGAAATCTTTTATCCACACTTGGGAATAAGCCCTACTGAATCAAATGGGTCTTACTTCTGAGTAGACATTCCTTCAAGTATCCAGGGCCAGATCTACACCTTGTGTCCAACTATTACAAATGTGCAATAAAAAGCAGGCTATAACACTATGAAAGCTGTATATGGAATGTGGATTATGCCCCAACAGTTATCAGTGCATGTCAATATCACTATAAAGCAGTAGAATAAATCTAGCCCAGGCCCCAAGAAAATGTAAGGTTTTTAAAACTAAGCGCTAGTGCCTGTAGGAACACTACAGATTATTTATTTATTTATTTATTTTATTACATTTTTATACTGCCCAATAGCCGAAGCTCTCTGGGCGGTTCACAAAAATTAAAACCATAATAAAACACTACATGATTAGTGTCATGTAGAAAGTTTTAATGTGAGCCTTCATGGCTCCAATCTTCCCCCAGTAGGGAATATACTACTAGAGCTGTACAGAAATGGCCTCTCAGAATTCTCCACTCTATTTGTGGGCAGGGAAATTGGGGGGACAGGGGACGGGACAATTTCACCAAATTTCTCCAGAGGGAAGAGAAATCCTCAATAGTTTCTCACAGGTAGGGCTCACAATTGGCAGGAATAGTAGCACAGCTTCTTTCTTTTTTCTTAACAGTGTTTTTTTAGGGGTGGGGGGTGTCTTGAGCTCTTTCTACACCTACAGGGGCAGGGGAGACGATCCTGGGATTTCCAGGTCCCAAGATCATCACCCTGCATTCAGACAGCCGCAAGACTAGGGTGACCATATTTGGGAAACCAAAAAAGAGGACACCTAGTGTGTGTGGGGGGAAGCAGCTTTCTGAGTCCTGCAGAAAGTACGTTATTCCCCCGCCACCTTAAAGAACCCGATTGGAGTGGAGGAGGGGAAAGGATTTCATTCTGCACCACCACCATCCACTCCAATTGGGGCCTTTTCTATAATGTCCACGAATGACCCACTTTCCCCTTTAAGACCTCAATTGGAGCTCGGGGTGGGAGAATGATGTGCCTCAAGAAAGCATGTCACTCCCTCCTGCCATGCTAATGGCAGCCTTAAAGGGGAAGGTGTGTCATTCCAGGACATTATTGAAAATTATAGAAAATCCCCCCTGACACCATGGAAAGAACAAAAACCAGGACAAATCCGGGGAAATCCTGACAGTTGGTCACCCTACGCAAGACATCCCAGAAGTGAAGAGGGACATTGTACCTGCCGCAGCTGCCATTTTTTAAAAAAAGGAATAGGAGCCGGAGCACACTTGCACTCCAGCAAAATGTACATTTAAAAAAAAAAAAAAAGGCCCCACCCCTGCTCCCCACCCCACCCCCTTGGACTACGCGCAGCCCAGCTCGGCTCCTTCCCTCTACTGACAACCCGCTACTTGCAGGGAGGAGGGAAGAAGCCGGGACAGGCATCCACACCTCCCGCAGTCTCAGGATGATCCTCAGACCGCAGGAAGAATTGGGTTTTCCCAGGTGTTTTTTTTTAGCCCTGGGAAAACCCATGCCCGCCCACCCCCTGCCCCTGGGAGACCCTGTGCATCATTTGGGACTCAGGGGACTCAGTCATGACCAGCCAAGACTCTCGGGCTGGTGTAGAAACGGCTTTGTGCTGCTGCTGCAAGTAGCAACAACATCAACTGTGTTGATAGGCTGGTCCTCATTTTGCATCCACCACAATGCAGGGATGGGGGGGAGGATAGTATTGTGTCTCGCTCCAGGGGAGAGGTGGAGCCAGATTTTAGCCAGTCCCAAAATTATTATTATTATTATTATTATTATTATTATTATTATTTATTTATTTATTTATTTATTTATATAGCACCATCAATGTACATGGTGCTGTACAGAGTAAAACAGTAAATAGCGAGACCCTGCCACATAGGCTTACATTCTAATAAAACCATAATAAGACAAAAAGGAGGGGAAGAGAAAGCAAACAGGCACAGGGTAGGGTAGACAGGCACTGGGTAGGGTAAAACTAACAGTATAAAGTCAGAACAAAATCAAGATTTAAAAGCTTTAGGAAAAAGAAAAGTTTTTAGCTGAGCTTTAAAAGCTGCGATTGAACTTGTAGTTCTCAAATGTTCTGGAAGAGCGTTCCAGGCGTAAGGGGCGGCAGAAGAAAATGGACGAAGCCGAGCAAGGGAAGTAGAGACCCTTGGGCAGGCGAGAAACATGGCATCAGAGGAGCGAAGAGCACGAGCGGGGCAATAGTGTGAGATGAGAGAGGAGAGATAGGAAGGAGCTAGACCGTGAAAAGCTTTGAAGGTCAACAGAAGAAGTTTATATTGGATTCTGAAGTGAATTGGAAGCCAATGAAGAGATTTCAGAAGTGGAGTAACATGGTCAGAGCGGCGAGCCAAGAAGATGATCTTAGCAGCAGAGTGGTGAACAGAAACCAACGGACTGATGTGAGAAGAAGGAAGGCCAGTGAGAAGAAGGTTGCAGTAGTCCAGCCGAGAAATAACCAATGCATGAACAAGAGTCTTGGCAGAAGAGACAGACAAAAATGATCGAATCCTGGCAATATTATACAGGAAAAATCTGTCCTCTAATTTCCTACAAGTTTTCTTCTCCCATGAAAGAGGTTTCCATCATTCTACCTCATTCAAAGGATGTTTTATAATTTATTTTTGTGATGCTTTTGAGCTTAACCACTGCTAGAGCAACAAGGACACAGTGTGTGTGTGTGTGTGTGTGTGTGTGTTCTTTCTAGTTCACGTCTCTCTATTGCTCTTCAGCCTCCCAGGCTGCCCGCACTTCTTGATCTGAAAAAGCCCTATGGGAGGAATCACATCACAAGGTCTCCTCCTGAAGTTTAATTGAAGTGTTGGAAGCCAAGCAGACTACAGGCTTCCAGAGAGATCATTGAACAATGTAAAACAGGACGTTTGTGCATATTCCTTGGCCAGCTCCTATGTAACGTAAGCACAAGAAACCCAAACTCAACCCATGAGAATTACTCTGAAATTTTCTTCACTGCTGAAATCTTTTCGAAAGCAATTTCTTTTCTAACAAACTGAATGAGAATGGTCAAAAAAAATGTGGGTGGGGGGGCATTTCAGCACAGCACTAGAATATACACACAGGCACCCTGCAAAAAAAAAAGTCTGGTGTCTCTTATGAAATAGCTGTAAACCTTCCTGACTATTCTGACTTGTTTTTACTATCTGAGTTTAAGGCAGCAGTGGTGCACTTAAGTAATTTTAGACTCTGCATTTAAAGGTCTTGGGGGGTGGGGGGTTAGTTGGTAATAAGTATTACTTCACTTACTTCAAGCTAGTCTTGCTGCATTCGGAGACCCTCCTATGCACTCTGCTGAGTAGGGCCCTGGACATGTCCCCAAAGTCCTGCCATGATGGCACTATTGTAAGCCAGTCACAGAGGGCTCCAGTACATATTATCATACATCTGCTTTCATTGTCCATTTGTCCACTGTTTGCTTTAAAAGCATCATCGCTCTGTGTGAGCTCTCCCAGTGGGGTGGGCTAGAATGGGAAAGGAAGGGATAAATGGGGGTTGGCCACAGCCCAAGCATTGCGGCAGCACCAATGGTGCAATTGCAGAGACATCTGTGGAAGAACACCTAACAAAATTCAAAACCACATCTTTGAAATGCTCCCCTTGCACAATAAAAACCTGAGAGTGGCCAATGGCTTTACATAAAACAACGTTAAACATTCTTCTGTATGAAAGGGCAAGTGGGGAACTGTTTCAGAAGGCCCAAGAGAACAGAATATTTCTAAGATATTATATACATCTTGAAAGACCGAGGGAGAGGCTGATGGAATTTCCTGTATACTGGAAGAGGGAAACTTCTAAAATCATAATTATTTGGAAAATTATTCCTCATTTTCTGAGAAGCGGTCACTTCCAACCTGGTGCCATCCAGATAGTTTGCATTACAAGTCCAAGCATTCCTGACCATTGGCTATACTGGCCAGGACTGATGGGAGTTGAAGTCCAAAACAGGTGGAGGGCAGAAGGTTGAGAGAGGTTGCTTTAGTGTCTCTCTTTCTCTGTCAGCCATCAAGGGCTTGGAATGAGGACCTCATAGATATCTCTGGCTCTTAGATGCTTTCCTGAGACTCTAGCCTTAGCTAGACTTACCATATAGTCCGCGACGGAGGAGGGAAGATCTCGCATTGTGATTAACGCGAGATCCCTCCTCCATTTACACGTGAGGCGCAACGACCTCAGGAAGAGAGGCGTCGCGCCCACCATTTTTTAAAAAAATATTTTTAAAGAGGATGGAGTGCATGAACGCTCGTGCACTAAAGATAAGTTTTTTTAAAAAAAAATAACTACTTTCCCCACTCCCCCTACCCTAACCCCGATGGGTGCAGCGAGTAATTGCGCGGAGCCGGGTCAAACCGCAGCAAAGGGCCACACATTCCGCTGTCTCTGGCTCAGCACAGGACCATGGAAAAAGTGAGCCGAAAGGGGAGGGCTCTATCCCGGGGCAAGGGGGAGGGATAATCCCTCCCTGATCCCAGTATCCCCTGTGCGTCATGTGAACGCACAGGGACAATCCTGTGATAAAGCTTGGTCTAGCTAAGGCCTCTAATAGCAGCTGGCAGCGCACAACCCTGAACCATGCTTGTAATTTGTGCCTAGGGGTGCAAGGAATACTCCTGTGTTTGAAGGGCTGACAGTGGACATTCCTCTATTTGAAGGGCTTCCGAGCAAGTCTGATTTAAAGATAAAGATCCCTAAGAAGAGAGAGACCAGGGGCCTTGAAGTTGCCCATCCACAGTTAGCACCTGGACAGCAGACTGAGCAGGCACTCAGGTAACCTGGTCTTGATCTCCCCCACTATGGTGAGATGTAACTTAATTTTGCCTTTACCTAATTTAAGTTGATACATCATTATTGAGGGGAGACATGATAGCCCTCTTCAAATACTTGAAAGGTTGTCACACAGAGGAGGGCCGGGATCTCTTCTCAATCCTCCCAGAGTGCAGAACATGGAATAACGGGCTCAAGTTAAAGGAAGCCAGATTCCAGCTGGACATCAGGAAAAACTTCCTGACTGTTAGAGCAGTACAACAATGGAACCAATTGCCTAGGGAGGTGGTGGGCTTTCCCACACTAGAGGCATTCAAGACAGCCATCAGTCAGGTATGCTTTAAGGTAGATTCCTGCAATGAGCAGGGGGTTGGACTCAATGGCCTTATAGGCCCCTCCCAACTCTACTATTCTATGATTCTATGATTTCTGCCATGGCTATTTGCCGCAGATCCATGTTCTAAGACTTCAAGTCTTTTTCGCCTGAATAGATTCTCTGTGGTTAAAAAAAGACAGAAAAAGTGGTGGGAGAACATGGGAGGATTACGAACAGAAGATGTCATTGTCTGGACCCCATGTAAAATTCTATGAATGAGACAGGACAGTGGCCAACCTGCGAATAAGATATGCAGTGTGGATTATTTGTGGAACAACCCACAGTGCACCTGATAGATGATTGGCCTCACCATGGTGGGTTTTCCCCTCCTTCCCCCTTGGTCCTCCAGCTAGTATCATAGTAGCCTTCACAGCTGAACCTATCTTGTGTCCTCCTCCCTACTCTGATCGCTACACCCTTTCATTCATAACTTGTTTATAAAAAGATCAGTCTAAAAATTGCGCAATTGGGATTACATGCATTTGAAGGCTATATGCCACCCTTTCAAATATTGAAAGCATTGTACACTCCTCAGTCCATTGCATTATAGGAGGTGAGTGCTTATCCTTCATGTGGTGGAATATTAGTCTTTTAGCTGTCAAAAGGGTGCAGAGAATCCATTTACGCTGACCATTTGTAAATTTCCATGAAGCAGGTAAAAAAATTAAGAGAGCGTGAACATCAGTGACTATTAAAGGCCCTCCCTGCAAAAAGAAGGAACTACTGGACATTGTCAACACATATGCTTCAAAGAAGCATTAGTTGCATTGCACTGCCGGCAATTAGCCGAATTAAACAATCCCTTATTAAAGAGATGTTGCGGTATCAAATAGCCATGAAACCAATGTTTTTGCTGAGTAAGATGCAGCCTAAGATCTGTAGATGTGAATAGGTAGATGCCAACGTGGTGATTCACTGAGTAGACATTTTGTGGTTGTGCCCACAGCAATATCTCAAATTCCCAAATGTGCAAAAACAGCTTGGGGACCCCACAAAAATACTGCCCAGCCTTAGTTCCTCTGTGGCACTTCATGCTCATGTAAAACAAATATAACTATTGGTAGCTGTTACAAGCACAGTTTCAGCTGACTTAGAGTGTCATGAGACTAGCGTTTTATAGCACACTCGTTACTGACAACGCCGTCCACCTCCCATGCGTCTCCCACTCCTTCTGCTCTATTTTCCATGACAAAATAAAACCTGGAAAATCCTTTTTTATTATTATTGAAGCGAAGCTTGCTGCCATTCCCTGCTGTGTGCAGGGAAAGCAGCATGATAAAAATGCCCACAGAATGGCCCACATGGTCGTTGCTGATTCCTCTATCTTCCCCGTATGAAGAAAGAGGAAGTTTCTCATCCCTACTGTGGGACAGAAAAGCAATGGTAGGGAAATGCAATTTCCCCTCATCTGATGACGCTCTACAGTTCCCTAGTGCTTAATAGCCAAAAGGCCTTGTGCAGCTATTCTGTCTTTCCTTCCTTAACAGCTTTCTTCTTCTTCTTTTTTCTTTCTTTCTTTTTTCTTCTTTTTGTTGTGTGTGTGGTAAGAAACAAGATGGAAGAAGCAGTGGGAAATCATGGAAGGGTTACAAATAGAACACGACATCATCTGTTCCCCCCATATAATTCCATCTTTGAGCCAGGTCAAATAGCACAAAAAAGCCTTGTCTAGAAGCATCCTTAGTCTGGCATTAAATATTTTTCAGCCTTAATTGCCTTTCTAGCAACAATTTCCTTTTCTCTCTCCCACCCCCCCCTTTAAGTGAGGAAATGAAATCATTCTCACACATACACATACATCTTTCACTTAAGTTTTTTTCCTTGGGGAAAATAAATCATTCTTCTTTTTTTACTCTTAAAAAAAACAAAAACCTTAAAATATTAAGGATTTTTTTTTAAAAAAGTGCTGTTTCTTGAACCAGTCACCATAAGCAAGCACCAAACCAGTCATCAGCACCGATAAATTCTGCATAGAATTGGGATAATTAAGGCTGCCTGTGATTTACATATGGCTATTTTCATACACAAGCTCTCATGTACACAGACAAAAAACACCCAGTCCTTTTCCACAGAAGCCTGTACTCTTTTCTCATGGCCGAAGCCATGTGACTTGCATTTTTGGCAGCTCCCACCTACAGACAGCCTGACCCTCTGCTTCTTGTGTCTGATCTCTTCACAGTCAGTGGAAGCACGCCAACCCCGAGGGTTCCCTTGGTGCCAGACTCTGTCAGCCAGAGAGCTTGTTTGCACATTCTGAGTGTCTTTCTCGGCTGGAAGGAACTGCATTCATAAAATAACAGATTTCAGCAACAATTCTCATTCCCCCCGCCCCACACTTACTCTGGAGAAGTGCCATTCAACTCAAGGCTATTCTGGAGTAAATAAGCTCAGATACAGTGGGAGGGGGGAACCAGAATTGTCTGGATTTCTGTCCAGCACTGTGGAAATTTCATATTTGTGTGCATGTGCGTAGCCACCATCACTTCTATATCAAAACTCTGGTTTTTAACTGTGCCCAGTGGTCAGTGGTAGTGTACCGAAATGCTTATTGAGCCTTTTGATACTGTAAAGGAGGGCTATAGACCCTTGGGGCCAAGCAAGAAGGATCTTGGAATTGTTGCAGATCACAAGCCGAATATGAGCCAACAGTGTGATGTGGCTGCAAAAAAAGCAAATGCTATTTTGGGTTGCATTAATAGAAGTATAGCTTCCAAATCATGTGACGTACTGGTTCCCCTCTATTCTGCACTGGTTAGGCATCATCTTGAGTATTGTGTCCAGTTCTGGGTGCCACACTTCAAGAAGGGTGCAGACATGCTGGAGGGGGTTCAGAGGAGGGCAACGAGGATGATCAGGGGTCTGGAAACAAAGCCCTATGGGAAGAAACTGAAGGAACTGGGCATGTTTAACCTTCAGAAGAGAAGACTGAGAGGAGACATGATAGGACTCTTAAAGTACATGAATGGCTGTCACACATTTCTGGAGGTGAAGGCTATCAATCGCTACTAGTCATGATGGCTACGTGCTACGTCCAGGATCAGTGGCAGTAAGTCTATATACACCAGTTGCTAGGGAACATGCTGTTCCACCCGTGTCCTGCTTGTGGGTTCCTGGTTGATAGCGGGTTGGCCTCTGTGTGAACAAAGTGATGGAGTAGATGATCCCTTGGTCTGATCCAGCATGGCTCTTCTTACGTCCTTATGTTCTAAATGGCACCATTAAATTAATAATGTTGGAGCTCACCACTTCCAGTGCTACAACTTATTTTAGTATGATTCCTTGCATATGTTCATGGAATAATGTTCATGTTTTATTTGCTTGGAAGGTAAATTTTATTTATTTGAGTCTTGAGTATTGGTTTGCTTTGACAGATTTAAAAGCTTATAAAGCTACTGATTAGAAAAAGAAGAAGCCCCAGCAGTTTCTTACCCCATTACTCAAGATAATTAAATCCATCTCCACCAGGCACATTCTATGTTAAACTTGTCATATTGCTATTGGCTAAACCCTTCAAACATTTGAAGTTTGCATATTAAGTACCTAAGACAAAGTGTTTCCTGGAATGATTAATCTTAGCCTGAGAGAAGGGAGAATATTGTATCATTTAACCAAATTAGATTCATTTTATTTCTTGTTCTCTCTCTCTCTCTCCTAATAAAAATATTACGCACCCGAGGATATGCAGGATTTCCACCAAAAAATAAATAACAATTTATGCCAAGAGCTACGTGATAAATATTGTAACAAAATGAATCCTAGGCGATAATGAATACCTTAAGGACACTATTAAAATGTATTAAACCAAATAATCCTTGATGTAATACAATGGAATTCCATACAAATTAAGCCAGGGACGAACTTGCACTGGTGTATTAAAATACGTTTATTATTGTACTAAGTCCTTACATCCTGCTGAGCTTTTCTAATTTCATCAATGCCCATTAGTGTCTTAGGCTTGTCAAAAGACTGGGGCGGTGAAGAGACAGGACCTGGTTATCATGAAAACAAAGAGCATCTTGCATGAAAGCTTCTGGTCAAAAGCAAGCATGGAGTTCTTCCTAGTTTTCAATGGATTCAATTGTAGCCATGGATGACTAGTTTTAGCTTGCCACAAAGCATCCCCAAGACCGCATTTGGCCACATTTGGATGATCAAATCCTGGCTTAATAAACCAGGATAAGCATGAGCTTCATGCAACTGTACCCTTTGATCCCACTTTGCTTCCCCCTTTGTGTGTGAGAGAAAACAAGTCAGGAAGCCGCCGTTAACCATAGCTTCTTCCTTATACATCTGAACTGGGAACTAAGGGTAACATCTTCCAAACAAGCCATGATTTGGAAACCAACTTCAAATTGTGGCTTCATATCGTGGCTTTTTTAGAAGTCGTTAACCATAGTTTCCCGGTTGGGTTATAACAGGAAGTTATGGTTAACTGCAAGTTTGGGACTGGTTCCCCCAAAAGGAGGAGTAAAGCAGGAGCAAAGGAAATAAATGTGGGTACATGAAAGTCATGCATATACTGGCTTATTAAGCCAGGACATGATACTCAGAACATGGCTTGAAATACTCCAAGGATGGTCTTGTTTGTTAAAACTAGAAAAATACTCTGCTTAGAATTCAATGCTGGGTTGCCTTTTGTCTGCCTGATGCCAAGGAGCATTGACATTGGAGAACCACTGGTTGCGCATTTATTAAATATGTGTTCCCTATCGATAGCTCTTTGAAGATCAGGGAAGATTCCCAGGTTTCATCACTCATATTTCCAGTACTGTGCATTTGATCCCTGTGCATTCTGTGCTGGTGTGAACCCATTTATTTATTTATTACATTTATATACCGCCCCACAGCCGAAGCTCTCTGGGCGGTTTACAACCCATGGCAATCTCCTTAACTTGATGCCATTTCCTGAAAGTGGGCATCAGATCTAAGTGTGAAGTTTGTGGACTGATTACATGCACATTCCATCAACTGTGAAGGACATCCTGCATGTGGAATTAGGTGCGTGTCCCTTTAAAAAGAAATGTTTGTCCGTGATAGCTTGATCCAAACCTGGCTGACACTTCCCATAATGATACATATGATACATATGCCTTTTGTATTGGGATATGAATATAAATAGTGGAGTGGGAAGCAGTCTTTGCTCCAAGAAACTGTGGAATAAAACACAAATATTTGATTGCTTAGCAGGACAGGACCTCTTTTTGGATGGCTACCCACAGCTACATAAAACCCAGGCAGGAAAAAGCATGTTCTTAATTAGGCAATGTTGCTGCCTGGTTAATTGCACCAGTGTTATTGTTGTTGCTAAATCACTGCTTTAAAACCATGTCGGCATTAAAATGCCTGCTTGTGATATTCTCCTTTTATATGTGTTATTTTTCTGTTTTCTTGTGCCTGCTTTTTGTAATTTATTGGTTTTAATCTTTTGTTTGTTACCCACCTTTTAAATGTTTTAAGTACAAAGGTGAGATATACTATTTTTTTAAAAAAAAATAGATACAATGTGTCTAAACAACATAAAGTTTAAAGAACTAATGGCTATGAGCTTTCCTTCAAGGTGCTGCTTCGGGGCGACTTTGCCGCTAAACCCTGCAGTTTTGCTGTGGGGTGGGGGCGGGTAATCCCCATGGCAGGAGGGAGTGCGGGGTTTTCCGGTGACCATCAGGGTACTCGAGGGCAGGGTACTGCTCTCTGCCCAGCTTCCATTGACCAATCAGAGGTCGCCATCTGCCCCAGGACACCCCCGGTCCCCAACTTTTTAAAGGCACAGCTTTGGGGAAAAGCTCTGTGGTGGCTGTGAGCCAGTGGCTGAGTCGTACAACCAACGCAGCGCTACTGCACAGCCACTGCGGGGCAAAGAAGGCCTAGAGGCAGCCCCTAGTTCAAAGGCTCTTGCATGAAACTAATGGGAGGAAATTCCCACATGACGACAGCCATAACATTTCTCATATGACGTTGACCATGGATGCTTCCAAATGTGGCTTTTATTGTGCAGTCACCCTGGGTCAAACACAGCATATTTTAACAATATATACTATGTTTTTAATCAATATTTTATGTATTTTATACTTATTGTTGTTCCCCGCCTCAATCAGGATGGAGAGGCGGGTAAGAAATAAAATTATTATTATTATTATTATTATTATTATTGAACTATCTGGAGGGAACATGACATCGCTCAGTGGAGTACATGTTTTGCATGCAAAAGGTCCCAAATTCAATCCTTGGCATCTCCAGTTAACAAGGATCCCTTAGCACAGGGGAGAGTAACCTCTGGCCCATACGACTAATCCAGCCTGCAGAGCCTTCCTGGATTCCTCCAGGGGGCAGGTCATGGCCAGCAACTGTAGGAGCACTCCTCCAGCTGCCAACTCAGCTGCAGTAGTTTTACCTGCCCTCCATCTTTCTCCTTAGACCCTGGAAAGCTGCTACCAGTCAAAGTAGGTCATACTGGACTAGACAGACAAATAGTCTGACCTGGTATGAGGCAATTGAGAAGCCATCTGAGAAGCAGAACGCTAACACGGAGCAACTTCATCTTATCCTCCTGAATCAGATGGTAAGATATTTCAAATATTACGTTATAGGTTCTCCGCCACCACATGGAAGCCTTTTATGGCTCGTGTGTGGGGTCTTTCATGTTTAAACCAGTACATCTTGTTTGTATATCCTGTTTCTCCACACTGGATGGTCAGAAGACCTTCCAGTCTAGAAAGCACTGCTTGTGAAGACTGCTCACGCAAGGCAGAGAGTGGGAGGGTTTTCCTTTTAAATCAAATGTTCATCCTGGGCCATCCAGGAGGCAATTCACATGATGCACAAGGAAGAAGCAAACTCACGGAACCCCACCCACCCCACCCTCCCATGCATGCAATGTGACACTGATATCTTCATGGGTAGCTGTTTAAACCTAGACCACAATCCCACAGATCTTTCACTTAAAAGGAGTGTGTGGGAACATTTCAGGAATTTGGAGGCATCACTCAATTTAGTGTACACACATGGTTGCATGTGTCACATGTCAACGTCGTTTGCACTTTCAGCATTGGCCAAATGTGTGAAACAAATGTGTGAAACAGACCATTTTTCTCATATTCAAATCATAGATGTAGGAAATGAATAAAATTAACAACGCTTGTGTAAATGGCTTAAACATTAGCAAGTTGTTCCTGATTGTTCCTGTCCCTTCCAACTCTGCTATTCTATGATTCTATAATTCTATAGTTATAATTCTATGATTCTATAGGGATGCTTTAGGGTGGATTCCTGCATTGAGCAGGGGGTTGGACTCGATGGCCTTGTAGGTCCCTTCCAACTCTGCTATTCTATGATTCTATGATTCTTTTCATCTTACTCTACTTTATGCCAACTCTGGGTCCTTCTTCTGTCTGCCTTCCACCCTGGCTCAGCCTGGACTTCTGACCTCAGTTTTGTCTAATCTCCTTGGATTCTCACATCTACTCCCATTCTCCTGGCTCTTGACCCAGCCTGTCTCCTCAGCATTGACTATGATCTCTCTCACGATTCCTGACCTTTTGGTTTCTGACCTGGCTTGACCCTGATTAAAGACCCTGACCTGGGCTTCTGGCAGTCATGCCACAGGTCAGTAGCTGAGCAGGAAAGAGAGACCAGGCCTCTTCAGGCTCAAATCAATGCCCTTCTACTAAACCCGCCTGCTCTTTGCATGGGTCTAGCCTTTCCTCCAATGCATTTATGAAGCTACCCCACCCAACAGCAGTACAAGACATTTTGACCCAAGCTCTGTAGCATCTCAAACAGTAATACGGTACAATTAAAATCTCACAGCAGGTGAAAATGTACCACTTACTTCATCCTTAGGTTATCAGGCATTGGATATAATCTGATGATAATCTTTTGCATCGACTCACAATGCCAGCCCAATACTGCCCATAGGTGACCATATGGAAAGGAGGACAGGGCTCCTGTATCTTTAACAGTTGTAATGAAAGGGGAATTTCAGCAGGTGTCCTTTGTATGCCTGCAGCACCTGGTGAAATCTCCTCTTCATCACAACAGGTAAAGCTGCAGGAGCCCTGCCCTCTTTTGTATCTGGTCAGTCTAGTATAGCTCTGTGGAGCAGTGAATTCGTTCTGTGTGTCAGTCAAAACTCTAAAGGAACCGTTCAAGGTGATTCAGTTCTGACTGAAACCCAGAGCAGATTCATTGCCCCACGGACATTGGAGCCACCAACCTCTACTGAGTACATCTACATGATAAGAGAGCAACGCAAATCATACCAATGCAATACAAACTCAAATTGTCATATGTATGGCATATTAACAAATTAAACATTTAGAAGATCTCCATTTTACAGGTGGCCATCACTGAGGCTGCTTTTAGTCTGAATCTATCTAGTCTGAAGAGCATCCACAGCACAGAATCCATGCAAAGCAGATAAATCAAGGAAGTGAATCAAACCAACCAAAGAAGTGAACTCAGTTCCAGATCAAGTAAACCCTCTGTGCAAAGCAAAAAATGTTTTTGAAACCGAATTGGAGAAAATATTGGCTGTGCTTAAGAATGCCCCTGAAGAAAGATCCATATTCAAAACACCTTTGGCTCAATACACATATTTCTATCCTCCTGGTATCATGGACCAGGATTCCAAACCCTCATCTTTGGAGGATCCCGACCCCTGGTCCTCAGAAGAAAAGCTCCCAGAATCAATGGTTCGGGGAGAGGACTAGATTACAGAAAGGCATCAAGAGGCTTCTATCTCCCTGTGTTCCAGTTCTCCAAGAAGGACCCTAGGGACCCTCCATCCAAAGGAGGTCACATTGCTGACCTTGAATTCTGAGAACTCCAGCCATGAGGAGTCTAGCATGCCTCAGCCACCCCTGCATCATCACAGGCTGAGGGTGCTAAAACACATTAAGCCCCTTCATGAGATAAAGCTTCAGTCAGTGTGGAGGCAGAGTCAAGCAGCCTAAAGGAAGCTAAATTTCTACTTAAGGTTTGGTCTCAATCTGCTCCTTGTTGGAGCAACATACAGAGAAGCTTGTCTGGCTTCCAGTGTAAGCACACCCAGAGCACCCAAAGTGCTGTCCTGTTCCCGTTCTCCCTTCCTGAAAAACCTGCCTTGCTCAAAATATTGATAAACACCCGACCCACAGTGGAATCCTGTAACACAAACCTCACCAGCACCCAGCAACGTGAAGCCTTTATCATGACAGAGGCCAAACAGAACACCTAGAAATTTCCTCCCTTCTTTTTCTAGTCAGTTGGCGACCACCACCACATTTCTGACAACCTGCCTGGAATAGGTCCTAAGTTTTGCACCATCTCCAAGTTTTAGTTTGGGCTAAGCTAAAGTCATAGCAAATATCTTTCTTCCTTTTCTTAAACATCCTTGAACAGTAACCCACTTTAAAATGCAATCCCCCATGCATGCACACACATACACACATCCCTGCTACATTTTCTCACACCATTTCCACTGTTTAAAAGAGGAACAGGATCCAGCCCGGTAAGTTCATTAACCCAATGGAAACATATCTAATGAATAAGCAGCTCCCCAAATACACAGGACAATCGTTTCTGTTTGAACACACGCAAATGCTCCTAACACCAGCTGCCTCTCAGCAGACGAATCCTGTCACTCACGCCTTTGTGGCTTTCCTCTCATTCTTGAAGGCGCCTTTTCTTTTACCTACTCCTTATTTTGTTCTTATGTGCCAGTGGTGGGGGGGGGAGGAGTCTTCGGCTAGGGACAAAAGAACACTGAGATTCTGCTGGCGGGAGGTTAGCTCACAAATGGCAACTTCTGCCTGTATGGCCTGAATACAATCACTTTAGGCAGTGTCATGACCTATGTCAGCTCGCTGCCTTGCGGAGCCTTCCAACAATAGGCCATGATGGGTGCATTCAGAGAACAAAACCTCTCCCAAAGGAATAATTTCACAAAGTGTAAGGCATAATGGGTGAGTAGTCCTTGCTGTGGAACAAAGCACATCTCAAGCAACTGAGACTGACTGGTTTACAATCTAAAATGGCTGAGGATTGTTGCTGTGTTTGAGAGGGTGGGAATGATCAATCTGTCTTCATGCTACTGTTAGGCTACTACCATAATATGCTATGTCATTTAACATTAGAGGTCTAGGATGTTAAAACACAGAGGCATACACATTCAGGGTGCAATCAAATCCCATAATGTCTTTCTTCTTTATATTTCAGTTGAGATGGGTCAGAGCTGACAAGTTTAAGATTTGGTGTTTCAACACCGATTTATGTACATCTTGTAAATGCTTGGCATATTATATATATATATATATATATATATATATATATGTGTGTGTGTGTGTGTGTGTGTGTGTGTGTGTGTGTGTGTGTATTCTGTTGTTGTTGTAGTACTGTATTTTTGTTGTGTTTTATTGTATTTGTGTTATTGCTGTAAGCTACCTTAGGTACCGTTTGGTGGAAAGGTGGGATATAAATTTAATAAATGAAGTAAGGCAGCCACAGTTCTTGCTTTTCTGAGCATGGCCAAAGTGATCTAGAACCAGAAGCCAAGTCAACCCAGAGTCAGATATTTTTCACCGTGCCAGTTGTAGGCTGAATGGAAGAGAAGTAAGATGGTGTTTCTGCAATGAATAGTTTTGTCAAAACTTCATTTTAGAAGACTGGGAAAAGATCTCTCTGCAAAACAAGGGCATTCATTCATTCCAAAGCCTGATAAACTGCCTAAATCTCCTGGATACTTCAGCATAGGCATTTCTGCATTCACCTGGCCAAGGACTAGTATTGGCTAGCTAGCATTCCCTTCAAAGAGATGGGTGAAACACAACACACAAAAGGCCTAGAGCCAATTTATGGATAACCTGTGAGGATTTACTCATGCTGTGTCTTCTTTAGTGCCTGGACAACAGAATGGCTTCCGTGAAAATTAGAAGCTTTATCGTAGTTAGTGTTAGAATTCTCTACTCATTGACTGTCTGGTTGATTTGATTTATATCCCACACCCACCTTTTCCAAGGCAAGCTACAAATTTAATTAAAGAATCAGTCAATTAAAAATAATAAAAGCTGCCTTAGGCCTGATTCATGGAAAGGCAGGATAATACACACATACACTTACTTTTCACATGGTTCCAAAAGCCTTTTGAAGGGGAAAGGTCTTCACATTCAGTAAGGTGACCATCTGACAGGAAATGCCTGGACATATCCAGAAATGAGATCCATTTGAGAGATCCCGCCGGTTTTCTCATAATTTATTCAAATGTCCAGGAAAACGCACCATCTCTGCTTCTCCAGGAAGTCTGGGAGGCAAGCTGCAGAACATGGACGCTGATGAGACCAAGGCAGGATAAATATTGCATTCTGGACTAGCAGGGAGGATTCTGGGAGTGGTAGTCCAGAGATGGGATGAGGCTAGGCTCTGGAGACTGCTTGGCTCCACCCTCCTAACATGATCCCCCCCCCGTGTCTGCCTAACAAGCCCTGTGATGCAGGGGTAGGGGGTGCTTTTCCGGAGGCCTGGAGAAGCGTTCCCCCCCCCAAACGTGGGGCCTCAGAAAGGGCCTGTTTCAGGCGGATGCCATAGAGAAGTTGTTTTTTCCTTCCACTCAAATGGCGACACTCAAAAGAGAAAAAGGTTTCCCTATGGCATCCACTCAAACAGGCCCTTTCTGGGGACCTTTCTAAAGCCCCACAAAGCAGGGGCCGGGGGAGGATGGCACCTTTCCGGAGGCCTGGATAAGCTCCCCCACCACAAGTCCTGCCATCTCTCACCTGCTCCCAATGACATGCATGCAGGTAGTTGTAGGCTGTTCATACAGAGCTCTCTGAGGAAGCAGGCAATGAACAGCCTACAACTCCCTGCATGCATGTCATTGGGAGCAGGTGAGAGATGGCAGGACTGCTTCATAGGGCTGTATTTACTGAGGCCTAGGAGAGCTCTCTGGGTTCTCGGGAAATGTGCGGTGGTGAAGAGGACCTCTCCATGGACTGTCCCTCCTGCATTGCGCAAGCAGGTATTTGTGCTGGTGGCAGCAGTAACACCACAAGTGCTCGCTGTTTCTGGGCCCCAGTATATGCAGCCTTCCAGGTAGTGAGTATTGGGAGTTGAAGGCTTTAAGGCACAACATCCCCCCCCCTTTCTCACTTATATATAGTCTGAAATATAGAGTTTGAGATAAATAATTTGTATTAAATGTAGTTATTTCATACATGCAAGGGGGCATGCTCATCAACATGTCCAGCCCCCAAAGTGACATGCCCACCAACATGCCTAACCTCTCACTTGTTCTTTATTTCAGTGATTTTAACATTAAGAAGATATGTAGAACAGATTTGTCTTAATTGTGTGCTGTAAAATCAGACATATGACCAAGACTCTGTTCAGGTGGACACACACCCCTTGGTGTTGGACATGCCCCCTGGGGGCCGGATGTGTTGGTAGGCACACCGTCCCTTACCAACACAACATGTCGGCCGACCATGTTGTCCTCCTTTTTGGTTTCCAAAATATGGTCACCTTAGGTGAAGGAGAAAACATCCGCCTGAGACAGGCTCCCCCCTATTAGAATAGACAGTACTTGGTTTGAAGGGCAAATAGTCCAGCCTGGTAGAAAATAGCTTCCTATGTCCCACAAAGGGTGCAGGCCAGGCCTACGGAATGGTCTCGTGAATTAAGAGTGCACACTAGAACACACACAACATTCTCCTGCTGCTGCACATTACAAGAGAAGATCGGGAGTGCATTCAAGCTGTCTTGTAGGATGGGCAGGTGTCTTCTTTTTGAAGGCATCATCTACTTGAAGGTGCCATCTGTTTGAAGGGCCATCCTATCCAATTCCAGTTTAAAGATAATGAACCATAAAAATAGGTGCACATCAAACATTAGCACCTGGACAACAGGCTAAACAGGCAGGCTCACGGATCACCTGGCCACAGATTCTGCCTTCTCTAGAGTTGCCAAACATAACAAAGTCCTTCTTTCCTCTCATTGCTTCAGATTTCAAGGTCAAGCCATAAGACAGATATGCTGCAGGAAATCTGTGACTGGATTTCCTGATGTATTGTTTACACTTAAAAGCAGCTGGGAAGGGGAGGGGGAGGCAGTAAACCAATTTTAAATGGAAAGGGTGAGTTGTTTGTTTAATTCAAAATTGTTCATATTTTGAAAAATTAATTATCTTACAATGAAGACAAAAGAAAATGAATAAAAAAGGCCAAAATACAGGTATAGATTTAGAAATAACACACACACAAAGATAGATAGATAGACAAATAAATACATAAAATAAAAGTGACTTTTTATTTATTTTATTTGCAATATTTATATACTGCTCCCTATCCGAACATTTCAGAGCAGCGAACAAATAAAATAAAAACAAATAAAAGTAAAAAAATAATAATTAAAATTACATTTTAGAAGAACAAGGTACAGATTGAACTATGTTCAATCTGCTTTCCAGCTTTCCTGGAAAGCTTCTTGGAACAATAATGTTTTCAGGAGGTGCTGAAAATGATACAATGTTGGCACCTGCCTGACCTCCAAAGGCAGGGAGTTCCATAGGAAGGGGACTACACACTGAAGGCTCTCCTCCTGGTGGACTCCAACCAGACCATAGGTCCTTGTGGAGCCACCAGGAAGATGCCCTCAGTAGCCAGACAGGTTGGTGGGGAAGAAGACACTCTCTCAGATACCCTGGTAGGGTTTTGTACGGTAGTACTAGAAACTTAAACCTGGCCAGGTAGTGAATAGGCAGCAGTGCAGTTCCCTCAGCAAAGGAGTTACATGCTGAAAAGGGGCAGCTCCAGACAACAGCCGAGCTGCTACATTCTGTACTAGCTCCAGCTTCCGGAGCAGCTTTAAGGACAGACCCACATAGAGCACATTGCAGTAATCCAGCCTTAAGGTTACCAATGCCTGTACCACCATGGCCAAACTATCCCTGTCCAGGACAGGCCATAGCTGGTGAACCAGGTGAAGCTGGTAAAAGGCAGTCCCAGCCGCCATGGACACTTGGGCCTTCATTACACCACGCCTAGAATTGCATTCTGTTTGCACATCATCCCTGAACCTTATTATTCCAATCTATTATGAAAAGAAACAATTTTTCAACAGAATGATTTTCAAATTGTCTTCCCTCTCTAACTGTAATAATATTAATCAGTTTGACAATGTAAATTACATCCAAATTCTTAAGAGCCACTTAATTTCCACTTGTTTCCAATTATGAGGGTCCATCCCTTTGTTTCCATTTATGAGATATAGTTTGTCTAGTTGTTGTCAGGACATGCGCAATCAATTCCACATCCTTTGGCAAGACTCTTATTCAAATATAGTACCACCAAAGGATTCAATAGGAAGCCATAATCTCTCATAATCAGGAGACCCATAAACACAGAGAGAGAGAGATTTTGAGTTTTTTAAAAAGGTCAAGAGACCTGGTCATAGATCTCTCCTCATGTCTATTTTGGCCCTAAGTTACAAAATAGATACAAAGGCAGCACATGTCTATTCATGGTGGAGGGAGACTATAATTAGCTTGTGCCCCTCTATTCCAACCAACATCAGAGTCACAGGGGTGCCACTGCACCTCTTCTAGTTCTGACGCACCAGTGGGACCCACCACTAGTGGAGTGGGAACTAAAGCAACCCTGGAAATGAGTGGAAATGCCAATTTCTGGAACAGGACAGGTCATGGGAGCTTTCTGCTGAGAGCTCTGCTGACCTGCCCCATTCCAAAAACAAGCTTTTCTGCTCATTTCCAGTTGTTTCAGGAACTTCTGGCTTCTCACTGCACTACTTCCAACAGAGTTCACACAGCATAGGTGGCTGCCCCGCCTATCAGTTAGACCTTGGATATGGGACCTTTATCAAATACTACCCTTTTTTTCTTCTTCCTTTCCTTCTGGTCTGTTTCAAAAGAGTAACCTAATTATTTGAGTGATCATGAAGGCCTTCTTAAACTGTTTCAGGTTATCTATTTGTTCCTCAGTTATCTCGCCAAAAACCTGGACCTAGATATCCCAGTTCCTTATCATACAACCCTTTGCTGCAGTGCCCCCTCTTGGATAGGAGGATTATCCAAATAGCACCATAACATCAAAACATTCAGTAACATGTAAGTGTGCCACAGAGGGACTTGGAGCTCATTATTTGCTAAACTACCCTGGGATTAAACCAGATCTGCACAACTGATGATCCGCCAAGCCAAATGCAACCATCAGCCATATTTAGTAGCCCACCAGGGGCATGATAAACCACTGCCTTTTGCTGCATGCCTGGAACTGAGGAAACCAAAACAAAATACAGGGGTTGTTAAGCACTTAGCAGGCCATAATGAAGGGGTAGCAAGCTGCATTCAGCTTGGGAAACACCAACAATTTGACATGTAACAAGTTCAACTATGCCAAAATGTTTGCGCCCCCCATGGGGAGCTGCTGCACCGCACGCTTGGCCAATTTCTTGCTGACTGGATTGTTGTTAGGAGCAAACTTCAGTTTCAAAAGGCTTTTCCTTGTTAATGCTTATTTTTGTGATTGTTTCTTTGATCCTTTTAATGCCCGTGAAACCACATTTGTAATGAAAGCCTATAGCTCCCAAGTGTGTCCTCAAGGGAGTCAATCTCATTTGCCTTTCATATAAAACGCCTATTACCTAAAATGCAGAGTAGCCATTCTGTGAATTCTCCAAAGTATTCCCATCTCACGGGGGTAAATTCATCCCTGATGAAACTTCATTGACCTCTAGGGAGGGATTAACTCCCACTAAGGTTAATGGGGGTTGCATGCTTTCCTGCATGCATCTTAAAGGAGGAAATTACCCATAAGTTATCCAGTGTTACTCCAATTACCCCAATAGTGCAGCAAGGTGAAAATAAACAGGAATCATTTTCCTGCTAATGTCCCTATAAATCTCAGGCTTTTCTTTAAAAACAGACTTCTAAAGGTTTCCATGACTGGACCCTTCAATAGAAATAGCAAGGCAACTATCTCCCTGAAAGAAACAAGCACATTAATAAACATGTTTGCAGTAAAAGCCCTCACAGAAAAAAAGTAGATTTTCTTTTAATGGAGTTCCCCACCCCCCAAATAAAAACACAAAAGATAATTTCTGTTAAGTTGTTTCCTGCCAGAAATTCTTTCGGACTACTGCTGATTTCAAAAGCTTTCTCCTCTCTTCCAAGAAAGGCTTCTTCTATTTCCCCCATTCCTTATATATTAGTTACTGTAAATAAACAGTACTTTAAAAAAATTATAGGCAGAGAGAAGTATTTTTAAACACTGTTCTGGTTGCATGGCAAAAGCTTGGATATTCCAGAGCTGCAGTTGATTCTCTGCCCTTAACTACCTCCACTTTGGAAACAAAAGCACACTCACCAGTGAGTTATTCCCGGGGTCATCATGAAGTGTCAGTTTCCTGGTTTTTGTCAGTTTGTGTCAAAACATTTGCATTAGCTAAACATGGTCCTTCTTTCTTGCACTAGAAATGGCCGTGCAGTAAGCAGAGGATTTACAGTGGTCACTTCAAAGGTTCTTTAACCTGCAGGGTAAATCAAACAAAGAGGCAACATGCAGAGGGGAACATAAGAACATAAGAGCCATGCTGGATCAGACCGAGGGTCCATCTAGTCCAGCACTCTGTTTACACAGTGGCCAACCAGCTGCTGACCAGGGACTAACAAAGCAGGGCATGGTGCAACGGCACCCTTCCACCCATGTTCCCCAGCAACTGGTGCACACAGGCTTACTGCCTCCGATACTGGAGATATCACACAACCATCAGGGCTAGTAGCCATTGATAGCCTTCTCCTCCAGGAATTTAAATAACCCCCTTTTAAAGCCATCCAAACTGGTGGCCATCACTACTTCTTGTGGTAGTGAGTTTAAGGCAGATCTCAAGTTCATTCATTCATTACGTTTCTATTCTGCTCAACAGGCAAAGCAGTCTGGGCAGTTTACAAAAATTAAAAACCATATAAAATGCATTATACAAAGTCTAAAACCATTTACAGACAACATATAAACAGGCAGCAGACCCACACCCACCCACACAGGCAACATTTAACTAAACCATTTCAACTTCAAACAATCAACAATAAGGCAAATCCAGGAACAGATCAACCTTATCATGTGCTGCCAAATGCCTGGTTTAACCTGGCACCAAAAAGATGTTGGTGCCAGGCAGTCCTCATTGGGGAGATCATTCCACAATTTGGGGGTCACCACCAAAAGGTTCTATCCCTTGTTGCCATCCTCCACTTCCCTCAGAGGAGGCGGCACCTGGCTGAGGGCCTTAGATGCTAGAATCCATATAAAGTTAGAGAGCAATCCTAAATTTTACATAGATATGGACATAGAATGACAGAGTTGAAAGGAACCTCACATAGTTATCTAGCCTGACTCCCTGCCAGTGCAGGAAATCCACTGTTACAGCATCCCTGATAGGTAACCATCCAGCTTCTATTTAAACTCCTTTAATAAAGGACACTCCACCACCATCTGATGAACTCTGTTCCCGGTCAAACAGCTCCTGCCATCAGCACGTTCTTCCTAATGTTAAGTTAAAACCTTTTTTCTTGTCACCTGAGCCTGTTGGTTCAGGTACTACCTTCTAGAGAAAAAGAACAAATTTGCTTCCTCATCTACATGTCCCATCATTTAGGAAACAATCCTATGCATGTTTAGAAGTCCTACAATTCCCAGCATTCCCCAGCCGGCTGACTGGGGAATGCTGGGAGTTGTAGGACTTTCCGCCATCTAAACATGCATAAGATTGTGTAATTTGCCCTTCAAATATTTGAATGAGATTTAGAAATACCTGTATAATTTTTGCACATCTTCATGTACTAAGGGCCAAATTAATCATGCATAGTACAGCCATGCACAATACTTTATTTACCTCTGTGTAAGCAAACATGATTCCCTTGGTGTTCCAAGAGGTAGATTAAACCTTCTCCCTACACCCTTCAGGTTTGGAGTCAATGGAGACCTTCTCCCTTTTTTAACCCTCTATGGGGGGAGGCATTTCAGGATGAAAATGTGGAGGGGAGAAGATTAAAACCTGCTTCCCAGAGCACCGTGGTCCAAACCAGAATCAGGGACATGAGTGCTTACACAAAAGTAAAGAAAACTATTGCATATACCTTCTGTGAAATTTTAATAAATCCTAGCAATTATTTCTAAATTTGCAGATAATTAGGGTGGCCATATGGAAAGGAGGACAGGGTTCCTGTATCTTTAACAGTTGTATTGAAAAGGGAATTTCAGCAGGTGTCAGTTGTATGCATGCAGCACCTGGTAAAATCCCCGCTTCATCACAACAGTGAAAGCTGCAGGAGCCCTGCCCTCTTTTGTATCAGGGCAGGGCTCCTGCAGTTTTCACTGTTGTGATGAAGAGGGGATTTCACCAAGTGCTGCGTGCAGACAAATGTTAGGAGTGCACTGTAAAAGTTAATCATAAGTAACAGATGCCAAAAATAAATGAAAACTTTCAGTATCAATGGACATACTTTATAAGGCCAGTATGTTGTAGCAGATAGAGAATTGGACCGAGACTCAGGAGATCAGAGTTCTAGTCCCCACTTGGCCACGAAGCTCGCAGGGTGACTTTGGGCCAGTCACTAACCCTAACCTACATCACATAAAATGGAGAGGAGGAGGAGGATCATGTAAGCCGCCTTGGGTTCTCTGCAAGAGGAAAACAGGCAGGATAGAAATGTAATAAATAAATAGAGTTTGGGTTTACCTGTTTTAATCAGCAGATCGAACCTGGTATTGTTTTTGTTGTTGTAGTATCCACTTTTATGGTACTGTAAACCACATGATCTTGTAGTTTATAAAATAATTTTAAAGAGGAGGAATGTTGCTGTTCATAAGTAAAAACCTAGGAGTATTTCATGTCCAGTTCAGTGTGCTGGATTATTTATAACATGATGACAGAAAAAGAGTGCAGTAAATCAACAACAAACATTTGTCATAATGAACTAACTTTTAATGGCTTTAAAACAGTCAGACAAATAAAGAGGTTCCATGCAGCCTTTCTAAAATAACTGGTGACTCTAAGTAAATGGTGTCAGCTAAGTTAGAACCGCCCCCTGAAAAATGCCTCTGATGGACCTGCTGAAACAGCAATCGGCCCTCCTCTGGAAGCGCAAAATGAATGGGTTGCTCTGAAATCATTCGATCATTTGAGAGGAGGTGTTTTTCCCCTTTCTTAGCCTGCCTTTTGTAATGCTCACACTCCTACACACTACTTTGTGCCAAAGTATTAGCCATTCTTTGGAGGGAGGCCTGAGAGCAGTTTCCTATATCAGATAGAATTTACCTTCATGTAATTATTTGTTCTGGGAGTTCTTTGATCTTTCCCTTGCAAACGGCCTGGTAGTTTGAACTACAAACGGAGTACCAATTTAAAGGGCCTTGCTGCAAACACCATAATGCTTAATCCTAACAATAAGGTGTTAATTGGTCCCTTGGCTATTCAAGCTACAGTCCCAAAAGGCTTTTGTATTTGTTTACAGCCTATGGATTTCCTCCTGACCACATTAAGGAGAGTGTTAGAGCCAACAGTTCTTTTATGACACCTTAATTCCCTCCCCCTCCCACCCCGATTGTGTTAGAATGCAGGATAATGAAAAAGAATATAGATACAAGGATCTAACTCAACAGGTGTTCACATAAGAAAATGAAAAGAAAAGAAAAAAAAACCAACCTAAGCATTTGATGCTCTGCACACAGGAAGGGAAGGTGAGTTAAAGCACAATCCTTCACATGATGACTCAGAAATCAATTCCACTAAATTCAATGGGACTTACTTCCAGGTAAGTGTATATAGGATTACAGCTTAATTTATATATATATCAAAGATACTTTATTTATTTATTTATTGCATTTCTATATGTTCAGCATATTATTTATTAATTATTATTATTATTATACATTTCTATTCCACCCCATAGCTGAAGCTCTCTGGGCAGTTTACAAAAGATCGAAACAATTAAAAACAATATACAAAACTTAAAACCACAAAATTATGCAATGTACAAAAAACCATACATCCAAAAACAACTATGAACAACTTTAAGCTATGAGCCTAAAAAATGGATCCAGGATTGGTGAAGCTCATAACATATTGCTAAATGCCTGAGAGAAGAGAAAAGTCTTGATCTGGTGCTGAAAAGATAGCATTGTTGGCACCAGGCAGGCCTCATCAGGGAGAACATTCTATAATTCCATACAGTACTAAGCCACTTTGAATACTTGTCTCAAAGACCTGGAAAGGTCGGTCTGCCTGCCTGCCAATCAACCAATCAATGACCTTTTTTTTTTACTGCAATTTCATATAAATGACTATTGGAGTCGGGGGAGGGGGAGTTTGGAGTTGTTGCTTTACAATATTGGTGGAACACATCCTCTTCTTTGGTGATGCATGCCCTCTTTTTCTCATGTGGCCAATCTAGCCCTCCTTTTGAGAGTAAATGCAGTTTTGTCCTTCTAAAAATATATATCTAATATATAAAAATATATAAATATTACACATGACACTTCATGTGTAATCAGTGAATTTAAGAACATGAAGAGCCATGCTGGATCATACCAAGGGGCCATTTATTTATTTATTTATTTATTTATTTATTTATTACATTTTTATACCGCCCAATAGCCGAAGCTCTCTGGGCGGTTCACAAAAATTAAAATCATCATAAAACAACCAACAAGTTAAAAATACAAATACAAAATACAATATAAAAAGCACAACCAGGATAAAACCACGCAGCAAAATTGATATAAGGTTAAAATACAGAGTTAAAACAGTATAATTTAAATTTAAGTTAAAATTAAGTGTTAAAATACTGAGTGAATAAAAAGGTCTTCAGCTGGCGACGAAAGGAGTACAGTGTAGGCGCCAGGCGGACCTCTCTGGGGAGCTCATTCCACAACCGGGGTGCCACAGCGGAGAAAGCCCTCCTCCTAGTAGCCACCTGCCTCACTTCCTTTGGCAGGGGCTCACGGAGAAGGGCCCCTGTAGATGATCTTAAGGTCCGGGTAGGTACATATGGGAGGAGGCGTTCCTTCAAATAACCTGGCCCCAAACCGTTTAGGGCTTTAAATGTCAATACCAGCACTTTGAATCGGGCCCGGACCTGGACTGGCAGCCAATGAAGTTGTAAAAGGACTGGCGTAATGTGATCTCGCCAGCCAGTCCCTGTTAGTAAACGGGCTGCCCTGTTTTGTACCAGCTGAAGCTTCCGGACCGTTTTCAAAGGCAGCCCCACGTATAACGCATTGCAGTAATCCAAACGAGAGGTTATCAGAGCATGGATAACTGTAGCTAGGCTATCACTGTCCAGATAAGGGCGCAGTTGGTATATCAGCCTAAGCTGATAAAAGGTGCTCTTTGCCACTGAGTTCACCTGTGCCTCAAGTGACAGTTCTGGATCGAAGAGCACCCCCAAACTACGGACCCGATCCTTTAGAGAGAGTGCAACCCCATCCAGGACAGGGCAAACATCACCTCGCCGGACAAATGAACCACCCGCTAACAGTACCTCCGTCTTGTCTGGATTGAGTCTCAGTTTGTTAGCCCTCATCCAGTCCATTACCGTGCCCAGGCACTGGTTCAGAACAGCCACTGCCTCACCTGGGTTTGATGAAAAGGAAAGGTAGAGCTGGGTGTCATCCGCATATTGATGACACCTCAGTCCACATCTCCGGATAACCTCCCCCAGCGGCTTCATGTATATGTTAAACAGCATAGGGGATAAAATAGAGCCCTGCGGAACCCCATGGCTTAGGAGCCACGGCACAGAGCAATAATCCCCCAGCACCACCTTCTGGAATCGGCCATCCAAGTAGGAGCGGAACCACTGCAACGCAGTACCTCCAACTCCCAGCTCAGACAACCTATCCAGAAGGATACCATGGTCGATGGTATCGAAGGCCGCTGAGAGGTCCAGGAGAACCAACAGGGTCGCACTCCCCCTGTCTCTCTCCCGACAGAGGTCATCCCACAGGGCGACCAAGGCAGTTTCTGTTCCAAAACCAGGCCTGAAACCCGATTGAAATGGATCTAGATAATCCGTTTCATTCAAGAGTGCCTGGAGTTGTCCTGCAACCACTAGTCCAGCACTCTGGTCACACAGTGGCCAACCAGCTGTTGACCAGGAACCCAAGTGCAAAAGCACCCTCCCACCCATGTTCCCCAGCAACTAGTATATACAGACCTACTTCCTCTGATCCTGGAGGTAGCATATAGCCATCAAGACTAGTAGCCATTGATAGCCTTCTGCTCTAGAAATTCATCCAACCCTCTTTTAAAGCCATCCAAATGTGTGATCACCACTCCATTGTGTAGTAGTGAATTCCACAGTTTAATGAGGCACTGTGTGAAGAAGTACTTTTTATCTGTCCTGAATCCCCCACCAATCAGCTTCATTTAATAATTTATTAATAATAATTTCATAAAGACATGTGTATTTATACCATCTTTAAAGGAGCACATCCATGACCTGGGCATCTGCTTCTCACTCATTTCAACAATAGCTTCAGTCTGAAAAGGAATGCCGGTGAAAACTCTGGATCTCTAAGTACTCGGTTTACTCATAGAGAAGAATAATTCTGGGGGCTCTGGTAGAAGGCTTCCCACAAGCTCTTCCAAATGATTGAGTTGACCTTGGGTGCTTGCCTAGAAAGATTATCTGTTAAGCTTACCAAGTACCTTAGAGTTTGCATCAAGTCTGTAACAAGCAGCACAGGCAAGTATGCAGACCACAGAAGAATGGGTAGGTGTTCTGTTTGTTTTTCCCATTGCTTACAGAATTACAGACAAACTCTGGACTAATACTGTCAGATAATTTAACATTTGATGGTGCTAGCATGTGCTCCAGGAAGCTTGGCTCCAGGAAGATATGCTATTCATGGAGAATGAATGCTTGATTCTTGCGAGGCAGGATATGGGATATACGAGATGCATTCTTGCCTTTGGTTTGACTGATAGACAAACCGAAAATCATTCTTTTCAAATAAATTGCAGTCCGTCCTGTATGTGATATGCCAAAAGATAGAAATATGTGGGGTTCTTTAAATGTAAGAATTGTAAGCGGCTCTTATGGCCTTGTTGTTTTAATGAAGAAATTAAAATTTTAAGGAGAAAGTATGTTTCAAAGTGGCAAGATGGCATTTAAAGAATCATACAGACTCTGCTTTCTAAACAAATTTCTAAATTTAACTTGACAAAGGCTTTTTCTACAGAGTGTTGTCAGGCAGCGGCCTCTCTCTCCTCAGGCCGGAAGCAGTGGGGGTTGCCCTTAACTACTGCCTTGGTCCTATCCAGAAGCACAACCCATTCAGACTGAATCTAATAGTTCTTCCTTTTTGTTACAAGGGAGATGCTAGTTTACAGTACATATTATACTTTAAATCAGGGACCAGGGGGAAAATCGTCCCTCCCGGAAATTCCCTAAAAGCTGGAAATTCCCAGAAATTCCCTAGAAACAGACACACACATATGCTAATCCACCTCTGCACATTTATGGAGGGAACTTTTATCCTCTACTTTGCTGCTGCAGAGCTCCACTGCTGCTGATGAAGTTTCTACTCCAGCCTTCTCCAACCTGGTGCCTCCAGATCTATTGGAGGGAAACCCCCACATACACACTGGAAGCCCAGTCAGCTAATAAGAGTAATAGTTTTATTGAAATAAAGAGCTTGCCTGACTCAGGTGTAGAAGCTTACTCACTCACGATGCCAGCCAGCCCAGCAGCACTTTCATACTGTGGAAATGTGGATGATCGACTTCTATGAGTCTGAGCAGAAACACGCTCCCTCTCCCCCACATGGCCAGAACCCGCAGCCAGTTAGTGTTTCCCACTCCCCTGAGCACTGTGCTTGAAGGAAAACACAGTCACAGACACCGCTATGGCAATTCCTAATTGGTTAGCCATAGATGTCAATATCAAAGCTACCCCTCACCCCACTCAGTGTCTTCCAAATATGGAGATATTCAATTGAGACACACACAGCATTGATGCCTGAAAAACAGCTGGATAATTTCGGAGACATTAGGAGCTCCAATTGAGCACGTCTCCACTCTGATATTAATCAATGGGTTTGGAAGCAGACAGCCTCCACTCTGGAAGATCAAATGCTCCACAGATGTTCGCAGTGAGCAGATCTTCCCAGTGTGGAGCACACACCCCTACTTGTTATTATTATTATTATTTATTTATATAGCACCATCAGTGTATTCATCTAAAGATGGAGCATGCCTTTTTATTAGGGATGTGCTCCGCTTCTAATTGGACCGGAGAAGCAGGAGCGGAGCGGGGGGCTTTGCCTGCCCTTAAGGTGGAGGCGAAGAGGATTGGGGGGCCGGCGGAGCGTGGCGAAGAGGATCGAGGTGAAGGCGGATCCTTCGCCTCGATCCGGAGCTCCGCCGGAAAGGTAAGTGGGGTTTACCGGGCCCTGCCGCTGTCGCTGTTGCCCATGCGGCGATGGTGGCAGGGCCCGGTAACCCCCCTCCCCGCCCTCCTCTCCCTTACCTGCCTCCGTCCGCGGTCCGTCGCCGTCTTCAATTGAGCCCGCGGTTCCACCAGGAAGCTTGCGGCCCAGACTTCCTGGTGGAACCGCGGGCTCAATTGAAGACGGCGACGGACCGCGGACGGAGGCAGGTAAGGTCCCCCTCTCCCTTCGTCCTTTACCGGGCTCTGCCGCTGGGACTGCCTTGAGTCTTGGCGTGCGTATGTATCCCTGGACAAGCTATCATGGTGGCAAGTTTGAGGTTTCTAAAGTGCAAATTGACGGAGCTGTCGAAAGGGGTGTGAATGGGGTGCCCTGTTTTCATAAATTCCCCCAAAATCAGGGGATGATGGGACTGCCTTGAGTCTCGGCGTGTGTGTGCACCCCTGGATAAGCTTTCATGGTGGCGAGTTTGAGATTTTTAACGTGCAAATTGACGGAGCTATGGAAAGGGGTGGGAATGGGGTGTTCGGTTTTCATAAATTCCCCAAAAATCAGGGGATGATGGGATTGCCTTGAGTCTTGGCGTGCGTGTGTATACCTCCATGAGGTGTCATGGTGCCAAATTTGAGGTTTCTAACTTTAACAGAAAAAAAGTTGTATACTTTTTTAGCTTAATGCAAGCCTATGGGGGGGGGGAAACGGAGCTCCGATCTGGATCCGGAGCTCCGAGCGGAGCAGAGTGGACATAGGCGGAGCGGGGGTGGGGCGGAGCGGCCCGATCCGCAAATCGCGGATCTGGAAGTGAAGCGGAGCGGGGGGTCCCTGCACACCCGTACTTTTTATCCAATTAGCAGTTTTCAAATTATTAATGCTTCAATCCTATACATACTTACCAGGGAGTAAGACCCATTGGATGCAATGAAACTAACTTCTGAATAGACACGTACAGAATTACACAGTAATCTAACCAAATAATTGATTAAAGGTGACAAGCCTTAATAGTAAACTTTTCTTGATCTTTCAGATGCTAAAACGAAGACTTTGTGTTTCTGCTTCAAAACAGACTAAGATGGTGACACTTCTGGGAGCTCTAATGATAGCAGCCCTTGTAATTCCCAGTGAACATTCAAGAAAATGGACAGTTGTGACCTGTTTTGTATTTTCTGAGATAAACATCCAATTTTGTAAGATAAATTATATGTAGCTTCATTTAATTGCAACAGCTGTTGGTCATGAGGTGATGGAGTGAAAGGCTGAGGTTTTTCCCACGTGTCGATAAGGTTTACGGTTCATGCAGTTCTCATGAGGAGAAGCTAAAAGTCACAACATATGCTGTTGGTTCTCACAGACTTCCTTTGAATTGGTGCCTCCTTCTTCTGGCTCTGATTTCTTCACTTTTGATCTCTTGCCAGCAGATAAGTAAACAGTGTGACAGATAAAGGGTGATTTCTTTTAAGCATTTTTGCTGTTCTCTCTGACACCAGAAAGTTGTCAGGGCAATTTTTGTAAATTAATATCGTAATGCCTCTCCTCATTATAAGCAGCCAACTGCTTTTTGCCCAAACAATAGGTTTTTATAACAGTAATTGGATACCACTAATAACAATAAAATCCTATATAATGTCTGCATTCTTAGCAAAGCTGTTACAAAAAGAAATTAAAAGATATGGCATGAGCAATGATGTAATAATGTAAGCCTATGTGGCAGGGTTTTGCTATTTTATTGTTTTACTCTGTACAGCACCATGTACATTGATGGTGCTATATAAATAAATAAATAATAATAATAATAATAATAATAATAATAATAATAATAATAATCTGTGCTTTAATTGATCTCTTATTACTGACTTCACTTCCATTCCTCTATTTATACCTGGCAAATATTTTTAAATAATCAATGCTTTGTTTCATAAACTTTTGGAGGGTTCCTCTCCACCACTATTATCTTGCAACTTCCATTTAAAGAAAGTGGGTTTGGTTTTCCAGCTCTTGCTTTATAACATCAGGCTTATTTGTTGACTTGCACTGAATTCTGGTGTTTTTCATTTAGATCAGATTTTCCACCTTGGTCAATTTTGGAATCATCTTGACTGGACCCTCTCTCTAAATAGATGGCATTAGGTTCTAGGAATATTGGAATGGATAGGGTTTCTCCCACAGTTAGGGTTGTTAGAGATATGTGGCACATAATGTCACATCAATTACATTTCAATCCATTTTCTCATACTAAATTGGCGCTATTGGGAAATCCAGATTTAAAAATTGGTAAGACATAGACAGAAAAGGCAATTTTTACCTAGGATTAACTGGTAAGTGCTGTTGATGAGTTATCAGCACTCTCTATTTTGTGGGCTATGACAATACTTGCAATTGCAACATTTGTTAGTATCTAAATTTGGCTCCGCTGCTTCAGTATCTCCTTCGCTCTTGGAAGCACTTATTGAGCCTGATTGGCCAAATTGACCTACAGTCCATGTCTATGAATATTTATTATTGGTGTGTAAATATGATATATACAGGATCTTAAATGGCAATGGAATAGGAAACTAGATTGCCCCATTTTGCTTATTATTATTATTATTATTATTATTATTATTATTATTATTATTATTATTCCACTTTTCCCCCAATACTGGAACCCAAGGTGGCTTTACAAAATTAAAACACATACAATTAAAACATATAAATAGAAATATACAAAAGTTAAAACAGAATTACTCAACAAAACCTTTTGTTTCATGTCTATTGGATACCACAATGTCTCCTTAATAAGGATTTGTCTAAGTTAGCTTATTATTGGAGGGGCAGCACAGCTAATGCTTCCTTTAAGCATATGTTTAGACAATGCCCAGTAGTCACCCCTTTTTGGGAGGCTATCATTGTAAGGGTAAATTTTGTATTGGAGCCTTCCTGGAAGTTAACGCATGGTGAGCACAAATGGATACATTGTTGAAGACCTTACAATACGTTCAATGTTTGAAAAGGTGGTGTACAGATGCCACCTGCAAATGGATACTTATTCAGATTTGGTCTGCTTTTGTTGAGGTTTATGTATTTTTACTTCTTAGAATAATTCATATATATGAAAATTCATTTTGAGATATATCACACACACACAGACATGCACACATGCACATACACTTCATAAGTATGCATTGAAATAGATATATTCACATCTAGGTAACCACATTTTTCTTTATTTTTCTTTTTTAACTTTTGTTTCTTTTGTCAAAATTTTAAAATAAAACTAGATTAAAAATTACTGACTTCACCTTTTGCCTCAGATTATGCTGTACATCTAAAATGTACTGGCCATTTGTGGACCTTTCCCTATTTGAGCCCACCTACCCCCAACATCTAGGAATTCCTAATATATATGGTGCACAGCCCTTTCCCATATCTTTGTGTGAATATCTAAGGTCTTGCCAAGCCCATCAGAAAATGGGAAATGGAGAATGCCTGCATCGCTCCTTTTCTCCCAGGATTTAGGTGTAGTCTGCTTGTGGTGCAGAATGCAGTAGGAATTCAGTGGTAAGAGTTTTAATGTGCTAGAATGAACCATGCCACTTTGGATCACAAGTAGAGGGTCCCATTTTGGAACTGGTATTCCACATTAAAAACAAAAAAAACCTGTGCAGGTAGAAAGCCAGGGCAGTAATGAGCAGTCTAAGCTACAACTTTTTTTCTTAATGTACTAGTTATTTACATACATGAGGGTTGTTTTTTTACATGCTGAGCATTCAAAAATAGCGTCTCTCAGTCTAAAGTGGTACAGTGCATTCCTATGGTACAAGATTTTGCTGCATGTGCACATTGGGTCTCCAAGGTACACAGTGGAATTGGTATCAGATCATTCAATCTGTATTGCAACCTGCTAGCCAGCCTGCCTGCCTCTCTGAACCAGTGGTTCACTTAGGTAATTTTAGATTCTGGACTTAAATGGTCTCATGCTTCTCACCCCACATACACACACAAACACGCACACACCCTTTAGATGAAGTTCTTATTAGAACCCTGCTGCAGGCTGGGGGTAGGCTGAAGCTGTAAGAGTTCAACACCCCTGCAATGTTATCAGGGTTTTTTATGCCCTCAATGCGGGTTGACCAGAGAGCGTAGTATACAACAACCCTGCAGTGTCGCCAACTGTTATGCCCCTACTGCAAGTTGGAGGGCAGCCCTGCAATGTAGCCCATTGTGAATATTGCACATGAGGCTGGATTGGATTTGCAGTCATAAATTCCCACCATAAATTGACCCCTCAGACTTCCTCCTAGGCCACTCAGTTGCACTCCGAGGCCTCCTCCCCCAGTGCCTTGCATGTGGACCCAGTTGCACTTTTTCAGTGTTCAAAAACTGAATTAACTAAACAAATAAAGAAAGGTTGCACTTGAAGTTAGAGCAGGGACTCCAGTCTTTGATGCTAACTGTATTTTCCCAACCCCTCAGCCGTTCCAGGGATACACTGCAGTTTAAAAAATATATTTTTTGGCAGGACCTGTCTTGCTGTTTCCTGTTACTGTTATTGTAGCAAAGCACAACATGCATGCTCATTCCTATGAGGGTTGTGTAATATTTTGTTGTCTAACCACCTGCTAGGTTTCCATCCAGAGGTAGAAATCCTAATCCAAAGAAAGTTTAGTCAGTTGCATTTATGCCGTTGAAAAAAATTAGACATGGTGCAATTTTCTATGATTTCGATGGAAAATACATTTTTATGATTTATTTACTTTTTTTACTGAGAACTGACCAGAGAACACTTGTTTATTGTTGAGTAAACAATACTGTAAATGAAGAAACAGCCACTAAATTAGGATCAATATCTATCAAGCTTTCCCCTGTTGTGACTGAGAGGGAATCTACACATCGTACTGAAGGCGCACGCAAATGCCTTCAGTGCGACCTGAAAGCGCGTGTGTAGATCCTGCTTGAAGAGGCGCAGGAAGAGGCGGAGAAGGAGGCAGCTGGGGTATCCGGCCGCGTCCTTGCCGCCGCCGCCCACCACCTCCCTGCCGGCCTCCTGCTGCCAGCACCCATCCCGGCTTCTTCCCTCCTCACCGTGAGTAGCCAGGGTCAGGAGAGGCTCTTTCACCAACAGCAGGAGGCTGGCGGGGAGGTCGTAGGCGGCGGCGGCAAGGACGCGGCCGGATTCCCCAGCCGCCTCCTTCTCCGTCTCGTCCTGCGCCTCTTCCAGGGCAGGATCTACACACACGCTTTCGGGTCGCACTGAAGGCGTTTGCGTGCGCCTTCAGTACGACGTGTAGATTCCCTCCCTGTTATGTCCATTCTACCCTTTCCTACACAAATATTTGCTGAAAACAATTTAAGGGTGTCTTTTGACTCTGCCTAATCATTGATGCTTTTCTCTAAGTGCCCCTCAGTGACCAGGGATAAAATAGCACTGTTAAAGCAGCACAAAACAGAAGATCATAACTCTAAATGAGTTGTATGTTTTTCACTGGGTTCCCTGAGAGTCGTCTTTCTTTTAGCAAGAGGAAGGATACATTCTTCATTATACTAATAAAGTATAATTCCTTCATTAACCAGGCTTTTTTAATGTACCATCTGGATAGCCAGAAAATAACTCACGTACCTGTGAAAAGTTACGGCATGCCAAAATACAATTGCTTTTTAAAAGAAATTATCCAGCGTTACTGATTTTAGCAACAACAACATGAAAAAAAAAGTCTGGAAGCAGAAGGGCTCATGCCTGAATCATTTCCTTTAAAAATTCTTTTTAAATTAACTTATTATCTCAACTGTAGCTTGTAACTGCAGCAGGAATAGCCCAGGGCACTTTGCTCTGCTTAAACATTTCCCTTCTCTCATTGAGGGCTTGCCCAATTCAACTAAATTGGTTTAACCCTCCCTTTTATCACAGTAATTAAATGGGTTTTAAATGCTAGGGCAGTATCAATGTAAACCAGCTCTTAGCATTTCCTGTAGCTGTCAGAAATTGAATCTTTTGACTCTTCCAAGGCATAGATACTTTTCTCCAAACGTTCTTCTCTGACAAGGGATAAAATAGCACTGCAGCATGAGAAATGGCCATAATGGGAGGGGGGATATTAAAATATACAGAATGAGAATGTGATATCACAAATAATTACAAAGCCAGAACCTATACAGCTTAATCCAGACAAGTCAGAGGTACTCCTGGTCATTCAAAAGGCAGATCAGGGAATAGGGATTTAGCTTGTGCTGGATGGGATTACAGTCCCCCCTGAAGACACAGGTCCGCAGCTTGGGTGTACTCCTGGATTCAGCCATGAGCCTGGATGCCCAGGTTTCAGCAGTGGCCAGGAGTGCATTTGCACAGTTAAAGCTAGTGCGCCAGCTGCCCCCATTCCTAGAGATGTCTGACCTGACCACAGTGACACATGCATTACTTACATCTCGATTGGATTACTGTAATGCACTCTATGTGGGGCTGACTTTGAAAAGTGTTCGGAAACTTCAGCTGGTTGAAAGAACTGCAGCCAGATTGTTGACCAGGACTGGTTACAGGGAGCAGAGAGGGCCTTCTAGGTGGCTGCCCCGGGGCTCTGGAACTCCCTTCCCAGGGAAGCTAGGCTGGCTCCCTTCCTGGTGTGTTTCCGGAGGCAAGCTAAAACTTTTGTGTTCTGGCTGGCCTTTGGGGGGTAGTCTGAAACTCTGTTTATGCGTTGTTTATATATCGGATTTTTAAAATTATTATTATTTGTATTTGTGTTTTAAATGCTTTTAATATTGTAGCATGTTCATTTTTTAAAAAAAAATTGCATATCTCTATCTGTTGTTACTGTACAAGTTTTAATTTGTAAGGCCACCTTGAGTCCCAGTATTGGGGGGGGAATTATTATTATTATTATTATTATTATTATTATTATTATTATTATTATTATTATACAGAGGTTGGCAACCTGCAGCCCTCAGCCTGATTACAAAAGCCCTCGGTTCAGACGTTTGGCAAGACAGAGCAATTTGTGTCTCCCATGGCAGCCTGCAGTGCTGGGACAAGAGATGGGGTGGAGGTGGGGGTATCAGAAAGAAGAAAGGCAGAAAGAGATGGGGGGGAAATCCTTGCATGCTTTTTGGCTTTGCCCCCTACCTACTGCTGACTTAGAAGGCAGAGGAGATGTGTTTGCTTCAGATACATGAAGAAAAACACAGATCAAAGAAGACAATGTTATTTGTGCCAACTAAAATTCAAAATACTGGGAGTGGGTTTCTGAATCAGCACAATTCTATACATCGAGTTGGGCAACTTGTGGTCCTCCAGCTGTAAGGGCCTACAACTCCCATCATCTCTCACCATTAGCTATGCTGGCTATGGCTGGTGAGAGCTATAAACCAAAACATCCGGAAGGCCACCAGTTGCCCACCCCTGCTATACATGTCTACTCAGAAGTAAGTCCTTTTACACTTACTCCCAGGTAAGTGGGTATAAGGTTGCCGCTGTATGGGCACTGAATTCTTTGGACATACACACTGAAAGCAAAAAATGAAAACCAAGAGGGTGTTACATGCTTATGCTGACGTTAACATGGTCAGCACTGATGCCAAGAGAAGTAGGATAACAATGAGAGGCAGTGTGGATCAGAGAGCTTTGTGCTTTGCTATGGGAGTGGGTGGGTTCAAATCCCATCTCAATTATAGACTTATTTTGGGTCACAAACAGGTCTTATTGAATGCTGATTTTCTGTAATAGGCTATAGCTAGGAGGGGAAAGCCTGTATTTAGTGATAGGGAATGTAAGCAGGATCTACACTACTGCTTTATAATGGTACTGACAACTGTTTGGGCCCAGGACACATTATACATACCGTTTTCAAAGTGTAGTTTTAGTCATGGAATCAGATACAGTGACTCCATTTGCATTACTTGTTTATTTAAAACACTTCTCTGCTGTCATTTCAAAGTAGTCAAGTGGTTCAGGTAAAATAAACACAATTACGCATTTCTTGCATCCTTATGTAGCAGCTATAAGCATAGTTGCAAGCATAAAACCCCTTGCATGGGGGCAAATATCTCTCTGACTGTTACCCAGTTATTTAAAAAGGAAAATATTGACATGGGATTGGATGCAGATTTAGGCATGCTTAGATTAGACCAGTGGGATCAATGGCACTTGAATTAGCCTTCACTAAATTACGTCTCATTGATTTCAGTGGGTCTACTTTTAAACATGACTAAGTGATGGGATCCAGCTCATTGAGTTTTTATGAAAATAGAGTAGGTGTGTGTGTGTGTGTGTGTTAAAACATTGTACGCCATTCTAAATGTATGGAATAGAAAACAACATATTTGAAAATAGTTTAGTATAACCATTGTAACATACTTTGTACAGCTAGAGTGAAGGATAGTTTAACAGTCAAAGGAATAAAGATAGGATTTAAAGAATCCAATTGTATAGTGTTGTACTTTTAAAATTGCTTTATACCAGGGGTAGACAATCTGGAACGCTCCAAATGTTTGGGACTACAAGTCCCATAATCCTTTACTATTAGTTATGATGACTGGGGCTGATGGGAGTTCAAAAATTTGAAGGACATGAGGTTGCCTACCTTTGTGGTATGGTTTTAATTACCACTTGCAATGATCTTTCAGGGCTTTGCCCCAAAAGATGACATATACATACAGTTGTGTGAAAAAGAAAGTATTTCTCTTGGAATTGTATGATTTTACATATCAGGACATAATAACAATCATCTGTTCCTTAGCAGGTCTAAAAATTAGGTAAATACAACCTCAGGTGAACAACAACACATGACATATTACACTGTGTCATGATTTATTTAATAGAAATAAAGCCAAAATGGAGAAGCCATGTGTGCAAAAGTAAGTACACCTTATGATTCAATAGCTTGTAGAACCATCTTTAGCAGCAATAACTTGAAGTAATTGTTTTCAGTATGACTTTATCAGTCTCTCACATCGTTGTGGAGGAATTTTGGCCCACTCTTCTTTAGTTCAGTTCATTGAGGTTTGAGGGCATTTGTTTATGCACAGCTCTCTTAACGCCCTGCCACAGCATTTCAATCGCGTTGAGGTCTGGACTTTGCCTGGGCCATTGCAACACCTTGATTCTTTTCTTTTTCAGCCATTCTGTTGTAGATTTGCTGGTGTGCTTGGGATCATTGTCTTGTTACATGACCCAATTTCGTCTAAGCTTTAGCTGTCGGACAGATGGCCTCACATTTCACTCTAGAATACTTTGGTACACAGAGGAGTTCATGGTCGACTCAATGACTGCAAGGTTCCCAGGTCCTGTGGCTGCAAAACAAGCCCAAATCATCATCCCTCCACCACCATGCATGACAGTTGATATGAGGTGTTTGTGCTGATATGCTGTGTTTGGTTTTCGCCAAACGTGGCGCTGTGCATTATGGCCAAACATCTCCACTTTGGTCTCGTCTGTCCAAAGGACATTGTTCCAGAAGTCTTGTGGTTTGTTCAGATGCAACTTTGCAAACCTAAGCCATGCTGCCACATTCTTTTTAGAGAGAAGAGGCTTTCTCCTGGCAACCCTTCCAAACAAACCATACTTGTTCAGTCTTTTTCTAATTGTACTTTAACATTTAACATGCTCACTGATGCCTATAGAGTCTGAGATGTAACTCTTGGGTTTTTTGCAATTTCTCTGAGCATTGCACGGTCTGCACTTGGGGTGATTTTGCTGGGACGTCCTCTCCAGGGAAGATTGGCAACAGTCTTGAATGTTTTCCACTTTTGAATGATCTTTCTCACTGTAGAATGATGGACTTTAAAATGTTTGGAAATGGCCTTATAACCCTTCCCAGATTGATGGGCAGCAGCAATTGCTTCTCTAAGATCATTGCTGATGTCTTTCCTCCTTGGCATTGTGTTAACACACACCTGAATGCTCCAGACCAGCAAACTGAAAAAAACGTTGGCTTTTATAGAAGTGGTCATACTTGCTGATGATCAGTTAATCACAGACATTTGATTAGCAGCACCTGTCTGCTACTTAGCATCTTAATTCCTATGGAAGCAGTAAGGGTGTACTTACTTTTTCCACACATGGCTTCTCCATTTTGGCTTTGTTTCTGTTAAATAAATCATGACACGGTGTAATATGTCATGTGTTGTTGTTCATCTAAGGTTGTATTTACCTAATTTTTAGACCTGCTAAGGAACAGGTGATTGTTATTATGTCCTGATATGTAAAATCATACAATTCCAAGAGGGTGTACTTTCTTTTTCACACGACTGTACTGTAAATAAACAAAGCTGTAAATTTTTAGCCTTCTTATGTGCCACAAAACTAAATGTGACTACTTTTTAACGTATATGAAACTGCATATTTATTTTCTATTTGAGTTACAAGAATAATGAGCCACTTAGGTTCATGACTTCCTGCAACATTACAGAGTTGTTTCCATAGTAACAGAGGTTTGACCACTGGAGTTTTCTGTGTGTTTTTTAAGAATATTATTTATGCTGGAGACAGTCTCTCTCAGAAATAATGTAATTAAAGGTGAGGGCAAAGAATGGGATTTCAAGGTTGTAGCTTAGAAATAGTGGCTGGTGTTCACCACACCAACCTTCTAGATGAAGGATTTGGTATTTTAATCACATTTCATGGAAGTTGAGTGACAATCTTGAAAGGGTGTGAATCTTCCCAGGGAAGCAAGCAGCAGGTGGGCAAATCAAGTGCTGTCCAAACGACCTCACACAATGGACCATCCTACAAGTGAGGTAACAAAGGTTAGGAAGGATCAAAGGAAAGGAGGACACGGGAGTTTTCAGTTCCAAACTCTCTCAAAATAAAGGGGAGCCGGCAGAAGGCCCATGATGGTAATAAGCAAATAGTGAACTGAAAATAACAAGAGGGTGGAGAAGCAGCCAAGATAACATGAAAGGAAACAGATGGGCAGGGCTGTCCCAAGACAAGTTTGCTTCCTCGAGCAAAGGGCGAGGTGGTGGGTCCTACCCATTCCACCTTCAGAAGCTGACCAGATTGGCAACTGAATCTTACTTCAACACTGTCAATGAGACAGCTTCTTCCAGTGCACCCGAGGACCAGCTTAGGAGGCACAGGCTGGGCCATGTGGCACCCACAGGCCTGCCTGTCCCCTGTCCTTAAGCATTTGCTCCGAAGGTGGCTGCCTAATGGTAGGGTCCATTTGGCAGATGGGTGTCTGTTTGTTAATACATGGCTATCTGAAAAGACCAGAATCACCACATGAATATTTATAAGTGAAAATATAGATGAAAGAATTTTGAAGACCAGAGTGAGCATCCTCCTGTCTTTCCAAAATCAAGACGTAAAATGAGTTCCCAAAGAAAGCAAAATGGGGGTGCGGGGGTGCATAGCAGTTTTAAAAGTTTGTTTCAAAAGAGTCATTAGTCTGCTGGCATGAAGTCCCTACCCTAACTGTTCAGTGTTCCACATCCACCTGATTCACACCATATAGTCACCTCATTCGATTTGTCTTCACCACTTGTTGACTGGCGGCAGAACATGTGAACTGGCTCCATTGAAAAGCACTGCATTTAATCTAATGTTGGGAGATACATGTTTCATACCACAGCCTGAACTTTTGTAATGGCTCATTCACACAAGCAAGTCAGCACTTGGTGTTGTAATCATCTAGTGACAGACCTGGATGTGTGAACCAGCCCATGGGTACACATTCTCAAATGCCGGTCTGGATATGTAGATTCAGAAATAGCAGTAGCTTGATACTAGCATTTAAACTGGGCCCTCGCTGGAGAAATGGGTCAGAGTTGTAAGGCTTAGGATACCAGTTTATTAATTGTATTTATTTATTGCTTAGATTCAATATCTTACCCTAATCCAGGGGATCTGGGTAGTTACACAAGAAGCAGAAAATTCATCAATAAATACCTCATATAAGCATGACTCAAATTGCATGTATTTCACCCACACATGTAAAATAAGGCAGCACAGTTTCACAAAAAGCAATGCAAGAAGCATACAGAAAGACTAACCCTTTCTGTTCCATTTGTTTGTCATTACAGTCTGAATGCTTCTTATTTAAACTTTGAGTCCAAAGGTCAACCTGAGAAACGTCCGTGGAACTTGTTTCATTTTAAAACATATACTTAAAAGACTTGGGATGATTGATATGGTTGTGTTGCTAGGGGAAGTCATATTACAAGTTAAAGCAGAACAGATTTTACTCAGTACAAGTCAATGGGAAAAATGAAATCAAATACAGTAGCAAAGTAATATGTCAAGGAAAACGTGTTTCGTTCAGTAGCAGGACCCATTTTAAAAAACATTATTCACCTGAGTGTGGAATAAATAAATGACATTCTCATTTTTTTATTCCTTGTGTCATAGGGATATGGGATCCAGTGTGTAAAATCTAACATAATAAATCAGACAAAGTTATTGAGTAAGTGACAAGGCCTATAGAGACAGAGAAACAAAGCTTTCTGTCTCTGAAAGCTTGACTAAAATCAGTGGTCCCAGTTGAGCTGTAGACATGACTAACTAGTCTTGCATGTTGACTCCAGACGGAGAGACATATTTCTATCCCCATAAAAAGAGGCATCAAATCAGTTTGAGGGATCCAGATGGACATTGTTCTATTTATATTCCATATTGGGATTCTACAGTTATGGAGATGTGCCTCTGCATCTTCTTCATGTATGGAAAAATGTCCAACAGTGTAATACCCTCCACTTTGGATGACAGTAAGTTAGTGGCCGGACCTACCTTTGAAATGAACCTAAGCTTACATCTCAAAAGAGCCAGATGATTGCTCCTAGCATGGACATCTGCTTAAAAGTAAAAGGTGTGGCTGGGATAGCTGTCCTCCTGAACAACAAACTGATAAGTGATTGTAGCCCATCAACAAGCCCTTGACCCAAACAGGGCATGCCCTCTTGAGTAGATGTTTCAACCTGTGTGACACCTCTGCCAACCCTCTTCACTTCTGCTGATTTCTCATGGAGAGGCTGCTAGCTTTCTTCACTGTCAAGGTCAAAACTAGCAGCACTACAAGAGCAATTTAACCCCTGCCTGCCTTCCTCTGAGAAAAACTGACAGAGATAAGATCACACTGATTCTGACATTCCACAGTCTGATTAGGCCCAAATCAGGCCCCTCCTCTTTCTTCTTGCCATTACATGAGTATCTAGGCTTAGACGAACTCTTAAGCCCCAGGCGTCTCACTGTTGATCTGGGCTCCAAACCCTTCCAGACCACTTCTGATCTCAGAGTCTGACTATAAATATAGGGCCCACTGCTGCACAGGGGCTAGGCCCCAACAATCGGGTGGTCCCAGTTAGCAGTCTAGCTGCCCTGGCTGAAGGTTCCAGACCAATTTCAAAGGCAGCCTATAAGGCATGAAGAACTGTTGTAAGGGTATCTCTCTGTCAAGGTAGGGTTGTAGTTGATTTACCAGCCTATGCTGATAAAAAGCATGCTGAACCACTGGGGCCACTTGTCCCTCTAGTGACAATGTTGGATCTGAGAGCCCCACCCACCCCTCATACTACAAACCTGCTCCTTTAGGAAGAGTGCAAAGGTCTACAGAACAGGGTGAATGCTGCTTAACTGAACAGATGAATCAACACACACACACACCTCATCTTGTCTGGATTGAATCTCAGTTTACTGGTGCTCATCCAGCCCATTACCCTGTCAAAGCACTGGTTCAGAACAGCAACTGAATGATACCTGTGGCATTCCAGTGATACTGACATGCCACGACCCTTCGCCTGTTCTTCCCAGTACCTTCCCAAGGGCTGGATGCAGCCCACATACTATTGACCTATTCATATTTGGCAGGGGGGGGGATTAAAAATAATAATGGCCATGTGCAGGAATTAAGAAATGGAAGAGTGGGCAGGGTCCCTCTATTTTTTCATTCATCTTCCTGCTTCACTGAACCTTGAGTTTCATTCATTGTTTCCAATAAAGGAAACAATGGAATCACAGGAAGGAGAGTTTCTGTCATTTTTCTGAACATTTTACATTTATCTTCTCCACTTAACATTTATTACCTTTTGTGTAATCAAAGATTTTATCATAAGCAAAAGTTTCATCTGAGAATTATAAATCTTTAACCAGATGCAAACACTTTTATTGATCTAGTCACATTGCTGTCCTTGATTAGTAACTCATCACTTTTCTATTTCACACTTAAAGCAACTCAAAATACAGAGTATCAGGTGAACAAAACTGGTGCCAACTCAGAATGGCAAAACAGGAATGAAAGCCAGAGGTGCTCTGTGTTGCTTTAACTTGCCTTTTGCCTAAATTGAACAATCTTTATGGTGTAATAATAATAAATTATTTCTTACCCGCCTCTCCATTCTGATCGAGGCAGGGAACAGCAGCAAATATAAAACACATAAAACTGGATTAAAACAATATACATTGTTAAAACATCCTACAAACATTCTAAAAACATCCTAAAATTCCACTGGATAGGCCTGCCGGAAGAGATCACTCTTAATTGCTTTCTTAAATGCTAATAGACTGTTAAGTTGACATGTCTCCTCCGGCAGGCCATTCCACAGTCTGGGAGCAGCAGAAGAGAAGGTCATCTGGGCAACAGTTGTCAATCTAGTCTTTGCTGACTGAAGTAAATTCTTATTTATTTATTTATTTATTTATTTATTACATTTCTATACCGCCCAATAGCCGGAGCTCTCTGGGCGGTTCACAAAAATTAAAACCATTCAAAGTATAAATTCTTCCCAGAGGACCTGAGTGGTGGGGGGCAGATTGTACTGGAGAGGGTGATCCTGCAGGTAGCCTGGACCCAAACCATGTAGGGCTTTAAAGGTGATAACCAACACTTTATACTTTGTCTGGAAATTAGTTGGCAGCCAGTGAAGAGATTTTAAAACTGGTGTAATGTGGTCACCCTTAGGTGCACCGGTGACCAACCTGGCTGCCATATTTTGAAATGTAATTCTGCATTTAACCAAGCTTGTGTTGTGTGTACAGATACTTCGTGCCACTTCTTCTCATTAACAAATCCTCCACAGTAGCATAATTAGTACTTCGCATGGCAAGCCAGGCCATTGTTCCATCTACCTCATGAGCAGGGAAGATCCAGCCCACAAGCTTAATCGGCCTGCAGAGGTTCCCAATATGACCTGCAAAGAGTGGGGCACCAAGCATCCAACGGCCTCATTCCACAAACACAAATAGCACTAGCAGAGCTCTATTGAAACTTTCTGTTTCACAAGCAGTTGCCCATTACACATGCACAACCATTGCACCAGCAGTTGCACAGCAGGTTTCACAAGGGTCATGAGCTACCTGGTGTGCAAGCATAATACACAAGTTCTTGCACAACCGCGGATGCACAAACATAACTTTAGTTGGATTCTCTCCTGGCACATATTTTGGAACCTAGTTTCCATTAGTGCAACATCATTTGCACTAACGGAATGACAGATACTGCCCTGAGCATTTTATTTTAAATTTGTTATGTGATGTGCTCTAATTAGACCCATACACAAAGTGACACACATTCCAGTGAGATCTACACACCCGCTTAAAAGGATCTTTAGACATTAGCAACATAGCATCTACAGTTAAGAAAGGCAATTCTCAGCCAAAGAGATCCACACTCAAGGCATTGTTGGAGAGGATGATGCCACAATGGTACATGTATTGAGGTTTACAAACCTTAACAAATGCACAACCTGGTTTTGGGGGAATTAGTTGAGCAAACGGAATTAACACTGATGCGGGCTCTACACTGCTGCTTTATGGTGGTTTATAACAGTATTGACAACTGTTGGGGCTCAGGACACAGCCAGATCTATACCAAGCAGGCTATAACACTTTGAAAATGGTTTGAAAACCGTATATGGAGTGTGTCCTGGGCCCCAACAATTGTCAAAACTGTTATAAGCCATTTTAAAGCAGTTGTGTAAATCCTGCCACATTCCATATACCGTTTTCAAACTGCTTTCAAAGTGTTATATCCTGCTTGGTGTAGATCTGGCCTTAGACCAACTAGGGATGGTCCAGCGTTCACCAAGTTATGGGGAAATTAACTGCATTCTCGAGGGAGCTGAGCTCCAGGCCAAAAAAAAAATGCTTTCAAGACTGTGGGGAAGGCATCTTCCTAAGGTATGAACCATACAGAGAGAGGTGGGGGTGAAAGAGAAGGTGGAGGCTACAATTTGTATTACAATTGTACAATTTGCAATATACCCCTCCTTGGGCTGAAGCCCTTTCCTGCAGACAGGAACTACTGGGCGTTGCAACTCCTGGTCTCAGGTGAAGGAAAGCAGGCAGCTTTGACTGGGGAAGCAAGGCACCCACGGACGGCACCTTGCTCTGGCAAGCAAGGGGCCTGGTGATTCCAGTGGGAATGAAGCTAGTTCTTCAGTGATTTCAGCATGATGCCTTTCCTCTGGGAGGAGAGACTCTGAATGATTTCAATGTGGCACCTTACCCCTGGAAGGTAAGGCACCCAGTGATTTCAGCAGCATAGCCCCATGCCTCTGGGAAGAGAAGGGGCAGGGACTGGTATTGCACAAAAGTGAGGGTTCCTATATAAAAAAGCTGTGACACAACTTTGATGAACTAGGCACTGCTCATAGGCACTGGAAATGGTGCTACTTGCTATGGGAGAAAGACTGAGCTGGCCTTTCATCTCATATAACAAAAGCGACTATTTGGGGGAAGATGGCTGTACTAGCCTTACGGGTTCTTTCTTACTATCGCTATTCTTTTAACAAAAGATGACCACACATGCTAACAACTGTCTTAACAACAGGTATCAAGGCTGGAGTTTATTTATTTATTATTGCATTTATATCCCACCTTTTTTCCTCCAAGGAACCCAAGGCGGCATACATAATCTTCCTCTCCATTTTATCCTCACAACAACAACCCTGTGAGGTAGGTTGGGCTGAGAGGTTGTGACTGGCCCAAAGTCACCCAGTGGGTTTTCATGGCTGAGTGGGGACTAGAACCTGGATCTCCCAACTCCCAGTCCAGCACTTTAGCCACTACGCCACACTGGCTCAACAATAGGAACACATTGCAGATAGTTGACCAAGTAACATACCAGATATCACTCTTGCTATCCAGCACATTCATGTTTTGCTTTTGGGGAATGCATTTTAGGAAGTCTATTAGAAAATTAATTGCTTGCTCTAGTCTTACCTGATTGCTCTTAACCCCATTCCTGTGCTTTTCTCCCACCTTTGCTGGAGCTAGGGATGAAGATGTCTGGCTCTTTGGCTGTGTCTCAAAATGGAGTCAGTACTCTTCTCTCAAAAGAGAACTACTTCGTAACAAATGGGCATGAAAATTCATATGCAAATTCATATGCATGAAGATAGAACGAACACCAAAAGTTGCATTACTGTCACTATTTGAAGATTTAAAATGTAAAAAAGAAATTAAGGAATTGATATCGAATTTGCTGACTGCGGCACGATTGATTGTAGCTAGGAACTGGAAGATTCAAGGGGATTATTGTATTGAAGAATGGTATAAAGAAGTTTGGGATATAGCTATTAATGATAAATTGAGAAGAGGTATAGCTAAAACAAATGATTTCGAAGGAATTTGGAAACTGTTCCTAATATTTGTGTTTTCTAAGGGAAGTGGGAAACCGCCAGCAGAAGAAAGTATAAGATTTTGGAATCAGGAATGAGATCCCGAGGTGGGGGGAGCACTTATATGTTAAGTTTGATTATGTTATGTAGATATGATATGTATTCAATATTTATTCAACATTTATGTAGTATGTTGTTGTTTTTAATTGTATGCTGTATGTTTAAGTATTGTAGAAAATAAAAATATTAAAAGGGGGGGGAAAGAAAATTCATATGCAATTTTGTGCCCATTTCTCCTAATACAAGTATTATTGTACACAATTTCTTGCAACTAGTTCTTCTAATGCAATGCATTTGAAGCATTCATTTTACATACACATGCATTTTAGTCTCCATGTTTCCCTAATATACACTTTTGAAAAAACTGGAGGACTCCATCGCGAAATGCAGAGAAATACGAAGTTTAAAGGCTAACTTTGTTGCAGTTTGCATATTTGTTCAAAAGTACAAATTTCTCCACCATCCCTATTTCAAACAACAACTTACCAAAAATGGTGTGGTGTGTTTCAACAAGCATCTGAAGCAATTAATGGAATGTAGATCAACAAGGGAGATGAGTTGTGTGAGACTGTCATAAACAGTGTCCCAAAATATGTCTACAAAGCAACAGCACAACCATAATCCAAATTACAAAGCTCTGAACGCAGCTCCTGGGTGATGCCTCGCGCCCTCTCAGGTACAAAATACAGCACTCTGGACAAAATTAATTCAGACTATAAATGGGAAACAAGCACAGATGGACTGTTAAAAGGAAATGATTGTGTGAAAAGGCGCCGATGGTCATGTTGACTGAAATAAATGAAAGAAGCAGTACCTGTCCCTGTAAACAATTAGCAGATGCCTATTGCTCCTAAAAATCCTATGCTTCCCCCAAACAGCTGTTGTCTGGCTGCCAAGTGGAAAATAAAAAACACTCTTCTCCTTTCCTGACATATTAAAAAACTTCAGCAACCTGCTGACTTACAAGGGGCCCTACTTTCCTACTCCATAATATGAGTAACGGGTGTTCACTTCAGCAGGAGCTGTTTTAGATAGTGTGGTAAGATGAATCTGTTTGACAAATGGGCCATGGTGTGTGTTTTTAATTCCCTTTGATACATCTCTGGCTACATACATGAAAGCAAGAGTGAGAAGGGGGAAAGACTCCTTCCTATGGGCTGACTCAGTCCGAAATTAGATGTTACACTAAGAGCAACATGAGTGATTATACGAAGGGGGAAAGCCCTTTTTAAAAATTAAATGCAAGGCAGTTAATTTGGTCCCTGGTTGATGGCTGGTTGGATACTGTGTGAACAGAGTGCTGGACTAGATGGACCTTTGGTCTGATCCAGCAAGGGATCTTCTTATGTTCTTAACTGATGGAGAGGTAAATTTGATAAGGGAAATGGGGGCCATCTTTTTTGCGGGGGGGGGGGGGGAATACAGGTGGGTAGTTTCTGCCCCATGGGGGAAAAAACAGATGCTTGAGGGAAAGGAGTTAAATCAGGAAAATTACTGGAGGAGGGATGGTTAAGTGTCCCCATCTTATGCTACTTCCCCAGTTGAATGAGCAGCCTCCTCCCCAGTGGAGCAAGTGGAGTAAGGAAACCATGGAGCAGAAGCCTGGGGTTGCATCCACCCAACTCCACACCATTTCCCTGATCAAATTTGCACCCTCCCTGCAGCTGCATTTAGTAAAAATCTAGCTCCCATCTTCTCAAGCACTATGTGCATATATGTAAATAAGTGTAAACTCCCTCGTTATAATCCCTTGCCATCTATTTTTGAAGGGAACGGGCCAGACATAAAGGGTTTACGTGTATTTGAGTGCATGTATGTAGGTCCTTGTGCATACAAAAGGGTGGTGCATGGAGACATGGCCAGCAAGTGCCAGCTCCGTCTTCCCTCCACATGTCTTTTTATACTCACAACTGCACATCCACCCAGGACTTTCGGGGAGACCAGTGGCATCTCTTAACTTCTTGGAGAGAGATGCTGATAGTTCTTTGGTTGTTCTATGTCAACGTAAGCACTTACTGCATGGGTGCCCCCAAAAGTTTCCTCTCTCACACATGACTGAAAGTTGTTGTTGCAATATCAGTGACCTGAATATATGAGAGCAAAACTCTCAGGGATAATTAGATTCAAAGAGGCCTGAAGCTTCCCGAGAAACTGAAAGAAATGGCATTTAGGTCTTCATGGCCGACTAGAGCCAGTTAAAAGGTCAGAAAGAAAAAGGTTATTGACCTGTAGATTTTCCAGAGACTAGGAAGGCACCACAGCCTTGGTCCCAGTGTTCGCCTCACAACGCAGGGATCATCCAGGAGTTTGCAGGTCAGTGACCCCAAAGTATTCGAAAACAGGATGTACTCTGCATTTTTATGTGATTTTCATTTAAAAATGAGTTTACTTGGTGATGGCACTCCACCTGCAGGGAACTAGTAAGTAGCCTCCAGTTGGACTGGGCTGTGAATCAGGCTCTTGGGGGAAAGTATCATTTTCTCCAATAAAGAAGTGAAGTGGAACAGGTGAGGTCAAGCAACCATTCATACTAAAACATAGTATAATAGTAAATACACACAAAACGAATAGTGTGTTGCCAAGACAGATTCATATCTGATTTCCATTTCTTTCAATGGGACTTACTCACATGTCAGTTTACATGTGAGTAGGGTGACCATATGGAAAGGAGAACAGGGCTCCTGCATCTTTAACAGTTGTATATAAAAGGGAATTTGAGCAGGTGTCATTTGTATGCATGTAGCACCTGGTGAAATTCCCTCTTCATCACAAAAGAAGGCAGGAGCCCTGCTTTCTTTTGTATCTGGTCACTCTAGTATAGCTCCTGCAGCTTTAACTTTTCATATGGTCACCCTACATTTGAAGCCTGTGTTTACAACCGAGGCCTATTCATTTAGGCTTTCGCACTCTCTTGCACTGAGTTTAGGCAGCCAGGCTTCTGAGGTGAGTCTTCCTACGGAGTTATATCAGCAGTTGTCGAGGGAAAGACTGGCTTTGTTTTTGTCTTCCCTGCCAACATATTCTCTCTCATAGGTGTAGCTTGATTCACTGGGGTAAAACCTGGGGTGGTGCTGTGTCCTACTTCACAGAGGATAGTCCTCTATTTGAAGGCTCAGTTTGTTTTCAATACAATGTATCACCTGCTTTTCATTATAAAATAATACCAAAGTAGGGTACAAAACCAATAAAAAAAACCAATAAAACTATACAGTATCAACTGATAAAATAAGTAAAACAAGGGAGAACAGAAACACTGGTAAGTAAATTTGCAAGATGCAGCAACACAGATTCAGTCAGAACAAAGAGGCACCCTTCATAAAGAGCCCTAAGAAGGGAGCGTCCAGGGACCTTGGAGTTGACCATCCACACTTAGCACCTGGCTGAGCAGGCACCCAGGTCACCTGATCACAGTCTTCCTCACTATGTTGAGTGTTTGTATTTAAAGTATAGTAATTGTTACTTAAAGTATAGTACTTATTTCAACACTTTTAAATTTTGTATATTTTTAATGTTTACTTTTTTTTAGCTTCTGTGAACCGCCCAGAGAGCTTCGGCTGTGGGGTGGTATATAAATGTAAATAAATAAATAAATACAAAGAGAGAGAGAGATCATATTCCAATTTTACACAAAGCAGTGCCCTCTTTCATCCTCTGTTTTGGTGATGTGTAAGTGGCCACCCTTTTCACAGTGCCTCTCCCTTCTCTGCCTCCAAAGCTACATTCCCCACATGTTGATCCTGAGGGCCAAACCATATTTGACATGGGTGATCCAAGATCAAATGCCCCAAGGGTGTTTATTGCTTTGAAACAATGCAGTGGAGGGGAGAAGGATGACATATTTTACTAGAGCAGCAATGCTGGAGGAAGTGATGCATAAATCCTTCCCCATCACCACCACCACCACCTAGCTGTTTCCCTGATCTAAATCTCTCCTGTGCCCCATGATGCTATTAGCCATTCAGGAGGGAAATATGGATTTACAACACAATCCTACACATGTCTACTCATAAATAAGTTCCATTAAGTTCAATGGGGTAAGTTGTGGGAGGAAACAACTTCCACAGGTCCAAGGGTCAATTTCTCTCTCCGCCCCAGCACCCAGATGGGGAGACATCATTCACTTATCCAACCCCTTTTAAAGCCATCCCAATTGGTGGCCATCAATACATCTTGTGGTAGCAAATCCCATAGTTTAACTATGCTCTGTGCAGACTTATTTCCTTTTATCTGTTCTGAATCTTCCATCACTCAGCTTCATGAGATGACCCCAGGTTCTACTATTATGAGAGAGGGAGAAAAATGTCTCCCTAATATGCAAGGTGTGATTGATACAAATGAAAACAACAAGGAATCTTGTGGTACCTTATGGGCTAACACATTATGGTATAAGCATTTGTAGATTACAGCCCACTTCATCAGATGCATCAAAGTGCTGCAGATGATACAAGGTGGTATTTGATAAAAAGTCACCAAAAACTTCCTGGCAGTTCGCAAAGGAAAGACTGACACTAAAGGCATAATGATTGTGCCCAAAAGATTTTCACTGTGTGAATGTGTGTGTGTTCAACCTTTATACCATGCCAAGTTTTTAATATAAAAATTATTGCTTTTTTTCAAGGCTACAGTCCTTGGAAGTGCCATTGAACTCAGTGGCACTTACATCTAAGTAGACATGCACTGGACTGGACTGTAAATTACTAAAATCTGTATTTTAGAATCTTACATAATGCAAATACTCAATTTCTTGCTTGACTTTACATTTTTAGGGGAAAGCATGTTGTAGCGTCTTTATAATAACCAGAAAGATCAAAATAGTGGTAATTCCAAGACATTTGCTTAAAGAAATTAGATGGGAAGCAAAGGCAATTTACATGACAACCTTATGTTTAGCCAATTCTTTCCTATTTTAACTAACCTCCATTGTTTAGTTCTTAAACAATAGAGAGATTTGAAAGTGAATCCCATCGATTCCAGCAAAGCCAAAGTTTCAGCTCAGATTGGTTGCTCATGTAAGTAAAGAGACTTCACAGCACCTTTCTACTTTTAATTAAGGCCCAATTTAAAGAGGGTATTTAACTAGCATTCACCATCAAACTTAAATCTGGTTCCAGTAATTAAAAGGATTTTCTTAATCTAGTTCTCAGTGTTAGGAGCCTCATTTCATTTTGTTAATTAAAGACTGTTTCTTAAGCTTTTCAGTCAAAGAAAAACAAAGGGAAAGAGATTAAAAAGTGCCACGGAAAAATGTATTGCATAAACATGGCTGAAATTATCGGTTGGCCCTTTAATTAAAAGCAACGGGCCTAATTTATTACAAATGGCATTCACATCCCTGTTTTAAAATGCTTTTATACTGCTTTGGTATACTTAAGAAAGAAACTGCATACTCTCCAGCTGTTGTACAGAACTTACTTTTATACAAATGAACTAGATGTCATGACTTGAAAGGGTTCAAAGCTGGTGCATGGCTTTTCTTGTTTTCATGTGTTTTGATGTGGTGGTGTTGGGTATGTGCATTGGACATTGTAGAAATTAGCATTCTTTCCCCCTAAAATGATTACAGAGTCTCTGATTTAGAACATTTTGAATTAATACTTACTGTCTAGACTGCTGTGTGTATAAACTGCAGGGCTTGAGCAACAGGAAGAACTCCTTCCATCAATAGCCTTTGCTTGTGAATGGTGGTGTTGCCAGCATCATACCTGACAGGGAGCCAGCGTGAGACATAGGCCAGCCTTCCCCAATGATGGGAGCTGTAGTGCAACACATCTGGCAGGTGCCACATGGGGAAGGTTGTCATAGGCAATTGCCTCTGTCATCTTCCAGCTCAGTATTAGTTTTCTGATACCACTATCTGAGAAGAAAGAAGATGGGGGGTGGGGGTGGGGAATCCCTTTTCACCCAGTCACAGCAGCAGTATTGCAGCTGAGAAAGACCCTGCAGGAAGGGAAGTCAAGTAGCGTTCCCTTCCTACTCAGGACAGATAAAAAGGAAGTACTTCTTCACACAACACAAAGTTAAACTATGGAATTTGCTACGACAAGACATTGTGATGGCCACCAATTTGGATGGCTTTAAAAGAGAGTTGGATGAATTCCTGGAAGAGAAGGTTATCAATGGCTACTAGTCTTGATGGCTATATGCTACTTTCAATATCAGAGGCAGTATGCCTATCATAGAATCATAGAATAGCAGAGTTGGAAGGAGCCTACAAGGCCATCGATGCAGGAATCCACCCTAAAGCATCCCTGACAGTTGGTTGTCCAGCTGCCTCTTGAAGGCCTCTAGTGTGGGAGAGCCCACAACCTCCCTAGGTAACTGATTCCATTGTCGTACTGCTCTAACAGTCAGGAAGTTTTAAATTAACCAGAAACCTATGTACACCAGTTGCTGGGGAACATGGGCAGGAGGGTGCTGTTGCACCCATGTCTGCTTGTGGGTTTCCCATGGGCGGCTGGTTGGCCACTGTGTGAACAGAATGCTGGACTAGATGGATCCTTGGTCTGATCCAGCATGGCTCTTCTTGTGTTCTTATTCTGATCAATTGCTGCCCACTGTGAAGTCCCTGCTGCGCATCCTCATGGGTTTGTGCCTGCTCAAAGGCTTATACAGGTCCCATCTAGGCTTTGAAACCAAAGATGAATTGTTGAGCCTGGGAGATGCAACAATGGCTGCTGTGGCTGAGATCCTGGTGGTATGGAAATGGGTTTCCCTGAGACACACAAAGGGTGATTTGTTTGGATTGAAGCGAGGAACACAGGAATCTAACTCAGTATTGTCTACACCAGGGGTGGGCAACTTGTGGCCCTCAGATGTTGTTGGACTGCAAGTCCCATTAACCCTTACCATTTGCTAAGCTGGTTAAGGCTGATGGGACTTGCAGTCCAACAGCAAGTTGTGCAGCCCTGGTTGACACTGACAAGGGTAGCCATTTAAGCAGGCCCCCAAAAGAGAACATTCATCACCCCTGCCTGAAAAGAGGATGGATTTGCATAAAATATTGTGAACTGCTGAGAGATTTTGCTATATTCAGCGGTATATAAATGCCATAAATAAATAAAAGTGCATAAGCTAATTGATATGTATGATGCAAAGTTGGTAATTATTATTATAATTTAAAAAGAAATACAATACGTCTTCCTATAGCGGGGAAGACTATGATAGGTATGCCTGCTCAGCCTGATGTCCAGGTGCCAGGGCCAGCCCTACTATAAGGCAGTATGAGGCAGCTGCCGGAGGTAGCAGATACTTGTTAGTTTTACCCTACCCTGTGCCTGTTTGGTGCATTCTCTTCCCCTCCTTATTGTTTTATTATGATTTTATTAGAATGTAAGCCTATGCGGCAGGGTCTTGCTATTTACTGTTTTACTCTGTACAGCACCATGTACATTGATGGTGCTATATAAATAAATAAATAAATAAATAAATAAATAATAATAATAATAATAATAATAATACTGGAAAGGGGCAACAACATGTTGGAGGAAAGAGGCAAGGGCACTGCAGCCTGCTTTGCACATACCCCTAACTAGCCTGCAGCCTTCAGGTTACAGTGGAGGATGTTGTCCCGTTGTCAGTGTTGAAGGAAGATTCAACTGCCAGTCCGGCCAGCTTTTGTACATGGAATGGAGGCGCCATCTTATCCTTTGCCTAAGGCAGCAAAATGTCTTGGGGCAGCCCTGCCAGGTGCTAACTATTGATGGGCACTTCAGGGCCCCTGCTCTTCCTTCTGGGGGGCGGGGGGGCATTTTTAAAAAAACTTTAATCTGGACTTGGGCTGGATAGCCCTTCAAATAGAGGATATCTTCAAATACAGGCTGCTCCTTTATAAAGGAGGAATCGTGGACTCCCTAACACCAACTGGCAGTGGCTCTCCAGGGTTTCAGACCAGAGATTTTTGCCAGCTTTACCTGGACATGTCAGGAATTGAACCTGAGACCTTCTGCATGTGAAGTATTTGCTCTACCACTAACTATCCTCCCAGAGTTCAGGACACGGAATAACGGGCTCAAGTTAAAGGAAGCCAGATTCCAGCTGGACATCAGGAAAAACTTCCTGACTGTTAGAGCAGTACGACAATGGAATCAGTTACCTAGGGAGGTTGTGGGCTCTCCCACACTAGAGGCCTTCAAGAGGCAGCTGGACAACCATCTGTCAGGGATGCTTTAGGGTGGATTCCTGCACTGAGCAGGGGGTTGGACTCGATGGCCTTGTAGGCCCCTTCCAACTCTGCTATTCTATGATTCTATGTCCCTTCCCTGTATTTTTGTGTGCCTGCATGGTTGCTTTGATCCCACAGGACCTTTAAGAAGACATGAAGCCACAGTGCTGAGGCTATCACATTACTATAACTTATGTGACATATTATTATCATTTGCACAGGAGATAGCATCAGCCCTTCTGCACCATATGGTTAGTTTGTTTCCATCACAGGACTATGGTCATTCCTTTGGCTCTCTGAAATGTTAAAGCAGCACCAGGGTAGCAAGTACAATTTTTACCTAGATAGTCACAAATACAAAGTAACTAACGTTGCTTTGCTTGTTTTGTTGCTTTGTGTTAAGCTTCAGTTTAAATGCTAAAATTATCCAGATAATAACTCCGATTACACAGTAATTGGCGTGACATGTACTTACATCAGTAGCTGTCACTTAATCTAACTGTTCTGATATTACATGGCCTTCTGTGCTTTTTAAGAACAACCTGAAGAACTGCATTCTAGCAAACATCAAGGAGATTCTGCGGTGAATATACCAAATGTTATCTTTAGGCAGAAATATTTACTATGAGTTTCACAAGAAACAGATTTTGGATCCACACTATGGTTGTTATTTTTATTTGTAAGTAATAATAATGGTGAACGGTGGATACAAAGTCAAAATGTGTGTGTGTGTGTACAGCAATCCTATACATATCTACTCAGAAGTAAGCACCATTTAATTCATTGGGACTTACTCCAAGGTAAGTGTGTATAGGATTGCACTCTTTTTTAATTACACCTTTAAGGGTAAAAAAAAAAATCCTCAAGGCAATCATCCAAATAACATAACATTTCAAAACACAAATACTTAAAATCCAATAGATTTACCATTAAAACAATTTCCATTCAGCAGCCTAGTAAGCCTATTTAGTAGAAAGCCACTGAGAGCAAATCTGTTTTTAGGGGTCTCCTAGAGGGCTGCAAAGAAGACCTCGTGCAACCCCAAAGATGGTGTGTTCCACTTAATCATGCCTTAAAGAGCAACCCTATGGCCTCTAGACAGGTTCTGAGGTGCCATTAGATGGTACAGGTCTCCTCCTCTGTACCCATAGACAGAACTATGTCTCTGCACCCATTAAACAACTTCCTGTGTAGCTTCATGTGTCCATATGTAACTTTGAAGGCTATCTAGAGATCTGTTCCAGGCATGGGAGTTCCAATATGCGCACAGAGTCCCCCTGCACAGGAAAGCTTCTCTCCTCCGTGCCAGGAGTCATCTGTGCATGCATTCCTTTGCACATGGATATTGCAATTGGATCTCTCCATTGTCATAACCCATTCCTTGGTTACATCATATTTAGACTACTGCAATATGCTGGACGTAGGGCTACCCTCGAAGAGTGTCTGGAAGCATTGATTTGTGCAAAGTGCGGCAGCTTGGCTGTTAACTGGTGTACGGTATTAAGTTCATATTCTACCAATATTGAAAGACTTGAATTGGTTGCCAGTTGTTTTTCAGGCTCTATTCAAGGTGTTGGTTTTATCCTTTAAAGCCATTAATGGCTTAGGGCCTGGCTATCTAATGGTCAGGACTGCCTCTTTCGTTATGAACCTGTGTGGTTAATAAGATATGTAGGAGAGGATGTTTTGAGGACCCCATTACCCACACCATTACCCACCATTAACCACACGGGAAAGGCTTTCTCATGTGTCACTCCCAAACGGTGGAATGCACACATTCCCAAACTACAACTGGCCCGCACTCTCGGCTTTCAACAAAGATGTTCAGGCACATCTCTTTAGCCTAGCCTTTTACATTCTTTTCAGTGCATTGTTGCTTTAATGTCTTAAAGGGTTTTGTTAATGGTTATTTCCCTTTATGGTTTCATTGCTTTTTAGATTTATTGTGCACTTCCCTTGGTGGATTTTTCCGCAAAAGGGGTGGTGTAGAAATGTAAATGAAATAATCCCTAGACAGGAAGAAACTCATAGATGCATTATAATGCACACAAAATTATGACCATTTATGCAGGTTCATTTGAAAAAGGGACAAGCAAATATTTGTTCACAATTAGAACCAAACTAAACCAGGATGCCCTCTTTCCAGTGCCACATTTGTCTGGAGGTTGATATGCGGCAACCCAAGAGATAATGTTTTATACAGGTGCCCTGACTATGGAATTCCTTCCTACCTCATATAGATGCAGCACCAAATCTTACAAGCTTGTGGCACCAGCTAAAGACCTCCTTGTTTATTCAGGCTTTTGATTACTTTTCCCCCTCTTTTCTTTTGCTACATCGTGTAACCTTTTGCTGTGCTGATGGCCACCGATATGGATGACTTTAAAAGGGCATTGGACAAATTAATGGAGGAGAAGGCTATCAATTGCTACTAGTCCTGATGGCTTTATGCAACCTCCAGTATCAGAGGCAGTAAGCCAGTATACACCAGTTGCTGGAGAATATGGGTGGGAGGGTGCTGTTGCACTCATGTCCTGTTTCTAGGTTTCTCATGGGCAGCTGTTGGCCGCTGTAGGGACAGAATACTGGTCTAGATAGACCCTTGGTCTGATCCAGCATAGCGCTTACATTATAACCTGTTATTTCCTTTTCACCATTTCACCATGTTTGATTGTGTTTTTTGTCAATGCTATATTATTTTAGTGTGGTTTATTGCTTTTATCCTGCCTTGGGATTATTTTATAATGAAAGCGGGTAAGAAATTTCTTAAATAAATAATAAAATAAATAAATAATCATGCCTGCCACCATGATGCTGCCAAAAATGACATCCCCAGGGTGCATTCTCCCTCTCCCTGTCATAATGTCTAGTCATACTCCTCGCATGACATTGCATCATCATAGTTGATCCACCCACATTTCCCATCAATGGCTGATGCTGGCTGGGGTGGAGGAACTTACTATGCCATTATAGACAGTGCATGCTCCCATGTGTTTCAGCACGGAGGAGGAGAGCTTATTTAAGAGCTCATTTAAGCTTCCCCATAGCAGGCTTAAAATATAACCCAGCTCTTAATCTTGTGGGGGATCTGCATTGCTGCATATGTGTATCTCTTTGGACACTGATGTCCTTTTAAGGAGACAATACTGTGATTTCTGTCTTAGCATAAGAACTGTACAGTGGGCACAACCAAACCTGCCCCCACTTGTTTAAAATAGTTCATTATTGTAGAATCAGGTCGAATTGTTCCCTTGTTTTCAGAACAATGCTGCATCCTGGCTTCCTCTAAAATGGTATCAGCAGCACAGACCAAACAGAAGCATTACATCATCAGAACGATCTCTCATTGGATGGTCAATGATGCAGCAACTTCTGTTACCTAGCAACTCCTAGGGTGGTTAACTCCTTTTGCAGGTATTCTACTCAGCACAGTAAATCACTTTACAAGAATCTTTTTCAAAACCTTTAACCCTCTGAAATTCCTAGAGCAAGTGGCCCAAGTCTTCAGAACATATTTGTGGGGGAGAGGCCATAACTCAGTGGCAGGGCACATGCTTTGCACGCAGAAGCCCAAAGGCACCAATCCCTTCAGTTACATGGTTCATGTAGCAGGTGATGAGGAAGGCTTTTGCCTGGGAACCCTGGAGAGCCACTGCTAATCAGAGGAAACCATACTGGGCTAGATGGGGAAGTCCTCTGACCTGGCATAAGACAGTTTCCTATGTTCCCACTTGAGTTGCATATTATATTTGTATGTCCTTAACCAGTACCATATTCTTGAGCAGGGGTACATCACTTGGTGCCCCTGATGTTTCGGGCTATAACTCCCATAATCCCTGGGCATGCTGGGTGGAGTTTATGGGAGTTGTAGTCCCAAGAAATCTGGTGGGCACCAGGTACCCTCCATCTGGTCTTGAGAGTAGAGAGTTGTTGGCCTGTGCACAATGATTACTTAAGGCAAAATCTGTAGGAATGACAACCCAGATTATTATTCCCATCTAATAGCGTTGGTAGTTATGATCACGTTTGCCATTAGGTTTCCTAGGTATCTTCCTAGTGGCAGCACTTTGAAGGGAGAAATGAGGGTTGTCGGAAAAATCCATTTCTGGGATGGAATTTCAACAAGTTTTCCTAGGTTGAGCCCCCCAGTTCCTGCTGCAGTGCCCAACTCAGTACGCAGAGAGTCAGACTAGTTCATGGATTTTCCTGGCACTTTGTGCATTTTCCCAACAGGTTCTGCAATTTGCACACTTTGCTGAACATTTTCCGCAAATTATGGCTGAATTTGCGCAAATTGCTCAAGAAATTTGCACAAATTGCTCAAGAAATTTGCACAAATTGCAGAACCTGGAAAAATGTTCCCAGAATTCAGGGGAAAGCCCACAGCTCAGTTCACAAATGCAAATCAAGTCATACATGCCACAAGGTGCATGCTCCTTAGACTTTTTGCTGTCCTTCTTATAAACTCTGATGACAGTCATATTCCAAAGGCTGGAGGAAGATTCTAGGCTATTAAAGACTATCCAGCTCCTATTAAGCCCCTGGCAAAACTATAGTCAATGATAGGCCCATTCACTATGGTTGAGACAGCCAAAGTCATCCCTAAACATTCATATAAGAACATAAGAAGAGCCATGCTGGATTCCACCCCACTGCCCATGTCCTACAGCAACTGGTATATATGGCATATGAGCATCCAGGACTAGCAAGCAGTTTTCAAAAGCCATCTGTATAATCAGTATCAAACGACTTTGTAAAATGAACAGCTAGCATTGGAAGTGTGTTGTTCTGTGCACTGTTGTTTAATCTAACTTACCTCCCCTAACAAGGTGTGTGTGTTCCCATACTTATCCTCCTCTCCCCACCCCGTGCTCTAAGTTATGTTAGGGAAGCCTGTAGGCACATGGCTATGAAGTGCAGAACTTTCTTGTTGATGGTTGCTATCTGTGGAATGCCTGGATTCCTGAAGAAGGCCCACTTCTTTGGCTTCTTTTAGAAGAATACTTCTATTTAGCTGACCTTTTGTGGTTATTCAATGGCAGATGGCTATTCACTTCCATACTGGAGTGGTAAGAACATAAGAAGGGCCCTGCTGAATCTGACTAAACACTTGTCGAGTCCACTTCCACCAACAAGATGCCTCTGAGAAGCCTACAAGCAGGATATATAGGCAACAGCTGTCTCCCATCATACCTCCACAGCCACTGGTACTTAGTGACATGTTGCCTCTGAATGTGGAGGTCTCGGCCATCATGACTAATAGTCATTGATAGACTTGGTATTTTGTTCTGCTTTACTGTAATTTAATAGTCTGAGAGATGGTGACTGGTCCAAGTTCAGCCAGTGAGTTTCATGGCTGAGTGGGCACTTGAATGTGGGTCTCCTTCATCCTAGTCTAACACTCTAACCCAGCCTTCCCCAACCTGGTGCCCTCTAGATGTTTTGGACTACAACTTCCAAGATTCCTGACTATTGGCCACATTGCCTTGGCCTGATGAGAGTTGATCTCCAAAACATCTGGATGGCACCAGACTGGAGGAGGGCACTCTATGCACTGCACTACATTGTTTTTCACATTATGAATGCTTTTAACGGATTGTGACCTTCAATGAGAGTCTGCTTACAGTCTTGGTTGGTGGTGATATTGTTCTTTTTGAAAGATAAACACATAATACAATCTCTGAACTGCCTCTGCCTTTCCTAAAACCACATTGGTTCAAAATCTCTCAGCCAACATGTGTCAGAAAGCAATGGCACTTCATCTGTGGCATCATTCATTCCATCTGTAGCTAATAAGGAAACCTCTCTGCGGTTATTATTGCAGATGAAGCCATTTCCTTCCTTTCTTAGGCCGCCAAAAACAGAGGCTACTTCATGCCCTTCAGGTATCTCTTTTCTTGACGCTACTTTCGTCTGGAGGGGGAGGGGATCAGCAAGATGTTAAGCAAGATATTTGTGAATTGTTTGATCAACTTCAGGCAGCGTGCCATCACTACCAGCTGCCTTTCCATTTGATAATGACTTAATGGCCTCTGTGGTTTCAGCCACAGAAGATTCCTGGGCCAGAAGTTGATTGTATCATGCTGAGGTAATTCCTGTATAGCTTTCTTTTCTCTCTTTTTACTGATAAGTGAGTCATTATTCAGTATGTTTTCAAAGCTTCTGCCTGCCTCTCAAGCACCTGATTCTTATCGGTCAAAAAAGCACTACCATCTGGGTTCCTAAAACGAGCTGAATGCGCCTTGGCAGACCCTGGGCAGTCTTCCTGTGTGCGTTAAGTTTTTATTGGGTTATCAATAAAACAGCTAACCTCAAAGTGCACATCAACATTCTTCCATCGGTGCTGAACAGAATATATTATACTAACAATCGGCAAAGTTATGGCCAAAACGTGACTTTACCGCCATTGCACAGCTGCTGCCAAAAGTAGCAGCCCAGCATCTCATCATTCTTTCTTCTGCGATAATGTTTGGTCATGCAAAAGAGAGTCCTGTCCGGTCCATGAGGCAAGGGAGCAAGGGCAGGCTAGGTGTGGTTGGGCAGTGGCCAAGGGGCCCCACACTAGCAGGGGCCCACTGATAATAGCCCCCAGATTTGTCCCTCTTCACCGTTGCAACCTGTATCATCACCTGCTTCTCACTCTAGTCCCAAAAATGGAAAAGGAGGAGGAGGAGGAGAAGCCACTGCCTAGTTGCTCACTGGCTCTGGGCCTGTCAAGCAAAATACAGCACTGATTAATCAAAGTTATTCCCCAGCTGAATCTTTTGCTGTTTTGGAGCAGAACCAAGCCACTAGCAGTGGCTGGTTGCACCGCCATTCAAGCCACTGCACAAATCCTGAATCATTTAATTGATGTGATGAATTGATGTAACTTTGCAGCCATACAAATAATAGATACATATTTTAAAAATGGAACTTCACACAAAACAAAACAATTTCTCTAAGGTTTGAACGGAGGAGCAATATCAGCAAGTCCCTAAAGGAACATCCAATCTGAGCGCAACTCTAGTTTTCTGTAAACCATTTTCTTGACTAGTAAGCACCAATAAGCAGTCTTACACCTAGCAATAGAAGCTGGGTGAGATTTGGGGGCAGACTGGGGGAAGGGTTAAACCCCCTCCCCATGCACGGTTATCTCAATCCTAACTGAGTGCCCTATGGCTACTCTAAATCCCAGACTCATTAAACACAATTGTGCGTTTAAAGTATCATGTAGTCCATCAGCTGCTTGAGACAACTACTCATGAACTGATGGTGTGCATTGAGACTTCCATGCTACTAGTCCCCATTGCTTAGCAGTTAGAGAGCAGCTTGAGACATAAATGCTGTCACTGCAGTTTTGGCATCTCCTTTTCTGCAGGGGTCAGACCTCCTTGAAACATCAATTCAGTTGGGAAAATCTGCTTCAGTGCGATCAGATTTCTTGGTAACACAAAGCTGGATAATATTGCAAATAATAGGGATCCCACTTTTTTTTTTCCTTTCCAGATCTTAAGAGCATTATTTACTTCCAGATAAGTAATGATAAGTTGCATTTATTTCAGTGCTGTTTACTCTCAATTAGTAGCCACAATCCAGTGCAGTCTTCCCCAACGGTGGTCTCCAGATGTGTTTGATGGCAACACCTAATTTAACTTAAATTTAAACTCTGCTGTTTTAATCTCATATTTTAACCTATATCAATTTTTGCTGTGTGGTTTTATCCTGATCGTGCTTTTTATATTGTATTTTGTATTTGTGTTTTTAAATGGTTGGTTGTTTTATTATGCTCTTCATGGTTTTAATTTTTGTGAACTGCCCAGAGAGCTTCGGCTATTGGGCGGTCTAGAAATGAAATAAATAAATAAATTTTAAAAATACCATCTTTCCCAGTCAACACGTGGTCCCAATGCAAAAGCAGTCAAAAGTATTTCTCACTACCAGAACAAACCTGAATGTTCAGCCAAGAAATTAAATACAGCAAACTCATCTGCCACATTTCAAATGCCTTTACCTGTGCCTTCCTTATTGTGCATGGGAAGGGGGGAGGCGTTTGCCTTCCCCTCCCCATTCCCACTTGTCACCTTTTGCTGGCATCAGCATGGAGGGGAGTCTCTTTCCTTTTCAAAAGTAGAAAAATCAGTTGGTGTATTTGGGCAGCCGCTCCAGACAAGACAGATGGTCTATGGCAAAGCTGCACTTCTCTTTGGTACCTGCTGGGAATTCCAATCTTCCTGTGTGTTCTGATAAAACTGAAAAGAAGTCTGGGGACCACCTGCAGCCTTGGCAGAAGACCGCCAAAAGCCCTCGCAAAACCGCCGCAATAGAAGTGGCAAGGCCTGCTGGATTCTAATCCCTTCTCTAACAAGGCTTTCATTCAGGCCTTCCCCCAGATTAGAAGGTCTGGTTTCTCAGAAACCTTTTCGAGTGAAAACAAGGCACTCCTGCTTTCGGAGGCCAGGATCCAATTACAATGCTAGAGAATTTAGAGGTGGCTGCGGAGCCTGACTTGAGACCTGCGCTCCACTTTAGATAACTACAAATAAGGTTGCTAATCAGATGGAGAGGTCTTTCTTTCTCTCCCAACCCCCACCCCCCACCCCCTGCCGTCACTCTTTTCGCAGAGCTTCAGACCGATTTCAGTGAGACTCTGGTACCTTCTATAGTTTTTCTCCAGACTTCAAAAATACAGGTCAGGGAAACAGCCTTCATATACTATTGAAAAAGATTCAAGCCAATTCTAGTTTAATTTATAGTATTTTGAATAACTCCACTGGATTATGGAATAATCACATTCCCGTATGAACAAAACAGAGGGACAGAACTTGGGGCATTTCTGTGTATGTCTCCCACTCCAATGCAAAGGCCAGGATCATGACCAAGACGGAGAGGAGGTGCTGAGCCAAATATCCATATATATAGCTCTTTAATAAGAAAAAGAAAACAGTGCACAGCTGCCTCTCCTTGCCAGTAATGTCCCAATATAACAGGATGTTTTATTTCCTTTCCTTTAGAAGTTTCTTGTGGGAGTGAAATTGACTAGACCAGAAACAGTTTCCCATGTAGTTTAGTCAATTTTTTGTGCTTTCAGCAGTGAAGCCTCGAGTTGGTGGAATGATATGGAATGTTCATGAACATTCTAACTGCTCAGGCTGACTGTGGCATGCTGGGAGTTGTAGACCTTTTTTCCTGTCTAAACATACATAGCATTATGCCCCTCTAGAGGCTCCCTTTTAGAGAGCCATGTGTATTACTTCAGCTGTGAAGCACACAACTAACATTTCTCTTCTCCCCTACCACTGCCATCCAGTGCTTTATAACTGCTTTTACAGTCCTGATAATGCAGAGGAGAAAGAGAAAAATACTAATTGCCAGCCCTACTAAGAAAGAAAGGATTGATTCTGAGCATGTACAACTTTAAAACATAGCACTAAAGGAATAACTGTGCTGTCCTGATGCTTAACATATTGTCTTGGAAATAACCACCCTTTTGTTGTAAAAAGGGAGAAGAAGAAGAAGAAGAAGAAGAAGAAGAAGAAGAAGAAGAAGAAGAAGAAGAAGAAGAAGAAGAAGAAGAAGAAGAAGAAGAAGAATCTGTAACCATGTCCATGCCTGGCTAGGTGCCCCCTGACAATAAAATGTTCTTTAAAAAAGCAAGCAAACAAACAAGAATGCTGTGGCAAGCAGCGTCAGCCCAAGTGAGTCCCAGTATACCTACATCAGCCCAGGTGCTGACTCCAGGCCTGTTTGCTGCTGCCATCACCTGCCAATCTCTGGGTGGCCATATCCCCCCCCAAACACACACAAGCTGAGGGATCCTGGCCTTTGGCCCCAGGGTCCAGCCTGAGCTGCATCACTGACCATGTCTGCTCCCACTAAGTCAGCAAAAGTGGCTAAAGAAAAGTTCTGATGCTTTTGCTAGTTTGCGCTTGCAGCAATGAGAGAAAGCGCAGTACATCAATGTCACGGATGTGGGCCTAGCAGAATCCAGAGGGATTACATGTAGGTGTTTGACATATGCACTGGAGGAAGGATATTTGAAGGAATTGAAAGTTAAGTTTATACCACCCTCAGACAGCTGTTTGCTTGGCTCTTGTTCTTTATTTAAAAATAAAGGAGAGAGTAAATTAATACAGAAGGGCTGCTTTAGAATGAAGACAGAATTATTTTTCATTGCTTAGCAACCAGTCCTTACAAAGGCCTAAATCTTTTATTACCTGCAGTCACCATATCATGCTGGATAATGTTGCAAATTCGCAGTAGCACAGCTATCAGTGGGCTCCTCTGTGTGTGTGTGTGTTTCTTATCAACCGTCTTGAGATAAATACAGAATAGCCATCTTTCAGGGAGAGGGGGCAGGGAGGTTTCCTTCCTTGAACCAAATATGAAAGAAGCAAGCCGGACTATTTACCTGTCCACAGTGCTCCATCCTATAAATATTCTGATGACTTATGCCAATAAACACACAGAGAAAAAATAGAACTCTTACTAGGAGTTGTGAGGCAGGGAGCATTTTTAGCATAATAGTATTTTTAGAAGGGCATTGTATCACCAAACTGGAAACTACTGAGGTTTTGCGTAATCTCCTCCCTCACCCCCATGGGATATCCTTTGATCTAGTAACTATCACTGTGCTTAATCCACCTCACTATCCTGAGCACACAGCTCAAGCAAGGGAGCTCAGTGAAAACTATTAACCCTGAGGAAAGTCTGAGGGCTTGTTTACTGCCTGTCCCTGGTTCACCAGTCACAACTCAGTCTGCTTCTTCAGTGGCTTCAGCTGGGTCTTCCTCCTCCCAAGTAGCTCTCTGCTTCTGAGAAGACACTTGTTTCTGAATAAACCCTGGGCCTCAGGTACAGAACCTCAGGCCCAGGGGCCAAATCCAGTTGGTTTGAGGTCACACTCCCTTTCCCCAACCACTGATCCAGTAGTTTCCTGAGATTTGTGCAGTTTTCCCCCATTTGAAAAGGCTGAAATGCCTCTCCTAAGTCTTGGTTACTGGCAGTAATAGCTTTAAACTAAGATATGCTGGTATTTTTAGAATTTTGGCCTCACTGCTTTGCTCTTGGGCCCACCTTCTACTGGAATGTGCTCCCCAAAATGGGTTTTGGGCCTTAGGCTGAAAGACATTCTGACAGAGGTTCTCCTGGGTCCTCTCTCAGCCAGGGAAGCACTCCAATGATGACTCAGAGTGTCCAATCTGCTCCCCGACTGACAATTGGGGAGTGTCAGGAACCCCAACAGGGCTCAAGATGGGGTTGAAGGGGTTCCTTGAGATATGAGGCAAGGCATCCCTTCAATGGAACTGCTCAGATTGTGCCATGTCTTCTGTGGGAGTGGGGTTGGCTGACAAATCCCAATCCTCCTCTTCCAACACGTTCTCGTCTGAGCTTGGGTCAGCAAGGAGCCTGACACAGGGTTATTGCGAGGATAAGAACAGGTTAACCCATGCGATAAAATCTAGCCTTCCTTCCCCCTTTTAGAAGAAGGCTCTAAACAAAGGACATACTCAGGCATGCCAGACAAAACAGTTACCTAATTTTGCATCACAACATATCTGAGGTTTGACCCTTTCTCTTCATTCCACTGCCCTGGCTGAGTCATATGTTAAGTAAGGTGTGTTTTAGTTTTTGTGAACCACTCAGAGAGCTTCAGCTATTGGGCTGTATAGAAATGTAATAAATAAATGTGTGCAGGAATAACTGCCTGATCAGGTCACCTCCACCTATCCATTGGTCAGTTTGGATTTCCAAGCCCTCTCCACAGTGCCAAGCTTCAGTTTTTTGAGGGCCCTTGGGCAAGACACCCTCAATGGGCCCCATCCCTTCATGAATCTATTTTCTCACCACCATTATCAGCAGGTGCTGTTGCTCCTCCTTCTCATCATTGCTGCCGCTTGTGTGACAGGCCAGCGAGCAAGTAGGCCATGGCATCTGCTCCTTACCACCACCACCGTTGTCTGGGCCAGAGTGAGAGGCAAGTGAACAAGCAGGTTGCAATGGTGAAGAAGAGGAGCAACTCCAGGGGGCTCTTGTCAACGGGTCTCTACTGGGGTGTGGTCCCTTGGCTGGTGCCCCACCACGCCTACCCTTGATGCCGGCCCTGTCTCTCTGGGAGTTGATCACACACATCCGCCCATAGCAAGACCTGCGATTGTGACTGTTCTCTGTTTTTTGTGGTCCTAAGAGTCAAAACTTCGTCATCAAAGACTCTTAGCTGGGCCTCTTCCCTTCCCCGCCTGCAAGCTGCTTTGATCAGTTGTTCTTAGGATTGAGGTTCTTGATAAGTAATCTTTAGTTAGTTAATTTTATATTTCATTTCATTTTTGAAAGCAACTGATCATTTCTGAAACTCCTTAGTTCTTAAATAAATATACTCATTTGAAAACTGGCGTTGATTCAGCACTTTCACCTGAGCTTGGTCTTACGCATGTGCTAAACCAGGGGTGGGACAAACATAGATGTTTGGGACTTCAGTTCCCAGAAACCCTTGCCAAGATGGCCAATGGTGAGACATGCTGGGAGCTGAAGTCCAAAACATCTGGAGATCCTCTTTCTACTCATCCCTGCACACCTAATTCCAGGTGCTTCTAGATAGAGGACTCCTAGTGCTACCAGACAGAAACCATAGTGCAGCTGTCCTTTCTTCCATAACAGATTTTCTGATTATTATTTTCAGTTTCCCAAATTTGCACAAATTTGAATTTGTGCAAATTCACACTTGCAAAAACGCACAAATCCCCTCCAAAATGTATATTTTCATTCTTTGGCCTGAGGGAAATACATACTTTTGGCTGGTATTATTTTATTTTATGTATTTTTCTATAACTAAATGTGTGTAAAATTCCAAAAAGGTGGGGGGGGTTTTGTTGTTGTTTTTTAAAAAAGCCTACAAGTCCACTGAATCCATGTGGCTCAGGAAAAGCCAGTCCACTGCAGAATCCATAGATAAGATTCATAGACGTCTGAATGCATTTCATTCCTTTTCAGATGTCTCTGACACCCCTAGTTACAAGTGGATGATGCTATTATCTGAATCACCCACTCAACCCCAATGAAATGGTGATAGCACAAAACCTTGTCTGGAAGCACTCTTCATGGCCTCTCCTTCTCTGTACATGCAAGCCATAAACCAGATTTACCCACCTGTTTAGGTTAATCATGTGAGGTAGTGGCAGCTCTTCCTCAAAAACATTTGATTGATTGATTAAGAAAAATAGGCTGCCTTTAAGGGTGTCTTGCAGCCTATCCTGCTTCACAGGGTTAAAAGTGCAGGGTCCTGTTTGTAAGGTGACCATACCGAAAGGAGGACAGGGCTCCTGTATCTTTAACAGTTGTATAGAAAGGTGGGTTTCAGCAGGTATCATTTGTATGCATAGAGCACCTGGTGAAATTCCCTCATCACTACAATGACCAGATACAAAAGAGGGCAGGGCTCCTGCAGATTTAGCGGTTGTGAAGAGGAAATTTCACCAGGTGCTACATGCATACAAATGACACCTGCTGAAATTCCCTTTTCAATACAACTGTTAAAGATTCAGGAGCCCAGTCCTCCTTTTTGTATGGTCACCCTAATCCAAGATATACAAAGGGTTTGGGAAGCCCTGGTCTGTGAGTCAGATGCAGCTTGTGCCTCCTTTGGATCTGGCCCATAGCCTCCCTTCTTCACCCCCACTGCTGTACATGGCGATTAAGCTGAGAAAAGAGGTCCTGTTCAGACGACCTTTCCTGAATCTAATTACAATGTGAGGAGAGTGGTATCTGGGAAAGGAAGGGTTAACCCTCCCCAACCCAAATACTAAGACCCCACCCATCCCAAAATCATCCCCCCTGTGTGGCAATTGGGAAGCGGTGAAAGAGAGAGACACAGAGAGAGAATGAATATGCATGACAATTGGCCTTTGAGAGGCCAATGAGAGTATGCTACTTGTATCATTTCTATTATTCTTAGTCCAAGGTCCAATCCTAGTGCCAGGAACCATGCTGGGTCCAGCTGGCTTTAGATTATTAGACTCTCCAAATGTCCATCCATCCATGGTCCTTTCTGACCTTGCTGGGCATTGGTACTGACCATCCCAGCCATGCAAAGGCCAAAACAGATTGTTGTCAAACACCTCCAGCTCCACTGAAAAGAGGAGATCCAACAGCTGTGTTAGCCATGATTATACTGCAGGTGGTATAATTCCACTGAAATGTCTCACTTTAGGAGCACCAGCCTGAAGCCACCCATGAGATTTTCTGGGAAATTAAAAGCATCACAACAGGACATATAGAAGCTGTGCAGTATCAGCGGACATCTCTCAAGTACCAACTAATATGCAAGTGTAAAATAACAGCAGCTAAAATCGGAAGACATCAGAGAAGGATTAGCAAGCACCTTCCCTGACATTCCTCCTGCTTTCCTTCCTTCAGGGTTCCCCACCTCTTCAGAGATAAAGATTATGGTTGCTAAGGTAACTGAGCTAAGTAACATAGTGGAGAAAATTTTGCCTAATTTCGTTTCCTGGGATTCTAAAAGTATTATTAGTCCAAAAGCCTAGCCTAAACCTGATTATAACAGATCCGTATTTTGCTTAACCAAACACATTAGAATGCCTGGTCATGCCTTATGTGCATTTCTGCTCCCGAGGTGGATTCACAAGCTTAACTGTATGGTCTCCAATAAATGCTTCACATTTGTGAACTGGTATGAAAGTCACATACAAGACAGATGGCCTTGTTGTCAATAGGCACATTTAGGCACTGCAGTGAGTGGCATCTGATGCACTTAAACAAAGGGAGCATGGTTCACTCGCTTAGCTCAGTTGGCAAGGGCATGCTTTGCATGTAGAAGATTCAGCCCTTGGCATCTCTGATTAAAAGATGCCAGCTAGGGTGGCCAGATGTCCTACTTTACACAGGACAGTCCTCTGTTTGAAGGGCTGCCTGGGCCAAGTCTGGTTTAAAGATAAATAACCATATGAACCTTTCAGGAGCACCTTCTCCCATATCAACCTGCCCATTCACTGAGATGCACAGATCAAGCTCTCCTGGTTGTCCCACCACCTGCACAGATACAGCTGAGGGCAACCAGGGAAAGGGCCTTTTCTGTTGTGGCACCCCACCTTTGGAATTATCTCTACACTGCGGTCCTACAAGCATCAACCTTGATGGTGTTTAGGCACCTGTTGAAAACTTATCTGTGCATTCAGATATTTGCTGGTTTTAATGCCTAGCTTGGTAGGGGGTTGTTGTGGTTGCTGTTTTTACCTTTACATTTTATTTTCAATTGTATTTCTGTTAAAATTGCATTTGTTATTCTACTTTTGCATCTATACATATACATTAGCCTATATGGGTGTTGTCTATAATTTAGCACACAACTGAAGGCACTCATAGGCTCCCCAATTTTACACACTGAGGCCTAGTTCCAGTGTTCAGTGGTTTTGAGGGGCCTTGGGCAAGACACCCTCAATGGTAGACATTCCCCAATGACTCTACCTTCTCACCATCTTGGTCAATTGCTCCTCATCACTGCCAGCTCCAGGCTTTTGAGGCCTTGATGTAAAAGTGGGAGGGGAAATCTGCCCAACAGGCTGGAGACTTTTACAATCATTTAACGAATTGTGTGATCAATAATGAGGCTACTGACACCACAGATGGAGGAACTGGGGCCTGCACTCTGCAATCCCTCCTGGGTTGCTTTCCTATGTTAGTTTCTCTTTTGTGTTCTTCCACCTATCTCATTGATTGACTGCCACTTTACTATCGCCCTCTAGGAATCCTTCTGGTTGTTCTAATTGATAGCTAGCGATAAAACTGTGCTGCTTACTCCTAAAATTAAACTGGAGCACTATATTGCACAGCATTGGGATAAGGAGCAGGTAAGCATATCTCAGTGCAAGGTTTAGCCAATTTAATGTCTTAAAATGATAGTGCATATGTGATTCCTGTTGATTATTATTATTATTTATTTATTTATTTATTTATTTATATAGCACCATCAATGTACATGGTGCTGTACAGAGTAAAACAGTAAATAGCAAGACCCTGCCGCATAGGCTTACATTCTAATAAAATCATAATAAAACAATAAGGAGGGGAAGAGAATGCACCAAACAGGCACAGGGTAGGGTAAAACTAGCAGTATCCCTTGATCCCTTGATAACAGCAGGTGTGCAATACAATTGGCAAGGTTTTCTTTACGCAAACTCCCCTCCTGCACTATTAATGTACTGACAACAAAAATATACTCATTTACCACCATCACTTCAACCTACAATATTTGTAAAGTAACATTAATACCATTCACTCTGTCAAAATGTTCAGATTGTAAATATCAATCTGTGAGTACAATGACAAATCAATCTTTTAATACATAGAACCATGCAAAAAAAAAAAAAGCAAATGCTATTTTGGGACGCATTAATAGAAGTATAGCTTCCAAATCACACAAAGTACTGGGTACCCTCTATTCAGCACTGGTTAGGTCTCATCTTGAGTATTGTGTTCAGTTCTGGGCACCACACTTCAAGAAGGATGCAGACAAGCTGGAGGGGGTTCAGAGGAGGGCAGCAAGGGTGATCAGGGGTCTGGAAACAAAGCCGTATGAGAAAAGAATGTAAGAACTGGGCATGTTTAGCCTGGAGAAGAGAAGGTTGAGGGGAAGCATGATGGAACTCTTCAAATATTTGAAAGGTTGTCACACGGAGGAGGACCAGGATCTCTTCTTGATCATCCCAGAGTGCAGGACATGGACTAATGGGCTCAAGTTACAGGAAGCAAGATTCCATCTGGACATCAGGAAAAACTTCCTGATTATAAGAACAGTACAAAAATGGAACCAATGAACTAGGGAAGTTGTGGGCTCTCCCACACTAGAGGCCTTCAAGATACAGCTGGATAGCCATGTGTCAGGAATGCTTTAAGGTGAATTCCTGCATTGAGCAGGGGGTTGGACTCAACAGCCTTATAGGCCCCTTCCAACTCAACTATTCTATGATTCTATAAAAAGTGGCAACTCAGAAAGGGCAAGGTAATAGAACCCTGTATTATGATACCCTGTATTTTTGTTTTTAAACTGCACATTCTCATTCAATCATCTCTGAATCTTGAGAACAGGAGGAGCAGCATCTGGGCTGGCCCTACCATAAGGTGATAGAGTAAGGTGGCCACCTAAGGCAGATTTGGGATGTCATGGAATGGCAGCAAATTGTTATTTACTTTGTTATTATTGTATTTTTATTGCCAGGGTAGGGAAATGTGCTTGTGGAATTTTCTACCTCATGTGAAAAAATAACTTGTCCGACCTTGAGTACAAGGCAGCTTGACTTGAGGTCTTTGCTGCTCCACCTCAGCAAATTGCCTTGAGCCAGTCCAGATCATCTTTTTCATTACTATTTAGTGGGGATAGTGTTTTACAAAGGAATGTCCCTTGAGTGTTTATTTTCTTGCTTTAATAATAATAAAAAAAGTTCTAAGAATCTCCCTGAATCGAAACCTAACATCTCGTTCTTCATATATAGGAAAAGGTAAAAATGACTTTCAGTGTTGCAATGGAATTGATGTCTACCCAACTTGGGGCTGAAACCCAACCTTTACTAGAGGGAATGGCAAAACTTCTAACTTTAATGGAATTGTAATTTTACCTTAGGATCATGACATGTTCTGATTTCATTGGAAGGTCGGAAATGGAGAGCTCCAACCAAAATTAAGCAATTTTAGGTTCCATTCATCTCAGTGAAGAGGGGCCTAATGAGCGTTCTCTCTCTCTCTCTCTCTCTCACCAAAATCATTGGAACTTAAAACATGCTTATCTTTAGCTGGATCTCAAGCATTTGTAAACTGCATTCAAGACTAGGAATGCTTTTAAATTTCTACTCATCCAGATTTCACCCTGAATTTTAGAGTTTGGAATTACATGGTCTCTTGTTTCTGCAGTGGAACCAATGCATTACAAATTCACCATTGTTCAGTTTTTTTATTTCCAAATGTTATAGTGTGGTGCATAGTTTACCACAATATTCTGTTCCTTCACATCTTAAACTCCACACCCAGCTTATCAATTCACATGGGCGCACTTGAAAAGACACCATTAAAAAACTAGCTTGATGCTTGTCTATGATTGCATTGAGATTCTTTTTGTAGTGTTTTACAATATATAAAACTGTTATATATGTGTAACAATGTATAAAAGTGCATGAGCACATCAATAAATTGCTTTTTTGAAATGTTTTATTCATGAGCATGTAGGCATTAGTCACCTGGAAGCTGCAGTTGCAAATGAATTGGAAACTACAGCAAACTCTACATGTTTAAAATTAAGACAAGATCTTAGTTCAACTAGTATTCAAGATTATTTGAAACATACAGGGCAGAGCGAACCCACAGAAAAATTCCTCAGTGAAATGGGGAGATTTGGTCTTTGCTAACTGGAACTATATGTGTGCTAAGTAAACAGGAAACTATGGATTGGATCCAGACTAAGGGCCTTGCTAGACCAGGCGTTAGCGCAGTGTGAGGCCCGGTTTCCCTCCTGTGCATCCAGATGACGCACAGGGGAATCTGGGGTCAGGCCGCGCTGAAACCTGCCTTAAGCCGGCATAAGCAAATTCGCTTATGGCCCGGCTTTTTCGCAGCCCAGGCCTGAGGCCAGGGCTGCGAAACATCTAGCAGGGTCCGTGGCTTTTTGCAGCTGCTTGCTTACTCCGAGTAGCCAGGAAAAGCCACGGACTGGGCACAGCGCTCACACGAGAGCTGTGCCCATCGGGGTGGGGGGGATCCCGGGAGGGAGAGAGGGGCAGGGGGGAAGGCCGGACCCGGCAGGAGAGGGGGGGGCAAGGAAAGGACAGCCGGGGATGGGGGTGAGGGAAGGACAGGGACAGGGGATGGGGGCGAGAGAAGGACAGCCAGGGACGGGGGATGGGGGCGAGGGAAGGACAGCCAGGGACGGGGGATGGGGGCAAGGGAAGGACAGCCGGGGACGGGGGATGGGGGCGAGGGAAGGACAGCCGGGGACAGCGGATGAGGGCGAGGGAAGGACAGCCGGGGATGGCGGATGAGGGCGAGGGAAGGACAGCTGGGGACAGGGGATGGGGGCGAGGGAAGGACAGCCGGGGATGGCGGATGGGGGCGAGGGAAGGACACCTGGGGACAGGGGATGGGGGCGAGGGAAGGACAGCCGGGGATGGCGGATGGAGGCGAGGGAAGAACAGCCGGGGATGGCAGATGGGGGCGAGGGATGGACAGCCGGGGACAGGGCATGGGGGATGGGGCGAGGACGGCTGAGCGGGCGGGGGGAGTCAGGAATTGTGGGGGGGATAAGGGGCAAGGGGAGTGGGGGGTTAATTTTTTTTAAAAAAACCCACTTACCTTGTCCGGCGGCTCTTCAGCGCACATGGCCCCTTTAAAAAAAAAAAAAAAAGGCCAACGCTACGGGGCTTCCCGTTGCCCCGTCGCGTCGTGCGTGTAGAAGCCGGCGATGGTGCGCGCTAACTCTAGCGCGCCGTCGCCCCTCCTCCCTGCCAGCTTATCCGACAGGTCTAGCAAAGCCCTCAGTCATGCTTAGAGCAGACCCTCTAAGCCAATGGGACGTCAGTTAGTCATAACTAACTTAAGACCCATTGAGTTTAATAGGTCTATTTTAAGCATGACTAAGGCAGGATCTACACTACTGCTTTGAAGTGGTTTATAACAGTAGTGACAACTGTTGGGGCCCAGGACACACTCTATATACAGTTTTCAAAACATTTTCAAAATGTCATATACCCTGCTTGGTGTAGATCTGGCCTAAGTCTGGATCCAAAATATTATTTATGATACATTAATAACTAAAAGGCATACATTTTATAAAAATCCACTCATCCCCCCCACCCAAACCCTCAGGAATATTTCTGCAGGATTTGACTTGCATAATTTCCTTCTGAAGTAATATCAGTCACTAAGCCATGCATCAAGAGATGGAGGTGGTGAGGGGGGGGGGAGGATTTACAAACTCTTGCATTTCCTGTCCACAGAGCTGTCTTAAAGCTCCTGTCATTTTAGCTGTTGAACTTTCAGAGCTAGTTCATAGTAAGAGTGACAGGACAGAACAAAGGAGAACATTCCAAGTGTAACTGAAGCAGACGTTTACAACACATCAGTGAAGTCCTTGTGGGAGATGCCCTTTTTATTAAGACACGAGTAATAAATGGATCCAAACATTTTTGCAAGGAAAGACTCAGACCTTGTTCATTAAAGAGAAAATCTCTAATAATTTATTGACCTTCAGTTTCACATTGTGAAAAAAATGCAGTTTTACAAAACCTCAAAATGTAGTGACAAACAAAGAGACACAACATAGACCGTTTACTTCTTCACTTATACGGTTTTCCTTTTTGTACGTGAACCGCATCTTCAATTGTCAGGCAAGGGAGACTATTCAGCTCTAATCACTCTTATTCAGACAGGTGTCAGGCCTAGAGAAAAGGGACTACACAATTATACCAGAAGTGGTGGGCTGTCCTTTGTTGCCCGTTTCCACAGCAACCAGCGCACAAAATACGAAGAACTTTCTTGTCTCATGCCAAGGTTTTTGTGTGCACTCTTGTGTGAATTGCATTTGTCTCAGAAGTGTGGGCTGTTTTTCGGACTGGAATCACCAAGTGGTAAGTCGGGATTCCCACGTCAATTGAAAGAGAACGGGAGCCCAAAATATTCGCCTGCAGGGCTAAAGGCCCACCCTGATTTTCAGTTTCCTTCAACCTATACCCAGGAATTAAATCCAAGGACTTGAAAGCAAACCACTGCTTTGAAATACGACTGCAGAAACTTCAGATGGTTTAGGAAATTGGATGGTATTACAAAACAGATTTGTGTCATAAGCTAAACAGCTATATAGAGAGCCACAGCAGACAGTGTTCTGTCACTTCTCTCAACAAAGAAAACAAAGGATTTTTTGACCCTTTACTCAAAACACCTTGAGTCAATGCCTGTGCTAAGTGAACACAAGAACAGTCTTACAGTTCAGCAGTGCTTTACAGTTACTTTGTTTTCATGTAAACTTTTAAAAAGGCCAAAGAGACCTCCAATCCCAATGCAATTGAGGAACAACTCTTGTGCAAAGGATTTGTGATGGTCAACCTTATTAAAACTGAATTTAATTTGGGTTATTTCTGGTAAATCTTAATGTTCTAAAGATTTCCAATTTTTAGATAATCAACAATGTATTATTTGGAAGAGGATTATTTTACATTATTAATTTAACAAATCTTGCTATTGGCATTTTAGGTTGCTGTTTAGATTCAACTTCAGGAGTGATCCTTAAACACTGCCCTGAAAAACCAACTAATAGTAAATGCCAATCACCTTGTACAGAGCAAAAAATGTTCGATAGCACATTGCATCTCTATTCCTTGTGCACTTCAGTGCAGCTGTTCAGGGTGCATTGGTCCTGAATAGCGGAATCTTGACTAATATCTCTGTGTCAGGAACATGCACAAACCTAGCACTGCCTAGCAACACTTCACCCCAGGCACCCAGTACATCTGAATCAGAGCTCAGAAGGAGTTTTATCCTGGAATCCCCTCACTCAGCCTCCCTTGTTATAGCTGTAATGTGAGAAATGTGAGCACTTGTTGAAAACATGCAAATCAAAACAGTGGTTTGCAATACAAAGTTGATGATTTGTGTAGTTCAGAGTTTCTGAAAAAACTATTTGTGAAATTGCACACACACACACACACACACACACTTCTTAAGAAATGCATATATTGAGAATCAGGAAAATTAGCCTATGGCAGCACGAAAAATATCTTAAAAGACTGAGGCCGCAATCCTAAATATAATTCACCCTTCCCCAGTTTGATGGCTTCTAGATGTTTTGGACTACAACTCCTATCATCCCCAGCCAACACAGCCACATGTATTCAAACACATCTGATGACACCAAATTGAGAAAGGCAGTGCTATGGAGTAAACCCCACTGAACACACTTCTGAGTTAACACATATAGGATTGTGCTGTGAATACCATGAAAATGTTGTTCCATATGACATAAGCTGTCAAGAGTTGAGCTAAATCATTATCATCATCATCATCATCATCATGTAGGCAGGCATTATCATTATAACTCCTTTTAAGCATGCATGCATGCATTTCAAAGTAATTTTGTTTATACAACATTAAGACAAGATAACCAACCACAATGGAGGACTGGCAGCTTTATTTTGTCTGGGCTGTATCAATTCATGAAAATCCTAAGTAGAAATCTGCCAAAGAAACCATGTCTAAAAAACAAAGAAGGAATTGTCAGGTTTGAAATAAGAGTAACCTAAGAAAATAATTTGGAGGGGGAGGCATTTCAAAATCCTTTGTTTGATCAGGATTCTATGTGACAATTCCAGCTACTATGCATTTGCAAGTGTAACTTGCTAACAGAGGCAGAACAGGGGGAAAGGATGTGTTTCACTACTTCAATCCAAAAGGGATAAACCAATTTTAAAAAGGAAACAAAATATTTCTCCCCACTCACCCCACCCCCAAATCAGAAAGACTCCCATGGTCAGATAAAATGGGACAATGGTAAACATTCCACCATCTAAAAATAAATAAATAAATAAAACAAATGTGGGATAATGCCATGAACGGGGCTCTGTGTAAAGAAATTCTGCAGGGCATTTCCACCCCCCTTTCCAGTAGCGATGAGGCTGCACAAAAAGAAAGCTGTTAAGCGACTGTGGCTGTTTCCAAGTGAGTTCATTCAAAAAGGCATGACTAGGCAAATAAAGTGTAACAGGGATACGACCAGCAAGCCACACCACATGTAACCTAGGGAGTCAGCGGCGTAAGAAAGTGACCTCCATGGCTTCTTCCTTCAGTACATATGTAACTTAAGATGCTACCTTGTAATCCTTCCATTTCTGACCCCTACCTCATTCTCCTCTCCTCAAATATTACTCAGCCTTTTTCTTGTGCAGCAGAGCAAGTCAGAGAATGTGCAAAACATACGATTCACATCAGCCCTTATACTTGAAGACGACTCTAGGAATTGTTTCAGCATGCAAGCACTGAACAATAAATAGCTATATCTACAACAAGTAACCATTTAAGGAGTAGAAGAGTAATTAATAAATACAAGAAGAAATCAAATGCATGGGGTGAGGGGAAGAATCATTTCCCTTCACCCACAAATGCTGCAAAAAAAACCCCCACCCCATTTCTTTTTTTAATTTTTAAAGATGAGCTGATGTTCTTTAGCAAGAACAAGGCCCCTCACCACAGCAACATCAATGCCGCTCGGCAATTTGAACCGATGCTCCAGGCACTGCCTAGGAGAACAAGTTCACCCCTGTAGCCGGGGATACAGCTGCATCTTCATTCACAAAGACACACATCTCGTTGCTCCAGACCTGGCCCGCTTCCTCTGCAGCTGCTGCTGACACATCAAACGGTCACAAAGAGAGGTGACAACCATTTCAAATCTCGCACACAAACAGCGAAGCCCATGAAAACTGAGGGTTGTGCTGGGCTGTGGAGCTCTGAAAACTTCAGCTTCCCTTCCCCCCCCCAGTCCTCCCCCCGCAACCCTGCTTTGAAGGGCTGATTAAACTTGACATTAATCCACAATTACTAACACAGGGACCAGATCATACATTCATTCTCGCATAGTTAAACCATGTGCTGATATACTGAAGACAATATTCCCCCTCCCATTCCTTCATTTCCAGCTTTGAGAATTTAGAAGGTGCACAAGATCTTCTTCAAAGTCAAAAATGCACACAAAAAAGAACAGATTTTCTTCATTAATAACCGCTTCTCCACAGTTGGTTCCAGCATTTCTTCACCAAATAATGGAATAAACTAAGAAGAGAGAAAGGAAAATGTTTTAGAAGATTTTGGTGAAACAACATACTATATATGTTTTTGTCAAATTTCAGAAAGAGATTAAAAGTCAGGTCCAGCTCACAGAATTCTGGTGCTTACCTGCTGATAGCTTGTTGACTTTAAAAAAAACAACAACTTAAAACTCAAGAGGCCCCATTCAGCCAACACATTAAACCATGCTGTTTAACCACAAAATGGTTAACAGACTGCATTGACCTTAATGCATTCCATTAACCATTTTGTGGTTAAGCAGCACGGTTTAGCGTGTTGTCTGAACCAGGCCAGTGTCTGCAACTCCAGTTAATCACTCTTTATTCTGACATTACTCGTTTTTGCTTAATATAAATAACTTGGGTGGGGGGAGAGCAGTGCTTGAATATGATAGATTCAGTATCAAACTTTCTCACAAACTATACAAGTAGATAACATGACTGAGAAACTGTAAAAAAAAAATTCATCTAGCGCAAACTTTCTCAATCAAAAAAGAAGTAGTTGCCTGACAGAAGTAACAGGATACTACTTTGGTCATGGGCCAAATCAAACTAGCGAAGGAAAGAAAGGAAAAGCAGCCCGCTGGAGAAGAGAATCGCTAACCAATGCCCTATTAACCATGGAGAATCCTGAATAAAATTGATTCAGTATATGAATGGCAGACATATTAATCCCCTTATTTAAAACGCTTCTGCTATTCATTATGTCAGGGCTCTGTTTCGCCGGGCTTTGTCATGTGACAATGCAGTATGCTTCAATGCTTCCCTATTGATGCCTTTTCTGCACGTTGATTATTCAGTACAAAATATTGGCTTTGGATGCCACGGTTTGGCGTCCATACTCCGCCTTCTCACTACATTATGCTCAGAGCCAGTTTTCAAACTAGGCACCACGCTGGTTTTTAAAGTAGCAATTAATAGCTCTGCCAGAATGTATGAAGCAAAGTTTGATGGGATTTCCGCTGGTGTAATTGCAAAACGGCTCCAGTTAACTTGGTGCGACTGATTTGAAGGTGCATGCGTGGGTTACTGATAGCTGAATTCAGCCGCAGACCAAAAGCGCTGTGGAGAACCTCCGTTCAGAAGGGTGCATTCAAAATAATGCTGGGGCCCTAGCTTGCCGTCTCTCTCAGATAAAAGAGAAAAAGGCTCTTTGTTGTTTTAAAACAAGTCCTGTTGATTTGAGTCTTCTACACATTCCTGTGAATGAGGTGCCACTTCTTCCCCTCTGCCTCAACCACCAAAGCCAAGAGAATGCATAGATTATATATAGATTCCCCACCCCCCTTTATAGGGGTGGGGAACTCCTCTCAAGAGAGCCTGTAAGTCGGAGGGAAGAGACAAAGCAGACTTAAGATTTTCCTAACTGCTGTCGGACTGGGGCCACACAGCACCAGGAAAACAGAGCCCAATCAGAAGTAATTTCCTTTCTGTCCCTCCCTCCCACTGACAGAGCAGCAGGAGCCGCTAAAAATCTCTTCACTGGATGTGTACGCAGCCCCAGAGACGGCCTTCTACAGCTACATCCATTCAGTTATCTCAATGCATTACGGAAGCTAAAGCATGGAGAAAACAGCACAGCAAGCAAATGTGCTCTGTGCCCTTATTAACTCGAAAGGGCAGCCTTCTGGATATACGCATGAGATACATTCATGGGGTGGGAGGAAGAAGTTAAAGAACAATTTGGAGAAATTTTGAAAGAACCTGCCAGTGTTTCTCTTGGCACATCTCTGAGTCTAAGAATTTGTCACTACTAAGTTGATCATGTTAACGAGTATTTAAATCACCATAAATGGTGTGATTTGAAGAGATGCGGCCAGCTTCCTCACTACTGAGCTCTAAGAGACTTGATTTCTTATTTGCTTAATTTTTGAGTTATGGGAAATTTGCAATTAGCCTTAGGTGTGCAAGATATTCTCAAATTCAAGGTTTTGCTATTATTGGATGGAAATCAGCACTTTCTTTTGAAAAGAAAAAAATATGTATTTTAAAAGCCTCAGCCCACCTGCCCTCCCCAGTGCTATCTGCAACATGGAAATAACAATACTGATATACTTTACAAGGCTGTTGTAAGAATTTCTGTAGAAACATATACGAAACACTTTATAATGCTATAAAAGAGGGGGAAGATCAAGCAAGGATCTTCCACAATGGCTTCCCAGGATTATAGCTGTAACATCAGTTTTCTCCTCATGTTGAACAACTAGCCACTTGTAACTCTTGGTTAGTTGTTCAACATGAGGGAAAATCTGGTATTACAGATATAACCCTGGGAAGCCTTTGTGGAAGTCTGAGAATCAGCATGGTGTAGTGGTTTGAGTATTGGTCTAGGACTCCAGAGATCCAGGTTCTTGTCCCCACTCAGCCATGATACTGATTGGGTACCTTGAGCCGGTCACTGACTCTCAGCCTAACCTATCTTACACAGTTGTTGTGAGGATAACATGGAGTGGAGGAGGGCCTTGTAAACCACCTTGGGTTCCTTGCAAGAGGAAAAATGTAATGAAGAAATAAAATGCTATAAATGTAATGAAGAAATTAAAAAAAACTACAAGTTAATTCCCAATGAACTCCAGCTCACAACTTAACTCATAGGCAGTAAAAGCTTCAACTGGAACCAACGAAAAACCAAGCTCAATAAGATCCACTGTGATGTCAGTGAATGGTTTGGGAGTATTTAATTCTGTAGCCCTGAGAAAGCCAAAGAAATGTTACACCTGAGCAGTGAGACATTTTATTTTAATCTTGCCACCAATGTCACAAAAAGATAATAAGGGCAAGGGATCTTTACAGCTTGGATGGTTTTATGGGTCCATGATGCTGCTTCCAAGTACCAGCAGAAATTACAGGCTTATGCCCACTTGGGCATTTTGAACTGCAATCCCTGGATGACTTACACTGGAGAAGCCCCACTGTTAATTAATAAGCAGGTTGAAGCTTCTTCTTTTTTCCAAGAATTATTTTTTTTAAAAAAAAGCAGAAGTCAGTTGTGAGCAAGATTCTAGGAAACTCAAAAAAAATTGCATCCCAAGCATTTTAATTCAAGCGTAAGACCAACTAAGTTCAACGGCTCTACCTTCCTGTATTTTGGATTGCAAATTAAGGATTAAATCCAACATTGTGCTAGTGTATGTCCACCACACAACAAGATTTCTCCCTCTCTCCTCCCCATTGCAACCCTCCGCAACACTCTAAAATCTATGCCAGAGAGTTTCCCAGCCCTCCAGAGCAGATTTTGAGAGCATGCATGGGTGGGGAGAGGGGAATCAGCCTTTTCCTGGTTGTCTTGGTAGAACTGCTTCTGTCAGAGGAATGACAGAGTTAGATCCAGCCCTCAGCTTAAAACAAATCTTGCAATTTTGGAAGAGTGAGAAAGGGATGGAGAGGCAGGTTTAAATTAAAGCAATAGCTGGCCAGTTCTTAAGGCAAGGATATATTGCAAAGAAGGTTTTATTGGCATTTCAAAGTAGGGGGAAAAGATCAAAAGGCAAAAAAAGCTTTTACACCAACAGCAAGAAAACTGTACAAGCACCTGCATGAGCTAGTTCAAATTCAGAGTTGCTTGTAAGCAGATGCCATTCCACTGAAGTCACCAACTTTGCACCTGCCCACATCATCAGGTGCAAACTTGGGCCACTGCACTAAACTATAAAGTAGAATTTATGGGCTTTGGAACGCTCCGAGTTGCAGACCAAATTATTACTTGAGCCAAATGGCATGTCTTCTTATAAACATAAGGCCAGCATGATTCACCATCAGACACAGGAACTAAACTCCTCCTTTTCCTCCGCAGAAGCAGATGCTTTTTGCTTATATGTTATAAATAGTCCTGATTTCACTAAGTTAAGCTACATGAACCCACAGCATTTTCATTTGATGATATATGCGAAAGGTATTTTCATGCAAGTAGTTGATAGTCGCCCATTTATAAATTAAAATCAACAACTACCCTACTTGTTCTATTTCTTTCAACTATTCCTGCTTGTATATTTATATTTACAAATAATACATTTATTTGTAATCAGTCCCACTGATTTCAATTTAACTTGTTTTCAAGTAAGTGTAGTTAACAAAACAGTCTTAAAAGTCATATTTAGAGGAGTCTGGTAGGCAATGGTATAAACATGCTAATCTCATGGAGTTCAGGCAACATCTGTTACAAGAAAAATATATTAGTTCAAACTTAATTTAACTCAATTATACCATGTCCCTCCAGAAGCAATTTTATCAAGATATTTGGTATTTGTATATGGACCAATTTATACAAGACATTTTTCCCTATATGCAAGCCACACCCACACCCAACTACCCTCAAGCAAATGCTTACATAAACATATATAACTTGTGAACCAGGCAATCATGGATCCATCCAAAAGCAATTCCTGTACCATGAACACAAATATTATGGATGGCTGTATCTGTGTGATAGCCCAGTTCATACAGTAGATCACTCACACAAATATTTAACAGGGGCAACTGGGATGGCTCACAGTATTGAGCTGAACAGTATGTGTAATCTGATCTTATATCTTATATTGCATGTCAATGAGGTTTAATTTCCAATTTTGTCAACATGATATGGCACTGGCTGAATCATGAATAGAAGAATGTAAGAGCAGCCATGCTGAATCAGACCAAATTACTGGCCCCGTTCAGAAGACACCTCAAACCACAGTTTTATATGCCGTGACTAAGGCAAAAAGCCTTAATCACCATGGTTAAAGCCATGGTTTAAGGTGTCTTCTGAACACGGACCAGCTTTCTGGCTTAACCACTGAGGTTAAAGCTGTGGTTGAACGTGTCTTCTGAATGGGGCTACTATCTAGTCCAACATTCTGTTCACACAGTGAACCAGCTGCCTGTGGAAAGCCCACTAGGAGGACATGAGTGGACTAGCACCCACCTGCTCCTGTATTCCCCAGCAACAAGCATACAGAAGCATCCTACTACTGATAGTGGAAGTAATATATACAGCCACCATTACTAATAGCCTTATTCACCATGAATTTTTCTAATCCCCCTTTAAAACCATTGAAGTTGCCACTTTTTAAAGCCATCCAAGTTACCACCATGCCAACTTTTCTGTTTCCTGTTCCCCTCAGAAAAAATACTAGTCGACATTTATACCTATATAAATTTAAAACAGCCTATAATAAATTTAAATTTTCTATTTGCAGATGTGGTTTCTCACCTGTATGAGCGCACATCCAGTTAAGAAGGGAGATGCTTCCATGTGCTCACAAATGCAGTGGGAATTAGTGAGTAGGGCACTGTGGTTATGCTGTTCCACACATCTAACGTGGGGTCATAGCAATCTAGCGTTTTGCATCTCTGGATGCCAAAATATCCCCCAACAACGTACAACTTGTTTCCAGATGCTACTGCATGGCAGCTCATTCTCTTAGCTGTCACATCTCCCACTTTAGTCCACTGGTAAGTTTCACTGTTGAATTTATATGCTGAGCATGCAGAGAATTCAGTATCTCCACCCATAATAAAAATCTGGTTGCCCAGAACAGCTGCAGCTGTGTACCGCCATGGCTGGGGGCAGGTAGCTGGTACTGTCCATCTGTTTTCACACAGGTCGTAACATTGAACCTTGGGTAGCTTATCATGGCTGACACTGGTACCCCCAAAAGCAAATAGCTTCAACTTTGCACTAACTACTGCTGCATTGCTTACTCCTTCTCTAAGTGGGGCAACCATTGTCCATTTGTTTGTCACGGGGTCATACTGTTCGACTTGCTTTAAGGATACTGAAGGAGAAGCTGGAAGACAACCTGTGGCTGCTGTGTGCCCTCCTACAACATAAAGACAATGTTTGAGTTCAGCAGATCCATGACCAAATCGAGCAACTAGCATGGGAGCGGCTTTAGACCACTCCTCATGAAGTGTATCATACACCCAAACATCTTTAGAAACTCCATTTTCAGATCCCCGGCCACCAGTAATATAGACTTTACAGCCAATAGCACAAGCACTGAACTCTTTCCTTGGGCTTGGAATGTCAGCTTTTGGAATGATCTCCTTTGCTTTTTGGTCAACTAGGTACAATTTGTCACACATAAAAGTTTGTCCTCCCAAAAGAAAGAGAGCATGGCCCGTTTTTCGAGGCCTTGCACACAAACTGGTGACCACACCGTCGTTCTGCAAAATCTTCAATTTGCACCTTATTGCTTCTTCTACAATCTCCTTGCTCTTCCTCTGCTTGGTGATAAGCTCCTCAGTTGCTACATTCTCCATTAGATAGATGGCTGGCAGAAGAGCAAGTCTCACAGTCTGCAACAATTCTGGCAGGTAACAGTGGCGTTTATTCAGATCATAGTTAATCCAGTTCATGGCAGACTCATATACTAACCGCTCATCTTCAGTCTCTAATTCTTCACTAGACAGGAGCTGTACAACCATGTCTCTGGGGAGCTGGAGAAAATCTTCACTTTTGCTGATGGTCTGGAAGTTGCTAAGGCACATCCTCCAAGACAGCTCATACAGTTTGGTACATTGATGAGCATCCGATAGAAGCAGCATGCCAAGGCAGTTAGTGGGATGAAGGTTCTTCTCTAAGAATTCTGCACAAGCGTCTCTGATGTCTTGGAACTCCAACATATCGCCTGCCTCCAGAAGAGACTCAGCATTTTCTTCATTGATGATGACCCTTGAAGAGTAAGCATAGTCCAAAAGAAGTTCCAGAACCTCCGGATGGATGGAGTTATGAAAGTTGACTTCACTGGCTTGGCTCTCTTTGAGTCCTCCACTGAACATTGCTTCAAAATAGCGACTGCAAGCTGCTAAGACAGCTCTATGGCAAGGGAATGATTTGTTCCCAGCATGGAGAAGCACATCTGTAAAAAGACGTTGCTGACGCAGGAGGTTGAGATGCGTGAGGACGCTATCAGCATATGAAGATTTGTGGAATAAATATATGTTTATTGAGCCAGTGCTGGCTCTAGACTTGCGATTCTCATGCATGCTGACTGACATTTTCTCCCACACCTAAACATAAAAATAAAGAAGTCTTAGGAGAACAGTGTAAAATACTTTTTAAAAAGAGAGAGCAATTAAACAGCACAATCTGATACATTAGTTTTTGTGAACCGCCCAGAGAGCTTTGGCAATAGGGCAGTTTAGAAATGTAATAAATAGAATAAAAATTATATTATTATTATTATTCTATTCCCATATAAATATACAGGCTCTAACTTTTCTTTTCTTTTTCCCCAGGTTGCAAAGCATAACAATATTTTGAGCAATGTTAAGCAGCAGCTGAGGTCAAAGAACTTCATGATCATTTGTATTTTCCTAATACGTATGTCTTAAGTGGCTTATCTAAAAATTATTGCTCAAGACAGCAGGTTTATCTTGGCAAACCAGATCTCCCACTTCCATGGCAATATAAGGTGGCAGTGTAAGTCAGAATGGGGGTGGGTGGGGGGGAAGACAGCCCTGTTTTATTTCACACCTCCCCAGGGTAGAGCAGCTGATTCATTAAATATGCACAGATACGCATACTTAAAACATTCCCGTGCTTTGAATCATAGCAGGAAAAGCAACAGGCACAGGTCATTCAGGAATGTAAAAATACTGAAAGGAATACAAGCATCCACAAATTAACCTCATTAAGATGCTATCTTGATAAGACGGTTCCACCCACACCAAGAAGGTATGTAAAAGGCAATGCAGAGATAGGTCACCCATAGCATATTTTTACTTTAACTGCCCTAATGCAGCCTTGCTCAACCTGGTGCCCTCCACATTGTTGGATTACATCCTCCATCATCCCCAACCAGCATGACCAATGGCAATCTGGAGGGCACCAGGCTGGGGATGGATGGCATATGAACATAAGAACTGCCATGCTGGATCAGACCGAGGGTCCATCTAGTCCAGCAATCTGTTCACACAGTGGCCAACCGGCGGTCAGCCAGGGACCAACAAAGCAGGACATAGTGCAACAGCACCCTCCCACTCATGTCCCCAGCAACTGGTGCACACAGGCTTATTGCCCCGGATACTGGAGGTAGCACACAACCATCAGGGCTAGTAGCCATTGAGAGCCTTCTCCTTCAGGAATTTATCTAACCCCCATTTAAAGCCATCCAAATTTGTAGACCACTACATTTTGTTGTAGTGAATTCCATAATTTAATTATGCACTGTGTGAAGAAGTCCTTCCTTTTATTTGTCCTGAATCTCCCACCAATCAGCTTCATGGGATGACCCCGGGTTCTAGTATTTTGAGAGAGGGAGAAAAATGTCTCCCTAACCACATTCTCCACACCATGCATAATTGTACACCTCTATCATGTCTCCCCTTAACCTCCTTTTCCCCACAAGCTAAACAATCCCAGCTGTTGTAACCTTCCCTCATAGGGGAGATGCTCCTGCCCCTTAATCATCTGAGTTGCCCTTTTCTGCACTTTTTCCAGCTCTATAATATCTTTGTTTAGGTGAGGTGATCAGAACTGTACATGTTATGGGTAGAGTCTGCTTGAGAGCTACACCCCCAATCTCTCCAACAGAAGATACTCTAAACTGCAATCACTGAGGTTTAGTTCATTGCTAGAACAAAGTACAGCCCCAATTCTGGAGTCTCCTCCCATTTTTAAGGAGGGAGAATTAACTACGGTACTAATCTGAGAAGGGGTATGCTTACAGAAAGCATACAGCTTTGTATTCTTCCCATAGGACATATCCTTGCGGTTAACTCACGCGAGTTTCTGCTCAAAGACTATTGGTTGGATTCAGCCTTTATTCCATCAGTAGGATCAGCCCCTGAGCAGAGTTCCACTCAGAATGTGATTTTTGCGGATTTCCCCTTCCCTCTGCAGCTCCCAATGCTCACTTCCCATTCGCCCAGAGGGTCCACCATACTCCAGAGCAGATTATCAGGGGGGCATAGAGAACGTCAGGGGAGTGGGAAATCAACAAAAGCTCACCTTTCCGCCCACTCCAACCAGCAAATTCCCCTCCCAGATCAAGTAGCTCTTTTGTTTACGGCAAGCTTACACTAAATCCAACCCAGTAAGATTTGGGGATGATAGGGATACAAGCTGCAGCAACATTACAGCCCAGCACCCTAACAAGTCTTCATTATTGCTTCTAGGTTCAAGCTGCACCATTTTGTCCTATTTAGAAAGGCACAAGAGATGGGCGGGTTTGGGTAGCCAGAAAAACACCTTTATTAGCTAGGATGGGAAGCAGCTAAGTGGAAGGCATACCACAGTTGACCACAAATGGAGAGCTCTCTCACTCATAACTGAGTGTAAAAGTCCAGTGGGGTTGGGTCTGCCTGCTGCACAAGTCCAACCAGCTTTGATTCAGGTTTCATAGAAACCACCACAGCCCACAGAAAAGAACCGATGTCTCCACAGCCTAGGCCAAAGGTAGGAGTGAAAGAAGTTTAAAGGACAGAAAGATATAATTTGCCATGACCTCCATGAAACTTTCCCACAAGACTAAGCCTGTCACCCAACCAGAAAAAGTCAACACAACCTGGAGAAAGAGAAGCTAAACTATTCATTAATCTGCTACCGGATGATGAGTCAGATGTGACACTTGAGAGGACTTGGCCAGGCCCTAGAAATAAAGAACCCCGAGCTCAGGGAGAAAAGGCCTCCTTCCCAATATTAAATGTCCACAGTGCTCGATTAAAGACACAGTGCTCCAGTTCCCTTAGAGAAGAGTTCCCTTTCCTACAGTTGAGGAAAGAGCTCAGCTCCCCAATACCTCCTTTGATACCCCAAAAGCCTCCTGTTTGGTATCAACTCATGGAGGGAATGTTGGCTCTTACTCTACCTCAGAGATGGGCAATGTGTGGCTCTCCAGATATTTTGGCCTACAGTTCCCAGCATTTTTCACCATTGTCTATGCTAGCTAGGGCTGATGGGGGTTGTAGGATAAAATATCCAGAGGGCAAGTTTCCCACCCCTGTTCTAACTCTTACAACTCATATTGATTCGTAAGTGCTGCTCCCTATTAGGCACATGTGGAAAATGATACAAGTCCAGAATGATACAAAATTTTCAAGCCTTACAGTTGAATTCTAATCATTATCTACTTGAAACAAAGTATATTGATTTGGAAAGTATAGTTTCAGCTTGAAGTAAGATCTCTAATTTGGTAGCGACAACATACAATTTAAGAAGAACACCTCAGTCAGCACTAGAGGTATGATATAACCTGATGGTCAAACATGTAGAAATTTTTTATTATCTAGATTTTTAGTTGTTTAGTTACAATTGCAGGGAATGAACAGCTCTCTAATTACAGCTATACATTTTGCCAAGCAGTCATATATTAATTATTTTATTTCCTTTTTTTAAAAAAAGCTTTCTATAAATTGCTTCTTACGCATAATGTTTCACATTTCTGCACTAACTAAAACATGGTATTAAATAAGTTATCGAGAATGATATTATATAAAATCAACTCAGGTTGTAATCCTAAGAATAAGAGTAAGCCCCACTGATTTTACATGGGTTTTACTTCAGAGTAAACATGTTTAAGACTGCACTGTCTGTATCAGTTATCAGATTAGAAATGAGATTATTATTATTATTATCATCATTATCATTATCATCATCATAATCTGTTACAGCTAATAACATTATCTGACAATCAAACATTATCTTGGCATTCAGAGGAGGGCAACGAGGATGATCAGGGGTCTGGAAACAAAGCCCTATGAAGAGAGACTGAAAGAACTGGGCATGTTTAGCCTGGAGAAGAGAAGATTGAGGGGAGACATGATAACACTCTTCAAATACTTAAAAGGTTGTCACACAGAGGAGGGCCAGGATCTCTTCTTGATCCTCCCAGAGTGCAGGACATGGAATAACGGGCTCAAGTTAAAGGAAGCCAGATTCCAGCTAGACATCAGGAAAAACTTCCTGACTGTTAGAGCAGTACAACAATGGAATCAGTTACCTAGGGAGGTTATGGGCTCTCCCACACTAGAGGCATTCAAGAGACAGCTGGACAACCATCTGTCAGGGATGCTTTGCACTGAGCAGGGGGTTGGACTCGATGGCCTTGTAGGCCCCTTCCAACTCTGCTATTCTATGATACTTGAAGAGTCCCATGAGCTAATCCTGGATTAAAATGTACCTTGCTGCCTCAAGGAGTCCCCTGCTATACCTCTTGGAAAGCTAGATTACATCACACATGATTTGGGAGTCATCAGGTAAAACTTGCAGCACTGTGAAACAACTTTAGTACAAAACTTTGTCTATATTTTTCCTGATTCGTTTAATTTATATTTAGAATTTAATATTGCCAGATGGAGATGCCCCCTAAGTCAGCCAGGCTCAGCCACTGAAATCATACATCTAGAAGGAATTTATTACTCATTTCACCCTATTGCAGAAAGTCAACACCATCTGAGGCTATAGTTATGTCACAAGTAGAAAGCAGGGATAAAGGAAGCCTAGCATGTCCAAAATACCTGCGAGGAAGGGGTACTTCAAATATAACGATCTGCAAAATTAAGTAAGTTAAGTAAGAAGCTTCTAAGAACTGGACCTATAACTAGTTTTGCCTTGAGCTCTGCAGAGAGAGGATGCTTCATGCATGTGAAATGAAGTCTAGGCAGACACAGAAGTCTGCTCACATAAAAAATTATGACAGGATAAACCCTTCCTAGAAGTAGACCTTGGCAGGAAGAGGGAAAGTATGTGGCTTAATAGACACAAATAACAACATATGTTTATTAAAATGTACAGGAAACAAATAAAGTGCACCTGCAGCAGGACAAATGCTATGTATTACTTGTAAAGAAAGACTCCCGAAGGTGTGGCCGTACATCACAGAGGAAGTAATACTTAAAATGCAAATTAAAAGCCTAATGCTAAACAAGAGAATGCCCCAATTGGTAATCTAAGGCCATTTGCAGAAATGGAATGAAAGTAGAGGAAATTCACTGGTGCAGACTGCTGAAGATTACCTAGTGAAGCTGATCTCAATTTTTAAAAATGGTAACACATCAGTATAAAACCAGTTCTGTTAAGTCTCACATGAAACCGTCTTCTAGGTAAGCTCTTTCAGAAAACCATGCAGTTGCAAGGGGTCTTATGCCAAGTGAATCCTAACCTAAGCATTCCCTCTTTCATATAACTGCAATTTTGGAGTAATTCAGGGCAGATCAAGTAAAACCTAGATTAAAAAGCACACAATTGCCTTATTTTTTTATCCTTTTCACACTTCCAAGAACAACCAGTAGAATAAACTGATACAAGAGTATCTGGGACAAAAGAGATTACTTTAAATCCATATCCAGAAGCTGTCTTTTTTCCATATTTACTCTAACGTAGGTGCAGGGCCCCCAATCTGGACCTTTTAAAAAAAACCTACCCCCACACTAGGGTCCCAATCTGGATCAGGGACCCTGCACCTACACTAGAGTAAAAATGAAATACATAGTTGCTAGGTATGGATTTGAAATAATGTTTGTTTTGGCCCTCATTACTGTTATTTATGAAGTAAGATCTTGATGAATATATTGGACTTCTAATATGTTTTAATAAGATTTCATCTCAGATGATTTGAAAAATACAGCAGAACCCATTATCAAAACTTTAACTATATGACTGACTGGCAGCCTCCCATATAACTCTAGCTCAACACACCCATTTATATGACTATTTGGGCATTTTGGGCGTCCCACAAACCAGCTACCTAAGTAAGGTTGTACTGCATTCCAAGCTGTCACTTGAAACATTTTGCTCCTCCATTTGTTGCTGCAAATTATGCAATCCACAAATATTTTAGCAAAGGAAATTTTAAAAGACAGTGAACGGGGCGGGGGTAATAAGATGGGGCAACACCCTTCAGGTAATTTCCCCCATACAATTAACATGTAATCTGTACATTAAGAATACAGCTTAAGCGAACAGTGCAATCCTATGCATGTATGTCTACTCAGCCGTAAGCCCCAGTAAGATCAATGGGACCTACTCCCAGGTAAATACGCATAGGATTGGAGCCTGAAACATGGGCATTATTAGAGAGTCAGTAGGAAACACATCAAAGCAACTGCACAACTGATGCTCTTTGTTTTATGCAACTTTTTCAGGCTATTTAGAGTATATAAGAAATGCCTTGCTTTACCAGACCAATCTTGTCCACCACTATGTTTCCAACATCAGCCTACTATTATGAGCAGAGTACCACCCTCTGTTGTTTGTCCCCCAACATCTTACATGCCAAGGTACCCTGTGTCTGAACTTAGAGGCTCCTTATTAGTCTCCCAAGCAAACTCTGATAACTGAGTCTTGATCAAGTCAATGAGTAAATGGCCAAAGAACTGATTATGAGTAATCATTTCTTTGCAAGAGAGAGACAAAACAAACATGTTCTTGGAATGTTATCATCCAGATGACTATTCAGCAATTCAGCTGATGGTTCTAAAAGTAAATAAAGTGTGTGTGTGTGCGCACACACACACACACACACACACACTTGTGAGCTTCAGAGCTCAAGTCAAGATTTATGCACATTTTATTTTAAGCCAGCCTTCCCCCAACCTGATGTCCTCTGGATGTTTTGGACTACAACTCCCAGCAGCAGCAGCCAGCATGGCCCATGATTATGGGAGCTGTAGTCTAATACATCTGGAGGGCACCAGGTTGGGAAAGGCTGTTTTAAGCAGTTGTTCCAATAAAAGATATATACTTACTAACTTTCTGCTTTTCATATGCAGTAATAATACTCTACCAACTTATAATGAAAATATCCTATGGCAAAAAATGCTCTTTTACTTCCTGTCCTCTCAGACTTCAAAGGGCTGCATGAAGAGTGAGTTACTAAGCAAATATTGACACAGTTCATCACTTTATCACATGAAATTATATATGGCTAGGAAAAGATTCTCCTCTGTTTATTTAGCTAATTTTAGCTTTTGCAGAGACCTACTGCCAGTGTAAAAATTAATGGATTTCTATTTACCAGAAACAGATGCTGGTATTAACTGTTTAACATTCATATTACTATGTATCTGTCAGTACTGTAATTTCTTATTAGTTTTGAAATGGACACAAGTAATGCAAAAACAGATTCCTCTTGTCTTCTTGAAGTTGCATAAAAAGTTATTGTTCAGATAATCTTTTGCACTGGATTTTAAATATTCAGTTGAGGTATCAGTAAAAAACCCAAGACTAAAAGTAGGCAAGTTCACAGTGACCACTGACAATTGAAAAAGTGACAACTTTGAGTAAAATCCATTGTAAGTACTACATAGAGTAGACCTATTGAAAAGCAAGGGGCTTCAGTTATATAAACTTAAAGCCCATTCATTTTAATGGGTCTACTCGAAGTAGGCTTTAGGATGGGTTTTACTTTAGCATTGCCTATTATTTTGAAGTTCCCTTCATTCCAAAACATCATACCACACACAATTAAAATCCTTGCTTTGTAAAATGATATAGAAATGAATATCCAATCTTCTCTTTCTCTTTTTTTAATTTTTCGTCTAGCAAGTTTAAAGGATACACTCCAAATTTTCCAGGGATTTAGGGGAGTTGTGTGTGAATGAGAGAGAGAGAGAGAGAGAGAGCGCAATGTTATTCCATATTTCAATTGATCGTTTTTATTTTGCTGTGCCGCCGATCCAAACAGTGCTTGCAGTAAGACGCCTAACTTTTTAAACATGAAGAGCCCGGTTCCTTTTCCCCACTTCCTTGCCAAGTTGCACTTTCCGCCGCTGCCTGGAAGCCCAGCGAGCGAGCCATGTGCGCCGCCACAAAACACAAAAGCTGTGTCAACGGCTGCCGCCGCACACTTCCCTTTGCTTTGCTTTGAAGAAGAGGGGATCTGAGCCATCCCCGGGAAGAGGAGAGAGAGGAAGGAAGCAGAGAGCACACGCTCTGACACACACACACACACACCCCTCTTCCTGTGGGACGGGAAAGGAAGAAAGCGCAGCAACCCAGTTCTTCCCGGGCTGTACAGCCAGTCATTCCCCTTCCCCGCCCCCGCGGAAGAAACCCAGGAGCATCTCCTTCCACCTCTTCATTCCCTAGTGAAACGTGCGGGAGATCAAGCCTGCTTTGAAGTTCCACCTCGTGGCATTCCGCCCCTCATATGCAGACTGTTGTAGATAGGACTCAGCGGTGCACTCTGCACACGCTCAGAAGCATCCCCGTGCCGGCACTGAAAACAAAAGCGCTTTCGGGAGCTAGTGTTGCAGCCCTCTGCTGGAGAGCAGCGAGGTTTACTTCTGAGTAACCCACACACACGGGCTCCGGAGGGCAGCACGCCACCGCTCATCAAGTCCAGCCCGGCTAAAGGATGCAACGTCCGCCCAGCCCTCCTCCCGGAATCCGCGGCCACCCTCCCCTTCGCCCGCTGATCCGGCTTACAGCGATCCGGCTCAGCCAGCCCTTGAGCCAGGCAATGCACGCCGCTGCAACAGGTCGGAAGAAAAGAGGCTTAATCAACTTACAGCCGGCGCTTCCTCAGGGGCTGCTCACGGCATGGGGGCGCGAGAGGAGAGGGCGCCGGAGCCGCTCCTTCCCCGCTCCACGTTCAGCGGGCGCCTCGCTCTCCGTCGAGTTCTGCCGGGCAGCGGCGGGCGGGCGGGCGGACTACCGGGCTGCCTTCCCTCCTCCAGGCGAGAGCACCCGCGCCGACCCGCCTGGCGACTGACTGCCTGACTGCCTCAGCGTGCCTGTATGAAATAGGGGCGGTGTTGCAGTAGGTAGGAGGGCGGGCGGGCAGAAGGAGGTGGAGCGGCAGTGCGCACTCGCTGCCACTCCTCCTCTGGCCTCGACCTGCGAGAGGGAGAGCGTATATGGGGCTGCTGGGGAGGGCCGGTCCCACATGCAAAGAGTGAGTGACACGCAGGGGGCGGGGAGAGGAAGCGAAGCTGGTTGGGAAGGGGGCGGGGAGGCAGAGACGCCGAGAAGCTCCCGGCGACGTAGCCTGGGCGACGCAGGAGCGGGAGAGGAAAGAGGTGCAGGCTGGAGCGAGAAAGAGGCGCCTCCCTGGCTCAAGCGCGCAGGGAAGTCTGCAGAAGAGCGGCCGGCTTCCAGTGGTTTCACGCTAGTCTCGTGGTCGTTGCGGCTGCTGGGTTTCAAGGCGCCTCTCAAGGGCACCGGCTGGGTTTCGCTGTGCGTGGAGCTGTGGCCCAGGGAGCCCCATTTTCGTCGCAAGGCATGCGGGAAAGCAGAGACACCCGTTTTAGAGTCAAGGACCCCGGGGGGGGGATTTATAGGGCGACTGCGAGAGGAAGCCACACGCAGGGAGTGGCACTTCCCATGAGCCATATGGCTTGTGCTTCGCTTTTCCCAGGGGCGTGATAGAGATGACCCCCTGGAATTAGGTACTTCCTCTCAAGAGATTGGGGTGGCAGTTCCCACATGATGAATCCGGAGGCAACAGGAGGTGTGGGAGGCTTGTGTGGGAGTGAGTTATCAGGCTGTTGGCCATGGGTGGCACAAAGCTTGGGGGAAGAGGGATGGGGAGCATTGAAGGCCAGGGAGATAAGACAACAAGGTTGGGATGGGGCCGGAGTAAAGAAAGCATTCGGTGGACTCTGGTGATCTTAAGAAGAATCTTTAAAACAGGCGAGGAAACTGGTCCAGAAATTTTTGGACCAGCTCCATCCCTAATGTTTGACCATGCTGGTTGGGACTGATGGGAGTTGGAGTTCAACAAGATATGGAGGGCCACAGGTTCTCTGCCCTTGCTCCAGAACCAAATTAATGGTCATCCCTCCCCATGAAATCCCATTGATAGAGAAGGAAACTCTGGGTATTCATCGACAAAGAAGGGCCAGAGAAATTAAGGCCCCCAGAAGTGCATGCATCCTTATTAACAGCTAATTTTAAAGCCACATACTGTTATATTAGGCCAGCTGCCAGACACAGGACAATGAGGTTGTGTGATGCAGTTCGATGGACAATTAATTTTGTTATTATTAATTATAGAGTACATTTTATTGAAAGAGGAAAGGCTGGTCCATGAAGTCATGAAGAGTCGGAAGCGACTGAACGAATAAACAACAACAACGGGACATGTCTGGGAGCTAAATACCCATTTGTGACAGGAATAGTAAACGTGATAAGAAAACCATGTGCGCTGTGCAGAACTAAGCTTTCCTTCATCTAGCGCAGCCTTCCTCAACCTGGGGCGCTCCAGATGTGTTGGACTACAACTCCCAGAATGCCCCAGCCAGCCTGGGGCATTCTGGGAGATGCAGTCCAACACATCTGGAGCACCCCAGGTTGAGGAAAGCTGATCTAGCATAACAGCCTCTCCTGTCACAAACAAGCAAAGGAAAAGTTAGGGTTTCTCTGGATAAAAAATAGAAAATTCCAAGCTATTTAATGTGTTTGTTTTGCAGAAGTATGCACATCATCGTTTACAGTTTGAAAAAGAACAAAGTAGCTGATGGTGACCAAAGCATCTGATCATGATTTAACCTTTTTGCAATTTGCTGTCATCCTGCTGGTGTTGATATAAAGAGATCCTCTTTTCAGAAAGCAACTAATCCTGCAAATACATGGCTGCCACACACTCCCTCCCAAATTCTGCTTTCACTCAGCCGGTTTCGCCGCGGCCAAAGCATTTTCTCCAGAGAGTTTCTCAGCCAATAGCTGGCATTGCTTGAATCAAGACAAATGGCTCTCATATGTTACATGCTGGATGTACTATGCTGCATAGATAAATATGTTTCTCTTTGAAAGCCCTTTCCTTTGAGTGTTAACGTTTGTTAGGGTAATGCTTACGCTATAATGTGCAGTCTTAATGCACTTACTCCTCAGTGAGCTAAGGGGAAAGAAAACTGATATGAAGAGCAAACTTGGACAGCAGGATTATTCAGTTACATTTTACTACCAGCGGCTGTTGAACTCACAGAAAAGAATAAATAAAATGGGGGAAGGCAGTATGTTTTCATACAGGGTAGTCATGGTTGGGCACCTGCTGAGTGCCCATACTGTATCAAGGGCCCCCTGGAGTCCCTCCTTCTTTTCATTATTGCAATCTGCTTGTCCACCTGCCCCTCACTCTCGCCCAGACAATGGTATTGGTGAGAAGGAGGATCAATAGAAGACTGTCACTGTTTTCTGGAAGGTAGGTGGCTAGTCCCACAAGTAGGGCAAGTCTCTTGCCACCTTCCCCAACCAGGAGGATCAATAGATGCCATGGCCTACTTGCTTACTGGTTCTCTGCCTATCAAGCAAGCAAGTGGTGGCAATGATGGAGAGAAGAAGAAGGAGCAATAGCAGCTGGTGACAATGGTGGTATGAATGAGAAGCAGTAGATGCCACAGACTACTTGCTCACTAGCTCTTTGCCTGTCAACATGCAAGTGGTGGCAAGGATGAAGGGGGGGGGAGCAATAGCAACCAGTGACAACAGAAGTGAGAAAATAGATTTAGTGGTGGTGGGCATTGAGAGCCCGCATCCAAGGACCCTCAAAAACCTGGAGCTGGCACTATTTACATATATATGCATGTGTCTATTTTGTAATGCACATGCCACAGGAAACTTCTCTATAAAGGAAAGAATTGTAATCGATCAAACCGTTTTTGTTTAGACACATGATCTGGAGTTTTGCTCAAAACAGCAGAAAGCTTTTTGCATCATAAACATGTGGCTGAATAAAATCTCTCCCCAACTGCTACTGCCGCTCTTGCTGCTATTTCCCTGCCCTCTTATTGGCTATACGCATGAGAGAACATCTCTGAAGCCAGAACTTTCATACAGTATCCTTGAAGCCTTTGCAGAAAAAAGTTGCAATGACCCTTCAGTCCCCATGAAAGAAGATCTGGATAACAGTTCACTTGGTTGAGACTTATCCATCCAAACGCTAAATTATGTTCAGGAAGGTTGATGATCAGCTAATGCTGCTAAAATACTTAATGGTTAAATAGCTCCAGTGCTGATGCTTTTCTGCCTCCCTTAAGTCAGAGTTTAATTTCCAAGCCGAGTGTAGGAGTTTGAGGCCAGCTGAGAGGTGGCAAATCACCCCAGAGTTTAAAAATAGCCTTACAGGAAGGTAAACAAAACCAGTTAAACTTCCCTTAAAGGAAGTTCAGAATTTCACTTGGCCAATTGGCAAATTCATTCTTTCCTCACGAAGAAAAGGAAAGGTTGTTGGATCATAGAGGGAGGGAAAGGAAAGAATGTTGGATCACAGAAAAATAGGGAGATTCATGGGAATGCCATTTGAAGGCTGCCCGTTTTAAAAGGCTGCAATCCTATATTCACTTATCTGGCAGTAAGCCCCATTAAACTCAATTTGATTTACTTTTGAGAAGAATTGTATAGAATTGCACTGTATTAAAGATACAGGAGTCCTGTCCTTTCCATATGGTCATCCTAGTAGAAAAACTATAATTGAAATACCACAGTGTATTAGCATATTAACTGCACAGTATACCTTGTCAACGTAGTTTCACAGCCATTATATTCAAATTTGTTCCAACACCTCACATAGAAATAAAGTAGCACAGATCCAACCGCAATTGTGGATCTCACTGCTATGCACATTGTAACACTAGGAACCAGCCCATCATCAAAGATTTCTGGATCCTTCTCTTCTAAATTTCTTTTAAACCAGATTTAAAGTAGGAAAGTGTCATTGTGGTTTTGCTGGTCAAAGTGATGAAAACTTTTTTAAAAAACCAAAAAACTAGTTTTGATAGTGTGCTTGGCCTAAACATTTTGGTGTGTTTTAAGGTTACCACCATAAATATTCTTATCGTTTTCGTAGGGTGGCCATGTGTCTTACTTTGCAGAGGGCAGTCCTCTGTTGAAAGACCTGTCAGATGAGAGACCATTATTTGAAGGCACCCTTCGTTTAAAGGATGTCCATGTCTGGATTTAAAGATAAAGAACCATAAGAAGGGAAAGCAGGGTCCTTGAAGTTGTCGATGAGTAATTCACAACACCTGGATAGCAGACTGAGCAGGCAGACAAGTCACCTGCTCACAGGTTAGATGTATTCTATTTCTATTTAAATTATAGTAATTATTTCTAAATGTTCATCTTTGGTCCTAGTTTTGGGTGATGCATTTCACTAACAGTTAGGCCTGCCTAACTTTCAATCTGAGTATTTTAACACATCACTGGTTACAAGTCCAGGAAATTCAACCCTACTAAAGTATAATTCTATTAAGCCATTTTTAAAATAGTTGACAAAGGCCCTGTTTTCAATGCCATTCAGCAGATGCATCCTGAGCTTTTGCCTTGTTCAATCATTTTAACAACATTATTTTGTTAACCTGCCAAACAGAGAACATGAGGTTAAATGTATTAGGAGCCTTCAAATATAATTTAACTTCATGCCTTCCTAAGTAATTCACACATTGAATTAATTAGAATGATCTAATTAATGCTAGACAACAGCCCTAATAGTGTCAGAAGCATCCTATGGGAATATAACTCTACACACCCCACAGTGACCAACATCTGCCTTTCATATCAATTTATTTTGATGGTTTTCTTTAGGTTGCTTCCATCCCATGTATTGGCTGCAGTTCCCAATCAAGTGTACATTCCCTAAGTCTGAAACAACCCTTTTTACATTCCCCCCAAAATAGATGTTTGTCCATTATAGGTAAGCATAAAGAAGTGTATTTACTATGGTCTTCTAGGGCCTGTTCTGACGCGCACAGAGGGTGGGTGGGTGCGTGTATGCGCAGAGTAACCACAGGGAGGAGGCTAAGGGGAGACATGAGGTGTACAAAATTATGCATGGTATGGAGAATGGATAGGGAGACGTTTTTCTCCTTCTCTCAAAATACTAGAACCTGGGGTCATCCCATGAAGCTGATTGGAGGGAGATCCAGGACAAATAAAAGCAAGTACTTCTTCACAAAGCACATAGTTAAATTATGGAACTCACTACCACAAGATGTAGTGATGGCCACCAACGTGGATGACTTTAAAAGCGGGGTGGATAAATTCCTGGTGGGTCGTCTGCTCACCGTGGGGAGGAAATTATCCCTCCACATGACACACTAATCCACCATGGATCTTGTTTTTGAATGATCTACAGTGGGTTAGCATGGCATCTGAACAGGCTCCTAGACTATTAAAATTTCCATCAACTGCCCATGCAGTTGAAAGCAGTGGTGTAGTGAGCCATGGCTCACAGAGACACAGCACTGACACTTTTTGATTAGCAGGGATGCTGATGTCATCTGCCACCCCCCTCAGAACCCCCTGTTCCCTCCGAGCTTAGCAGCCCTTCTCACATTAGCTGCGGAGAAATGGATTTTCCATGCAATAATATATTGTTTCCTGTCATAGTGCAAAGTATTTTGGTTTGGTTTGGTTTTGAATGGGCCATTAAGAGCCTGTTCCTGGTGGAGATAAAAGTGCTATACGGGTTGTTGATATGGTTCAACACAGCTGTCTGAATGTTTGGACCCTCCTTGGGGGTGTGGCTGTGGAGACTGTCATGATGAGTGTCTGCCCAACCCAGGTTGCGGCCTTGGTACTTTGGTCCTTGCAAGAGGAAGCCTTGTGCAGTATGGTGGGAGTTACTTTGGAGTATATAGGCATGGAATCTGAAAGCAATTCTATTGCTTTCACAATGAGTGCTGCCCTCTTAAAAGAGGAGCCAATCAGAAGCAGTGTTAGTGCAGAACAAGCAACATTCTGAACAGTGTGTTGCTGGCCGAGCCCTTCTTTAGGGCAGAGTAAGTGTGCTTGTGCAACTAGGGCTTGTTGTTTGAGAAGGAGAGAAAGATGGAGATACCTCTTGTATCAGAGACAGTATGCCTATGTACACCAGTTGCTGGGGAACATGGGTGGGAGGGTGCTTGCTTGTGGATTTCCTGTGGGCAGCTGGTCGGCCAGTGTGCGAACAGAACGCCGGACTAGACGGACCCTTGTTGTGAACCAATGTGGCTCTTCTTATGTTCTTATAAGATGTGTTTACTTTACTGACATGCTCTTTCAAGAACTACTAGTCCCAGAGTTTCTTGTGCATTGCCAAGAAGAAGAGACAGCTGTTAGGAGGGACAAACACTATAATAATTAGGGACATTGATCCCATGACAGTGAGAGCCACTGCCCGAAATTTATGTAAGTAAATACCTAGTATGCACATTCATTTTCTGTGAAGTGTGCCTAGACCTACAGATTTATGCATACTGGTTGTGACTGCCAAAAGCTGAAAGAAGTCTCAGCAAGCTAGCAGTCATCAAGAACTGCAAGCTTTCTACAATGGGGCAAGAACAGTTAAGCTACCTAGCTATTTTATCTATTGGGTGTGAACTTGGAAGAGAAACTGATTGGGGGGGTGCAGGGAGAGATAATTCATCATTTTGCAATGAAAAGGCCATAACAATACATCTTTGGAGTTAATTCGTCCACTTACAAAATATTTACAGCCATATTGATCCATAAGATATATATTTTAAACGCAAAACTTCAACAGAATATTGCCTTTATTATTATTACCTTTATCTGTGTAGGAGGGGGGACAAGTTACAAGTTTGTACTAGGCATCCCTGAATGATTGAAGAGAAGAGGGAAGATGTTCCCATCAGTGAAGGCAGGTGGCTCCCATGTCAGTGGGGTGGTGAAACCACTCCAGGTTTCACTCAGAACCAGTCCTTGCTAAAGGAGCTATCCAAGGTGCGAAGCTGTCTGGTTCTGACTGAAAGCTGGAGCTGACTCACTACCCTACTGACATGGGAGCCACCCAATCCACTGAATTTCCTGTTGTCCATGCAACAAGACCAGCGTCCCTGTCTTGCTGTTCTGTGTTGGTGCTTTTTCTGTAATCAAAGCCTATCATGCCCATGTGCTTGTGGGATTGACTGCTCCTGTAATGGGGCTTTCATGCTTCTAAAAATATCCCCAAACAAGCAGAAATGCTTGTTTCTGGAATGGGGCAGGTCAGCAGAGCTCAGAGAAGGGAGCTCTGCTGATCTGTCTCAATCCAGAAACGAGTGTTTCTGCTCATTTCCAGGGTTATGTTTAGAAGCACAAAAGACCCATTGTGCAAGTGGTTGCTCCTGCAAGCACAATGGAAACGGTGGAAGTGGAGCCCTATATTTTTATGGGGAAGGAAAACATTTTCACCCAATTTTTAGAAGAAAAAAATGCATTATGAACAAGGATATAACAGCTGAAATGTAGTAGGAAAGATGCAGGTACTTTCATTGCTCTCTAGCACGGCATAGCAAGGCTCTTGGCCCAATCCTGCTCTAGTTGCATGTAGTTACATACATGTAGTTGGAGCAAAATGTGGATGGGGAAGTGCCCTGTGCCACTGAAACTAGTCCAGCATGTTCTTTGATCATCTATACTGCATTTCTTTCAACAGGATGTTCATTTCGACGCACATTCCCACCCACATTCTGGCACAACTAATCAACAAGTTGTGACTGGACTTGATGGCACTGGGTTGCTGCCCCTTCTTCCAAACCCCCACACTTTTGCTGCCTTGGGGTGCCAGTGGCTAATCCCCGTGCCAAAGGCAGCATTCCGCCAGACATTCATCTCACCAGCCCGCCTCCTGCCGTCTGCCCAGGAGAACGGTGAGCAATCAGGTTGCCTTCCACCAGGAAATGCCTCCACATCAAGGATGGAGAGAGGTTAGATGGTGGAAGGGCCATGTATGCCTCGTTCCATCCTGAAAAGTCAGGGTAAGTCCCCAACTTTTAAAATGTGGATCTTCTCTGGAAAGCCTCGTGGTGGCTTCGAGGTGACCTCTGCTGCGCTGTATGATCAATGCAGGGCCACCACAGAGCCACCTCCAGGCTTCCAGAACGTATAGACAGCCCCACAGTAGTGTTAAGCTAAGAGATGGAGACCACGACCCCGCAAGGCAAAATGCTAACCATTGTACCCTCCGTGCCTACTTTTATCTCACATTAACGTGTCAATGATGCACAATAGCCTTTAGTTCTGGAATAATGGATTTCAGAGCTAAAGGCAATCTTTGCTTGGGAAAACACCCTAAGTACAAGAACTTCAATAGCCTCTCCAGTCAAGAACATGGCATTACTATAAATGCCGCTCTGATCTCTCTTTCTATTTATAATTAAGCTGTCTTAATGAAGAATAACATACACATAAAGAAGTTAGGCATTGCTGTAAATTAAAGTGGTCTCATATTTATGTTGGCATATTTATTTCCACACCACCACTATCACCACCGGAATAAGATGTAAAGTCAGCAGGCAGCTTACGTACCCATTTCCAACACTGTGTTTTTGTGCATTCGTAACAACTGTTTAAACCACTGACTTGTAAGAAGATCCATTAGTGGTCGCAGGACTAAATGGATTTAGGATTGTGGCCATCATATTTGTGTTCTAAATATTGATTAGATGTAGCAAGCCTTCGCTTCTAACTACTTCACACATTTAGCTGGCAGGGCTCTTTTAAAGACTTTGTAACATGATCAATAAAATGCATCTGTACTGCCTATTGATTTGAATCCATAAAACAGTGTGTGACCTTCATAGACTTGAGTTTTTGTTTAGTTCTGAAAAAACAGATGATTGACTTTTAATTAAATTACACATCTGACTGTTGCTAAAACCAGTAAAGTGTTGATATTTTAAGTTTGTATACTGCTTGGCAATATACAGACCTTCAGAGCATGTCCAGGCATGTCCGCACCTGAAAGAAAAGATCTGTAGGGAGCAAAATGTATGTGTATGTATTGGTCTAATTAAAAGGCTCAATGCAAAGCTGTTTGGGAAATGAAAACAGTACAGCCTGCTCTTTATAATGAGGCAGGTATTTGATCACTGAAGAGGTGATACTTAAATACACAGAGAAAGCAATGGTTACATAAGACCGTGTGAAAATCTGTGTTTAGATAGCAGTCCTATTATTGCCTGCCGTCATATAAAATTATAGGTTTTGCTGTCTGGAGTTGGTCATAAGCTATGTATTGAAGTTTAGGATTTGCATGTGTGCAAATCCCATTGCCAGACTTTTTTCCTTAAGGGCCAAACTAGAGATTACATGCAGATGTGTGTAACATTTGCTCAGCAGGCTCTGGTTTTTTTGGGGGTTTTTTCAGTGAAAGCAGCCTGGGGAAGCTCTGATCAGGTGTGCTGAGGAATGGCTGGCGGGGAAGGGTTACTTAATTCTTTTCCTACTGGCTGTTTTTCTTACATTCCTAATTGAGGTGCCAATCTTCTCTTTCCTTTATGGGGAAAAAAGATAGAGGGATCCTTATCTTTTCGCCTGTGAGGGCAAAATTGGTGCAGAGGACCATTTCTGAACTGGAAAATGGCCAGCAAGGAACAGGGTTAAGCATTTCTGCTCCATGTGTTCTGTTCACAACTGCAGCCCCTCAAAGCTGGTATACAGGTATTTAAAAAGGCTTCTGGTGGAACATTCCATGCCTCTGCATGTAGCATCTAATTTGGCCCTATGAGCCTACAAATCTTTTGGGGCAAATATATTCAGGAGTGGTTTCTGTTTTACTTTCATACAACAGCACTTGACTGAATGTAGACAGCTGCCTTATACCAGGTCAGACTACATGACCATCTGACCCAGCATTGTCTTCTCTGGGGCTGGGGTACCTCCAGTCCACAAGCCTAATCCAACGCATAGAGGTTCCCCATCCGTCCTGCCCCCTGATGTCATCTGGCCAGTGGAGGAACATCTGCCTCCCCCCTCCATATTTAGTTTCCCACCCCTGGTCTACTTCAACTGGTGGCAGCTGTCGAAGGTCCCAGGAAGAGGTCTATCCAATGACTTCCTACTTGAACCTTCTGGTCCCTCCCCTCCTATTACCTGTGTAGTGTGACAGCACACAGGAGAAGGTGCAATTCAAAACCGATCCACTGTACCAGGGCCAGGCAATCTGGTGCCCTCCAGATATTTTGAATGACAACCCCCCCCCCCCCGTAATCTCTGATCAGTGGCCATGCTGATGGGCATTGTTCTCCAAAATATCTGGAGGGCACCAAGTTGCCTTCTGCAGCACTATATACAATGGATAGCCTCAGAGACCAACAACCTCTCCCATCTCCTGTCCTGGGCCTGGATGTTGGAGTAGGATCTGAGTTAGCCCTTCAGGCAATCGCAGCTCCACATTCAGACCTCAGGAATATAGGTTCAAAACCTTGCTTAGCTTACTGGGTAGTCTTCAGGAGGCAGAAGAATATTCAGTTGCAAAGCACTACAGGTAAAATGGGGTCATTAATGACCTACACTTCTGGTTGTTGGGAGGTTTAAAGAGTTGCTTTGGGAAAACATTGTGCATAGTAAAAGCATAAGAGAGGTAATTCATGACAGTTCTCTGTGGGAACGTTAGCTTGACTACTATTCATACATTGCATTTGCAAAAACACTGTGGCCAAGTCACGCTTTGCTCCATTATGGTATACTTTTGCTCTAATGTTACTTCTGGTGAAGGGAACAAGATTTAATCTGAGTTGCAGGCCAAGGGCTGGAATTTATTGCTGAATGCAAGGTCTAAGCTGTCTCCCATATCTCTGGGATTCATAGAATCATAGAATAGCAGACTTGGAAGGGGCCTACAAAGCCATCAAGTCCAACCACCTGCTCAATGCAGGAATCCACCCTAAAGCATCCCTGGCAGATGGTTGTCCAGCTGCCTCTTGAAGGCCTCTAGTGTGGGAGAGCCCACAAACTCCCTAGGTAACTGATTCCATTGCCGTACTGCTCTAACAGTCAAGAAGTTTTTCCTGATGTCTAGCTGGAATCTGGCTTCCTTTAACTTGAGCCCATTATTCCGTGTCCTGCACTCTGGGAGGATCAAGAAGAGATCCTGGCCCTCCTCTGTGTGACAACCTTTTAAGTATTTGAAGAGTGCTATCATGTCTCCCCTCAATCTTCTCTTCTCCAGGCTAAACATGCCCAGTTCTTTCAGTCTCTCTTCATAGGGCTTTGCTTCCAGACCCCTGATCATCCTGGTTGCCCTCCTCTGAACACGCTCCAGCTTGTCTGCATCCTTATTGAATTGTGGAGCCCAGAACTGGACGCAATACTCTAGATGAGGCCTAACCAGGGCCGAATAGAGTGGAACCAGTACCTCACGTGATTTGGAAGCTATACTTCTATTAATGCAGCCCAAAATAGCATTTGCCTTTCTTGCAGCCATATCGCACTGTTGGCTCATATTCAGCTTTTGATCTACAACAATTCCAAGATCCTTCTCATTTGTAGTATTGCTGAGCCAAGTATCCCCCATCTTGTAACTGTGCATTTGGTTTCTATTTCCTAAATGTAGAACTTGGCATTTATTCCTATTAAATTTCATTCTGTTGTTTTCAGTCCAGCACTCGAGCCTATCAAGATCACTTTGAAGTTTGTTTCTGTCTTCCAGGGTATTAGCTATCCCACCCAATTTTGTGTCATCTGCAAATTTGATAAGCGTTCCCTGCACCTCCTCGTTCAAATCATTAACAAAAATGTTGAAGAGCACTGGGCCCAGGACTGAGCCCTGCGGTACCCCATTTGTTGCCACTCCCCAGTTTGAGAAGGTTCCATTGAAAAGTACTCTTTGAGTCCGATTCTGTAGCCAACTGTGAATCCACCTAATAGTTGTTCCATCTAGCCCACTTTTAGCTAGTTTGTTAATCAGAATATCATGGGACACTTTGTCAAAAGCTTTGCTGAAGTCAAGATATATGACGTCCACAGCATTCCCACAGTCCATAAGGGAGGTTACCCGATCAAAAAATGAGATCAAATTAGTCTGACAGGATTTGTTCCTGACAAATCCATGTTGGCTTCTAGTAATCACTGCATTGATTTCATGGTGACTTCTTTATAATCTGCTCCAGAATTTTCCCAGGGATGGATGTCAGACTGACTTATCTGTAGTTCCCAGGTTCCTCATTTTTGCCCTTTTTGAAGATAGGGACAATGTTAGCCCTCCTCCAGTCATCCGGCACCTCACCCGTCTTCCATGATTTTGCAAAGATAATAGACAAAGGTTCTGAGAGTTCTTCCACTAGCTCTTTCATTACTCTAGGATGCAGTTCATCTGGCCCTGGAGATTTGAACTCATTCAATGAAATTAGGTGTTCTTTGACCATTTGTTTATCAATCTCAAACTGCAATCCTGCCCCCTCAATTTCTGCTTCACTTTCTCCAGGGGGGTCATAGACCCGCTTTTGGGAGAAGACCGAGGCAAAGTAGGAATTGAGCACTTCAGCCTTTTCTTTATTATCTGTTATCAATTTCAGTTATAATGCTTCCAATTCTACGCCAGCTCCATTTCTAGACCAACTTGTGCCTTGACATTTCTCTTTGGTGATTACTCTGAATGTAATGTACAGAAATAATAAATAGTTCATTTAGGATGCAATCCTATGTATGTTTAGACAGAAAAAAGTCCTACAAGTTTTTCTGTCTAAACATGTGTAGGATTGCACTTTAATTTCTAATGTTAAAATAAGATATATTATTAAATGCAAATAAATACCACCACCACCACCCCAAATATCCAAGTAGGAAGCAAAATCAGGACAGCTTTTTTTCTGGCACTTCAGCTGGTTTCAAAACCCAGAACAGAATGAACACTGGAGATGGAAAATAAAATAGTCCTAAATAATTTCCAAAGAATGTACTGATTTAGCGTATTACTTCAATGTATGTTCTTTTTTTATATGTCTCTTTTAACTGTGATAAGTACCTAGTCGAAGCAGGCAGAGAACATGGTGTCCGTGTCCGTATTTCTCCTCCTCCTTACAGCAACGTTACTGTAAATTGTAGCAGGCGACTTTAGAGTTTTGGATGAAACAAGAGTGCCCCCTAACGTTTCCAAGATGTGGTTAAAATGAACATGAGGGAAAGAAAAATTCCGATTAACAGTGACGACAGTATAGAACTTTCTTTGTCCCAAAAATCCAGAAGGTAGTACTGTGAAGAAAGGGTGCAAAATGCCATGTAATAATACGTGGTTAATCTGAGTTGCATATCATCATTTGCACTAATGCTGCTAATCTTCCAGTGTGCCTGTTTGACTTCTGAGCACTCAAAGCAACTCCTGCATCACTGGGGCTAAGCTTGCCAAATTTCAACCCAGCCCTTATTGCTGCCCCTTTCACAGCACTTTGATTGGCAGCAATTAGCAGACGATCATGTTTACCTATGCCATGAAATGCTTCAACTGCTGATTTCTGCATATCAAGCCTCTTGTTTAAAGAACATAAGAAGATGCCTTATACTGAGTCAGACCATGGTCCATATAGCCCAGTATTGTCAACACTGACTGGCAACTGCTGTCCAGGGTTTCAGGCAGGAATTTCCCCTGCTCTGCGTGGAGATGCTGGGGATTGAACCTGGGACTTTCTGCATGCAAAGCAAGTGTCCTACCACTAAGCTATATCCCTTCCCTAAGAGAGCAAACCAAACTGTAGGCCAGCCACACCTTCACTTGCTGCAAATCTAAATAGCCTGTAAGAGACCTGTCTTGATCTCTCTTAATTTTCCTCATTCCTCTGCATCATCTCTCTATGGGATGCAAACTCATTTGATACCAGAAGAAACTCTGCTGTTCCAAATCAGACCATTGCTCCACCTAGCTTTTCCCTTCCAGTTTTTGATTGTCTCCTCCAACTGGCAACAGCTCTCCAGGGTCTCAGAGAAAGATGAGTCTTTGCTGCCTACATGGAGATGCTGTGAATCTGGGAGCCTCTGCAAGCAAAGCAGGTGCTCTGCCACTGAGCTATGGCCTCTCTTCTGGTGACCATGTGTCCTCTTTTATAGAGGACGGTCCTGTATTTGAAGGGTTGCTAAAAGACCTACAAAGAGAACCTGTGGTTTGTTGTTGGGTTATGAGCTCTGGGCTGTTCATTGTTAACAAACTATGGTTTGTTAGCATGGCTGGGTTCACACAACAACAATCCATGAGGAGGAGCCTTCATGGGCATGGTCTTTCAGCAGGGCATATATGATCTTCCTCTTTTCCATTTTATCTTCACAACCTGGTGAGATAGTTTAGGCTGAGAGTCAAAGACTGGTCCATAGTCATCCAGTGAGCTTCTTGCCTGAGTGGGGACTTGAAGCTGGGTCTCCCCTGTCCCAGTTCAACACTCTAACCATTACACCACACTGGCTCTCAGTAGTATAGTACAGTAGTATAGTACAGTTTGCTATGCTTAAACATCAGTATAGTAGCAGCAACCACCAAGCAAATGTTCCAAGACCAGCAGGTCCAATTAGCATATATAGGCAAATAAGACAATAATGGATATTTGGTGGACTGTTCAGCTTCATGATCCTAGTGGTGAGGGTCATGGTCAGGGCTTGATGTTGCAATCGTCAAGTGCAGACCATGCTTGTGTGAACTAGCCTTCAGACAGACGGTGGCCAAATTAAAAGGACAAAGAGATGTAGAGCCAGTTGTCAATATTCGATAGAGGTGGTAGACATCTTCCTGGTCTGAACCAGGAAGTATTTCATAGGAACCTGTCTTACACCAGATCTAGCTCAGCACTGTCAACACTGACTAGCAGCAGTGGCTCTTAAGGGTTTCAGTCTTTCCCATCACTTGCTACTTGTGATCCTTTAAGGTGCTGGTTTGTCCCATAAAGCTTTACACGTGACAGAGTGCCTTTTCCAGTATGAAACTATCCTTAAACTACAATCATAATCTGAGGCCTTTCTCCAAGTTGAGTAAAAAAGGAGAGAGAGAAGCTCTGGTTCTATAAATCTTTATTTTTATTCTTAAATCAGTTCTTCAATGTACTCAACATGTTTTGGACATTGTCCTTCCTTGAAGAAGGAAATGGAGGAGAAAAGCACTAGACTGTAGTTTTGCAAGTCCAAGTAAAATAGTCCAAACAATGATAAAACCTAATTATAAAAGAAACTCTTAGCTTGTACGCCAAGCCTCTATTTGTTTCTTGAAAACTCTCCTCGAGGCTTTCGAGAAGCAACAGAGGCTTGGCATACAAGCTAAGAGTTTCTTTTATAATTAGGTTTTATCATTGTTTGGACTATTTTACTTGGACTCGCAAAACTAGTCTATTTTTTTCTCCACCATTTCCTTCTTCAGCTCCTGGCATCTGAAATGTGTTGAGTACATTGAAGAACTGATTTAAGAATAAAAATAAAGATTTACAGCACAGAGGGTTCGCTCTCCCCTTTTTTCCTCGGTTTGGTGTTGCTTCTTTCCCTTGCTTTTGCCCCAGCCTTTCTCCAAGTCCCTCCTCCAAGGAAGGTTCAGAGGATGGAAACAAGGAGAGGGCCTTCTCAGTGGTGCCCCCTCCAATGGTAGAATTCCCTCCCCAGTGAAGTTCGCCTGGCACTAACCCTATGATTTTTTCAGTGCCGGACATTTCCTTTAGTTGCATGCAATTGACAGCATATGATAAGATTTTCAACAGGCCCCAGGATTTTTGTTGATGGTGTTTAAAATTGTTTTATATTTTATATGTAAATTATTTGACATTATGTTATTATATTATACTTTGGGGGGTTGAATATTTGTAAACTGCCCAGAGAGCTTTGGCTTTTGGGCAGTACAGAAATGTTATAAATGAAATGAAACAGGAGATGCTAGGGTAGCCTTCCCCAACCTTGGACCTTCAACATGTTTTTGACCAGGGATACCAGAGAAATCCACAATGGAATCAACTGAGTTTGGATTTCTATGATTCTGACCTGTGGATTCCACAGCACTCCAGCTTTTCCCAAGTTGCACAGATTCCGCAAACTTTCATATCATTTTTTTTTACTTTCCAGAATTTTATGCAAATGTAGTTATAGAAAACTACATAAATTTTTAAAAAAACACTGTCCAAAAATGTGCATTTGCTAAACCTCTGTCCCTTTTGAAGAGGATTTATGTATTTGGGGGGAAATTAGCACATTTTTGCAAGTGTGAATTTGTGCAAATGCAAATTTGGGGAAACTGGGAAAAACCGGATTCAGTCAAAAAGGAGACGAAGGAATGAAAGGCACATGACAATCCATGAAACGCAGACAAAATGGATTTTACAAAATCCATGCATCCCTATTTTTTACTACAGCTCCCATCTTCCTCAGCTAGGGAGTTGTAGTCCAACATATCGGAGAGTCCAAGGTTGGGGAAGCCTGTGCAAGGGCTTTAAATCTGGAATATTCTGCATGCAAAGCATGTGCTCTAGTGCTAAGGTACAATCCCTCCCCATGCGCGTTTCTATGTGTTCGGTGCTGACTGTGGTTCAGAGTGGCCCCAGCCACAGCACTACATCAGGGAGTCCCCTGTGGTTGGCACAACACAGCAGAACTCTAGACAGATAAGGAAATAAAACAATAGTAAGACTTACCTACCTATTGGCTTTTAAAATGAGCTTGGAAAACAGCAATCCAAAGCTTAACGTGGGTTGAGTGAATTTAGAGCAGCTCTTTAAGGTCCATATGTTAAATTCACCCTGCAGAAACCCCCCACGGCAGCCTTTCAAAACAGAGGTTTTGCAGGTGGCTTTTGTGCAAAGTTATTATCTTAATGAGAAAATGGGAAAGGCTGAAGAATAAACATAAAGAAGTAATTATTTCATAGGATCGTAAATGTAACAGAATGCAGGCCTACGGAGAACATAAACAACTGTAAGATCAAAACGACCTACGGATCACCTGCATTGGAGCAATCAGTGGAAATTTATAAGCTGTGTTTGCCTGACTTTGCCAGCTCACCATAAGTGTACAGTTAAACATCCATTCAAATTATAGCTATTGTTTTCCAGCAGATACACTCACTATTCAAAGATTTATGGGCGATGTATTGACAGCCCCTAATCACTGCGATACAATTCCCATTGTGAGTTATTAAACTATACCTTACATTTTAAATGCAATAAAAGGTACGAGTGAACATGCCTCTTTTCTTCAGAACACATAAATACCACATCTGGTCCATAAAAATGTGCATTATAGAGAAGTTTGTATGAATGCCAGATACTCCTAACGTAGTGCTGTTTTCTACATTTGGCCTAATTTTCCAGATGTTTTATTACTTGTAGACACAAGTGTTGTTGAGCAGTTGATTGAAGTCCATTTATTTGAAGAAATGAGGGGTAAGGTTAAGCTACAGGAAACAGTTAACTGTTGTCTGATGGGCACCCTCGTTTAATTCACTCATAATTTTATTACATAAAAAGTGGTTTTTAGCACAGTCTGCTGGTATAATACCCAGATTGCATTTCTAGTAAAACGTATATCTTAAAGGTAGACAGTGGCATATTTTTCAGCAAAAATCATCATTGTATTGATATGATGTTACACAAAATCATATATTGTATAACACTATGGTATACTATACCATACCATACCACAACCACACAACACAAGGGCAGTACTCCTGTCAATGTCATTCTAATAGCTGATGTTTAAATATAACAAGACTTCGAGCTTTTCTACATGAGGCTGTTAATTGCTGTATCTACTTTTGCTTTTGTCACAGAATTGAGATCAGAGCTCTATACAAAGAGCTTTTCCATTCCTGTTTTTCCACTGTATAACCAATAGGTGGAGCTGTGTATAGTGGGATCACACAAATATACAAGTAGTTCTTTCACTTTCACAAATAATACCCATTTTCCCAGCTCTAAAAAAAACAGGGCAAAGTGTGCTCTTAAAAAAAATTAAAATAGAAGCGAAACTGGAAGATCACAATATCATCTATAAAGATAAACTAATAGAAGTATAGCTTCCAAATCACATGAGGTACTGGTTCCTCTCTATTCGGCCCTGGTTAGGCCTCATCTAGAGTATTGCGTCCAATTTTGGGCTCCACAATTCAAGAAGGATGCATACAAGCTGGAGCATGTTTAGAGGAGGGTAACCAGGATGATTAGGGGTCTGGAAACAAAGCCCTATGAAGAGAGACTGAAAGAACTGGGCATGTTTAGCCTGGAGAAGAGAAGATTGAGGGGAGACATGATAGCACTCTTCAAATACTTAAAAGGTTGTCACACAGGTTGTGTGTGACACACAAAAGGTTGTCACACAGAGGAGGGCCAGGATCTCTTCTTGATCCTCCCAGAGTTCAGGACACGGAATAACGGACTCAAGTTAAAGGAAGCCAGATTCCGGCTGGACGTCAGGAAAAAAATCCTGACTGTTAGACCAGTACAACAATGGAATCAGTTACCTAGGGAGGTTGTGGGCTCTCCCACACTAGAGGCATTCAAGAGGCAGCTGGACAAGCATCTGTCAGGGATGCTTTAGGGTGGATTCCTGCATTGAGCAGGTGGTTGGACTCGATGGCCTTGTAGGCCCCTTCCAACTCTGTGATTCTATGATTCTGTGATTCTATGAACTGTGATTAAGGAGTCACAAGCGCACATTAAATGCCTCATGTAGAAGAGCATTTAGAACCAGAGCATATATACAAACATAAAAGGAAAAGTTTAAGTAGTGTCACTGAACTTTGCCAATCCTTTTGATATTCAGTGCAGTGCAAAGTGAATACAACATGTATTTCTATGGTCCATACCAGCCTTCCCCAACCTGGTGCCATCCAAATGTGTTGGACTGCAATAGTCAGCATTCCCAAAACAGCATGCCCCAGTCTGGGGAAAGCTAGCCCATGCTATCTGGAGATGAGTCAAAACAAACTGCATAAATATGATCAAATGTGTATGTATGCCAAGCTGCAGAATGTTTTATATAGGGTTGGATCTAGATTTAAGCTGGATAAACTGTGTTGGTGGAAATGGACTTCTCCGACTTCTCTTTCCCCTGCCAGCCCACTGAAAATGCCACACAGAGAGTGAGGAGATTTTGCTGAAGAGAGTGAGCTTTGTGGGGGGGGGGGGGCAGACCCAAATCAAGCAGACCCACAACCCACAGTCTATGTTGACATGCCATTATCTCATTTTATTTTCATGCACAGAGTATGCTGTGAGACAGTTGAGGACCAAACTAGACATGATGGTGGTGGGGAGATACACAAATGCATCTCCGATGTTGGAGGGAGCTAAAACCAGGCAAGGTGTGCGTGTGAGAGAGAGAGTGTTTTCAATCAGGACCACAGTGCAGAGAGCCGGGGGTTAACCCTTTCCTCCGTACCATCGCCCCAATCCGAATGCCCACTGACGTTAATATGGAGGGGGAAACATACAGTCAAAAAGGATGCCTATATGTTTTCCCCTCCATTGCTAACAGGGAATGGGGGTGCATGATGCAAAGAAAATGATTAGGAAATCCCTCCCCTTGCAACCTGTCCCCAATCTGTTGTTACGTGTCTAGAGCCATCCAGTGGGCCTCATGAGGGATCGGGAATTCCTCAAGCCAAGAGACACAGTTTCCCACATCTTAGAATAGTTGGAAATAGTTTGATACAGCAAAGCCTTCAAGCGAATATGAGGCACAATCCTGCACATATTTAGACAGAAAAAAAGTCCTACAACTCCCAGCACGTCCCAGCCATGGAATTGTAGGCTTTTTTTCTGTCTAAATATGCATAAGATTGCACCCTTAAGCAGTTGTCTGCGGGTTAGGGAAGTAAGTGAAAATGGTACTACAGGCTTCAAACAATTTTAATTAACTGAAATTAATTAATGCATTTTTAAAAAGCCAAATAAGCTTGAGGTGCACACCCCTTGGTTCCCTTTAGTATGCATGCCACGCTTCAGGTGTGTAGGGTTCATAGTCTTGGTGCTGTAGACATACAGATGTACTCTTTACTATTATTGTAGAACAGAATGTATTTGTTTATCCTGCCCTTCCTCCAAGGAACTCAGGGTAACATAATGGATCTCCTCCCTACCCTTGCTTCATTCTCACAACAACCCTGGCAGGATCTACACTACTGCTTTATAGTGGTATTGAAGTGCACTGACAACTGTTGGGGACCATGAAACATCTACACCAAGCAAGATATAACACTATGAAAGAGGTATGAAAGCGGTATATGGCATGTGCCATGGGCTCCAACAGTTGTCAGTGCATTTCAATGCCACTATAAAGCAGTAGTGTAGATCCTGCCTCTTATATACCACTTTCATACCACTTTCATAGTGCTATATCCTGGTTGGGTATAGATCTGGCCCCTGTCAGGTGGACTAGACTGATAGCTAGTCCAAGGTCACCTGCAAACTTCAAATCTTGAGTGGGGATTTGGACCTAGGTCCACCTGTTTTTAGCTTGGAACTTTGACCACAACACCACACTGGCTGTGATTTTAGCAGAAGTCTCATGGGTTCAGCACAATTCTCTTTCCCTTTCTCAGACCCAGCAAAACTCTGGCCCTTTCTACACCTAAGGATTGTCCCAGGAAAATTGAGGGATTGTCCCTGCCTGCTCTCGGGATCCTCTGTGTGTCATTTGCATGCACAGGGATGATCCTGGGACAATCCCAGGAAAAAAGGCAGGTGTAGAAACGCCACTGCTGCAAAGAGGGTCGCTCACTGAATGCTTTTTCTTTATTCCTCTTCCTTTCCTATACATGAGGGTGGGAAATGCCACCCCCTGCAGATGTTGGTGGACGAGCCAGCGTGGTCAGGGATGATGGGAGATTTAGTCCAACAGCATCTGAAGGGCAACAGATCCCCACTGCGGCTTGTCGTGTTGTCCAAACCTAAAACCCATGGTCTTATGGGTTATGCAAGGGTTGTTTAACCCTGAAATAATCCCTGCCACCTGGGTTCAGATGACACAACTAGTCATGGCAACGCCAAGGGAGTTACACATTCGCAATGTTGAACAGCATGAGTGGCAGCCCAATGTAGCTTAAATAACCCATGTTGGGCTGTTTTGATTGTGCCAGGTCACTGACTTGCCTTAAGGCCACCTAATGTATTGGCAGAGATGCCCTATGAGTTTTTAAGAGTGCTAATCTCTGCATATTTGCTTGATGGCTTCCTGGTTTATCTCTAAACTGCTGGCCCTGACATGGATATCAAAGCATTTAATCTGAACTCTGGATTCCACTGCTCAGTCCTCATAACATCACTTAGGTCTGCTAACACTGCCTGTCTGTATGTCAGTAAGCATTGGATAGCAAATGGTGGAATGAACTCACATTTGTTGCTGGTAAAGCTGTTTCTTCTCAGTTTTCTCATATCCAATCCATAGTATTATTTATTTATTATTAAAATTTTTGTATTCCACCCTATATTATTGGGATATTAGGGTGGCATACAGATAAAATCAAATAGTATAAAGCAATAATTAATGTACACAGCTAAAAATGTATTAAACCATTGACAAGCTAAAACCAGTAGAAAATTTAAAAGCAATAAAAACAGCTAAAACTATGTGAAGCTTTAGCCCTCAAAGGCTTTGATAAAAACTCACGTTTTTAACTTGGCACCAAAACAAGCCCAGTGTCGGGCCTCCAAGGGGAAGGCATTCCACAACCGAGATGCCACAACAGAGAAAGCCCTCTCCCATGTCCCACCATAATGTATGTCTTGCATTGGTGTGACACAGAGGAGGGCTCCACCAACAAATCTCAAATCTCAGGCAGGCATATATAGGGAGAGGCACTCCTTCAAGTATCGAGTAGCTCAAGAAACCCAACAGTCAATCAGAACAAGTGCCAGGTCCAGGTTTTTGAGGACCCTGGGGCAAGTCACCATCAATGAGACCCCTCCCTCAATTACAAAGGTTGCAGAGAAAAGCATGGTTTAGCGTGTTGTCTGAACGGGGCCATTGAGTCTATCTTCTCACCACTGTTGTCAATAGCTGCTGCTGCCCATCCTCCTCTTCCTCATTATTGCTACCAGCTGTTTGCTTGCGAGTGAGCACATAGGCAGCAGCATCTACTGCTCTTCTTTCCTACCACCTTCGTGGACTGGGCCAGAGCGAGAAGTAGGTGAACAAGTAGACTGCAGTGATGAAGAGTTGGAGCCAGTTGGAGCCCTTGTCAGTGGGCCCTTGCTGGGGTGGGGGCCCTTAGCAGGTGCCCAATGATGCCAGCCCTCATCAGAACTAACCCAAAAGTTATAAGCAAAGCCCATTTTTACTTGTGTTGTGAAATTGATGCTTTCCTCCCTTGTCATAGAGGATTGCAAAGATCCTGGCATAGGGGAGGAAATCCTTCAGAAGAACATAAAAAGAGTCCTGATGGATTGTACTGAAGGCCCATCAACTCCAACCATGTCACCAATTTAGCTCTCGTGGCTGTTTTACATTACCACGAAGCATGGCAAAGCAGATGGCTAGCCATGAGTACTGTCTATTCACACAGAGCTCATGCTTTACGTTGTGCCAGGAGAGCTCTCTGCATATGGCAGCAAGAAGGCTCTTTCCTTGGAAAGGGAAGAAGATGCTTCATACATTGTCCTTTTCTTTGTGCACCCATTAAGTTTGCCACCCGTTCCTTATTTCAAGGAATTGTTCCTTATTTATGAACCTTATTTATTTGTGAGATGCATCTTAATAGAAAAGCAGCTTTAATGAAATACGTTAGAAAAGCAGCATATCTCACACAGTACATCTTTATATAATGAGATTGTTCACACAACATGACAACCCAGAGTATGGGTTGAATATGGGTTGTCATTGAATCATGAGTTGTTGTGTTGTGTGAACCCAGCCATGCTAACATGGTTTGTTAACTACGAACAACACATAACGAGAACCCCAGGCTTGTTGTTGGGTTGTGAACTCTGGGTTGTTCATAGTTAACAAACGCTGGTTTATTAGCATGACAGGGTTCACACAAAAACAACCCATGATTCAACAACAACCTACAATTCAATGACAACCCATATTCAACCCATACTGTGGTGTTATGTGAACCAAGTCAATGTGTTCCTTACCTAAGAGCTCTTCAGGTGGCACCCATAGAATCTATGTACAATTGATGAGAGGAGGAAGTGTTATATATGGTACCTAGAGCCAGAAGAGGTTAGAGAAATACACAAAGGTTGCAGAGAAAAAACACAGTCTCTAGCTTGTTATTCAGATTTCTAATTTGAAACCTTTATTATTATTATTTTACCAACGTATCTATATGTGCTTATCCTCCTGGGGACCCTCTTTCACAGATCTTGGTGAAGAATCATAGAATTATAGAATTGTGGAGGTGGAAGGGACCATAAGGATCATCTAGTCCAACCCTCAGCAATGTACAGGAAAAACCAATTAAACCATCCATGAGCGATGGGGAATCCACAATCTCCATAGGTAGACTGTTCCAATGTTGTACAGATCCTACCATCAGGAAGTTTTTTCCTTATATTTAATCGGAATCTATGTGGCTGTAATTTATACCCATTATTTGGGGTCCTAATTTCTGTGGCCATGGAAAATAGTTCTTGACCATCCTCCCTGTGGCATCCTTTTACGTACCTGAACACTGCTAACATGACTCCCCTCAGTCTCCTTTTCTCCAGATTGAACATTCCAAGTTCCTTCAGCCTGCCCTCAGAGGGCACATTTTCAAGTCCCTTTATCATCCTGTTAAGATGGGAGACTTCCTGTCATCCATGGCTGGGACCTGCAGCCACTCTGCATATCTGTATGAACCACAGACACAAGTAGAAAGAAGGGAAGCTGCCTTACATTGACTGACAGACAATGGGTCCATGTAGCTCATTCTCCCATATGAGCCTGCCTGTGCTCTGAGATCTTCTGGGGGGGCCTTTCTCTCAGTCCCACCAACATCCCAGGCAGGCCTGATGGGTACGCGGGAGAGGGCCTTCTCAGTGGCTGCTCCAAGGCTCTGGAACTCCCTTCCCAGGGAGGCTAGGCTGGCTCCCTCTGTGCTACACATTTGGAGGCAGGCAAAAAGTTTTTTGTTCCAGCAGGCTTTTGGAACAACTCTGTTCTGGTGTTAATGTATTGGATTTTTCCCGCTTTTAATCTGTTAGTGTTTTTAACAGTAACAGTTTTTAATCTGTTACTATTTGAAATTTTACTGTAGGTCTAATTCTATTTTAACTCTTGTAAATTTATATTTATATGTTTTAATTGTACATGTTTTAATCTTGTAAACTGCCTTGAGTCCCAATACTGGGGAAAGGCAGCATAATAATAATAATAGTAGTAGTAGTAGTAGTAATAATAATAATAATAATAATAATAATAATAATAATAATAATAATAATACTACACTGACTGGCAGCAGTTCTCCAGGTTTTCAGACAGGAGCCTTTCCCACCCCAACCTGGATATGTGGGGAATTGAACCTGGAACCTTCTGCGTGAAAAGTGTATGTTTGACCATTGAGCAATAGCCGATCCCTTGGTCTGAAAATCTACCAAATAATAATTTGATAAGGGAAAGGAAACCAGGAACCATCTATAAAATGAACCTATTGCGCATCTATTGGCATCCCGTGAATAAAGTGGCTGAAAGCATCTACAATCCCAGACTACCAACCCAGAAAGGAAGCCATCCCACTGTGTCTGCACAGGATTAACTTCTCTGGACACCTTCCAATTGGTTTCTACCATAAACATCTCTACATTGGATGTGACTAGACTTTCCGATCTCTCATGTAGTGAGATTACGAGCTCTCAGAAGAGACATCCCAGAACAGGGACTCGGGAAAATGGAGTGTTGGGTTCCTCTAAGGGCATGTAGTTCTCTTACTCATAAATATTACTACCTTTAGGGTGCTTCATATTTTAATTCAGTACAATTGTGCTTTCACAATCAGACATCTGGGACACACTTAAACACCATCTAACCCACTTCTTGAAACCTCAGACAACAAATGCAAAGAGATGGCTAGACCATCATGCCCCTGGCTCTTTCTGTTGTGCTATGTTTCTTAATTAGGTGAGGAATAGTTTCATGTCATTATGCACCACCTCCACTGGAAATTAAACATCATAATAATGGTGTTCATGGATTTGGGTGACTTGAAACAGGTCTGTCCTAAGGCTTTACTTGACAAACTTGATGGGCAAGCAGGGTAAACGTGTACCAAAAAAAGGGCAATGCATCTGGAAGCCACCTGGTTGGGGAACTCTGACTAATATTATATTCACAAGACTGGAAGAGAGATTCCATTAAACTCAATGGGGCTTCCTTCTGAGCAGAAGACATGCATAGGATGCATGGCCCTACACACACACACACACACACACACACACACACACACACACACCAACTTTTTCCTGATGACTGATCATTTGATGGTTTCCCAGGTTTTGTACATTTTCTCCCCATTCGAAAAGGTCTAAGGCTTAGTTATTTAGGGTGACCATATGGAAAGGTATCCTGTATTTTGGGGTGTTTTTACAGGTTTAGAGATTATATTACACAAGTATGGCATCATCTTCACTGGCTCCCAGTTCATCTCTAGGCTTTAACTTATAAAGACTTTCACAGTTTTGTAGCCGCAATATCTGAATGAGTATCCCTTTCCATACATTCCTACCTGAATCCTAGGCCAGATCTACACCAAGCAGGATATGACATTTGAAAATGTTTTGAAAACTCTATATGGAGTATGTCATGGATCCCAGCAGCTGTCAATACCATTATAAACGGTTTTAAAGCAGAAGTGTAGATCCTGCCCTACAAAAATTACTGTCCGATTAAAGCTGATTCCACACTAGGAAGCCTGCCAGAACAGAGCCCTAATTGGCCTCATCCATGTCTCAAGCTGAGAAGAAAAGTGATGTTCAAAAATTTTCTTCTGCTCGGCTCCCCACACACACCTCCCCAATTGCTTTTCCATCCTCCCTGCCTGGAGTTGGGAAAACCAAGATTCCTGCTTGCTTCAGCAGTGGGGAGGAATTAAGGACAGAACGTGGCAGCAGGGACATAGCAAAAGTATCTTGGTTGTACTTTCACAACCTTAGATGACATAAAATCAACAAAGACACACAGTCTCCAGGAAAAAGAAATGCTGCTGGTGTATACATGCAGGTGACCACTAATGCAAGATTCCAGGAATGTCCTGCAAAATAATCTATAGGCATAGGAGGGTAGAATGAGATGCAACTGAAGGCAGGTGAACAAATTTTGCTCACTTAGAGCCCTGCCCCTCTTTTGTTTCTAGTCACTCTAGTAGGGCTCCTGCAGCTTTAACTGATGTGAAAAGGGAGTTTCACCAGGGGCTGCATGCATACAAATGACACCTGATGAAATTCCCTTTTCTATACAGCTGTTAAAGATACAGGAGCCCTGTCCTCCTCTCCATATAGTCATCCTACATCTAAAGATGCATAGGAATGCATTCTTAACCAAACTCATCATTTCAGCACCAATCTTGGTTACTGGAACTAGTATTCTGCTAAAAAATTCTTCCATATTATTTTGGACCATTCTTGTTCAATTTGATATAAAAGAATTTGCCTTCAAAAAGAAATTCAAAGGAGAAGAAAATTTCAGAGAAATGAGTGTGGGTTGGGTTTCTTGTGTTTATCTTTCTTAGGAGGTGGCTAAGAAGTGTGTCCAAGTGTCCCTTTTCATTGTTCAATCATCGACAGCTTGTAGGCTTCAAACAAACAAACCAAAAAACAGCTGCCATCCAGCGACCAAAAGAAATTATAAAACACGCTGGGAACAAGGCAGTGTGGGGACTAGAACCCAGATCTCCTGACTCCCAGTCCAACACCTTAGCCACTATACCACACTAGGGTGACCATATGAAAAGGAGGACAGGGTTCCTGTATCTTTAACAGTTGCATTGGAAAGGGAATTTCAGCAGGTGTCATTTGTATAAATGAAAAACCTGGGGAAATTCCCTCTTCATCACAACAGTTAAAGGTGCAGGAGATATACTAGAGTGACCAGATTTAAAAGAGGGCAGGGCACCTGCAGCTTTAACTGTGGTGATGAAGAGGAAATTTCCCCAGGTTTCCCCATATATACAAATGACACCTGCTGAAATTTCCTTTTCAATACAACTGTTAAAGATACAGAAGCCCTGTCCTCCTTTTCATATGGTCACCCTATACCACACTGTCTCTCGTGCACCACACTGTCTCTCATTTTGGGATAACACTAGCTCCATCTTTTCCCTGGCTGAGTTCAGACGACACGCTAATGAACGGTTGTTTTGCATTTTGTTCCTATTACCACCACCACCACCCCATTGATTAGTGTGTCGTCTGACCTCAGTCACTGTCTCCCTCATACCTGAATTATGATGCATGCGAAACAGGTTTAGCAGACAACACAGTTGATGCTATTTGCAGTGCACAGCTGTAACTGGAACGGAAGAAACGCACAGCCTCTAATGCCACCTGGTGGCTGAGATTCAATATTGATTGCGGGAGAAGCCCTGTTCATATCTGAAATCTTCAAACTAATTCACAGAAGTTCCTCATGGGTGTCATATGACCTTCAAACAAGCTGCTGCATACATCATTTATAATCAAAGGGTAGAGCACGAGTGATGAAAATATTAATAAGGCTCTTCCTCAAAGTGCTTCTGCTTGAGTCAAGGATGCAGTTCAAGTAATAATTCCATTATTAGGGTTGTCACCTTTGCATCGAGCATCATTTTCGCCTTTATTAGTATATAGCAGGTGCAATTTTCCTCCAGCATGGAGAGAGTTGTTGAAGGCACAGAAAGGCGGGTCAGATGATTCATCTCCCCGACCTGGGCCAATGTGTAGAGAGTAATGAGTGTGTGAAGATGAGTGTCCACCTGGCACTCCATCTCTGCTGTCTCTGCCTGTACAGCTAAACACATCTAGGTGAAAATTGTATTTGTTAAAGAAGTAATTTTCACTAGCACATGTGAAATGGGGACTGGAGGAGTTGCCCTGGAATGTGAGGGCAGGAGAGGGGCACATTCTGCCTTCTGCCATCACCCAGGGGATCTAGGGCCACTGGGAGGCTGCACCCTGTACTTCCCAGGAATAAGAGCCAAGGGGGAGACCAGCCAGGCACATCCATTGGCCAGAGAAGGAACAGTTGCAGGGAGCTCGCTTCACCTTCCCTGCCAGAAAGACTCCAAATGACAATTGGGAGACTGGTAGGATAGATCAATTGGATAGACCAGTAGACCATTTGGGTAGACCAGTGGAAGCCTGGTCTACCCACCCAGTTCTATCAGGTGACTTTGCCCTGGAGAGGTTGAGGGGATGGGGCAGTGGGGGGATGCTCTGGCCCCATCCATTGGCCAAAGAAACAAGAACCACCAATTGCTATTCAAGCAAGAACACCAACAAGGGAAGCTCAGCCTGGCCCGAAGTGCATTTATACGCCCACGTATAGTTCACCAACTTGTTCTAGCCTTGGGAAACCCCTCTCCTCTTCCTTTTCCATCCTTCCCCTTTCCTTGTGTGCCATCATCTCATTTTAGTTTGTAAAATGCCTCTCTTTTTGTATTGATGAGAGCCACTTTGGGAGACAATAAATGTCTGGAAAGCAAGAGAGAAATGCAGTCCATAAATAAAGTGTACATACATATACCACATTCTGATGTTCTGCCTCTGTGTATACAGTTAGGGATGGTGCCCCAGCTGCATGTGGCAGAGCTGCCTCCTCTTGCTCCTTTCCACATGTTGGACATGCTCAGAAGAGACATAGGTCTGTTTTTTTGGCTCATCGTTTCTAAAGTTGTTACAGTGGTTTTAATTGTTTGCGCATTTTGTATGTTTTTGTTATTTTTATTTTTTGTATATTGTTTTTAAATGTTTTTTTCTTATGTGAACCGCCCAGAAAGCTTCGGCTATACAAATGCAATAAATAAATAAATAAATAAATAAATAAATAAATAAATAAATAAATATAGTCTGATCTGGACCACAGTTTCAGATAAGGATATCACAATTCTGAAAGTATTCGCTATAAAGGATTATGTTAATATAGCCTGATGGAAGTCAGTAAGTATGCAAAGTATTTTTATAACATTAATTGGGTTACTGTTTCAACATCAAGAGTTCTTGCTTTGCAACGGCTAGAAGCAAGGTGGGACAGGGCAAAAGTCCGGGGCCGTAGCAGCCCACCTGGGGTAGAGATCGTTAACAGTGCACATAGCTAAGTCGGGGGAAATATCCACAGCCAGTTGTCACACTGCAGGCTGCTGCTTGCTTAATAAATATTCTCTTGCTGCCCAGTGTGAATTTACTAGGATACTAGTTAGTTCTTTTGGGCAGCTGGAAGACATGGGCAATTTGTCAAGAGCCCAATAACACACTGCGAATTTCCTTCTTATTTATTTATTTTATTATTATTTTATTTATTACATTTTTATACCACCCAATAGCCGAAGCTCTCTGGGCGGTTCACAATATTATATATTCAAATTTGTCAGCAGGCCTCCAACATCAGGGGACAGCATTGCCAGGCACTGCTGACCCCTCTGGACTTCAAGAATCTACCACTTTAGCCGCATAGGCTGATGCCTGCCATTTTAATTCCCCCACAATGCCTCTGGGGCACTGGCATAGTATTGTTCCAGAACGATGCCATATCAGGGTGCCAGCAGTGGTGTTTGGTGGCTAGACAGGGTAGTTGTTTCTTTGCTGCTGCTGTTGCTGCTGCTGCACCCACGTGGCCTCTGCTAATGGGCTCACCCTAGGGAGACAGATTCCAATGTCCCCAAGGACCCCACCAAACATGGTGCTGTGCCTGTTTATCTGTGCATCCCAATGACTAGAAATGGCTAAAAAACAGAGCACTCTTTGGAACCTCTCCAAGGGCTTTAACTCCATTGGGAGTCGTCTTATCCTCGTTGTACAAATTCACGCCCTTGGGTCAGAAGGAGCACCCTGGATTGGGTTCCTATTGTAATACAGAGATAGAAGAGCAAGACAAACAATCTCATCCAAACAAATAACACACCCGCCTCCTAACACATTCATGCACTAGACAAGTTTATGTATAAATACAGTACTGAACATATGTTATAAACATGGTGTGGCCCATACACCTGGAGTGAGCCACAGAAGGAATGGGGCCTTGGAATATTTCATGCAAGACAGGGAGGGATCCTGACAAACACTACCAAGGATGTTTTCTCCAAACAAGCAAGTAAATATACAAGGTACCATTAAAAAAAATCCAGCCTCACTCACAATACAGTGGGCAGGGAATCAGAGCCTGGCTTCTTCCAGAGCTCACTGCTGGCAACTTGGCCTGCAACCAGGAGTGGGAGATGCATCCCACCACACTCTTGACAGAGGCTTCATACCTTAACAGCTGCAGGACAGGCAGAAATGTCAAAGGCGTTGCTTTTGCTGGCATGGACAGGGAGTGACAGGAAAGCTGCATATCATACGACTGTAAAAGGGACAGCAGTGGGAAACCTAATCCATCCTGAGATATGTGTTTGCTTTTCCAACACAGTACTGGTTCCAGGTTTTCGAGGGTCCTTCGGCAAGACACCCTCAATGGGTCCCCTCCCCCTCACAGAGGCCTTATCTATGCCAAACAGGATATTGCAGTATGAAAGCGGTATGAAAGCGGTACATAAAAGGCAGGAGCCACACTACTGCTTTATAGCGGTATTGAAGTGCACTGACAACTGTTGGGGCTATTGACATAGACCATATACTTATTTATTTATTTATTTATTTATTACATTTTTATACCGCCCAATAGCCGAAGCTCTCTGGGCGGTTCACAAAAATTAAAACCATCATAAAACAACCAACAAGTTAAAAATACAAATACAAAATACAATATAAAAAGCACAACCAGGATAAAACCACGCAGCAAAATTGATATAAGGTTAAAATACAGAGTTAAAACAGTATAATTTAAATTTAAGTTAAAATTAAGTGTTAAAATACTGAGTGAATAAAAAGGTCTTCAGCTGGCGATGAAAGGAGTACAGTGTAGGCGCCAGGCGGACCTCTCTGGGGAGCTCATTCCACAACCGGGGTGCCACAGCGGAGAAAGCCCTCCTCCTAGTAGCCACCTGCCTCACTTCCTTTGGCAGGGGCTCATGGAGAAGGGCCCCTGTAGATGATCTTAAGGTCCGGGTAGGTACATATGGGAGGAGGTGTTCCTTCAAATAACCTGGCCCCAAACCGTTTAGGGCTTTAAATGTCAATACCAGCACTTTGAATCGGGCCCGTACCTGGACTGGCAGCCAATGAAGTTGTAAAAGGACTGGCGTAATGTGATCTCGCCAGCCAGTCCCTGTTAGTAAACGGGCTGCCCTGTTTTGTACCAGCTGAAGCTTCCGGACCGTTTTCAAAGGCAGCCCCACGTATAACGCATTGCAGTAATCCAAACGAGAGGTTATCAGAGCATGGATAACTGTAGCTAGGCTATCACTGTCCAGATAAGGGCGCAGTTGGTATATCAGCCTAAGCTGATAAAAGGTGCTCTTTGCCACTGAGTTCACCTGTGCCTCAAGTGACAGTTCTGGATCGAAGAGCACCCCCAAACTACGGACCCGATCCTTTAGGGAGAGTGCAACCCCGTCCAGGACAGGGCAAACATCATATACTGCTTTCATAGTGCAATATCCTGCTTGATGTGGCTCCTGCCTTTTATATACCACTTTCAGACTGCAATATCCTGCTTGGTGTAGATGAGGCCTGAGTCTGTCTCCTCACCACTATTGTCACCATCTGCTGTTTCTACCCATCCTCTGTCTCATTATTACTGCATGTTTGCTTGCTTGGCAGGCAGGGAACCAGTGGGCAAGTGCACAGAGGCTTCTACAGTGCACTTCTCACCACCCCTTTTGCCTGGGCCAGAGCAAGAACCAGGTGGACAAAGAGATTGCAGTGGTGATGGGGAAGAACGATTCCAAGGGGCTCTCTTGTCAGTGGGGCCCTGCTGGGTTGTGGGTCTTTGGCAGGTGCCTGACCATGTCTACCCCGTATCCTGGCCCTCATCCAGCATATTTACAAAATCGTAACATTGCTAAGAGGTACATTTCCTTGCTTCCCTTCAACACTTCCTCTTTTCATGTAACGTTGCATATTACTTATGTACAAATATTACTCATTGTCATGAACTTCCTCAATCAATATCGCCCTTTTCAGATGTTCTAAAAGTACATGGAATCTATGTGTGGAAGGAGGTTCGGGACTGCATCCTCTGACCCCCACCTCTAGCCTCCGCATGTTCATCGTAGTTTTATGTGTGGTGCAGTCTCCCACCAATCATCTCCCACCAATCAGTTTCATGGCATAACCCCAGGTTCTTGTATTATGAGAGGAGAAGAATGTCTCCCTATCCACTTTCTGCACACCATGCACCGTTTTGTAAACCTCAACATGTCTCTCCTCACTTGCCTTGGTTATATACCAAATCTTGTTCATTGGTTTGGCAATACAAAATGCTATATAAAAGATGAGAGTTGTTCCAATAAGCTTAACGTTTGATAGAATAAGAAATATTTAGAAAGACAATGTCCAGGAAATTCATTTAATATAAGAATATAAGAAAACTTAAGAAAAAATAATTCCTTAATGGATACCAGTTCAACAGTCCATTTCAGCCTTTGCTTTAATCATGAGTGTTGCCCACGGTAAAAATGAACATAAGATCCCTGCTGGATCCAAGGGACCTCTAGTTCAGTATTCTGTTCATGGAGTGTCCAACCAGCTGCCTGTGAGAAACACATAGGAAGGTCATGAGTACAGCAGCACAACCCGATTCATGTCTTAGTCCCCTTTTAAAGCCTTCTAAGTTGGTGGCCATCACTACTCCTTGTGGTAACATGTTTCATAGTCTTAATTATGTGCTCTCTGAATCTGTCCCAAATCTCCTACCATTCAGCTTCATTGGGTAACTCCCAGGTTTCTATCATAATATGAGAGAATGAAATTTGGGCATTTGTCACTTTGTGATTATTTCTTTGGGTGATGATATTAAACCCTGTGGTGATGGCAAGCCCTAGTCAATTGTTTACTTTATGTTATAAGAACGTAAGAACAGCCATGATGCTGGATCAGACCAATGTCCATCTAGTCCAGCACTCTGCTCACACAGTGGGCAACCAGCTGTCAGCCAGGGACCCACAAGCAGGACACGAGTGCAACAGCACCCTCCCACCCATGTTCCCCAGCAACTAGTGTATATAGGCTTACTGCCTCTGATTCTGGAGGTAGTTGCCCTTGATAGCATTCTCCAATGATTAGGATTTGTTTTGCGTTTCGGACCAGAACGCCTCTCCTCGCCTGGTTCCAGCGCCGAAGGCCAAGGAATGCTCAGGGATTGGCCCGTCAAGGCCGACATGGGGGGGGGGGGAGCGCGCCAGCATTGTTTTGTCACGGCTTTTCTCGAGATCCCCGTTGCGTGCTAGTCCGCGAAGCTTGCCCAGGCAGGAAGGCCTCTCGGGGGAGCCACGCTCGGCGTCTGCCACAAGAGAGCGTCGCTAGGACCCAGCGGGACCCTGACCGAGCATATCTCTTGCCTGGGCGCACGCGCGGTGGGTGGGTGGGGGAGTGAGTGTTTCTCTGGGCAAGGCGCTCGCGGGCAAGGGGGCCGGCTTCTTTCCGCAGGGCGGGCGGGATGAGGGAGGAGGAAGCGGCGCTGGGTGGCGCGGCTGGGGACAGGCGGTCTCCCGTTCGTCAGTTGGCAGCAGCGGCGGCTGGGTTTTGGACTAGAAGCGGGCGCTGGAGCCATGGAGCCGCTCGGCATGCTGCTGCTGCTGCTGCTGCGGGTCTCCACGGCGCTGGCTGCCTCGTCCTTGCACCAACCGCATGCGGCGCCCCAAGCTCAGGAGCAGCTGCTCTTGAAGCAGGAGACGGCGCTGGGCGCGTCGTCCTCCGGCTCCCTCTGGCCCCTGCCCGCCTCGCTGCACATCTGGCCGGCCCGGCTGCAGCTGGCGCCCAAGCGCTTCCAGATCGTCCACGGCCCGGGGTCGTCGGCGGGGCCCCGTTGCTCGCTGCTGCAGGACGCCTTCCGCAGGTGAACGCCTCTTTCCTCCCCTCAGGGAAGCGTGTTGGGTTGGAGAGCTCTTCCTTCAGCCCGGTTCCCCTTTATGCGGAACGGGTGTGAGCAGAATTGGCTCGGGCAGCCTTCCCCAACCCGGTGCCCGTCAAATGTTTTGGACTACAACTCCCAGATTTCCTGACCATTGGGCATGCTGGCCGGGGCCGAAGGGAATTGGAGTTCAAAATATCTGGAGGGTTCTAGGGCTGCGAAATGTCTAAAGGGCTGTCACCTAGGAGACGGAGCAAACCTGTGCTCTGTGGCTCCGGAGCGTAGGAGTAGTACGTAGAACCGATGGGTGGAAATGGCAAGGAAGCAGATTTCAGCTCAACACTGAGGGACCTCTTGCCAGTGGAGGAGGGTGGCTCCAATTTCGGTGGGGCTATCAATCCATTCTGGGTTTAATCAGAACTAGCAAGAACTCTAAAGGATCTATCCAAAGCACTGAAAACTATCCTGAAAATAGGTTCAGCACCTTTGATAGCTGCTTTAGAGTTCTGGCTGGTTCTGACTGACACTAAGAATGGATCCACAGCCCCACCGAAATCGGGGCCACCAGCCTCCACTGGCTCTTGCACAGGTAAACGGACTATCTCTGGAGATGATGGGCTGCCCTTCACTTGGAGGCAGTTAAGGAGAGGCTGAATTTCAAGATTGCTGTAGCTCAGGGGTATACAACTTCAGGTGTCTGTCCCCTCAATTTTTGGACTACAACTCCAATTCCCATCAGCTAAGGGCTGATAGGAGTTGGGAGTCCAAAACATCTGGAGAGCAGCAGTTTGCCTAACCCTGCTGTAGCTGCAATTTGCATTGTAGATACTCCACTGAGCAAGGAGTTGGAATCGATCACCTCTAAGGTCCCTTCGTATGCTATAGTGGACATAAGAGCTATGCTGGATCAGACCAAGGGCCCGACTAGTCCAGCATTCTGTTCACACAGTGGCCAACCAGCTGCCCACAGGAAACCCACATGCAAGACAGGAATGCATCAGCACCCTCCCACTCATGTTCCTCAGCAACTGGTGTACATAAGCATGCAGTCTCTGATCCATCTGTACTAGTAGCCATGGATAGCCGCCTCCTCCATGAATTTGTCCAATTCCCTTTTAAAGCCATCCCAATTGGTGACCATCACTACATCTTGTGGAAGTGAATTCCATAGTTTAACTGTGCACTGTGTGCTGTGGTTCTACTATGGGAAGGCTCCTGAGGTGCCACTCAGGTTGGCTGTTGTTTTCTCTTCCCCCACCCCCACCTCCAAAGGAGGCATGTGCTTTCAGCAAAACAGCATAGGAAATCTGATTGGTGAAGTATTTTCCAACCTGGAGATAAAGTTACAGAGTCACAGTAGGGATTGCAGTGCTAGATTAGACCAAGGTCTAATTAGATTAGATGCCTGTGGGCAGAGTAGGAAAATGCTAGCCTAAGATTTAGTATTTATTTAATTATTTGTTTGTCTGATTGCATTTCAGAGGTATAGGATTCGTGTCTGCCTTCAATCTGCCCACTCAACACACTACACCGAATATGCATATTGATAGTTGGAGGATCTGTTCTCAGTGGTAGTGTGTACTCAATGTTAATTTATTTATTTATTTATTTATTTATTTATTACATTTTTATACTGCCCAATAGCCGAAGCTCTCTGGGCGGTTCCAGCACCAAAATGTTAAAAAAATATTCTCATAAGGAAATTGTAAACTTTTATATTGAAGGTTTCCAACATTCTTCAAGGTACTACCAACCACCAGGAAGTCACTTGTTAATGCTACTTAGGGTGCAATTCTATGCAAGTTTAGACAGAAAAGAGCTCAGCAACTCCCAGCTAGCCATACTGGCTGCAGAATGCTGGGAGCTGCAGGACTTTTTTCTTTCTAAAAATGCATAGGATTGAGTGAGGGAATTACACAATATTTTTTCCTGGAGTCGTAGGCTGAAGCAATATGAAAGTCAACATCCTTTGGCATTTTCTGTTCTTTTTGTTTCAGAAGATTTCTATAGCATTCTTTTTTTTAAGTGGTCACAAGATAAAATCATGTCAAAATACCATAAAGCCAACCAATAAAACAGTAATAAAACAATAAAATAACCAGGAATAGCTAGCAACAGTCAGGTAAACTCCCAGGCAAACAAATGTGTCTTGAATTATCAGTGGAAACATTTCACACTGATTTCAGTGAGGAGATCATTCCACATGGTGGTGTCATAATGGAAAAGGCCTTCATTTGAACAATGGTCAAAGATCAGTAGGCCACAGTATGTTAAGCAAGGCTCCCCCCTCAGAATGTAGGGTTTGGTGCATTCTATATGGGGGAAGGTGGTCTTTTAATGGCATGAGCCATTGGTCATGCTAGCTGAGGGTGATGGGAGTTGTAATTCAACATATCTGGAGGGCACCAGATTAAGGAATGATGATATAAAGAATAATGGTGTTGTCTATTTACTGAAGTTCAGTGTTCTCTAGTCTGTAGAGTTTGGTGGCCACAATCTAGTTTGGTACATTTAGACCTGTTGATTAAGCATGCCTCACTCTGTTGGACTGTGGTCAGTATGAATGATGATCTAATAAAACATGATGTGAGCAGACACATCCTCAGACCCCCTGTTTATACAAACAAGGAATTTGTCATGTTAAGTTTGCAACCATGAAATGATAACCTTTATGTGTTGATGAAGTAAAGGCTGGTTTTCAAACATTTTTAAACACATTTTATTGATTTTCAACTCATAGTTTTAAACTAAACTATCAAAAACAAAAAGTGGAACACACACCCATAACACAATAAGTACAGCCACAAACATAAAAGAGTAGAAAAAACAAAAATGTAAGTTGCATCTCAGCAAAAAAATTAAAAACTACAGCCATCCTACTTCTGTTTTTTTCAACACTGAGTGAAGAAACATTCCTTTAAATAGATGATGAAAGCTCATTCCCTAGTTGATAATCTAGTTAGGTTGGAACATGTATAGAGTCACCCTGTGGAGCCAGGTATCTGTTCTAGGAGATCCTCCCTTATTTCTTATCATAGTGTTGTATCTAATGCTAGCCAAAGTTAGAGTATACCCATTGAAATGAATGGGTCTTAAATAAGACTAATGTTGAATACAACCCAGTGAATCACAGAGTTGTCCAACCTCCTGTTGAGGCAAGAAATCAATTACTACAGCATCACAGATAGGTGTCCTTCCAGCCTTTGTTTAAACTCCTCTAATGGAGAAGAGACTACCACCTTCAAAGCTGTCTATTCCACTCGTACTGTCAGGAAGCTCTTCCTAACATTAATTTAAAATACACACAACCTTTATTGTAAGTGGAATCTATGGATTTGGGTGCTATGTGATGCAGATAGAAAGCAAAGTTTGGATAATGTCATCTGTACCTTCAATTCACTTCCAGATATTATGAATACCTGTTTGGATATTCCAAATGGCAGAATTGTGATGAGGAGAAACGTCTTTCCGAAACAGAGCTATCCTCGCTTCAGGTCATTATCACTTCAGAGGACTCTGAATGTGATAAATACCCTGGCGTTACATCAGATGAAGCTTGTGAGTAACTAATGGTGAAGATGTGTGTAACCTAGTAGAACTTTACTCTTTCCCAACAATGTTGATTTTTTCCCTGAACCTGGTGCCCTCCAGATGCTGTGGACTTCAACTCCCATCAGCTCTAGCTGCTATGGCCAATGATCAGGAATTTTGAGAGTTGAAGTCCAAAACATAGAGGGCATCAGGTTGGTGAAACCTCCATTATAGCCTTCTGTAGAATGCCTCTTTTCTTATACTTGCTTGTGTATATTGTTTGGCACTTTTTTCTAGCAAATATAATAGTCACTTATCTAGCAATTTATTAAGTGAGTAATTGAAGAAAATAGCTTGGCTCAACTCAGAAAAGGTCTTGAATATGATTCACTGAGATCAATGGCTGTATTAATGTCTCTGTTAAATTTTAACTAGCAAACAAGGTGGTTTGGAGTGCTAAAATATAGTTGGATTTTTATATATATATATAAATCAAATTTCTATGCCATCCAATAGCTGAAGCTCTCTGGACAGTTTACAACAATTTAAACTATAAAATACAAGATGATAAAATACAATATAAAGTGTAAAAGTTTAAAACTATAATAGAAATAATAAAAATGATAACCAAACAGAAGCTACCAGTAGTGCATGGACTTAAAATGCAATACCATATTCAAAACTGAAACTGAAAAACTAAAACTTATGAAACTTATGTTCTCAATCATCAGGATGAACTGTATAGTTCTTGTCAATGCAGTAATCTTAAGTACCCAGGCAGATAATTGATTTTGCAAGTTACATAGACACCTGGGTAATTAGAAGGTTAGATGAAAACAAGTAGGGCTTGCAGCCTGGAGTGCACTTGTTCCGTGTTCCTCAAGGACATGCCAGTCCATTTCCCTTCCCACCTGGTTTCCTGATTTCCCCATGAAAAAAAGGGAGAAGCAAATTCTCAGGATGCTGAACTTTTTATTTGTAGGTGGAAGAGCCTGACGTGTTTCGGCCTGTATCTTCTCAAGGCCTTCTTCAAGGGGTTGTAGGAAGATGTCTGCAAAAATCTTCTTATCAACAGAATGTCTTTGTTAATAGACAATCTTAGAAATCTCAGCATCCTAAGAATTTGCTTCTCCCTTTTTTCACCTGATTTCACCTGGGTGCTTTTCTCCCCCTGTTTTTGTTTCTGATTTCCCCAACAATCAGTATTCTGTCACTACTGAGTACATTCAGTCTTCATGGGACTGGTTTCGGGATTTCCCCCATCCCCTTAAGGATTGTTTTCCTAAAGATTTTCTTACTTCTACAAAACCTTCCTCATATGTGTGGATGGTGCCATTCCGTTTCTGAACTTCAGAAAGAGAAGAGATGCAGTTTGAGTGTGGTCCTCTTAATTACAGCAGATTTACTAATGGATTTAACTGAGTAGGCTTGTGTGGGCTGATGGCCTTGAATGTTAAGTGCCTTCTAAGATTAGAGGGGGTATAAGGTTTCATTTCCTTTTCAAATCACTGAGTTTGCATAAATTTGCTTGGTGTTAGTTGATAACCTTGCATAAGTGCAATGATGCAAGAGAGTTTCTGGGGAAGAGGGGCGTGTCTGCTAAGGTCACAGCACACTTCCACTTACATTTTTGTTGGGAAGACTTGTTAATGTTAGGAAGCTATTCAGAGCAGGCCTACACAACTTGCAGCCCTATATGGCAGCTGAATCAGGGAAGCTTATGGCTTTTGTGGCCCACTTGGGAGTGCAAAAGCAGAGACACTGTTAAGCAGCTGGAAAGTGGCCACAATACATGGCTTAAAGAGTTGTGGGGGTCGGGGTCACAAATCGTGCAGTCTGACTTGGAGAAGAGTCTGTTCATAGCAGGGGTCAGGGCCGGCCCTACCAAGACACAGAGACAAAGCAGTTGCCTAAGGTGGCAGATAATGGGAAGCAGGAGGAAAGACCTGTGTGCCAGGCAACGTGCTGTCTGCATCCGAGGTGCTGTGTGCATGTTGCGTTCAGATGTGACGGAGGACGTTCTCCCTTCACCAGTATTGAAGGAAGATTCAGCTGCTGGTCCAGATGGCTTTTGTATGTGGAATGGAAAGGGGCACCATATTGTGCTTTGCCTCAGGCAGCAGCATGTCCTGAGCCACCCCTGGCAGGAGTGGGCAACCCGTAGTCTACATGCAAGGCTCAGCTGCTTTTTATGCGGCCCCTTGAGCCTCTCGTAGGCTCTGCCCAAGCATTCCCTGCCAGGGCCCCTCCTCACCCAAGTGGGAAGAGAAGAGCACTTGGAAAACACAGATTCATCTGGATTCACATGTTTGAAAGCCCCTCCCTTTCCAGCTCTGCTCAGCTTATCACCAGGGATCAAAGGAGCCGCAGGACCACAAGGTGTGAGCTGCAGATAAAAGTTTCATGTGCTCAGCAGTACAGCTCTCTTCTCCAGGCTCCTTGGCTGTTCTCTGCCAATCAACATGGGAGAAGGGAACACTCTTGAAAGTGCTACATTTTCAAAATGCTCTTCTCCTCTGCGATTAAGCTTAAGAAAAATGTTAATAGCAGTGCAAGAGGGGTCAGTTTCATTGGGTTTGCAGGAGGGAGAGAAGGGGTAAATTTCTCCTCCCCCCCCCCCAGTGATCAGTATATGTAGGTATGTCAGTGGGAGGAAGAGTGGGAGAGAGTGTGTGAGAGTAGGGAGAAGGGGGAAACTTGGGACCCACTCACGGTTGTCTCTGATTCTACCCAGGTGACCCCCATATAGATTACCTGTCTTGTTTCTCAGAAAACTCCTGCTTTCGATGGGAGACAAATGACGACGCTTGCTAAGTAATCTACAAAGCGTTACGTCTCTTCTACCTGAAGAAAGTCTAACCTCTTGGAAACGTCCCCCTAGGCAAAACTATGCAAACTAAGCAAGACAATTGTCCGCTCAAGAAGAATAGGAAACTACTTCCCAAACGCCCCATAACTTCAGGGAGGCTGATGCGGAGGCAGGTTCTGGTGTAATCAAACCGACTTTTCATGCCTTCATGTTTGAACTTCCGGCGAACCCTAGCATCAGCTAGCTTGTCGGGACGCTCACCTCTGGAAGAAACCACACTTCCCACTGAATGTGTAGGATTTGGCCTTGAGGAGATAAGCTCTGGAGAGGGCTGACTCCCAGCTGGAGAATCGCCCGTGAGAGCTTCCTCCCACATTTGTACAGGCTGGCTGGTGTCTAGCACTGCATCTTCTAGTTCTGAATCTGATTCTGATTGATTACCTGAATCATCTTCTCCCAAGACAAGAGCAGTAGGGTTAGACATGACACTACCCTCAAAGGAATGTGGCCTTTGGGAAGGTAAAATGGTTGCCCGGCCTGGTTTATAGCTATATGAAGACCATCAGTGAACCAGAATTAACTTTTTATTTTTCTTTAATTGCAGAAGGTCATTATTGCATTTAAAAAATAATTAGGACTTATAGCAATTAGTTTATTACCCTGACTGCAATCTGGCAGAACCTTTCACATGATCACTACAGCCCACTGTGGTTCCAGGTTGGTGATCCAAGCCCCCACCACCATGGCTTCTCGTTACGTGCAAACCCAATAAGGGTGGATCGTTGGGGTGGTTGACAAGGTGCCCAGAACCCATGGCCTGTTTTAGGGTTGTGGATGGCTTGCCAACTACCCCAACAACCCTCCTTCACTGGGTTCACATGTAACAAGAAACTACAGCGTGCCCCTGCCGTGCCCAGAATAGTCAAAATGGCGGCAGCATCCATAAAAGCAAACCCCATAGGGAAATTTACCCATGGTGGCTTCTTGTTACATGCAAACTGGGCCACTGATTTCAATTAGGTATAAGCAAGCTGCATGCGGGACTGCCAACCAAACTCTGTTGTTCTTCTAACAAAGTAATTGATCATTTCATAACCTTTATTACTGAAAGACATCTCGGTATTAATTGTTGTTTTCCCTTTAAAGATCACCTCCAAGTATCAGAACCTGCGGCTGTGCTGAAGGCAAGCAAAGTTTGGGGAGCTTTAAGAGGTGAGTCATAAGATAAGAAGAGCCTTGCTGGATAAGAACAAGGGGCTATGCCACAGTGGCCAGCCAGGTGCTCCTAGGAAGCCCACAGCAGAGCATGAAGGCAACAACTTCCCCACCCCACCCTGTTTGTCCCCTAGCAGTTGGTATTTGGAGGAATACTGTTCCTGTTCACAGAGGTTACATTGAGTCACGGGGCCAACCAGATGCCTATGGAAAACCCACCAGCAGGGCATGGGTGCAACAGCACCCTCTCACTCGTGTTCCCCAGCAGCTGGTATACTGTCTCCGATAGTGGAGCTACTCTACACCACTAGCTATTGATATCCTTAGCCTCCATGACTCTGCAAAATAGTTTCATTAGGTGACCCACGTTTTAGTACTGTATCTTGTATATCCCCACACCATAATTTTTAAACCTATATTGCAGTCTTCCCAATCCAGTGCCCTCCATATGTATTGCACTACAACTCCCATCACCCCCAGCTGGCATAGACACCATTGGGAATCATAAGAGTTGTAGTCTAACACAACTCCCATCACCAGGGACAACTCCCATCAGGGCATCTAGTGTGGGGAGCCTGCTCTATTGTATCAACTTTCCCCCCTAAACTAAATGTTTTCACGTGTGTTTAATGTGTGGTGAAGTGAGCTGATTGTTTCAGCATCAATCATGTGGGCGCACCAGCAACTTATGTTCATGGCTGAGGACAGAGTGACATGTAATAGAGAAAGTACAATCTGGAAACATGCCAATGCTATATAGATAGAAAAACCTCTCCAGATTTCATGGTGTGAATCAGCCCGACATTTGTGAAATATGTAGGTGATAGGGGACCAATGTATATGTGACAGATTTTTTAAAAAAACCTCTCTAGATGTTCAAAGCAGTGAGAGAGGAAGCGTGAGTGACTTGCTCTTCCTCATCCCATGCTTCAAGGTCTCAATCAAAGCCAAGAGAAATTCACGTTTCTTTTGGGGAGATGATCATTCTTTTCCAGCAGAAAGAGAATTATCTGCCACATGGGATATGTGCTTCTCCCGCTTCACCCATCCTTTTTGGATGAAGTTTAGAAGTTAGGAAGAGAAGCGCAAGTTACTTGTGTTTCATTTCCCACCACTTCCTTGGAATGTCCAAAGTGGCTCTTGCATGATGGCATCTGTGTTATTTTGCCAATTACAGATGACAATTCAGTCTTTTTGATTTCCAGGTTTGGAAACGTTCAGCCAGCTAGTAAATGAAGATGACTATGGAAGTGTAAGTATTTTTACCGCTAATAATTTTGACTTTTCTTTGGGTTTGGATGAAGCAGCTGTTAGTAATAATTTCAGGTTTGACTTCTCCCGTCTTCCCCAGCCAAGAGTCCTCCAGATGCATGGCTAACAGCTTGGAATGATGGGAGTTGCAGTCCAATGCATCTGGAAGACACCATGTTGGGGAAGGCTGAGCTACTCTGTGCTTCAGAGATTGCTTCATAAACTATTTGGAAGCTCCAGTGTAACCGAGGGTGGGCTAGCATTAGCAGAGCAAAACAGTGCTCCAGACTCTGCACTAGCTATTTGTAGCATTCCTGACACAACTCTGTAGTTGCCTTTTTTGACCAAGAACATTAGTGAACTACATGGCTGTTGCAGAACATCAAGCCTTCCCCAACCTTGTGCACTCCAGATGTGATGCCCTCCCATCAGTCCTGCATGGCCAGTGGTCAGGAATGCTGGGGGTTATGGTCCCAAACATCTGGAGGGCACTAGGATTGGAAAGGCTGCCAAGTGGGCTAAATGGAACGACTATTAGGTGGATCCACAGTTGGCTACAGAACCAGACTCAAGGAGTGCTAATCAATGGTACCTTCTCAAACTGGGGGACCGGGTGTTAACAAGCAGGGTACCGCAGGGCTCAGTCCTGGGCCCAGTGCTCTTCAACATTTTTATTAATGACTTGGATGAAGTACAGGGAATGCTTATCAGATTTGCAGATGACACAAAATTGGGTGGGATAGCTTGACCACCTCTTAAGCATTCTCTTCCTCTTTTTTGTTTGAATAGTTCTTTATCAATCAATCTGACATCACTGATTCCCCAAGGTTTGCTTATCGAGGAATTTTGATTGATACATCGAGGCATTTCTTGCCCTTGAAATATCTCCTAACGAATTTGGTAAGTTGGCAGTTGGGTGAACCCAATCCCTCCCAAATCCCTCTGCAGGGGCTAGCGTGGCAATTTTAATTGGAAACATCCATTTTCTTACAAATAAAAAGATGAATGTTGGAATCATTTGAAATATTTGATGTATCAGCTGCAAAGGGGCTGAATGTCCTACAACGGAAGTGGAGGGCTGAATTCAGTGATGGAGAAGCTCTTCGGGCTGGCATTCCAGGGACAGGCATAGCCAAAGGAAAAATGGGTGGGACCAAAAATTCCCCCTCCCCACCAAAGAAATATCAGCATGCTGTAGTTTCAAGGTTACTATCAATAACTCAGCCTTAGGGAAGGGGCATTTCAACCTTTTAGAATAGCAAAAAAAAAAAAAAAAAAAAAACTGCACAAATGTCGGGAAATCACTGATAGGGTGATCATATGGAAAGGAGGACAGGGCTCCTGTATCTTTAACAGTTGTACAGAAAAGGGAATTTCAGCAGGTGTCATTGGTATGCATGCAACACCTGGTGGAATTTCCTCTTCGTCACAACCGTTAAAGCTACAGGAGCCCTGCCCAATAGTATAGCTAGAGTGACCAGATACAAAAGAGGGCAGGGCTCCTGCAGCTTTAACGGTTGTGATGAAGAGGGAATTTCACCAGGTGCTGCATGCATACAAATGAAACCTGCTGAAATTCCCTTTTCTGTATAACTGTTAAAGATACAGGAACCCCGTCCTCCTTTCTATATGGTCACCCTAGAAATCGCCAAATGATCAATAGTTGGGGGAAGGGAGTGGGGCCAAGGGAAAGGGCTGGGGCCATCTGAGGGAGCCAGGAGGGCCAGATTTGGCCCCCAGGCCTGAGGCTCCCCACCTCTGACCTGCAATATGCAAGCATGGTTGTCATCCAGAGCATGATGCATCTGCAGCTCTCACTTCCTCCCGCAGTGGAAGAGCGTCCTTAGTTAATGGTGTTCACTGTCCATCAGATAAATCACAATCTCCAGAAAAGACAATTAATCCTGGCTTTGGCAAGCATATTGCTAACAGGCTTTTACCATCAGGTTCACTGGCTGCTTGTACAAATGGAACCGTGGATGATATGAGGGATAAGAGCATCTTGAAGCCGCTTACCCTAAAAGTAAATTTCATGGAAATGTATTTAGGGTTGGGTGTAAAAGCTTTGTTTCAAAACAGTCTATCAGGATCAGGTACATTGGAGGGATTGGAGAAGTGGTGAGGTCGCTTTAGAACTCAAGATGCAGCAGAACATGCCTGCTGAAATCGGACTTTGCAAAGTGATGGATAAAAATCCCACTTTTAAAATCGTACTTAGGAATGCAGAGTGCCTAACTGAAATGCCATCTTGCTTCCCATGTTGTAGGATGCCATGGCTTTTAACAAGTTCAATGTCCTGCATTGGCACATTGTAGATGACCCTTCCTTTCCTTATCAGAGTGTTACTTTTCCAGAACTGAGTGCCCGCGTAAGTACATGTCACATGAAGCCTGCCTTAAAATAAATTAAACAACAAACAACATTTTGCGAAATATAAACTTGAAAAGGGGTATGTTGCTTAAGCTGTTATTTCAAAGGCATGAATGGCCAAAGTTTTCAATTTATACCGGTCATTATGTGCTCCCCATCTCTCTCAGAATGGTGTTGTTGCAACTCTCAAAGGAGTACCCATGTTCATTTGTTGCAGCAAAAACAACAAAGAGTCAGTGATCTGTTGTAGGGATGGATGGAGCACTGGGTACAGTCATAGATCAGTAGCAAGTGCTGCCTCCAAGTTTTGAGGACTCTTGGGAAAAGCACATCGGGGGGGGGGGGCTCAGTGAGTCTGCTTTCTCACCACCATTGTCACCAGCTGCTGCTGCTCCTCTTCCTCATCATTGCTACCTCTTTTGGATTCCTGGAAAAATTTTGAGATTATAGAAATGCTTTAATTGATTGCAGGTTGCAGGCTTATGAAAACATACCCAGTGATTTAAGCTACAAAAATGTTCTTAGACATTTTGGATTGTTCAGATGCCTTGTTGTTTTGCCTGTTACCTGCACCACCTTTTTAAAGTTAAGAGGTTAAGAGGCGCTCTCCTGGATCAAACAAAAGGTATCCCTAATCCAGCATCTTGCTTCTCATCTTGATCAAGAGTAGAGTTTTATGAGTTTGGCTGGTGTCCGCCCCACGAGTGCTCACGCAATCTGCCTCAACGAGCCAGGCAATGCAAGCCTCTGGTGAGCACCCACAAACCTTTGGCAACCACCCACCCTTTCCCCCCACACACACACTAATGGCAGGGGAAATGCACAATTTCCAGACCCTTTAAGGCCCCCATTGGCTTGGGGTGGGGGCATGCATGCTTTCCGGAGGCTCCAGAAAGCAACCTTCCCCATGGTGGACCCACACCCAAGCACTTGCAGGTGCTCACAAGTGATAGGGCACAGGATCCATTAGGGGTGAACGCGGAGGGGGGGGCATCTGCTGCCGTCGCGGTCACAGCCGGACACTCACAGCATCCCTAGTAGTCAATAGTTCAGTTTAAATAATGCTGACAGCAATCGGTGATTTGTTTTCAATTTTAACTTGCTTTTTCTAAATCAGCTTTATATAGTAGACCGGGGTGATAACTTATGGGCCTCCAGATGCCTTGGCCTACAACTCTCATCAGCCCTAGCCAGCATATGGCTGATGATGGGAGTCGTAGGTCAAAACATATCGAGGGCCACAAGTTCCCCACCCCTGCAATAGACTGATGTGGGCTTTAATTTTTGACTAATTATAGTTCAGGACTTTGGACAATATTGTTCATTTTTTCTGGCCTTTAAATGATAGTATATGGGCTATATCAGTTGCAACTGTTATTTCAAATAGCAAAATTGCAGGTTTATCCCTGCTAAAAGAATATTTCAGTCCTATACAATTTGTCACCCATGAAACCAATTTGCCACCATCAGCCCACAAGAGTAATGGACAGAGCTGCCTTCTCCAACGTGGTTCCTCTCTTGATGTTTTGGACTACAACTCCACTCAGCATGGGTAATAGTATGGGATGATGGGAGTTGTAGTCCAAAACATCTGAAAGATGCCAGTTTGCGGAAGGCTGAATAGGGTGTTGGAGTTAGCTTCTGCTGAAGATTTAAATATCCTTTGAGACATGACTTTCAGCCAAGGTTACTTCATAATATATATGTGGTGGCCAACAACGTTCTCAGAGAGTTTTGTGCATTGAAATTGGTCAAGAAATAATTAATACCTGCATTATTTGCTAGGTGCCAACTGTTAAACATCTGTGTCTTCATCTACACCATCCTCGATTGATCCAGTTCACATGTAACAACCAATGATAGGTTAATTAATCCATTAATCAATTCACCCTGGGTTTAAATCATTTAATTAATTAACCCATGGTTGGTTGGGGCCATGAGTGAGTGATCACACTGCGTCCCAGCCGCCCTCTGCTTCTGTTTTGCATCCAGTTTAGCAAACAAACCTAGGCTGTTTGCTGCAATGTCTGAACCTGGAACTCTGGGTTGTTATAAGGAAGAAACAACCCAGAGTTTTAACCCATGGTTTGTTGTTGGGTTAAAACTCTGGGTTGTTTCTCCATCAACAATCCAAAGTCCTGGGTTCACACATCACGCCAAACAAGCCAGAGCATTCCTGAGTTGTTTGCCAAACCAGATGCAAAACGAAAGCAGCAAGCAGGGAGGAGGCACAGGGGTTGTTTGTGCACACCAACAACAACTCATGAGTTGTCATTTTGTGTGAACCAGCCCATTGTGCTGCCCAATTTGTCTATTCTTGTCTCCTAAGTTTTCTGGTTTAAAATGTTTTAACTGATAAGGATTTGTATGTATTAGCATGATGTTTTGTATTTTAATGTCTGTTTTGTTCTGTTTTTATATTGCTTCAAAATATTTTTGTAACTGCTCCAAAATATTTTTTCAAGTATGCTAAATAACATCCCAGAGGCTGTAACATGCATCTGCAGTCAAGTTTAATCTACTGTTCAAAATCACTGACATTGTGGCATATTTTGAATGACCTTGTAATGTGTACATTTTCACAGGGGGCCTATTCATACCATCATGTTTACACCCCCACTGATGTCAATCTTGTGTTAGAATATGCTCGATTACGAGGGATTAGAGTCATCCCAGAGTTTGATACCCCAGGACATACAGAATCTTGGGGAAAAGGTAAGATGTGCATTATTCTGAAAGATGATTGATACTGAAACTGAACTTTAATGAACAAATATCTATTAGTGATTGAGTGTGTGATGAAAAGGAATTTCTTTATTTCTTTATTGCATTTCTATACCGCCCAATAGCCGAAGTTCTCTGGGCGGTTTACAAATTTAAGACAATTCAAAATAAAACAATAGTATAAAACCATAATATAAAATACAATATAAAAGCACAACCAAGATATAATTCCAAAGCAGTTCACTGTTCTCACCACACTACATATAACTTAACTCAGATTTCCCCAATCTGATGCCTTCCAGATACATTGGACTACAACTCCCACCATCCCCAGCCAGCATGGCCATTAGCTGTGCTGCCTGGGGATGATGGGAAGTAGACCAACACTTCTAGAGGTCACCAGGTTGGGAATGCCTGAGTTAATAGAAATGGTTTGCTTCTTTTGGCCTTTAAATATCTCCTGATCAAGAGCTGGATGTAGCCTTGAAATGGCTTGAGCTTCTGAAAATCACTATTGCAATAAATCTGCTTTTTTCACTTCTTCATCTTTTTCCTTTTTGCTCTGTACTGATTCTAAACTCAGTCAACTAGTAAGGGCGCAATCCTATGCATGTTTAGACAGAAAAAAAGTTCTGAAACTCTCAACATTCCCTGCCGGCCATGTAGCAATTTTTTTCTGCCTAAACATGCATAGGATTCCACCCTAAAACAGCACACGCACTGGTCAGTGTAGACAATATTGAGCTAGATGGACCAGTAACATTTCTCCTACTTAGTGATTATGCCAGTGATTATCGTTTAGGAGGCTCTAGGAAATGGAAATAAGTCTTCAGTAGCCTTGAATGCAGAACAGAGAATTTTGATTCCTGGAATAAAATGACTAATAGCAGCAAGTGCCTTTTGTGAGTCACAGTTTTCCAGTTCTGGTATTCCATAGTAATTGTATTCACCCTGCAAAGAGGAACTTTAAAAGGTTTTGAAAAACATTGTTTTGTGTTCTTGACCTTATCAAAAAAATGTACTTAAGTTCTTGGAATTGTTTTTAAAGCAAATGCTCTTGATATGGCATAATGCCAAATGCAACTTTGTATGGCATAAAACAACCTACGTTTTGTTTGTTTGCATGTTTAATTTAAGGGCAAAAAGATGTCCTCACACCATGCTATAAAGGACAACATCCAAGTGGCACTTACGGACCTGTAAATCCCATTTTGAATACAACTTACGATTTCATGGCTAAATTATTCAAAGAAATTGGGACAGTGTTTCCTGATGACTACATCCACTTGGGAGGAGATGAGGTGGACTTCACATGTTGGTACAGTGTGACATTAAAAGTCTAAACTTCTCATATGTCTGAGACCTATCCAGTTGGAAAATGTGGCAAAAATTATAATTATATAGGCCAGGATCCACATGTACCCTAGCTTTTTCTTCTTCTGGACCATAGCCCCCTTGTATTATGTCAGAGGCCATGTTCTCCTGAATTTGTGGCTGTGGCTTGTTAAACAAAATGGGAGGTTGCTCAGAAGCTCTCCTTGCATGCAGGACTAAGCAAGGTGCTTTGGATCCTTGCTTTTTCTCTGATTTTACTTAATTTGGGACTGAGGTCTCTTGAAAGAACCTGTGAATAACATCACAAGATATATCTTGTTAGGCCAAGATCCCTTGCAACATCAGCAACCAAACACGTGTTAAAGAAACAGTGAACTCCTTTGATACAGCAGGGCACAAAAAGCACCTCACCAGAGTTGACAGTTCAGAGTCCATCATGAGCCCAAGTTCAAATAAAGTCAATTAATCCAAACAGGAGCCAGAAACAGGGTCTTAATGGCCAGCAAGTTTAATCCAAGACAGGCTCACAGGGCACAGGATTCAAGGCGTGCAATCATTTCAAAGTTCAAGAATAGTACAGCCAAAACAGTGTCCTGGATCAGCAACATGATACCTACAAACCTGTTTTACCTGTGTGCCAGCTTTTATGCGGGGGCAGAGCAACTAGAGTTCCTCATGCGTCAATCCAGCCTTATGGGGGGAAATTAGCCTGAAGTTGAAACTCCCAACTAATTGGTTGCTTTTCCTTTCACCTTTTTGGTGGCCAGCTTTGCCTGGGAGACCATCTTGGCTGTGGCATTTCCTTAGCTGAGTCTGCCTCCTGGCCTCTTATCAAATGATGTTCCTTAGGCTGGGCTAACTCAGGCAGGGGCACCAAAAGCGGGTTCAGGGCCTGATGAAAACAATTTTTCAGGCCGTTCAGCAAGGGCGGACCAGCTAAAAGTTTTTAGCCAGCATGGCCCCTGGGCAGGAAGCTACCGACCCAAGCAACAGGAGGGCTCTCGGAGGAGGAAGGCTGCCCGAGGCTCAGGCACCACCACCCCAGTCGTCACTGTCGGAAGGCCTACCAGTGCCACTCGCTGCTCCTTCTTTGGGCAAGTCTGCTTGGCTGCCCACTCCCCCACCCTGGCGCTTCCTGAAGCCCGGAGCAGGACTGGCAGAGCCCTGGCAGCAGCCTCCTCCAGGCCACATGGCTGGCAAGGAACTCCCTCTGTGGTGAGAGATGTGCTGCGAGTCCCACGGGGCGGGACCCTCGTCTGCCCCTTCCCCCCTCATTCCCACTCCTGACACCAAATCACTTGTGGGCCCCTGAGTACCAGAGAAGGGCTCCTCGCATCCCCTGTCAAAACACAGAAGCGAATGTTGATATTATTTTCTTTGAAATTTACCAATTTTACAATGGATGTCAAAAACAATTGACAAATAATGATACTACTGAGAAAGAAAAAAACATGCAACATAGTCGGGCCCCAGGGGCCCTTCTGGACCCCGGTAATTTGTACCAGCTCCCCCCTCGCTCATCGGTCCTGAACTCAGGCATTTCCCCCCAAGCGAGTTCTGACTGTAGGTGAGAAGGAGTATCTGCCTCCCTCTGACCTACTGTGAAACCAGACAGAGGCAAATTCTCAGCACACTCCATACCTTGACTAGATCACAAACCAGAGTCTTCTAGCTTTGAATCTGATTTTTCCTTTAGGGCACAATTCTATAAATGTTTAGAAAGAGAAAAACCCTAGAACTCTCAGTATTCCCCAGCCATCTATGCTGGCTGTGGGATGCTGGGAATTAGACATTTTTCTGTCTAAACATGCATTGGATTGTGCCTGTAAAGAATGAAGTAATTCAGGAGATACTTGGAAATGCTTCACTTTGACTGAATTGTGACCTCAATATGCATAGGATGTGGGTAAAAGAGCAAGAGACTTGTCACAAGTCAGCACTGTATAGCTTAGAATCCCTGCTCATGGGTAATTGTTGAAAGCTTTAAAAGGGTGTCATTTTGAGCAAATGCATATTGGGGGATTGTGGTTGTATAGTCTTTTCTAGTGCACTGGTCTCAATACATCCCATTAGTTCTTCCCCAGCATGACCACTGCAAGAAATATACTTGTTTTTCTTTTCCTTTATAGGAAGTCCAACCCTAATGTGACAGAGTTCATGAAGCAGCAAGGGATTTGGTTTACCTATTCCAAACTGGAATCCTTCTACATTGAGAAGTGAGTGTCTTTCTTTTTCACTTACTGACTTGATTCACAGAACACAATGTCTGAACCCAGTGCTGTTTCTACAGGTTAGCTTGCTTTTCATGAACAAGCCGCCCTGAGAACCCTTGGTTTTGTTGTTGGGTTATTCAAGGTGATTTGTTGTGAAGTCCGAACCTGACAGAATGGATTCTGCATGGCCTGTTTGACAGGACTACAGAGGCACTCGGCAAGAGCAGCAGAAATCCTGACTGATTTCGCTGTGCCTTCTGCCCTTCTTCTTCCTCCAACTCAGCACTTCATTCGACAGCGACTGGCTTTATCCTCTTGTGAGCTAAGAAGGGTATGCAGGAAGGGGGATTTGACTGTAGGCTGTGAGAAGGGGCAATTTTTCTCAGAAGCTTTACTTCCATTCAGCTTTTCATCAGTAATATGGAGATAATACTGTCCTGCTTTTCAGGACTACTGTGCAAATGCATTTATTTGAGTACTTAGGAAATGCTTTGAGTTTTTAGGAAAAAGCACTTTAGAGAGATGACATATTGCAATTGCTTGAGCGTTGAGTTTGGATGGAGGGAACAAAACAAGATCTATACTGGCATATAGATCTATAATGCCAAGATCTATAATGCCAAGTTCTACATTTAGGGAATAGAAACCAAATGCACAGTTACAAGATGGGGGACACTTGGCTCAGCAATACTACAAACGAGAAAGATCTTGGAATTGTTGTAGATCACAAGCTGAATATGAGCCAACAGTGCGATATGGCTGCAAGAAAGGCAAATGGTATTTTGGGCTGCATTAATAGAAGTATAGCTTCCAAATCACGTGAGGTATTGGTTCCTCTCTATTCGGCCCTGGTTAGACCTCATCTAGAGTATTGCGTCCAGTTCTGGGCTCCACAATTCAAGAAGGACGCAGACAAGCTGGAGCGTGTTCAGAAGAGGGCAACCAGGATGATCAGAGGTCTAGAAACAAAGCCCTATGAAGAGAGACTGAAAGAACTGGGCATGTTTAGCCTGGAGAAGAGAAGATTGAGGGGAGACATGATAGCAGTCTTCAAATACTTAAAAGGTTGTCACACAGAGGAGGGCCAGGATCTCTTCTCGATCCTCCCAGAGTGCAGGACACGGAATAACGGGCTCAAGTTAAAGGAAGCCAGATTCCGGCTGGACATCAGGAAAAACTTCCTGACTGTTAGAGCAGTGCGACAATGGAATCAGCTACCTAGGGAGGTTGTGGGCTCTCCCACACTAGAGGCATTCAAGAGGCAGCTGGACAACCATCTGTCAGGGATGCTTTAGGGTGGATTCCTGCATTGAGCAGGGGGTTGGACTCGATGGCCTTGTAGGCCCCTTCCAACTCTGCTATTCTATGATTCTATGATATCTAGTCCAGCATTCTGTTCCTATGGTGGCCAATCAGAGGTCATAAACATAACAGAACCCTCCCATTCATGCTCCCCACCAAGCAGCTAATATTGAGAGGTGTACTACCTGTGGTACTTGGGGGGATATACAGTCATCATGACTAGTAGCCAGGCCATTGATTGTGGCTTTGCATCTTAAGCATCAGCCAATCCCTGATCCATCTGTTTATTTACTGTAATAAACTTGAATTGAATTGATCCATCTGTTTATTTACTGTAATAAACTTGAATTGAATTGATCCATCTGCAGCCCCTTCAGCACACTTGTAAGAACATAAGAAGGATCTATCTAGTCCAGCATTCTGTTCACATAGTGGCCAACCAGGAACCCACAAGCAAGGCTCGAGTGCAACAGCACTCCATCGGCAGGGAAAAGCCTGGACAATATGATCACTGCTAGGGGCTGGAAGTGACAGCCATACACCCACCCATGTATCTCCTTATACATTTTATTGTTTAATTATAGATAGGTGTAATTATAGAAATCAGTTCTCAGAGTCAATTTTGTCTGAAATGCAGGCAATAAATGTAATAAACAAGTATAACACATTTTTTCAATCCCTTTGTCCTAGAATATTGGACATAATGTCGTCTCTTAACAAGAAATCCATAGTCTGGCAGGAAGTCTTTGATAATGGAGTAAAGGTAAGATCTCAGAGATGATCGGTTCTGTTCTGTGTTAACTTTGAGTGTACTTTTCATGTGCATCAGTAGTCCAGAAGACTTCTGTAGAGCTTATCTGCATGTTAGACCACACAATTTTGGAAAGGCTTAATCTAGGGGTACCTTTTATCAAGACCGCATAAGAAGCAATTATACTTCTTCAACAGAATCTGACTTGCAATGTAACTTATGTATATTTCAAAAGCACATAGTATGATATGGGAAAGGAACAAACACTTTCTCTACTGAAGTCTTCTGGATGTACTCACATTCTCTCACTCCTAATTTACGTATTTCTGAAACTACATTGGATAAGTCTTGTTAATCTAACGGACAATTCTTTTCCCGATCTCTGAGAGTTCCAAGATAGCCAACACCATGCTAGGAACATGCCAGCAGGGTGGAAGTGAGGGAAGAGCTGTGTTTTTGCTCCCCCCCCCCCCATTCTTCCTGGCTGGGGTTTTGCCTTCTTTTTATCATTCCCTCCTATTGAAACCAAAGAAAATGAATTAATCTATGCCAGCTCCAGGGCTGGCATAGATTTCCAATTGGTTTGTGGGCATTTTACAGTGCCAGGAGAACAGTGCAATGCATTATCCATGTGGCTGCCTTTGAAAACAGTCTGAAAACTTCAACTGGTCCAAAATAAGGCAGGAAGACCATTAACGGGAACTGGTCAACATGATCCTATTATGCCAGGACTTTTCCATCTGGACTAGTTTCCAGTCTATTTCCGGGCCCAGTTCAGAGTGCCAGGATTAACTTTTTAAAGCCCTAAATGGCTTGGAGCCAGGTTACTTGAAGGATTGTCTCCTCCTATATATACCTGGCTCTCCTCCAAGTGCCATCACCAAATGAGGTGAAGTGGGCAGCTACTAAGGAGAGGGCCTTTTCAGTGGTGGGATGCCCTCCCTAAATACTTAGGATGGATTGACTGCATACTATCTAAAACCCACGTGTTTCCAATTTTTTTCAGATAAAGCCAGACACAATAGTTGAAGTGTGGATGGGGAACATGTATAAAGATGAATTAAGAAAAGTAACAAAAGCAGGGCACCATGCAATCTTGGCTGCACCTTGGTACCTAGACTACATTAGTTATGGTCAGGACTGGAAGAAATACTACACTGTCGAGCCACTGGACTTCTTCGGTTTGTTGAATGCTTCTAGTTGTCTTTTTCTACATGCTTGAGCCAATCAAATTTAGGCATATTTAAGTCCCATTGATTCCAATGAGAGAGCTGTATGAACTGATTCATATTCATGTTCGTTCATCCAGAGTCTCCTTTCACCCAAATTGCTTCTTCAATTTGTCAGTGGTGACGGCGCGCGCTAGTCTGTCTGAATAAGACAAGATCAGCTTAATTTCTCTTCTTGCAGAAAGAGTATTATTTTTGTTATTCTAAGATACTGAGCTATGATAGGAAAGCACTGCACTGACCCGGTTTGGTCATCTGGTGTTTTCTTTTGATTTTATGCTCTGCAGTTTAAGTACAATAGTGATTACAGATGCTACATTGCAACTCAGGCAAGCAGTGTTTTCTTTATTAATAGTCATGACATTAAGGTTGGATATTTGCCTGCCATCTTATAATGAGTATTCCCACAATCCTGAGAGCTTTTTGTATCTGAAGCAGAATTCTTGTATTTGTATCAGGCTGAGCCTACATTTAGAGTATGAAATGAGCAAATGCTTTTTCTTCTTCTTAAAATACAGGGTGGAATTCACAGAAAGAGCTGGTGCTTGGTGGAGAAGCTTGCCTTTGGGGGGAATATGTGGATGCAACTAATCTCATTCCAAGACTCTGGTATAGTTCAGCGCTTACCTGATTTTTTTCATGACAAATGTTAATGGTCCAGACATAACCTTATTAACGTTGATGTCTGGCCTTGATACACACAAAAACTTCACCAGGGTTATAAAACACTTTCTAGAGGTTTCTTCTTCCCTTCCTTATTTATCCTATCTGAAAGCCCTGAAAGGAGCTTTCCTTGACTGGCATAGTCTTAATGGAGACTGCATTGCACTCAGATGTTAGCGGTCAAATGACATAGTCGGATCTTATCATCCATGTGACTCCTCCTACTCCACACTTCAGACCTCATAATTCAAACCAGTGTGAGCAACTAGCAAGGGTGGTGGTGCTGGCTGTACTTACACCACCACCTGCAGAGAAAGAAGCATTAATGAGCTTAAAGTAAGAGGATTGAGGGGAGAAGGAACCGAATCAGTGCCACATCTAACTGGCCTTAGGCCTCCAGTATTGAGATAGTCACAAGGAGTTCCAGACATTAATATTGTTTTGCCCTATGGGTTAGGTAGTATTCTCATATCATAAACGTGCTTCTACACAGAAAACCTGTGGCCATATACCTTTTGTGCTACAGAATTTAGACATTCTTAAGGGAGCAATTGTGATATCTAGAGTCCAAGTCAAATTTACCGTATTTAGCAACCAGCCATTATGCAGTTTCACATTGATGTGTTACATTCATTGGCCTTTTTCAGAAGACGCGTTAAACCATGGTTTTAAGGCTTTTTGCCTTATCCGCCATGGTTAAAGCCGTGGTTTAAGGTGTCTTCTGAACAGGGCCCTTCATTTATTCCCATGGCCTTTGTGCACAAGAGCAGGGCCAGCACAAGAATTATCTAGAATTTCTACTCATGCATGAATACTACACATTACTTTTTGAAGACTAACAGTTTGCAACTTTCTAGAAAACAAGGGTCAGTGCTAACTGGGAAGAACAGTGTATATCAAATAGAAAATAAAGTGTATGGTGGTTGGTTGAAAGTTTGAATATTAATAATTAGAATAATAATACAGTACATAAGCTAGGGTGTCATTTTATAATGGTTTGAAGTCTGGTTGTTTTTGGTACTTCATAGGAAAGCAAGCTGTAACTTAATATGTTTGATCTACAGTGTTTATAGTGCAGTTACTGTAAACTAAACTATTTTGAAGGGACAATAACAAATTGTTTTTTTAAGAAAAATATAACATAAAATTTATTTTATTCATCCTGCTGTAACTTCAGGCCTCGGGCAAGTGCTGTTGGAGAAAGGCTCTGGAGCAATGAAAATGTAACTGATATTGCAGATGCTTATAACAGACTTTCTGAACATCGTTGTCGCATGCTCAGGTAGGTTATAATCCTATACCAACGTACCTGGGAGTAAGACTCATTGAACTCCCATGTTTAAGTCCCATGTATAGTATTGCACCATATACTTCATAATATAGCAATATATTTCATCAAGATTCTCTGGAAATTTCTTATTGAGAACTCAAGTATTGAGATCCTAAACAGGATTGTCATAAAGTAGTGCCCTTCTGGTGATCAGGCATAATATTTTTAGAATACCCATCCACCCCAAAGAGGCTCACCTGGTGCCTACACTGTAATCTTTTCATCACCAGCTGAAGACCTTTTTATTCTTCTGGGCTTTAGTTGCAGTGCTTTAAGCTCTTCGCATTACTGTCGTTTTCCAGTACTGTTTTATTCTCATGCTGTTTTAAAGATTTTATGCAAGTTGTTTTTATACTTCATGGTTTTAACTTTTATTTGTGAACCACCCAAAGAGCTTTGTTGACGGGTGGTATAGAAAAGTTGTAAACAAATAACTATCCACACCTCTTTAACATTGCTGCCCTCCTGCAAAAAAAATATTCTTCCCCATCCTTTTTTTTAAAAAAAACAATGAAATTTGGACAGAGTTGGCATAAAACAGAGGTTAGCCAATTGATGGAGTACACTATATAAAAAAGCAACAGTCTTTATTTAGCCTTAGTCGCTAAACAACACACAGCTTACCTAGCCCTTTTCCCTGTTATCTCTGAACCCCGAGATCCAGGAGCAAAGCTGTGGGTATTATTTACAAAGCCATTTAGTAAACCTAATTACCACTGGTTCTTAGGATACTAGTTATTTCAAAAGGTAAAATCACAATCTTCTCTCCCCCACAGGCGTGGAATAGCAGCAGAGCCTTTATTTGTTGGATACTGCCGTTATGAAGCCACAGACCTATAACAGTTCTACAACAGGATGTTACTGTAGTGCCTTTTTGGGAAGGAAATTATGCACATTCCTGGCTGAATATTTTCACTGGAGCACTCTATATTAGTATTGAAACGTTGGAATTCTATACTTGGGGAAAAGTCTTTCTTTTTAGATGATTCAAAATAATTTGTCATTCAATTTTTTTGAGAGAGAGAAATTAAAATCTTTAGTTTTATTTAATGAATCTATGACTGAAATTCCTGTGTAATCATGCTGCGCGATCATACATTCTTTCACTACTGAAATAGAAAATACTGCACCACAGGTGCCAGCAGCATGAGGCAAAGTAATGACTTACCTTTCAGTAGAAATATCATTTATTTTGTAGTTCAAGTAGGACAAGTTACAAACCACTCAACACCTTCCTGTTTTGGCCAGTAAGACCCTAATATAGAGGTAGGCAACCTCCAGATGGTTTGGACTACAACTTCTCTAAGCCCAGAGTCAATTGTCAGGGATTCTGGGAGATGTCGTCCAAAATAGCTGGAGAGCACTAGGTTGCCTTCCCCTGCTGTAACCTATGTGCAATAGGGAAGAAGGTAGAAGAGAGGAAATGAGGGACCAAACAGAGGAGAACCATGAACATTGTAAGTAAAAGAAAAAGATGTAGGTGTATTTGAGGTTTAAGGGTGGATGTGCATAAGCAAAGACTGGGGGAGAGGGGAATGAAAGAAAGATAATGTTTCAGTAGTCTGTGGGTAAGGGTTGAATGGAGTGCAGAATTAATGGCAAAGTCGAAGATTACAACTTATTTTATGAGGGATTGTCCTGACAGCCTTCCTTTGGTCAGGGAGAAGTTTTCCTTTAGATGTTTGAAGGAAAGTACATAACATTTCATTATGAAGTCTATGCAAAATGCTAGAATGCCTGTTCAAAGCCTTCTACATGTTCACTGTAAATAGAAAACTACTAGTGCATGTTCTTATTTTCAGGTACCTGCCATATACAACAGAATATATTAGCCCAGAGCAGGCAGTTGGTTATGTTTCCAGTTTTACTCCTTCAGCAGAATAATCTGTTCCAATTACAAAACAAATCTAGAACTGACAAGTGGTTTGTTTTTTACAAGATATATAGTTATTCATATGATAGTAGCCAGTTGTAAATCAGCGCATATGAATGGCTTTTAGTCCCACAAAGGAAGCCAGTCCGAATTGTTCATCCCTTGATGATGTTATGCCAAACCACTCCTCTTATTAAGCAGAACAGTTTGCTCATGAATGCTCATTGCTTGATAGTTTGCCAATTCCAATGTGAAGGTGGCTGTGCCAGATGTCAAAGTGCGTAAAACTGTTGAATAACCCTGTGACAAACCCAAAATATATTGTTAGTAATACATCACAAGATAAGTGGTATCAACACAAGTTTTAACTTTCATATAAGGGCAACTAGTCTCAGTTTCTACAATGGGGGTAGGAATCTCTCCTCCCTAATAATAAAGCCCCCTCAAAAATTACATTTCCTTAAGGAATTGTAATACCCACATTTCACTAGGGAATGTTCATAAGCATGCCTTGTTTTGTTCGGATAACCTGCACAATAGCCCACAGCACACAATAAGATAAAAATGCAGCTTCAGTTTCCAGCAGCTTAAGCACGTACCATCATTTCTGCTAGCGGAACAGATGCAATCACCACTTTGTTATCGTGGCGACTCTGAATTTCCTGAATGTTGCCTCTTCTCTGTGCAAGGTCTGCAAGTGCCACGCCAAGGTGATCTTCACCCACGGTTATTTCCAGGTTCATGAGAGGCTCCAGAACTTTTTTATCAGCTTTCTTCAAAGCCTATCAACCAAATTACAATATTTTTAAAAGTAAATGCTTGTTTGTTGTAAACAGCAATATGGTTAACAGTAACATATAGATTACAGGGTCAATCTATATATTTGTACACAAACAGATAGAAAATCTTATTTCATATTAAACATCAAAAGCTACAACAGCAACAGGACTGCTCCAGATGCCATGGAACCTGTGGGTACCTCCAATGCGTCCATGAAGGGATATCCAAAGTGGTGCCCACAAGCACCTTAATTTTAAAAATATATTTTTAAAAATTCTGCTTCAATATATGTAAATGGATGTGTATGAAACATGTACAACTTCATAGAAATTATACATAGGCTTCAACAAAAGCGGACCAAATATCTAAAAAAGTATCCCTTTGAAGGTGGCATCTAATTGCCACCCACTCAAATATTGAAAGGTCCTCAAACTATCCTTACAGTGTTGTAATATCAGTCTTTTAACTGTCAAAATGATGCAGAGAATCCATTTACACTGACTACTTGTTAATTTCTATGAGGCAGATAAATAATTTAAAAGCGCATACATCATTGAATATCAAAAACTGTCCCAGTACAAAATTTCTGTGTAATAACCTCCCCACAAAAGAAGCAACTACTGCACATTGCCGAAGTATATGTTTAAAAGAAGAATTAGCTGTATTGCACCACCACCAAATAGCTGAATTAGACAATCCTTTATTAAAGAGACATTGTGGTATCCAAGAGACACAAACACATATTTTGTGGAGTAAGATGTAGCCTAACATTCATAACCATGACAGGAAGATGCCAAAGCAGCGATTTTGTGGTGGTGCCCACAGCAATTTCTCAAATTCCCAAATGTGCCCACAGGTCCAAAAAGGTTGGGGACCCCTGATCTACAAGATCCCAAATGATGCCACCAAAATACTACCCCAGTTGCAGAAGGCAGCTTCCAAACGAACAGAACTACAAAGGGACATACAAACGAATGGATACAAAAGATCTGGACAAGCTATTTGACTCCTTATACCTTTTGCATGCATCTAGAAATGCAAGCAGAAACGATCGTTGGAGATGTATCAGAGTTTGCAGCCACTGCATGCACCATCACTACTACGTCTTGAACCGGAAACCCCAGAAGTGGTCCTACAGTATGAAAACAAATAACATATTAGCATTTTAACACTGAACTAACTTTTTAGATGAAGGCATGAAAAAGACGTTTCTTTACTTCTGCCTTGATGTGGCGTTGACAGTAGCTTTTCTGGAGAAACTCATTGCAGATGTCTCAAGTCCAGCTAATCATCCTGTTGTTTGACCATTTACAGTTGGTGTCATTAAGGCAAAATTCCCGACCTGGGAATCCTGACATTTGGTGTTTTTGGTTTTTTTATAAATTTTTATTTTTCTACAATACTTAAACATACACATTTACATTCTCACAAAAAAAAAACACAATATACTACATAATGTTGAAATGTTGAATACATAATATCTTATCTAAATAACATAATCAAGATTAACATACAAGTGCACCCCCCACCTCGGGATCTCATTCCTGATTCCAAAATCTCATACTTTCTTCCGCTGGTGGTTTCCCACTTCCCTTAGAAAACACAAATATTAGGAACTGTTTCCAAATTCCTTCAAAATCATTTGATTTAGCTATACCTCTTCTCCATTTAATAGTACTTGTCAATTTATCATTAATAGCTATATCCCATACTTCTTTATACCATTCTTCAATAGAGTATTCCCCTTGAATCTTCCAGTTCCTAGCTACAATCAATCTTGCTGCAGTCAGCAAATTCGTTATCAATTCCTTGATTTCCTTTTTACATTTTAAATCTTCAAATAGTGACAGTAATGCAACTTTTGGTGTTTGTTCTATTTTCATTTCCACAATTTCTTCAATCTCCAAAAACACCATCTTCCAAAATTTTTGTACATAGTTGCATTCCCACCACATATGTAAATACGTTCCTTTACCCCCACATCCTCTCCAACAGTTTGCTGATTATTTATCTTGTTCAATCTAACCGGAGTTAGGTACCACCTCCATATAATTTTAAAATAATTCTCTTTTATTCTTACTGACATATTTCTCAACGCCCTTTGTTTCCATAGTCCCTCCCAGCCCTGTTGTCCTATTTGTACATTCAAATCTGTCTCCTAAACCATTTTACCTGAATTATCCATCAACCCTTTCTCCACCAGTATTCTATATATTTCACTCATCAACCCTTTTAACACTGTTCTTTTCTCCCTATCATTTTCTTTCTTAACTATTAATTCCTCAAACTTCGTCAATTCTCTACAATCTCCGTTATCTCTTACCCACTTTTTAGTCCACTGTTCTAATTGCCAATAATTTAACCAAGTTAATTTTTTATCTTTAAGGACCTCTTCCATATCCTCTCTTGTATTCATTCCTCTTAACCATTCCCTTAATTTCATTTTATTTTTTTTTTCTATTAAAACTTTACTTAATCTACTCTTTAATTCCTCCGGGAAATTCTTTAACATTATTACCGGTGACAGAGGGGAGCTGCTCGGAAGCAGCTCCCCTTTATATTTACTCCAAATTTCCCAGTGAGACCTCAAAAACGGGTTATCTATACTTTCTACCCATTTTTTTCCCTTCCTAAAAAATACATTTTCCAAATTAATCTCTATATTACTTGTAGTTTTATCCTCCATCCAATCTAATTCTCCTATTCCTATAATTGCCTCCACGATATGTCTTAATCTGTTAGCTACATAATATAGTTTAATATTTGGGAGACCCAATCCTCCCTTTTTTTGACTTAAATACCATTTACTTTTATTTACCCTCGCTTTTTTATCAGCATTACAATAATTATTTATGATACTTTGCCAACTTTTTATCTCTAATTCTGAAATTTTTATTGGTAGCATCCTAAACACAAAATTAATCTTTGCTAAAATCTTCATTTTTATTAATGCTATTCTTCCAAACCAGAATAAATTTAATCTTTTATATTTCTCCAATTTTGCTAAAATCTTTTTTTAACACATTTAACACATTTAAACACACTAAACTCTCTAACTTCTGCGTAATTTTTATTCCCAAATATCTAATCTGATTCTTAACTCTCATTTCTCTTCCCTTTTCTTCCCAATCCTTCTCTTCCTTTTTAGTATAATTAAACAACATCAATTCTGATTTGGACCAGTTTATTCTTAACCCAGTAATATCCTCAAATTCTCTCAATTGCTGTTTAATTCTCCCCATCTTTTCTATTGGATTTTTAATGGTCAGCAACGTGTCATCTGCAAACATATTCAATTTAATTTTTTTCATACTACCTATTCCTTCAATCTCCTCATCTTCTCGTATTGCATTCGCCAATAATTCCATTACCATTACAAATAGGACCGGCGAGAGTGGACATCCTTGCCTTGTCCCTCTGGCTAGTCGTATCTTATCTGTCACACCATCATTCACTACCACTACAGCTGTATTTTGAGAGTACAATTGTTCTATTATAGCTTTAAATTTATTTCCGAATCCCATTTTATTTAAAACCATCTTTAAAGTTTGCCAGCTCAAACAATCAAAAGCCTTGAAAATATCCAATGCCAGAATTCCCGCTTTAACCTTAGACTTATTTATCACCTGTATTACATTTAAAACACTTCCCACTAAATTATGCTGACATTTGGAACAGAATAGGGGACATGGCTGGCAAAGAGCATCGGTAATAGCAGAAGTGCTTTGTTCTTCTACTTCTTTTAAGATCATATTGTGGAATTAGGAAAAGCTCTCAAGCATGATATTCAGATTATTTGGGAACATGCAAAAGCCCTATATAAATTTGGGAATGGGAAAAATGTGGCATGGTCAGTTCTATTACAATAATATGAAAATACTAAATGCATTGAGAGCTGGACTGCAATGGAAAAACTGGCATTTGTGACACATCTTGGGAGGTGGGGGGGGAATGGCAACATCCTTCATAATCTATCATTACAATACTGCTTACTTTTTAATCTAATGTACCCCACTGGGCCTTGACTTGAAAATGTAACCGCTAAGAGATGGAGTCCTTTAGGATATGCCTCCTATATTAAAGCTCTGCTGGGTGAAGGACAGATGAAGAAAACAAAATAAGGAAATGCAGGAGTATGGATTTAGATTTATATCTCTTTGCCATATATTCACTTTGTATTTAAGTGTGATCCCTTCTGTGCTCAAATCTGACCAAAAGCCAGAAATCTCTAGCCATGTTTGCTGAACATTCCACAGGGCAGTGAAATTTTCTGCCAAACAGAAATTTTACTATCTGTCACAGAGAGATTGTCCTAGTTCTTTTAAGTTGCTACTGAGATTTTTAAACTTTGAAAAGACATGAAATTGCACAACTTATATGCATCTTTTCTGGTGCGTATTTAAAGAAATGTCCATGGTGTTGACTATCTAAGCCAAATTAAATCACAATTTCACATTTCCTATTATCCCAGGGCAAAGGAAAATAAAGAGTATATAGGAAATTCAGTAATTAGGCAGATAGAGCTAACTCACTGCATCACCTAGAATCCATCAAATCACTCCAGAAACCAGACATCATGATTCATCCATCAACTGACCTCAGCTGCTTCTTTATATACATTTCCTTAGCTACGTCAATAAATCAAATCCTTCTTTTATCTATAGAATGGCTTCTGAATATACTTTTTCTTCTTTACAAACTACTAAACGCTGCAGACTTCAGGTTCTGGGCAAAACTCCCTATGCATCTAATGCATATAAATATTTTGTTTTAAACTGTTTATTTGTAAGATTTCTTAGCAAATAGTAGCACATTACATTTTCCCCACAAACAATTCTAATAAATTCAAAGCAAGTGTTAAGTGGCCCTTTTACCTTGAAGGCAAGAGGAATAAATTCCATTTTCTATAGCTTCACGAAGATCTGGCTGAAGTGAGTCATAGGTATTTTCAGCATACTCAATGACTGGTGCTACTACTAACATTTCTTCCGCGCATGGTCTCACACCCAGTTCTACAGTCACCTGGTGTCGCTTTTCTCCGATAGTTCTGTCCAGTGTATCTGAGATAAAATAAAGTAAAATCTCATGGATCATGCCAAATGTCAAGCTTAAGAAATCTAACTTATAATGCATTAACTAATCATTAGTTTTTAAGTCATTCAGTTGCAAGTCCATGATAGTTTTCTTACCTGTAGCTTGAACTGAGTTTTCAATCGTTTCTCGGTAAGCTATCTGAAGAGGTCCAAGATAAGTCTCAAGTCCATATTCACGTTTGATTCGGTCATGAATGATCTCAATGTGAAGCTCTCCCATGCCACAAAGGATAGTCTGGAAAAGGTTTGAAAGTATCCTTAACAGTTACGTCAAAATCACTAGATATACTGTTACAATTTCTCAAGGTGTGCTACTTTGTTCTCGTTCAAAGACCAGACAGATCTGTGTCAATGGAAACTGCTATAGAAACTGCAGGCAGAACACACTACATTGGATCAGTGTTGCCTATTTAATTCAACTGAGAATAATGAGAGGAATTCACAATACAGATTAGCTTAAACTATGTTATTGCTACAGATCACAAAAGGAAACTAAGAACGTGGCAAATCAAATCACAGCATTTATGTATGCAGGCCAGAAGTGAGGTATGCAGTGGACCTGGAGAATAAGAGGCATGGCTATACACCAGAAAAAGTAATTTAACATAAAGGGAATACATGGGTTGTATGAAATTTTCTGGATTTCAAATGGTATTCAAATAAGTATTTTCACCATCCAGAGTTAATATTTAAACAACCAGTTTAATTAAGAAATATTGCAGGGTACTGATATCATAAATAAGGCAACAACATCTCTGAATATCCCTCTTTAACCTGGTAGCATTCAAATGGCTTCATTTTTGTCTCACATATAAATGTTTTATTTTGTTATTTATTTGATTTGATTCGTACTGTGCCTTTTTATCAAGAAAAGTAAATAATAATAATATATTTATTTATTTGTTACCCACCTCTCCCTCTGGATCAAGGCAGGGTACAACACAAATGCAAACGCCATAAAATACATATAATTGATTAAAACATATAAAACTAATACATTATTAAAAGCAGTACATTATTTAAAGGCATCTTAGAATTCAACTGGGTAGGCCTACTGGAAGAGATCAGTCTTTATGGCTTTCTTAAAATGGCACTCAGGGTGGCTAAATGACATATTGTCATACATTATTAATATAGGGGCTCTTAAAATCTCAAAACCACTTCCTAAAAGGAAAATGGTGACCATTCAAGCCAAACATGGTTCACAGATGAAATACTGTATTACTAATATTTGTCATGGCAATTTCCTACCAAACATCATGGAAGCTGTTGCTGTTGTTTTAAATTCTACATCTCTCAGTGTTGTTTTACCACAGAAATAATGTTCCCAAGGTCATATTTACAAATGTGAATTGGTTTCAAACTAGTTTAATCATCATGGCTTTCCCAACAGAACAAGGGGATTGTAGTTTTATGTCAATGCCAAAAAATGCTGCTATAGATCTTTTGTCCCTTCAGAAAACTAAAATTCTCATGGATTCTCCAGGGATAGCCATGGCAGTTAGGCCAATTCAAGCACGTAATGCGAAATGATATGCCCTGTGAGTACACAATGGCTGTTGCAAACATTGCCATTAAAAACACAGTCAATGAAGGACAGACATTAAAATACTGAGAGAAGCTTAATAACGGTTGGACACTGTAGACTTACTTGTCCAGTGTCAGCATCTGTCTTGACTTTCAGACTTGGATCCTCACGCTGCAGACAAGCCAAAGCATTATCCAGATCTAGAGTTAAAGCATTGACTCTTTTAGGTATAAAGAACACATTGGGCTTTTATTTAGACTCAACTGTAGGTGCAAATACCTTGGAGATTTAAAGACTGGAGGAAGAAGAGGTGGCTCCCAAGTGAAGGATGCAATGTTACCAATAAATTATTCCTGGTCTACAACCCATCAAAGAAAGGTTAAAGTAATAATATACTAAAACAGGGTTTTACTAGCAAAACTTTTCAACTAAAGTTCAAGTAGCCTTGCAGAATCTACCGGCTAGGATTCCTGTACTGCTGCATTTAAAGGTTCTGGCTTCAACTAAAAATATAAACCAAACTTTCACCATTCAAGGGAAGGCAAAACAGAGGGGAGAAAGAAGTCAAGTCAGAAACCAAAAAGCTACTTCAGGCTTATGCTCCTCCAATGAGACTTTCTTCTTTCCCTCTCTCCCCAGCCCATCACCTTTGAGGACCACAGTACATTATAAGCTGTTTCTGGGGGGAAAAACCCACTAATTTCAATCCTGTGCAGGGTGACTGCTGATCACGTCCATTCTTGGGTGTTTGGAGCTAGTTCACTGGACCCTAATTTTAGAATCTGAATGAGGCATTTCACCCAATAGTTAAAAACCTAGCTAAAGGTTTTAAAGAGTTTAAGATGCAATCATATGCATGCTTAGACAGTAAAAAACAATTAAATCCTACAATTTCCAGCATTGCCCAGCCCACCTTGCTGGGAGTTGTAGGACTTTCCTCAGTCTAAGCATGCAGAGGATTTCGCATTTAGATGCTTTTATAAACCAGCAAAGCATTCACAGCCCCACCACCAACCCCACAACTGAAGTCAGGTTCTAAATGAGAGGGTCTTCTTAATGACGTGGGTTTTCTGTTGAATGTGCACCATTTCTTCAGGACTATGTAAGGATTGAGAGTACAATATCAGCTGTTTCAGTAGTTGAATTGTACCTGGCTGCCTGGCCATGGAAGGTGGCTCTATCGTACAGAAGAAGACTGGCTCTGGAATCTCAATGCCGGCCAAGAGAAGGTTCTCCACTTCACTGGTTCGGCCGCGCTTTGACCCCACATCTCTTCCAGCTTGTTGAGCCGCAGCCACTGCAGAAGCCTTTGATGAAACAATGGTGTCTCCAGTGGCACTCTAGTGCATGCCAAGCAACAAATGACATATTGCATTGTCAACATATAATTGGTTTTCATCATTAAAAAGCACTGAGAATTAACCAATTAGTGAATGTTGTCTTTTCCCAGTTAAAAGGCAAGCCGATTTGGGATGGTAGCAATTAAAGCAAGTTCTTTGTTTGGTATCAAACCAAGTTCAGCGTTTTTCTTTGCCATTATAAAGAATTGTATTTAATAAATGAAAAGTGAAACAAAACCCCTTTGAGACTGTTCCACCTATTATTTCTTACTACAAAACTAGGGCTGCAATCCTATACCCTCTTACCTGGGAGTAAGCCCAACTGAACTCAGTGCAACTTACTTTTGAGTAGATAGGATTGCACTGTAAGTCTTGTATGCTGTGCTCCACTTACAGCTACAGCAGAATTTGCTAACAGGTCTAATGAAAAGCATATGCCAGCAAATCAATTTACCACTTGGGAAAACCAGTGAATTAGCAAAATGGTTAAATTCTCCACATTCAATGCAATTTTTACAAAAACTTTGGGATTCCCACTTTTTCTTCACCTGTTTGAATCCAACGGCCAGGGCAATGTTGCCAGCTGTGAGCGAGGAGATTTCTATTTGCTGATCAGCAAAAGGCAGAAGCAAGCGACTCATTCTTTCTCTGCAATGGATGACTCAAGTTAAGACATTTTTCTATGGAGCATTCATAGCTTTAAGCTCATATATACCTTTTCTCTCCCTTTTTACTCACGTGCAGTTTTTGTTAATGTTATATACAGCTGACTGAGGCTTCATTTTGCCAGAGTAAATACGCAAAAAAACCAATGGGCCACGCTGTTTGTCATGGAGAACTTTAAACACCAAAGCACACAAGTCATCTTTATACCACTGCCTGGAAACAAAACACACCCTGAATTACTGTACATTAGCTGAATGTCCACTAAATCAGGAGACATTTACCCATAATTTGAATGCTAAAATAAATGACGTGTTTTTACTGGATATTTGAACAGGTATTATTGGCACTAGTCTATTTAGGCTAGGGATACTGGACAAATCTTCAGGGGGGGGGGGCGTGTTAATCAGCTCGGTACCTAGACTTTGGCTCTCATTCTGCAAGCAGGCCCAACTCTATCTGCAATATGCTACAATCCCGCACAAATTGCTTTTTGCACAATTTTTAAAAAAAAACCTGAAAAAAGCTCCTGGATTTCAGGAAGAAAGCCCCAACTTGACACGCAAATAAATGCAAGCTGGGTCGTGGGTGCCACGGAAATCTGGTGAGCCTAAAAAGGGCCAGATTTCCTGGTAACAGACATCCCTAATTTAGGCTGAAACAAAACAAAACAAATTAAAAAAACCTTGCTTACCAGGAAGAACTAGAGGCATGATCCAGCAACAGGAATTCACAAAGAACTCATTGGAGCCTTTCACCATGCATGCCCACTGCAGCATGCCAGCTCTTACTAGGAATGTGTGGTCTGTATGTATTTCCATATATAGGGCTTGTTCAGACCACACTAAGCCATGGTTAAGCCACTAACCCTTTTGCAGCAAGTAGTTAACGAGCGTGTTGAAACTGTGGTTATATAGCCCCCATGGTTAGGAATGGTTCACACAACAAGCTCAAAACGCATAACCATCATAGTTTGGTGTGTTGTCTGAACAGGGCATATTTCTCTCCAGGTATCACCGTCATCCTCAGGATCCCAGCACACAACCTACTTGTTGCTTCCCCCATAAGATGTTAATAAATAGTTTCCATTTCATAGCTTTTCTAACTTATGCTTAAACAAGTGAAGGCACGGAATCTTGTCTTACTTACAGAAAGTCATAGCTGCATTCATCTGGTGCAGGCAAATACATAGTGACTGCATCCAATAATGGCTGAACACCTTTATTTTTCAGCGCACTTCCACAGAACACAGGCACTGCTTTCTGAGCGAGGGTTACTCTTTGTATGGCTGAATGCAGCTGCATCAAGAAGAGTCACGGTTTTAATAGATGTTTACTTCAGATTCAGTTTAACATGTAAACCAAGAGGCTTGCTGTAAGGATGTGTGTCGCTCAAACATTAACTCTGAATTGCATTGTTGTTTTAAATGGATGCTGCTGTTTTATACTGTTGTTTTTATGTTTCTGATGGTTTTTAAATTTTGTATATTTTTAATGTTTACTGTTTTTAGCTTTTGTGAATCACCCAGAGAGCTTCGGCTGTGGGGCGGTATATAAAAATAAATAAATAAATAAATAAAGGCATTCTGTTCTACTTAGTCATAAATTTGCCCTGAATCCTAGCTGCCACAAACAAAGCAACTGATGAGTTCTATGGAACAGGCTTTCTGGGCACATTTGTCAGTAGTCATCCTGTAAGCATTCAGAAAGCCCAAGAAAGCCTCCTCAAATATGCTTTAACCTTATACATTTGATCTCATGGTTGTGCGATTGCTGCTCATGGGTTGCAGTTCCATGTCTTCCGTTTTTAATTTTGATGTTACATACTGTCAGCTTCTTTGTAATGAATGGGCCGGTCACACCATGGTTTAGACCTATGTGCACCAGATGAAACAAGGCTGAGCCCACAGCCACTCATCAACTCATGTTCCAAATGTTTGAGACATGTAAATTCAAAGCTCCCTTGAACACATGGAACTAACTTTCTGACTTTGCATCCTGGCTTGTATTAGGACTGTATCTGGGCTGAAATACAGACATAACAACAGAAGATAATGATCCAGTCAACTCGGAAGGGAGAGAAACTATTACATGTTTGTTAACAGTTTCCAAGTACTGACAACATATCATGCACCTGCTGATTTACAACTTTACAACTATCTTCCCTCCCTGCTTGCCATCATCTCATCTTTCCCTTGACCAAAACACATTCTGCAATC